>NC_134353.1:136996334-138433834 GCF_048569485.1 Anomaloglossus baeobatrachus | reverse complement strand
AATACTTTGATGTGCCCTGCTCACTGGACAACGGAGACGCCCATAAGGCCCACCGCGCGACCGTTAGGTAAGTATTATAAAGTGTTTTTTAATGTTATACCCCCAGCCTGGGCTCTTATATACAGCATGATAGAATGCTGTATATAAGAGCTCGGTGGTGGTGGCCGCAGCTTATAGGCCAAAAAAGTGGTGACAGGTTCCCTTTAATGGGATTTGGGAGGCAGAATGAACAAATCAACAGCAGTTAAAAAAATGTATTTCTTATGTTGCTCACTGTGAGGCATAAGTATAAAGACGTCTTTATTCTTTGGGCAAGGATAAATACAGTGATGCCAGATTTCTATTGATTATGTGTTGCTGTTTTTACACACTAAAAATGTTAATCTGGAAAAATGAGCCAGAGTATAAGTTGGTATACATGAAAGTATAAGAGCATTTTCACACTGGCCACCAAACAAAACCTAATATGAACATAAATGAGCATATACCCTGTTGTAAATAAATAAGTATAAAACAATAGTGAATAGAAATAAACATAGGGTACTTACTAAACACTGTTTTTGATCAAAAAAGCATAAAGCCATCAACAATGTGTCCTAACATTAATATTAAAACCTTACCATGTCTCAAAATCGACCTCAATGTGAATAAGGGCAGAGAGGCACTGAGCGCTATATTTTTTAATTTTTCTTCTAACAGAGCTGTTGTTTTTTTTGCGGAAAAAGTTGTAATCTTTATCTTTGCTATCTTTCGATTCATAACATTTTTTTTTCACCTTCTCTTCTGATTTTTTACAGGCAGAATAAACAAAAATTAGCAATTCACAAATTGTTTGTATTTACATTTTCACGATGTTCACCTTGTGGTAAAAGAGATAATATATCTTTTTTCTTCGGGTCACTATTATTACAGCGATACCAGATTTGCAAAGGATTTTTTTTTATCTTTTGCACACTGAGAACAATTTTGTAGAAAATTGCTTACACACTGCCATGTTCTGAGAGCTGTTAAGCCTGCTTTACACCTTACAATTTCGCATACGATATCGCATGCGATGTGACCCGCCCCCATCGTATGTGCGGCACGTTCAATTTGTTGCCCGTGTTGCACAAACGATTAATTGCCGTCACACGTACTTACCTACCATACGACCTCGATGTGGGCGGCGAACATCCACTTCCTGGAGTGGGAGGGACGTTCGGCGTCACAGCGACATCACACAGCAGCCGGCCAAAAGAAGCATCCCGCCCACCTCCTTCCTTCCGTATTGCAGGCGGGACGCAGGTAAGATGTGTTCATAGTTCCCGGGGTGTCACACGTAGCGATGTGTACTGCCTCGGGAACATTGAACAACCCGACGTTCAATTTTTAGGTTTTGAACGACGTGTATGCGATCAACATTTATTCGTTCAATCGCAATCGCACGTAGCTGTCACACACTACAATATCACTAACGATGCCGGATGTGCGTCACTGACCCCGCCGACACAGCGCTAGATATATTGGAGCGTGTAAAGCCCGCTTTAGTTTGACATTTTTTATGCTAATAGAGATCAGTGAGGGCTTTTTTTTTCTTTCTGCAGGATCCATTGAAAGTTTCAATAATACCATTTTTATTGAAGTACAATTTTTGATAATTTTTTATTCTACCTTTTGCACAGCAGTATGGTGAAAAACAGTGTTTTGCCTTGTTATTTATTTTTTTTACACTGTTTAGTAGAGGTATTAATCAACATAACAGCTTCATAGATCACATTGTTCTGCATGCCACAATTATAAGTGTGTACCATTTATTTAATCTATTTTTACATAAAATTAAGTCTTTATTGTGATTTTTATGTGCATTTTGTGTGTTTTCTTTACTTTTTACTTACTGTATTTTATGGATTATAAGGCACACTGGACTATTAGACACACCCCAAATTTAGAGGAGCAAATAGGAAAAAAAAAATAATGTAACTTGTGGGTCCTTCTTGTAGTCTTATTGGCCCTCATATAAGCAGAATGTAGCTTACCGGGGGTGCGGGGTTGTGTAGCAGGGTCATAGGAAGTCAAAGGCGGCATGAGTGGGATGATGTTGCAGGTTCTGGTCTAAGAGAAGGGGGTGTACTGGCGGCGCGAGACATGTGCCATTAATCTCCCAGTGATGAACTTGAAGAAAATGGTGCAGGAGGTGGCGCATGCACAGATTGAGATCTCAGAGAGTTAGGATCTCAATCTTCGCATGCGTTACCTACAGTGCCATTTTCCTGAAGTCCGTCTTCAGGAGATTAATGGTGGCTGCCTCGTAGTAAGTGCGTCTTGTAAACCAAAAAGTACGGTAACTTATATTTTTTAATTTTTACTTTGTTCCTTTCACATGATTAAAACTTTCTGTTGTCTGATCACTAGCCTAATATCCTGCAATACTATCAGTAGCAGAGGCGTAACTACCGCGGTCGCAGAGGTCGCGACCGCGACCGGGTCCGGCAGCTTAGGGGCCCGCTCACCAGATCAGCAGGCAGTCCTTTCTGTGAGAGGAGCTGCGCTGATCTGGCGCAGACCACGGGGCCGCTATATGACCCGGTGCAGCCGCCGCTGACACCGGGCCCCCCTGCTCATTGTCAGCGGCGGCGGCACCGGGCCCCCCTCCCCCATTATCATGCACAGCAACACTGAAAAAGCATTGAGCGGCCTGTGCAACTCCACGCTCCTTCATTCTCCCTCTGTGCCTGCGCAGTGACGTCACTCCTGTGCATCCGCTGTGCTTAGACTCAGAGCGCAGGGCGGGAGGACGCCAACCGCAGCTGCAGGGGTATCGGAGGAGAGATTACGGAGCAGCGGGGGAACCAGGAGACGTGAGGACAGCAGTGGGGGAACAAGGAGAGAGGTAAATTGTTTTTTTTTTGTTTGTTTGTTTTTTTTAAAAATCAGTGCATACCCGGGGGCCGGGGGGAAGCATGAGGGGCTGCCAGCAGTTTACATGGAGCATGGGGGGGATTTCCAGCAGTATACATGGAGCATTGGGGTCTGCCAGCAGTATACATGGAGCATGGGGGGGCTGCCAGAAGTATACATGGAGCATGGGGGGCTGCCAGCAGTATACATGGAGAATGGGGGGCTGCCAGCAGTATACATGGAGCATGGGGGGGCTGCCAGCAGTATACATGGAGCATGGGGGGCTGCCAGCAGTATACATGGAACATGGGGGGCTGCCAGCAGTATACATGGAGCATGGGGGGGCTGCCAGCAGTACACATGGAGCATGGGGGGGCTGCCAGCATTATACATGGAGCATGGGGGGGGGCTGCCAGCATTATACATGGAGCATGGGGGGGCTGCCAGCATTATACATGGAGCATGAGGGGGCTGCCAGCATTATACATGGAGCATGTGTTAGGTCCTGGTGGTGGTGGATCCTCTGGGCCGTGCACCGGACTCCCCCAGTGAGGCAACCCGGAGCGAACCCCTATACAGAGACTGTCCAGTCACCCCATCAGAGGGCCTAGGTGCACGGTAGCCGGAATACTAGCGGAGCAAGGAAAGCGTCCTTCAGGAGATGGTTAGAACGAAGTCTCTGGAGCCACAGAGTTCCTGACGGCAATTACTAGGGACCGGTACAGGTGCCGGGTATGGACCTCGGGTGGGATCCGGGTTTAGCTGGGCGTGCTGGTAGATGTTGCCGGACGAAGTCGGGGTTCCGAGACAGGCACAGGCGGATGAAACTGTGATGGTACTCCCCGACGACAGTCCTCGGAGAACCTCTAGGCAATCCCGGAATCAGGAACCGGATACGGAAGCAGGACAGGCTCTATGGAAAAGACAGGATTAATGTCCACAAGGCACAAGGCGACCTGGACTTCTAGCTTAGTGAAATTCAACGAACAGGCACCGCCCACATGTAAGGAACCTCCTAATATACCTTATAGCTGACGTAGGCAATATCCTGTTTTGAGGACGCTGGCCCTTTAAGAGGAGGTCAATGACCGTGCGCGCGCCCTAATGCGCATGCGCAAAGCCCAAGTGCCGGAGGCCAGAGCAGGAAGCGGTGCCGAGGATGCAGGAGCACCTGTCAGTGTGTCCTCGGTCGCAGAGGAACGCCGGGAGCGGGGAACCGGACGCATGGAGGACGCAGAGGGAGAAGAGGAAGCTGTGTAGCTGCGGGCAGGAGGACCGGGGACCGGAGCGGTGAGTAAGGAATGGCGTCGGGCCCGGGGAGCGTGACAGCATGGGGGGCTGGCTGCATTATACATGGAGCATGGGGGGCTGGCTGCATTATACATGGAGCATGGGGGGCTGGCTGCATTATACATGGAGCATGGGGGGCTGGCTGCATTATACATGGGGGGCTAGCTGCATCATACATTGAGGCCTGGGGTGAATTATAATATATGGAGGACTATGGGGCGCAGTATAATATATGGAGTACTATGGGGTGAATTATAAT
The DNA here is from genome assembly GCF_048569485.1 of Anomaloglossus baeobatrachus. Classification (NCBI taxonomy): domain Eukaryota; kingdom Metazoa; phylum Chordata; class Amphibia; order Anura; family Aromobatidae; genus Anomaloglossus; species Anomaloglossus baeobatrachus. The sequence continues at coordinate 138,429,408 of NC_134353.1, read as the reverse complement.
ACATGGAGAACTATGGGAAATGCATTATAATACATGGAGGACTATGGAGGTGCATTCTAATATATGAAGGGTTATGTGGGACCCTTTATTCTATATGGAAGGCTATGTGGAGCCATTATAGTATTTGGGAAAACTATATACAAGGGGGGACACAGATACAATCAGGGGATGGGAATGTTTTGTGCAGAGGGAAAAGGGCTCTTTTCCTCAGCACCCAGCTTTCCTATGCTCTGCTATACATCTCTCAGCACCCAGATTTCCCATGCTCTGATATGGGAAAGCTGGGTGCTGAGGGAAAGATATATAGCAAAGCATGGGGAAGCTGGGTGCCGAGGACAAGATGGATATCAGAACATAGGGAAGTTGGGTGCTGAGGGAAAGAGCCAAGTGTCAGCGTCATTATCCTATACCCCAAGTGTCGGTGTACGTAGAGGGGGGGCCCGGGTCCGAACTTTGCACCAGGGCCCATCAAACTCTAGTTATGCCACTGATCAGTAGTAACTGTACCTGGCATACCTGGAGGTCATTCTTGGAACTCCAGTTCCCATGATAGTCATCAGGAGCCTGTGAACATCACAGTAACAGCAGGCAAACACATCAACCCTCACTGCCTTGAGAAAAGAATCCTCATCCCTGTAACAGCCATTTAAATGGCACAGTCTCTGTTGACAACAGCATAACATGAACTATGCTGCTAACACTGGCCCTGATTGTGCAGTACAGAAAACCTATGTCCGCATGATCCCTGGACATAGTTGGTCATCCATTTGGGGAACCACTCAGGAAATACAATGTAACGGTGTGTCCAATATCAGGAAGGGGTTAAGGTAGATTGCTTACTATTCTGGGGTTATTATTGTGTGCAATGTATGTGTTGTAAATCTAATCTTTAAGATGGAATAGTACAAAACGGGAAAGTGTTTTTTAATGAGGATGTTTTCATATTTTAGAATAGATACACATTTTTTAGTGTTCAGTAACAAATATTTTTAACCTCCTATTAATGATGACTTTTACAGCTGCACACAATGGACATCAATGATTCCTCTGTGCCTCTTATTAATTTACTTTCTCCCAAATGTTTCATTAGGTAGAAAATGCAAGTAACATTCTGTGTTTATAGAAATTAAAAAAGAAGACGCTGGTCAATCACGGAAACGTAATTGGAGCCAGTGTGGGACAGAACAGGGTCAATGAATTTTGTTTCAGCGCTCTTTCTTTTTGATCATACAAACGGACCTTCATGTTGTTTGGAGCTCCGGTATGTATTAAGAGATCAAACGATCTCAAATGATTGTAAAGAAAGGAAACAATGTTTTCCCTATCAATGTGTATTGTAGCTAGGCCTTTTTATGTTTATTACACTTGGGAACACAATTTTTGTTGTCTGACACTTGTTTTTTTACTAACCTACATTACAAGGCCTTGCTAAAGAGGACTTTTGATTGCAGTAACTGGCAGTTTGTATAGGACCAGCCCTGGGGGAATACTGCCTTCAATACCTTAAGTGCACCAACGTACAGCAAGCGCGCCAACATCCGCGGAAACTGGGGCCCCAATTTGGGACTGTGTCATTTGCGAGGCTGCAGCTGTTAGTAGGTAAATTATAATTAGTCAGCAGAGTGTGTGTTGTAGGTTAAAGAGGAAGCATCACCCCTAACCTTCAGGTCTATTGCAAACAACCCATTTAGAATACTGCATAATATTACCTGTTGTTCACTGTTACTTGTTGTTTCCCTTTGCAATTTCTGGCTCTCATCCTCCTACAAATAAGCTTGTTTAGGCCTGTTTCACACGTCAGTGATTCTGGTACGTTTTTTTCTACGTACCAGAATCACTGGCATACGCCGACCCATTATAATGAATGGGTCTGCTCACACATCAGTGATTTTTCACTGCACGTGTCTCCGTGCGGCATACCGCGTGTCCGTGATTGCCGCAAGGAGACATGTCCATTTTTTTCTGGCGTCACTGATGTCCCACGGACCACGCAGTGGTGTGATCCGTGAAACACGTGCCAGAAAAAAACGTGCATATAAAATAAAAATCATTTTTACTCACCCGGCTTCAGCGGCGCTCTCTGCAGCCTGTTCTCCCTGCTGCTTCTGAGCCAGCTCATTACTGTCGTGCATATTCATGAATGCACGACACAGCCGACCCGGAAGCAGCTGCTGCGGAGGTCAGCGCCGGCCGGATGCTGCACCGCGGGAGCGTTCAGCACCATGGAGAGCGGGATCGGGCACAGGTGAGTTGATCTCTATGTGCAATCACGGACCACGGAGAATGGAGCCCGGATTGCACTTAGACAACCCACGTGTGCCATGAATCACGGCACACAGAGGGACTTGTGCATGTTTTACACGTCAGTGAAGAACGTCTGTGTTTTTCACTGACGTGTGAAACGGGCCTAAGATTTCTAACCTCAGCGATTGTGAGTGTGTACGGAGCGTGGGCAGGGCCCTAGCAGAAGACAAAGACCCTTCTGCAGTCCCTTAGATCTCCTAGCAAGACTTGGATGGAGGCACACGTAACAAGGTGAGAACTACTGAACATCTGGCTCAAGCAGACATAACTTATTACAGTCACTTCTCGTCTGCAGAGATTACAACAAATACACATTTGACGTCTCTCATTTCCAGCACCATCCCCATCTATTCCAAACCTACACCAACTCCTCATCCTGCTGATACCACACTGTAATATGGCCCCTAATATTCCCCCTGCACTGTAATATGGCCCCCAGTATTACCCAAACTGTATCATAATGTAATGTCACCACTAGGGGGAATCAGCACACAGTGTGTGTGTAATGAGAAGAACCACTAGAGGAAGCCAGAGCACAAGGCGCCCCAGGTAACTAAGTGGTTGCTAAGAGGAGTTGTGCTAGCTGGGTCAGAGTCGAGAGGGAGCGCAGTACAAGGGATAAGGCGGAGTCAGGGTCAGGAACAAGCCAGAAGTCGGTAACCGGGAGACAGCAGACTGCAAACAGTATTGTGACACATAGCCCCACTATTTCCCCCCCAGTGTACTGTATGATGACCCCCAGTATTTCCCTAACACTGTAATTTTACCCCCACTATTTCCCCCACACTGTAATATGACCCCCAGTATTCACCCACACTATAATATGGCTCTCAACATTTTCCCCACACTGTAATATGGCCCCCAGCATTCACTCACACACTGTATAATGGCTCCCAATATATCCTCCACACTTTATCATGGCCCCCAGTATTCCCTCCACACTTTAATATGGCCCCTAGTATTTCCTCCCACACTGTAATATGGTTTCCAGTATTTCCCCCCACACTGTAATATGACGCCAATTATTTCCCTTACACTGTATGAGGGCCCCCAGTATTTTCCACACACTTATATGACCCCATATTTCTTCTACACTTTAATACGGCCCCCAGTATTTCACTCACACTGTATCATGGCCCCCGCCATTTTCCCCATATCTTAATATGGCCACTAGTATTCACCCCCATACTCTACCATAGATGCAACTATTTTCCCACACTGTATGAAGAACCCTAGTATTTTCCCCACACTGTAAAATGGCCCACAGTATTTCCCCCACAGTGCAATATGGTAACCAGTATTTATCCCACATTGTAAAATGGCCCCCAGTATTCCCTCAACACTGTAATATGGCCCCCAGTATTTTCCCCCATACTGTAATATGGCCCCCAGTATTCCCTCCCACACTAATATCTCCCCCAGTATTCCCCCATACTGTATCATGAACTCCACTAGTTGCCCCACATTGTATGATGGTCCTGAGTATTTCACCCACACTGTAATATAGCCACCAGTTTTTCCCCACAAGGTAATATGGCTCCCGAGGATTTTCTCTGCACTGTAATATGGCCAAACTATTTTTTCTACCCTGTAATATGACCCCCAGTATTTCTTCCACACTATAATATGGACCCCAGTATTCCCCCATACACTGGATCATTGCCCCCACTACTCTCCCCACACTGAAATATAGCCCCCAGTATTTACCTCACACTGTAATATGGCCCCTAGTATCCCCCCACTAGCAAAACAAAACAACCAAAACATCTTATACTCACCTATGCATGGATCCTGAGGAGTTTGCCAGTAGACAGGACCAATGCGGTAAAGTGACGTAGAGTCCCATGCTACTCCACGTCCCCGCCTCAACCATGAGTCTGAGAGCACTAGTGCTTGGAGATCATGTGTCCTTGCACTACCACAGAGTTTAACTGTATCTGCATGCATAGTTTACAGTAGTGGTAGCTCCGGGTGGGCCCCTGAGATCGCAAGGCCCTGAGAAACTCCCTTACCCCACTGCTAGCTACATTATTGCATGATCTTCAAATCTTTGTGGAATTATTCACCTTGTTCACATCTACACCAAGGTTTACAGGGAAATTAGCAAGATGGCTATGTAGAAAATTTCCCTTGATGCTCATGTTGCAACAAAGCATTTTGTAGCTCTCCATGAGTTTCTGGACAATTTTAGGGTAGTTCCAAAATAGTCCTTTACAAGCTCTTTGAATGCAATCTTTTGGAATTCTGATATTGTCCTGATGAAATATTTATATTTGATGAGATGCCAAATCGTGGACCATCAAACACATCGGCCTTTATTTTTTAAAATGACAGGCTAGGAAATACCAAAATAAGGTACTTGAAAGTCTTCTTTAGTTGGCAAAGCTTTAAAAGTTGCTTCAGAGACCCAGTTTCATGTGCAGAGGGGAAATGTAATATTCTTTCTGTCACAAAGTGGCTTATATGGAATGTTTATATAACCAAGTTTGAGGTCAGATCTTGGAGGCCAATTCCTCTCCACCCAATGCTGCTTACGAGCTTTGTTGTCCACATGCACAGAAAACAAGGACGCTTGGGGTATCCACGTTGCTGACCAAAAAGTAAGCTGACCATTTTCAGGTCAAAACAGATGATCCAATTGTGTTTGTGATATTGCAACAACTCAATCACTCTCTTTATGTCTGTTTATTCTTCACAAAGAGAAACTGAATAGCCATTTGGGACTGCATCAAATAAATTGCCATTGTGGAGGAGGACACACTTTAAACTCCACTTTGAGCTATCGATGAACAGTCACCATTTATTTGAGTTATAGATTGGAATTCCCAATTCCTCAATTAAACCATGTATGTAATGGCAATACACAAAGCCAGTCACTTCTACACTATTGCAGAAATGCAGTTTCTTTGGATCGAATGTAGAATACCTTTTATCTTTTTTCAAGCAAGTTTTTCTCGTGCAGTCTTGATGCTAGGAGTTCTGAAGCCTTTTCTGATAGTCCAAAATCTCGTGCCAAATTATTTAACTCATGCTTGTGAAAACACTAACAAACTGAGACCGCTTCAATTTCAAAATCTTCATAATTGCTGTCACTTTGTACTTCACCATAAGGCCTCTTTCACACGTACGTGCCTCTGGTACATGTTTGGCAGTTTTCTCACGTACCGGAGACACGTACACATGTAGACCTATGTATTCCTATGGTTTTGGACACACATAAGTATTTGCGCACAGAACGTGTGTTCGTTCCATACTTACGTGTGTCCGTGTGTTTCTCACGGCAACGTGTCCGTTTTCTCTCCAGCATCACTGGTGTCACACGGAACGCAAATGTGTCACACGTAATGCAAACGGACCACACGGATGTGTTCTGTGTGACACGCACCGGAGAAAAGACGTGTCTGTGAGAAAAAAAAAAAACTTTACTCACCTTCTCCAGCCCTCCTGTCTCTGCCGCTGCTGTCACTTGCTGCCGACCGCCGCTCATTATGCTCATTGAATATTCACTTCACTGCGGCCGGAAGCAGCAGCAGCGGGGAGTCGGCAGGACCGGAGACCGAAGATCAGCACCACAGACAGCAACGCCATGGACAGGTGAGTAGAAAGTTCCCGTTCTCTGTGTGTTATCACGGATAACACACGGAGAACACACGTAGCCCATAAACACGGCTCACGGAGGGCAAAACGCACCTCTGACACGTCCGTGAAAACGTGCGTGGTTTTTCACGAACGTGTGAAAGAGGCCTAAAGCTGTTCTTGAAGAGAGGGTAGTTCAAGGAAAACTGGCACTGGGAATGCAGATCATGGATGTGTAGCTGATGGTAAACTCGGATACTCAATTTTATATTTATTTTTCTTGTTAGAGCCTGAAGTATTTAATACACTAAAGGAAGTCACTGAAATAATCCAGCCTCTCGCCAAAGCATACATGTACTAAATGGCATCTTATTACGTGTTCTCTTTGTCCACATCCGACAAGCTCTCGACACTGCTTGCCACCTTATTAGGGGCCCAAAATGTATCTTGATCACCATCAAAAGAGCGTTCTTGACAAATGTGCTGATGTTCATCCTTTGGCTGGGAATGATGAAACTGCCACAGATATAACAAAAGAAATCAGGGCTGTTTAGACACATGATGAGATATAGCAAAGACAAATGTAATCTGAAAGAAAGGTAATAAATGCGTAAATAAAAAAATAAGTTCTGCTAACTCCTCGTATAGAGAATTTCGAAATACGTTTCACTAGTTGCACACAACCTCTCACCATTGTGTCTCACATGTAACTGAATATCCTAGACAAATAACACCCTATTGCTGGTCGCAAAGGTCATCCTTCGCAGCTCCCCATTCAAGGGCGGTTCGTTCTCAGCCAATAGCAGAGCACTAGTGCTCGATTGGCCTAGAGTAATCGCATTAAGACCCCTTTCACACGTCAGTGATTCTGATACGTTTGTGCTTGTTTTTAAACGTACCAGAATCACTGACATACGCAGACCCATTATAATGAATGGGTCTGCTCACACGTCAGTGATTTTTCACTGCACGTGTCTCCGTGCAGCGTACCCGCGTGTGCGTGATTGCCGCATGGAGACATGTCCATTTTTTTCTGGCATCACTGATGTTCCACGGACCACGCAGTGGTGTGGTCCGTGAAACACGTGCCAGAAAAAACGTGCTTTTAAAGTAATAAACATTTTAACTCACCCGGCGTCCAGCGATGTCCTCTGCAGCCCGTTCTCCCTGCTCCTTCTGTGCCGGCTGATTACTGTCGTGCATATTCATTATGCGCGACACAGCCGACCCGGAAGCAGCTGCTGCGGGGGTCACCGCCGGCCGGATGCTGCGTCGCGGGAGGATTCAGCACCACGGACAGCGGGAGCGGGAGCAGGTGAGTGAATCTCTAAGTGCAATCACGGGCCACGGAGAACGGAGCCCGGATTGCACTTAGACAACCCACGTGTGCCGTGATTTTTGGCACACGCAGGGACATGTGCGTGTTTTACACGCCAGTGAAAAACGTCTGTGTTTTTCACTGACGTGTGAAACGGGCCTAAGATGGAGTCTGCAAACTATTGCTGGATATCTGTGCTCCAAAAGACAAATAGCAGTCTCGAACTTCTTGTGGCCCAATAATACTGTACTGATTTACACATTATGGAACTTTTATTTTACCTATTCCTCTTGTGAAAATTGGAAATCTAGGGCTAAAACAACATTTTAGTCTTAAAAGTATTTTTCGGATTATAAGATACACTTGGGGGGAAAATGGAGTGCATCTTATTATCCAGATATAGCTCACCAGGCGTTGTGGCAACGGTGGAGCGGGGTCATAGGAGGCATGGTTGCAACTGAAGGACGGTGGTGGCGGCACGAGTGGGGCAATGCTGCAGGGCTTAGAAGAGGGGATGTCGCGGCGGAGCGATTTGAACGCCATTGATCTCTGGGTAGTGGACACGTTGGCTTTTAAGAAAATAGCTGCGGAGACAATAGATGCGCAGTTTATGCATGTGCTGCCCCTGCAGCCATTTTCCTGTAGCCCATTGCATCCATTGCCTGGGGATCAATGGTACCCGCATCGCACTGCCGTGTCACTCCCAGCCCCAGACCCTCATGCCACCACTGTCCTTTACCTGTAAGCCTGCCTCATGTGACCCCACTGCACCGTCACCACGCCCTCCCTTGAGCTATATCCAGCTTACAAAATAGACTATGATTATAAGATGAACCCCTTTTAAACAGTAAAAATGATTTTTTTCCTATTCACTTTCTATAAATTTGGGGTGCCTCTTATAATCCCGTGCATTTTGTAATCTGAAAAATACATTATTTTTTCTTCACCGCCAAATAGAATACATTTTTTTGACACACCTGTGGTGTCATAAACTTACAGCACTTCTAGTTGAATTCATTGAGGGGTGCAGTTTGTAAAATGAGGTCACTAGTGGTGAATTTTTGCTGATCTGGCACTGCAGGGTCTCTGTCAATGTGACATGGCACCATAAAACCATTCCAACAAATTCTGAAATCCAATTTGGCACGCTATCCCATCTCAGCTTTGCACTGTACCTCAAAAGTAGTTCCCGATCACATGGAGGGTATTGGCACACCCAGGAAAAATTACACAACAAACTGTGTGGTTCATTTTTTTTTCTTTTTGGCTAAAACATTTTAGTAGAAAAAATGGGGTGTAGTTTTCAATATGAGGTCAGGCACATCAGGGGCACTGCAAACGCAACAATGCGCTCCAAAATTGAAATAGTATTTCCCTTCTGAGCCCTGCCATGTGCACAAACAGTAGTTTTCCACGACATGTGGAGTATCCACATATTGGGTATCAGTGTACTCAGGATAAATTGCAGAACAAATAGTATGGCCCACTTTCTCCTGTTAAACTTACGAAAATAACAAAATTGGAGTTTAAGCAACCTTTTTTGTGGTAAAAATGTATTTTTTTATTTTCCCGGCTCAATGTTATACAATTCTGTGAATCACCTGGAGGTTCAAGGTACTCTTCACACATCTAGATAAATTCCTTGAGGGGTGAAGTTTCCAAATTAGTGTCACTTGTGAAGGTTTCCACTATTTAGGCATATCAAGGGCTCTGTAAACGTGACATGAAAACTTGATCGAACACGATAAAAACCGTGACTGACGGATCACAGCCAGATTGTAAAAAGAGTCCGATCCGTTCTGGAATCCGGTGCCCATATAAGTCAATGGGGATCGGAATCCAGAGATTAAAAACGTTTGAGGAGGGGATGGGGGGGTAGGTGGTACACTCCTTCCGGGTCACGCTTTTCCCTTCCGGAGCCGACAATTCAATATTCACTACTTTGCCCGCCCATCGGCGCGTGTAATTGGTTGCAGTGATATGCGCCCCCACACTGAGTGGCAGCGTGTTAGCTGAGTGCAACCAATCACAGGCGCCAGGATGGCCGGTGGGCGGGGAAAGCAATGTATCCCTCACAAGTGTGACTCCGGCTTTTTTTTATTTAAATAAATAATTTAAAAAAAAAACGACATGTGGTCCCCACTAATTTTCATCCCCAGCCATGATAATGCCGGCTGGGGCCTGGTATTCTCAGAATACAGTCGCCCAGTATTGCCGCATTTATTAGATGTGACAATCCCGGTGCGATACCGACCCTTCCCGTTGGCCTGATGCAGTGCCAATTGGGGTAATAAGGGGTTAATAGCAGTGCACAGCTGCTACTAAGCCCTAGGTTTGTGATTGCATGGCGGGGAAAGCAGTGCAAGTGTCTGCGGGTCAGTATGGTGAGCGTGCAAGTACCTAGAAACACATGCACACTCCTGTCAGAAGTGTGCGACTGTGCCGGTGATGTCAGACTCGTGTAGGTCTGCAATGACATCACCCAGCACAGCCAGCCGCTGTCTGAACATGTGCGTGCATGTACCTAGAAACACATGTACACTCCTGTCAGACGTTTGCGCGGCTGTGCTGCGATGTCAGACTTGTGGGAGTCCCTCGCAAGTGTGACTGCGGCCTAAGAAAAACCGCATGCAGCTTTTTTTTAATTTAAATAAATAATTAAGAAAAAAACGACATGCAGTCCCCCCCAATTTTCATCCCCAGTCATGGTAACGCCGGCTGGGTGCTGGTATATTCCAACCTGCAGCCGCCCATTGTTGCTGCATCTATTAGATGTGACAATCCTGGTGCTATACCGGCCCTTCCCGGTGGCCTGATGCGGTGCCAATCGGGGTAATAAGGGGTTAATAGCAGCACAGAGCTGCTACTAAGCCCTAGGTTTGTCATGGCACAGGCGTCTATCAGATACCTGCATCACAACCTATAAATGAATGTAAATAAGCACAGACACAGAGAAAAATCCTTTATTTGGAATAAAGTACAAAACACACCCTCCTTCACCACTTTATTAAGCCCAAACAACCTGCAGTTTGGCGTAAATCACATTAGGTCCCACGACGACACATCCAGCTCTGCTGCATCTCAAAGCGAGCAGCCAGATGAGTAGACTGTAGAGAAGACTGCCAGCTCTGAGTGTAGCCTATTACTGAGACGTGATAAGCAATGAACTGCGGCAGACACTGTCACAGGCTGGGCGCGCGTCAGCCTGGAACCAATCAGACGAGAGGGCGGCCGGTGGGCAGGGAAAACATGGAAAGCTGTGTGTACGCGATAGACAGTACAGGAAGTGAATGCGTGACCCGGAAGCAGTGTGCCGCCATGACACCGAGTCTCGGTAAGTATGAAACTCTCACTTATATCTTCTTTTGTTTATTTTTACTTTAATTGCCGAATCCGGATCGTGCACCCGGAATCCCGTGCTCGGGTCCAGCACCCAGAGAGCGTTTAAACCGCGCGGATATGGACTTTTACAGTCTGGATCCGCTCAGCTCTAGTGACATGGTATCCGCTATCTATTTCAGCCAATTTCCAGCTCCAAAATTCAAAACGCGCTCCTTCTCTTCAAAGCCTTGTTGTGTGCTCAAACAGTAGTTTTCTGCGACATGTGGAGTATCCCTGTACTCCAAAAAAATTGCGAACAAATTTTATTGCCCGTTTTGTGAAAATAAAAAAAAATTGGGTTTATGGCAAAAATTTTTGTATTAAAAATGTATTTTTTAATTTTTAAAGTTCAACGTTAAAAAATTCTGTTAAGCACCTGTGAGTTCAAGGTGCTCACCAAATATCTAGATAAATTCCTTGATGAATGTAGTTTCCAAAATGGGATGACTTTGGCATTTCCACTGTTTAGGCACATCTGGGACTTTGCAAAGGTGACATGTAGCTTTCCTATTTATTCCAGCCAATTTTGCGCTCCTTCTTTTCCAAACGCTGCCGTGCACTCAACCAGTAGATTTCCACAACATTTGGAGTATCGGCGTACTCAGGAGAAATGGCACAACACATTTTATTGTCCGGTTTCTCCTGTTATCCTTGGGAAAATGAATAAATTAGGGCTAAAGAAATTTTTTTGTGGAAAAAAATAACATTTTAATTTTTTCTTTTCACATTGCTTTAATTCCTGTGAAGCACGGGGTTAATAAACTGATGGAGTGTGGTTTTAAGTACTTTGAGGGTGCAGATTTTAAAATAGTGCCACTTTTGGGAATTTTCTGTCACATAGGCCCCTTAAAGTCACTTAAAATGGGATGTGGTCCTTTAAAAAAAAAATTTGTTTTGTAAATTTTGTTGGAAAAATGATAAATTGCTGATAAACTTTAACCCTTCTAACTTCCTGACAAAAAAAGAAGTTTAAAAAATGATGGTGATATAAAATAGACCTGTTTAATGTTATCTATTAAGCATTTTGTGTAAAATAACTGGTTTAAGGGCATCAAAATTCGAAGATCGAAAATCGCTAAATTTTCACACTTTGTCTAATTTTCAATATTTTCATAAATAAATGCAAATTTTACTACTATCATGTAGTACAATGTGGTGCAAAAAAACAATATCAGAATAATGGGAAATATTGAAGCATTCCACAGTTATTACTTTATAAAAGGACACTAGTCAGAATTGTAAAATTTGGTCTAGTTAGGAAGTTAAGAAGGTGAAAACAGGGTGATGCAGTTAATACAGATGGAAAGTGTACATATGTGGTAAACACATAATTGTTGACTGTGTATATGCGATATATGGTGGATCTATATGAAGTTTACATCTTGGCCAAAAGGATATTAACATAACTATACAAAGTAGGACTGAATGTACTGTTTTTTTATTCATTAATTTTAATCAGGGATGGCCAAAAGTAAACATAAAATACACAAGAATGAGGCCATACTGAGTTTAAAAGGTCACTCCACCCATTAGCTCTAAATCTGTCACTGCTGAGCTGTGCTGCTTAATTACTCTGTGCTAAATTATTTTAGTATGTGAAGTAAATGGAAAGTATCAAACGCACAATATGACATCACCCAGACAACAAACATGCGGGTACGGTTCCACTTGCGTTTTGCACGGACAAGTACAATCCGATAAAACATCGGATTGCTCTCAATCTAGTGCAAAACTATGGGGCGGTGTCCATCTGCGACTGATTTCTCATGACATAGCGGCCTGCAGAATGAACCGCAGCATTCTGCGTTTCGCAGCGAGTCTTGGCTCACGCACCCCCACACAACTCTGACACATCGCACTGCACTCACATGTAATCCAAGTGCAGTGCGGTATATGAAGGTATATGAAGAGACAGACAGCGGAGGAGATGGGGAGAAAGTGTTCCCATCGCATCACAGTCGCATGACCCTCAGTTGACACTCGCAGCAGAGGGTCATTACTATATCGCTTCTGATGCTCTCGCAAGTGGAAACATACCCTTACAGACAGTATGGTACTGCCCCACTGGCTGGTCTGTGTAAGGTACAACTCCAATGTAGGTATAGCTACCAGCTGCAGCTATGTGTACTGGAATAAACCCAGCCATAAATGCAATGGTGGAAAGGGACATTCGGATAAAGCTGCGGAGCTTTTGGTCTAGAAGATATCCAATTGGATAGTAGTGATGAAAAATAAGTTTTATTAATGAGTTTAAGAATTGAACAAACTCTTTTCTCAGGTAAGAAAAGCAATAAGGGCACTGAAGGAGATGCTAGTGTTTAAAGAATCCAAAAAAATTGCACCCCATAAAGGTGTGTTTAGACAATTTTTTTCTGCATTTTCAGTAACATTTAATAAAGCAGAGAAAAAAAGGGGAAAATGAAAGAAAGCATTATCATAGAATGGAGAAAACTGAGTAATAGTGAGAAGATAATAGGGTTCTTAAATATGTAGGGAAAAACTATTTATACTTATACTTGTTAGGTGCTATTGTGTAGTCATCGTCCCCTTGTAATTTTACAGTTGCTTTGATCGTTCTGTGTCTGACTTTAAATAAAGAATTGAAAAAAAAAACTATTGATGAAAAAATGAAATAAGATATTGAAAAGAAATATAGATGAAATGATGTGTGAGCAAAAATTGTATATGAGAATAAAACTATTAAAAAGAGTAAATATGGTGTGTCAAAATAATTCGGAGGCAAATCTTAGTATTACACATGATAAGTATGAAAATTGCATATGAGTGGAGTGGCCCAGTGATCAGCAAGCAGAGCTGAATCCTTAGTGAGTATATGTGCCGCCCCGTGGCCCCGTTACCTTCAGGTTGTCGCCGGGTCTTCAGGTACGGCGCGTCTGGGTCCTTCTGGTTACAGGTACATTGATTTCTATTGGATTCGTGACGCCACTCTTGGTATTGTGGTCAGTGCGACCGCCACTGCAGTTTAAGGGACACCTGGGGCTGATGGTGGGTGCAGTTAGATGTGGTGGCCTCCCGAGAGTGAGGCTGGCCCCAGGGCCTGGTGTAGGTGTGTGGCTCCACAGGTCGCAGAAGAACTCACATGCACAGCAGGAATGTCTTTCAGGGTTTTTACTCACTTCAGGTAGCAAGGGTGAGTAACCCGGGCAATGCTGTGATGTTCCAAGAGGGGATCCAGGCTCCTTCAGGCTGACTCAGGGGGTAGCTGCTGACTCACCTTCCTAGCCCTCGTGTTTTTGTGGTGACCCAGACTTGTAGGTCTATGGGGTCACCCAGGGAAGTTGCTTCCGCCTGTTCTCCCCTTTGTCGGCCCGTCTGCTGGTAGCCTGGACCAGGTCACTCCGGCTGCTTGCCTCTTGTGATCTATGGGCCCTCTCATTGCTACGTGGCTGTGGACTCTGCGGTGTTTTGGTGGAGTGTATGAAGTACCCCCACCTGCAGGTTGAGCAGGCCAACTGAATGGGCCCCTGCTCTGGGGACCTGTAACCCCGTGCGGGCCTGGTCCTCGCCTGGCGGTCCCCGTACTCAGCCACCTCTCTGCACTCCGGCCTTAGGTGGATTTCGGGCAGCACTACCAAGTGACCGTTCTCCCCTGCCAGCAACCACTGCACCTGCGGTGTCTGACTAGTGACAGCCTCCAGGTTTCCTCCTTGCAACTGCTCTCCCTGAGCTTCACTGACTGACTGGCTCACTACTCCCTCACCTCTGTGCCTGCCTCCACAACTTAGCAATCAGACGCTCTACCACACCCCTTGAGTGGAGATGAGGCCACGCCCCCTCCTGGATTCCCCAGGGGTCCCTTCAAAGGTCAATGTGGGAGACCTGGTTACTATGCGCCTGTGTCACCACTAGAGATGAGCGAACCGGTCGCGGTTCGGCTCGAGGTCGGTTCGCCGAACGGGGGTCCCGTTCGAGTTCGGTTCGTCGAACGTTCGACGAACCGAACTCGAACGTATAGGCTAGAATGGGAGGCAATCACAAACACATAAAAATGCATGATAAATGTACACAAACAGTTAATAAACATTGCCATAACACTTACCGGTCCTCGCGATCCCTTCTGCACTCTGTCTCCTGCCGCTATTCCATCCGATGATCGCTGAATCCTCCCGGTGACCTGCACTGCCAGCAGAGAAGCAGGACCTATCGTGATGTCAAAATAGCCATGTGACCAGTCACGTGGCTATTATCTCATTGGCTACAGACTGGTCACATGACTATGACACGTCATGTAGGACCTGCGAGTGCATCTCTCCGGTACACGGTGCACATATGTGTATCGCCGTGTACCGGCGACATGCTCTAGCACACGGTCGACTCCCCGTTCCGTTAGGGACCGGCTGACACAGCCGGTCATTAACGGAGATCACCGTTGCCATAGCAACGCAGTTAGCGGTGACGTCACCGCTAACCGCGGCTCCGAGAGCACCGTTGCTATGGTAACGCGTCTGTCAGCGTTACCGCTAGCAGCCAGCACTGATCACTCACAGAGTGAAGGCTGCACGCTGCTTCCCGATTGTAGTGAGCATTGTAGTGAGGATGGAGGTTCCCCAGCCCCAAGTGATGCCCCTCACTACAATCGTCACTACTACTACACTAGAAAGAAAGCAGACAGAAGAGCAGGATCGTGGAGGGCTGACAGGGGTAATAAAGATGGAGTCTCTAATGTGTCTGTGTATTTATTTCTATTAAAGTATTTTTTCTCTGTGTGGTGTTTTTTTTAACCCTTTATTGGAGATTCTTAATGGCCGGGTCAAACGTGCCTGACATTAAGAATCTCTGGCTTAATACTGGCTGGTAAAACAAAGCCAGTATTAACTCATGATTACCCAACAAGCCACCCGGCTCCAGGGCTGTTGGAAGAGTTGGATACAGCGCCAGATGATGGCGCTTCTATGAGAGCGCCATTTTCTGGGACGGCTGCGGACTGAAATCCGCAGCAGAGGCGCCCACAAACCTCGGGCTAACCTGTGCTGCGGATTCCAATCCCCAGCTGCCTAGTTGTACCCGGCTGGACACAAAAATAGGGCGAAGCCCACGTCATTTGTTTTTTAATTATTTCATGAAATAAGTGAAATAATTAAAAAAAACGGGCTTCCCTATATTTTTGGTTCCCAGCCGGGTACAAATAGGCAACTGGGGGTTGGAGGCAGCCCGTGGCTGCCTGCTGTACCTGGCTAGCATACAAAAATATGGCGAAGCCCACGTCATTTTTTTGGTGGGCAAAAAACTTCTGCATACAGTCCTGGATGGAGTATGCTGAGCCTTGTAGTTCTGCAGCTGCTGTCTGCTCTTCTCCATACAGACAGACAGCAGCTGCAGAACTACAAGGCTCAGCATACTCCATCCAGGACTGTATGCAGAAGTTTTTTGCCCCCTGAAAAAATTATGTGGGCTTCGCCATATTTTTGTATGCTAGCCAGGTACAGCAGGCAGGTACGGCTGCCCCCAACCCCCAGTTGCCTATTTGTACCCGGCTGGGAACCAAAAATAAAGGGAAGCCCTTTTTATATTATTTCATGAATTTCATGAAATAATTAGAAAACAAATGACGTAGGCTTTGCCCCATTTTTGTGTCCAGCCAGGTGCAACTAGACAGCTGGGGATTGGAATCCGCACCACCGGTTGGCCTGAGCTTTCTGGGCCCCACTGCTGCGAATTGCAGTCTGCAGCCACCTCAGAAAATGGCATTTTCATAGAAGCGCCATCTTCTGGCGCTGTATCCAACTCTTCCAGCACCTGCCTGCTATACCTGGCTAGCATACAAAAATATGGCGAAGCTCACGTCCTTTTTTTGTAGTTTTTTGGCAAAAAAAATAAAAAATGCTTCCCTGGATTTTCCATTGCCAGTGAAGGTAACACCAAGCAGTGGGGGTTAGCAGCCAGTAGCTGCTTGGATTACCCTTAGCTAGCAATACAAAAAATGCAGCGGGAGCCCATATATATTTTTTTTAATTATTTATTTAAATAACTAAAAATAAAATGGGCTTCCCTGTATTTTGATTGCTGGACATCACAGTGCTGTAAAAATAAATCTTTAAAAAAATGACGTAGCGCTCCGCGGTATTTTTGATTCTCAGCGCAGATAAAGCAGACAGCTATGGGTTGCCACCCCCATCTGCCTGCCGTTACCTTGGTTGGCAATCAAAATACAGGGAAGCCCATTAATTTTTTCTATTTAAAAAATAGTTAAAAAAAAAAAATTACGTTGGGTCCCCCCATTTTTGATAGCCAGCTAGGGTAAAGCAGACGGCTGTAGCCTGAAAACCACAGCTGGCAGCTTTACCGTGGTTGGGGATCCAATGTGGAGGTCCCCTCAGGCTCTTTTTTATAATTATTTTATAAATATTAATAATTACACAATAAAAGTAGGGTCCCCCCCAAATTGGATCACCAGCCAAGGTAAAGCGGACAACTGTGGTCTGGTATTCTCAGGGTGGGAAGGTCCATAGTTATTGGGCCTTCACAGCCTAAAAATAGCAGGCCGCAGGCACCCCAGACGTGGCGCATCCACTAGATGCGCCAATCCTGGCGCTTCACCCCAGCTCATCCCGTGCCCTGGTGCAGTGGCAAACGGGGTAATAAATCGGGTTGATACTAGCTGTAAAGTCACCTGAGATCAAGCCCAGCAGTTTGTGATGTCATGGCGTCTATTAGATACCCAACATCATAAACTGTCAGTACTAACAAAAACAAAAAATCGACAAAAGAAATTTATTTGAAAAAACAGTCCCCAAAACATTTCCTCTTTCACCAATTTATTGTAAGAAAAAAAATAAAGGGGTCCCACGACGACTCTGGACCGTCTAGAATATGGGGGGGAGACACTCAGGGAACGTATCCCCCATTTTCTAGGAGTGCGGACCCTTCATGTGAGGAGTGTGGGTGCAATGAATCTGCACTCACTCTCCCCGGGTCCACAGCAGCAGAGTCCATGTCGTAATGGTTGCTACCAAAGCTGCAATGCCCTGCTCATGAGGTAAGGGCATGCCTAATCAGGAGAACTACTGTAGAGGAAGCTCTGCTCACTGGTATATAGGTGCTCAGAGGTAATAATAGATAAAATTAGTGAGTAACCTCGGCACTCTATATCTCCCAGACTAAGTCAGTAAGTCACAATGGATAGTAATGCAAAATCACTCTTTATTGGTCCGTATTAAGAAAATTTTTTTTTCATAAGCATATATGTTTTTGTCCAAAACAAGTTACAAATGACGTTTCGGCCTGAGCCTTCGTCAGATTGGACTTATCTGCATGTAATCATGAAAAATGACAATAATCAGTATCACATAAGAGTGAGAGAACAATAACATAAACTCGAACAATGTAGAGGTACAATTGGGATGCAGCAAAAAAATTGCAACACAGCAAGAAATGAAACACATGATACAAATGTCATAATACAGTACAAGGACAATATAGTAATGACAAATATGGGGTCAGAGTAGGCTTAGACAGCTCTGGTACGAAAGAGATGTTAATCATAAAGTAACATGTGCAGTAGGTGTAGAGCTACAGTATGCATGGCAGAGCTAATGGGTAGACTGACCATAGAAAAAGAACGGAGAAAAAGTGGAGAAAAAGTGGAGAAAAAGTGGAGCATAAGAGGAGAAAAAGTGGACAAAAAGTGGAGAAAAAAGTGGAGAAAAAAGTGGAGAAAAAGTGGAGAAAAAGTGGAGAAAAAGTGGAGAAAAAGTGGAGAAAAAGTGGAGCATAAGAGGAGAAAAAGTGGAGAAAAAGTGGAGAAAAAAGTGGAGAAAAAAGTGGAGAAAAAGTGGAGAAAAAGTGGAGAAAAAGTGGAGAAAAAGTGGAGCATAAGAGGAGAAAAAGTGGAGCATAAGAGGAGAAAAAGTGGAGAAAAAAGTGGAGAAAAAGTGGAGAAAAAGTGGAGAAAAAGTGGAGAAAAAGTGGAGCATAGGAGGAGAAAAAGTGGAGAAAAAGTGGAGAAAAAAGTGGAGAAAAAGTGGAGAAAAAGTGGAGAAAAAGTGGAGAAAAAGTGGAGCATAAGAGGAGAAAAAGTGGAGAAAAAAGTGGAGAAAAAGTGGAGAAAAAGTGGAGCATAAGAGGAGAAAAAGTGGAGAAAAAGTGGAGAAAAAAGTGGAGAAAAAGTGGAGCATAAGAGAAGAAAAAGTGGAGAAAAAAGTGGAGAAAAAGTGGAGAAAAAAGTGGAGAAAAAGTGGAGAAAAAGTGGAGAAAAAGTGGAGCATAAGAGGAGAAAAAGTGGAGAAAAAGTGGAGAAAAAAGTGGAGAAAAAAGTGGAGAAAAAGTGGAGAAAAAGTGGAGAAAAAGTGGAGCATAAGAGGAGAAAAAGTGGAGAAAAAAGTGGAGAAAAAGTGGAGAAAAAGTGGAGAAAAAGTGGAGCATAAGAGGAGAAAAAGTGGAGAAAAAGTGGAGAAAAAAGTGGAGAAAAAAGTGGAGAAAAAGTGGAGAAAAAGTGGAGAAAAAGTGGAGCATAAGAGGAGAAAAAGTGGAGAAAAAAGTGGAGAAAAAGTGGAGAAAAAGTGGAGAAAAAGTGGAGCATAAGAGGAGAAAAAGTGGAGAAAAAGTGGAGAAAAAAGTGGAGAAAAAGTGGAGAAAAAGTGGAGAAAAAGTGGAGCATAAGAGGAGAAAAAGTGGAGAAAAAGTGGAGCATAAGAGGAGAAAAAGTGGAGAAAAAGTGGAGAAAAAGTGGAGCATAAGAGGAGAAAAAGTGGAGATTAAGAGGAGAAAAAGTAGAGAAAAAGTGGAGCATAAGAGGAGAAAAAGTGGAGCATAAGAGGAGAAAAAGTGGAGAAAAAAGTGGAGAAAAACTGGAGAAAAAGTGGAGAAAAAAGTGGAGAAAAAGTGGAGAAAAAGTGGAGAGAAAGTGGAGCATAAGAGGAGAAAAAGTGGAGAAAAAGTGGAGAAAAAAGTGGAGAAAAAGTGGAGAAAAAGTGGAGCATAAGAGGAGAAAAAGTGGAGAAAAAAGTGGAGAAAAAGTGGAGAAAAAGTGGAGAAAAAGTGGAGAAAAAGTGGAGCATAAGAGGAGAAAAAGTGGAGATTAAGAGGAGAAAAAGTGGAGAAAAAGTGGAGCATAAGAGGAGAAAAAGTGGAGCATTACAGGAGAAAAAGTGGAGAAAAAGTGGAGAAAAAAGTGGAGAAAAAGTGGAGCATAAGAGGAGAAAAAGTGGAGAAAAAGTGGAGAAAAAGTGGAGCATAAGAGGAGAAAAAGTGGAGATTAAGAGGAGAAAAAGTAGAGAAAAAGTGGAGCATAAGAGGAGAAAAAGTGGAGCATAAGAGGAGAAAAAGTGGAGAAAAAAGTGGAGAAAAACTGGAGAAAAAGTGGAGAAAAAAGTGGAGAAAAAGTGGAGAAAAAGTGGAGAAAAAGTGGAGCATAAGAGGAGAAAAAGTGGAGAAAAAGTGGAGAAAAAAGTGGAGAAAAAAGTGGAGAAAAAGTGGAGAAAAAGTGGAGAAAAAGTGGAGCATAAGAGGAGAAAAAGTGGAGAAAAAAGTGGAGAAAAAGTGGAGAAAAAGTGGAGAAAAAGTGGAGAAAAAGTGGAGCATAAGAGGAGAAAAAGTGGAGATTAAGAGGAGAAAAAGTGGAGAAAAAGTGGAGCATAAGAGGAGAAAAAGTGGAGCATAAGAGGAGAAAAAGTGGAGAAAAAAGTGGAGAAAAAGTGGAGCATAAGAGGAGAAAAAGTGGAGAAAAAATGGAGAAAAAGTGGAGAAAAAGTGGAGCATAAGAGGAGAAAAAGTGGAGATTAAGAGGAGAAAAAGTAGAGAAAAAGTGGAGCATAAGAGGAGAAAAAGTGGAGCATAAGAGGAGAAAAAGTGGAGAAAAAAGTGGAGAAAAACTGGAGAAAAAGTGGAGAAAAAGTGGAGAAAAAGTGGAGCATAAGAGGAGAAAAAGTGGAGAAAAAGTGGAGAAAAAAGTGGAGAAAAAAGTGGAGAAAAAGTGGAGAAAAAGTGGAGCATAAGAGGAGAAAAAGTGGAGAAAAGGTGGAGCATAAGAGGAGAAAAAGTGGAGAAAAAGTGGAGAAAAAGTGGAGAAAAAGTGGAGCATAAGAGGAGAAAAAGTGGAGAAAAAAGTGGAGAAAAAGTGGAGCATAAGAGGAGAAAAAGTGGAGAAAAAGTGGAGAAAAAGTGGAGAAAAAGTGGAGCATAAGAGGAGAAAAAGTGGAGAAAAAAGTGGAGAAAAAGTGGAGCATAAGAGGAGAAAAAGTGGAGAAAAAAGTGGAGAAAAAGTGGAGCATAAGAGGAGAAAAAGTGGAGAAAAAGTGGAGAAAAAGTGGAGAAAAAGTGGAGCATACGAGGAGAAAAAGTGGAGAAAAAAGTGGAGAAAAAGTGGAGCATAAGAGGAGAAAAAGTGGAGAAAAAAGTGGAGAAAAAGTGGAGCATAAGAGGAGAAAAAGTGGAGAAAAAGTGGAGCATAAGAGGAGAAAAAGTGGAGAAAAAGTGGAGAAAAAAGTGGAGAAAAAAGTGGAGAAAAAGTGGAGAAAAAGTGGAGAAAAAGTGGAGCATAAGAGGAGAAAAAGTGGAGAAAAAAGTGGAGAAAAAGTGGAGAAAAAGTGGAGAAAAAGTGGAGAAAAAGTGGAGCATAAGAGGAGAAAAAGTGGAGATTAAGAGGAGAAAAAGTGGAGAAAAAGTGGAGCATAAGAGGAGAAAAAGTGGAGCATAAGAGGAGAAAAAGTGGAGAAAAAAGTGGAGAAAAAGTGGAGCATAAGAGGAGAAAAAGTGGAGAAAAAGTGGAGAAAAAGTGGAGAAAAAGTGGAGCATAAGAGGAGAAAAAGTGGAGATTAAGAGGAGAAAAAGTAGAGAAAAAGTGGAGCATAAGAGGAGAAAAAGTGGAGCATAAGAGGAGAAAAAGTGGAGAAAAAAGTGGAGAAAAAAGTGGAGAAAAAAGTGGAGAAAAAGTGGAGAAAAAGTGGAGCATAAGAGGAGAAAAAGTGGAGAAAAGGTGGAGCATAAGAGGAGAAAAAGTGGAGAAAAAGTGGAGAAAAAGTGGAGAAAAAGTGGAGCATAAGAGGAGAAAAAGTGGAGAAAAAAGTGGAGAAAAAGTGGAGCATAAGAGGAGAAAAAGTGGAGAAAAAGTGGAGAAAAAGTGGAGAAAAAGTGGAGCATAAGAGGAGAAAAAGTGGAGAAAAAAGTGGAGAAAAAGTGGAGCATAAGAGGAGAAAAAGTGGAGAAAAAAGTGGAGAAAAAGTGGAGCATAAGAGGAGAAAAAGTGGAGAAAAAGTGGAGAAAAAGTGGAGAAAAAGTGGAGCATACGAGGAGAAAAAGTGGAGAAAAAAGTGGAGAAAAAGTGGAGCATAAGAGGAGAAAAAGTGGAGAAAAAAGTGGAGAAAAAGTGGAGCATAAGAGGAGAAAAAGTGGAGAAAAAGTGGAGCATAAGAGGAGAAAAAGTGGAGAAAAAGTGGAGAAAAAGTGGAGAAAAGTGGAGAAAAAGTGGAGCATAAGAGGAGAAAAAGTGGAGAAAAAAGTGGAGAAAAAGTGGAGCATAAGAGGAGAAAAAGTGGAGAAAAAGTGGAGAAAAAGTGGAGCATAAGAGGAGAAAAAGTGGAGAAAAAAGTGGAGAAAAAGTGGAGCATAAGAGGAGAAAAAGTGGAGAAAAAAGTGGAGCATAAGAGGAGAAAAAGTGGAGAAAAAGTGGAGCATAAGAGGAGAAAAAGTGGAGAAAAAGTGGAGAAAAAGTGGAGAAAAAGTGGAGAAAAAGTGGAGATTAAGAGGAGAAAAAGTGGAGAAAAAGTGGAGCATAAGAGGAGAAAAAGTGGAGAAAAAGTGGAGCATAAGAGGAGAAAAAGTGGAGAAAGAGTGGAGCATAAGAGGAGAAAAAGTGGAGAAAAAAGTGGAGAAAAAGTGGAGAAAAAGTGGAGCATAAGAGGAGAAAAAGTGGAGAAAAAGTGGAGAAAAAGTGGAGAATAAGAGGAGAAAAAGTGGAGAAAAAGTGGAGAAGAAGAGGAGAAAAAGTGGAGAATAAGTGGAGAAAAAAATGGAGAAAAAGTGGAGAAAAAGTGGAGAAAAAGTGGAGAAAAAAATGGAGAAAAAGTGGAACACCCTTTGGTACCTTTCATGTGGCACTAAGGGGTGCTTAGCTTTGTATTTAGCCAAAAAAATGAAAACAAAAATGACGTAGGGTTCCCCCTAGTTTTGTAGCCAGCTAGGGTAAAGCAGACGGCTGCAGCCTGCAGACCACAGCTGGCAACCTCACCTTGGCTGGTAATCCAAAACTGAGGGCACCCCACGCTGTTATTTTAAATTAAATAAATAATTAAAAAAAAAAACACGTAGGGGTCCCCCAAAATTGGATCACCAGCCAATGTAAAGCAGACAGCTGGGGCCTGATATTCTCAGACTAGGGAGGTCCATGGTTATTGGAATCTCCCCAGCCTAAAAATAGCAGGCCGCAGCCGCCCCAGAAGTGGCGCATCCATTAGATGCGCCAATCCTGGTGCTTCGCCCCAGCTCATCCCGCGCCCTGGTGCGGTGGCAAACGGGGTAATATATGGGGTTAATACCAGATGTGTAATGTCACCTGGCATCAAGCCCTGGGGTTGGTGAGGTCAGGCGTCTATCAGATACCCGACATCACCAACCCAGTCAGTAATAAAAAAAAAATAGACGACAAACACATTTTTATTTGAAAAAACACTCCCCAAAACATTCCCTCTTTAACCAATTTATTAGATTGAAAAACAAATCCAGGTCTGGTGTAATCCAAGGGGTTGCCATGACGATCCACACTGTCCCAGTCAATGAAGAGCAGGATGTTCCCCATTGGCTGGGAGAGCAGTGCAGTGACCTGAGCTAACATCAATGGGTCAGCCCAGGTCACTGCAGGGGATGACAAGTGCTGCTGTCAGCGAGGTACATTACCTGCGCTGATCTCCAGCACACTGACAGCCCCTGTCACTGAGGTCAATGACCGGCGCCTTCACAGCAAGTATCGCGAGAGGTCCGTGACGTCACCGCTAGTCAGTCTCGGGTCGGAAGCGAGAGGTGATGTGACAAGCGGCGGCCATGGAGGACAGTGACAGCGCTGAGGTCGGGATGGCGGGACTTCATCACCGCAGGTAAGCCGAGCGGGGGGGGGGGGGGGGGGGATGTGTGTGTGTGTGTGTGTGTGTGTGTGTGTATGTATGTGTACATGCCGCAGGCAGGAGGGGGCGGAGTGAGCTTGAGCTGAGCGGGAAAGTGTGGGCTTCCTGCACGTAACTAAGATAAACATCGGGTTACTAACCAAAGCGCTTTGCTTGGATACCCGATGTTTATCTTGGTTACCAGCTTGTGGCAGGCTGCCAGTGATGGCTCCTGCACACTGTAGCTGTAAAAAGCCCTGCTTTTTGCTGCTAGAACCGTTCTCGAACATATCTAGAACTATCGAGCTTTTAGCAAAAAGCTTGAGTTCTAGTTCGATCTCGAACAGCCGAAAAAATCACTCGAACCTAGAACTGGAGAACCACGAACCACGAACCGCGCTCAACTCTAGTCACCACACCCCGGTCAGCCTTCTGGATTACCTGTGTTCTACTGCCCCCTGCATGGGTGCAGTACTCAGTGGTGCCTGACCAAGTCAGGGGCGCCACATTCCCCCTTAGTTATCAACAGCACGTCCACGGGCTGCAAGAGAAACATTTTAAAATGCATAAAACAGTAAAACATGTAAAAGCATCATAAAACACTATAAAACCACGCCAGGTACCATACATAACTACCCTCCACCCACAAGTCCGTTACCCACCCAAAACCCTCTCAGGAGGCAGGTCACCGGTCCTTTTAGCAACCAGTTAAGCAAGCATTGTTGACCTTAGGGAGATCAACATATCCACTGCGGAGACACCATCACGTGTTTCTCAACGCAGTGATTCTAGAGCATTGCCCCCTGGGAAGTATGCAAATAAGAAAGCCGCGGAGACACCATCATGTGTTTCTCAACGCTGGCAGGAAACTAGCCAGGTCTTTACCCCGAAACGGCTGTCTGTGGATGGATACCATGTTTGGTATAGGTGGTCTCC
Organism: Anomaloglossus baeobatrachus; assembly: GCF_048569485.1. Lineage (NCBI taxonomy): Eukaryota > Metazoa > Chordata > Amphibia > Anura > Aromobatidae > Anomaloglossus > Anomaloglossus baeobatrachus. Next base: position 138,404,841 of record NC_134353.1, on the reverse strand, counting down.
TTGACTGGAGACTGCCCTTCCCGTGGTTGTTCCTTCCCGGTGAAAGACCTGGCTAGTTTCCTGCCAGCGTTGAGAAACACATGATGGTGTCTCCGCGGCTTTCTTATTTGCATACTTCCCAGGGGGCAATGCTCTAGAATCACTGCGTTGAGAAACACGTGATGGTGTCTCCGCAGTGGATATGTTGATCTCCCTAAGGTCAACAATGCTTGCTTAAGTAGTCTTTTACTAGGCATTGCCTCCACTAGCCAGATTCCTACTCCACACTGATGAGGGGCAAATACCCCGAAACGGCTGTCTGTGGATGGATACCATGTTTGGTATAGGTGGTCTCCTTGACTGGAGACTGCCCTTCCCGTGGTTGTTCCTTCCCGGTGAAAGACCTGGCTAGTTTCCTGCCAGCGTTGAGAAACACATGATGGTGTCTCCGCGGCTTTCTTATTTGCATACTTCCCAGGGGGCAATGCTCTAGAATCACTGCGTTGAGAAACACGTGATGGTGTCTCCGCAGTGGATATGTTGATCTCCCTAAGGTCAACAATGCTTGCTTAAGTAGTCTTTTACTAGGCATTGCCTCCACTAGCCAGATTCCTACTCCACACTGATGAGGGGCAAATACCCCGAAACGGCTGTCTGTGGATGGATACCATGTTTGGTATAGGTGGTCTCCTTGACTGGAGACTGCCCTTCCCGTGGTTGTTCCTTCCCGGTGAAAGACCTGGCTAGTTTCCTGCCAGCGTTGAGAAACACATGATGGTGTCTCCGCGGCTTTCTTACTTTTAGCAACCAGGTCTGGGACATCCATTTCCCCAGACCTTTCCTCCAAACTTCCTCTCCCGGGGCTGGTGGTTAAAGGCATGTCCCTCTCCCGTCGAGCCGCGTCTTTGGCCTCTTCTGGCAGGATGTAGAGGCGGCTTCCTTGGTCTGGTGGTTAACAGGGCATGCCTCCCTTGTGGAGCCACGCCTTCGGCCTCTTCTGGCAGGAATGTAGAGGCGGCATCCACAGTCAGTCCAGGCAAGGTACCCTCTTTGTGGTGGAGAGCCAGGCCCCATAATCAGGCGTGCTCTCTGGTCACAGATGAACCAGGCCCCTAAACAGGCGTACTCTGGTGGTGGTACCAAAAGGTAAAACTATCATACACTGCGAGAGTTTGTGGTTATAGCCAGTTCATAGCCTGATGGTCCGTAAAAGTGCACAAACCAGGTGCAAGTATACTTAATTTCTCACAATAGTCTTTGTGGGCACATTTCTTGAACTTTTTCTTTAAACGTTGCTTAAACTTCTAACTGGTAACTTCTGACTTTCTGGACTTACATGGACTCTTCACCAGGGCTTTGGCCTGTAGGGTTGTGGCACCTGATAATTCTTGTATCTCTGTCGTCGTCTGTGTTGTCTGTTTCTTCATCTTGTTCTTTGTCTGTTTCTGTTCTTTTCTCTGTTTCTTTATCTTGTTCTGTTTGCTTTGGGGGTTGGGTAGGGACTGTTGAACTGCAATACTGATTCCTGGGGCATGGTGTAACATCTAACGCAAACCAGCCATGTTCTCCTTGGTGTTTAGTGAACTCAACCAGGTCTCCCATATGCAGGTTTCTTCCAGGATGTCCTCTTGGCAAGTGGGCTCTCACATCCCTCCTACTTACAAAGATGCCTTCTCTGACACCAGGTGCTACAATGAAGCCATATCCCGACTTAAGACTGAATTCTTCGACCACTCCACGGCAAAGGGGTCCTCTATCCTGGTGGCGGGTTTTTCTTAATATCTGTTTGTTTTTTAAGTCCCGGGCTGTAACATCTTCCCTATACCGATCTGGGGACTGCTGTATTGCGGTCTGTTTTGCTCAGGCACGGTGCCGTGCTCTGCTTGTGGGGCTCTTCTTGATTGCGCTCCCAGGCTACATACATGCGCGGTATCGTGATGGCCAGCGCTTCGTCTTCAGCGGAGGACGTTAGGCTCTCCTCATCCCAGCGGGAGTACGGTAGCATTTCTGGCTCCGGGCCTCCTTCAATCACACATGGTGCGGCGTCCTCCTCTGATGGGGTCGACTCTTCAGCCTCCTGGCCTCCCCTCCCCCTTAGTTCTCCTGAGCACTCCTCGGGCGGCAGCGCTGGGGACAGACTTCCCTCATCGGGACAGGGCGGTGGGTCTTCAGCCACGGGAGTCACTGGGGCCACTCTGGATGAGCGCCTGGGGAGTAGGTAACGATCCACCATGTCTTTAGGGAACCACGCTTCCAGATCCGCCTTAAATTTTAAGAACTTGGGGTCTTCTCCCGGCGGGGACGCAGGACCCGATCCCTTGGACTGTGGTTGGGGTGCAGGGACTGCTTCGGCCTTGCAGGTTGGGGTAGATGGCCTTGCGGCCTGGTCTTGGTGGGATGAGCCTGGCGTGGCGGCGACCTGGTCTTGGCGGGCCGAGCTGGGCGTTGCTGCTGTGGCTTGGTCTTGGCAGGTCGGGCTGGGCATCGCTGCTGCAGCCTGGTCTTGGTGGGCCAAGCTGGTCATCGCTGCTGCCTGGTCTTAGCGGGATGGGCTGGGCATCGCTGCTGTGGCTTGGTCTTGGCGGGCCGGGCTGGGCGTCATTGCCCCAGGCATCTCTGCAGGGACTGCGGGCTGAACAGCTTAGGCCGTGGTGGGCATCGCCTCCGGGGTCACAGCAGGGATCTTCGTGGGCGTGGCAGCACGGTGCGCCACGGGCATCGCAGCGGCCTCACATTGGGACAGCGCCAGCAGTGTCGGTGCTCTCACGAGGGCAGTGGCAACACTGAACTCACTCATTGGTAGCATCATCGGAGTCTGGGTGGTCGCCACCCGGTGTGGCACTTGTCGCGCGGTCCACCTCTCGTAGGCCCGAACCGCTGTAGCCATCTCCCGGGGCGTCCTTCCCTGAGCTGCTGCATAATCCTGGCCTCCATCCAGTCGCAGAACTGGGCAAGCTCCCAGTCCCACCAGGCAGTGGAGTCTGGGTCTCTGTATGCAGACGCCATCCTCTCTGCTCTCTCTGCACGACCTTCCATCTTCACTTCCTGCTGCTCTGTCTCTTCCCGCCGTCTCTGGACAACTCCGCCTCCATCACTTGCGAGGTCAGGATGCTGCAGGGGTTCTCTAAGTAGCCACACCTCTTCGTGGGCGGCTACTTCTTCTAGCGCGGGCTGCTGTTGTTCTTTGGCGTGCTTTTCATGGTGGCATTATGGCGGCGCTACCAACTTTTTAAGCGGTCCGCCAAGGAACATGGTCACCTGTCTTAACAGGTCTAGTCCTTACCCTATTCATGACACCAGAATTGTGCTGCCCTGTGGCCCCGTTACCTTTAGGTTGTCTCCGGGTCTTCAGGGACAGCGCGTCCTGGGTCCTTCTGGTTACAGGTACGTTGATTTCTATTGGATTCGTGACGCCACTCTCGGTATTGCTGTCAGTGCGACCGCCACTGCAGTTTAAGGGACACCTGGGGCTGATGGTGGGTGCAGTTAGATGTGGTGGCCTCCCGAGAGTGAGGCTGGACCCAGGGCCTGGTGTAGGTGTGTGGCACCACAGGACGCAGAAGAACTCACACGCACAGCAGGAATGTGTTTCAGGGTTTTTACTCACTTCAGGTGGCAGGGGTGAGTAACCCAGGAGATGCTGGGATGTTCCAAGAGGGGATCCAGGCTCCTTCAGGCTGACTCAGGGGGTGGTTGCTGACTCGCCTTCCTAGCCCTCGTGTTTTTGTGGTGACCCAGACTTGTAGTCCTATGGGGTCACCCAGGGAAGTTACTTCCGCCTGTTCTCCCCTTTTTTGGCCCATCTGCTTGTAGCCTGGACCAGGTCACTCCGGCTGCTTGCCTCTTGTGATCTATGGGCCCTCTCGTTGCTACATGGTTGCGGACTCTGCGGTGTTTTGGTGGAGGGTATGAAGTACCCCCACCTGCAGGTTGAGCAGGCCAACTGAATGGGCCCCTGCTCTTAGGACCTGTAACCCCGTGCGGGCCTGGTCCTCACCTGGCAGTCCCCGTACTCAGCCACCTCTCTGCACTCCGGCCTTAGGTGGATTTCGGTTGGCACTACCAGGTGGACCGTTCTCCCCTGCCAGCAACCACTGCACCTGCGGTGTCTGACTAGTGACAGCCTCCAGGTTTCCTCCTTGCAACTGCTCTCCCTGAGCTTCACTGACTGACTGGCTCACTACTCCCTCACCTCTGTGCCTGCCTCCGCAACTTAGCAACCAGACTCTCTACCACACCCCTTGAGTGGAGATGGAGGCCACGCCCCCTCCTGGATTCCCCAGGGGTCCCTTCAAAGGTCAATGTGGGAGACCTGGTTACTATGCGCCTGTGTAACCACACCCCGGTCAGCCTTCTGGATTACCTGTGTTGTACTGCCCCCAACAAGGGTGCAGTACTCAGTGGTGCCTGACCAGGTCAGGGGCACCACATATATATTACACGCTGTTAGGATTAGGCCTGTCACAGTGCTTAATTTTATCATTTACAGGCTTCTAAAGAAAGTCTGTAGTCTCTAGAAGACTGCAGATTTCTGAATTCTCTCGTGCACTGCATAATTTTCGGATTCTCCCATGCCAGCAGCAAAAGAGGAAGGTCATGTGAGAGAAAGAATGCGATTAGCATACTTCCATACTTCCGGCAAAATTACAACTGGACGGGTCTTGCCTCACTCAATTCACTTGTATTGTGCCAGACCAGGTATGTCTAGTTGGCACATAACCGCATACTTGTGGTTTTGTGACCACACACTCTCACTGTTGGCATGGAGAATCCTGACAATGTGCAGCGCATGCTGTGAGAAATCAGAAGTCTGCATTCACATAGAGTGCTTTACGTATGATCACCACTCGAGCGAGAATCACTGTGCTCAGGTGCACTCAGTACTCAGCCCAGTGCAAGTCACTTGCAGTGTTTGAATGGCTCATACTGTGGTAGCAACAGCGTTATCGGACGTACTATGCACAAAAAAAATGAAAAACCCTTACCCATTCTCAACAGGAAGTGCTCTGTTTATAGCTGGCTGAATGTGGACAGAGACCCGAACTGCCCAATTAGTGACTTCCATTGGGGTTCACGTCAAGTCCATGTCACAAACTGAACTTTAAAGTCTGGCTGAACTCGCTGAACTGAACTTCCATGGGTCTGCTCATCTCTACTCATGACACCTAAAGAGCTTAGCCTTTAACCCAGGGGTGGGGGACCTTTTTACTGCCGGGGGCCATTTGAACTATTCTACCAACCTTCAGGGGCTGCACAAAATTATCAACTTGAAAATTACCCGGCCATATTGGTCAAACAATTAACTCACCCCTACTTGGTGGCTGGAGCTGCTTCTCTTTGCTGCAGCTGTGATTTTAGGTGATATTGATCATATTGCTTCTCACAACTGCTTTTCCAGACTTGACTCGGTCTGGAGAGGCTGGGGGCATACACATCACAGGAGACACCGGGGTTCATAAATTACAGAAGACGCGGGGGGTATACACATCTCTGGAGGAGCTGGGGCGCATAAATTACAGCAGACGCTGGGGCGCATAAATTACAGGAGACGCTGGGGCACATTAATTAGAGTGGGGCACATAAATTAGAAGATACGCTGGGGTATACACATCACAGGAAACGCTGGGGAACATAAATTAGAGGAAACTCTGGGGAACATAAATTACAGGAGGCACTGGGGCATACACATCACAGGAGATACTGGGGAACATAAATTACAGGAGACACTAGGGTACACATTACAGAAGGAGCTGGTGGCATATATTTCACAGGAGAGGCTGGAGTATATACATTACAGGAAGGGGTGGGGTACAGACATCACTGGGGAAGCGCGGATAGCACTGGGAGAGCACGGATAGCACTTGGAGAGCACGGACAGCACTGGCGGGCCCAGACAGCACTGGCGGGCCCAGACAGCACTGGCAGGCCCAGACAGCACTGGCAGGCCCAGACAGCACTGGCGGTGGCATGGGCGGCATGGACAGCACTACGGGGGCATGGAGAGCACTAGGGGCGACACGGTCAGCATTGGTGGCGGCACGGACTGCACTAGGGAAGCACAGATATTACCAGGGGGGCACGGACAGCAATGGGGGGGCACGGACAACAGTGGCAATTACACAGCCCTGGGGAGTGATACACAGCACGGAGGTGGAACACAGAACTGGGGGTACAGAGCACTGAGGAGCATGGACAGCACTATGGGGGCAAGGACATGACTGGGGACACGGACAGCACTGACCATGGCATGGACAGCATTAGGTGGTGCAGACAGCACTAGGGAGGCATGGGAGTCATGGACAGTACTGGGGATCATAGACATCACCAGGGGGGCATAGACATCAACAGGGGGGCACAGGGCACAAACAGCACCAGGGGGGTATGGACAACGGTGGGGGTTACACAACATTGAGGGGGCACAGCACTGGGGGCTGGCACACACACTACTGGCACAGCATTGGGGAATGGTACATAGCACTGTGGGATGGTACATAGCACTGGGGGTTGGCACACAGCACTGGGGGATGGCACACACTACTGGGGGGCACCCAGCACCGAGAGAGACACACACACTACTAGGAGGTACACAATACTGGGGACTGGCACACATCACTGGGGGTTGGCACACTCACTACTAGGGGGCAAATAGCACTGTGGGATGGCACATACACTACTAGGGGGCACATAGCACTGGGAATGGCACTCACACTACTAGGGGGCACATAGCCTTGGGGGATGGCACACACTACTAGGGGGCACACATCACTGGAGGATGGCACACACACTACTAGGTGGGCACACAGCACTGGAGGATGGCACACACACTACTAGGGGGCACATAGCACTGGGGGATGGCACACACACTACTAGGGGACACACATCACTAGGGGATGGCACACACCCTACTAGGGGGCACATAGCACTGTGGGATAGCACACACACTACTAGGGCAAACACATCGCTGGGGGCTGGCACACAGCACTGAGGGGGACAAACACACTACTATGGGGACACACATCGCTTGGCAATGGCACACACACTACTAGGGGGCACATAGCACTGGGGGATGGCACACACACTACTAGGGGGTACATAGCACTTGGTTGCAGGCTGAGGCTCACCGCACGGGTGGGGGGAGGAGTCACACACCAAAGGTCCAGGATGCATGTGCAGCAGAGCGGTGGGTAAAGCTGCTGCTCCTCTAGTTCTTCTGTGGGACGGGATCGAAACTCGCACTGCTTACACCGCCCGTAAGGTAAGCTCTGAGCAGTGTGAGGACCTCATGGTATGCGCATGTGCGACGCCCTGGCCTATCAGGTCATCACAGGGTATTGTGCAATCTGCCCTTCTGCACAGTATCCAATCCTCCTTGGTTACGGATCCTGGTCCTTTGGTGTTGCTAACAGCTTAGCCAGTCAAAATCCTAGGAACACTTTACACCGAACCCACCAGACACACCATTGGGGGGCCTGAAGGGAATAGGGCCGCCCACATGGGGGGTTGGTAGGGAGAAGTGAGAAAGTGACAGAGAAGTGAAACGGGAGTGAAAGGAGTAGGAGGTGGAAAGTGACTCTCTGGGAGAGAGAGGGGAGAGAGAGGTCACCGGTCTGGAGCAGGGCAGAGTCCCCCAGAATTATTACCCTGCCATGTGGTTTTAACCCTTTTAATCATGGCCCTGATTGTTTGTGTGTCATTTTAACTATGTTATTCAATAAACTTTGTTATAAATTTGGACCGTTCATACTCCCTTCCCCTGTTTTTTTCATGTATTCCATGGAGTAGGTGTTTACCACAGGGCCCCTCACTTGAGGAGGTTTCTGATGGTTATACATAATTATATCGGTTATGAGGCTTTTTGTTTCTCTCATTACCTGCCCCTATGTAGCCCAATAGTGAAATATCAAATAAGCAAAATAAGCCCGATAATCCCTTTAAGTAAAATAAATGTTAAATAATAGACTTATGAAATATTACAATTTTTCTAGATAAAAAAGCATATCTATAATGATTTGCTGTCTACAAAAAGCAAAGTAAAACCCACACATCTCTGCAAAATGAAAGTATGAATTATAAAGTAAATTCATTTTGTTGTCCTACACTCTAAATGCTTTTACCTCAGCTGCTAAAATAATTTTCATAAACCTAACAATGCACAAAATCATTCAATAATAATGTTAAGAAAATAATTTGGCCATGTAGTTGTACTGTAATGATTCTGCAAGTTGTCATATTAAAATTTCAGCTGCATAGTAGATTGCCTTTTCTTTCTCTACTGTCTTAACTTTTTATGTGAAGATAAAAGAACATATGATAAAAGTCTTTATGTGACATCTCAGACAGCGGTTTTATTTCACATGGATATAAATTGTTTACTATATCTTTAAATTGTTCAGAATCAATCTCTGTTCATCAATACATCAATGCATCTGCCTGCTTCATGCAATTACTTAATGACCTATTAAAGTGGATCTTTACAACATGATGTGATACAGAACAAGAGATTTGCTTTTTATATTCCTTTTTTTATTTGTTTAGTTTTATTATTAAATTATTCACACATTTCACTTCACTTTATTGACATGGTATGTCTTGCCGTGAATACTAATGTCTACCAGAAAAGAAATTGCTGCAGGAATTATTAACAAATTGTCGTCATGTAATATTCCTGGAATAGGATATAATCCGGGGAAGTTCATCGTGACCCACAATACACAGGTGGTTCTCAACAAAATATATTAATTGATTCTATAATGTACTCTCAAGAGCATCAGAGGTCACAATACAATGAAATCATTGGGAGATAAAATATTCTGCAAGAATATATTGACATATTTCACAACATATACAGATTATATCTTGATAATTTAGTTGACATTTTTTGATCAAAAAAGTAAAAGCCATCCCACCACTTTTTTTTGATGAAAAAAAAGTCATCTATGTTTTTTTAAATGTTACTATTTATTGGCTTACTACAGTTTATTTTAAATTATATTTGTCTGTTAGTGACCACAGTATATACAGTATGTGCATCTACACATTGTCATGCCCTGACCCGCGGGACCGACCCCTACTGGGCAGGGGAGTCGGTGCCCAGCACACGGCTCTGTACGCTCTGCCCATCCCGCTGTTCTTCCTTCTATACAGGTACTTACTCAGATCGCAGTTGTGGATCCTCCTCCAACTCTCTGCCTGTGGCCTGCTCATCTAGAAACATGCATGCACTGAACAGATCTTCCAAGACCTTCCTTAGGCGACGCCTACCACATCCTTCTGTAATTTAAAGGCCCAGTATTTCTTAACTTGGAAGTGCTTCTCGTCCTATTGCAGAGACGCACTGGATATATAAGGCAGCCTCCCCCTCTGGCAGGTGCCCGAGCAACATCTTCCTGTCCGTTAGTGTGGCGTTGCTTCCCGTCAGGTCCCTGTCCCCTGCCTTGTTATTTAGCTTTGCTCCTGTTCCTAATCTCTGTACCATGCCTCGACTCAGAGCCGGGTGTGCCTGACTATTGCTCCAGCTCATACCTGGGTTCCTGCGCTCCAAAGAGTCCATACCTGTCCGGCCGTGACCTCTCGCCTTCTGCCCGCTGGATTGGATAAAGCACTGGCACAAGAGGTCCTTACCGAGTCGCCTGTGTTAACATCTTGCCTACTACTGGAACAAGGTTTGGCTCGGTGTTACCATCTACCTCCACTTTGGACCGGACTTTGCTGGTGCCACTCGACCATACCTACGGGTATTCGCACTATTCCCGTGCTGACTGTACCTGCACTCTAGACTTTACTGTGATGCCTCAGGGCTGTGGGGTATTCCGTCCCAGGCGTGTGGTGCGCAGTGTGGGGGACATTCGTGGTCACGGCCAATGCCCGGTTCCGTGACCCTGGGGGTTGGTCAGAATAAAAAGGGGTAAAAATAAAAGAAAAGGGACAAATAAAAATAAAGAGTTTTTTGGGCCATCCGCAAGCAGGGCTGGACCCCAACAGTGGATGATGGGGGTTATAGTAGGGAACAGTCAGTGTATGTGTACGGAGGCATTAAGGAAACAGTCCACACCAGTATTGCAGTTTTAACTTGCCTTGTCTTTGCTTGGTTTCAGTGCTTGAACCCGCTGGTGCCGGTTCCAGGTGTTCCCGCTCCCCTTGTTCTCTGTGCCAGTTGTGACCTGGTGTAGGTGTCCTTCATGCACTCTCATTTGTATTGGGCTCCCATGGTCTAGAGATTCTTTGCAACGCCTCTGTTTCTGTCTTGGTCCTATTGCAGACAGCCTGGACTATTTAAGGGGATCAATAACCAGTCTCCTCTTTGCTGCTGATGCTTCAGACTCTTTGGTTGGCGATTGACCCTTGAGATCTTCTCACCTGGCAGATTTAACATAAAGTATCCCGCTGTCCTAAGGTGTGCACCGCGCCTCGTGCTAAGTCCTGTGAGCCTAGGTTCCAGATTCCCACAGGTGTCCCGCAGTTCCGGGAGTATTCCACTTCCACAGGTAACCCACGGTCCCTGGAGTCCTGGTTCCTTACTCCACAATCGCTCACTCCTGCTACAGCTTTCCGTTAGTATTGCAAGTCTTGTTGCACTTTTCTTTCTTTACTTCACTCTTTCACTCCTCTCGCTACTATTCTCAACTCCTCTCTCCTTTACTTCCTTTTCTTACACCACTGACTGACTGACTGACTTCCTCTTGCCAACTTTCCAACTGACCACTGGCCCCTCCCCTCGCTGGGTCTCTCCCCGCAGATTGGTTGGCGACTATTTAATCAGTGCCCATCCCTTTTACCTGTTGCTAGGCAGTCTCCCAGTTTGGTGTTGGGATTGTGTATGTGGCCTGAAGGTGCTGGCATGTTGACTGGCATGGATATTCCGGGGTTTGGGTTTCCACTGTTACATTTTTGGCACCTGGTACCACAGGAGTGCTACACTACCATAGGACCCTATGTTGTTTAGGTGCAGGTCGCGCTATAATCATTAAAGTTCCTCCTTTCCCTCAAACTTTGTCCGAGTCCATCTCTGGGGTCAGCTGCCACAGTCCTCTGTGGTCCTGTGGGTTCACTACCGCGTTCCCCAGTGGGTAGCGCAACACACATTACACTTATACTTACAGATCTGCTGTTTTGTGTTTTTGGTTTAATCTCCAGTATTACATCAGAGTTTCCACATCTTCCTAGAAATGAAAAGAGACATGACAAGCTTCCTACTGCACATGCCCCAGGTATCTGTCCAATTGTAGGACACGCATTTGTCAGTGTAGTAACAAATATTTGATTCTTACTGATCTCCTGTACTTTGATCCAACTACCCTTGACTATGTATTTGGATCAGATTTTGCCTTGTCTCTGGTGGAATGCTTCTGACGTGACTTTTTTTGTTTTCTTTCGCTCAGTATGTCTTACTGGATTTCAGCAGCCCCCAGATAAACCAAAAGAAAAAGCTGGAGTATAAGTTGGTATATGTGCAATTGGAGCATGTTCACACCGTGGTCATTTCGAATACAAAACCCAACAGAAAAAACACAAAATGAGCATATACCCTATAATAAAGTAAATAGTAATACATTTAAATAACAGGGTGCTTGGTTAAAAGTGATTGATTAAAGAGTGTAAAAGCCATCCTACCACAACAAAATGTACCAAATTGGGATGATCATACATTAAAACCTTACCTTGCATCTGTGACATCAGAGAAGAAAAAGGCCCCACCTACAGCCATCTGACCTGGGTATATGCTCATTTATGGTCATGGTCCAAGAGTCATCATTGTGTTGGGCCTGAGGTTCAGCAGTGTTTGATCAGTTTGTAAATTTCACCATCAGTATGTCATCAGTTATTTTCACATATTCAAAAAATAAATAAATAATATAGAAAGTTTCCCCAATACATTGCAATGTTAACTGTGGACAGCACATGGATTGCACAGGAATGCCATCAACTTACTGTCCATGCTTTTCATGATGATAGAAATGGGGCGCATGGTCTGCAAAAGAGCATGGTCACGAGAACAGCCCCATGGACTATAATAGATACATATTCTATCAGTGAAAATCATGGTCAGATGACGTAAAGGAAAGGCTGATGTCAAACGGAGATATTTACAAACTTCTCCGACTGTCATAGTGGCGTCAGGATCTGTTTAGACTACTGACTGACACTCTGCCCGATAACTTCTTTGGTGTCTGTGATCAATGCAGGCAGACTAGGGCACTGACCTGCAGAGTGGTAGTTCATAGGCAGGCTAGCAAGAGTTAATCCCTGCTAGTCTGCTTGTTAGTATCCTTTGATTACATGTTGTGGGGGAGCCAATTATTATTATTATTATTATTTATTATTATAGCACCATTTATTCCATTGCACTTTACAAGTGAAAGAGGGTATACGTACAACAATCATTAACAATACAAAACAGACTGGTATAGGAGGAGAGAGGACCCTGGCCGCGAGGGCTCACAGTCTACAGGGGATGGGTGGTGGTACAATAGGTGAAGACAGAGCTGGTTGCACAGTGGTGTACTGGACTGAGGGTTATTGTAGGTTGTAGGATTATTGTAGGTTGTAGGATTACTTCTGTTCCCCTCATATATATGCTAGTTAGATCCTTCCTTCTATACCAGCTATAATTTATCCTAGCTTCTCTGGTGAGGTGTTGAGATTCAGACTATTTGGTGATTGTGGTACTTTTTGCTGAATATGGTTGTGGCATTATCCCTTGTTGCCTTTTGTTGCTAACTTCCTGCTCTTGCTTTTCTTCTGAGTCTCTCATTGTCTATTCCTGTATGTGTGCAGTATGTAAGAATTTTGCTTTTCTCTTGTCTGCCTTTATCTGTGTTTCCATCTAACTTCTGCCCCTTCCTTCCCTGTTGGGAGGGAGAAATTAGATTAGGTCTGATCAGGAGCATAGCCAGGCATCTTCATCATCAGGAGTAACCCTGAGGTTAGAGATAGCCCAGGATCCTCTAGCATGAAGGACAGCATAGGAGCCCCTGTCCCTTGCTATCCCACAGTCACATTGTGATATATGGTCATACAAGCCTGCTTTGATCTGATGGCTTCTAACAGTTCAAAATCCATATGTTACAATGGCTGTTAAGTATCAGTCTCTGATTATAGTACATTTGGTAAGGGTCAGTCTTTTCCCTATTGCCTTCCATAAAAGCAAAAACTTGGTAAAGATGCAGCTTACCCCATCACAGTTCATGTGAATGGATGAATCTTCATGTTTACTACTCCTATGAACTACAATACAAATGGCAGCACTTCTTTCTAAAGTGCCATACAGGGGACTGGAAACACCCATGCTTCTAATATATGGGGATCCCAGAGATTGCCACAGTGTGCCATTGGTACTCACCCACCATCTAAGTAACCATGTAACAAAATCTGATTTAAATAATTCTGGAAGACTTGTAGGAAAGATTGCTTTTTGCTTGAATACAAGTTTTTGATCTCTTGGATTTACAAGTAAAGTATCCTTTACAAAAGAATTTTCTTTTCGACAATTGTAAATCATACCATAAATGAAAAATATTAAAGTGCATTATACTTAAACATGGTGCAGCCTTAGCTCTAAGCTTGATGAATAAAACATATCCGTGTAAGTTCTGAGTAGTATTTTGTTCAAAAGGTGACACGCAAAAGTAAGAAGAAATGGTTCTGTTTCATTGATATATATACAGTATTGTTCAGAACTGGAATTAGAAATTGGAGATGAGCGACATTTTAACTATTTTGTAATATTCTTCTTTATCAAAGTACTTTGGACTCCAAAAGTATAACTCAACTTCTTTTTTATATTAATAGATATGGATACCAACATATACAAGCCAGAAGGCTTGCCACACTCATCAGGAGGGCTTTAAACTAGAAGAAGAGGGGATGGGAGAAAAAACAGCAGACAAGAACATGCAGCAGAAGGACAAACTAATCAAGGATACTAGATGCCGTAAAGAGGACCCAAGACAGGGTACTAAGAAGGAAGCTGAGAAAAGGGGAGCAAAACTTCTTTCCTGCATGCTGACCAATGCAAGAAGCCTGACCAATAAGATGGAGGAACTGGAGCTGGTAATGTATGAGGAGAAATACGACATAGTAGGAATAACTGAGACATGGTTAGATGATAGTTATGACTGGGCGGCTAACCTGCAAGGATATGAATTGTTTAGGAGGGATCGTAAAAAAAGGAAAGGGGGTGGAGTCTGTCTATATATAAAGTCCAGTTTAAAGCCCAGACTAAGAGAAGATATTCAAGAGGGAAATGAAGAGGTGGAGTCTCTATGGGTGGAGATACAAGGAGGGAAAACTAATAAAATCCTCATAGGGGTTTGTTATAAGCCACCAAATATAACAGAAACCACTGAAAATGTATTATTGAAACAAATAGACAAAGCAGCAAATCACAATGAGGTGATTATTATGGGGGACTTCAATTACCCCGATATAGACTGGGAAACTGAAACCTGTGTATCTCAGAAAGGAAACCGGTTTCTGTCAGTAACTAAGGATAATTATCTGTCCCAACTTGTGCCGGGCCCAACTAGAGGGGCAGCCCTTCTGGACTTAATTTTAAGCAACAGGCCAGATAGAATAACAGACGTACGAGTGGATGGGCACCTAGGGAATAGTGACCACAATATAATACAATTCCACTTGTCCTTTAGTAAGGTGCCTTGGAGGGGGGTTACAAAAACGCTGAATTTCAGGAAAGCAAAGTTTGATCAACTTAGAGAAGACCTTCGCCAAATTGATTGGGACAATGTCCTCAAAAATGGGAGCACAGAAAATAAGTGGGAAATTTTTAAATCGGTATTAAACACCCACTGCGAGCTAGCCATACCATACAGAAATAAAAGGGCTAGGAACAGGAGAAAACCAATGTGGCTTAATAAGGATGTAAAAGGGGCAATGAATAATAAGAAAAAGGCATTTAAAAAGCTAAAACAAGAAGGCAGCGAGGAAGCATTAAAAATATATAGAGAAAAAAATAAAATGTGTAAAAAACAAATATATTTAGCAAAAGTAGAAACTGAGAGACTCATTGCTAAGGAAAGCAAAACAAATCCCAAACTATTCTTTAATTATATAAACAGAAAAAAGATTAAAATTGATGGTGTTGGCCCTTTAAAGAATAATGAGGGTAAAATCATAGAAAGCGATGTGGGAAAAGCAAATGTTTTAAATACTTTTTTCTCAACTGTGTTCACACAGGAAAAGCATATGCCAGGGGAAATGCAGAGTGATCATGTAAATGCCCCATTAAGTATGACCTGCCTAACCCAGGAAGAAGTGCAGAACCGACTTAGTAACATTAAAATTGACAAATCACCAGGCCCTGATGGCATTCACCCTCGGGTATTAAGGGAGTTAAGTAATGTGATAGACAGGCCTCTACTCCTTTTATTTAAAGACTCTATAGAAACTGGGTCTGTTCCACTGGATTGGCGGCTAGCAAATGTGGTACCAATATTCAAAAAAGGGTGCAAAAGGGAACCTGGAAACTATAGGCCGGTAAGCTTAACATCTGTTGTGGGTAAAATGTTTGAAGGGTTTTTAAGGGATACTATTATGGAATGTCTCAATGTTAATAACTGTTTAACTCCATATCAACATGGATTCATGAAGGATCGCTCCTGTCAAACTAACCTGATCAGCTTCTATGAGGATGTAAGCTCTCACATGGACCGAGGAGAATCATTGGATGTCATTTATCTCGACTTCGGTAAAGCATTTGACACTGTCCCACATAAAAGACTGCTAAGTAAAATGATAGAGCTTGGGCTCGGGGAAAATGTGTGTAGATGGGTAGGTAGCTGGCTTAGTGGTAGAAAACAAAGAGTGGTTATTAATGGTGCATACTCAGATTGGGCCAGGGTTACTAGTGGGGTGCCACAGGGGTCTGTATTGGGCCCCCTACTATTTAATATATTTATTAATGATCTGGTGGATGGTTTACAGAGTAAAATATCAGTATTTGCAGATGATACAAAACTATGTAAGGTAGTTAACACAAAGGAGGACAGATTGCAACTACAGATGGACTTGAGTAAATTGGAGAATTGGGCTGAAAAATGGCAAATGAGGTTTAACACAGATAAGTGTAAGGTTATGCACATGGGAAGGAGAAACAGATGCTACGATTACTTACTAAATGGGAAACTGCTGGGGAAATCAGACATGGAAAAAGACTTAGGCATCTTAGTGAATAAGAATCTAAATTGGAGTGCCCAGTGTCAGGCAGCAGCCACCAAAGCAAATAGGGTGATGGGATGCATTAGAAGAGGTCTGGGGGCACGAGATGAAAACATCATTCTCCCTCTGTACAAATCACTAGTCAGACCACACTTGGAGTATTGTGTGCAATTTTGGGCGCCGGTGCTGAAGAAAGACATTACTGAACTTGAAAGGGTTCAGAGGCGGGCTACTAAAATAATAAATGGAATGGGTGCATTACAATACACGGAAAGGTTATCAAAATTAGGTCTATTTACTCTAGAAAAGAGAAGACTTAGGGGAGACCTAATAAATATGTACAAATATATCAGAGGGCCATATAGAGATCTCTCCCATGATCTGTTTGTACCAAGGACTATGACAAGAACAAGGGGGCATTCTTTTCGATTGGAGGAAAGAAAATTCCTACATCAGCATAGAAGAGGGTTCTTCACGGTAAGAGCAGTGAGGCTCTGGAACTCTCTTCCTGAGGAAGTGGTGATGGCCAACTCACTGAATGAATTTAAGAGAGGAATGGATGCATTTCTTGTTAGCAAAAGTATAGAAGGTTATAAATAGCATAATCTTACAGGTAGATAGAAGAGCGACCAAGATTATTAGAGGAATGGGTGGGCTGCAATACCAAGACAGGTTATTAAACTTGGGGTTAGTTAGTTAGGAAAAACAAAGGCTTAGGGGGATCTAATCACAATGTATAAATATATGAGGGGACAGTACAGAGACCTTTCCAAAGATCTCTTTACACCTAGGCCTGCGACTGGAACACGGGGGCATCCGCTACGTCTTGAGGAAAGAATGTTTAATCATAATCACAGATGAGGACTCTTTACTGTACGAGCAGTGAGACTATGGAGCTCTCTGCCGTATGATGTTGTATTGAGGGATTCACAAGTAAAATTTAAGCAGAGCCTGATCGCATTAATTGAAAAATATAATATTACCAGTTATGTATATTGGATTTTATGACAGGGTGTTGATCCAGGGAACTAGTCTGATTGCCGTATGTGGAGTCAGGAAGGAATTTTTTTCCCCATTGGAGCTTATTTGACACATTGGGGTTTTTTTGCCTTCCTCTGGATCAACATGTTAGGCTACGGGTTGAACTAGATGGACTTAGAGTCTCCCTTCAACCTTAAAAACTATGAAACTATGAAACTATATACTAACTGATGGACACACACAGAAAAGGGCCCCTGTACAAGAAGTATATATGGGTCCTCTGCAGCCCAAGAGCTCATAAAAATCCAAAATGCACCTGGGTTGGAAGTAGAAATGGGCTCCTTACCTCTTGGGCCCTGTGCGGCCACACAGGTTGAACCAATGATATGTCCGCCCCTGCATACACTACATATCAACACATTGAATCCGCTATTGCTGCATACGTTAAAAACGAAAGGTACTTAGTTAACATTTTATGACCAAAAACTACATAAGCCACCTACCCATGTCAAGGAGAACCTAAATATGAGTGGTCCCTATCACTAAGGCACTTTTTGATTAAAAATGTTAACTAAGTACCTCATGTTTTTAACGTTTACAGGAATAGTTGATTCTTGGATTCAATAATCGCAGTGTGCTGCCAAATTCTTTATGAATATTTTTGTATATTGTATTGTTTATACATAGCATATTTGTACAACTGTACATAAAATTTTACACTATAGTTATGCAGGCTTAATTTTTACCTTTTTTTTAAGTATATATTGGCAGGGGTGGCACTTTCCAAGGCTCAGCACCCATATCTACTTATTAGTGATGAGTGAGCACAAAAATGCTTGGCTGCTCGTTACTCTAGTAAGATGCTTGACTCGAGCAATGAGTATAATAGAAGTCAATGGAAAACTCTGGCATTTTTTGGAAGACCCTAACATGAGGGCTGAGGGAGGGGGGCTGTAAAATTGCTTAACTAGATGGAAACAGCATGGGAACATGCTGTGTCGCATCTCTGACTCCCAGGTCGCTGCTAAATAAATGAATAATTACAATTTAAAAAAAAAAAATGAAGTGTGTTTCCCCCATTTTAGATCAAGGTAAAATAGACAGCTGAGGGCTGGTATTATCAGACTGGGAAGGCAGATAATTATTTGGCCCTTCACAGCCTAAAAATACTAGCACGGAGCCACTTCAAAATTGGTGCCTCACATTAGATTCACATTCTGGTGCTTGGCCTGGCTCTTCCCAATTGCCCTGATGTGGTTGCAATTGGGGAATTGTTTTTTTCAGTTGATATTAGCTGTGTAATGTCAGCTGGCATCAAGACCTGGTGTTAGTAATGGAGAGACATCTATCAGACACCCCCATTACTAACCAAGTTAGTAAAAAGAAAACAAAATAAACACAAAAATAGTTTGTTTGCATAAAGACTCTCCCACACTATCCCTCGTTCACGAATTTATTATGAAAAATGTTCTCACAAAGCTTTTTCATTATAGGCCATGATCCTCAAATGCAGCTCCAGCACCTGTGAATAGCAGTAAAGTACAGCTATTCATAGGTACCAAATAGTAATAAGGCTCATTAGAGCCACTGGGTCTCACTGAGTGCAGTGTTGAGCCAGTGGCTTTGATGTGAGTTGCTGTCTCCAGAGGCAAAACTTACCGTGGTCGCAGGGGTCACCATTGCGACCGAGCCCGGGAGGTTAGGGTCCCGCGGCCGCCCTGCAGATCAGCAGCCAGCTCCTTTCTGTGAGAGGGGAGCTGCACTGTTCTGACCACATGGCTACTATATGACCCGGTGCCACTGCCGCTGACACCGGGCCCCCCTGTGCCTGGTGTCAGTGGTGGTGGCACCGGGCTCCCATCCCCCGTCATCGCACACTGCAATGATATTGCATCGAGCGACTGGCGTCGTTCCATGCATCATCATTCTCCCCTGTGCCTGCGTGGTGACGTCACTCCTGTGTGACTGCTGTGCTGAGAGCACAGAGCGCAGGATGAGAGGACGCTGACCAGAGCAGCGGGGGAACAAGGACAGAGGTGAGGACGAGTAGCAGTGAAACAAGCAGAGGTGAGGACAGAGCAGCGGTGGAAGGAGGAGAGAGGTGAGTACTTGTTGTTTTTTATTTTTTTATTTTTATAAATCAGTGAGTACACGGTGGCCAGAGGCCTGGGGGTGCTGCATTATACATGGAGGCCTGGGGGGGCTGGTTGCATGATACATGGAGGCCTGGGGGGACTGGCTGCATGATACATGGAGGCCTGGGGTGGCTGGCTGTATGATACATAGAGGCCTTGGGGGGCTGGCTGCATAATACATGGAAGCCTGGGGGGGGTGGCTGCATGATACATGGAGACTTGGGGGGGCTGGCTGCATGGTACATGGAAGCCTGGGGGGATGGCTGCAGGATACATGGAGGCCTTGGGGGGCTGGCTGCACAATACATGGAGGCCTGGGGGGGCTGGCTGCATGATACATGGAGACCTGGAGGCCTGGGGGGGCTGGCTGCATGATACATAGAGGCCTGGGGGGGCTGGCTGCATAATACATGGAGGCCTGGGGGGGCTGGCTGCATGATACATGGAGGCCTGGGGGGGCTAGCTGCATGATACATGGTGGCCTGGGGCTGCATGATACATGGAGGTCTATTGGGTGCATTATACATGGAGGTCAATGGGGCTGCATATTAAACATGAAGGACACCATATACATGGACTGTAGGGGTGCACTATACATGGAGGAGTATGGGGCTGCATAATAAAAAATGAAGGACCCTTTATACATGGAATATAGGGGTGCATTATACATGGAGGAGTATGGGACTGCATAATACAATATGAGGTTTATGGGGCTGTATTATCTAATATATAAAGCTGAGTGTATGTGTGTGTGGGTATGTATGTATGTATGTATGTATGTAGGTGTGTATATCCGCTAAAGGATTCCGCACTGTCGCATTTACAATCACAAAATTTTGCACAGACACCCCATGTGACTCAGGGAACATCATAGACTATGTTTTGACGGGAAAATTTAACCCCGCGCTTTACAATTACTCTCCAAAAAAGCTCCGTCCATTAAAGTCAATGGAGCTGCTAGCTAGAGGTCATTAATAACAGCTGTGATTGGTTGCTATAGGAACAAAATAAATTGTTAGTATAAGAAGCTTATGTGTGAGGTAATATGATGTGGTGGGGAGATGGATAGAGAGAGACAGAAAGAGACAGACAGACAGACAAACAGGGAAAGAGACAGAGAGACAGACAGTCAAAGACACATACAGACAGACACAGACAGACACAAACAGACAGGGAAAAAGACAGACAGGGAAAGAGACAGACGGGGAAAGAGACAGACAAGGAAAAAGACAGGTAAATAGAGACAAGGAAACAGACAGAGACAAGGAAAGACACAGAGGCAAGGAAAAATACAGAGACAGATGGGGACAGAGACAGATACGGGGACAGAGACAGACACGGGGACAGAGACAGACACGGGGACAGTTACTATCCTGGGCAATGCCCGGGTACTACAGCAAGTAATACATATAGGACTATGGGAGCTATATTATAGTATATGGAGGACTATGGAGGCTATCTTATACATGGACTATGGGGGTGCATTATAAAACAAAGAGGACTATGTGGTGCAGTATAATATATAAAGAACTTTGGGAAATGCATTATAATAATTGGAGAAACCATTAAATTTTGAATAAAGTATCTGAAGTAGGATACTTTAGAAAATTACTGTTTGTTTACAGATATTTACAAATTAACTGTAGCAGTTTTTGATAAGCGTTCGCATTGTACTACTATTGGTATATAATACAGAAAGTTTTCTTTTATATTAGGTCAGCTAAAAACCTTGGTAACCCATTTCAACACTTAATGGATAACATGTAAATATAATTAAACCCCAAAACAACTATAACCCAAAATGGACATAAACATTCTATCACTAAATGTTAAAGGTATGAACAGCCCTAATAGAAGATTCATGATTTGGAAGGAAATCAAAAATTGGAAAGCAAATATAATCTGTCTTCAAGAAACAAGATTGGCCAGAAACAATCATCCTAAATTTGAAAATAAGAATTATACTAATATTTTCAAAGCCCTTAATGAAAAAAAGAAAGCAGGAATTATTACGATAATCAGTAACTCAACTTGATTCTCCTTGATGTCTGAAATACAAGACCCTGTGGACGGTACCTTATCCTTATTGGCAAAATTAATGACCACCTATGTACTATCGTAAATGTATATGCCCCAAACAGTGGCCAGATTACTTTCCTTAATAATCTAATGGAAAAAAATCAGAAGCACAAACAAGGAAATCTCTTTTTAATAGGCGATTTTAACTTGATACCTGATATTAAGATGGACTTGACAGCAAATCTCAGACAACATCACCCATCATTATACAAATGGCTTCAAACTCATGAACTGTTGGACACCTTCAGATGTCTTAACACCACATCTAAGGAATATACCTTCTACTCATCAGCCCACAAAACCTTTTCTAGAATAGATTTACTTTTAACTGAATCCCTCTCAATCTCCAGAGTAACTAAAATAGAAATTAAGGAAAAAACTTTCTCAGACCACTCTCCCTTATTCTGCACAATTAAAGTAGGCCCCCCAGACAGATTCAATTTCACCTGGAAAAATAACCCGGTGATTTTCCAACACCCAAACTTTCAACAAGAAATTGAAAACTTTTTAAAAAATTATTTCTCCAAAAACGCCTCAGAAACTATGAATCCTTTTTCAGTTTGGAATGCCAACAAGGCTTTGCAAAGAGGCATATTGATTCAAATTTCTTCAAGACTGAAAAAACAAAGGAAATCAGATCTGTCTAAAATACATGAAAAAATAAAAGAAAAAGAAAAAGAACAGCAAAGACTACCCCAGCCCAGCCAACAAATACACCTGAGAGACTTACTTCTGGCTGACTATGATAAATATGTGAGAATATTAAATACAAACCATTATACATCAGTTAACAAACCAACTAAATATATGGCACGCAGAATTAAACAAAGAAGAATTAGGAATAAGATACACAAGATAAAACACCCAGATGGCCATTATTATACCCATCCAAAAGACATCGTAGAAGCATTTGCGAGTAATTTTAAAAAACTATATAACCTCAATTCCACTCCTTCTGACCAGAATGATAACCTCAACAAAATGAATAACTTCTTGGACAAAATCCATCTTCCTAAACTAAATGAGCATCAACTAAATATTTTAAATCGTCCATTTACTGACTCTGAAATTTTACAAACAATTAAAAACCTAAAAATAAACAAGTCCCCAGGCCCAGATGGGTTTTCTAATGAATTTTACAAGACTTTTTCCCAATTACTTGTACCTCACCTCTGTAAAATTTTTAATCACGCAGCTTCCACCAGAGAATTCCCTGCAGAATGCAGAAATGCTCCAGGCAAATATAACCCTCATCCCTAAACCAAATAGTGACCCTGAATTAGTGACTAGTTATAGACCCATCTTTCTAATTGATACAGATGTAAAAATGTATTAAAAAATATTAGCCGAAAGATTAAAAGAAATTCTCCCATCATTGATCCATCAAGACCAATTAGGATGTGTTAAAAATAGACAAGCATCAGACAGTACTAGAAGATTACTAAACATTATTGAATACGCTAAAAAATCTAGAACACCCACCCTACTTTTATCGTTTGACGCTGAGAAAGCATTCGATAGAGTGGGGTGGGAATTCTTGGAAAACACCCTGAAAAAATGTGGCTTTGACAACACATCCATTAACTCCATCATGGCGCTATATTCCTTCCCCTCAGTCACAATTTAATCAGACAACCACTCTTCGAAAACTTTTATGATAACTAATGGAACTCGTCAGGTATGTCCATTATCACCGCTACTTTTTGCCCTGATTATGGAACCTTTGGCAGAATGTATTAGGTCAAACGAAAAAATTAAAGGTATTTCCATAGGCAAAGATAACTTTAAAATAAGTCTTTTTGCGGACAACATAATTATGACTCTTTACGACCCATTAAACTCCATCAATGAGACCAACAAAATTTTAAAAGAATTCTCCATTGTTTCAAATTTTAAAATTAATGAGAAAAAGTCAAAAATGCTAGCTCTTAACCTCATCCCAACAGCACAAGAAAATCTTAGAAATAATGTTAATTATGAATGGGTTACAGATGCTATTGAATACTTAGGTATTACTTTCACAAAAGATATTAAAAGCACCTTAATCCTCAACATAAATAAACTCACAACTCAGATTGAAAAAGATTTTGCAACATACAACAAAACCAAAACGATATGGCTTGGTAGAATATTGGTAGCTAAGATGTTTATTCTACCCAAAATTTTATATACAATTAGATGTCTACCTATCATCATCCCAGACGAATTCCTAGTCAAATTGCAAAAATCGATCAACAAATATGTCTGGAATAATAGCAAAGCAAGGGTGGCCAAAAATACATTATTCAAAATTAAAATTAATGGAGGATATGGCCTTCCTAATATACAAGCATATTATTACTCAAATTTATTAAAACAAACCAACAATTGGTTGTTAAAAAATGAAAATACTCCAACTTGGGTTAACTTGGAACTAATATTATCAGGAAATAATTCTTTCCGCTCTCCTTTACTGGAACAGTTACTAAGCTCTGGAGGACGAAAATCAAATACCTATGATAGCAGCACTATTAATGCTGCATTTACTTCCTGGGAAAAGATTTAAAGAGTCTCCAAAGACAAAATTACTTTTGAAGTCTTTAAAAATACAGAGATAAAAAATATAGATTTGTCAAATAAAACGGAGACAGTAGATAGATGGATCCAGTCAGGGATAAAATACATAAAAAATATATATGATTGTGCAAATTTCACCTCATTCTTACAACTTAAACTACAAAATAATATACCAGATAAAGATCTGTATTTCTTCCTAGAAATAAGGAAAACCATCCGGAAACTTATAGAACCCAAATGTAAAATAAACAAATTCATACTTAAATTGATAAACAACCCAAATAACAAACTAATATGGAGTCATAAGAACATCTATCATGCCTACAATTCTGAACTCACCACAAGAAAAATGATACACATATCCAGTTGGGAAAAGGACTTGAAAGTAGAATTCACCCAAGTCCAATGGGATAAAGCTCTTAAAAACACATACCTTTCCAATGTCTGCGCTACATTACATGAAGCTTATTATAAGATTTATACCAGATGGTATTTCACTCCGGACAACATAGCTAAAATATTCCCAAGCCAAAAACCAACATGCTGGAGAGGTTGCGATACAAAAGGTGACATTGTTCATATTTTTGGAGCTGTCCTAGAATCAGAAGCTTATGGCAGAAAGTGTCTAAAATAATACATCTGATAATACACTCAAAAATAAGTCTAAACCCACAATTAGCTCTCTTGTCAATAGATTCGGATACAATAAACATAAAATACAGGGCCATCGTAATTCATATCCTAGTTACCAAAGTCGAATTGGCGGCACGTTGGAAATCCAATAAAATTCCAAATATTTACGATCTAATAGAAAAAATATCCCTTCATAAGTTCTATGAAGAGAAGCATGCTCTGATTAATAACTCTTGGAACAGATTTCATAAAAAATGGACTGACTTTATTAACAACAATACATAAAATTTTAAAATTTTAAACCTAACCTAGTTCTAATTCTGGTATAAACGTAATACATGATACTTATTCAATTAGTTTAATAAGAAAATTGTTTGTCTACATCCATCTCCTGACATATTATTTGAAAATCATACTTTGTAGATACTTAATCCGACTGTATGTCATAGTTTTTACCAATGTTATTTGTTTTGTTTCTCCTTTTGTATATGTCTATATTATTTGTTTGATATAGCATGAAGTAATGCTATACAACACATTCTGTTTTATTGTTTTTGTTAGAACTATTTTATGTATAAACTTTGAAAACCTAATAAAAATTATTGAATCATATAATAATTGGAGGGCTATGAGGGCTACATAATACATGGAGGACTATGGGGGTGCATTATAATATATGGAGGACTATGTGGTGCAGTATAATATATGGAGGATCATGGGGTGAATTATAATACATGGAGAACTATGGGAAATGCATTATAATACATGGAGGACTATGGAGGTGCATTTTAATATATGAAAGGTTATGTGGGACCCTTTATAATATATGGAAGGCTATGTGGGGGCCATTATAGTATTTGGAGAACTATATACGAGGGGGGACAAACATACAAGCATGGGATGGGAATTTTTTTGTGCTGAGGGAATAAGACTCTTTTCCTCAGCAGACAGCTTTTTCATGCTCTGCTATACATCTCTCAGCACCCAGCTTTCCCATGCTTTGATATGGGAAAGCTGGGTGCTGAGGGAAAGATGTATAGCAGAGCATGGGAAAGCTGGGTGCCGAGGACAAAATAGATATCAGAACATAGGAAAGCAGGGTGCTGGCAGAGGGATTTCAGATCATGGGAAATCTGGGTGCTATGGGTAAGAGCCAAGTGTCAGCGTCATTATCCTGTACCCCGAGTGTCAGTGTCATTATCCCGTACCCCAAGTGTCGGTGTACGTGGAGGGGGGAGCCCAGGTCCAAACTTTGCACCAGGGCCAATCAAACTCTAGTTACACCACTGGCTGTCACTACCTGTTAATGCCTGTTAATAGCTGTACTTTACTGCTATTCACAGTCACCGGAGCTACATTCCGACTATGACAGAGGAACTTCGTGGGACCTTTTTTGATAATAAGTTGATGAACAAGGGATAGCGTGTGGAATTCTTTAGTCAAATACACTTTTCTTTTGCTTGCCTTTTTTCTTTTTACTTATCGGGTTAGTAATGGGGTGACTGTTAGATAACTCTCCATTACTAACACCAGGTCTTGAATCCAACTGACATTACACAGCTGATATCTTCCGCAAAAAACATTACCCCAATTGCCTTTGCACCAGTGCACTAAGGAAGAGCTGGGAAAAGCACTAGAATTGGCACATCTAATGCAAGTGACCATGGGCCTTACCAGGCTGATAATATCAGCCCTCACCTGTCTGCTTTACCTTGGCTGGTTTTCAAAAATTGGGGGGACTACACACCATTTTTTAAAATCATTTATTTATTAGGTTAAACAATGCTAAAAACGCCCTTTAGTGCTCCATGAAAGGCACTAAATAGTGCAAATGTACAAACCCTGCTCTAATTTAAGCTCTCTCTCCTACAGGAACTCTCCTTGAACTGATTACAGAGGACAATGTGCTGTGCATTGCTCCCCTGGGTCTCCTATAAGACCAGATGACGTGATGCGGCAGGTCAAGCACAGTAATGCTGGTTGCCAACATGGCTATGGTATTACTGTGTATGGCAGGCAATCCTTGCATGCTTATTGGGTGTCTAACAGCTGCAAAACATGTAGGGAACGGACTCAAGTAACGAGCGTGCACGAGCATCCTGAGGCTTAATCAAGTATCGAGCAGTGCAGAGTATGTTCGCTTTTCACTTCTACTTTTGTTTCCCATGCAAGGTTTTAATGGCGAGCTATGCTTGGTTTACTTTCATTTCCTAATTAAGATAAGGCCTAATTTGACACATGGAGGGGAAGGAAATCAGTGATAGGGAACATTCAAAGTTATGTACACCTTGACATGGTTGGATGGCTTATGCACTTTTTGTACAGTGTGCTGAGACATAGTATTTGTATATGCTTATATATTGGCTACATAGTGTATTAGTGCACCTGTTATTTGTATTATTTAACAGCCTTCAACTCTATCTTGAGCCCATAGCGTCTTGATGGATGAATACTCTTTAAGAAAACTAATCTTGTTAATGCCTAGATAAGTCCACTAGGGTTTTCTCCACTGTGACCTTAATTGTATTAAGCCATCAGGTTGCTGGCCTTTGTATTTGCCTTGTTCCTGCTATTCTTCCAAACATTATGTCCTTCTCCAGTGATTGATCTTGTCATATGATGTATCCAAAGTAGGCAATAAGTAGCCTGGTGATCCTTGCTTCGACTGAAATGTCTAGCTTGATTGGTTACAAAATTGATTGGTTTGTTCTTGCCATCCATGGTATTGATAACATATTTCTCCAGCACTACATTTTGAAGGCATACATTTTTCTTCTGTGTTGTTTTTTTATTGTCCAGGTTTCGCATTCATATGTTATGACAAAGAAGACCAGACTATGTATGAGCCATGTCTTCGTAATCCGTGAAGTGGTCCTCGATTTAAAGACCTTGTCCAAGTGACTTCATTATTGATTTGCCCTTAGTTACTCTCTTATTGATTTCTGGTCTCATCGCTGCATCTTGTGTTATCATTGATCCGATTAGGTTCAAATCCTTTACAAATTCCAGTTTGTTGCCGTCCATCTGAAATATGTCCATAAAATTAATACCGAATGTGTGCGGGCACTCTTTTTTTTGTATTTATGAATACTGTCAGACATCATTTTTACCATTTAACAATAAATCTCACTTTCATAAAAAAGTTACTTATTACTGATGATCGAATACCCTATTATTCGCTTTGCCGAATATCTGGCAAATACCTCGCCGCTATTTGAGTATTCGCGACTATTCGACGTCCAATGTAATTCTATGGGAAACTAGAATAATTTCACGTCGGACCTAACGGTGACCTGTGGTGACTGAGGAAAAGCCTCAAATGTATGGGAAAAGGCGGAAGCAGTATGGGTACGGCCTGTAGAAGGTGCCTGACTGCATTTCTGGTGTCTTTGAATAACGTGGTCAGAGTAGCACGCAGCGTTTACGTAGTCGCCAGAACAGCTCTCAAACTAAAGTAAAAGAGAGGAAATTGAGAAGAAACAGTTTCTAGTGCATAATCACTGTAATAAAACGTCAAATCAAGCCACGACCTCCAAAAAAAAAAACACCTTAGCATATGTTCACACGTTTCGTTTTTTTTTACATTTTTCTTTATTTTTCGATTAGAAAGGGCTGTAACTTATGCATTATATTGGTGTCTGTCTCGCACCTCCTCTTTTGGGACATATTTGACAGCACTTTAAAAGGTCAGCAACAATGTGCCCGTTGGGATGTTGACCTTGCCCTCCTCCTCCTCCACCAGCACCACCGGCTCCAGTGGCCCTCTATTCAAATGTAGGAAGGGCCGCTGGCTGTCCTCAAATCTCAGACTTCTTAGGGCTCTCAGGTGGGCCCTGTAATATACAAGTGTAACATACAAGTGAAAAACTTGTTGCATCATTCCCAAGAAGACTCATGGCTGTACTAGCTTAAAGGGTGCTTCTACTCAATACTGAGCAAAGCGTCTGAATTCTTATGACCATGTGATAGTTCAGTTTTCTTTGTTTAATAAATTTGTGAAAAATTCTAAATTTCTGTTTTTTCCTGACAAGATGGGGAGATTAATGAGAAAAAAATAACTTTTTTGAAGTTACCAAATGGCTGCAATGAAACAAAGAGTGAAAAATGTAAAGGGGTCTGAATACATCCGTACCTACTGTATCTGTCTATATCTATTCTCTATCTATTATCTATCTCTATAGCATTCATTGCTTTCCAAAAACACTAGAAAAACTGAGGTGAAAAATGCAGCAAAACTCACATTTTTGCTGCTGCATTTTTCCTGCCAAGAGATGCTGAAATGGTACAATAATTACTCAAAATGTGGATATGCTGTGTCATAGGGCGGCGTTGCACGCGTCGATTTATCGTGCGATCGCATGAGCGATCGCACCCGCCCCCGTCGTTTGTGCATCACGGGCAATTTGTTGCCCTTGGCGCACAAAGTCGTTTACCCCCGTCACACGTACTTACCTCCCAAACAACCTCGCTGTGGGCAGCAAACATCCTCTTCCTGAAGGGGGAAGGACGTTCGGCGTCACAGTGACGTCACACAGTGGCCGCCCAATAGAAGCGGAGGGGCGGAGATGAGCGGGACGTAACATCCTGCCCACCTCCTTTCTTCCGCATTGCTGGTGGAACGCAGGTAAGCTGTGTTCGTCGTTCCTGGGGTGTCACACAGAGAGATGTGTGCTGCCTCAGGAACGACGAACAACCGGCGCGCAGAAGGAGGAATGACTTTATGAAAATGAATGACGTGTCAATGAGCAACGATAAGGTGAGTATTTTTGCTCGTTCACAGTCGTTCTCTAACGATGTCGGATGTGCGTCGCGGAATCCGTGACCCCGACGATATATCACCCGATATATCGTAGCATGTGATGCCGCTCTTAGACACAGCATATCCTCTCCTATGGAGATCACAGCAGCTCATGCCCACGATCAGGGTTCGGGTCCTCTGCGGTCTTTCTCTCTGTTCTCTCAGCGGAGAACACTCGTAGCTCCGCAGTAATAAGTTGACATGCTGTGGCTCAAGAAGACGCACCGCATGATGGTTTATGCTGCAGGCAAAACAAGTACAGTGGGCTATGGATTACTATAAATCCTTCCACTGTGCTTGTACTGTAGAACGCAGTGAATTGGACAAAGTGATAACACGCTGCATGCAAAACACTGTGAACTCTGATCGTGGGCACGCTGCCTTATAGTAATTCTTCTATCATAAAAATATGAATTGTAAGCATGGAAATATGGCAACTTTCTCCTTTAAAAACAAGCGTTCATTAGCTGTAATGCAAAATTGGCACTTAATATCAGAAAAAAATCATAGACGTGTGGATTTTTGGCTTGATCTTTGAACTATCTCAGCAAACTGGCCGGAGACAACAAAATTATGTACTGGATTCACTAGAGATTGCTCAAGAGGTAAAATAATTAATCGTCTCACTAAGCTTCAAACAAAATCCAGCCAAAAAAATAGAAACAATAATCAGTGGAGAGAAGAAAAAAGTAAGTGCATAATTACTTGAATACTAAAGCGTTTATCACTTTTCTGTAATAATTTCTAATTATTGTACATTACCGCAAGACAATAAAGTTCCCAAACTTAAAATCTACACAGAATTGAGTGGAATAAATCACTTAGGACTTAGTGCAGATAATAACAGAAAGTTTCCTCACTTTTCTAAAACATTCTTTATGTAATCCATAGTGAATACGAACAGTGAAGGATGTTAAAAGGACACTGCATTAAAACCATTAATTGTGAACAGAGAGGTTTAACATTTGCTTGGAATCCAAATAAGTCCCAACTTGGACATTTAATACAGAATACAAATTTCTAAAAACTTGCCTCACTCTGTATACCGATATATTCTGCTATAACGTTCTTTGATTTGAGTTGTATATTTGCCTCATGCAGTATAAAATTTATATGTGTGTTGAGGATAAAGAATTGAGTATCCAAAAATACTTAATTCAGCCATTTCATAGACTCAGTTATATAGTTCAGTAGATGTGAACTAACACACATATTTGTGAATGCTTTTGTTTCTTACTAACATGTATATATGTATATTGCATATTCAGTGTATTTTCCTTAGACACAGTATATACCAGCACATGTAATTGTAAAGATGGCCACCATTTCCTGTTCTCCACCCAAGACAGATCGACAAAGAAATTCCTGGATCCTAGACTGACCAATCAACGGAGAATATGTAGATCTCTCTACGTCATGAAGCCCTGCCCTGCGATACTTGATTGGACTAAAACTTTTGTTTACACCCCCTTACTGCTCAGTTTAGAGTTTCTTTCAAACAATAAAGAACACACTTGGTTAAGAGCCGGTCATGGAGATAGATGTAACTGACTTGCTGTGCAGTTATTTTTCATTCTCGTGTGCACCCATGACATTTTAATTAGAAGCAGCAGCCGGATATCAAGAGATCCTTTGAGTCTCATCATCATCGTCATTCTGACCTTGACAACTGGCGACCCAGATGGGACTACCGTAAAGGGTGAGTCAGAGCTTCCATTTTCCGGACGTCTGGGGGCTACTCCACAAGTATCCAGGTGTCGCTTGATAGGATTGATCACCCTTCATTTCGCAGGTAACCATCATATACATTGTGTGTGCTGTTTTACCTGTGGATCGAGAGACGCCTGGCGAAAGTGGGTGGTCACTAGTCCGGAGAATGGTAGTGCACCGGAGACCTAACGGTGTGACTGTCACCCGCCGGTGGGCTAGAAGGACCCAGCTCCCATAGGGGCTAGGGGTAGGTTGTAAAGTATCCGGCTGTCTGTAATTAGAAATGGGGTGTTTTCTTGAGTAGCTGTTTTTATCTGTATATAGGTGTATGGTTAATCAAGCTTGTGATTTCTCTGTTCGGTTCTCGGAGAGTTAATTGCCTGTAGTTTTTTCCTTCTTCGCTGTGAACAAAGGGAGAAGGGGGGTCTGGTTAAGCCCAGGGATATCCATGACAGTCTTTCTATTGAGAACAAGGAATGCGAGAGGGGGGAGCACATCCTTACATTCTTACACTCAGAGGAAGCAAAAAGGTGGGGGCTATATGTCCACCAGCTGCTTGAGGCAGAGCGGAGATCAAGTTACACAGCTCGGTCTCTGCTGTCTCTTAGCTAAGAAACAGGGGGGGGGGTAAAACAGCGCAGCTCTTTGGAGCGAGGAGAGAGGGGGGGGTCAGTGGGCTGCAGCCTTTGTATCGTAAAGCAAGCAGAGTTGTAATGATTTGAAAGAAAAACAAGTGTTATTTTAGTTTGGATTTGAGAGAAATTAACGGGTTCATGCATTTTTCAGTTTTTTTAACTTGTTTGTTTTTGAACAGAAGTATGAGAACTAGCGATTCCCCTGTGTTGCGGACACAGCCACTGTTTGTTAGATATTAAATATTAGATATGAAATATGAAATATTAAATATTAAATATTGAATATTGAATGTTGGATAAATAATAAACGAGGCGGGAAGGGTTCTGTTAACTTAAAGTGGATTTAGCGTATTCCTCTGCGTTTTAAACGTGAGCCACTGTTATGAGCAGGTAGGTCTTCATAACGAGGCAGGAAAGGAACTCACTTTAGTTGAGGTAAGGGTGCTGGAGTTAGCGGATTCTCATGCGTATTAGACGCGAGTCACTGTCAGCGTGTTACAAACGCGGACGAGACGAGAAAGGACTCCATTGGAACGGCCGATCCAATTAAGCACTGTATACTCTGTTCAAAAGATAAATATGTTGTTTTTTAGTAGGAGCTGAGAACGCTGTCGCCCTAGTTACAAAAAACGGAAAAAATATAAAAGATTGCAAAAAGTTGTGTAATATCGTTGGACTACCACTAGATGGCAGGCTGCAACCCATGTATTGAAGTTCAGATTAATCTGTAGTGAGTTTATAATGAAGAACAAAGACCTCATTCACTGTCTGTTGCTGTTTGTAGAATCACTAAATGTGTTTCTCTAGCGGTAAACTCATTGTTCTGCTCTAGAAGTCATTATATCTGGTGCTAATCATATCTCTCCTTTGTATGCTGAAATGCAAATTTACAGGCACCAAAAGTATCCCTGGTTTACTACGTAGTTCCAGCCACTCCCAGTACACCCAGAGAGTCACAACATGGATGCTACACCCGGAAGTCAGGTGCCTGGAACTTCCTGTGGCAGCCGTCTTGCTACACCCACTGATGGCAGTATACCTCATAAGCCACACCCCTCGCAATGGCTCTTTGTTCAAAGCTCTCCACCCATCCCCGGTGGGAGGTGTTCTCTGGTATATATGACTAACACATTTGAATAAGTATAAATTGTATATTTGTTTACTCAGTTATCCCATAAGTGCAAGTCAAAGATAAGTAAGTGAAACTTTTACAGAATTTTCTGTTCACATAAAATCAATTGGTATTTTAGAAGTCCTGCAGTATTATATCATAAAATAAAATAGAGGAAGGTAAATATATATATATATATATATATATATATCTTTGTACTGTGTTAGTTAATTTAAAACAAAAATTGTAAACGACTTACCCCTACTGATGTCAAAATGTATCAAATCCATTTGTAAAAAAGGAATTAGAAAAAATGTATAATGCATTCAATGTAGATATGGGTAATGAATGTGTTCCCTGCTACGTCTTTGTTATAACAAAGGATGAGTTTTTTTCCTTCTTCCTCTCTCACTTTTAAGAAGTAAGAGACAGGGATGGAATGTGTCTTGATGGAATGTGTCTCTCTCCAATAGTGACGTGAGTTTGGTTTAACCCTTAGAGTTCAGGATTTCCCATTTTTAGTTTGCTGTTTATACCTGAATAGGGAATATTAAATTTTATGGGATGTGCGATATAATTTGTGTTGTTTTGTGTTTAATGGCGATTTATTTGAACAATATATTTTTATTTTGTGACTCTATCACCTTTTCTGTTTTTACGATTATTTCTAAACCATTCATATATTTTTGCAGGTTAGTCGTCTAGTCACAGCTGTCATTTAATTCTGTCTCAGTTGTTTCTACTATGAAAGGTTTTTCTTTTCTTTATGGATACAGTGTTTATTGTAAAGTTTTAAAATTTC
This sequence comes from Anomaloglossus baeobatrachus, assembly GCF_048569485.1. Classification (NCBI taxonomy): domain Eukaryota; kingdom Metazoa; phylum Chordata; class Amphibia; order Anura; family Aromobatidae; genus Anomaloglossus; species Anomaloglossus baeobatrachus. Next base: position 138,371,249 of record NC_134353.1, on the reverse strand, counting down.
CCAGTAATGTATATTGTTGTGAGATATACGTTATTTTCAGTGTTTGTTCTTTTTAGGTTTTAGTATGTGGCTAATTTATTACCTGCTGTTTTATCTTTTCTTTTAGGGAATACCAGTATAAAAATGCTGAATTTTGCCATATTGGTAAATAAACAATTAAACAAGGGGGGAATAAGGTATTAATTATATTCTCCAGTTTCTTGGAGGGCGCAGCAGGCATATTAGATAGGTTTTGAAGTTGACCTTGGTTTTGAAGCTGACCTTTTTCCCATAGGTTATGTTTATTAGATTACTATGAGGTATATCTGTTAACTGAAATAGGAAAGTCTTGTCTTATATGTTTATTTGTTTATTTATTTGTTTGTTTATTTATTAAGTATTCTCAGTCATGTGAAGTATAGATGACCACTAACTGTATTATGATCAGAGATGAAGTTATAAGAATGATCTAATGTATATTTTTAAGTTTTTGTTTTTATAGATGAAACCAGATGGTGGTCGATTCTGCACTGGATATGTTGCTGTTTACACCACATGAGGTAGATCTAAATTCGACCACTCCCTCCGATCCTATTGATACAGGAGACAGTGATGCATTAATGCCTCTCTTGATGGGTAGAACAGGAGTGGGTAAGAGTCTTTAGAGGTGTATGTAGGTTGTAGATTTTTTCCTGTTGTCAAATGAATTAGGTATGCCGAAAAGAAAGTCTAGATCTGAGCTGATGGATTCGGATGGAGATCCTTGCACAGGTGCAGCTGACCAAGAAGCAGTGAACGGGCCTAGAGTTGAGAGTCTTTCACCAATACCGACCATGCCTTGGTGACATTGGTCACGTCAGTGACTTCTGTTACTCCTTGTGTTCTTACATCCCTACAGGAACAAGCGATACAACAAGGAATGGAGTGTGACATGCAGGGAGCCAGCTGAATGAGGAAGGTCTGTGGACAAAGGGTGGTAAGCTTTCTCTGCCATGAGAGCTCTTCTTAATGATGGCCCAGGTAACATCTGTGAAAGACAATTGTCAGCGTGTGCTTTGGTGACACCGGGTTCAGTACCCAGGTGGGCAGATTCACCCAGTCTTGTGAGACAAGTGCCTAGAACGAAGTGAGAAAAAAACTGTAAAGAGTCCGTAGAAACACCCTGCACCTGCTCTACCCATTCTTAGAGACTGCAAACTGATTATAGATGTATATCATGAGCACGTTGTATGCAAGTCTGTGCGTGTTGTGTAAATTTCTTTCCAGGTTTGGTCAGAGGCATTCCAGTGCAGACAACGACATTATTGTTGAGAAGCACATGAAGGTGGTATGTAAAGAAAAATGTGTTTACAAAAAGTGTATATTTTATAGGAAAGTGGAAACTAGTAAATGGTGTATAAAATGTATATGTTCTGTTTTCTTTTTGCAATAAGCAGGTCTTTATGTAAGATGTTTTTTGGTTTAGCATAGGCATGTATATTTTTATATAATTGACTGAATAGTGTGATAATCAGGTGTATTCTCCAATTCCAGATCTTAAATCAGAGCTATTAGCATATGGTCTCCAGTCAGGAGACTGATTGATCCTAAAGGACAAGCGAGAAAGAGCCATGAGTCAACACTAGAGGAGCTGATCCCACCACAGAAAATCTATGGATCCACACCTCGCATTGTAGAAGGGTTAATCAACCAGAGCTGCACTGAGCGTTCTGCTCATACTTATCCTTTCCAGAAAACCCTGTACAGTTTTAGACCAGCATTGCCAGAACAGTTAGAAGAGAGGACTTAGAGAACCTTGAGACATGGGAAAGTCCAACTACAAAGGGTGAGGACTCGCCTAGGAGTCCTTGGTCTCAAACTGGTGAAGAAAACCCCTTTCCCCTTTCCGCCCATGTTTCAACGTTCAGTTAGGCAGGTTTTTCAACAGATCTTTCTACCTCTCTTCCTAAGGGAACACAGTACCCTTAGTTTTTAGAAATGGCAGAAGTAAGTCTTTAGGGGGGACTGTTGAGGATAAAGAATTGAGTATCCAAAAATACTTAATTCAGCCATTTCATAGACTCAGTTATATAGTTCAGTAGATGTGAACTAACACACATATTTGTGAATGCTTTTGTTTCTTACTAACATGTATATATGTATATTGCATATTCAGTGTATTTTCCTTAGACACAGTATATACCAGCACATGTAATTGTAAAGATGGCCACCATTTCCTGTTCTCCACCCAAGACAGATCGACAAAGAAATTCCTGGATCCTAGACTGACCAATCAACGGAGAATATGTAGATCTCTCTACGTCATGAAGCCCTGCCCTGCGATACTTGATTGGACTAAAACTTTTGTTTACACCCCCTTACTGCTCAGTTTAGAGTTTCTTTCAAACAATAAAGAACACACTTGGTTAAGAGCCGGTCATGGAGATAGATGTAACTGACTTGCTGTGCAGTTATTTTTCATTCTCGTGTGCACCCATGACATTTTAATTAGAAGCAGCAGCCGGATATCAAGAGATCCTTTGAGTCTCATCATCATCGTCATTCTGACCTTGACATGTGTATGTATTGGAAAATTAATACTCACCCCTTCCACAGCACACCCCTCTGCATCGGCATCAGTGATTGGAAAATGTGTTAATTGCAAATTAACATTCACCTTCTTCCTCACCCATCATCCCGCCAAGGGGCGTAACTACCACGGTCGCAGCGGTCGCCATTGCGACCGTGCCCGGGCGATTAGGGGCCCGCGGCCTCCTGGCAGATCAGCAGCCAGCTCCTTTCTGTGAGAGAGGAGCTGCGCTGTTCTGCCGCAGACCATGCGGCGCGGCGGCCGCTATTTGACCCAGACGCCACCGCTGACACTGGACCCCTCTGCCTGGTGTCAGTGGTGGCGTCACCGCACTCCCGTCACCGCGCTCCTGTCTCCGCACTCCCGTCACCGCTTTGATATTGCATAGAGCGTTCGGCGCCGCTCTATGCATCATCAGTCTTCCCCCGTGCCTGCGTGGTGATGTCACTCCTGTGCGACTGCTGTGTTTGGTGAGAGCACAGAGCGCAGGAGGATGCCGACTGGAGCCATAGGGGAACAAGGACAGAAGTGAGGATGAGCAGCGGTGAAACAAGTAGAGGTGAGGATAGAGCTGTGGTGGAAGAAGACAGGTGAGTACTTGTTTTTTTTGTTTTTTTTTTATAAATCAGTGAGTACATAGAGTCCTTGGGGGGGCCCTGGATGCAGGACACATGGAGTCCTTGGGGAGGGGCCTGGCTGTAGGACACATGGAGTCCTTGGGGGGGCCCTGGCTGCAGCACACATGGAGTCCTTGGGGAGGGGCCTGGCTGCAGGACACATGGAGTCCTTGGGGAAGGGCCTGGCTGCATCACACATGGAGTCCTTGGGGAGGGGCCTGGCTGCAGGACACATGGAGTCCTTGGGGAGGAGCCTGGCTGCATCACACATGGAGTCCTTGGGGAGGGGCCTGGCTGCAGGACACATGGAGTCCTTGGGGGGGCCTGGCTGCAGGACACATGGAGTCCTTGGGGGGGCCTGGCTGCAGGACACATGGAGGCCCTGGGGGGCTGGATGCATGACACATGGAGGCCCTGGGGGGCTGGCTGCATGACAAATGGAGGCCCTGGGGGGCTGGCTGCATGAAACATGGAGGCACTGGGGGGCTGGCTGCATGACACATGGAGGCCCTGGGGGGATTGGTGCATGACACATGGAGGCCCTGGGGGGCTGGCTGCATGACACATGGAGACCCTGGGGGGCTTGCTGCATGACACGTGGAGGCCCTGGGGGGGCTAGCTGCATGATACTTGGAAGTCTATGGGGCTGCATTATACATGGAGGTCTATGGGGCTGCATAATAAACATGAAGGACACCTTATACATGGACTATATGGGTGCATTATACATGGAGGACTATGGGGGTGCGTTATAAAACATGGAGGACTGTGGTGCAGTATAATATATGGAGAACTATGGGGTGAATTATAATACATGGAGAACTATGGGACATTCATTATAATTGGAGGGCTATGAGGGCTACTTTATACATGGAGGTCTATGTAGTGCAGTATAATATATGGAGGACTATGGGGTGAATTATAATACATGGAAGACTATGGGAAATGCAGTATAATACATGGAGGACTATGGGGGTGCATTCTAATATATGAAGGGTTATGTGGGACCCTTTATACCATATGGAAGGCTATGTGGGGGCGATTATAGTATTTGAAGTACTATATACGAGGGGGGACAAAGATACAAGCATGGGATGGGAATGTTTTGTGCTGAGGGAAAAAGGCTCTTTCCCTCAGCACCCAGTTTTCCCATGCTCTGCTGTACATCTCTCAGCACCCAGCTTTCCCATGCTCTGATATTAGAAATCTGGGTGCTGAGGAAATGATGTATAGCAGAGCATGGGAAAAAAGCTGGGTGCCGAGGACAAGATGGATATCAGAACATGGGAAAGCTGTGTGCTGAGGGTAAGAGCCAAGTGTCAGCATCATTATTCTGTACCCCGAGTGTCAGTGTCATTATCCCGTACCCAAAAGGCTGCTTTACATGTTATGATTTAACTGACGATATGTCGTCGGGGGCACGTTTTTTGTGACGCACATCCGTCATCGTTAGTGACGTCGTTATGTGTGACACCTACGTGCGACTCCGAATGATCACAAATAGGGTGAAAATCGTTGATCGTTGACACGTCGTTCAGTTTCAAAATATTGTTCGTCGTTTGGAACGCAGCAGACATATTGCTACGTTTGAGACCCTGCCAATGACGAACAACATCCACACGACCGCCTTGGTCAAACAATATATCACTGAACGATGTAGTGTCATTTGTGAGATGTGTATGTGTGACAGCTACAAAACGACCTATGAGCGATCTCAGCAAATCATACCAACGATCTGGGCGTGTCACATCGCTAACGGGATCGCTAGCAATATCGTTGTGTGTAAAGCAGTCTTAAGTGTTGGTGTACGTGGAGGGGAGGCCCCGGTCCAAATTTTGCAACCAGGGCCCATCAAACTCTAGTTACGCCGCTGATCCCACCCACCCCTCTTTGCCAGTATCTATCATTCAGTCATACTGCTGTATTACTGCCCGAGGATCACATCACAATGCTTGGACTGGTCAGTAGTTCTCCTCATCTAGTGTGAGAGCTACATAGAAATTCACGTTGACGCATTTGGGCCAGAAGAGCTGCCAGCCAGTCCAAGCTCCATGGGGTTTTTGCCTTCCTTTGGATCAACATGTTTGTCTATGGGTTGAACTTTATATACTTAAGGCTACAATCAACCTTAAAAATTTCAAAACTATGAGTTCACGGAGAACGGGAACTTTCTGCTCACCTGTCCCTGGCGTTGCTGTCCGTGGTGCTGATCTTCAGTCTCCGGTCTTGCGAACTCCCCGCTGCTGCTGCTTCCGGCCCGGAGTGGAGTGAATATGTAATGAGAATAATCAGCATAATGAATGGGGGTCGGAAGCAAGTGCCACCAGTGGCAGAGACAGCAACGCTGGAGAAGGTGAGTATAGAAATTATTTTTATTTCACAGACGTGTGTTTTCTCCGATGCGTGTCACACAGATCACATCCGTGCGGTCCATGTACGGTCCGTGTGACACCCGTGATGCCGGAGAAAAACTGACATGTTTATGTGTGGAGCACACGGGCACACGTATGCTCCACATGGACACACAGTCCATGGCAAAACACGCACGTGAGCGCAGACCCATTGATTTATGTGTGCCTGTGTCTCCGGCACGTTAGGAAACGGACCAAACACGTACCGGAGACACAGATGTGTGAAGGAGGCCTAAGGAAGTATTGTTGAATAATATATAAGGAAGATTTTTTTAAAACGATTCAGAGCCATAAGAATAGTCGTAGATTTTATTTGCACAATTATTATTATTATTATTTAAATGTTAAAATTGTGTTATACCATGTAAAGCAAGGAAAGGTAACATTTTCTGAATTGTAAAGTGCTTCGATTTATGTTGTGCACTATATAAATAAAGATTATTATTATTATTATTATTATTATTATTTTCTGCTGGATGTTACTTCTTCATCTTAAATATCATCCTTTTAATCTGACAACCCAAATTTTAGCACGCTTTAATGCAGGTGTTGGAGTTGATGTGCCAATTCACAATAGTACTCTGCTCCTCGTACAGCAAGCTGGCAGGGCTAGACTTTTAATTAAGAGATTGTCCCTGAGAAGTCAGCTGTTACTTTGCCACTAATTAATGAGTTGGCAGGACACCTAGCATTCCTGGGGCAAAGAAAGTGAACTCATCAAATATTTTGTTGTTAATGTTCTTTTCATTGTGATTAACATAAATGATGATCCACAAATGACCGTACATAAGGAGTCATTTATTGAGGGCCATGGGTCAAACTAATGCAGAAATTCTCCAGACAGAGCTACTTCATATTCTCACAGCACCACATATGACTTGGTTTTAAAATTGTGTCCATAATTTTGTTTTAGCTTAATTTATGAGGCCACGTATTATGCTAAATTACTACTGGAAATAAAAATTCTCCTTTATCATTTATCTTATCTCAATTGTTCTTCTGTTTATTACACAGGTACGGCTAAAGGGAAATCTGCCAAGTTAATTATAAAGTGAATATGGAGACAAAGTATATAATAAATTACTACTATTAACATTCACATACGGTATATGTAAAATATGGAGATATTATCGAAGGCATGGTCTTACCCCTGATATGAGGGCAATGCAAATTATCATGTTAGGGAGCATATACCTGGACATTTTACAGATCTGTACTGTATTTGTCCTTAAGGTTGGCTTCACATCAGCGGTATTCTGCTGCAATGCCAGATCCGTCAGAAATGTGGGATGGGACCTTATCTTGCCACGATTCCATTTAACTGTATTGAACTGTACCACATTTTTGATGGATCTGGCATTGCGGCAGAATACTAATGATGTGCGCGCAGAATAACCTCTTAACCCCAAGCCTGTTTTCACCTTCCTTACCAGGCCAACTATTACAGTTGTCAAAATCACATTTAAGAAGTTTATTTACCCTTTAGGTGATTCACGGGAATTAAATATATGAACATAAGATCGGCACTCCAAAACTTGCAGTAATCATTAGGATTTAATCCATAGAAGCACAGTACAAACAAAAAGAAGGCGTTTTCGGCTAGACCTTTACATTGAAAAAGGCTAAAGGTCTAGCCGAAAACGCATTCTTTTTGTTTGTACTGTGCTTCTGTAATGGTGGGATCAGGGGCGCCTCTTTTGTAGTCATGGCACTCGCCCCTGGGGTGGCAGGCTCACCCCAGATCCAGCCGTCACAGACAAATCCGGGAAACATGGAGCACATGGGAGATGTAGCATAGAGGTATTAGGACAGTCCCATAACACAGCACCTGTCAAGTCCGGGCCTTTCCTCTGCTGGTGAAATTCAGCATTGTCCCTGGCAACGGGAAAGAGTCCAAGATAGCCATATAACTCAACAAGTTCTTCTTTATTACATAACAGGTCTGCAGCACATCTAGCAATTGAAATCATTCTCTCCTTCAGGTTACACTTTCAGTCAAATGTAGTTACTCTCAGGGCTCTGTTACTTAGCCCCCAGCTTACACCACCGCACAGCTGTTGATCCAGACTTCCAAGAAATATTACACTCGAGCACTGGTTCAACTTCCTGTCCTCTAAAGGGGCTCATAAAACCTATCCTCTAGTCGCTGCACTGTTCCCGGGCTCGCCAATACCTAACTCCAAGGTACTTCTCAGGCCTTCCTCAGGTACTCGTGCAAGCCTCCGGCTCAGGTAAGGAACATTAATATGGAAGCTTTTATCTGCGATTCCCTCTCTCGTCAGCTTAACTACATTACAGATGTTCCTCGGCTTTCCACCTCCGTCTCTTTCTTCTCTGCTGCTTCAACTCCCTGTCAGGTCTGTGTGCCAAACTAGACTAGACTGGTTTCACTTCCTGTCACAACTGTAACTGCCACCAACTCCTTCCCCTAGCCAATCACCAACTGTCAACTGTTACCAGGCAGTTTTCCTAGTGAGTGTCCTACTCCTGGTGACATCTAATGGTGAAACAACCAAACAGCATTACAATATACATGAAACTCTAACACATCCTTATAACACACTATAAAGATCAATAACCACATTTTAGAAACATGTGATGTCTTCTGGGGGGTTTCTTCTCCCAGGGGGCTCGACCACCCCCTTACATATGAACATAAGACCGGCACTCCAAAACGTGTAGTAATCTTTAGGATTTAATCCATAGAAGCACAGTAAAAAAAAAAGAATGCATTTTCGGCTAGACCTTTACGTTGACAAAGGCTAAAGGTCTAGCCGAAAACGCGTTCTTTTTGTTTGTACTGTGCTTCTATGGATTCTATCCTAAAGATTACTGCAAGTTTTGGAGTGCCGGTCTTATGTTCATATATTATTTTGGTGTGCCATCCCTTGACCAAGCACCTGCAATTTTGAGTGCTGCCTGGATATCAGTTCCCATCTCGGAAATTAAAGCAATGTGGAAAGAAAAAAATAAAATGTTACTTTTTGCCACAAAAATATTGCTTTAGCGCCATTTCTCTTTTCATTTTCACAAGGCTAACAGGAGGAAATGGGCAGTGCAATTTCTCCTGAGTACAGGAATACCCCATATGAGGTGGAAAACTACTGTTTGGGCACAGAAGGGAAGTAGTGCTATTTGATATTTGGAACGCAAAATAGTGTTGCATTTGCAGAGACCCTGATGTGCGTAAATAGTGGAAACCCCCTACAAGTTACCACATTTTGGAAACTACACCACACAAGGAATTTATCCAGAGGTGTGATGAGCACTTGGAACCCACAGGTGCTTCATAAAATTTTGTAACATTAGGCTATGAAAATGAAAAAATACATTTTTACCACAAAAATGTTGCAGCGAGACCAGAGGCCAGATTTAATTGCTTTTTTCCTTAAGTTTGGCTACTGTTACTATAAAAAAGTTTTTTTCCCAAATTAAAGTTTTTTTGCATCACCACATTTTGAATGCTATAGTTTTTTAATTTTTTTTGCAACTAGAGTAATGTCAGAGCTTTTTTTTGTGGGATGAGTTATCATTTTTATTGGTACCATTTTTTTTATCTCTTTCTTTTCCGATTTTTGTGAGGTAGATTATACAAAAGCCTGCAATTCAGGAATGTTTAATTTTTTTTTTTGCACCATTCACAAGTGATAAGAAAGCTTTATTCTTCAGATCTGTAGGAATATAGAAATACCACATTTATATGTTTTTTTTAAAAACAATTTTATAGAAAAAATAATTGATTTTGCATTGCTTAATTCTAAGAGCTATAGCTTTTTTTATTTCTCCGCAGACAGAGCTGTATGACGACTTATTTTTTGCCAGAAATGACATTTTGAGCAATACCATTTTTATTTACATGCAACTTTTTGATGTCGTTTTATGGAACAATGGCATTTTTTTTCTTCATGGTGTTCATTGGAGGGGTTAAATAGTGTGACAGTTTTAAAGATCTGGCTGTCTTGAACTAGGTCTATACCAAATATGTGTATTTTGTTATGTTTATGTTTTTCTTTTTACATATTATGTAAATTACAAATTATGTTTTTCTTTTTACATAAATATATATGTATTTATTGGTATAATTTTGCTTCAGTTTTTAATTTATTTTGTGATTATTTTTAAATATTTTTACAATTTTATATTTTTTTTTCACTTTTTTATTTAGTTTCTATAAGAGACTTTAACTTTTATTACTTTGATCAGTGGTATAATATATTGCAATCCACAAGCATTATACCTGTCAGTGTTACTCTGACAGAAGCCTCTTAGACTATGCTGCTGGCGTGGTCTTAGAGACTTCCATAGCTGGCAAACCTGAAAGTCATCATTTAACTTCGGTTTGCCATGACACATTGTGACCCTGTGATCACATTGTGGGGCGCCTAATCGGGTGGGAGAAGAAACTCAGCCTCCTAAATGCTGCAATCGCTATTATTGCAGAATTTAGGGGATAAACAGTGGTGCGGGAACTGATGTCACTTACACAAAGCTCCTGGCCTGCATGATTTCTATACCGGTTCATCCATTTGCGCATAGTCACCATAAAATATGACCAACTGGTACGTCAAATATTGGTATAAGATTAAAAGCTATGGACACTTTTGATGTGAAAAAAACAAAACATTTTTTTAAAATGTTTGTAGTTACAGTATATCACAAAAGTAAGTACACCTCTCACATTTTCGTAAATATTTTATTATATCTTTTCATGGGATAACACTGAAGATATGACACTTTGATACAATGTAAAGTAGTCAGTGTACAGCTTTTGATTTTGACCTGATGAAGGAGAAAGAATTCTCCGAAACGCGTTGTTAAGTAAAATCACCATTGATTTTGTCTGACGTTTCCTTCTATTCATGGCAGCTTGGCATTAACCCTTCCTGCACCATTCCAAATATACCTACAAGTGGGGCTGTGTTATACGCCAGGACGGTGGTTGTGATTGTCACAACCCACCAAGGAGAGCCCCTCTCAGTACTTTCACCCTCATTCATCACCCGGGTAAGACCCTATTTGCGCTTCCTTGTCTTCCAGCTTTAATTACGGAACTTTTGGTTGGTAAACATACAATCCTTTTCACATGTAGTTGAAAAACACAGGGCACATTGTAGAAATTGCCTTTTAAATATGTATTATACAGAACCACCTTCATTTTTTTCAAGCGCTTTTCACCCCCTTGCAAAATAAAGTGAATGGTAACTGCAACAAATGGTAACACATTTTGATTTTGTTGTAGTAGATTCCCTGTGCATTTGTTATGGATTTGTATGAACTAATTAAGATTGGTGTCTAATTAAAGATCATGACTATAGTGGAGATTGTTTCTAGTCACAATCCACTCAGCCCAAAATTCAGAACAGTAGTAGAAAAATACAATTAAAAGAAAAACAGGACCTTTAAAGCTAAATAGGTATTTAAAGGGAATGTGCCAGGAGGATCAGCCTTCCTAAGCCATTTATATGGGCATGTAGGTTATAGACAGTTAAATGAAATGATCCTTTATTGTCTGCAATCAGATGTCTTTTTCCAGAGAAATCCATGTTTTTCCTACTATGTAAATAAGCTGTTAAAATCTATGGGCCAGAATATGCCTCCAGAGCTTATTTTATATTAAATAAGGCATTATCAGTGTGAGACATGTAGATCAGGAGAGCAGACTGTCAGTCATTACATGTCTCACACTGGCTGGTAATGCCCCCTTCTATTTACTACAAGTTCTGCAAGCAGATTCCTAGGGAGCTCTATGTCCAGCCCCTAGATCTTAACAGCTCATTTGCAAATAATCTAAATGGGAATTTTTCTAGAATAAGACATCACATCTCAATGTATCATTGTATTCAACTTTCTATGACCTATATGCCCATGCAGATGGCTTAGGAGGGTTGATCCTACTGACAGATTCCTTTTAAAGGAAAGCATTGATGACAATTATTCGGATACAATAGACCTACGTAGTATGGATCAATCAATATCAGCTGATTGAAGGGACCACAGTGCTTCAGCAAGCACTTCATCTCCTTCATTGTTTATCAGGCACAGGTTTTTATTACCTGTTTATTACAGGTGCTTTTAGTGAACAGGACCGAACCTGTAAAACCAGAAATAAATATTTCTAAAATAATTGAGAATTACCCAGTAAATTGAAAGTGCACATAAACATTCATAAACTATAAATTGTGCAAAGCTGCAGAGCCCTTTTAATTTATAATCTACTACTATTTTTTTTTATTATGTATTAGCGATTGGTTGCAAATTGTTTAACTGTGACCTTGAATATTTAAGAGAAACTTGATATTTTGTAATATACTTAATTACCTTTTTTTGCTTTAATCTCTACCAAACACTTTACTGCAGTGCTGATTCAATGCACAGTTCATGCTCTTTTAGAAGGTGCTTTCAACTGCTGCTTAGAAAAGATCGGCACACTATATCCACTTGGGTCTTTAACTGTCATAGCTTCACTGCTAATGGGGAATTCCCATATCCAGTCAGTAGTCTATATACTATACACAAACTGTTTGAATATAGTAGTGTATGGATATTTGCTGAGCAGCAGTTGAAATCAACCTCTAAAGAAGCATGAACTGGCAATGGTACATTATAATTGGGAGAAAGGGATGCAAAATAAGGTAATGAAGTGTATTACAAAGAATTCATAACTTTGCAATGCCTGGAGAATATTTAAATAAAAGAAAAGTTTTGTTTTCCATTTTGTATTTTAGCTACTTTTCATGTTGTGCATTGAACAATACCCTCTATTGCCCTTTAAATAACATACTTTAAAAAGAACAATGAATTTCTAAAATAATTAATTCACATTTTCCAATACTAAGATGATTGATAACACAATTATAACTACAGTAGAACACAATCCAGAAAAGCAATTTAATGGAAAAGACATGAGACACCAGCCGGCATTGTGATGCAAACTACGGATTAATTCAAACTCTAAGAATTTAATAAACATGATTTTGAATTTTGTTTCTAAATAAGAAATAGAACAGTGATATCAAATATGACATTCAATTTGATCTCATAATATTATTCATTTCAGCCATTAAGATGGCAAAAACTGCTTTGATAGAAAATGGAATTTTCAAAAGGTTTATGTCACAAATGCACAATACATTTGCTGTCATCATATTCGTCTAATGATACAGCATAAGCTGACAACGGCAGGATGGAAGAGAACATATTTTCTCAAAATATATTGCATTATGCATGACTAGTAAAATGTTTTTACTAATGAATGTAACACACTTTTATCTCACAATCTACATGATTTAAATTAAGGCATAATAAGAATATACTTTGTAGCCATTGTTACTGTATTTTATAAGTGTTGATCAAGTGCCAGGCTTTCATTTTTTTATATTTGAATTTAAAGGGAAAATAATAAAAAAGAAAAATAATAATAATAATAAAGAAAATTGTGAGACATAGTTTCTTTTAAAATGCAGTTTTATTTTCTCATGTGTTTAGATTTTATTTTCTGTACTTGATTAGAGAGACACCTGTATATATATATATATATATATATATATATATATATATATATGTGTATATATATATATATATATATATATATATATATATATATATATATATACACTGTATGCAGAATTATTAGGCAAATGAGTATTTTGAACACATGATAATTTTTATACATGTTGTCGTACTCCAAGCTGTATAGGCTTGAGAGCCAACTACCAATTAAGTAAATCAGGTGATGTGCATCTCTGTAATGAGGAGGGGTGTGGTGTAATGACTAGAGATGAGCGAACCGGCCGTGGTTTGGCTTGAGTTCGGTTCGCCGACCGGAGGTCTCGTTCGAGTTCGGTTCGGCGAACCGCTTCGTCGAACCACTCGAACCGCATAGCAAACAATGGGAGGCAATCACAAACACATAAAAACACCTAGAAAACACCCTCAAAGGTGTCCAAAAGGTGACAAACAACTCACAACACAAACACATGGGAAAGTGACAAGAACAAATTCTCATGCGAAAACAAAACAGCTTAAAGAGGAAAAAGAGGACGAGACACAGATATAGGCATGGCACGCCCTTCTAAAATCATGCAAAACACCGCAAAGGTTACTCCAAGCGGAGTCACCCTTTTTTTTCCAAAAATTGGGCCACACAGACACCCACCCCTTCAGTGGCAGCACTTGTGCCCCAGTTGTATACTTCACAGGTAAATTTGCATCAAGCACATTCAAAAATACGCCATACTTAACCGTCCCCAGGATGACACCGGGGTAGGTAGCTAAGTCTTTCCTGATCCCAGCTCTGTTCATCTTGGATCATTTTTAAAAACAAAGTAAGCAAGGGTTACTCCAAGCAGAGTCTCCCTTTTTTCCAAAAATTGGGCCACACACACACCCACCCCTTCAGTGGCAGCACTTGTGCCCCAGTTGTACACTTCACAGGTAGATTTGCATCAAGCACATTCAAAAGTACGCCATCCTTAACCGTCCCCAGGATGACACCGGGGTAGGTAGCAAAGTCTTTCCTGATCCCAGCTCTGTGCATCTTGGATCATTTTTAGAAACAGTGTAAGCAAGTGTTACTCCAAGCAGAGTCTCCCTTTTTATCCAAAAATTGGGCCACACAGACACCCACCCCTTCAGTGGCAGCACTTGTGCCTCAGTTGTATACTTCACAGGTAGATTTGCATCAAGCACATTCAAAAATACGCCATACTTAACCGTCCCCAGGATGACACCGGGGTAGGTAGCAAAGTTTTTGGTGAACCATGACTTGTTCATCTTGGCTCCTTTTAAAAAACACAGCAAGCAAGGGTTACTCCAAGCGGAGTCTCCCTTTTTTTCAAAAATTGGGCCACACACACACACACCCACCTTTTCAGTGGCAGCACTTGTGCCCCAGTTGTACACTTCACAGGTAGATTTGCATCAAGCACATTCAAAAATACGCCATACTTAACCGTCCCCAGGATGACACCGGGGTAGGTAGCTAAGTCTTTCCTGATCCCAGCTCTGTTCATCTTGGATCATTTTTAAAAACAATGTAAGCAAGGGTTACTCCAAGCAGAGTCTCCCTTTTTTCCAAAAATTGGGCCACACACACACCCACCCCTTCAGTGGCAGCACTTGTGTCTCAGTTGTATACTTCACAGGTAGATTTGCATCAAGCACATTTAAAAATACGCCATACTTAACCGTCCCCAGGATGACACCGGGGTAGGTAGCAAAGTTTTTGCTGAACCATGACTTGTTCATCTTGGCTCCTTTTAAAAAACACAGCAAGCAAGGGTTACTCCAAGCGGAGTCTCCCTTTTTTCCAAAAATTGGGCCACACACACACACCCACCCCTTCAGTGGCAGCACTTGTGGCCCAGTTGTACACTTCACAGGTAGATTTGCATCAAGCACATTCAAAAATACGCCATACTTAACCGTCCCCAGGATGACACCGGGGTAGGTAGCTAAGTCTTTCCTGATCCCAGCTCTGTTCATCTTGGATCATTTTTAAAAACAATGTAAGCAAGGGTTACTCCAAGCGGAGTCTCCCTTTTTTCCAAAAATTGGGCCACACACACACCCACCCTTTCAGTGGCAGCACTTGTGCCCCAATTGTACACTTCACAGGTAGATTTGCATCAAGCACATTCAAAAATACACCATACTTAACCATCCCCAGGATGACACCGGGGTAGGTAGCGAAGTCTTTCCTGATCCCAGCTCTGTTCATCTTGGATCATTTTTAAAAACAATGTAAGCAAGGGTTACTCCAAGCAGAGTCTCCCTTTTTTTCCAAAAATTGGGCCACACACACACCCACCCCTTCAGTGGCAGCACTTGTGCCCCAGTTGTACACTTCACAGGTAGATTTGCATCAAGCACATTCAAAAATACGCCATACTTAACCGTCCCCAGGATAACACTGGGGCAGGTAGCTAAGTCTTTCCTGATCCCAGCTCTGTTCATCTTGGATCATTTTTAAAAACAATGTAAGCAAGGGTTACTCCAAGTGGAGTCTCCCTTTTTTAAAAAAATTGGGCCACACACACACCCACCCCTTCAGTGGCAGCACTTGTGCCCCAGTTGTACACTTCACAGGTAGATTTGCATCAAACACATTCAAAATCCACAAGCATTTACTCTCCACAGGATGACACAAGGGTAGTAAATTCCTTGTGGATCCATGACTTGTTCATTTTGATGAACGGTATTCTGTCAACATTGTCACTGGACAGACGCGTGCGCTTATCTGTCAGCACACACCCAGCAGCACTGAAGACACGTTCAGAGACAATGCTGGCAGCTGGACACGACAAAATCTCCAAGGCATAAGAGGAGAGCTCTGGCCATTTTTCAAGATTTGAAGCCCAAAATGAGCAAGGCTCCATTTGCAAAGTCATGGCATCGATGTTCATTTGGAGATAATCCTGTATCATCCTCTCCAGTTGTTGACTATGTGTCAGATTTGTTGTCTCTGGTGGCCTTGCAAAGGATGGTCTAAAAAAATTATGAAAAGATTCAATAAAATTGCTGTTACCAGCACCAGATACAGTGCTACTGGTACGGGTAGACTGTTGAAGGTGACGAGACCGTCCCATGTTTGTCAAGTTACAACTGGGAGATTCAATCCCTGCACCACGGTTGTTTGGTGGAAAAGCCAAGCTAAGATCGAGTAACAGCTTTTGCTGATACTCCCTCATATGTGCGTCCCTTTCTATGGCTGGAATTATGTCACAAAATTTGGACTTGTACCGGGGATCTAATAGTGTGGCAAGCCAGTAGTCATCATCACTTCTAATTTTGACAATACGAGGGTCATGTTCGAGGTAGTGCAGCAAGAAGGTGCTCATGTGTCTTGCGCAGACATGCGGACCAAGTCCACGCTGTGTTTGTGGCATAGAGGTGCTAACCGTTCTTTCTTCCTCTGACTTCTGCCCCCAACCTCTTTCAACTGAAATTTGACCAAGGTCTCCCTCATCCGCTGAGTCTTCCATGTCCATGGACAGTTCGTCCTCCATTTCTTCATGTTCTCCTGCACCTTCCTCAACATTTCGCCTGCTACCATGCGCCCTTGTTGATCCCTGTCCCCCATGGTCCCATGCCTGCCGCGTTGGTGATGATGAACGTCTGGACCTTGGTGATGTTGTTGTCTCTTGCACATATGAATCCTCCTGTAGTTCCTCCCCTTCCTGTTGTCCCACCCCCTGACTCCGAATAGTGTTTAGCGTGTGCTCCAGCATGTAAATGACTGGAATTGTCATGCTGATAATGGCATTGTCAGCGCTAAACATATTCATCGCCATGTCGAAACTGTGCAGAAGGGTGCATAGGTCCTTGATCTGAGACCACTCCATCAGGGTGATCTTCCCCACCTCTGCATCTCGTTGGCCCAGGCTATATGTCATGCCGTATTGCACCAGGGCTCCACGGTGCTGCCACAGTCGCTGTAACATGTGGAGAGTTGAATTCCAGCGTGTTGGCACATCGCATTTCAGGCGATGAACCGGCAGGCCGAAAGACTTCTGGAGCGATGCAAGTCGCTGGTTGAACGGCGGAAGTGAGCAGACAGTTTTCGTGCCCTGTTCAGAAGACCATCTAGGCCGGGATAGTGTGCTAAAAATTGCTAGACAACAAGGTTCAACACGTGAGCCATACAAGGCACGTGTGTCACCTTGCCCAGGCGAAGGGCCACACCCAGGTTTGCAGCATTGTCGCACACGGCCTTACCAGGCTGCAGGTTGAGTGGAGACAACCATTTACCAAACTCAGTCTCCAGAGCTGCCCACAACTCAGCCGCTGTGTGACTCTTATTTCCAAGACATTTCAAGCTAAAGACCACCTGATGCTGTTGCGCTCTTCTGCCAGCATAGTAATGAGGGGTTCGTGATTTCTTCTGTGCAGTTAGAACGCTGGTGGCCTGACCAGGCAGGCTTGGGACGGAGGTGGAGGACCCAGATGAGGTGGAGGAGGCAGAAGCAGTGGCGGAACTTGGACAGACAGAGGATTGGCACACAAGTCGTGGGGATGGCAAGACTTGTGCAGCAGACCCTTCACCATCTATCACCATAGTTACCCAGTGCCCAGTCAGCGACATGTAACGTCCCTGTCCATGCTTACTGGTACAAGTATCGGTGGTGAAATGCACCCGTTCACACACAGAGTTTCTCAAGGAAGCGGTGATGTTGTGTGCGACATGCTGGTGTAGCGCAGGCACACCTTTCTTAGAGAAGTAGTGGCGACTGGGCATCTGGTACTGGGGCACAGCAACAGACATAAAGTCTCTAAAATCCTGTGTGTCTACCAGGCAGAAAGGCAGCATTTCGGTAGCCAAGAGCTTACAGAGGGATAAAGTCAACCTCTTAGCTTTGTCATGGGTCGCAGGAAATGGCCTTTTATTTGTCCACATCTGAGGGACAGAGATCTGGCTGCTGTGTGTAGACGGTGTTGAGTAGGGTGTCCCTGGAAAAATGCAGGTTTGTGAGGAAAGTGCAGGAGTAGACATGATTGTAAACAAAAATTGCATGGCTAGTCTATATATGCACTGGGGAAAAGAACAAAACAATTTCCCACAGGAAAAGTGCCAACTTCAGAAGACGTTGTAGACAAGGAGAACAAAGAAGAAAAATGGCACAGGGTATTGCAAAAGAAGGTATAAATTTTATTAGAAAAAACATTAAAAATATCAATCTCACAAGAGTCACAATATTTGCAATATAATATCAAAAAGGATGAAATCACAGGGTCATGGATGGATGAAAACTCACAAATGTAATGTTGAACACAATTGTAATAATACAACCCTAACCACCACAAAGAGAGAGCCCTGAAGTAAAGATGGTACTATACTCCACAATGTTACAAATTGGGTAGGTATGCGTTTGAACCACAAAGTGGCAATCAAATAGTAAAAAATTCCCTGAGGATAGAAAGGGAAGGAAACTTGGAGTTGAGGAGTCCTATGTAGTCGTGTAGAGGTGATCACAGAAAACCCTCTATGGGTGCACCACTGGTAGTCCACAAAAAGAAAAAAAGGTGCGTAGGAAATAGAAAGGCCCAGATGCATAAGCCTGTATGGAACAGGGAATGCCAAAGGGAAAAAGAGAAAAAATGAGAAAAATCATGGGTGTTGCGGGCTAACAGTGGTGCATCCAGGAGGGGTAATGAAAAAAGTCATGTAGCAGAGAGGTATGGGGTAGTATCTTAAAGTTGATTAAACAGTAAAAAACAGGAATGATGGCACTATCACCTGCGCAGTAGGCAAACAGGAAATAAAGGGCTCAGGATCAGTTGTGCATGTGCCGATTTAATAGTCATGGAATGAGAGGTAAGGCAGGTATAATAAAATTAGACCAAATTCCTGATCAGCCACGCACAACTGAAACTGAACACTGAATGATGGTGTGGAGTGCAAAACATGTATCAACAGGAGGGAAAAACGTAACTCGGGTGCACCGCTGACAACAAACAGCGGAAGGAAGTAATGCACCTATGGTACCTGCTGACAAGGAGGGGCACTAAAAGTATGCCTACCGTGGAGGCAAGGGGGCACACCAAGAGGTGAAAAATCCCTGTAGAGAGACTGAATACAATGATAATGGACAGGGTGGTAACAAAGTTTCCCACATATAGGGCAAACAAAAACCACAACCAGCCAAGAGTCAAGGGTCAGTTGTGTACGCTAATAAAATGAAGTGTTTAAAAGGAGCAAAAGTAAGGGTAATAGTAAACCACAAACATAATCAGCTGTACACAACTAAAGCCAGACGCAGGAGATAGTGAGGAGGAATTCCAGACATGTCAGCGAGGAGGAATGAAGGGCCAAGAATGTACCGCTGGCATCAAGGAGGGCTGAATTAAAGATTGTACCTGGTGTGGAGGCAGAGCATGGCGGCAGGTGAGCGGTCCCAACGTCCGTTTCGCCAGAGCGCTTTTTCGAGGGAAGTAATGTTATTGAATAGCGCTGACACCTAATAAAGGGTCAGCACAGGTGTAAGTAATCACGATAGTGGCCGCAATTGCGCATGCGCCGGGGGCGGAGGCCAGGGGGCGGAGGAGGTAAGCGCCAGCATGCACAGGGCGCATGCGCGGGAGGACGGACGTCTCCATGGCTCCCACGCATGCGCCCAAAGTGGACACCACCAAACAACGCCCCCCTGGCAGTCAACTGACCGGCAGACGCGCGCGGACACAATCAATATAAAGCAGAATAACGGAGGTGTGTGAATAGTGTTGGTAAGGTTACAGAAGTAGGAGAAAGCAAATCTGTATCATATGGCAAAGTAAAGAGCGCAAAACATGTGTAGCTTGTGCGATCTTCAGCGTTTCTCATGTTGTCCACCAATGGAAAAAGGTTATAGGCCAGATGAAAAGAGAAAGGAGGAATGCAGGTTCCAAAGATGAAGATGCAATACCTATATGGAAATCACACACAAAGAAAAATTAAAATGAGAAAAATATAATCATGATTAAAAGGGTTAAAAACAACACACAATTGTGTTCATGAGATGGTTAAAGCCAGAATACTCAAAAAGGTGTATTATGTAAACCCAATTGGGTTGAATTGATAAAGCTACACCAATAGAGTAATATGAGTAATATGAAAGGCAGAACTAAAGGCCCTGATACACAGCAAAATGGTTAGAATGATTACAAACAACATTGGTAGGAAGAAAAGGCCTATCACAAAAAAGGAGAGTAGCTGACTGTTTCATTAAGGCCATAGGGGACCAAGGTGTTAAGGGAGACAATCCACTTGGACTCCCGCTGTGCGAGGGTCTTGCGCAAATTGCCTCCCCGAACACCACCGTGGACTACATCAATGCCACGTACTCTCAAGAACCTCGTGTCACATCCGTGAAATTTACGGAAATGCCGAGGGAGAGTCTTTAGAAGAGAAACGTCCTCCACGGACCCAGCAGCACCAATATCCCTGACGTGCTCCCTGACTCTCACGCGTAATTCGCGTGAGGTAAGACCAACATAAATAAGGGAGCACGGACAGGTGGCATAATAAACTACATGTGTAGATGCACATGTGATGCGCTGGTTGATGGAGAAAGTTCTCTTCCCCTCTGAACAAGCAAAGGATGTGGTACGTAAAATATTGGGGCAGGCAACACAATGCCCACATGGGAAACAGCCCCGAACTGGGCCGGCAGAACCAAACAAATTAGGGCGGGGAGGGATGTAGTGGCTGTTGACGAGAAAATCTCCGAGGTTCCTCGCCCTCCTGGCCGTCATGAGGGGCCGCCCGGGCAAGACACCAGCTAAAAGAGGGTCCGTGAGTAGGACTGGCCAATGTCTGCCCAGGATGTCCCTCATCGCGTCCCACTGATGGTTAAAAGTACCAATAAATCTAATTTGACTGTCCCTGGTTGGCCGACGTGGTTTATACTGAAGTAGCTGGTCTCTGGGGGTATTTTTTGCACGAAGGTAACCCTTCTTTATGCATCTATCACTATACCCCGCTCCTTAAACATGCATCGGAGATCGGACGACTGGGATTCAAAGTTGGAAACCGTAGAGCAGATCCGCTTCATCCTCAAAAACTGTCCGGTCGGGATGGCGCGTACGGTGGAAGAGGTGTGGCCCGAGGATGCAAGGAGGAGGGCATTGATGGACGTGTCCTTACGAAAAACGTCCGTCTGAATGCCCCCCGCGCATCCACCGAAATCCCAATATCCAAAAAGTCTAACTTAGAACGACTGAATCTGTATGTTAATTTAATATTAAGGGAATTTCGGTTCAGGCCACACATGAAAGACTCAAGTTGCTCGGAAGAGCCCTGCCACAAAATAAAAATCTATATAACGCAGCCAGCACTGCACATGGTCGCTGGCCTGTGGGGAACCGTCGCCAAACACCAACCTCTCCCAGTGACCCAGAAAGAGGTTGGCGTAGGCCGGCGCACAGGCCGCGCCCATTGCAGTGCCGTGCTGCTGTAGATAAAAAACGTCTTTAAAAACAAAAAAATTATGGGTCAGGACAAAACCGAGCAACTCGAGCAAAAAATCCACCAAGGCGCCATCGAGACCGGAGGTTATGCACAACTGATCCTGAGCCCTTTGTTTCCTGTTTTCCTACTGCGCAGGTGATAGTGCCATCATTCCTGTTTTTTACTGTTTAATCAACTTTAAGATACTACCCCATACCTCTCTGCTACACGACTATTTTCATTACCCCTCCTGGATGCACCACTGTTAGCCCGCAACACCCATGATTTTTCTCATTTTTTCTCTTTTTCCCTTTGGCATTCCCTGTTCCATACAGGCTTATGCATCTGGGCCTTTCTATTTCCTACGCACCTTTTTTTCTTTTTGTGGACTACCAGTGGTGCACCCATAGAGGGTTTTCTGTGATCACCTCTACACGACTACATAGGACTCCTCAATTCCAAGTTTCCTTCCCTTTCTATCCTCAGGGAATTTTTTACTATTTGATTGCCACTTTGTGGTTCAAACGCATACCTACCCAATTTGTAACATTGTGGAGTATAGTACCATCTTTACTTCAGGGCTCTCTCTTTGTGGCGGTTAGGGTTGTATTATTACAATTGTGTTCAGCATTACATTTGTGAGTTTTCATCCATCCATGACCCTGTGATTTCATACTTTTTGATATTATATTGCAAATATTGTGACTCTTGTGAGATTAATATTTTTAATGATTTTTCTAATAAAATTTATACCTTCTTTTGCAATACCCTGTGCCATTTTTCTTCTTTGTTCTCCTTGTCTACAAAAGTGTAGACATGATGTTGCCTTCATCCAACGTTGGTGCTATTTATGTCTGAGAGAGCTGTACACACGCACTTGTTTCCCCTTCCAAACCAACTGACGACCTAGCAAGCAAACTGCCTGTTGCGGTTACAGTGGTGGAAGTTGTGCATGGAAAACCAGGTGTGACAGCTGTCCCCATAGTGCTAGAAGATGAAGAGCGCGCGGATGCACTGGAAGGGGCAGGCGGTGGATGGTCCGCTCCACTAGGCCGCATTGCAGCACGGTGAGCTTCCTACTGGGTTATATGATATTTATTCATGTGACGATTCATGGAAGAAGTTGTCAAACTGCTGAAGTTTTGCCCTCTACTAACAGAATCATGACAAATTTTACATATCACATGATTTGGGCGATCTTTTGCTATGTCAAAAAAGGTCCAGGCTAGGCAAGGCTTAGAGGGCATGCGACCTGCTGAGCCCCCCCGACTAGTGCTCAGAGTCAGAGTGGTGGCTGAGGATGCAGTTGTAGACGTGCTACCAGTACTACTCCATTGTCCAGGAAGGCGCAAGGTAACTTCGTCATCAGTAGCATCCTCCACAAACCGCCTCTGTTGACCTCCTCGAGTGCCTGACTGTGGATTGACAGTAGGTGGGATCTGAAACTTCCTCATCAAGCGTTGTGTTTGCACTGCCTTCACCCTCAGACCGAGCCTCTTCCTGACGTGAACCAATATTTAAGTTGTCATCCCAATCTGGTATCTGCGTCTCATCGTCATCAGTATGTTCCTCATTGTCTATAACAACAGGTGCTACAGTTTGTGAATAAGGGTCAACATTATGCTCAGAAACTTGGTCCTCACGGCCTGAATCAGAGTCACAAAGGTTCTGGGCATCACTGCAGACAATTTCCTGGTCTGTACTCACTGTAGCTTGGGAGCAGACCTCTGATTCCCAGGCTATAGTGTGACTGAACAGCTCTGCAGACTCAGCCATCTCAGTTCCACCATACTGTGCAGGGCGGATGGAGACTTCAGAGCTGGCAGAAAGCAAGTGTGATTGGGATGACAACTCAGAGGACTGGTGTTTTTTGGATGCGGTAGTTGAGGTGGCGGAGAGGGCACTTGTTGGACCACTTAAGATCCATTCAAGCATTTTCTTTTTTTGGCCATCATCTACCTTTGTTCCAGTTATTCGTGTCCGTAAAAAAGGAAGCACATCAGATTGTCCACGGTAAGTAGTAGACATCTTACTTTTGCTGGAAGATGGTCTATCTTCAGCAGATGTTAATGGAGCTTTGCCACCTTCCCCATGGACAAACCCTTTTTTTCCTTTTTTAACACGCCTCTTCCCCTTTCCACCAGCATCTGTCATTTTGCCACTCATTTTGATTGTGACAAGATTGTGCACTTAAAATGTGGTAGTAAAAATTGAGAGGTGGTGTAGATTGCAGCGGTGGTCTAGCTTTATTAACAGCAGAATAAACAACAACAACTATCCCTGACAATGCAACTACAGCCCTTAAACTGGCAGCATAGTTTGCTATTAGAATGGCTTAGTAACAATGAGTTTCAGTGTGCAATGCAGAGGTGCCGCAAATATCTTTGCACCAGTGGGACAATAATGAAGTCCAATAGCCACTTTTAGGATGCCACTAAGTTTACTTAGTGTTTGCTAGTATAATGGCTTAGTAACAATGAGTTTGAGTGTGCAATGCAGTGGTGCTGCAAATATCTTTGCACCAGTGGGACAATAATGAAGTCCAACAGCCACTTTTAAGATGCCACTAAGTATCATCAGTGTTTGCTAGTATAATGGCTTAGTAAAAATGAGTTTGAGTGTGCAATGCATTGGTGCCGCAAATAGCTTTGCACCAGTGGGACAATAATGAAGTCCAACAGCCACTTTTAGGATGCCACTAAGTTTACTCAGTGTTTGCTAGTATAATGGCTTAGTAACAATGAGCTTGAGTGTGCAATGCAGAGGTGCGGCAAATAGATTTGCACTAGTGGGACACTAATGGAAGTCCAACACACTAATGGAAGTCCAATAGCCACTTTTAGGATGCCACTAAGTTTACTCAGTGTTTGCTAGTATAATGGCTTAGTAAAATGAGTTTGTGTGCGCAGTGCAGTGGTGCCGCAAATAGCTTTGCACCAGTGGGACAATAATGACGTCCAACAGCCACTTTTAGGATTCCACTAAGTTTACTCAGTGTTTGCTAGTATAATGGCTTAGTAACAAAGAACTTGAGTGTGCAATGCAGAGGTGTTGCAAATAGGTTTGCACTAGTGGGACACTAATGGAAGTGCAACAGCCACTTTTAGGATGCCACTAAGTTTACTCAGTGTTTGCTAGTATAATGGCTTAGTAACTGTTAGGGCCAGATGGACGGGTAGACCCTGGAGGTGGATCCACTGGGCCGAACTCCCGGATGAGGGAAAGGAGTCCGGTAGCCGGAGCACTGTAGGTAGCAGGACAGTCCGTGCACTGGGAGAAAATGGAGAAGTCCCTGGGACCACGAGGTCACTGATGGTGGTCCGGGTGACGGAGCTCAGGTTCGGAAGCCGTGATGGTGTCAGGCGGGGTCCGGAACCGTTGGAGCGAGATGACGGGTCACCGCAGGGATCCGAGATGGTATGGACTGTCAGGATGGCAGATGGACAGCGTTCGGGGTTCGAGGTACCGCAGAACCGGATGGCGATGCAGGGTCGGCTCTAGAAGATAGAGAGGTAAGTATCTCACAAAACACAAGGAGACCTGACTCCTAGCTTGGGAAAACATGAAGAACAGGCCCCGCTCCCTTGGACATTAACCCCCTATATACCCTGTACCTATGTGCATCATTTCCTGTAATTTGACACTGGCCCTTTAAGAAAGGGTCAGTGACCGCGCGCGCGCCCTAATGCGCGTGCGCGCGGCCCGGGTGCCAGAAGCCAGGGAAGGAAGCTGAGAGGAGGACGCAGGGGAGCCGGCCAGGACCTGGGAAGCCGTCGGGCGCCGGGAGCGGAGACCAGGGGGCCTTGGAAGGACGGGCACCGGAGGTTGGAGAGCGGGGAGCATGGCAGGTGAGCCGGGGAGCGGAACAGAGGACCCGGGGAGCGGAGCAGAGGACCCGGGGAGGGGAGCCGAGGACCCGGGGAGCGTGACAGTACCCCCCCCCACACCCCCCTCCCCGCAACCGGGACATGAAGGCACGGATCAGAGGAGTGCCCACGTTCTCCCTGGGCTCCCAGGACCTATCCTCAGGACCATACCCCTCCCAGTCCACCAGGAAGAACTGCCGACCACGTACGGTCTTCATGGCCACGATATCCCTTACCGCATAGATGTCGTCCTCAGCAATAGGAGGAGGAGCCGGGATGGCGGCAGCGGAGAAGGGACCAAGGACAACCGGCTTGAGCAGAGAGACGTGGAAGGAGTTGGGTATCCTCATTGTGGCCGGGAGCTGTAGTTTGTAGGAAACCTCATTGATCTTGCCGAGGACTTTAAACGGCCCGATGTAGCGAGGTCCCAGCTTGTAGGATGGTATCTTCAGTCGGATGTACTTGGAAGCAAGCCAGACGAGATCTCCCGGAGAGAAACACGGAGGATCTAGGCGTCTCTTGTCCGCGTGTCTCTTCATCCGCAGGGTTGCCCGTGCAAGGGACGCCTTAACTGAGTCCCAAATGGTTGTAAAGTCACGGAGTACTGCATCAGCAGCAGGGATGTCCGAGGACGAGGATACAGGCAATGGGACAGACGGCTGAAGTCCGTAGACGACATGGAAGGGAGAGCTGGAGGAGGACTCACTGACGTGGTGATTATGGGAGAATTCTGCCCAAGGAAGAAGCGTGGACCAGTCGTCATGATGGGCGTTCACGTAGTGACGTAAGAAAGAGGTCAATATCTGATTGATCCGTTCCACTTGGCCATTAGACTGAGGATGGTAGGCAGATGAAAAGTCCAGAGTCACTCCCAGATGTTTACAGAGAGCCCTCCAGAAGCGGGAGGTGAACTGAGTTCCTCTGTCGGACACTATGTGTGAAGGAAAGCCATGCAAGCGGAAGATGTGATGTATATAGGCGTCCGCGAGTTCCTGAGCAGAGGGCAGTCCAGCCATAGGAACGAAATGGGCCATTTTAGAGAATCGATCCACCACGACCCATATGACTGTGTGTCCGGAGGACAATGGCAAGTCCGTAATAAAGTCCATCGCTATGTGCTGCCAGGGAACTGAGGGTATGGGCAGAGGCAGAAGACGGCCGTATGGCAGGTGTTTGGGTGTCTTGTTCCTGGCACAGGAGGAGCAGGCAGAGACAAAAGAGGCGACGTCCGTGCGCAGGGATGGCCACCAGTAATGACGTACAATAGCGCTCCATGTTTTCTTCTGACCTGCATGACCGGCTGTTTTCGAGGCATGGCCCCAGTGTAACACTTTTTGCCTGTCAGTCTCAGAGACATAGGTCTTCCCGGGCGGTATCTGGGCCAGGGTGACAGGAGCCACCGGAATAATCTTGCTTGGACAGATGATGGGTTGAGATGTCTCTTCCTCCTGTTCCATGGGCACGAAAGACCTAGACAAGGCATCAGCGCGTACATTCTTGTTTGCGGGTCGGAAATGAAGCTGGAAGTCGAACCGGGCAAAGAACAAGGACCACCTGGCTTGCCGTGGGTTCAGTCGCTGAGCAGTCCGCAGGTATTCCAGGTTTTTGTGGTCCGTGTAAACAATGACAGGGTACACTGCTCCTTCCAGAAGGTAGCGCCATTCCTCCAGAGCCAGTTTGACCGCCAATAGCTCTCGGTCACCGATGGTGTAATTGCGTTCAGGCGCGGAGAAGCTCTTGGAGAAGAAACCGCACGTCACCATCTTCCCGGAGGAGGACTTCTGCATGAGCACTGCTCCGGCTCCCGAGGAGGAGGCATCCACCTCCAAGGTGAACTGGCGGTTTAACTCCGGACGGTGGAGTACAGGAGAGGAGGCAAAAGCTCGTTTTAGAGCGCCAAACGCGGCGTCGGCCGCAGGTGACCAGTCCTTTGGATTAGCCCCCTTCTTGGTCAAAGCGGAGAGAGGAGCAGTCAGAGCCGAGAAGTGAGGAATGAACTGGCGGTAATAGTTAGCGAATCCGAGAAAGCGTTGGATTGCCTTCAGTCCAGAAGGAGGAGGCCAGTTGAGAATGGAGGAGACCTTCTTGGGATCCATCTGCAGTCCGGTATCGGTGATGAGGTACCCCAGGAAGGGGAGAGAAGACTGTTCGAAGACGCACTTCTCGTACTTGGCGTACAGACGATTCTCTCTCAGTCGCTGTAGAACCAGTTGCACGTTCTCTCGGTGGGTCTGGAGGTCCGGAGAGAAGACAAGGATGTCGTCCAGATATACCACCACACAGATGTAGAGAAGGTCCCGAAACACATCGTTCACTAATTCTTGGAAGACAGCTGGTGCGTTACACAGGCCGAAGGGCATCACGCAGTATTCATAGTGCCCATCGCGAGTGTTGAACGCGGTCTTCCATTCATCCCCTGAGCGGATACGGACCAGGTTGTAGGCACCCCGAAGATCCAACTTGGTGAACACACGAGCTCCTCTGAGCCGATCAAACAATTCGGGGATGAGCGGCAGGGGGTACTTGTTTTTCACGGTGATTAGGTTCAATCCCCGGTAGTCTATACATGGGCGTAGGTCACCCTCTTTCTTCTTTACGAAGAAGAAGCCTGCTCCAGCAGGAGAGGAGGATCTCCGGATGAATCCCTTAGCCAGGCTCTCTGTGATGTACGTAGACATGGCCCTTGTTTCGGCTGGAGACAGTGGATATATCCGTCCTCGAGGTGGTGTAGTTCCCGGGAGCAGGTCAATGGCACAATCGTAAGGACGATGTGGCGGAAGTACTTCGGACTCCTTCTTGTCAAAAACGTCCACGAAGGACCAATAGGCTGAGGGCAGTCCCGGTAGGGACTCGGGAACCGGAGGTCGCCGGATGGGTTGTATGGTCTTCAGACACCTCTCATGGCAAGAAGGCCCCCATCGAGTAATATCACCAGTGCCCCAGCTGACTGAAGGCTCGTGTGTCCGCAACCAGGGAAGACCCAGCAGAATTTGATGTGACATATGTGGGAGGACGTAGAGAGCGATGTTCTCGGTGTGCAGAGCACCGATACGCAGTTCAAGCGGCTTGGTGATCCAGGAGATGGTGTCAGAGAGAGGTCTCCCATCCACAGAGGCAATCACGAGGGGCTTGTCGAGTGGAGTAACAGGCACCTGGTACTTGTCCACCGTGGCCTGCTGGATGAAATTGCCTGCTGCCCCAGAATCGAGGTACGCCTCAGCCGTAAACCGCGTCTCTCCCGTTGTTACTTGCACAGTCCATGTGACTGGGTCTGAGAGATTCCCAGCACCTAGGGTGGCCTCTCCTACCAACCCTAGGCTTTGGAGTTTCCCGGCCTCTCAGGACAGGCGCGTAGCAGGTGTGTGCCCTCTCCGCAGTAAAAGCAGAGACCCTTGGCGAGCCGCTCTGCTCGACGTTGTTCAGACTGTCGCACACGGTCGATCTGCATGGGCTCATGGACGGAGACACCAGAGGCCGTTGACTGGAGTACGGCGGGCTTCCGTGGAGGAGAGGAATGCCGTACCGGACGTCTCTCACGGGATACCTCTTTGGACCGCTCCTGAAAGCGTACGTCCACTCGAGTCGCTAGGGTAATCAGGGCATCCAGGGTGGACGGTACATCACGTCCAGCCAGCTCATCTTTGATTCGACCCGATAGTCCTTCCCAGAAGGCGGCGGTTAGGGCCTCGTTATTCCACCCGAGTTCTGAAGCCAAGGTGCGGAAACGGATGGCGTATTGACCCACCGTCAGTGTTCCCTGACGTAACCGGAGAAGTGATGACGCAGACGCGGAGGCGCGTCCGGGTTCGTCAAAGGTGCTGCGAAAGGCCTGCAGGAACTCCTGGAGGTTCTTGGTCATAGGTTCCTCCTTCTCCCACAAGGGGTTCATCCACGCCAGTGCCTCGCCCTCTAGATGGGACATGATTAAGGCGACCTTGGCTTGGTCGGAGGCAAACAGATGTGGCAGCTGCGTGAAATGGAGGGAGCATTGGTTTATAAACCCCCTGCAGGTCTTGGGATCTCCGGCGTACCGGGGTGGTGTGGCCAAACGCAGTCTGGAAGCATCCGAAGAGACAGCCACGGGAGCGGGGGTCGTGGCTTGACTAGTGGAGGCTCGGGATGATGAAGACGTGACTGCCGCTTGTAGCGTGGTCAGACGGGTGTCCACGGAAGTCATAAAGTTCAGCATGCGGGTCTGAACTTCACGCTGGCGTTGGAGTTCCTCATGCAAGGCCGCTAGTGCTTCGGCGGGATCCATGGCCTGTTCTTACTGTTAGGGCCAGATGGACGGGTAGACCCTGGAGGTGGATCCACTGGGCCGAACTCCCGGATGAGGGAAAGGAGTCCGGTAGCCGGAGCACTGTAGGTAGCAGGACAGTCCGTGCACTGGGAGAAAATGGAGAAGTCCCTGGGACCACGAGGTCACTGATGGTGGTCCGGGTGACGGAGCTCAGGTTCGGAAGCCGTGATGGTGTCAGGCGGGGTCCGGAACCGTTGGAGCGAGATGACGGGTCACCGCAGGGATCCAAGATGGTATGGACTGTCAGGATGGCAGATGGACAGCGTTCGGGGTTCGAGGTACCGCAGAACCGGATGGCGATGCAGGGTCGGCTCTAGAAGATAGAGAGGTAAGTATCTCACAAAACACAAGGAGACCTGACTCCTAGCTTGGGAAAACATGAAGAACAGGCCCCGCTCCCTTGGACATTAACCCCCTATATACCCTGTACCTATGTGCATCATTTCCTGTAATTTGACACTGGCCCTTTAAGAAAGGGTCAGTGACCGCGCGCGCGCCCTAATGCGCGTGCGCGCGGCCCGGGTGCCAGAAGCCAGGGAAGGAAGCTGAGAGGAGGACGCAGGGGAGCCGGCCAGGACCTGGGAAGCCGTCGGGCGCCGGGAGCGGAGACCAGGGGGCCTGGGAAGGACGGGCACCGGAGGTTGGGGAGCGGAACAGAGGACCCGGGGAGCGGAGCAGAGGACCCGGGGAGGGGAGCCGAGGACCCGGGGAGCGTGACAGTAACAATGAGCTTGAGTGTGCAATGCAGAGGTGCTGCAAATAGATTTGCACTAGTGGGACACTAATGGAAGTCCAACAGCCACTTTAAGGATGCCACTAAGTTTATTCAGTGTTTGCTAGTATAATGGCTTAGTAACAATGAGCTGGTGTGTGCAAAGGGCAGGAGGGTACAGTGGCAGGGTTGTGGGTCTGTGTAGAGGAAAGGAAGCCTCACTTTATATCCCTCCTAATGGGGAAATGCAGTGAGGAAGTTCCTGACCTTAGCTACACAGACGCTCTTATCTGTAGCTGTTAAAATCTGTTTCCACGGACCTGACTATCAGCTATGGCTCTGAGCCTGCTGTTATTAGCCCTTACAAGGGCTAAAAGAAACTTCTATTCCTATTTTGTATAGCGCTGTGTGTAGAGCGTACACAGCAGTATCGGAGACAGGAGCTATGCCAGCGGTGAGTGACCCCCAGATGCAGAAGGCAGATAATGGCGTCCTGACGGGCAGATACCCATTTTTATAATGCAGGGACATGTGACATGGACATCCTATCACACTTGCTTCTCTGGCTAAAAGTCCTCTTAGCTGTGTGTGTGTCTGGGATTGGCTGACATGCTGGCCCGCCCCACTACACGCGCGCGCTTAGGGAAGGAAGACAAGGGAAAAAAAAAATGGCGATCGCCATTATCACAGCAGCAGTGATCTGAATGCGCTGTTCCCGCACACTATACGCTGAAATTTCATAATAGTGTGAGTCACAGAGTGACTTACACTATTACAGCGGAAAGCCAGCTAGTAATTAGCTTGGCTTTTTGCTGCTAGAACCGTTCTCGAACGTAACTAGAACTATCGAGCTTTAGCAAAAAGCTCGAGTTCTAGTTCGATCTAGAACAGCCCCCAAAATCACTCGAACCGCGAACTGGAGAACCACGAACCACGAACCGCGCTCAACTTTTGTAATGACATCAACACCCTATATAAGGTGGGCTTAATTATTAGGCAACTTCCTTTCCTTTGGCAAAATGGGTCAGAAGAGAGATTTGACGGGCTCTGAAATGTCCAAAATTGTGAGATGTCTTGCAGAGCGATGCAGCAGTCTTCAAATTGCCAAACTTTTGAAGCGTGATCACCGAACAATCAAGCGTTTTATGGCAAATAGCCAACAGGGTCGCAAGAAGCGTGTTGGGCAAAAAAAGGCACAAAATAACTACCCATGATTTGAGGAAAATCAAGCATAAAGCTGCCAATATACCATTTGCCACCAGTTTGCCCATATTTCAGAGCTGCAACATTACTGGAGTATCAAAAACCACAAGGTGTGCTATACTCAGGGACACGGCCAAGGTAAAGAAGGCTGAAAAACGACCACGTTTGAACAAGAAACATAAGATAAAACGTCAAGACTGGGCCAAGAAATATCTTAAGACTGATTTTTCAAAGGTTTTATGGACTGATGAAATGAGAGTGACTCTTGATGGGCCAGATGGATGGGCCAGAGGCTGGATCAGTAAAGGGCAGAGAGCTCCACTTCGATTCAGACGCCAGCAAGGTCGAGATGGGGTACTGGTATGGGGTGGTATCATCAAAGGTGAACTTGTGGGACCTTTTCAGGTTGAGAATGGAGTGAAGCGCAACTCCCAGATCTACTGCCAATTTCTAGAAGAAAACTTATTCAAGCAGCAGTACAGGAAGAAGTCGATATCGTTCAAGAAAAACATGATTTTCATGTGTGACGCCCTGGACCCCAGGGGTCACAGGTCACTACACAACACCATACACCCCCTTCCCTGGACAGGTCACACCAGTCAAACTTTAAATCCTTGTTGTCACCCTCCAGGGTTGATGTCCACACCAGGTGGGGCGGAGCCAGGTAGTTGGCCCCACCCACCGAGGAGTTCACAGCCTGGAGACGGGAAAAACATAGTCAGTCCAGTGGTGGTCAAAGAGTCCAGTCCTGGGCAGGAGTGAGGAGTCAGAACTGTGTGTGTCTGGATCAGAGCCCGGGCACCTTCAGCAAGGTCGGCAGACAGTGGTGGCCGTCTGCAGGAGTTGGCAAAAGTCAGTGGAACCGTAGGACCGGGGTCGGGTGGTGGCCCGCGGGTACTGAACCGGGGAGCCGATTGGAGCCAAGCACCAAGCAGGGTACTCAGACCCCGACTAGGCTTAAAGTCAACCTCTAGTCAAATTCTCTGATTGCGGTCTGGACCTCAGGGGTTCATTCCCAACCAAGTCCCGATTGAAGGCAACAGCCCAACCAGTTCGGATAAGTGCCACCGCCAAGGGCAAGAGATCCAAAGGACCAGCGTCTGCGGGCAAAGGGGCTCCTCCGGCACATATACGTCAGGGAGCGGACTACCGGTGCCCAGGTATTGGAGTCAACATACAAACACAGGTGCAGGGAAACAACAGCTACCATCAACCCAGCCAGGGAAACACTGCAGCTGGCTGCGGGCCCCATCCATCCAGCCGTTTGGTTTACCAGAGACTCTGTCCATCTGTGTCTGAGTGAGTACACCAGTGCCATCCAGCACCACGCCGCGCTGCACCGTGACCCTGCACCCTGCGAGCCCCATCCTACGGGAAAGCAATCAGCCACTGGGCTCTGGGACCAACAGCCCCTACCCACGGAGGGGTCAACACGTAGCTGCTCCCCGCCATCGCTCTCGGGAACCCCGTCACCAACAGCGGTGGTGCCCACCATCACCACAACCCGTGGGTGGCGTCACGAACTATAAAACCAATCCCAAATCCCCCTTTTCACTCGTAGGTGAGGAGCGCTGCTCGAGCTCCGGGTCCGGCCCCGCTCGAGCCACCGAGGAGAAAGCACCGGATCCGGGCGCGATCTCCCCGAGCAGCCCCCGCGACGGGGAAGCCGGCCCCCGCCCTCGACACATGCAGGACAATTTTCCGTCACATGCATCCAACTACTCCACATCGTGACTGGCCAGTAAAGGTCTAAAAGATGAAAAAATAATGACATGGCCCCCTTGTTCACCTGATCTAAACACCATAGAGAACCTGTGGTCCCTCATAACATGTGAGATCTACAGGGAGGGAAAACAATTCACCTCACGGAACAGTGTCTGGGAGGCTGTGGTGGCTGCTGCACGCAATGTTGATTGTAAACAGATCAAGCAACTAACAGAATCTATGGATGGTAGGCTGTTGAGTGTCATCATAAAGAAAAGTGGCTATATTGGTCACTAATTTTTGGATTTTATTTTTGCATGTCAGAAATGTTTATTTCTAAAGTTTGTGCAGTTATATTGATTTACCTGGTGAAAATAAACAAGTGAGATGGGAATATATTTGTTTTTTATTATATTGCTTAGTAAATCTGCACAGGAATAGTTACCTGAACAAACAGATATCCTCCTAAGATAGCCAAATCTAAAAAAAACCCACTCCAACTTCCAAAAATATTAAGCTTTGATATTTATGAGTCTTTTGGGTTGATTGAGAACATAGTTGTTGATCAATATTAAAAAAAAAATCTCTGAAATACAACCTGCTAATAATTCTGCACAGGGTGTAGATAGCTAGATAGGTAGTTATAGATATTGTTTGCAGGCAGATATAGACAGGCTTTGAGTCCCTGACTTCTTTAGAGACATTTTCTATGCACTCTCAGTGTCATGTACAGAGGTGACTTCTAACCGTATATTCCCGTTAAGGAAAGAAAACTTGTCACAACAAGTGACAAAAAGACAGCCAGGCAAAAAGCCAGCCGGGCAAAGAGACAGACGGCAAAGAGACAGACGGACAAAGAGACATACGGGCAAAGAGACAGACGAGCAAAGAGACAGACAGGCAAAGAGACAGAGAGAGAGACACAGACAGATACAGAGATTGAGACAGATAGACTGATGCAAATACAGAGAATACAGAGAGATAGAAACAGACAGACAAGGAAAGAGACAGACAGAGAGACATTTACTATCCCGGGCAACGCCCGGTTACTACAGCTAGTAAGATATAAAGCTCAGTGTATGTGTGTGTGTATGTGTGTGTGTGTGTGTATGTGTGTATGTCCACTAAAGGAATCCGCACCGTCGCATTTACAATCACGAAATTTTGCACAGACACTCCATGTGACTCAGGGAACGTCATAGGTTATGATTGGGCGGGAAAATGTAACCCCGTGCTTTCCAGTTATGCTACAAAATCCTAAAGCCATTAAACTGAATGGAGCTGGGAGCTGCAGGCTATAAATAGCAACTGTCAGTGGTTGCTATAGGAACAAAATAAACTCTTAGTATAAGATAGGATAGACTGATAGAGAGAGACAGAAAAAGACAGACAGAGAGACAGACTGGGAAAGAGACAGCCGGAGAAAGAGACAGCCGGAGAAAGAGACAGCCCTGGAAAGAGACAGCCCTGGAAACAGACAGCCGGGCAAAGAGACAGCCGGGCAAAAAGACTGCCAGGCAAAAAGGCAGCCAGGCAAAGAGACAGACGGACAAAGAGAGAGACGGGCAAAGAGACAGACGAGCAAAAAGACAGTCGGGCAAAGAGACAGAGAGAGAGAGACAGACAGATACAGAGATTGAGGCAGATAGACTGATGCAAATACAGAGAATACAGAGAGATAGAAACAGACAGACAAGTAAAGAGACAGACAGCGAGACAGAAAAGAGAAAAGAGAAAAGAGACAGACGGGAAAAGACACAGACGGGAAAAGAGACAGACGGGGAAAGAGACAGACGGGGAAAGAGACAGATGGGGAAAGAGACTGACAGACAAACACAGAGAGAGACAGACAGACACAGAGATATATAGAGACAGACAGAGAGACTGATACAGAGACAGACAGAGAAATAGACACAGACAGACAGAGATAGACAGACAAGCAGACAGACATGGATAGAGAGAGAGACACACAGACAGACAGACACAGACAGGGAAAGGGACAGACAGACAGATACACAGAGACGGACAGGGAAAGAGACAGAGAAACAGAGAGGCAGACAGAGAGAAAGACACACAGACAGACAGACAAAAACCAGACAGACAGAAACAAACACACAGACAGAGACATACAGAGACAGACAGAGACAGACAGAGATGGACAGAAAGAGACACACAGAAGGAGACACACAGAGACAGACACACAGAGACAGACACACTGAGACAGAGACATACAGTGACAGAAACAGACGGACAGAGATAGACGGACAGAGACAGACAAACAGACAGAGACAGAGGGACAGAGACAGACAAACAGACACAGACAGACAGACTTTGGGAGACAGACAGAGAGACAATTACTATCCTGGGCAACGCCCTGGTACTACAGCTAGTATACTCGTACATATATGGCACTTTGACACTTCTTCCCTTCTGAGCTTTGCACTGTGCTTGAAAAGTAGCTTTCAAGCACATATCAGGTGTTTTTGTCCTCAGGAGAAATTGCTTAACAAATTGTACTGTTAATTTTCTCCTATTAGACCTTATGAAAATTAAAAACTTAGGGCCAAATCAACATTTTAGTGGAAAAAAAATGTAAATTTTTCATTATCTTAGCTCAGTGTTATGCAATTTTGTGAATTACCTGAGGGTTAACCCTAGAACGCGCAAGCAATTCAATCTACCATAGAAAACAAATGACCTAGCAGGCCTGCGAGGCCCCAGATATGCGTTCTAGGGTTAAAAATTCTCAATACACCTCTAGATTACTTTTTTTACTAGCTTATAAAGGGCCATTCATTCCAGAGAACTTTACAGATATTATTTTTACTGTCTCTATTGGGTCTAATAATCTAAATTCCCTGTCGGTATGTCTTTTTGCAATGTGAGAGTCCCCAGAGGAAACAGACGCAAAGACAAGGAGATCATACAAACTCAGTGGCTCTTCAAATGGGGCATGGCATCTGCAATCTATTCCAGCCAAAATGGCATGCTAAAATTCAAATAGTTCTTCTTCCCTTCTGAGTTCTGCAGTGTGCTCACACAACAGTTTCTGACCACAAATATCGTATCTAAATTGCACAACAAATTGGGCAGTCCATTTTGTTCTTCAAAATACTTACGAAAATAAGCCAGCTCACCATGGATGGGAAAAATCTAGTATGCACAGAACCATGTTCTGACCAAGCGTGGGTTATATGATATAAATAAGAAAAAAAAAATCTGTTTCAGCTCCTGGATAGTTAAAATGCAAGCCTTTCACAAAGAATACCAGATAGCATTCGCTTTGTGCCTTCCACCATGCCAATGTCTACTTTTGCCATTTTTTAAATAAATTAACTATCCAGGAGCAGGAACAGGTAATTTTTTCTACTTTGTATTTTATCCTTCTAGTCTTAGGAACATGAAACATTTGGGGTTAAAGCAACATTTTTGAGGAAAAAATGTTATTTTCATTTTCATGTCCCAATGTTATAAAGTTATGTGAAGCACCCGTGGGACCTAGAGGCTCACAATACTCGTATGTGAATTCCTTGAAGAGTGTAGTTTTCAAAATAGGTTAGTTTGCTTGGGGTTTCTGCTATTTTGGCATCTAGCATTCCAGAGTTATTACCATATGAAGTGACATTGGTCAGGATTGCAAAATTTGGCCTTGTGAGGAAGGTGAAAACAGACGTTCCTGGTAAGGAGTTAAAGGGAACTTATCAGCATCCCAGGCACCACAAGCCACCACCATGTATTTATTGAACCCTTTATTCCTAACAATCCTCCTTTCTGTCTTTGTAGATTTTTGAATATGCATAAAATCAAATTTATAACTGGGCTTGCGATATGCTAATTAGTGTTTGACAAGTTTTGGGCAGTAAGATCTTCCTTGTGTTTTAGTTTAAGAATATAAACATCAATATGTATAAGGGGAAGTATTTTGGCATGCTTGAGGAGTTGGGCATGAGTCTGTTATTTCACTCAATTCCTGATGTGAACTTCCCTGAATAGAGACTGCGTCAGAGCTTCAAGTTAGGCAAACTTGAGTAAAGATGACCAAGTATGAAGCAAAAGGCTTGTGAAGCAGGTGAGTTTAAGTCAATAAATAAATTATTATTGTGAAACAAGCAGTGTGGAGAATCAAGTATCCCTGCATCGTAGAGAAGCCTGGGGCCTTTGAAAAGAGTTCATAAAGATTGTACATTTACTACTGAAGGCATTAAGTATTATGTCTCTCCATGAGTTATGTGTGCCTCATTGAATTACAACTGTTATGTTTAGGTATCTAGCACACCAAAGAGGTCATAAATCAAAGTTCAACTTTGCTGTCCTCATAAACCAACTGCAGTATAGGAAAGTTAAAAGGAATCTGCCAGCGGGTTTTTCCTATGTAATCTGCAGACAGCATGCTGCAGGGGTTAACACAAAGAATTCAGAGATGTGTCTCTTATCACACTGTGCAGTTTTTTTTACCTGCTATGTTTCTTTTAGCTTCAGGAGATTATCATTGCTGGACTTGGTCAGCTAAAGTTCAGCTAGATAGGCATGCCTGTTGTGAATGTCGTCTGTGTGGGTGCTGTTTTGAGGCTCCCTCTGGTGGCCAGGAATGGTAGTGGAGCTGAATCTGAGCCTGTGACTCTGACAGGTGTCAGCGTTAATTGGGAATTAGGGACGTCCTATTGCAGACAAGTATGGTCTATATAGGAGAGCACTTTTTGCCTTGTTGGTGCGGGTTATAATTGTATTTTCTTCAATCTCTGTTCCTGGCTTGGAGTTCTGTCCGTCCATGTTTCCCTGAGCAAGACTTCTACAGATAAGTTCTCAGTTTTTTCCTTGCTTCCTGGTTTACACCTTAGTTACATAGTTACATAGGTTGAAAAAAAGACCTAGGTTCTTCTAGTTCAACCTTCCTCCACCAGTTTCAACCTTCCTCCACCTTAGGGTGGTTGTTTTCCTTGTTTTGCTTTGTACCTGTTTTCTTGCATGTGAAGTTTGTTTTTTTTTGTGTTGTGAGCATGGAGGTTCCCCCTTTGCTAGCTTTCCTGCAGGAAAAAGGATTTTCTCCCTGCCTAACTTGATTATTTGCTCTTCTGTATTTTTGTGCTTTTTTGGTATTTTGTTCTCCCATTATTTACAGGAGTACCTGATATAGTGGGGGTGAGGTCGTTTGACCTCCAGCTGAATTTTTTACTATCGGGAGTTTGGTATTTTTCTATTGGGATTTTTCACTAACCACAATCAGTTTCCTTTTCTTTGTATCAAGTTAGTTGGGCCTCACCTTTGCTAAATCTATTTTTCCTATCTCTGTATTGTGTTTTCCTACATCACTGTAATCTTTATATGTGGGGGGCTATCTACTCCTTTGGGGACTGCTCTGAGGCAAGGTAGATTTCCTCATTTCTTTCTGTGAGGCTTAACTAGTTTCTTAGGCTGTGTCGAGCAATCTAGGTTTTTAGGAACGCTTCACGGCTACTTCTAGTGTGGTCTGATAGGGGTTGCGGTCAGCCCAGGTTCCAACTCCTCCTGTTTTCTTGGTGTTTTTTCACCAATGGGAGTTTTTTGTAATCTTCCACGGTTACCGGATCATAATAGATGCCCCCTGCTGTGAATAGAAGCTCACGGTCTATATATTTTGTATATAGAGAGTCTGGTGTGAAAAGTGCAGCTTTCTGAGCTCTGCTACATACTAAATGTAAAACTTGGATTGTGTGAGAACCACTGCACCCAGTAAACTAAGTGATAGATCGTTGGATTCAGGGTCTCTTTGCCTACATCATGATGCTCTCAGATGAGTTAGCAAAAACCTGCTCACAGATTCATTTTAAGATTTACAGACTCTGCTGTCAAAACAATCACACTGATTGATGCAAATATACTGTTAGGCCATGTGAACATATTGAATATTTGGTGAATTTTTCACCTCAGTGTTTGGGTAAAAAATTAAGACGTGGTGCATATTTTTCTAGCATAATTTTCCTCTGACTCTTCCACTCCTGGTTTTGGCTTACAAGTATTAAAAAACTTCACCAAATACAGTGTAACCTCGGTTTACGAGTAACTTGGTCTGCGAGTATTTCACTATACGAGCAAAACTTGCAGTAAATTTGTAACTCGGTTTACAAGCAATGCTTTGCTGTATGAGCAAATACTCTCTGCACACAATTCCGGATCCATACTTTCACCGTGCTCTGACCCGCTCCTGTAGTCAACACAAACAAACACAAACACATACACGGTTGCCGGATACACATACTTGTGGACTATAGGAACCAAGTTGGAGGCCAAGGTGGGAACGGAGGGTAGGTGAGTGTAATATGAGTGTGTGTGTGTGTGTGTGTGTTTGTGCAAGTGTGCAATGGCAAAATAGGGGACCAGGATGGGACATTGCTACAAGTTATGGAACGAATTGGCTGAGTTTGAATTATTTCCTATGGGAAATTTTGCTTTGCTAGACAAGTAACTTGGTTTACGAGCACACGCACAGAACGGATTGTTCTTGTACTCAATATCTGACTGTGGCCTCATGCATAGAATCCTCAAAAGCCAAACTATGCAAATGCTTTTTAAAACTCAATTGCAAAAGTTTTTTTGAGCCAAAAGTACAAGTATTTATGTAATAAAAAAATGCCCCTGAAGGTGTCCATATATTTTTAAGTATATTTTAGAATATCGTTTAAAAATGATAAATATAAACTCTTTTGCAGTATGATACGCTAACAATCATCTCTTATTTCACATAATGAAAATCTGACTTGGATAAATGCCAAGCTAGTTTTGTAAAACTGTACTAATTATTGAAAAATATAATTTGAATAACATATTTAATTTCTATTTGGAATCCAAAATGTGTATTTAGAACAGAATGCTAAATTTGGAATGTGCACACTAAAGCAAAGACAAGTAGGTCCATAACATGAGAATAAATTAGAATCTTTTCACATTTCCTCTGATTTGGGGAACACCTCCATCTTGAGACCTGAATTATAAAATCTAATGCCTTGGCATGAATAACACTGTAAGTTTAGCATTGTAGAATTTGTTGCAAATAATTTGGACAACAAACTAGAACAGATGGTATTCAACATCAATAATGTACATGATTGGAGTGAGCTGTACAGGAGGAAAATTTAGAAGGCTAAATACAGACTGAAGATCATTTGGAAAAACTAAAAAAAAAGTGATGCTTCATGTAAAACAAATATATACAGTATGCTTAGTCAGTTTACGACCGGGTAATTTTCTGGACAAGGCACATTTTTGGATTTTATCGTACATTCGCTTTTAATGGTTCTATACATTTTTCCCATTCAGATATTCAAATAATTTTTGCTCTTTTTGTGACACATTGATTTAATGTTTACTCCATTTTTATATTCCTTCTTTTGCTGATATCAGGGGAAAATGTAAAGAAAAATAAGAAATATGTCTATTTTTTTTTACCATCACAAAAGACCCCCTAAAAAAATGTTTTAGTTGTGGTCACCTTTCTGTAAAAATTATTTTTATACATTGGATGGATGGGGATCGAAACAGGAACTTATTGTCAGTAGCAGCATCTATTATTTTTTTTATATACACGTTTATTTTTTCATTTTATTATTGAAATGTTTATTGATCTATTTTTTTGTTTATTTTAGACACGATTTCCCCCATAAAGTCTTTTCTGGTTGCATAGCAGAGCTGTCTTGGTTTTCTAGGACCCAGCAGTTCCTATCCCACCCACTTACAAAAAGTGATCACATGTTCACTGGGTTCAGTGGAAGAAGCAAGGTCAGTGTTTCCTAATCTGTATACATGGCACTACTTCAACGCTTTGAATACAGTAATCGAGAAGGTATACATGGTAATAAATCATGTTTAAATTCTCTCTGGGATGTCTGGCCATGAGCTTAGACTGCATGGACATTTTAGAACATACGAGGAGGTATAAGCATGGACTGCCGGAAGTTTAAGTCTAAGGCCAGTTCAAAAGTAATTCATGAATATGTTTATTTAATATATTTCCATTGTATAAAACACAAATTGATATAAGAACTAAATTATTATTTTTTATTTAAAGTTTGATGATAAGTAAATGGTAGTATGCGATGTGGTGATTCACATCACTGCCGAAATATCAGCTGC
Source organism: Anomaloglossus baeobatrachus (assembly GCF_048569485.1). Taxonomy (NCBI): domain Eukaryota; kingdom Metazoa; phylum Chordata; class Amphibia; order Anura; family Aromobatidae; genus Anomaloglossus; species Anomaloglossus baeobatrachus. The sequence goes on along the minus strand of NC_134353.1, from coordinate 138,329,860 downwards.
TGCTGGGAGTGAACTTTAAGGAGAATCAGTGTACTTCATCCTCTGGCAGCTGAGCATATAATCCCTTCCTTCTTACATTGTAGCAGAAGTTTTCTCAACACATTGACATTACACTGCAGAGGATCAATATGGAGAGAACTGGATGTAGGAAAGGTGACTCGGCACATCCATGTCTGTTCATGCCCCTGCCATGGTAGCCACGGTTGCTAGATGTCTCGGCATTTGGGATGAGTGAACCCAAATTGTAAAGTTCAGGGTTCTTACCAAACACCGGATGTCAGGGTATCAGACTCAAACACAGGATGTTTGTGTTACTGTTTGACTTTACCAGCTGAATAAAGCTTTTTGAAAGGCTGCAGTGTAGTCAATCAACATTTTTTAAAGTTGTGGGCACTTCCAAAGCCATCAGAGTTCTTTTAAGTATTGGTATGGCTGTGATTGGCTTGTGCACCATGTGTCCCGCCCTGTATAAAAGGCTTATCACGGGTTGCTCCTCCATTTTGGTTCTTATCCTGGTGCAATGAAGAGTGCCCTAATACTGGTTGCTTTAATCACCGGTAATACCGAAAAGTTCAAATATAGCTTGGTGCACTACTTCTCTAATGTCACATGGTGCAATACTGCTTTAACACCAGCTGCTTTAATGATATCTACTACCATCAGATGCAAGCAGCTCAAATATAACCTGGTGCACTACTGCTCTAATATTGCTTTGTGCAATACTTGTGTGATAAGGCCTGGTGCACTACTGCTCTAACACCATCTGGGGAAATACTGCTATAATACTGACTGCTTTAATCACGTTTAACACCAGCTAGGGTAATACTGCTGTAATGCTGGCTGTTTTAATCCCCTCTAATACTGTCTGGCGCAAACAGCTCAAATACAGCCTGCTGCACTACTGCTCCACTACTGCTTGGTGCAGTACTGGTGTTATACAGGCTGGTACATTACTGCTCTAACAAAGCCTGGTAGAATGCTGCTGTAATACCCGCTGCCTTAATCACCTCTAGTTTTGGAGAAGGAGGAGGAGGAGGAGAAACCAACTTCACAGCAGGATGGCACTGACTAGACAATTATACAAGCCGCACCCAGCCACTGCTATGCACTTAGACTATTTGCAATTCACAAACTTTTTGGGCTCCCTCGCCTTAAAAACTAAACTAAAATAAATGGTTGGCTATCTCCTCCTCCACCACTTCCACCTACACCATCATGTTTACCTGACCCTCTTCGTTCACTTGGCTCTCCTCCTGGTTCAATATTTTTTTTTCAATTTTAATTTAAGTAATTTTCCTAAACAAAACTTCCCCTTCCAAAAAAAACGGAAATAAAATAAAAAATAATTCGAGTTTTGGTAACTTTCTCCCCCTCTTTCACCTACACTGCCACGTCCAACTCCACCTCCTCCAGCCCTTTGCCTACTGGTTTAAATTTTTTATCTTTTTTTTCGTCCTATGTTGTTTTAAAGAGGTGCTTTGTTGGTCAACTGTGAAAACAGGATTTGTACGGGACAGAATGTGAATTTTTGCTGTGTAGGGGAACTAACAATCTTGACTCTGTGGGTGAACTTGGAAAACAGGCTCTGTTGGGGCCATGTTAAGAATTATTGGCCTATGGGGGAACTCCGCCAATCTTGGCTGTATGGGTCAACTGGGAAAACAGATTATGTAGGAGGCTTTTGTTAAACTTGTTGCTCTGTGGGAGAATGCTACCAATCTTGGCTGTGTGGGAGAACTGGGAATATAGGCTGTGTAGGGGCCTTTTTTGAGAATTTTTGCTCTGTGTGACAACTCTGCCAATCTTGGCTGCATAAGTCAAATAGGAAACTAGGCTCTGTAGGCGCATTTTGTTAAATCTTAAACTTGTTGCTCTGGGGGAACTCTACCAATCTTGGCTGTGTGGGTCAACTCTAAAGATAGCCTCTGTAGAGGTTAATGTAGTGTCATTAGCGCCTGTGGCGGAAAGCGTTTTGATGCAATGCTACTAGAATGGAGGATTTCTGAACATTTCTCTGTCCTTCTTGCCTTCTCCTACTATTTTGCTTCATCCCCTTTCTCCTCATCTAATCAACGTAACACCTGCATGACCAACTTCAGCACAGCAAGGGTGACATTAAAGCAGGCTATTCTGAGACTCAACTGTTTGGGGAAAAAATCCCACACTGCTCTGTGGGGGAACTATTCCAAGCTTCACGGCAGACCACCAGTTCGATCACAAATTCAACTACGAGCTTTTAACTGCCACAGCTGTAGTGTATGCTGCTAGAACTGAAATTTAGGCTATGTAGGGGGGACTGGGAAAGCAGGCTCTGTAAGGGCCTTTTGTTAAACTTGTTGCTTTGTGGGGGAACTCTGCCAATCTTGGCTGTGTGGTTCAACTGGGAAAATATACTCTGGAGGGGCCTTTCTGAGAATTGTTATGCTGGGGGGAAGTCTAACAATCTTGGCCATGTGAGTCAACTGGGAAAACAGGCTCTTTAGAGGCCTTTATGAGAATTGTTCCTCTGTGGAGAAACTTTTACCATCTTGGCTGTGTGGGTCAACTGGGAAAAAAGGCTCTGTATTGGCCTTTTTTATTGTTGCTCTGTGGGGGAACTCTGAAATCAGTCTCTGTAGGGGCACTCTTAAAATTTTTAGTTTATTCATTTGCTTCCTATGTAGCCGTGATTAATAAAATAACAGTTTGTCAGTTGTTTTCTGTTTTTTTTTTCCATTCATTTTTCTGGATCCCTATATTAATAACTAAGGTTTGAAATAAATCCTCATTATATAAGCATCTAGCAGTCAGTTCCTACCTGACAGTTATAGCCTTGCTCACCTAGTTTAGTTACTTTCCACTTCTGTACTGATTGTATATTTCCTGTTATTGACCTTTTCCTATTTTTCAACTAGCCAGATACCTCACTTTTTTTTTTACTCTTTTGAACATCCTGGTTTGATGCAGCTCTCTGATTATACTTTGCTAGTCAGTCCCTTTGGCTAGATATCACGTAACAGAAAGATGTGAACATTGCATTGTATGAACCTGATATTTAACTCCATCACAAAATATAACATACCATTATATGACATGTTGGGTCACTGTCTTTGTTACAAGCTCTGGAACTGTACTTCCATCTTTCCTGGCACATAATGGGTTTGGTTACACAGCCATTATCTGCTTCTAACATTAAAAATAATTAAAAAAAACAAAATACAAATATGTGGTATAATTGTTTAAAAGTCAGATCTATCAAAATATAATGTTTACTGACCCAATTATTAAAACCATAATGAGAAAAGGACAGAATTTTGTTTTTCAAGTTACTGCAATTCCACAAAAAATGCAATAAGAAGTGGTCAAATTTAGCAAATTAAGGCAAGAGAGTAGTGAAAACGCATTAAATACTTATAAAAAAATTTAAATAAATTCTGTAAAAAGCAAATCAAGTCAGAAAAGATTGAGACAGAGAGACTCATTGCCAGAGAAAGTGAAAATAATCCAAAATAATTTGTGAACTACATAAACAATAAGAAAATAAAAAATGATAGTGTTCGCACTCTAAAAATTAGTCTGGGTGAAATGATGGAAGAGGATGAAGAAAGGCCAATTTGCTAAATGCCATTTTCTCTATAGTATTTATACAACAAAATCCCATGATAGATGACATCATCAGGATACCATAAATTCCCTATTAAATGTCACCTGCTTAACCCAGTTGGAAGTAATATGCTGCCTCAAAATCACTAAAGTTGATAAATCCCCAGGCCCGGATGGCATACACCCCATACAAGTACTGTAAGAATTCAGTAGGGTGAAAGGCAGACTATTATTTTTAATCTTTAATGATTACATAATAACTGGAACTGTACCCCAGGATTGGCGCATAGCAAATGTGGTGCCAATATTCAAAAAGGGGACAAAATCAGAGCCTGGAAATTATAGCCTTGTAAGCCTAACCTCTACTGGAGGTAAAATACCTGAGGGTTTCCTAAGAGATGCTATCATGGAGGATCTCAAAAAGAATAACCTCATGACCCAGTATCAGCATGGGTTTATGAGGGACCAGTTCTGTCAAACTAACCTGATCGGCTTCTATGAGGAGGTAGGTTCCAGACTGGACCAAGCAAATGCAGTGGATGTTGCCTATATGGATACTTCAATGACATTTGATACAGTGCCACACAAATTGTTGGCACATAAAATCAGAATAAAGGGAATAAGGGAAAATATGTGTAACTCGGTTAAGGAAAGGGCGGCTAATATTACAGAAGGATGTATGGAAGCTGGAGGCTGAGAAATAGCAATTGAAGTTCAATGTGAATAAATGTAAGGTCATTGACTTGGGCAGGGGAAATAAAATGTATAATTATGTGCTAAATTGTAAAACACTGGTTAAAACTGTCAATGAAAAAGACTTGGGTGCATCGGTGAATGGCAAACTCAAGTTTACTGACCAGTATCAGGCAGCTGCTGTCAAGGCTAATAAAATAATGGGATGCATTATAAGAGGCATAGATGGTCATGAGAAGATTATAGTTTTGTCCTATATAAGTCACCAGTGCGACCACACCTAGAATACTGTGTACAATTTTGGTCTAGAGCTGAACTAGAGTGGGTGCAGAGAAAAGCAACCAGAGTTATTAAGTGAATGAGGGGAATGCACCAAGACAGGTTATTAAACTTGGAGTTATCCAGTTTGTAAAAATGAAGGCTTAGGGGCGATCTTATTTCACTGTACAAATATATGAGGGGGCAGCACAGAGACTTTTCTAATGACCCTTTTTACACTTAGGTCTGTGATGATGACAAGATGGTATCCACTATGACTAGAGGAAAGAAGCTTTAATCATAATCACAGATTCTTTACTGTACGAGCAGTGAGACTATGGAACTCTCTGCCACATAATGTTGTAATGGTTGATACATTACTAAAATTTAAAAGAGGCCTGGATGCCTTTCTTGAAAAATATAAAACATTACTTGTTATGTGCACTAGATTCTGTGATTGTACATTGATGCAGTGAACTAGTCTGATTGCTGTATGTGGAGTCAGGAAGAACTTTTTTCCTCTAATATGGAGCTTACTGACTGTCCCATGGGGTTTTGCCTTCCTCTGGATCTACATGTTAGGCTATGGAGTTAAGTCGACCTTCAATCTTAAAAACTAGGAAACTATGATAATGTTGCATCTACCATAAACTAACCTCAATAAAAATGTTATCTCACCATGCACAAAACAAAATCTCACAGAGCTCCATCAACTGAACAAATGAAAGCATTACAAGTTTTGGAAAATGGCATGATAAGATTTTCTTTTTAATGAATCTCTGATTTTTTTTCACCACTTATAAAAAAATATACAAGTTGGTATCTGTAATCACACTAAACTGGAAAATCAGGATAACAATTAATTTTTTGCCAAACAATGAATACAGTAAAAAAAAATATTCAAAAATTATTGTGAAATAGTCTTCCCCTCAATTTAAAAGCCCTTGGTAAAATGAGTGCCACCATTCAAAACTACGATTTACCCTGGGAAATAGTTTATCATAGGGTACTACTTTAAATGATTTGTTTGCAGAGTACATTAAAGAAAATCTGTAAGAAGAATTTTGCAATGTAAGCTGAGAACAGCCGCTGCAAGGGTTAAAAAAAAACCACCAAAAACATTTGTGCTTCTCTTATCTGTGTGTGAGCTGTTGTTTATAACCCTGTGATTAACAGATGACTAGAAAGTCTCCTGCCCTGTTGTCCAGCACGCCCCCTGCTGTGATTGACACCTCACAGCCAATTCACAATCTCTATTGAGAGCCTGATTTGGGCAGGACAGCTCTTCCAGCTTTGCTACACTTAATTATTTGATAATATCAGAATGGCTGCACCCAGTAATCTATGTTAAACATGGTTAGTAGCAGAATCTCTTTGCCTACAACATGTTGTTCTCAGATGAAGTAGCAAAAACTTGCTGACAGATTCCTCTAGTGGGCTAGACTTTTTTTCCTAAAGAGGGCTTTACATGCAGGGACATTGATAGCGATGTCGCTCGTGAAAGCACCCGCCCCCTTCATTTGTGCGTCACGGGCCAATCGCTGCCCATGGCGCACAATATTGCTAGTACCCGTCACACATACTTACCTTCCTAGCGATGTCGCTGTGGGCAGCGAACAGCCTCTTTTCTAAGGGGGCGGTTCGTGCGGTGTCACAGCGTCATCACACGGCAGGCGTCCAATAGAAGCAGAGGGGCGGAGAGCAGCCGCATGAAAGTCACGCCCACCTCGTTGCCGAAGGACGCAGAATGGTGTTGTTCATCGTTCCTAGGGTGTCACACGTAGCAATGTGTGCTACCTCAGGAACGACGAATAACCTGCGTTCTAAACGAGCAATGACATTTGTGAAATGGACGACGTGTCAACAATCAACGATTTGGTAAGTATTTTGCATCGTTAGCGGTCGCTCGTACATGTCACACGCAACAACGTCACTAACGAGGCTGGATGTGCGTCATGAATTCCGTGACCCCAAATCTCGTTAGCGATGTCTTTGCGTGTAACGGGGCCTTAAGGAGCATCTGTTATAATAATACAGAATCAAAGTTTAATTACAGTATATTGTCAGGGGACGTTTCAATGTTTTTGCTATTTTAATTATTCTCTGCCTTACTGAGCTGCCTTTTAAGAGAATTTACTTAGGGAAAACACATTGGCGATTCTATTTCTAAATTAGTACAAGAGGTATTTCTGTCTTTAAGAGTTCAAGAGATTTAGCAATCTCAGAAGGAGTCCAAGAGGCGGGTCAGTACAAAACGCTGCAGCTTAAACATTTTTTCATATCTTTACCCAATCATATTGATTGTTTTACATAACTGAGCAATCAAAGGGAGTGTTTGAAATTAATTTGCATTTGTATAAGGGCAGAGCCCTCAATTAATATTCCAAACAGAATTGTTTGAGAAATAAAAATAACAGACCACTTTTCCATGGTGCAAAATAAATGTATTATATCAATACAGTATGATTTTGTCACAGTGCTGATGCACAGAGCCTCTTGTGTTGTTATGTTCTGCCATACTCTCCAGCAAGCCGGTACTAATTGTTCTGTCATGTAGAGCTTTTTGTGGGTTTGGATACTCTACTGTTTGTCTTGAACTTGATCTAGGATGGGTTGGCTCTCAGCTCTAGTTTCTACTCTGGTCCTGGGAGGCACCTGCGAAGATGCTCCTCATCGCCATTCATGCTTCCTGTGTTACAGTAGTACTCTCGGCTCCCGTAGTGTTTAGTGATCTGATCTTGGTTTTCGACACTGGACTGTTGTTGACTCTTCTCTGCCTGTCCCCCTGTTCTTGTCATTACCTCTAGGCTTCTGACCTCGGACCTGCTGCTGACAACGTCCCCACCTGCAACCCTGTATCCTGTACGTACTCTCCTGGAATCTTGACCTCATCTCTGTCTTCTTCCAGTGTCCTGTTGCTACCTCCTGGCTTCTGACTTTGACTTGTCTGACTATACCTCCATTCACATTCACGCAAGTAGTGTCTAGCACCGCCTTGTGACGGACATCACAGATATTTATGCTTATTGTAAAAAAGAGTTTTGTTGACAGATACTGTTCTTTTAAAACATCAAATATTGCAGTGATAAAACATCATGCCAGTCTAGTGTTGTGAGCTCACATCAAAATATATGGGATCACTTTAATTACTAGCAGAGTTTAGTGTTCCTTGCTATACTTTAATAGGAGCTTGGGTAAAATTAAGAAGAAAAATTGCACGCTATTTCTCTGTACATCTATAAAGTGACCTAAATCTACTATGTTTAATGCTATAGATTGTTTAATCATAAATATAGGCGATGTATACATAAAAATGTAATTATCAAATGTAGCATTTATAGTACCAGTCATATAACAGAAGTAAATACATTTATAAAAGTTAAAGTTTGGTTTTAGCCCAAAATAAAAATGATGACTTGTAAAAGGCAATGCTTGTATAATAAATAAAAGCATTATCTGAAGAGGTTCTTGAATCAAATGCATAGGATTACCATAATCATGGGCCACAAGGGAATAACCATAATGTCATTCCTTGTAATTTAAGCCACATTATTTATTGTCCATTCTGCAATTTTCTTAGTACTGCAATGCACAATCATTAATGATAATGGCCTCATATGTATTAGCTGAAATGTTTATGCATTATAAATGTGAGCAGAAGTGTTTCTATTCTTGACAGATTTCCTGACTCATGTATCATTACTGTGTTCTGCTCCATTCTGTAACATATATATATATATATATATATATATATATATATATATATATATATATATATATATATATATACACTGAGCATTCATTATAGAGTTCCCCTTTACATATTGGCCCACACAGTAATATGTCAATGGCATAATGCTACTGCTAATGGGCTAACAGTTGCACATGCTGTGTTAAAATTCAGACTGTTTATTCTATTATTGGTTACGGGTTATGTTTATTGATTAGATATACACCCTAAGTTCTAAATCTGTATGTGTAGCCCCAAATGTACACAAGATACCCCTAAAACAGCAGTCCTCCTACCTTCAAAGCTACATTCAAGTCTAAAGGGTACCTTACATGCTGCGATTTCGCTAGCGAGATCGCTAGCGAGCGTACCCGGCCCGCCATCGCTGTCCGTGGTGCACCACATTGCTAGGAACAGTCATATGGACTTACCTGCCTAGCGACGTCGCTGTGACCGGCGAACCGCCTCCTTTCTAAGGGGGCAGTTCGTTCGGCGTCATAGCGACGTCACTAAGCGGCCGCCCAATAGAAGCGGAGGGGCGGAGATGAGCGGGCTGAACATCCTGCCCACATCCTTCCTTCCTCATTGCCGGCCACTAACTCCTGCAGATGGCTACCACCGTCTGCCAACCTTGCTGACAGTGCCTGGGCTCCTACCCAGACACTAACAGGTTCTGTCCTCTCACTTTCACCTCCAAACTTAATCTGTCACTTTTCCCGCCTCCAGGCCTGTGAACTCCTCGGTGGGTGGGGCCAACTGCCTGGCTCCGCCCCACCTGGTGTGGACATTAGACCCTGGAGGGAGGCAACAAGGGTTTTGTTTGAAAGGTGTGAACTATCCAGGGGAGGGGGTGTGTGTGGTGTTATGTCTGTGACTACCTGGCTAGTCCAGGGCGTCACATTCCCCCTTGGTGAAATGCAGACCGTCCGCGGGCTGCCAGTCCATCACCGGTTTTATTTTTCTGAAAAATATAAACATAAACAACTGTACGCATATTTCAAATCTTCTTATGGGAGGCATGGTGCTTCAACGTTACAAACATTAATAAAAACATTTTTATTACTAACGGACGGGTTCATGTTCTTCCACTCCCCCACCCAAGCAACCTACACCTTGATGCTGCCCCTAAGAAATGGGCAGCACCCCTTTACCCCAGTCCTGGTCCAGGTTACCCGAGCGGGAACGAGCACGGTGTCTCGCACCCGGCTGTCACTTCAGGGGACTCCACGTCCAGGGGGACCCCTAACCCCCAGGGGATGGTCACCGGTCCTGGTGGTGACCGGACCCCAGCCTACTCTGCTGCGGGTCCTTCCTCCAATCTGCCTCTCCGGAGGTGGCAACGGAATACAGCCCACAGCTTATTTACAAGACCACAAGTTCGTGGTTGGCCTGCAAGTTCTCGGCCTTGTTCATGAGTAGTTTCTCATGTGGGCTGTTTTGAAGTAAACATACTGATGGTCCCAACGGGGACAACTTTCTCCTTCCACGGACTGTAATCAGGTAAGTCTTCAAATTAATTAGTGTTCATTCAATTAAAACAAAGTGCTGAGGGTCCCAACGGGGACAACTGTAGTGCAACGGTGGACCGCTGCCATTATTTGAGGTCGCCTTCCTCATATGCCTCCTCCAACTCGACATCCGGACGTCACGGTGGGGGAGGGGACTGGGACCACATCTGGACACCACGGCCTTCCCTCTGCTTCTCGTCTAGGGCAAACCAGCCCCTCTCCACGCAATGTCGGGTGTAGGTCACTAGGTCGCCCGGTTGTAGGTCGCGACCAGGATGACCCATTGGTAGGTGGGAGTTCACATCACGGCGGGCCACAAATATCTCGGCCTCCAGGCCTGGTTCGTAGATGAAGCCGTATCCCCGCTGAGGATCAAACCGCCTCACCTGGCCCTCATACACCGGGCCCCGCACCTGAAAGGTGGCGTTGCGGAGATTGTCTTTCTCTTTTATGATGCGTGCCAGCACTTCGGCTCTCTGCTGCTCTCTGGCGGCAATCTCGCGGCCCAGCGGGGTCGGCTCCCTGTCCCAGTAGGGGGCGTTTGCGTGCCACTGCGCATGGGTCGGGCCCCGCTGGACCTCTCCCACACCGGCCACGACCGGTACTCTCTTTGGGGGGTCCTGCGGTGACGCGGCCTGGGGTGTTGCTTTGCAGCGGCGACTCGGCGCAGCCTCAGCCGAGGCGTGGGGTTTGGGGACAGCAGGCCTCACCCGCTGAGCCTCCCTGCTTGCAGCTTCTACCTCTTTTGTAGCCGGACGGACTGCCGGAGCCGGGACTGTCTCGGGTGCGGTCACTTCCAGGGCCGATGGCTTCTTTTCACAGATGGGCACCTCCCGCGGGATCTTCCAGGGCAGCGGGGGCGGTGCGGGTCATTCATGGGCAACGCTTACAGACTGGTCCTCCAGGGTGGACGGGCTGAACTCCGCTACCGGTGTCAGGGGCAGCGGGCCTAGAGGCCAGGCAGCGACATCCGGTGCGGATGGCGGGGGAGGCAGCAGGGTGAACGGGTGCAGACCGGGCCCCTCAGTCGCAGCGACCGGTCCTTCAGGGACACAGGGGCGCGGGTCGCTTACCCGCTCCTCCAGCACTGTCTCCACCTCGCGTCTCCGCACGGCCGCCGCTACCTCCTCCATTTCGGCCACCCACCGCTTCATTAGGAATCGGACCTGGGCCTGCAGGCGGCAGCACATTTGCGTGGTCCGGGCCTCCACCCACGCCACTGTTCCTGGCGTGGGCTCCGGGATCTCGGCATTGCAGGACGGAACGGACATGTTAGCGCTTGTGCTTCCAGGAACCGGATGTATAGCAGAGCCCTGGCGTCCCTGCTCTTTATACCCTCGGTTACATATGGCAGGCCTTCACCTGCCCCCCCTTGATTATTTCTAGCACTTCCTCTTTGGGGGCGGGGCTTCACTTTCGCGCCTTCCCTGCTCGGGGAAAACGCTTGAGCGGGAGATTTTCACGCCAAAGATGGCGAAACTTCAAATTTTTTGGCCGGACGCCGCCGGCGGGGACTGCAAGGCGCACTTCTACCGGTAGGTAGATTGGTTCTATCCTGTTCACAGATGCCAAACTGTCGCGGGTGGAGAGGCCGCACTCGCTATGCTCGGGTCCGCTCTGCTGCTGCTGCTCGGTGGCTCGAGCGGTGGGCCGGACCCGGGGACTCGAGCAGAGATCCTTGCCCACGAGTGAAAAGGGGGTGGTTTGTTTGGGGAGATAGTTTGTGACGCCACCCATGGGTCTTGGTTGTTGGGAAACCCCTGGGGTTCCGGTCACTTTCGGATTTGACCGTTGTTGGCGACTCCAAGCCTAGTCGAGGTCCGATGGCCCTGCCTTTGTGCTTAGCTTCACTCCCCTCCCCGGTTTGGTACCGGCGGGCCACCATCCGACCCCAGTCCTACAGTTCTGCAGAGAACCACTAACTCCTGCAGACGGCCACAACCGTCTGCCAACATTGCTGACAGTGCCTGGGCTCCTACCCAGACACTAACAGGTTCTGTCCTCTCACTTTCACCTCCAAACTTAATCTCTCACTTTTCCCGCCTCCAGGCCTGTGAACTCCTCGGTGGGTGGGGCCAACCACCTGGCTCCGCCCCACCTGGTGTGGACATCAGACCCTGGAGGGAGACAGCAAGTGTTTTTGTTTGACTGGTGTGAACTATCCAGGGGAGGGGGTGTGTGTGTGGTGTTATGTCTGTGACTACCTGGCTAGTCCAGGGCGTCACACGTACCATATGGTCAAGCTGCTCCCACAACAGCTCAATAGGGTTGAGATCTGGTGACTGGACTGGCCACTCCATAACAGATAGAATACCAGCTGCCTGCCTCTTCTCTAAATAGTTCATGCATAATTTGGAGGTGTGCTTCGGGTCACTGTCCTGTTGTAGGGTGAAATTGGCTCCAATCAAGCGCTGCCCACAGGGTATGGCATGGTATTGCAAAATGGAGTGATAGCCTCCCTTATTCAAAATACATTTCACATTGTACAAATCTCCCACTTTACCAGCACCAAAGCAACCCCAGACCATCACATAACTCCACCATGCCTGACAGATGGCGTCAGGCACTCTTCCAGCATCTTTTTAGTTGTTCTTAATCTCACAAATGTTCTTCTGTATAATCCAAACATCTCAAACTTCGATTCGTCTTTACATAACTTTTTTACAATCTTCCGCTGTCCAATGTCTGTGTTCTTTTGCCCATATTAATCTTTTCCTTTTATTAACCAGTCTCAGATATGGCTTTTTTTTTGCCACGTGCCCTGAAGGCTAGCATCCCGGAGTCGCCTCTTCACTGTTCACACTGGCGTTTTGCGGGTACTATTTAATGAAGCTGCCAGTTGAAGACCTGTGAGGTGATGATTTCTCAAACTAGAGACTCTACTGTACTTGTCTTGTTGCTCAGTTGTGCAGCGGGGCCAAGCACTTCTCTCTCTACTCTGGTTAGAGCCTGTTTGTGCTCTCCTCTGAAGAGAGTAGTACACGCCATTGTAGGAAATCTTCCGTTTCTTGGCAATTTCTCGCATGGAATATCCCTCATTTCTAAGAACAAGAATAGACTGACGAGTTTCACATGAAAGTTCTCTTTTTCTAGCCATTTTGAGAGTTTAATGGAACCAACAAATGTAGTGCTCCATATTCTCAACTAGCTTAAAGGAAGGTCAGTTTTATAGCTTCTCTAATCAGCAAAACTGTTCTCAGCTGTACTAACATACTTGCACAATGGTTTTCAAGGGATTTCTAAACATCCATTAGCCTTGTAACACAGTTAGCAAACACAATGTACCATTAGAACACTGGAGTGGTGGTTGTCGGAAATGGGCCTCTATACACCTACCGTATTTTTCGGACCATAAGATGCACTTTTTTTGCCCCAAAAGTTGGGGGAAAAGTAGGGGGTTCGTCTTATGGTTTGAATGTAGGGCTGCGGGGAATGAAGGTGCTGCGGTGGAGCGGGTCATCGGAGGCACAAGCAGGCTGTAGCAGCCTGCCGTGAGCACGTGGGCCCGCTCATTACATATGCACGCCCATCCTCCCGCCCATCTCTCAGCGCTGATAGGTGGGCGGGGTGATGGGCGGGGGGTGCGCGCATAATAAACAGCCAGCCGTGATCACCCCTGGCAACTACAGCCTGGAGTGATCATGTGCGGCTGTATTCACTGCTCCCCGCGCATCATCATCAGTGTGGGGTGCAGTGAATCAGTACACTCACCGTTCCCCTGCAGCACCGCGATGTCCTCCTGATTGCCGGCCGCACAGTGTGGAGACTTGTGGGGCTCACAGCGATGACGTCATTGCTGTGCGCATGTGTCCACACAGCGGTGCCGGCACAGACAGAAGGAGATCGTGCTGCTGAAGGGAGCGTGGCCGGCTCCACACAGCGCTGCCGGCACAGACGGAGGAGGAGCGACGCTGCGTGGAGAGAGGAAAGGTGAATCTAAATGTTTATTAATTTATTTTTTTTATGTGTGTGGATGGGCGCATATGAGCATGATGATGGGCGCATATGAGCATGATGATGGGCACATATGAGCATGATGATGGGCGCATATGAGCATGATGATGGGTGCATATGAGCAGGATGATGGGCGCATATGATCAGGATGATGGGGGCATATGAGCATGATGATGGGCGCATATGAGCATGATGATGGGCGCATATGAGCAGGATGATGGGCGCATATGAGCATGATGATGGGCGCATATGAGCATCATGATGGGCGCATATGAGCATGATGATGGGCGCATATGAGCATGATGATGGGCGCATATGAGCATGATGATGGGCGCATATGAGCAGGATGATGGGGGCATATGAGCAGGATGATGGGCGCATATGAACATGATGATGGGCGCATATGAGCATGATGATGGGCGCATATGAGCAGGATGATGGGTGCATATGAGCAGGATGATGGGGACATATAGCAGGATGAGGGACATATAGCAGGGTGAGGGACATATAGCAGGATGAGGGATATATATATATCCCTCATCCTGCTATCTATATATATAATTGCCTTATTCTGTCTGTCTGTCTGTCTGTCATGCTTCAAAATTGTGTCCTTCCGGTGACATTGTGTCCTTATGGTGACACAAAGCTGATTGGCCGCTGGGCTCGCCATGGCCCCGCCCCCCACACGGATTGGCCTCTCGCCCCGGCTCTCTGCAGGCCCCACCCCCCTCACGCAATGCACGCTCGCTCTGGCCCAACTGACACGTAGCTCCGACTCCCAGGTGAGTACACACACACACATCACATCACACTCACTCTCACACACACCTCACACATCACATCCACACACTCACAACATCCTGGGATATCGCTTGCTTCTACACCGGCTCCGTCTGGATCCCAGCAGCGCCAGACATAACCTTGCGATGCTGGGATCTTGACGGAGCCCGTGAACGCTGGTAACCATTATACACATCGGGTAACTAAGGTCCCTTAGTTACCCGATGTGTACCATAGTTACCAGTGTACACCGGCTCATACTCACTCTCACACACACATCACACATACATCACATCGCATCCACATACTCACAGCATCCGGAGATATCGCTTGCTTCTCGGCCTCGATACTGTGCTGTGAGCTTCCAGGACCTGCCGGAGGATCACATGGCCAGAAGCATGTGATATCTCCGGATGTTGTGAGTATGAGCGCGTATGTGCAATATCGTCAATGTGTGTGTACGTGAGTGTATGCGATCGGGTGTGTGGGTGTGTGTGTATGCGATCGGGTGTGTGGGTGTGAGTGTATGCGATCGGATCTGTGAGTGTCGGCAGAGGAGCACGGCATGCTGGAGGAGGCTGGGAGGAGAGAGGCTGATCCTGGGGAAGGCTGGGATGGGGAGGCTGATGCTGGAGACGGAGAGGCTGATGCTGGAGACAGAGAGGCTGATGCTGGGGACAGAGAGGCTGATGCTGGGGACAGAGAGGCTGATGCTGGGGACAGAGAGGCTGATGCTGGAGACAGAGAGGCTGATGCTGGAGACAGAGAGGCTGATGCTGGGGACAGAGAGGCTGATGCTGGGGACAGAGAGGCTGATGCTAGGGACAGAGAGGCTGATGCTAGGGACAGAGAGGCTGATGCTGGAGACAGAGAGGCTGATGCTTGAGACAGAGAGGCTGATGCTGGGGACAGAGAGGCTGATGCTGGAGACAGAGAGGCTGATGCTGGAGACAGAGAGGCTGATGCTGGGGACAGAGAGGCTGATGCTGGGGACAGAGAGGCTGATGCTGGGGACAGAGAGGCTGATGCTGGAGACAGAGAGGCTGATGCTGGAGACAGAGAGGCTGATGCTGGGGACAGAGAGGCTGATGCTGGAGACAGAGAGGCTGATGCTGGGGACAGAGAGGCTGATGCTGGGATGAGAGAGGCTGATGCTGAGGACAGAGAGGCTGATGCTGAAGACAGAGAGGCTGATGCTAGGGACAGAGAGGCTGATGCTGGAGACAGAGAGGTTGATGCTGGAGACAGGGAGGCTGATGCTGGGGACAGAGAGGCTGATGCTGGAGACAGAGAGGCTGATGCTGGAGACAGAGAGGCTGATGCTGGGGACAGAGAGGCTGATGCTGGGGACAGAGAGGCTGATGGTGGGGACAGAGAGGCTGATGCTGGGAGGAGAGAGGCTGATGCTGGAGACAGAGAGGCTGATGCTGGAGACAGAGAGGCTGATGCTGGAGACAGAGAGGCTGATGCTGGGGACAGAGAGGCTGATGCTGGGGACAGAGAGGCTGATGCTGGGGACAGAGAGGCTGATGCTGGGGACAGAGAGGCTGATGCTGGGGACAGAGAGGCTGATGCTGGGGACAGAGAAGCTGATGCTGGGGACAGAGAGGCTGATGCTGGCGCAGCATGGCGGATGGAGCACATTTGGGAGTGCGCAGCATGGCGGATGGAGCACGTTTGGGAGTGCGCAGCATGGCGGATGGAGCACGTTTGGGAGTGCGCAGCATGGCGGATGGAGCACGTTTGGGAGTGCGCAGCATGGCGGATGGAGCACGTTTGGGAGTGCGCAGCATGGCGGATGGAGCACGTTTGGGAGTGCGCAGCATGGCGGATGGAGCACGTTTGGGAGTGCGCAGCATGGCGGATGGAGCACGTTTGGGAGTGCGCAGCATGGCAGCTGGAGCACGTTTGGGAGTGCGCAGCATGGCGGATGGAGCACATTTGGGAGTGCGCAGCATGGGAGATGGAGCACGATGGGGGGTGCGCAGCATAGGGGATGGAGCACGATGGGGAGTGCGCTGCATGGGGGATGGAGCATTATGGGGAGTGCGGAGTATGGCGGATGGAGCACGTTTGGGGGTGCGCAGCATGGCGGATGGAGCACGTTTGGGAGTGCGCAGCATGGCGGATGGAGCACGTTTGGGAGTGCGCAGCATGGGAGATGGAGCATGATGGGGAGTGCGCAGCATGGCGGATGGAGCACGTTTGGGAGTGCGCAGCATGGGGGATGGAGCACGATGGGGAGTGCGCATCATGGCGGAAGGAGCACGTTTGGGAGTGCGCAGCATGGCGGATGGAGCACGTTTGGGAGTGCGCAGGATGGGAGATGGAGCACGATGGGGGGTGCGCAGCATGGGGGATGGAGCACGATGGGGAGTGCGCTGCATGGGGGATGGAGCACGATGGGAAGTGCACACCTCCCCCCAACACACACACACACACGCGCGCGCGCACTGCACAACACACCACACACACTGGGAACCACAAACAACTGCCCTACACAGACACCCACACACACAGACAACGCTGCACACACAAATATACGCACATACCGCACAACACACACATTGCACAAAACATACCTCCCCCCAAAACACACCACACACACACAAACTGCGCAACACACACACAACGCTACAGACACACAGCGCTCCACAAACAACGCAACACACAAACAACACCCCTCTCACCCCCCATCACACCCAGACAACATCCAGAACATGTACAGCGCCCTACACAAACACTTGGTAACTACACACAACAACATCTATATATATATATATATATATATATATATATATATATATAACAAAAATCATACATGAACTACACAATACGTAAATACTAGAACACCCGATCGGGCCACCTTCTAGTATATATATATATAAATATAAGGATGGGGATTATATACAAGGCAGGAGGGTCATTACCAGAATGGAGTACCTTACTAGAGAATTTGGGGACATTACCCCCATAACAGTGTCAGCAGCAGATCCTCGCCCCATAACAGTGTGTCGTGACCACATTTTTTGCTTAAAATTTTATTTTCCTATTTTCCTTCTCTAAAACCAAGGTACGTCTCATGGTCCGGTGCATCTTATAGTCCGAAAAATACGGTATGTAGTAGATATTGCATTAAAAACCAGACGTTTGATGATAGAATAGTCATTTACCACATTATCAATGTATAGAGTGTATTTCTGTTTAATTTAATGTTAGCTTCATTGAAAATAATGTGCTTTTCTTTCAAAAATAAGGAAATATCTAAGTGACCCTAAACTTTTGAACTGTACTATATATATATATATATATATATATATATATATACATATATACAGCTCTGGCAATATCTATATTTAGGTATATTTTTGAGTGAAATGTAATTGTTCTTTTATTCTATAAACTACAGACAACATTTTTGAAAATGAGAGATGGTCAAAATAACAAAAAAATGCTTAGCTTTCAGACCTCAATTAATGCAAAGCAAACAAGTTCATAATTAGGAAGTACGAGATAAATGGAGATTTTGTATTAAAAATTTTATTCTGCAAAAAGTGTCAACCAAATGCCAACGTTTAGGCTCACATCTGAGCCTTTCTCAAGGCATATATCATAAGGCAGGTAGGTATGAGTATAGATACTCAGCAGAATACAAATTAGGCCTTGTGTGCACTATAGAAAGGATTTTTCTCAATACATTTCTTGAGAGTCTGAAAGATTAGCGCACTTGCGTTCAAAAAAACTCACCAATAACACACCTGCGTTTTTGCTGCGTTTTTGATTTGTTTTTGATGCATTATTGATGTTATTTTCCACAGGTGTGTCCCTGCATTTTTTTACCATTATCTATGGCAAAAAATGCAGTTACCTGCAGAAAAGAAGTGACATGCTCATTCTTTTTCTCAAGAAATTCTGCAGAAAGAATGTTCTTGAGAAAAAAAGCACAGTGTGCGCACAGCTAATTTTTTTTCTCATAGTTTTTGCTGGGAAATGTCTGCAGAAAGATTACAACCATTTTCTCAAGAAAATTTCCGCAGCAAAAACGCAAAAAAAAGTGGGTAAAAATGAAGTGTGCGCACAGGGCCTTACAATTGTAAATACCAGAGGATGGAAGGAGGCAGAGATGAGTAATAAGAGACCAGGGCAGATAGGTAGATAATGGTGACTGGAGAAACAGCAGGGTACAGATAGGAGGACTGTGTCCAGTGGGCTGGCTGTCCGGTGACAAGCACCTGGTGCAAAGCAGTTCTTCTTTGTTTGATGGCTTGTAACTATCCATCTTCCTCTTGCTTATATTCCAGATTCCAGAGGTTTTCCATGGGGTTGAGGTCTGTAGATTGGGCTGGCGATGACAGGGTTTTGATGTGATGGTCCTTCATCCACACATTGATTGACCTAGCTGTGTGACATGGCGCATTGTCCTGCTCTAAAAACCAGTCCTCAGAGCTGGGGAACATTGCCTGAGCAGAATGAAGCAATAGGTTTTCCAGGATAACCTTATATACGGCTTGATTCATATGTCCTTCGCAAAGATTAACCTGCCTAATTCCAGCGTGGCTGAAGCATACCCAGCTCATCACCTATCCTCCAGGTGTTGGGCAAAGCTGAAAATTAGGTAATGAAAATTCAGCAAATATCTCTGCAAAGGATGTATGAATCAAGCCGCATACAAGGTTATCGTGAAAAAACAGTTGCTTCCTTCTGCTCAGGCAATGTTCCCCAACTCTTAGGACTGTTGTTTCCAGCAGGACAATGCGCCATGCCATACAGCTAAGTCAATAAATGAAGGGCCACCACATCAAATCCCTGTCATGGCCAGCTTAATCTCCAGACCTGAACCCCATTGAAAACCTCTGGAATGTAATCAAGCAGAAGATGGATATTCACAAGCCATCAAACAAAGAAGAACTGCTTAGATTTTTGCACCAGAAGGGGCATAAGGTCACCCAAAAGCAGTGTGAAATACTGGTGGAAATCATGCTAAGACGCATGAAAGCTATGATTAAAAATTATGGTTATTCCACAAAATATTGATTTCTGAACTCTTTCTGAGTTAAAACATTAGCATTGTTGTTTCTAAATGATTATGAATTTGTTTTCTTTCCATTATTTGAGGTCTGAAAGCAATGCATTTTTTGTTATTTTGACCATTTCTCATTTTCAGAAAATAAATACAAAATTTATTACTTGGAAATTCAGAGACATGTTGTCAGTAGTTTATAGAATAAAAAAACAATTTACATTTTACTCAAAAATATACCTATAAAGAGAAAAATCAGAAAAACGGAAAATTTGGAAGTGATCTCTTAATTTTAAACCAGTAACAACATTTTGGTTAAAATATATACAGTTACATTCATAATTTGCGTTTCGCTGTAGTACTTTAAAGCAATTCAGCGTTTTCAGATAAAACAAGAGGCATGGCTTAGCCGCAGCTAAGGAACAAACATATTTATAGCCGTTTTCAACAAATGAACTGTGTGTATATACGTATATACGTACATGTACTTTCACACTATAGTCAACAATTTAATTTAGCCAATAAATTGCATGTCTTGCATGTCTTGTAACTTTTTCATAAATATGATTTAAGGCAATTGTAATAAAACTGATAAGTTGTGCATACCATACTAATAGCATACTAATTAAATTCAGAGAATAAAAAGGGTGCAGCCAGCTGATCTATTATGGTTATTGTAGAGTAGGAGCACAGACAATCAATTCTGACCAACTGTGGATATCCAAGTATCCATAGTCAGTACTACTAGCACCAATCATACTAGGTCACACATTCTAAACCTTTTATTACTCACCAGCAACAAAGTGTTTCATCATTGTAGATCAATTAGATGTGCGATCATATGGACGAATTTTTAATCCTGACCGACGTCGATCTTTTTTCTATATTACTGGACATTCATAGTGTGACGCTCTGTACCCCAGGGGTCACAGGTAATAACATCTACCACATACACACACACCCCCATCCCCTGTGAGGTCACACACATGTCACCCGAAAGGGAGACCTGATACCTCCCTCAGAGCGAGTAGAGCACACCAGGTGGGCGGAGTCAAGCGGAAAGATATGCCCACCGAGGAGACTACTGTCCTGGGGCAGGAAGTTCAAGGAGATGAGTTTTGGAGTTGACAGTGAGTGGTAGAGGAGCAGCTGTCAGGGACTCGGGTAGGAGCCTGGGCCCCTTGGAGAACGTCAGGCAGGCAGACGGTGGTGGCCGTCTGCAGGAGTACTGGTACAGCAACCGGCAGAACCATACAGACCGGGCCTGGGTTGGAACCCGCCGGTCCCGATCCGGGGAGTCAACCATGTACCGGAGCACCAACAGGAAGGTACTCAGACCCCGTCCTAGCTTAGAAGCCACTGACTATAGGCAAATTGACTGATTGCTGGCCGGACCTCACGGGTTCATCCACACCCAAAGTCCCGAAAGAAGGCAAATGCCCACCGAGATCGGTTAAGCACCAACGCCAAGGGCCAAACACCCGAAGGGCCAGTGCCTGCGGGCAACCGAGGGCTCCTCCAGCAGCAGCCGGCCGCAGGGACCGACCACATCCGAACTTTGGTTTACCAGTGATTCTGAGTGTGAATCAATCGTGAGTACACCAGTGCCATCCGGGCACGATGCTACACCGCGGCATGGTGCCCTGCACCCCGATGGCAACATCACCCCTTGCAGTCCCCCACAGGGGCCCCGGGACACACCGCCCCTACCCACGGAGGGGCTACCATCTCAGCTGCGGCCGCAACACTGATCCCGGACGAGTCCACTATAACTTCAGCCACAGCGGTGGTGCATCCCCCGTCACCACGACCTGTGGGTGGCGTCACGACCCGTTACACAACCACAACCCCCCACCGCGTTCCCTATACCCCTCCGGGGCCGGCCGCTGCGGTTGAGAGGCCTGGTCTTCCCCTAGACCCTATACAGCCTCCGCCGTCACCCGTGGGGAGTGTCGCGGCTGGTCGAGCTGGCCCACTGCCTCCCGCCATGGTAACGGGACCCGAAGTGCTGCGTCCGGAAGATCTGGAGGTCGGGGTGGCTGAGAGAGCAGCCGGCCCCGAAGTAACGGCAGCTGATGACAACCCGCTGGCCATAGAGAGAGAAATGGCCCCGACAGCCTGCATGGCCCAGAGGGAGATGAGGCCCAGCTGAGCAGAGAATGATAGCAGCGACTCCGGTCCCGATACAGAGCCGGTCTCAGGGTCGGAGGAGGCCGATGAAAGTCTCCTTGATGGCAGTGCCCCGACGGCCACGTACATCCCGCGATGCGGGGGCAACAGATACCGGATGGCCCTTTCCCATCAGGCCTGCTGCATGCTGGAGATGTTTGAGGCGGAGGCTGAATCCGCATCGGAGGAAGAGTTGGAGTAAGATGGTAGCCGTTGCTGCTAAAAAGGACCCGTCCCCGTTGGGACTTGTGTGTAGTTGAAAACCCCTGTTGCGTGAGTGACTGCTCATGGACAAGGCCGTGGACTTGCCGGCCACCCAAAAACTTTTGGGCTTGTAAATATTGCCCTGTCTGCGCCCTTTGACATGCCTTTCCGTTCCGTTTGCCTCTGGAGAGGCAGATTGGAGGAAGGACTCGCAGCAGAGCAGGCTGGGGTCCGGTTACCACTGGGACCGGTGACCATCCTCCGGGGAGCCCTTGACAACTGCCGGGTGCGCTGCCCTGTACCCATTCCCGCCTGGGTGACCTACCGTGTTCCTGTTTCCGGCCTGGGGAAAAGGGGTGCTGCCCATTTCTTAGGGGCAGCATCAAGGCTAGGTTGTTTGGGTGGGAAAGGCAGAAGGACATGAACCTGTTCCCGTTTAATAAAGTTTGAAACGTTAAAGTAAAATGCCTCCCGTTAAGGGAAGACCTTCAGTAACCATAGTTTGTATTAATGTTATTATAATTGTAAGTGTTTTCCCGTTTTTAAAGTTAAAAAAGAAAAATAAACCAGAGTGGATCGGGCAGCCCGGGGACGGTCTGCTTTAAACCAAGGGGGTATGTGACGCCCTGGACCCCAGGGGTCACAGGTAATAACATCTACCACATACACACACACCCCCATCCCCTGTGAGGTCACACACATGTCACCCGAAAGGGAGACCTGATGCCTCCCTCAGGGCGAGTAGAGCACACCAGATGGGCGGAGTCAGGCAGAAAGACACGCCTACCGAGGAGACTACTGTCCTGGGGCAGGAAGTTCAAGGAGATGAGTTTTGGAGTTGACAGCGAGTGGTAGAGAGCAGCTGTCAGGGACCCGGGTAGGAGCCTGGGCCCCTTGGAGAACGTCAGGCAGGCAGACGGTGGTGGCCGTCTGCAGGAGTACCGGTACAGCAACCGGCGGAACCATACGGACCGGGCCTGGGTTGGAGCCCGCCGGTCCCGAACCGGGGAGTCAACCATGTACCGGAGCACCAACAGGAGGGTACTCAGACCCCGTCCTAGCTTAGAAGCCACTGAGTATAGGCAAATTGACTGATTGCTGGCCGGACCTCACGGGTTCATCCACACCCAAAGTCCTGAAAGAAGGCAAAAGCCCACCGAGACTGGGTGAGCGCCACCACCAAGGGCCAAACACCCGAAGGGCCAGCACCTGCGGGCAACTGATGGCTCTTCCGGCAGCTCAACGCCGGGGAGCGGGCTACCACTGCTTAGGCAGGGGGCCGAAACACAAACATCCAGAGGTGCACGGGAAAAGGGGCCACCATCAACCCCACAGGGGACCTCAGCAGCCGGCCGCGGGGACCGACCACTTCTGAACTTTGGTTTAACAGTGACTCTGAGTGTGAATCAATCGTGAGTACACCAGTGCCATCCGGGCACGACGCTACACCGCGGCACGGCGCCCTGCACCCCGGCGACAACATCACCCCTTGCAGTCCCCCACAGGGGCCCCGGGACACACCGCCCCTACCCACGGAGGGGCTAACATCTCAACTGTGGCTGCAACACCGATCCTGGACAAGCCCGCCATCACTTCAGCCGCAGCGGTGGTGCATCCCCTATCACCACGACCGGTGGGTGACATCACGACCCGTTATACCACCACCACCCCCCACCACCTTCCCTTAACAAGAGCGACGTGGCCCCCGGTCCGGAGGGGCTCGTGCCACCAAGAACCCGAGCCCGGACCGAGCAAGCAGAGGAAGCGGCCGGACCCCTCTCAGGGCGGTACAATAGATTTATTGGAAATCTGATCATTTAATGAAACTTTTTAACACAGGAATATATGATACAGGATAATATGAGTTCCATCAATGGAAATTAATTCTGAAAATTTGATTTTCATGAACAATTATTCATCACATACTTGCAGGACCTACTAAATAAAGATGTTCCTATAGCTACATCTATTACTGAAGAACCATTATGGAAAACTAAAACCCCTTTTTTACTCAATACAATTTAGAGTAGACTGTATGAACCATTTTCAGGATTCTGTGGAAAGAGAACTGAAATATCTCTATGATTCCACCAAATCCAGCAAAACCAGACTGAAGTTTTCTCCATCACAATACTCTTCTCAGCGTGAACTTAGAAATTTGGACAAAATTACCATTAAGATGTTGGATGAAGGTAGGATGGTAGTTGTCAAGGACTCAAATTATTATAGTTTGGAAATTTTGGACATGGTAAATTAGACTTCTACATACTAAAAATTATCTTGGAATCTCACTAAAATCTTCCAGAGTGAAACCAACCAAATTATGCAGCATGGACTTACTCTAGGTGTTCTTACCAAGTGACGGGCTGAGTACCTTGTGGTGGAACACCCTATCATGACAATCTCGCATGCCCTTCGAAAAGTACCTAAAGCCACAAATCCTCCCCTTAAGAGATCCATAATTTCGGGAATAAGCTTTGTCACTGAATATCTGAGTGAATGGCATGATTCACTACTATGGCCATTATCCCAGGTTTACTTAAGGTCTCATGTGATATTTTGGATTTTTTTTCAACGAAAAGCTAGACTTCTCTCAGTTGTGATGTAATCTTGCTATATACGTCAGTACCACACCACGTAGCTATCAGAGCGTTACAGTTTTACTTGTCCAAATTTAGTTGTTATTTTTCAAAATTTCACTAATTTATTATTGAAGTTACTCACTATTTCATGACTCATAACTTTTTCAAAATTAACCATTTCTGTGTTCTTCTAAAAAAGGGAGTTTCCCAGGTTAGACATATTCCCTGTCTTAGCCAATTTAGTAATGTAATTTCGGTAATCAGCGTTCTTGATTTCCATTGGTAACAGCTTTTCCTCTAATTTGGTTTGTTATTGAAGTTATATAGACAATTTGCTCATTATCTGGTCAGACTATATATCTGCAATACATGGATTGTAATAATAATAATGCCTCAGATTAACCTCTACATTCCATGCATAGCAAATTTCCTTTTATGGATCTGCAACTTACCTCTATAACAACAACATTATTTCTACTGCTACATCCATAAAACCCATTATTGGTAATACTATATTACATGCTCACAGCAGTCATCTCAGACATACTATTCATTTGATCCTGAAAGGAGAATTCACCAGCATCAAAAGAAACTGTAATAATGTTGTTTGCTCACAGAGGGAACTCATAGAATCACATAAAGGGTTGACTGGAAGGTGTTATTCTCCTTGGATCCTGGACAAAGTCAATGATTTGGTTCAATGGAAGGAACGGAATGATTTGATTAAGGGAAAATAAAAATAAAAAACAAAAACAGAAAATTCGATAAGGTTACTATACTAGTTTTGTTGCTACAATATGATATTTAATTCTATCACATCAAATCAATTATATCTAGGTTTCTACCTATTCTAGATGAGGATTCTATATTGGAAACAGGTTGTTCTATTGTAGTTAAATAGACAATATTAGTTCACTAATTTTTTTCCTCACGGACAGGTCATAAAACATGGTTAAATTACAAAGATTTTTACAAATGCAGTATTAATTGCTGTAGAACCTGTGCATGTCCCATGGTAACAAAACTCTTTTCTAATTAAAATAATAAGCATAACTATGATATCAAACAATATGTAAATTGTAATTTAAAAGATTTAACATATGGTATAAACATAAGTATAAACACATCTCCAATATTCAAAGTGAATATATTTCTGAAGGTGCAATTGACATGAAATTCTCACGAGATGTCGGTAACAACCCATCCAATCCACACAGGGAAAGAATTCAAACCGTACATGTCCATAAATTAAGTTATGTCTACTAATGAGAAATTACACAAGTAAAAGTATTGAAAATGCTTACTCAAATGTTAATATTTCATGCAAAAGCCTTTATTGGTGACAGCTTTAAGACACCTCTTGCATGGAAAAACCAGTAGCATGCATTGCTCAGGTGTGCTTTTAGCCCATTCTTCCAAACAAACAGTTTTTAAGTCCTGAAGGTTACATAAGCTCCTTTTATGAACTCTGAGCATTACTTCCTTCCATACATTTTCTATTGGATTCAGGTCAGGTGATTGTCTGGGCCATTATGGCAGGTTTTTCTTTCTTTCCCTGAAACCAATTGAGAATTTCCTTGACTATGTGTTTGGGATCATTGTCTTGCTGAAATGTCCACATTCATTTCATCTTCATCATCCTGGTAGATGGCAACAGATTTTTATCAAGAATGTCTAGATACTTTAGTCCTTTTATTCTTTCTTCAATTATATGAAGTTTTTCAGTGCTTCATGCTGAAAAACAGTCCCACACCATGATGCTCTCACTTCAAAACTTCACTGTTGGTATGGTGATTTTGAGGTGGAATTCTTTGGCATCCAAAGAGTTCAATTGTGTTCTCATCTGACCAGATTATATTCTTACAGTATTTCTCAGAGTTGTCCAAATGTTGTTGAGCAAACTTTAAAAGTGCTTGAACAAACTTTTTGTTAAGTAATGGAGTCTTGCATAGTGTGTGCGCATACAGGCCATGGAGGCTGAGTGCATTATTTATTGTTTTCTTTGAAACAATTGTACCTGATGATTACAGGTCTTTCTGTAGCTCTCCACAGGGGGTCCTTGCCTCTTGGACAATTTGTCTGAATTTTCTTTTCAATCTGCTGTTTGAAATGTTGCGGGGAGCATCTGGCTGTGGCCGGTTTATGGTGAGATATTCTTTATTTTCTTCCATATTATGGCTTCAACCGTGCTCACTGGAACCTTCAATAGTTGAGAAATTATTCTCTACCAATGCCACTAGTATGAACTTGAAAATGGAACAAGCACTGAGGTATTTCCAAAAATATCAAAATGTATTTTATCATTGCATTAAAAATACAAAGATCAGTGAATCCATAAAAATATCAAAATAGATGGGAAACAGATAACGCATTTCTGGCCTAAATGGCTCTTAGTCTCTACCTTAAAGGTAGGAACTAAGGGCCCTAATTTATTATATTGTTTGCCATTTTTGTTTATTTGTGCTGTTTTCTTTGTTGATTTGATTTTTATTTCTATGTGATCTGCATGTCATGTCTTGTCAGGTGTTTTACCTATACACCTTTGTGTGATCTCATAAGCTGTTAATTTTGAACTGAAAGATTCATTGTAAATTAGCTCCCACAAAGGATGCTGGAGTGCATCTAAAACACGTAGCTGTTGTACATGGCTACAGTGAAGAACATTGTTATTTGATCCCTTGCTGATTTTGTAAGTTTGCCCACTGATAAATACATGAACAGTAGTGATGAGCGAGCATGCTTGTTACTACTCGGTACTCGCACGAGTATCACTGTACTCGGGCTACTCGGCGGGGACCGAGTAATCTCGCGATACTCGTGCTGTACTCGTGGTCTTCATTTCTGCATGTTGGCGCTCTTTTGAGAGCCAGCCCTCATGCAGGGATTGGCTGGCAGACCACTGCAATGCCACAGCCCTGTTAGTTGTGGAATTGCAGTGATTGGCCGGCCTGCACAGCGTGACCGAGCCTTTATACCGGCCGGCGCGCTGTGCTCTGCTCACAGCTATCCAGACAGTCAGTGCAGGGAGAGTGTCGCTGATTCAGGGAAAGCTTTGCGGCCCTTTATAGCTTTTTCAGTTGCAGGGCTGCAAACAGTGTGACCAAAAGTCCTTCTCAGGACTATTCTAGTTGTATACAGGCAGGAAGGGTATAGCCAGGTCGGAGTACAGTAGCAGAGTCCTTCTCAGGACTATTGTTGCTATATACAGGCAGGTTATAGCCAGGTCTGAATACAGGGTAGTGACCAGAAGAGTCCTTGTCAGGACTATTGTACCAGTATACAGGCAGGCAGGCAGGCAGGCAGGGTATATATAGCCATTCCTAGTGGTGACCGTATACCAGCCTTCATCATATCTGGGGCTAGTGTATACAGTCTAAAACAGTCCAGATAGTGTCTGACTTATCTGTAATTGTCGCTCCCCAAAAAAACCTGTTAGGTTCTTAGTGCGTCCGTGCTTGGTTTTTAAAACCGCACGTGTGTGCCTGTCGGTGGCAGCGTACAGGTGCACTTGTGTGCAATTTCCACAAACTTTGATATAACGCACAAGTAGTGAATACACGTCACCACAGCATTGCAAAATGCGCAAGGGCATTGGCAAGGAACAAGGAAGTGGACGTGATGGTGGTGCAGGCAGAGGCCGAGGTCGTGGGCAAGCTCTAATTTCGCCACAACAAAGGGCCACATCTAGTCGCTCGCACGCCCTGTCCCAAATTCTTGGGGACAACAGCAGTACACCGCTCTTGAACCAAGACCAGTGTCAACAGGTTGTTAGTTGGATAGCAGATAATGCTTCCAGTCAGATTGGCACCACCACAAACACTCTGTCTTCCACATGGTCAAGTGTCAGTAGCCGTGATACTGCACCGCACATTTCTGAACCTGATCCTCCTTCCTACCACCAGGCTGAGTACACGTCCTCCTCGGACATTACTGATCCCACACTTGGACACTCGGAAGAGCTGTTCATGTTTCCATTCACACATTCTGGCCTCTCGCCAGCTCATATTGAAGTGGGTCATGAGGAGATCGTCTGTACAGATGGCCAAATATTTGAGCAGCCACGTTCTCACGAAGTTGGCAACGTGTCTCAACAAGTGGTGGACGATGATGAGACACAATTGTCAGGAAGTCAGGAGGAGGAGCAGGGTGCGGAAGAGGAAGACGACGTGGTGGATGATCCAGTAACTGACCCAACCTGGCAGGAGGATATGCAGAGCGAGGACAGCAGTGCACAGGGGGAGGGAGGTGTAGCATCACAACAGGCAGTAAGAAGCAGGGTGGTGGCCCCAGGCAGAAGTCAGGCAACCGGTCCCCCGAACAAGACGACGACACAAGGTGCCTGTACAAATGTTAGGTCTTCCCGAGTCTGGCAGTTTTTTAAGTTGGCTCCAGATGATTCTAAAAAGGCCATTTGCAACACCTGCCGTGCCAGCATCAGCAGGGGTACCAAAACTAGCAGCCTGACCACCACCAGCATGATCAGGCACATGTCAGCCAAGCACCCGACTTTGTAGGAAGTACAACAGAGTCGAGGAGCAGTGCTTGCTGATGTCACTGCTACGTCTTCGCTGGTTGTGCATGCGAGCCAATCCCCTGTCCATGCTGCCTGCGAACAAGCCTCCTCCACTCCTGCACCTGCAGTTGCCTACGCAGAAAGAACACCATCATCAAGCACGTCCTTGTCCCAGCGCAGCGTTCAGTTATCCATTCAGCAAACCTTTGAACGCAGGCGCAAATACACTGCCAACACCCCACATGCCACAGTTCTAAATGCTAACATTTCGCGACTGCTTGCGCTGGAAATGTTGCCTTTTAGGCTGGTGGAGACAGAAGCATTCCGAGACCTGATGGCGGCAGCTGTCCCACGTTACTCGGTCCCCAGCCGCCACTATTTCTCCCGGTGTGCCGTCCCCGCGTTGCATAACCACGTGTCACAAAACATCACACGTGCCCTGAACAATGCTGTTTCACCCAAGGTCCACCTAACCACAGACACGTGGACAAGTGCTTGTGGGCAAGGCCGCTACATCTCGTTGACGGCACACTGGGTTAATATTGTGGAAGCTGGGACCCAGTCTGAGCGAGGGACGGAACACGTCCTTCCCACACCAAGGTTTGCAGGCCCTACCTCAGTCAGTGTTTCACCCACACTCTACAGCTCAGGAATGTCATGCTCTTCAGCCTCCTCCTCCTCCTGCGCATCCTCATCCACTGTACCCTCCACACCAGTCCCAAGCTGGAAGCACTGCAGCACTGCCTCGGCGAAGCGGCAACAGGCTTTGCTGAAGCTAATCTGCATCGGTGACAAACCCCACAATGCAGAAGAGGTGTGGACAGCTCTGAAACAGCAGGCAGATCACTGGCTCACACCTCTGAACCTAAAGCCAGGAAAGGTCGTGTGTGACAATGGCCGGAACCTGGTGGCGGCTTTGAGGCGAGGCCAGCTGACACATGTTCCATGCGTGGCCCATGTGCTCAACCTCGTGGTTCAGCGGTTTATAAAGTCATACCCAGAGCTGTCTGATCTGCTGGTAAAAGTTCGCCGCCTGTCTGCACATTTTCGAAAGTCACCTACTGCTTCAGCCGGCCTTGCCGGCTTTCAGCGCCGTTTGCATCTCCCGGCTCACAGACTGGTGTGTGATGTCCCCACGCGTTGGAATTCAACTCTGCACATGTTGGTCAGGATATGTGAGCAGAAGAGGGCAGTTGTTGAGTACCTGCATCACCTAAGCCGTCGGGAAATGGGTCAAACTCCACACATAACACCTGAGGAGTGGAGATGGATGTCAGACCTATGTACCATCCTCCAAAACTTTGAGGACTCCACCAAGATGGTGAGTGGTGATGACGCCATTATTAGCGTCACCATACCGCTACTCTGCCTTCTAAAACGGTCTCTGCTGAAAAACAAACATGATGCATTGCAGGCGGAGCGCGATGAGTTGCAGCAAGAAACAGTAGTGGGTGTGGGTGATAACACACAGCCCAGCCTCGTCTCATCACAACGTGCAGTGGAGGACTATGACGAGGAGGAGGATGAAGACATGGAGCAACTCTCCGGCCAAATTGAGGATATGACATGCACACCAGTCATATCCTCGGTTCAGCGTGGCTGGCCAGAGGACAGGGTAGATGAGGAGGAGGAGGAGGAGGAGGAGGACAGCATGTTCAGTCATCTTGTTGGTCAGGCTACTGAAGTCCTGGCTGTTAAGAGTCTGGCGCACATGGCTGACTTTATGGTAAGCTGCCTGTCTCGTGACCCTCGCGTTAAGAACATCTTGGCCGACAATCATTACTGGTTGGTAACACTGTTAGACCCACGCTACAAGGAGAACTTTTTGTCTCTTATTCCCGTGGAGGAGAGGTCAACCAAAATGCAGCAGTTCCGGAAGGCCATAGTCACGGAAGTAGGCAAAGCATTCCCCTCACAAAACGCTAGCGGCATAGGTCAGGAATCAGTGGACAACCGAGGCGTACAGCCGAGAGAGGCACAAGTCCAATCCGCCAGAGGTAGGGGAACAGTCTTTAAGATGTGGGACAGTTTTCTCAGCCCCTCACGTACCACAGCCCCTGAGGTGCGGGGTAGTGCCACAAGAAATCCTAAGTTTGCCCAGATGCTGAAGGAGTACCTTGCAGATCGAACAACTGTACTCCGACATTCCTCTGTGCCTTACAATTATTGGGTATCCAAGCTGGACACGTGGCATGAATTGGCTCTCTACGCCTTGGAAGTCCTGGCCTGCCCTGCCGCTAGCGTTTTGTCAGAGCGTGTTTTTAGTGCCGCAGGTGGAATCATTACAGATAAACGCACCCGCCTGTCAACTGAAAATGCTGACAGGCTGACTCTGATCAAGATGAACAAGGGTTGGATTGGGCCAGACTTCACCACACCACCAGCAAATGAGAGCGGAATTTAAAGTTTGCCATGTACCTCCACTCACCCATGGGTACACACTTCTGGACTTTGGATAATCGCTGGACTGCTCCTCCTTCTCCTCATGCGCCACCATGATGACCGTTACAAATTGCAATACTTAGGCCTTTGTTTCAGGTATACCCCCAGTGGTAAATTTTTTCGCCCATTCTTTGCAGAATGGACATTACAACGACAGGAAACCCGCTCCTTTGAAATGGGAACAATGTTTTGAGGCCCTCATGCACGTCTCTACCCAGGGACAACGTGGAGCCTCCCAATTTTTGGCTGCCCTGCCTAAGGGCTATACTATAATACACCCACTTCCTGACAATGGACACTTAATGTTTTGAGGCCCTCATGCACGTCTCTATCCAGGGACAACGTGGAGCCTCCCAATTTTTGTCTGCCCTGCCAAAGGGCTATACTATAATACACCCACTTCCTTACAATGGGCACTTCAAGTTTACAGGCCCTCATGCACGTCTCTATCCAGGGACAATGTGGAGCCTCTCAATTTTTGGCTGCCCTGCCAAAGGGCTATACTATAATACACCCACTTCCTTACAATGGGCACTTCAAGTTTACAGGCCCTCATGCACGTCTCTACCCAGGGACAACGTGGAGCCTCCCAATTTTTGGCTGCCCTGCCTAAGGGCTATACTATAATACACCCACTTCCTGACAATGGACACTTAATGTTTTGAGGCCCTCATGCACGTCTCTATCCAGGGACAACATGGAGCCTCCCAATTTTTGGCTGCCCTGCCAAAGGGCTATACTATAATACACCCACTTCCTTACAATGGGCACTTCAAGTTTACAGGCCCTCATGCACGTCTCTACCCAGGGACAATGTGGAGCCTCTCAATTTTTGGCTGCCCTGCCAAAGGGCTATACTATAATACACCCACTTCCTTACAATGGGCACTTCAAGTTTACAGGCCCTCATGCACGTCTCTACCCAGGGACAACGTGGAGCCTCCCAATTTTTGGCTGCCCTGCCAAAGGGCTATACTATAATACACCCACTTCCTGACAATGGACACTTCAAGTTTACAGGCCCTCATGCACGTCTCTATGCAGGGGCATTGGTGAACCTCACAAGTTTGGACTGCCCTGGCAAAGGAAAATACTACAAAGACTCACTTCCTCAAAATGGGCACATTAGACTCAAGAGGCCTTCATGTACGTCTCTTCTCAGGGACATCGGAGTGCCACACAATGTTTTCACGTAAAATCTTTCATGTATTAATCTCAAAAAGTAACATACACCAGCTCTATCTCACTATTGGGTATGTGCCCTTAACATTTCTGCCATGAAAAATCATTTTGGGGTCA
Organism: Anomaloglossus baeobatrachus; assembly: GCF_048569485.1. Taxonomy (NCBI): domain Eukaryota; kingdom Metazoa; phylum Chordata; class Amphibia; order Anura; family Aromobatidae; genus Anomaloglossus; species Anomaloglossus baeobatrachus. Next base: position 138,297,126 of record NC_134353.1, on the reverse strand, counting down.
TTTTGGAAGATTTTCTGGTGAGTCCGTAAAAATGGCGTGAAACGCGGACAAAATTGTTCACAGCTGTGACTTTTGAGTGATAAATGCTTCAAGGGGTCTTCCCCATGCTGTTGCCATGTCATTTGAGCACTCTTCTGAGACTTTTGTGCCATTTTTAGGGTTTCTCCATGCTGCCGGGGGGTCATTTCACAAAAATACTCGGGTCTCCCATAGGATAACATTGGGCTCGTTGCTCGGCCCGAGTACACGAGTATCTTGGGAGGCTCGGCCCGAGCTTCGAGCACCCGAGCTTTTTAGTACTCGCTCATCACTAATGAACAGTCTATAATTTTAAGGGTAGGTTTATTTTAACAGTGAGAGATAGAATATAAGAAATATAATCCAGAAAATCACATTGTATAATATATAAAAAATGATTTGCATTTTGCAGAGAGAAATACGCATTTGATTCCCTACCAACCATTAAGAGTTCTGGCTCCTACAGACCAGTTAGATGCTCCTAATCAACTCATTACCTGCATTAAAGTCAGCTGTCTGAAATTGTCACCTGTATAAAAAACTCCTGTGCACAGACTCAATTAATGAGTTAGACTCTAACTTCTACAACATAGGCAAGACCAAAGAGCTTTCTAACAATGTCAGAGACAAGATCATAGACCTGCACAAGGCTGGAATGGGCTACAAAATCATAAGTAAGACGCTGGGTGAGAAGGAGACAGCTGTTGGTGCAATAGTAAGAAAATGGAAAAAATACAAAATGAATGTCAAACAACATCGATCTGGGGCTCCATGCAAAATCTCATCACGTGGGGTATCCAGGATCGTGAGAAGGTGAGAAGGTGAGAGATCAGCTTAAAGCTACACAGGAGTAACTTGTTAATGATTAGAGTTGAGCGATGTTCGAAGCTCGAGGTTCACCAATTTCATGTTCAAGTGATTGTGGGGGGTGTTCGAGACGTTTGACAAATTCGAGCTTTTTGCTAAAAGCTCGACAGTTTGAGTTACGTTCGAGAACGGTTCGAGCACCAAAAACGTGGCTTTTCACTGTAAGGCTATGTGAACACGTTGCTGTCTGCATGCGTCTTGCGTCCCCAGCACAATCCCTCTCTCTTTCCTACTCACCGATCACGGGCGTCTCGCTGCACGGCTGTCACAAATCTCCAGCGGATTTTCCTCTTTTGAAAATGGCTGCCGCTTCATTATTCAATTAGTTATTCTGTGCTTTTCCTGCCCACCGGCGTCCATGATTGGTTGCAGTCAGACACGCCCCCATGATGAGTGACAACTGTCTAACTGCAACCAATCACAGGCGCCGGCGGGCGTGTCTATATCGTGCAGTAAAATAAATAAATAAATAAATAATAATAATAAAAAAAAAAATGTTGTTCCCCCCATATTTGATACCAGCCAGGATAAAGCCGCACGGCTGGAAGCTGGTATTGTCAGGAAGGAAAGCACCACGTCATGGGGAGCCCACCACCCAAACAATATCACCCAGCAGCCGCCCGGAATTGCCGCATCCATTAGATGCGACAGTCCCGGGACTCCACCCAGCTCATCCCGAATTGCCCTGGTGCAGTGACAATTGGGGTAATAATGAGTTAATCATGCCAGGCGTCTCCCCGAGACACCTTCCATGATCAACCTGAAAGTAAGAGTAAAGAAACACACATAGCGAAAAATCCTTTATTTGCAATAAAAGACAAAAAACACCTCATTTACCTCTTTATTAATCCCAAAACAACAATCCAGGTCCGAAGTAATCCACACGACACTGTCAGCTCTGCTACATGAAGATGACAGGGAGCGCTCTGTGTCCTCTCCATGTAGCACCTGAACTGAATCACGCTGTAATCTGAGACTTCAGTCTGGAATGCAGAAGTCAAGATTACCAAATCTGCCAATGTTTTTCATTAGAGCCAGTAGCTCAATAATTAGAGTGCTTGACTCAGAAGCGTTAGTTCATGAGTTCTAGTCCTGGTAAAAAAAATGATTTATTTTAAATTAGAATTATTTATTTATAATTATAATTTAATTTAATTATGCACTGAGGGGAGGAGCCAGACATCAGCTGTGAGCCACACCTCTAAAATCGGAGCAGTTCATGGAATGAGGCTGCATTACTCTCTCTCTCTCTTTGTCTCTCTCAGTCTCTCAGTCTCAGTCTCTCTGTCTCTCTCTCTCTTTTTCTCTCTCTCTCTCTTTTTCAAATTCAAATTCAAATATGCTTTATTGGCAGGACCAAAATACAATTAGTGTTGCCAAAGCAAGAGAAATACAGTAAGTGTGGTGGGAGGGGATCAGGGTTATGTGGAGTTGGGGGCACAATTTGGGCTCTGAAAGTCCATTTAGGGGCCTTATGTTCCCCTCAGCTTATGACATGTGGTGACATATTGGGCGGCGATCTCCACCATTGATTCCTCTTCCCCCAGTAGGAAGCGGAGTTTCATGTCTTCGTCCATGGATGGAAAGTCCGGGGTATGGGTGGTAAATTTCTGGAAGTGGGAGGCCCTCACTGCTGAGTATTTGTCACATTGCAGCAGGAAGTGCGCCTCGTCCTCCAGAGCCCCCTGCTGGCAGTGCTGGCACAGTCTGTTCTCCCGCGGCTTGTATGTCTGTCGGTGCCGCCCTATTTCCACCTCTCTGAGATCTCTTTTATTTTAGCTTTTGTCAGGGTGTGTTGCTGACTTTGGCTGTACTGGCTGCCGCAGTTCCTGGCTTGTTCTGGGCTCTGGCTCAGCAGGGCTTTATGATGGTAGGAGCTGGGGTTGCTGTTCTGTATGTGCGCCTGGTGTGATAGCGCCCTCTTGTGTATACTGAACCATAAGGGGGATCGGCCCAGCTCTGCCCGACAGGCTATGTTTGAGGTGCGCCAATGGACTTGGAGGAGATATTTACAGAACTCCATGTGGAAGACTTCAGTTGGGCTGGAATCCCACTTTGTGTGATCTGGGTAGGTCACTGGGCCCCATACCTCGCTGCCATATAGCAGTATAGGGGTGATGACGCTGTCAAATATCTTGAGCCAGACTCTCACAAGTGGTTTGAGGTGGTATAGTTGTCTTCTGATGGTGTAGAAGGTTCTGTTTTCTCTCTCTCTTTTTCTCAGTCTCTCTTTTTCTCTTTTTCCCTCTCTCTCCTCTCTCCTCTCCCTCTTCTCTCTCTCTCCTCTCTCTCTTTTCTCTCTCTCTCTCCTCTCTCCCCTCTCTCTTCTCTCTCTCTCCTCTCTCTTTTCTCTCTCTCTCTCCTCTCTCTCTTCTCTCTTTCAGTCTCTCTCTCAGTCTCTCAGTCTCTCTCTCTCAGTCTCTCTCTCTGTCTCTCTCAGTCTCTCTCTCTCTTTCTCTATCTCTCTCTTTGTCTCTTTCAGTCTCTCAGTCTCAGTCTCTCTCAGTCTCTCTCGCTCTTTTTCTCTCATTCTCTCTCTTTTTCCCTCTCTCTCTCCTCTCTCTCTTCTCTCTTTCTCTTCTCTCTCTCTCTTTTCTCTCTCTCCTCTCAAATTCAAATTCAAATATGCTTTATTGGTAGAACCAAAATACAATTAGTGTTGCCAAAGCAAGAGAAATACAGTTAGGTCCAGAAATATTTGGACAGTGACACAAGTTTTGTTATTTTAGCTGTTTACAAAAACATGTTCAGAAATACAATTATATATATAATATGGGCTGAAAGTGCACACTCCCAGCTGCAATATAAAAGTTTTCACATCCAAATCGGAGAAAGGGTTTAGGAATCATAGCTCTGAAATGCATAGCCTCCTCTTTTTCAAGGGACCAAAAGTAATTGGACAAGGGACTCTAAGGGCTGCAATTAACTCTGAAGGCATCTCCCTCATTAACCTGTAATCAATGAAGTAGTTAAAAGGTCTGGGGTTGATTACAGGTGTGTGGTTTTGCATTTGGAAGCTGTTGCTGTGACCAGACAACATGCGGTCTAAGGAACTCTCAATTGAGGTGAAGCAGAACATCCTGAGGCTGAAAAAAAAGAAAAAATCCATCAGAGAGATAGCAGACATGCTTGGAGTAGCAAAATCAACAGTCGGGTACATTCTGAGAAAAAAGGAATTGACTGGTGAGCTTGGGAACTCAAAAAGGCCTGGGCGTCCACGGATGACAACAGTGGTGGATGATCGCCGCATACTTTCTTTGGTGAAGAAGAACCCGTTCACAACATCAACTGAAGTCCAGAACACTCTCAGTGAAGTAGGTGTATCTGTCTCTAAGTCAACAGTAAAGAGAAGACTCCATGAAAGTAAATACAAAGTGTTCACATCTAGATGCAAACCATTCATCAATTCCAAAAATAGACAGGCCAGAGTTAAATTTGCTGAAAAACACCTCATGAAGCCAGCTCAGTTCTGGAAAAGTATTCTATGGACAGATGAGACCAAGATCAACCTGTACCAGAATGATGGGAAGAAAAAAGTTTGGATAAGAAAGGGAACGGCACATGATCCAAGGCACACCACATCCTCTGTAAAACATGGTGGAGGCAACGTGATGGCATGGGCATGCATGGCTTTCAATGGCACTGGGTCACTTGTGTTTATTGATGACATAACAGCAGACAAGAGTAGCCGGATGAATTCTGAAGTGTACCGGGATATACTTTCAGCCCAGATTCAGCCAAATGCCGCAAAGTTGATCGGACGGCGCTTCATAGTACAGATGGACAATGACCCCAAGCATACAGCCAAAGCTACCCAGGAGTTCATGAGTGCTAAAAAGTGGAACATTCTGCAATGGCCAAGTCAATCACCAGATCTTAACCCAATTGAGCATGCATTTCACTTGCTCAAATCCAGACTTAAGACGGAAAGACCCACAAACAAGCAAGACCTGAAGGCTGCGGCTGTAAAAGCCTGGCTAAGCATTAAGAAGGAGGAAACCCAGCGTTTGGTGATGTCCATGGGTTCCAGACTTAAGGCAGTGATTGCCTCCAAAGGATTCGCAACAAAATATTGAAAATAAAAATATTTTGTTTGGGTTTGGTTTATTTGTCCAATTACTTTTGACCTCCTAAAATGTGGAGTGTTTGTAAAGAAATGTGTACAATTCCTACAATTTCTATCAGATATTTTTGTTCAAACCTTCAAATTACACGTTACAATCTGCACTTGAATTCTGTTAAAGAGGTTTCATTTCAAATCCAATGTGGTGGCATGCAGAGCCCAACTCGCGAAAATTGTGTCACTGTCCAAATATTTCTGGACCTAACTGTACAGTAAGTGTGGTGGGAGGGGATCAGGGTTATGGGGAGTTGGGGGCACAATTTGGGCTCTGAAAGTCCATTTAGGGGCCTTATGTTCCCCTCAGCTTATGACATGTGGTGACATATTGGGCAGCGATCTCCACCATTGATTCCTCTTCCCCCAGTAGGAAGCGGAGTTTCATGTCCTCGTCCATGGATGGAAAGTCCAGGGTATGGGAGGTAAATTTCTGGAAGTGGGAGGCCCTCACTGCTGAGTATTTGTCACAGTGCAGCAGGAAGTGCGCCTCATCCTCCAGAGCCCCCTGCAGGCCCTCTCTTTCTCTCTCTCTCTCTTTGTCTCTTTCAGTCTCTCAGTCTCAGTCTCTCTGTCTCTCTCTCTCTCTCTCTCTCTCTTTTTCTCTCTCTCTTTTTCTCAGTCTCTCTTTTTCTCCTTTTCCCTCTCTCTCCTCTCTCTTCTCTCTCTCTCTTCTCTCTCTCTCTCCTCTCTCTCTTTTCTCTCTCTCTCCTCTCTCTCTTCTCTCTCATCTCTCTCTTCTCTCTTCTCTCTCATCTCTCTCTTCTCTCAAATCTCTCTCCCTCTCTCTCTTTTCTCTCTCTTTTCTCTCTCTTTTTTATCTCTCTTCTTCCTCCTTCTCTCTCAGACCTGGCGATGATCAGCTGATGCGGTCACCTGACGGAATCAGCTGACACTATAAGTCGAGCGATCAGGCCGGCTTTTTACCGCCCGGCCGGCTAAACTATTAGCTGATGCTGTCGGACAGGAGTCTGCACAGAAGTGTGTTGTTTTTTTTTTTTTTTGCACTGATGCATCATCTGATTGTATAAAAGCCGTTTATACAATCAGCTGCTGTGTCATGTGATTCAGGCCCTTGAACCTGACACATCATCTGATCGCTTTGCCTTCCAGCAAACCGATCAGATGATATTGGATCCAGATTGGACGGCGCGGGACCCTTGACCCAGGATTGCTGCGGAGGGGGGTTCTTTATTTCAATAAAGATGGAGTCACTAATTGTGTTTGTGTTTTATTTCTAATAAAAATATTTTTCTGTGTGTTGCGCTTTTTTTTTATCTGTACTAGAAATTCATGGTGGCCATGTCTAATATTGGCGTGACACCATGAATTTCGGGCTTAGGGCCAGTTTATAATATACAGCTAGCCCTAACCCCATTATTACCCAGCGAGCCACCCGTCACCAGGGCAGCTGGAAGAGTTGGATACAGCGCCAGAAGATGGCGCTTCTATGAAAGCGCCCTTTTCTGGGGTGGCTGCAGACTGCAATTCGCAGCAGGGGTGCCCAGAAAGCTCGGGCACCCTGAGCTGCGGATTCCAATCCCCAGCTGCCTAGTTGTACCTGGCTGGACACAAAAATTGGACGAAGCCTACATCATTTTTTTTTTAATTATTTCATTAAATTCATGAAATAATTAAAAAAAAAGGGCTTCCCAATATTTTTGGTTCCCAGCTGGGTACAAATAGGCAGCTGGGGGTTGGGGGCAGCCCGTAGCTACCTGCTGTACCTGGTTAGCATACAAAAACATGGCAAAGCCCATGCAATTTTTAAGGGGGGCAAAAACTCCTGCATACAGTCCTGGATGGAGTATGCTGAGCCTTGTAGTTCTGCAGCTGCTGTCTGTCTGTATGGAGGAAAGCAGACAGCAGCTGCAGAACGACAAGGCTCAGCATGCTCCATTCACTAGTGTATGCAGGAGAGCAGACAGCAGCTGCAGAACTACAAGACTCAGCATACTGCATCCAGGACTGTATGCAGGAGTTTTTTGCCCACCAAAAAAATGACGGTGGCTTTGCCATATTTTTGTATGCTAGCCAGGTACAGCAGTCAGGTACAGCTGCCCCCAACCCCAAGCTTCCTATTCGTACCTGGCTGGGAGCTAAAAAAATAGGGAAGCCCTTTTTTAATTATTTCATGAATTTCATGAAATAATTAAAAAAAAAAATCGACATGAGCTTTGCACCATTTTTGTGTCCAGCCAGGAACAACTAGGCAGCTGGGGATTGGAATCCGCAGCACAGGTTAGCCCGAGCTTTCTGGGCCCCTCTGCTGTGAATTGCAATCCGCAGCCTCCCCAGAAAATTTCATAGAAGTACCATCATCTGGCGCTGTTTCCAACTCTTCCAGCTGCCCTGAAGCCGGGTGGCTTGATGGGTAATAATGAGTTAATACTAGCTTTGTTTTACTAGCTAGTATTAAGCTAGAGATTCTTAATGTCAGGCAAGTTTGACCTTTAAGAATCTCCAATAAAGGGTTAAAAAAAGACACCACACAGAGAAAAAATACTTTAATAGAAATAAATACACAGACACACTTAGAGACTCCAAGTTTATTACTCCCTGTTAGTCCTCCATGATCCATGGTTTTCTGTCTTCTTTCTCCTTCAACCCATGCAGCTCTGCTACATCAGACAGCGCTGTATGGGAGGAAGATGCTGCTGCTCGCTGTGCAGTCTATTCACTCAGTGAGAGTGAGCAGAGGCTGCAGGCTGTAAGCAGTGACGTCACTGCTGACAAGCGGGTTACCATAGCAATGGTGCTCTGATCACGTGATTCCCGGTGCCGCTGCGGGCTGTAAGCGGTGACATCACCGCTGACAGGTGGGTTACCATAGAAACGGTGCTCCGATCACGTGACACCCGCTGCCGCTATTTACCGGCTGTGATAGCTAGTACCTGCATGTGGGCTGACTTTGTAAAGATCGCCCCATGCAGGAACGGGGAGTCGACCATGTGTCAGAGCATCTCGCCGGTACATGGACATGCTGGAATGATCACTGCATACTGGAGAGATGCACTGACAGGACCTAGCATGCCGTCATAGCCATGTGACAAGTCTGTAGCCAATGAGATAATAGACACATGACTGGTCACATGCTATTTTGACATCACGATAGGTCCTATCATCAGTGCTGGTTACCGGGAGAACACAGCGATTATTGGAAGGAAAAGCAGCGGGAGACAGAGTGCAGGACGCGTCGCGGGGACCTGTAAGTGTAATGGCAATGTTTATTAACTGTATGTGTACATTTATAATGTGTTTTTATGTGTTTGTGTTTGCCTGCCATTGGTTTCAATGGGGTTGGAGAGGTTCGTCAAACGGTTCGTTGAACCGAACTCGAATGGGGCCTCCGTTCGACGAACTGAACCGAACTCGAGCCTTCAGAGGCTTGCTCATCTCCTATTAATGATCTTAAGGTAGCTGGGATCACTGTCACCAAGAAAACCATTGGTAACACATTACTCCATAATGGCTTAAAATCTTGCACTACCCGCAAAGTCCCACTGCTCAAGGAGGCACATATGCAGGCCCGTCTGAAGCTTGACAATGAACACCTGGATGATTCCGACAGTGATTGGGAGAAGATGCTGTGGTCAGATGAGACAAAAATTGAGCTTTTTGGCATTAACTCAACTCACTGTGTTTGGGGGAAGATAAATGCTGCATATGACCCAAAGAACACCATCTGCACTGTCAAGCATGGTGGTGGAAACATTATGTTTTGGGAATGTTTCTCTGCTAAGGGCACAGGACTGCTTCACCGCATAAATGGGACAATAGATAGAGCCATGCACCGTAAATCCTGAGGGACATCCTCCTTCCCTCCTCCAGGACATTAAAAATGGGTCATGGCTGGGTCTTCCAGCACAACAATGAGATAAAGCAGTGGTGAACTGCTCAGGCCAAGAAAAACTAATGCACTAACAGGGTGCAGCAAAACCATGACGTGGTTTGTAGGCTACCGTTATTTCGGCCATAATATCAACTAATACTTCAGATATTGTGTATTTATTTATTTTTCTGCACAGGACATTTTATACGAGGTGCAGCCCTTAAACCCTTAATGTTTGGACTTGCATATTGGAGACTCTATCACTACATGGTGCACACTAGTACCGGGCAGCCCGCCTAATCGAATAGTATGGGCGTGTAATAGGCTGCTGACTGGGTTACTATGCGCCTGTAAGTGTGAACGGAGCCCTATGTAAGCCACTAGTGTGCAATTTTACCATCCAGCAATCACCCTCTCCATATTCTGGAGTTGTGTGAGTGATTTGCTCCTCTTGCACCTGTGATACTTTTATCTATTGGTGGTTTCGCTGCACCCTGTTAGTGCATTAGTTTTTCTTGGCCTGAGCAGTTCACCACTGCTTTATCTTGCTCTGAGTATTCTAAATTGTGGAGAATATTTAGTCCTCTTTTTGCTATTCAGCACAACAATGACCCAAAACATACAGCCAAGGCAACAAAGGAGTGGCTGAAAAAGAAGTACATTAAGGTCATGGCGTGTCCTAGCCAGTCTCCAGACCTTAATACCATAGAAAACATATGGAGGGAGCTGAAGCTCCGAGTTGCCAAGCAACAGTCTCAAAATCTTAATGATTTAGAGATGATCTGCAAACAGGAGTGGACCAAAATTCCTCGTGACATGTGCGCAAACCTCATCATAAAGTGCAAAAAAAATCTGACTGCTGTGTTTGCCAACAAGGATTTTGCCACCAAGTATTAAGTCTTGTTTACTAGAGGGATCAAATACTTATTTCTCTCTTCAAAATGCAAATTTATATAATTTATACAATGTGATTGTCTGTATTTTATTTTGGATATTCTATCTCTTACTGTTAAAATTAACCTACCCTTAAAATTATAGACTGTGTATGTCTTTGTCAGTGGGCAAACTTACAAAATCAGCAAGAGATCAAATAATTATTTCCTTAACTGTATACCATTGGGATCCATATGCTCTTTTTATTTTCAATGTCCTAATTAAGACAAACATTTTATCTGGAGCAGGGAACAGCTTTTATTCACTAATCATACTTGGCACATGTGTATTATTCTTGTTTTCCAGTTGGATTGGAAATGGCTAAAAATGCAATCACTCTACAGTTAGAATTCAGTGGGAGTTAAAGTTCTACAAAAATTAAGGGTATTAACCCTCTTAAGGACCAAAGCACATTGTACATTAATAACCAAGCCTCATTTTTTAAATCTGAACAGCATCATTTTATGAGGTAATAACTATGGAACGCTTCAACGCATCCCAGTGATTCTTAGAATGTTTTTTTTGTAACATATTGTACTGCATATTAGTGGTAAATTTTGGTTGATATGTTTTATGAAAATATCAATAATTTAGCAAAAAGTTAGAAAATTGCACAATTTTCAAAGTTTGAATTTTTGTGTCCTTAAACCAGTTACACCACACAATGTTTTTAACAAATAATATTGGTCAAATGCCTACTTTACATCAGCAACATTTGTGAAACAAACATTTTTTGTTAGGAAGTTAGAAGGGTTAAAAGTTCATCATCAATTTCTCATTTTTCCAACAAAATTTACAAAGCCATTTTTTTAAGAACCACATCACATTTGAAATGACTTTGAGGGGCCTTTGTGACAAAAAATACCCAAATTGTACGTTTTCCCACAAAAATATAATTTTAGCCCCTACTTTCATTTTCACAAAAGTAACAGGAAAAAAAACGCACCATACAATTTGTTGTGCAATTTCTACTGACTATGCCAATACTCCATCTGTGGTGGAAACTACTGTTTGGGTGGGACTTAGAGTCTCCCTTCAACCTTAAAAAACTATGATGCTATGATAAACTATGAAAGAGCAATAAATGTTGCAGAGTGAAAATGGAAATCTACCAATGTAGTGCCCAGTACATTGTAGTGCTCGTACATTGTGCCCAGCTTGACTTTCAGGAGATCTACACCCCCGTAAATTTAGCGAGTTCTTCTCACTACAGAAATGTCAAACATCTGGAAGCTAACTGGTTTAGGGGCAAAAAGGATTGGGGCAATTGGATTTGGGTGTGCTGAGTTAGTCAGATTATCTTTTGGGGAGTGAGGAGCCCTAACGTTTTTCCAGAACCTTTGTGCTGCCTGTAAAATGGAAGGCCCATATATTTTTGTTAACAGATGACGAACCTGAGTGGGGAATTTGTTTTTATGTGGTATGAATAAAGGGTTTTATTGGTGGCAATTTGGGGTTCAGACCATTTTGGATCAGTTCACATTTATTCTGTACCCTATGTTGAGCACTTATCTTTGGGCTTCCAACTAAATCTACAAAATATGTGATTCAGATGAAACCCACGATTGATCCATTCTCTAAAGAGGCAGTAGGGTTATTCTGGACTCTGTGGGGCTTCTGTTCGGCAGGGTCCTGGTTTTAAGATGTGCACAAAACAGGTGGTCAACAGCACTTTTATACACGCTTAATGTTCCATCAGGAGTTCTGTATCATGTATTTCAGAGTTTTAAACAGAAACTCCAGTGTAAGCGTTTAGCGTAGAGTGCAGTATAAATGTAAGCTGAGCCTAAAGCCTGCTTTACACGTTGCAATTTCGCATACGATATCATATGCGATTTGCAACGTCCCCATCGTATGTGTGGCACGTTCAATTTGTTGAACGTGCCGCACAAACGATTAACCCCCGTCACACGTACTTACCCTTCCATACGACCTCGATGTGGGCGGCGAACGTCCACTTCCTGAAGTGGGAGGGACGTTCGGCGCCACATCGACGTAACGCGGCCAATAGAAGCGGAGGGGCAGAGCTGAGTGGGACATAAACATCCCACCCACCTCCTTCCTTCCGCATTGTGGGCCGGGAGCCGCAGGACGTAGGTAAGATCTGTTCATTGTTCCCGGGGTGTCACACACTGCAATGTGCGATACCCCGGGTATGATGAACAATCTGATGTGCAATTCTAGAGAAAGGTACGATGTGTATGCGATGAACGTTTTAACGTTCAATCGCAATCGCACGTACCTGTCACACACTGCAATGTAACTTACGATGCCGGATGTGCGTCACTTACGACGTGACCCCGCCGACACATTGTAAGATACATTGCAGCGTGTAAAGCGGGCTTTACTGTGATCTTTGAGACACAGAATGATCAAATCAACAGCAAGTCAAAAATTGGATTTATTTTTTATGCCTATGGTACAAGTGATTAGGTGGCTTTATTCTTCGGGTCAGTGTGATTGCAGCGATACCAGATATATATATTTTTTTATGTTTGGCTACTATCACACACTGAAAAATGTTTTTTTCTTAAAAAAAAAGTTTTGCATCACCATTAGAGATGGTTCGCTGATCTTTACCGAACTTCTCAATGTTTGCTCACCTGTTCGACTAATTGATCGGTGAAGATGCCGAACCCATTGAATTCAATAGGAGGCCAAACGAATGTGCTATAAAATGGTGTAGGGAGACTGTAAAAGAAAGAAAATAAAGCAGGACATACTGAGTCTACACACGACTATAACTGCTCCTGCAGCTGTAACTCTCTCGTGGCTGTACTTCTGGGACCTCTGATTATCCTCATACATATTCACTGTTTTCACTGGCCACTGGCATCTCTTATTGGCTGCTGTGATTGGTTGGAATCACAGATGCTGTGTGCAGGTCTCTATCTGGGACAAAAAAAATAAAACTGACATTGTCCCCTCATCTATTTCCACCAACACAGATAAAGCCCACAACATCAGGCTTATCTTGTATCAAAATAAGAGAAGCTGGATGTGGCCTTTTTTTTTAATTATTAAATAATTTTAAAAAATGGTATGCAGTTCCCCGAATTTTGATGCCCAGCCATGATAAAGCCCAATAGCTGGGTGCTGGTATTCCCAGCCTGTGGAGACCCATGGTTATTGGACCCCCAGCCAAAAAATAGCAGCCTGCACCAAATTTCAGGACCAAAATTGCACCTCCTAGCAGAAACCGCACCGAAATGGCGTCAAAACCATTTTTGTGCATCTTTTGCTAAGAGATGCAAATTTAATGGTGAAATTTCTACCACATATTCCTGCACCGAATCTACATCTCCCGGCAAAAATAACACATCCAAACTGCATCATAACACATGCGATAATGATGAGATTTTGATTGTGCGCAGGATTATGGTGTACAAATATTAGCACCAAATCTGCATCTTTTTGAAAAAAACACAGTTTTCTGCCAGGAGATACAGACCTGTGAGTTCATTGAGGTCCCCTGAGGTCAGACAACCTGCGTTCACAGGTGGAACACTTTGGAAACCTCCAGCTTAGGTTGCAGCCAACCTGAGTGAACCTTACAGCTGAGGCACAGTCTCTACCATAAGTTACAGCAGGTGGTCATGTTCTATGGCCGTGTGGTGTAACTTCAGATGGAACAGAGCTGGAATAGTCATGGGAACCTGTGTGTATTACATCTCAACAAGGTGTTTTGAGGTTAATAAAGTGGTGAAAGAGGGTATATTTTTGTATTTCATTTTAAATAAATTATTTCTCAGTGTTTGTGTTTATTTACTTTCACATACAGATTAGTAATGGAGGGGTCTTACTGACAGCTGTGAGCTACGATTAACCCCTTATCAACCCCAATTGCCACAGCATCATGGCAATCAGGAAGAGCTGGGTAAAGTGCCAAGCTTCTAGCATCTAATGGATTTGGCAATATTGAGTTTATGTATGGCGCCCCTGCAGCTTCAGGCACCACAGTGTACTGCACCTCACCCAAGGTGCATTATTTATCTCGGATACAAAGGAAGTCATCACCGGTAATCACCACCAACACACTTATCCAACACATAAACATGGGAGCTATTCTACTGGGACTGGACTAGGGTAGGTGCTGGGGTGGCTATCATAAGGTATGGGACCTCTTTCCCACTAGTTCAACCTGGGAGGCGGGGCATGAACAGCGCATGTTAGGAGCCATCTCACACACAAGTCAGTCTAGAAGATAGCGTTGGACGCAGCAAGACACGGACAGTTTGGGGCCCGTGGTCTGGAGCTGGAAGCTCGACCCGGGTTCTTAGGAAAGGAAGGGGGATCCCAGGGTTCGTGGGGAGTGCAAAAGGCACCCATGACCCATTCCACGGCCCAGGAACTGGAGTTGAGAGAAATCGTCGAAAGGTGACCCACAGAAAGAAACACCGGCCTCAACCTCCGAAGTATCCGGGATCAGCTGAAGCCCTTCACAGTGTAGCTCGGTACTACAATGGCAGTGTGTTTCCAGTGAGTAAAAAAACTTGAACTGCACCCTCTGTATCATCCCATTACTGCCAGTGCTCGCCACCACGCGCCCCTTCGCCGTAAGCAACTTTGTCCACCATCATCCTTCCTGGGGCCTAGCTCTACTTGTGGAGAGCTGCCACACCCGAGCTGTGTCCCCATCTGCCCCAGAAGAGAGACTTTCCGCAGTGATGGCTAATAACTGGCCGCACACCACAGGTGGCATCATGAACAACTACACCCATTGTCCCCATCCCCAGTTTTATTGACACCGCCGGGGTCACAAAACCCACCACGGCGACCCATGAGAAGCACTGCGGCCCGGTGACGGGTAACCCAAGATCCCGTGGGTGCGTCATATGCAAGCTGCTATTTTTAGGCTGGGGGAGCCAAATAAGTATGGGTCTTCCCAGCTTGAGAATGCTAGCCCCCAGTTGTCGGGCTTTATCATGGCTGGGTATCAAATTGGAGGGGACCACACTCTGGTTTTTAAAATTATTTATTTAAATAATTTAGAAAAAAAAACCTGTATGCGGTTCCTCTTATTTTGATACAGCTGCAGTTGAGGAAAAAAAACTGGAACTCTGTCCTGCAAACCCCAGTAAACATTGTACCTAAGAAGTAGTCACAGATCACAGGTTAATCTCTCTCAAGTAATGAAGGAGCAATTACTAAAAAATTAAAGATGCAAGCTTTATAACTGGACAGTTGTTTTGATACAATCTATAATAGTATCATGAATAAATTCAGAAAGTATTTTGTGTTGTTCTACTATTGCATTGTGTGTTTTTTTTCATCATAATAAGATTTTCTCACAATTTTACAGGTAAAAGTATTCAGTTTTGCAATACAGTAGAAGGCTGCCACTGATTACATGCAATCTCAATTTCATTTTAACACAATCTATTGTGGTCAGAAACAGGTCAAATGTTATCATTAAAGTGCTTAGCAGGAGGTAAATGTGCATTCTGAGAACTTTATTGATTTGTTAATGGCCATTTATTGGTAACAAATTCTCAAGATAGAGTTAAAATGGAAGACTCAAGGAATTGCAAACCCATTTATTAGATAATAAGTGTACAGGATGATCCAAATGTATTCATATTTATTCTATCATTAAACATTTACTTCTATTTGACAATTCAATTTGGCTATCAGCTGAAATTTCAGGATTATCCTAAAATGCACTCTAACCTTTTCAGGTGAACTTAATGTGGCCAACTTTTGAATGCACATTTCCAACTGTTCAGTGTTACAATACTTTTCGCATAGCTTGCTGTTCTTAAACAAGGAACTAAATCGCAAAATATACAACAGGTATTTGATCCATGAATTCTCCAATAAATTTCGAGGCTCAATTAGAATTGGTATTTAAACAATCCTCCTTATCATGCAGTTCACATTTGAACATCATGAGACCAAGACGACACTTAACAATTGATCAAGAGTACCTAACCATTACGAAGCTTAAAGCAGAATGTTCTCAGATGGAAGTGGCCACTGAGCTTAGAGTGTCACTGACTGTTATCAGCAGGTTGCAACAGAGATACAGAGAGACCGGAAGAGTCACAGAAAGGCATAGAAGTGGACGTCCTTTGGACACATCCCACACTGATGACACTTCATTGTGAACAATGCACTTTGAAACTGGATGAAAAATGAAAAAATTGCAACAAAAAGAGGAATAAATATCCTCCAAAAATTATGTATTACTTACAGCAAAGATGGGCTGCAGTGTGTACATCGCCCAGGCCAAAAACTAATATGCCCATACTATTAGATCAGTCGGGCTGCCAAGCCGTACCCCACCTGTGTATCATGCAGGGACAGAAACTCTAAAATGCAAGGCCTAACAGAAAGGGGCCTGGCTGTATCCTGTACAAAAAGAAATTGAGGTTTTAGTTGGTATTTATGGCCATAAAACGGGAGCCTACAACCCTTGTCACAGGAACCTCATGCTTCTAGGTCCCTACACTAAATATAAAAATAGCAACAAAAGAGGAATTAATATCCTCCAAAAATTATGTATTACTTACAGCAAAGATGGGCTGCAGTGTGTACATCGCCCAAGCCAAAAACTAATACTCTATCAGGATACAGCTAAACCCCCACTAAGTGGAGGCATCACAGGTGCAGGAGGAGCAAATCACACATACACTTCCTTGGAATGGAGGGGGCAATTGCTAGATGATAAAACTGCAAACTGATGGCTTGCATAGAGCGCTGTTCACACATGCAGATACACAGTCACAAGCCCGCAGCCTATTAGGTGACGCCCATACTATTAGATCAGGTGGGCTGCCAAGCCGTACCCCACCTGTGTATCATGCAGGGACAGAAACTCTAAAATGCAAGGCCTAACAGAAAGGGCCCTGGCTGTATAATGTACAAAAAATATGAGGTTTTAGTTGGTATTTATGGCCATAAAACGGAAGTCCTATATCTGTCATGCCCACCATTCATATCTGTACCAACCAGTGTGTTTTCCTCAGTCAATACCACCTGTACCTACCTGCACTCGAGTCCATACCAAAGTCAGTCTCATCTCCTGGGGATCAGCTGCCACAGTCGCATGCTTTGGGAGTGGTACCTGACATCTACCCCTGCCACTAAAGGGTAAGCCCGGGTCCCGCTGTGATCCAGTGGGTGCACTCCTGCTCGACAACCCCGTCAGTGAGCATTACACATACAATATTTGCTTTGTTGGATTCTAAATGTGTATGTTTCCATATACAGTTGCATTAGCAACCTGTATACACATTCTACTGTCTGAAATAAACCAATCAAAGCAGAACAATTTAAATAGCTCGGCATAATAAATATAACAAATGGTTTCTCCAAATTGAACCTAAATTCAACAAAAAATATGACACTTTTAATAACTACTGAAGTCTTGGCATTAGTCTACTCCCTTCATGACAAACATCTTTAGTACTTAGAGCACCATTCGGCTGTGATCAACTGCTGCAAAAATGATGCAAATCCAAACACCAGCTTTTGGCCGCATTTCGCAGTAATCTTCTCCTTGCCTCATAAACAATGGCCTCCATTCATTAATATCTTTTGTTTTTGTTTTCTGCTTTTAGTTAACTAACATTCACTAACATTTTCTGTGTTTGTGTTTTGCAACTGCCTTCTTCAAACATCACCACATTGTATCTTTAGGGTTCATTAAATAAGAGCTAGAAAGAGAAATTGCACAAAATAGGGTCTTATCCAATTAATATTAAAGGATAAACTACTCAGAGAGGCTCACGTTGTGCGGTTGTGCAGGTCACAACCACCATAAAACACCTGAAGGCCATTGCAAAACCCACGTGGAGATACAAACAATGGAATCATATATGATTGTCCTGATGAAGAAGCCTCTGAGGGCTTTGAAACGCGTTGACCAGTAAATCATATTTTATCTATATCATCTGGACTGGTTTGGCGTCACAGGAGATTAACCCTTTTCTTCCTTCCATTGTTTGTATCTTTAGGCTTCAAGGAGACTGTGACGACCATCCAGAGTCTTCTAAGACTTTTATTTAAACCAAGCTTTGGCAGACATTGAGGTATGTTTGGGATCAATGTCCCATTGGAAAGTCTAATGACTCCCAATCTTCAGCTTCTTCACTAAATGCATGATGTTTTCTTCTAGAATTTTCTGCTTCTTGTTTAAATCTATCTAGTCCTCTATAAGCTGCAGGTTTCCACTGCCAGAGGAACCAAAGCAGTCCAACCCCCAGCTTCAAAGTAGATGAGTTGTTCTTTTCATGCTTCATTCTTTTTCCTCCACTTATACTGCTGACGTTTAGGTCCAAAAAGTTCTAGTTTTATTTCCTTGCTTCACATAAGAGAAACTCAAAACATATGTAGCTTATTTATCTTATTTTAAGCACTTTAGAGCTTACTTTTTATGTTCTTGAGTATATAAAGGGGGATAGCTTAATGTTCATTCATGGTGATCCTTAGCATTTAGTATGTGCATTATTGAACAAACTAAAACCTCAGTACCTAGTGCCACCAAATCATGAAACTCTTTTACAGTCAATTGAGTGTTTTTGACCCCCCACCTCAAGAAATGGGTGGATTATGGTGATAGCTTTGTCTTTCTTCTACATCCAGTCTGTGCAGCCATTAGTCTTATAAGATTGAATTGATGAGTGATGGTTCCAACGGTATTTCTAGGAACATTCAAGGACTTTCCTATCTTATTGTATCCTTTAACTTGTTTACGAAAAACAATGATCTCTTCATTCAAATGTTACAGTTAAAAACCCCCTAGCCAGTCAAGGTATTTAATATATCTAGTGTTAAACACACTTTATGTAACTAATGAAGCCCTTTATTAAGTTCATCATGTGTGCTTGAGACAACACCTGATTTCAAAATGTATGCTTTTATAAGGAATTATGTTTGGAGGTTAAATCATTCGGAGATTAAAGTAGTAATTAAAATTGGCATTTTGTGTTGAATTTGGAGAAACCACTTGTGGTATCAGTTGTGTTGAGGTTTTTAAATTGTTCTTGTTTAGTGATCTGTGGACCTGGACTGTAAAAGTCTAGATCCCCACAGCTTCGAACTTACCCGAGTGCCGCACCCAGGCTCGGGATTGCGGGTGTTGATAAGGCAACTCCGGAAATAAAAAAAAATAAAGGAAAAATAAAGAAAATAGGAATGAAGCAAACACTTGATACTTACCGAGGCTCCAGTGTGGCTGTACACTGCTCCTCATAGATGATTATTCACTTCCAGGGCAGCTTATGAGCCTCATGCATATGCACTGTTTTTTCCGCCCACTGGCATCTGTGATTGGTTGCAGTCAGATGTGCACCCAACCTGTGTGACAGCGCGTCTGACGGCAAATAATCACAGGTGCTGTCTGCAGGTCTATATCTTACAGTAAAATAAATAAAATAGCATATTATGATACCCACCACAGATAAAACATACAATTACAGGCTGCATCCCCCAGCTGTACACTTATCTCGGCTGTGTATCAAAATAGGAAGAACCTCATGTGTTTTTTTTAAAAAAATAAATATTTAAATAAATAATTAATAAAAACAGAGTGTGGCCCCCCCAATTTTGTTACCCAGCTATGATAAAGCCCGACAGCTGGGGGCTGGTATCAGCGGTGATGTCACTCAGGTTATTTGCTGTCACAGCTGGAAGTTCCCACGGTCCTCCACCTGTGACCGCAGGTAACCTGACCTTAGGAAAGTCAGTGACCTCACCTTAGGGCAGACTTGTATCTCCTGGCAGAAAACCACATTTTTTTTGCCAAGAGATGTAGATTTGGTTCTGAATTTTTTTCCACCATATTCCTGCACACAATCTACACCTCCTGGCAAAAATCTGCATCATACCGCATGGATTTTGATGCGTTTTATTTTTGTCAGGAGGTGCAGACTGGGTGCATGAATATGGTGTAAAAATGTCATCACCAAATCTACATTTTTATGCTCAAAAATGCAAAAAAAATGTTTTGATGCAATTTCGGGGCAGTTATCTGCCAGAAGGTGCAAATTTGGTGCTGAAATGTCTGCACCAGATTTCAGCACCAAATGTGCACCTCATGGCAGAAAAAAATGTTTGTTGTTTGCATCTTTGGGCCAAGAGATGCAAATTTGGTGATTAAAATTTTTACATCATATTCATGAATCCATTCTACAAAAAAACACATTAAAACCTCATGCAGTATGATGCATTAGTGATGCTGTTCTTTGCCAGGAGGTTTAGAATGGATGCAGGAATATTGTGTAAACATTTCTCCACCAAATCTGAATTTCTTGGCAAAACAAATTTGTTTTTCTGCTAGGAGCTGCAGGTGCGTTCACTGAGTTTAATTAGGTCACCTCAGTTTCTCTGAGGTTAAATTACCTGCAGTCACACGTGGAGGACCATGAGAACCTCCACCTGTGACCATAACTGAGTGACATCACCACTCATCGCTGCAGCTCATTCATTCTCTTCCTGAAGCCACAGCGAGAAGTCATGTTACATGATCGCACACTGTGATTCAGATGTAGCAGAGGTGGAATCACCGTGGATTATGTCGGACTTGCAGGAGTGTTTTTGGGGTTAATAAAGTAGTTAAAGAGGGTGATTTTTTTTTGTATTTTATTTCAAATAAAAGATTTTGTTGGTGTTTTTGTTCATTTACTTTCATTTACAGATTAGTAAATGAGGGGGTCTCATAAACCCTCCCCAATACTAATCTAGGGCTTATTGGCAGCTGTGGGCTGTTACTAACCCTTTATTACCCCAATAGCTACCGCACCAGGGCAATCAGGAGGAGCCAGGTAAAGTTCCTGGATTGTCACAGCTAATGGATGCAGCAATCCTTGGTGGCTGCAGGCTGATATTTTTAGGCTGGGGGTGGCCTTAAAAGCATGGGTCTCCCCAGCCTGAGAATATCAGTCCCCAGTTGTCAGGCTTCATTATGGCTAGGTATCAAAATTGGGGGGACTGCAAGTTGTTTTTATAAATTATTTATTTAAATAATAAAAAAAAGCCACATGTGGTCCCTCTTGTTTTGATACACAGCCAATATAAGTGCACGGCTGGGGGCTGCAGCCTGTATCTGTATACTTTATCTGTTCTGGTATCATAATATGGGGGATCCTATGCCAATATTTTTATTTATTTATTTTTAGTACACAATAGACTCAAGTAACGTCTGTGATTATAAGTCATCAGACAAGCTGTCCCTAAAGGTGGGGGTGTGTTTTACTGCATCCAATCATAGATGTGAGTGGGGAAAACAGTGCATATGCATGAAGGCTAATGTGCGCCCCATGTTTTATCGCTGGAACCAGATTTTTTTTTAAATCCAGTTGGTCGCCTCGGTCTTGGTTATCTGCAAGTCTGCCCATCATTATTCTTGTTCAATTGTTTATTTCAAATAGCACTAGAATTGCAAAGTATCCTAATAAGTCTAATTGGTGGAGATGAGCAAATTGTAAACAAATCAAATTTGTTTAGAATTTCTAAAATTTACAGATTCTAAAATGGATTCCACTTTTTAATACATATTACATTTTTAATAAATAGCAATTATTTTGAGCTTTTCAAGTAGAGCATATAATTCTGTTTATTTGTGTTGTTTAAGGCATGAAGATTTGGAGATTTATTGCACAGAGAAGGAGCATAAGAAGAGAGTAAAACGTTGTCATCACTGATTCTATACTTTGGGCTCACACATGGATAAACTGTTCTCAGAAGGAAGCTCAAAGAACCTGGAAAGTGTTACTTGAACACAAAGTATTAATATAATAAAACATTATAGCAGTAAACATTGCATTCTGACCTGTCTCATTGATGAATATGCTTTGTAGACTAAGATTTGGTTCTAAGGGGCCATATACATGAAGACACACAAGTATTAACACATTTTTATGTTATAGTCTCTATACATAATTAATTTCTATAAAATATCTAGTCTGGGCACCAAGTTAAAGGGGGTTCTGTTTTTAGGAAATTGTGTTCACAACAACAGTTTGTTGTAAAAATAACAAACTGCTTTACACACCCTCCTAAATTGCCTGCACATTGAAACAACACAATCTATATTAGGATTTATTATTATTATGCCATTTATTCCATTGTGCTTAACATTTGAAAAGGGGTACACATAGTAGGGACAAGTACAATAATCATGAACAATACAAGGCACAGACTGGTATAGGAGGACCCTGCCCGCGAGGGCTCACAGTCTATAAGGGATAGATGAGGATACAGTAGGTGAGGGTAGAGATGGTCGTGTGGCGCTATATCAGGCCCCCTTCACACGTCCGTGAAAATCACGCCCGTGTTTCACGGACATGTCAAAGGTGCGTGTTCCCCTTCGTGTGCCGTCTTTATGGCACTACGTGTGGTCTCCGTGTGTTATACGTAATAACACACGGAGAACGGAAAGCCCCGCCTTACCTTTTTCTTCCGGAGCTGTCTGCGGTGCTGACTGACAGTGTCCGGCACAGGCCACGCCCCGCTGACGCTGCTTTCGGCCCCCAGTGAAGAAGATGCGTTGTTCAAATTCACTGGGGGATGGAAGCAGGTGACAGCCACGGCAGAGACCGCAAAGCTGGTGGAGGTAAGTATGTGTTTATTTTATTTTTAAAATGACACGTGTTTCTCCGGCGCGTGTCACGTGGGCCCGCATCCACACTACTTCCGTGTGGTACGTGTGCGGGCCACGTGACACCCGTGCTGCCGGAGAAACACAGACAGGCATCCGTGTGGAGCACACGGACTTACATGTGCTCCACACAGAGGCATGGGCCAATGGCTGCACACGTGCGTGCACATAAACCTATTGATTTTAATGGATGTACGTGTGCCCGTGTCTCCGGTACATGCAGGCACGGACCTAGCACGTACCTGAGACATGTGCTTGTGAAGGTGGCCTCAGACTGAGGGTTACTGCAGGTTGCAGGCTTGTAGGAAGAGGTGGGTCTTCAGGTTCCTTTTTGTACTATACTTTTATTTTTTCCAATGGTACTGTATGGTGTCAGGATCTGATCTGACAGCTCTACATCCTCCCATGAATTTAATTTAGGATACAATCTGGACTTGGGACTTCTGTTGTGATACTTTGGACAGTGACAAAGATACTGCTGTCATGGTGTATTATGGTCAAGATAAGGACATCCTTCTTGTTCGTATACTCGACAGGTTGTTACTACATTGGGCAATGCACTCACCCTTTCTGAGCAGTTGCCCAAGTAGCGGCCTAGGGAGGACTCTCTGATTTTTTACTTTTTATACATGGTGCTGCATGCAACCGTACCCCTGTCAAAGAGGTTCTAGAAAGCGCAAGCAATTCAATCTACCATAGAAAACAAATGACCTAGCAGGCCTGCGAGGCCCCAGGTATGCGTTATAGGGTTAAAGAGTGGGCTGCTGATGTAGTTGGGTTTCAGTCACGGGGCAGCGCTGGCCCAGGTTCAGTCAGGGCTCTGTGTGACTGCAAACTGACTGCTGCCAGGAGGAATAAAGTTAATTTCCTCCTCCAACTGGATTTGATGTGCAAGTGCTGGGCAAGTTTCAAATGCTATTAACTTGCAGATTATCCCAATATAGTGGCATTTTTTCAAGTGATAATTTTTCATTTTTGCACCTTTGTTTTTTCCTCCCGTCTTTCTAAGAGCCATCATTTTATTTTTATTTTTCTGTTGACAAGCTGAATGAGGTCTTATGTTTTGCTAGACAAGTTGTAGTTTTCAGTGACACCATTAATTTTGCCATAACACATACTGAAAAGCAGGAAGGAAATGCGATGCAGTTACATTATAAAATAAATGTAATTGTGCCATATTTTGTTGGTTTTTTTATAGTATTCATGAGACACAATAATATAAAAGTTTATTTTTATTTTATTTTTAATTTCTTTATTTTTAATGGAGACAAAAACAAGAGGGTATTTTAATTTGTTTCTAACTTTTTTTTTCATTTTATAGGAATTAAACTTGTAATCTAGGGAATGTAATGGTAAATCATGGTTCGTCTATGGAACAGCCTGTAGCTGAGATTCATTGGAGGCCACAGATGGCAGTCCTTTAGCAGGCCCATGGCTGCCATATTAACCCATTTGTTCCCTGCAATTGCATTGGCATTTATGTTGTTAAACTATAGCGATCGAAGCAGGCTCTGATTGCAGAAGTTGCAGGCAGATTTCAACTTAGTAACTTTGGTATGAAATATGAAGCAATCTCAGCTCCTGAGCTTGTTTCATGTATTCCTTATTGACCTATGATGTAAATGTACATTATTGATAGTTAAGGGCTTAAGTATTTTAATAAGTATAAAGTTCAAAAAGCAAACGTCCAGCACATCTGATAAAATATTCAATAATTTCTATTTTTCCAATATTAAATAATGATGATCAAAGCATAGGGTGTCAAAAATGCTAATATGTCACAAAAAAATCTTGTGAAAGTTCATAACAGTTTATGCGTTTTGAGGAACATGTCTCTTACTCATAACCTAAAGCCACTATTTGGACTACAAACCTCCATGTATGGGCAGCTAGGCTCCTGCTACAATGGTTATGAACACAACCAGGTCTTAAGCGGGCTTTACATGCTACGAGATCGCTACAGCGATCTCGTTGGGGTCACAGATTTTGTGACGCACATCCGGCCGCTGTAGCAATCTCGTTGTGTGTGACTCCTAGGAACGATTTTGTATCGTTGCAAAAACGTCCAAAATCGCTCCTCGTTGACATGGGGGTCCTCTCCCAATTATCGCTGCTGTCACTTGGGCGAAGTTGAACGAGGAACCTCTTCTTACCTGCCACACGCCAGTAATGAGGAAGGAAGAAGGTGGGCGGGATGTTCGTCCCGCTCATCTCCGCCCTTCCGCTTTGATTGGGTGGCCGCTTAGTGACGTCGCTGCAATGCCGAGCGAACCGCCCCCTTAGAAAGGAGGCTGTTCGCCGGTCACAGCGACGTCACCGAGCAGGTAAGTACGTGTGATGCTGCCGTAGCAATA
Source organism: Anomaloglossus baeobatrachus (assembly GCF_048569485.1). NCBI lineage: Eukaryota > Metazoa > Chordata > Amphibia > Anura > Aromobatidae > Anomaloglossus > Anomaloglossus baeobatrachus. The sequence continues at coordinate 138,272,404 of NC_134353.1, read as the reverse complement.
ATGTGTGCTACGGCAGCGATCTAAACATATCGGCATAACGATAGGGGTGGGTGCTATCACGATTGCCATCGCTAGCATCAGCGATCTCGTAGCGTGTAAAGCCACTCTTAGGGCGGAGTGCCCAGTCAGAAAGAGACTCACTAGAAATATCAAAAAACTGACCCGCACATCCAACAAATGTGAACAGGTGTTAACTGAAAAAACATAGTAACTATAAATGCATACAATTGCACACTGAAAAAGCCAAAAATGTACTAGGAAAAATATGGCACTGCATTACTCCAAAAGGGAGATATTTAGTTTATGTATTGGCCAATGCATATAAGCCTGGAAACTAACGGCAAGGTATATCTCTGTAATCCAGGAACCTAACTTAAATGCCACTATCTAGGTTAAAAACATCCATATCTGGGAAAAAGTGCCACTATTTGGACTACAAACCTCCATGTATCGGCAGCTAGGCTTCTGCTACAATGGTTATGAACACAGCCAGGTCTTAGGGCAGAGTGCCCAGTCAGAAAGAGACTCACTAGAAATATCAAAAAACTGACCCGCACATCCAACAAATGTGAACAGGTGCTAACTGAAAAAAACATAGTAACTATAAATACATACAGTTGCACACTGAAAAAGCAAAAAAATGTACAAGGGAAAATATGGCACTGCATTAAAACATCCTTATCTGGACAAAATGTAACTATTTGGACTACAAACCTCCATGTATGGGCAGCTAGGCTCCTGCTACAATGGTTATGAAATGCGTTTTGAGGAACATGTCTCTTACTCATAACTAGAGTTGAGCGCAGTTCGTGGTTCTCCAGTTCGCGGTTTGAGTGATTTTGGGGGGTGTTCTAGATCAAACTAGAACTCGAGCTTTTTGCTAAAAGTTCGGCAGCTAGAGTTACGTTCGAGAATGGTTCTATCAGCAAAAGCGTGGCTTTTTACAGCTACAATGTGCAGGGAGCCATCGCTGGTAGCCTGCGGTAAGCTGGTAACAAAGATAAATATCGGGTATCCAAGCAAAGTGCTTTGGTTAGTAACCCGATATTTACCCTGGTTACGTGAGCAGGGAGCTGACATTTCCCTGCTCGGCTCACTCCGCTCCCTCCTGTACTCGGCATGTACACACACACACACACACTCACCTGTCCCCAGCCATGCAGTCCCCGACACTGACGTCCTCAGCGCCACATGGCCCCGCTAGGCTCCACCCACTTTGCACTCCGCCGCCTGCACACATGGCCCCGCTAGGCTCCACCCACCTGGCACTCTGCACACATTACCCCGCTTGGCTCCACCCACCTGGGACTCCGCACACATTACCCCGCTTGGCTCCACCCACCTGGCACTCTGCACACATTACCCCGCTTGGCTCCACCCACCTGGCACTCTGCACACATTACCCCGCTTAGCTCCACCTACCTCACACTCCGCACACATGGCCCCGCTCAGCTTACCTGCGGTGATGAAGTCCCGCCCTCCCGACCTCAGCGCTGTCACTGTCCTACATGGCCGCCACTTGTCACATCTCCTCCTCTCGCTTCCGACCCGAGACTGTGACTAGCGGTGACGTCACAGGCTCCCGCGATACTTGGCTGTGAAAGCGGCGGTCATTGAAGTCAGTGACAGGTCTGCTGTCAGCAGTGCAGGAGATCGTCACCGCAGGTAATGTACCTCGCTCCTGACAGCAGCACTTGTCATGCCCTGCAGGGACCTGGGCTGACCTATTGATATTATCTCAGGTCACTGCATTGCTCTCCCAGCCAATGGGGAACATTCTGTTCTTCATTGACTGGGATAGTGACTATGGTATGGATTGTCATGGGAACCGCTTGGATTACAGCAGACCTGGATTTGGTTTTCTTTCTAATAAATTGGTGAAAGAGGGAATGCTTTGGAGAGTGTTTTTTCAAATAAAAATGTTTGTCGTCTATTTTTTTGTTATTAGTCACTGGGATGGTGATGTCGGGTATCTGATAGACGCCTGACCTCACGGACCCCAGGGCTTGATGCCAGGTCACATTACACATCTGGTATTAACCCCATATATTACCCCGTTTGCCGCCACACCAGGGCACGGGATAAGCTGGGGCGAAGCACCAGGATTGGCGCATCTAATGGATGCGCCACTTCTGGTGCAGCTGCGGCCTGCTATTTTTAGGCTGGGGAGAGTCCAATAACCATGGACCTCCCTAGTTTGAGAATATCAGACCCCAGCTGTCTGCTTTACCTTGGCTGGTAATCCAATTTTGGGGGGACCCTTACGTGTTTTTTTTTAAATTATTTATTTAATTGGATTACCAGCCAAGGTGAAGCTGCCAGCTGTGGTCTGCAGGCTGCAGCCGTGTGCTTTACCCTAGCTGGCTACAAAAATAGGGGGAACCCCACGTCATTTTTTTTTTAAATGTATTTGGGTTTTTTTGGTAAATACAAGGCTAAGTAACCCTTAGTGCCACATGAAAGGCACCACAGGGTGCAAAATTACAAAATGCAGGAGAGTGGGACATTATGTGTCTTTCTGCCATTATAATTTCAGAAAAGACTGATATGAAGTGTACAAGCACAGGAAAATCACAGGAGCACTCTACGCTGTGAAAAGCAGTAGAAAATGGCACTGGAGTGAACATGGGACCGGCTCATGTAGGTTGAAGCTATGGATCCTGGGTAAATTTATGTATTTTCCCTCCTTCAGTTTTTTTGCAGTACGCAAAAAAACGTGAGGCGCACGGATGACAAACGGATGACATGCGGACCATATACAGAACGGAAACGTATGCCACATGGATGCACCCGTGAAAAAAAAGGACCATTTTTTGCGGACCTCAAAAACGGATCGGTCGTGTGAATGTAGCCTTATTCTGATCTGCCGTTTATAAAACAGCAGGCATAAATAAGTGAATACTGCCCCCCAGCGTCAGAAAATCTCCGGGGTTTCAGAGGGTAGCTGAGACCCTGGAGATCATGATTCAGGCCGTTTTTTCCGGTCCCCGCTCTTGTGATCACCAGTATACACCGTATACCGATGATCACGTTACAGTAAATGATGGCACTGGTAAAAAATTATTATTTATCTCCCATCTGGCATAAACAAACATGTCAGATGGGAGATAAATCTCCTCCCCGATCCCCTACGGTCCCTCGCTGTCACCAAAGTGCCCCCCCGACCCTCTCCCAGAAATCCAAGATGGCCATGCGCACAGCAGCGCGTCGGCCGCATTCACCCTACTCCTCTGATTTCTGTTGCATGTGCCATGACACATGCGACAGAAAACTCCTCCCCAGGCCCTGCCAGGTCACCCCCTATAACACCACCGGTGTTCCCGGGTGTCCCACGGTACCTGTGCAGCATTGATCCCCCGCGGCCCCCTCCTTCACAATAGACCCTGCCGCATGCACAGAGCGGCTGTCAGCTCAGCTTCCTGTGTTCAGACACAGTGAGTGGTGGTAACCATGCATCTGTAAGCTACTGCAATGCCCTGCTCATGAGGTAAGGAACATAGTTGATCAGGAGAGCTATACTTCATTTCCAAATGGAGGTATTTGATTTTATAGTTGCCCTGCTGAATGACTACCAAACATGAGAGTCCGTTATACGCCATAAAAAAAATGTCTAAATAGCGAGCTCTGTTGTTTAGTATTCATTCAGCTGGATAACTGGACTTAAAGGGGTATTCCATCTCCAAGATCCTATCCCCAATATATAGTAGGTGGAATACCAATAATATCAGCAAATACCAATATTTGGAAATGTAGAATAGTTCTCCTATTTAGGCATGCCCTTACCTAATGAGCAGGGCATTGCGGCTTCGGTAGCAACAGTTACGACATGGACTCTGCTGCTGTGAACCCGGGGAGAGTGGGTGCAGATTCATTGCACCCACACTCCTCACATGGAGTGTCTGCACTCCTAGAAAATGGGGGATACGTTCCCTGAGCGTGTCCCCCCATATTCTAGACAGTCCAGAGTCATCATGGGACCCCCTTATTTCTTTTCCTTACAATAAATTGGTGAAAGAGGGAATGTTTTGGGGAGTGTTTTTTCAAATAAATTTTTTTTGTCTATTTTTTTTTGTTAGTACTGACAGTTTGTGATGTCGGGTTTCTGATAGACGCCATGACATCACAAACTGCTGGGCTTGATGTCAGGTGACTTTATAACTAGTATCAACCCCATTTATTACCCCGTTTGCCACTGCACCAAAGCACGGGATGAGCTGGGGTGAAGCGCCAGGATTGGCGCATCTAGTGAATGCGCCACTTCTGGGGCGCCTGCGGCCTGCTATTTTTAGGCTGTGAAGGGCCAATAACTATGGACCTTCCCACTCTGAGAATACCATACCACAGCTGTCCGCTTTACCTTGGCTGGTGATTCAATTTGGGGGGACCCCACTTTTTTTTGTAAATATTAATATTTATAAAATAATTATAAAAAAAGAGCCTGGGGTGACCTCCACATTGGATCCCCAACCACGGTAAAGCTGCCAGCTATGGTTTTCAGGCTACAGTTTTCTGCTTTACCCTAGCTGGCTATCATAAATGGGGGACCCAACGTCATTTTTCTTTTAACTATTTTTGTAAATAAAAAAATTAATGGGTTTCCCTGTATTTTGATTGCTAGCCAAGGTAACGCCAGGCACATCGGGGTGGCAACCCATAAATGTCTGCTTTATCTGCGCTGAGAATCAAAAATACCGCGGAGCGCTACGTCATTTTTTTAAAGATTTACTTTTACAGCACTGTGATGTCAGGCAATCAAAATACAGGGAAGCCCTTTTTGTTTTTAGTTATTTAAATAAATAATTAAAAAAAATATATATGGGCTCCCGCTGCATTTTTTGTATTGCTAGATAAGAGTAATCCAAGCAGCTACTGGCTGCCAACCCTGCTTGGTGCTACCTTCACTGGCAATGGAAAATCCAGGGAAGCATTTTTTTTTTTGCCAAAAAAGTACAAAAAAAATGACGTGAGCTTTGCCATATTTTTGTATGCTAGCCAGGTACAGCAGGCAGGTACGGCTGCCCCCAACCCCCAGCTGCCTATTTGTACCCGGCTGAGAACTAAAAATATAGGGAAGCCCTTTTTTTAATTATTTCATGAATTTCATGAAATAATAATAAAAAAAAAACGATGTGGGCTTCGCCACATTTTTGTGTCCAGCCGGGTACAACTAGGCAGCTGGGGATTGGGTCCGCAGCACAGGTTAGCCCGAGGTTTCTGGGCGCCTCTGCTGCGAATTGCAGTCCACAGCCGCCCCAGAAAATGGCGCTCTCATAGAAGCGCCATCATCTGGCGCTGTATCCAACTCTTCCAGCAGCCCTGAAGCTGGGTGGCTTTCTGGGTAATCATGAGTTAATACTAGCTTTGTTTTACTAGCTAGTATTAAGTCAGAGATTCTTAATGTCAGGCAAGTTTGACCCAGCCATTAAGAATCTCCAATAAAGGGTTAAAAAAAAGACACCACACAGAGAAAAAATACTTTAATAGAAATAAATACACAGACACACTTAGAGACTCCATGTTTATTACTCCCTCTTATCCCTCCACGATCCATGCTCTTCTGTCTTTCTCCTTCAGCTCATGCAGCTCTGCTACATGAGCAGCACAGCATGGGAGAAAGACGCTGCTGCTCCCTGTGCAGTCTTCACTCAGTGAGTGATCAGTGCTGCTGGCTGCTAGTGGTAACGTTACAGCTAACAGACGGGTTGCCATAGCAACGGTGCTCCGATCATGTGATTCCCGGTGCCGCTGTTAGCGGTGACGTCACCGCTAACATGCGCGTTGCTATGGCAATGGTGATCTCCGTTATTGACCGGCTGTGTCAGCCAGACCCTAATGGAATGGGGAAGCAGAACGGGGAGTCGACCGTGTGCCAGAGCATCTAGCCGATACACGGCGATACACAAACGTGCACTGTGTACCGGAGAGTGCAATGACAGGACCTAGGACAGGACATGACGTCAAAGCCATGTGACCAGTCTGTAGCCAATGAGATAATAGACACTTGACTGGTCACATGGCTATTTTGACATCACGATAGGTCCAGCATCACTGCTGTTTACCGAGCGGACGCAGCGATTACCGATTTAAAAGCGGCGGGAGACAGAATGCATGACGCATCGCGGGCACCGGTAAGTGTTATGGCAATGTTTATTAACTGTATGTGTACATTTCTAATGTGTTTTTATGTGTTTGTGATTGCCTCCTATTGTTTCCTATGGGGTTCGAGTGGTTCGCCGAAGCGGTTCTCGAACCGACTCCCGTTCGGCGAACCAAGCTCGAGCCGAACCGCGACTGGTTCGCTCATCTCTACTCATAACCTAAAGCCACAAACTTACAAAAGGATTTTAAAAACCCGCCAGAGGTACACACCCTCTGTACACATACAATAAAAGTGGTTGATAACATGTTAGGGTATTTCCTCCAGAAAAAAACTCAACCATTGTCAACAATCTAATTTAGATCATGATCTCTCTGTGTAACATAGAAAAAATTTATTAATGATGGTTTTCTTTTGATTCAATTATTTACTAAAAGTAGTAACAAAGAAACATTTTACTGGATGTGCATTAGTTTTAGGGTGCGCTCACATTAGTGTACATAAAATCGCCCAGATTCTCAGCCAGAAAAGTTTGCATGTGTCAGGCGAGTGTCATTTTTTTTTTCTCACCTAGGATCCATATGTCATGCGAGTGCTATGCAGGTGTGCATTTTTTTCACACCTAGAAGAAAAATGCACACTCACATAGCACTCACATGACATATGGATGCTAGGCAAGTAAAAAATGCACACTCGCATGACATATGGATGCTTGGTGAGGAAAAAAATGCATGACACTCATCTAACACTCGTTTACTTTTCTGGCGGAGACTATGGTTGATTTTATATACGCTAATGTGAAGACACACCCTAGACTGTCTACTGGAGACCTTTATAAGTTCATATGATTCCTCATATCTACTATTTTTTTAAAACATTATTTGAAGCCCAATTTTGGTAGCTCCCTTCATCAATCTGTCACAAATCCCATCTGTCTTCAAAAAACTTTCCTCGCTTAGGCCATGTGCGCACTAGAAAGTGACTTTTTCTCAAGGAAAATCTGGACCCTCTTAAAGAATCCCGCACCTGCGGTAAAAAAACGCACCAAAACCTTAACGAAATCCGCATGCGGTTTTGCCGTGGTTTGGTATGGATTTGCCATTGATTTGCTATGGTTTTTCCGTGTGTTGGTCCCTGCGAATTTTTACCATTATCTAAAAGAAGTGACATGCACATTAATTCCACAGTGGAAAATCCGCGGGTAAATCTGCAGGTATAAAAAAATGCAGTGTCCGCACAGCATTTTTTTATACCCATAGGTTTTGCTGGGGAATGACTGCAGAAATGTTAGACACATTTTCTGCAGCAATCCAGTAAAATCCGCGGTAAATCCTCAGTGTGCGCACATAGCCTTAGGGAATTCCCTTTTGCTTTCATTATCTCTTATACTGGTAATTAGTTTTTACATTTCTGGAAAGCAAGAGTCAAACCTAAGTATAGTATTGGCTAAAGTCTCCTTACAATATGTACATGTAGTGATAATTTTTTTTAGTGTAATGAACCTGAAGTTCAAGGTACAGAAAAATATCAGTGTCATAATTGCATTTAAATGTAAAAAATAAATTACATGAGTTCCGACGGAGATAACCAATAAAGTGCGTTATGTCAGATTGCCCTTATAAACACACGATGATAATGTTATCCATGTATCTGCCATACCACACTAGGGACCACAAAAACTGGTTGTCTTCAGAGAAAATATTTTTTTCTTCCTGCCCAAAAAATAAGTATGTTTACAAAAGTGGTTGAAAATTTAGTGCCTATCAAAGCTCCAATATGTTGTAAAAAATAATAACCTTTAAAAAAAAAAAAAATGCCAAGAGGTATTGCAAATCCAACACAATGTCCATAAATCATCACTGTAAATGGTATATTTACTTAGGTGCTCAGACATAGCCTACATAATCCTCTGCAATGACGTCAGTACATGTGTTGTATCTTTCCGATTACTGGGGCATACTATAAGTTGAAAAAAGCAATCAACCCATTCACTTAAATGTTCATGGAGAGAGAGCTAAAATGGTTCTAGATGGGGTAGAAAATCAGTCCTTGTGAATTTTTGGGAGAGAATGAAAAGTAAAGGTCATTGGATCATCTACTGTAATGAATTTATATTCTTTTTTTAGAAATAACCCCCAAAGAAAGTCCCTTATTTAAAAGTTTTTTCAAAATCTTTTGAAACTCTTGGGTAGGGTCATTCGTCAGTTTGATATACAGTATGTAGTATCTCATTCAACATATATTTTTTCAATTCAAGGTAAAGATCATTACTAATTAAGACAACCACACCTCCTTTATCTGCTCTCCTAAATAATTGGTCCTCATTATTTTTAAAAAATTGTATGGCTTTCCTTTCTTTGATGTTAAGACTAAAATTCCTCTTTCTATCGTAAAGCTTTTAAATGTGTTTGTATGAGTTCTTGTAACCTATCAAAATTAGGGACTCTACATTGTATTGCAGTGTTGATTACTGGTACTGACATTAACCCCTTAACGACCGCGGGCAGTAAAATTACATCCTAGCGGTCATAACGTTACTGCCCGCGGTCTACTGGCAACAGCATGCCGCGATCGGCGCACATCTCAGCTGATTTTCACAGCTGAGATGTGTGCCTGCTAGGCACGAGCAGAATTGTTATCTGCTCATGCCGTTTAACCTCTAAAATGGCGCTGTTAATATGTGACAGCGCCATTATAAACGCGATCGCGGTAAAGTTTTACTTACTGCCCGATACTGGAAGTCATGTGACATGATCACGTGACTTACGGTGGTTGTCATGGTAGCACAGGGTCATGTGATGACTCCTGTGCTAGACATGAACCACTTTCACTTTCGCTTTCTACGGAGCCCAGGGAAGCAGGAAGTGCACGTATCTGCTATTTACAGCGGTGTAGCTGTGATCAGCAGATAGTGCAGAGCGATCAGATTGCTGATCGCAATAGCCCCCTAGGGGGACTAGTAAAATAAAAAAAAGAGTAAAAAAAAAAAGTTTTAAAAAATTTAAAAAAAACAAGAAAAACTAAAAGTTCAAATCACCCCTCTTTCGCCCCATTGAAAATTAAAGGGTTAAAAAAATAAAAAATATACACACATTTGGTATCGCCGCTTTTAGAAACGCCCGATCTATCAAAACATAAAATCAATTATTCTGATCAGTAAACGGCGTAGCGGCAAAAAAATTCCAAACGCCAAAATGACATTTTTTTGTCGCCACAACTTTTGCGCAAAATGCAATAACAGGCGATAAAAACGTAGTATCTGCGCAAAAATGGTACCGTTAAAAACGTCAGCTCGAGTCACAAAAAATAAGCCATCACTGAGCCATAGATCCCGAAAAATGAGAACACTACGGGTCACAGAATATGGCGTAAAATGTGCGCCACATTTTTCAGACAAACTTCCGAATTTTTTTTAACCCCTTATATAAAAATACACCTATACATGTTTGGTGTCTACGAACTCGCACTGACCTGAGGCATCACACCCACACATCAGTTTTACCATATAGTGAACACAGTGAATAAAATATCTCAAAAAGAATAGTGCTATCGCACTTTTTTGCAATTTTTCTGCATTTGGAATTTTCTTGCCATTTTCCAGTACACTATATGGTAAAACCTATGGTTTCATTTAAAAGTACAGCTCGTTCCGCAAAAAATGAGCCCTCACATGACCATATTGACTGAAAAATAAAAAAGTTACGTCTCTCAGAAAAAGAATGGTGAAAAAAAACGGAAAGCGAAAAATCGGCCGGTCGTGAAGGGGTTAATAGAGCAATAAATCCTAGTTTGCAACAAGTACTTTTGTACAATTTTATCTTCATACAATTGTATCCAAGGGTCCGATCTCAACAAACGTGGATGCTGAAGTCTCTTTCACAATAGACGCAAAAAGGAAATGTCTTTTCACAGTCTAAGCTCTTACAAATTTAATAACATCTAAAATGGTCTTAAATAAATCAAAATTATATGCAAGTGCAAAGCCTAGACCATTAGACAAGATTAATATTAAGTCCTTTTGCTGCAAAGAGATCACTAAAATCGTCATATAAGCCCTCTGATGAATCCAAATCAGTAGAACTGAATTCTTATTATTGTCTGGAGTAATCTGGGCATATTCACAGTCTGTTGATGTGTCCTTCAATTATATGGGAAAAATATGGTGGTCCAGCTCACCCTAAAGTACAGGCTTCTTTATCTCCGATGTTCAGGAAGTACGTGATCACCCGCGGAAGCAGGCAGAGATTAACATGACACGATCCATGACGTACCCAGCACGTCATGTGTCGTGAAGAGGTTAACCTTGTTCTTATTGGTCTAGTAACATATGTTTTCAATTGTCAATGAATAACTGTGTTTAACACTAGAACTACTGAGGTAGTCATTTTGACTACTTTGCACCATCTATTTCTATATAGGTGTCACGAGTCCAGTAGCTCTAGTGTTAAATATCTTGTGTGGAGTGACTCACATACTCACCTAGTCTAAGATCAGTCTCTGATCGAAACATGTCTGGTGTTTTTCACTGTTTGTGTCTGCTGGTATTCATGTGAGGTCTACAAAGTTTTGTATCTTTTTTAAAGAAAAATGTATTAAAAAGTGGATTTTATCTGCATATCCTTCTTTGGAAACTGGATTTTTTTTCCCGTCCTTCAATTATACACCTCATCTGACTCATAGTCCCGGAACTCTCTAATATATTTTGTTTTCTTCATCTGTTTTATAGTATTATCCTGGTTTTTAATATTATTTTTTAGTTTATTGTCCAATTCCATAAATTCACAATTTGTAGTATATTGTTGTAAAAGAACCTGTGTTATCCTAATCTCAAATTTGACCTCACCCAAGGTGTTTTTATCATTTGAGATGATTCATTTTGTCAGCTGAAGAGAACACCTACATTCTATTTAGAAGCAAAATCTTCATCATAGGCAAATGTTGGATATTTTTAATTCTCTATCCTCTAAGGATCATTTCTTTTTCTACATACATCTGTAATGTGAATATATTTAACCAATCTATGTTTCTCTGGATAATGGTTTCTCTAACAGGAACATATGTTTTTTCAAATTCATCTCCTCATCTTTTTTAGTGTATTCCATATTAAATAGTTCCTTTAATGCAGTCATTCTACCATGATAAGTATCATTAATATTTGACTTTATTCATTGTGTATGTTACTAAGTACAGTATGTTTATCATCAAAATCAAATTATCTCTATATAATAATAATAATAATAATAATTTTATTCATTTATATAGCGCTATTAATTCCACAGCGCTTTACATACATTGCAACACTGTCCCCATTGGGGCTCACAATCTAGAGTCCCTATCTGTATGTCTTTGGAGTGTGGGAGGAAACCGGAGAACCCGGAGGAAACCCACGCAAACACGGGGAGAACATACAAACTCCTTGCAGATGGTGTCCTTGGTGGGATTTGAACCCAGGACCCCAGCGCTGCAAGACTGCAGTGCTAACCACTGAGCCACCGTGCCGCTATATATTATCTATCTATCTATCTATCTAGATATCTATCTACTGTATCTAGTCAATGTAACCTTACTATAAAGAAACAGATTCATTAGGAACATGAAAATGTTTTGTTAGTTTCTCATTCTCAGTTAAATTAACCCTTTCACCACCCTGCGATATTTTTGTCTTTTTTGTACTTTTGAATGACACCATTCATTCTGCGCTATATTCTACTGGAATATGGGCAAAAAAAATTCTGAATGCGGTGAAATTGCCAAAAAACTGCAATTACACAATTGTTTAGTGGATTTTATATTTACCACATTCACTATATGGTTAAATTGACATGCAGTATTATTCCCCAGGTCATAGTATGTATAGTTTTACTTTTATCTAAGCGGTGAAAAAAAATAAATCATAATTTTGTTAAAAAAAAATTGTGCTTTTGTCACCATTTTCCGAGACCTATACGTTTTTATTCATGGTTATTGTTATCAAGCCTGTTATTGCATTTTAATGCAATGTTGTGGTGACCAAAAAAAACATAATTCTGGCATGTTGATTTTTTTTTCTTGCTACACTCTTAACCAATCAAATTATTTATTTTATATTTTGATAGATCAGATATTTCTGAAATCGATAGCGATACCAAATATATGTATTTTTTTATTGCTTTATATTCAAAGGGGCAAAAGTGGGGTTATTTGAACTTTTTTTTAATTCATTTTTTAAACTTTTTTTTACATTTTGTATTGATTTTACTAGTCCTTTTAAGGAACTTTTTCACTTCACTATCCAATCACTTCTGCTGATCTGCTGTGAGTGCTGGCGTTCTGCCAGCACTCACAAGAAATGAGTCAGGACCACGACAAGGGTCATCAGCTGACCCTGCGCTGTCATGAAAACCTGTTGGTGATCCCTGGCGAAGTGTGTTAAATCATCCTGTCAGTTTGACAACACGATCTAGGAGATTCTCAGGCGCATCTCTGATCCACCCTCACCAGTTAGCTGCACATGTCAGCTGATCAGATCAACTGACATGTGTGGGGAAAGATGTGGGCTCACCGTGTGAGCTCACATCAAGGGGAGAGAGGCGACCAAGGATATATATATATACAGGTCTAGGTCATTAAGGGGTTAATAATGATGAACTCTATATAGTTTCATATTTAAAGCATAACCATCTTTTTAATTATTTCATAAAACAATAATACAGGTGAAAATAAGCAACTTTCTAATGTATCTTACCATACAATTTTACTTCTTTTCTCCCAGAATTGACAAGCCTTATCAAAATTCTCAATTCTGAGGTAAAATTGGTGTTCAGTGAAGACTTTTCCATTACTGAGATAGGAGAACTCAGATTTTACTGATGAGATTCTATGATGATGGGAGGAGCTAGATTCAGAGGGAGGAGCTAGAGGCAGAGCTCTGTTCTCTCCTCCTTCCTACCTTCCTCATGGAATCACATCAGTAAGCCCAGATTTTCCAGAGAAGCAACTATTAAATCATATACTCCATAAGTCAGGCCTTTATGGAAAATTGGCAAGAAGAAAGCTATTTTTGAAAGCAAGCAATAAGAAGTCTCATTTGCAGTTTGCAAAAGCCATGGAGGGGAAACAGCTAGCATGTGAAAGAAGGTGCTCTGGTCAGATGAGGCCAAAGTAGAACTTTTTGGGCTAAATATTTTATATGTGATGGAAAACAAATACTGCACATTACCCTGAAAACAGCATCCCCATCAACAAACACGGTGGTGGCAGCGTAATGCTTTGGAGAGGCTTTTCTTTAGCAGGGACAGGACAGGGAAGCCTGTCAGTTTTGATAGCAAGATGGATAAACTTAAATACAGGGCATCCCTGGAGGAACACCTGTTAGAAGCTGTAAAAGACTTGAAACTGGGGCTTAAGTTCATCTTCCAACAGGACAAGGACCTTAAGCATACTGCCAGAGCTATTATGGAATGGTTTAAGTAAAAAATGCTCAACTTTTTTTGATAGATAATACAAAGGAGTCAGGAATATGAGGGCACACATTGATTCTTCCTATCCATAAAACATAGAAAGAGTACTTTCCCCAGAAACATTGCCTAAGGGAGTGTATTTGGAATTTTTTTCTGTGCTTAACTCATGTGTTGGAGACTGGATTTGATATTGGAGAAAGTGGTGTTCAAAGAAAATACCTGTAATTGCCAAAAAGGATTAAGGACTAGTGATGGGCGGACCTGGGCTGTAAAAGTCCTGATCTGTGCGAGTTCAAAAGTACCTGAGTGCCGGGCCCAGAGTTCTCAGGGATCTCTGGTTAATGACCTGGGTCTGGCGAAATAAAGGAAAAGTAAAGAAAATATGTATAAGGCCTCTGCCACACTCACGTGAAATTCACGCACGTGCCGAGAGACACGTATTTTCCCTGCGTGTTGCGTGCAGGTAAGTACGTGTCTCTGGTACGTGCGGGACACGTGTGTTCTACGTGTGCTATCCGCGATAGCACACGTAGAACCGGTAATTAACATACTCACCTGGTCCTTCCTGATGTCCGCGCTGCTGTCCGTGGTGCTGATCCTCGGTCTCCAGCCCTCCCGTCTCCCCGCTGCTGCTGCTGCCAGGCGGTGAAGTGAATATTCTATGAGATTAATGAGCGGCGGTCGGCAGCAAGAGGCAGCAGCAGCAGAGACAGGAGGGCTGGAGAAGGTGAGTTAATGTTTTGTTTTTTTTTCACTGACACGTGTGTTTTCTCCGGTGCGTGTCACACGGGACCGCATCCACACTACACTCGTGTGGTACGGGTGCGGGCCGTGTGACACCCGTGCTGCGGGTGAAAACACTGACATGTCAGCGCTTTGAAAAACGCACACACATACAAACGCACACGGACACACGTTCCGTGTGGTTTTACGTGTGTGTGCCTGCTACAATAGGGTAGCATTGGTTAACATGTCTTCGTGCCGCCGGTACGTGTAAAAAATGACAAACACGTGCCGGCGGCACGGATGTGTGTTGCAGGCCTAAAGCAGGCTCTATACTTGCCAAGTCTCTGGCATGGCTGTAACTGCTTTCGGGCCGCTCATTCTAGTTATTAGTCCGTATGTTGTTCCTCTTATTTTAATACACAGCCAAGATAAGTGCATGTCTGGAGATTGCAGCCTGTAGTCATATGCTTTATCTGTGCTGGATATCATAATATGGGTGACCCTACAACAATTGTATTTATTTATTAATTTTTACACAACACTATAATATAGAGCCACAGACATGGTCTGTGATTGAAAACAGTCAGACACGCTGTCACACAGGCTGGGGGAACATTTGACTGCAACCAATACCAGACGCCAGGTCTGTCAGTGGGCAGGGGAAGCATTGAATATGTATGAGGCTAATTATTGGCCCCGGAAGTAGAATGAGAGACCAAAAAGTTACAGCCATGCCGGAGACTCGGTAAGTATAATGCACCTGCTACAATCCCCGTATCCCTTCTACCACAATTTTTAAGCACCGGCTTCTGCTCCCAATAGACTTATATGGGGACCAGCGTCTGGCCAGATATCTGGGATCAATTCCGGGCCCGAACCAGGTTTTTTTTTTTAACCCCGTTGCACCCGCCGAACCCAAGTATCTACCAGTCTGCAAATCATTATTAAGGACATTTCATCTGTATATTATAAAATACTAACTATGAAACTACCATTTAAATTATATTTAAAAAATTCTACACTGTAAAAAGTGTTTATAGCATGTTGATGCTGATGGAGTGCATTTCCCTCATTTTTGCTATGGTTTAAATCAAAGCACATTCATGTGTGTGAATGGCCCGGTCACAATCCACACCTAAATCCCATTGAGAAACTGTGACAAGACTTAAAAATTGCTGTTCACAGATGCCTCCATCCAATCTCATTGAGCTGAAGCCTAATATGCAAAGAAGAATGGACAAAAATTTCAGCCTCTAGATGTCTAGAGACATCCCCCAAAAGACTTACAGCAGTAGTTGCAGTGAAAAATGGCCCTACAAAATATTCAGACAAATGCACATCACAATTTTCAGATGTATACTTCTCTCAAATATTTAGAAAACTATGTATCATTTCCTTTGCATTTCACAAGTACTTGAGATGTTTGTGAGTTCAATGTGAAAAAGTTCAGCGTGTGAATACTGTTTCAAGGCACTGTACTGTATTGTGCCACAGAATTTGAGAATATCTCAAGTCGATAACAAAAAATAGTCACATATTTTACTATATGTCCCTTTTCACCAAGATTCATAACTTTTTTTAAAAATTTCCCCTGTTTTCACCCCTTTTTCAAATGAAAGGATGGGGCTTAAATGAAAATGGCCTCACAGTAGTGGTCAGTATCTAAGCAAACAGAGTTTAGTGGTTGGTTTCCAGTGGAGCACTGTTTATACAGCAGAGTCACCTCTTATGATCAGCAGGGTCCTCTCTCTCTGTCCTGTAGAGTGTAAGCTCTTATGGTCAGTGAGGTTGTCTCTGTTACGCTGTCCTCTTCCCAGGAGTATTTTCTTAACAAATTACAAGCTTTGCAGCATTGAGATTTGTTCTAATTTATTACCTGCAAATTAAGTTTTGATGGAAAATTCTGTAAAGTCAGAAAATTCGAATTTTAAAAGATTCACTCATCTATAGTTTGTACCTAATGGTGATCTAAACTGAACTCAACAATGTCTACAATTCCTTACCAAACATAGAAATTTCCCTTACCTTCATGCATATCATGCAAAAGTGATGCAAATTTAACTGCATTTTTCCTACATATTATTGTGAGAAACAAATAAAAGAGTACTATTTCTAAGCCTGAAGTAAGGTCACTGAGTTTACTGAGGTTACCTGAGGTCAGGTTACCTGCGATCACAAGTTGAAGACCATAGGAACCTCCAGCTGTGACCGCAAATAACCTGAGTGATGTCACCACTCATTGCTGCGGCTCATTCTTTGCCTGGAGCCCACAGCAGGCGGTAAAATTCTATGGCCACCCCTTGCCACTTTAGATATAGTAGAGCTGGAATCATTATGGGACCTCATGTGGATTACGTCGGACCTGGATGTTTTGAAAAAATAAATTGGTGAAAGAGGGTGTTTTTTTATATTTTATTTCAAATAAAGGATTTTTTCATTGTTTGTGTTTATTTCTTTTCACTTACAGATTAGTAGTGGGGGATGTCATAGATGCCTCCCATACTAATCTAGGACTTAATGGCAGCTGTGTGCTGTTATTAACCCCTTATTACTCCAATTGCCACGGGACCATGGCAATTGGGATAAACTGGGTAAAGTTGTCACATGCAATGAATACGACAATTCTTGACGGCTGGAGGCTACTATTTATAGGTTGGGGGAGCCCAATAAGCATGGGCCTCCCTAGCCCCCAGCTGTGTCGGGCTTTATCATGGCTAGGTATGAAAATTGGGGGGACCGCACGCTGGTTTTATTAATTATTTATTTAAATAATTAAGAAAAAAAAGCCACAAACGGTTCCAGTTATTTTGATACACTGCCAAGATAAGCGCATGGCTTGGGGCTCCAGCCTGTAGCCATATGCTTATCTGTGCTTGGTATCATAATATGGGGGACCCTATGCCAATAGTTTTCTTTATTTACTTTTACTCCAATCTACAGTGACCTGCAGACAAGGTCTGTGACTGCAAGCAGTCAGACACTCTGTCACACAGCTGGGGGTGCTGTTTGACTGCAACCAATCACCGACACCAGGACTGCCATTGTGTGGGGTATAAAATATGTATGAGGCTAATGATTGATCCTGGAAGAAGAGTGAGTGGCCCGGAAGCAGTTACAGCCACACTGGAGACTCGGTAACTATATTGCGCTTGCTTTATTTTTATTTTTCCATTTTTTTTATTTCCCGAGTTGCCTGATCCGGATCATTAGCTGAAATTCCCTGAGAACTCCGGGCCCGGCAGCCAGATACTTTTGAAACCGTGTGGATCCAGACTTTTACAGTCCAGGTCCACCCATCACTAATAATAATTTATAAGATGTCATTGCTGCAGGGCATTATGAGAAATGCTGCATGGTAATGCATAATTATGATTGTCTGCTCTCTGATGCTTCTGCAGTGTGGGTAATGGTGATGGGCACGTTTTTTTTGCGAACAGTAAATTGATCTCAAAATGTTTAAATTTGTGTGAATTTTAGGATATCATACTCCAAGAATTGATTAGCTCGTCTTTAGCTGCACAATTAAAGGGAACCCATCACTTCATTTTCCTATATTAAACTGCCTCAATGTCTTGTTAGTAATGGAGTGTGCATTACTAAAATGGTGTTCTCAAACAAAAGTTCCCAGATTTATTTCATATTTTCGCATGCTCTGGAGCCTGTGCACGTATAGATAAAGCAATGGATGTACAGCCAGATTCAGTGTGCATGCCCGGGGTACTGATGGGCATTACAGGATTTACTAGGAGATTGTTCTCTGGCCAGTAAAAAAGGGCAACAATCTTTTACCTGACCAGGCCTCAGAAACAAATGCACTCCTAGGATGCAGCAAAACCCCTTAATAAAGATCACTCCCTCCATGAAGTGGCAGTGTGTGAGCGGCTGCTCCATCAGTGTTTTGCACCTGTTGCTTCCATCTTTATTAAGGGGTTTTGCTGCATCCTAGGAGTGCATTTGTATCTGAGGCCTGGGCAGGTAAAATTGAATTCCTCTTTTTGTGGTTTAGCTTTTAAATTTAGTGTAGGGACTCACAAGTATGAGGACTCTTGTTGTGAGTTGTGAGCATCCGTATTTTTCCCAAAATATCAACTAATGCTATATATATATATATATATATATATATATATATACACAGTTAGGTCCAGAAATATTTGGACAGTGACACAATTTTCGCGATTTGGGCTCTGCATGCCACCACATTGGATTTGAAATGAAATCTCTACAACAGAATTCAAGTGCAGATTGTAACGTTTAATTTGAAGGTTTGAACAAAAATATCTGATAGAAATTGTAGGAATTGTACACATTTCTTTACAAACACTCCACATTTTAGGAGGTCAAAAGTAATTGGACAAATAAACCAAACCCAAACAAAATATTTTTATTTTCAATATTTTGTTGCGAATCCTTTGGAGGCAATCACTGCCTTAAGTCTGGAACCCATGGACATCACCAAACGCTGGGTTTCCTCCTTCTTAATGCTTTGCCAGGCCTTTACAGCCGCAGCCTTCAGGTCTTGCTTGTTTGTGGGTCTTTCCGTCTTAAGTCTGGATTTGAGCAAGTGAAATGCATGCTCAATTGGGTTAAGATCTGGTGATTGACTTGGCCATTGCAGAATGTTCCACTTTTTTGCACTCATGAACTCCTGGGTAGCTTTGGCTGTATGCTTGGGGTCATTGTCCATCTGTACTATGAAGCGCCGTCCGATCAACTTTGTGGCATTTGGCTGAATCTGGGCTGAAAGTATATCCCGGTACACTTCAGAATTCATCCGACTACTCTTGTCTGCTGTTATGTCATCAATAAACACAAGTGACCCAGTGCCATTGAAAGCCATGCATGCCCATGCCATCACGTTGCCTCCACCATGTTTTACAGAGGATGTGGTGTGCCTTGGATCATGTGCCGTTCCCTTTCTTCTCCAAACTTTTTTCTTCCCATCATTCTGGTACAGGTTGATCTTTGTCTCATCTGTCCATAGAATACTTTTCCAGAACTGAGCTGGCTTCATGAGGTGTTTTTCAGCAAATTTAACTCTGGCCTGTCTATTTTTGGAATTGATGAATGGTTTGCATCTAGATGTAAACCCTTTGTATTTACTTTCATGGAGTCTTCTCTTTACTGTTGACATAGAGACAGATACACCTACTTCACTGAGAGTGTTCTGGACTTCAGTTGATGTTGTGAACGGGTTCTTCTTCACCAAAGAAAGTTTGCGGTGATCATCCACCACTGTTGTCATCCGTGGACGCCCAGGCCTTTTTGAGTTCCCAAGCTCACCAGTCAATTCCTTTTTTCTCAGAATGTACCCGACTGTTGATTTTGCTACTCCAAGCATGTCTGCTATCTCTCTGATGGATTTTTTCTTTTTTTTCAGCCTCAGGATGTTCTGCTTCACCTCAATTGAGAGTTGCTTAGACCGCATGTTGTCTGGTCACAGCAACAACTTCCAAATGCAAAACCACACACCTGTAATCAACCCCAGACCTTTTAACTACTTCATTGATTACAGGTTAACGAGGGAGATACCTTCAGAGTTAATTGCAGCCCTTAGAGTCCCTTGTCCAATTACTTTTGGTCCCTTGAAAAAGAGGAGGCTATGCATTACAGAGCTATGATTCCTAAACCCTCTTTCCGATTTGGATGTGAAAACTCTCATATTGCAGCTGGGAGTGTGCACTTTCAGCCCATATTATATATATAACTGTATTTCTGAACATGTTTTTGTAAACAGCTAAAATAACAAAACTTGTGTCACTGTCCAAATATTTCTGGACCTAACTGTATATATATATATATATATATATATATATATATATATATATATATATATATATCTATATATATATATTTGCACTTATCATATCTAGTACAGGATGCAGCCAGGCTCATTAATGCAGGCCATGTAAACTTGGGTCTCTGTTCTTATGTGGTGCATAGTGCATGTACAGTGCCTACAAGTAGTATTCAACCCCCTGCAGATTTAGCAGGTTTGATAAGATGCAAATAAGTTAGAGCCTGCAAACTTCAAACAAGAAAGAAACAACAAAGAGCCAGCACCAATGTGCACTAAGGCATCAAATATTCCAAACTGCATTATAAAAAATTTTTTTGAGATTTTTGGCAAAAAAATGCAATTTCTTGAGCTGCTTCGCCACGTCACGGCAAATCTCATTTGAAGCAGTCCTACACTAAAATATTTTTATAAAATGTGCCATGCGGCCTCACATATAAATAGCAGAACTGCTCTCAGCAGCACTCACCTGGTCTATTGCAGTCCCGTACCCATGACTGAGTCATGGCTGTGGGCGGGACAGGTCCAAGCAAATGCTGCATGAAGTATATATATAGCCTGTGGACAAAGCCTGATGACCCAATGTGAACAGTCACCAAACGCCAAAATCTATACAGATGGAATACATCCCAAATTGGGGTGCATAGCAAGGTGGAGGTCAACCACCGACCAATTCAACAAAGAAACAACAAAGAGCCAGCACCAATGTGCACTAAGGCATCAAATATTCCAAACTGCATTATAAAAATTTTTTTTGAGATTTTTGGCAAAAAATTGCAATTTCTTGAGCTGCTTCGCCACGTCACGGCAAATCTCATTTGAAGCAGTCCTACACTAAAATATTTTTATAAAATGTGCCATGCGGCCTCACATATAAATAGCAGAACTGCTCTCAGCAGCACTCACCTGGTCTATTGCAGTCCCGTACCCATGACTGAGTCATGGCTGTGGGCGGGACAGGTCCAAGCAAATGCTGCATGAAGTATATATATAGCCTGTGGACAAAGCCTGATGACCCAATGTGAACAGTCACCAAACGCCAAAATCTATACAGATGGAATACATCCCAAATTGGGGTGCATAGCAAGGTGGAGGTCAACCACCGACCAATTCAACAAAGAAACAACAAAGAGCCAGCACCAATGTGCACTAAGGCATCAAATATTCCAAACTGCATTATAAACATTTTTTTTGAGATTTTTGGCAAAAAATTGCAATTTCTTGAGCTGCTTCGCCACGTCACGGCAAATCTCATTTGAAGCAGTCCTACACTAAAATATTTTTATAAAATGTGCCATGCGGCCTCACATATAAATAGCAGAACTGCTCTCAGCAGCACTCACCTGGTCTATTGCAGTCCCGTACCCATGACTGAGTCATGGCTGTGGGCGGGACAGGTCCAAGCAAATGCTGCATGAAGTATATATATAGCCTGTGGACAAAGCCTGATGACCCAATGTGAACAGTCACCAAACGCCAAAATCTATACAGATGGAATACATCCCAAATTGGGGTGCATAGCAAGGTGGAGGTCAACCACCGACCAATTCAACAAAGAAACAACAAAGAGCCAGCACCAATGTGCACTAAGGCATCAAATATTCCAAACTGCATTATAAAAAATTTTTTTGAGATTTTTGGCAAAAAATTGCAATTTCTTGAGCTGCTTCGCCACGTCACGGCAAATCTCATTTGAAGCAGTCCTACACTAAAATATTTTTATAAAATGTGCCATGCGGCCTCACATATAAATAGCAGAACTGCTCTCAGCAGCACTCACCTGGTCTATTGCAGTCCCGTACCCATGACTGAGTCATGGCTGTGGGCGGGACAGGTCCAAGCAAATGCTGCATGAAGTATATATATAGCCTGTGGACAAAGCCTGATGACCCAATGTGAACAGTCACCAAACGCCAAAATCTATACAGATGGAATACATCCCAAATTGGGGTGCATAGCAAGGTGGAGGTCAACCACCGACCAATTCAACAAAGAAACAACAAAGAGCCAGCACCAATGTGCACTAAGGCATCAAATATTCCAAACTGCATTATAAAAAATTTTTTTGAGATTTTTGGCAAAAAATTGCAATTTCTTGAGCTGCTTCGCCACGTCACGGCAAATCTCATTTGAAGCAGTCCTACACTAAAATATTTTTATAAAATGTGCCATGCGGCCTCACATATAAATAGCAGAACTGCTCTCAGCAGCACTCACCTGGTCTATTGCAGTCCCGTACCCATGACTGAGTCATGGCTGTGGGCGGGACAGGTCCAAGCAAATGCTGCATGAAGTATATATATAGCCTGTGGACAAAGCCTGATGACCCAATGTGAACAGTCACCAAACGCCAAAATCTATACAGATGGAATACATCCCAAATTGGGGTGCATAGCAAGGTGGAGGTCAACCACCGACCAATTCAACAAAGAAACAACAAAGAGCCAGCACCAATGTGCACTAAGGCATCAAATATTCCAAACTGCATTATAAAAAATTTTTTTGAGATTTTTGGCAAAAAATTGCAATTTCTTGAGCTGCTTCGCCACGTCACGGCAAATCTCATTTGAAGCAGTCCTACACTAAAATATTTTTATAAAATGTGCCATGCGGCCTCACATATAAATAGCAGAACTGCTCTCAGCAGCACTCACCTGGTCTATTGCAGTCCCGTACCCATGACTGAGTCATGGCTGTGGGTGGGACAGGTCCAAGCAAATGCTGCATGAAGTATATATATAGCCTGTGGACAAAGCCTGATGACCCAATGTGAACAGTCACCAAACGCCAAAATCTATACAGATGGAATACATCCCAAATTGGGGTGCATAGCAAGGTGGAGGTCAACCACCGACCAATTCAACAAAGAAACAACAAAGAGCCAGCACCAATGTGCACTAAGGCATCAAATATTCCAAACTGCATTATAAAAATTTTTTTTGAGATTTTTGGCAAAAAATTGCAATTTCTTGAGCTGCTTCGCCACGTCACGGCAAATCTCATTTGAAGCAGTCCTACACTAAAATATTTTTGCCTACAAGTAGTATTCAACCCCCTGCAGATTTAGCAGGTTTGATAAGATGCAAATAAGTTAGAGCCTGCAAACTTCAAACAAGAGCAGGATTTATTAACAGATGCATAAATCTTACAAACCAACAAGTTATGTTGCTCAGTTAAATTTTAATAAATTTTCAACATAAAAGTGTGGGTCAATTATTATTCAACCCCTAGATTTAATATTTTGTGGAATAACCCTTGTTTGCAATTACAGCTAATAATCATCTTTTATAAGACCTGATCAGGCCGGCACAGGTCTCTGGAGTTATCTTGGCCCACTCCTCCATGCAGATCTTCTCCAAGTTATCTAGGTTCTTTGGGTGTCTCATGTGGACTTAAATCTTGAGCTCCTTCCACAAGTTTTCAATTGGGTTAAGGTCAGGAGACTGACTAGGCCACTGCAACACCTTGATTTTTTTCCCTCTTGAACCAGGCCTTGGTTTTCTTGGCTGTGTGCTTTGGGTCGTTGTCTTGTTGGAAGATGAAATGACGACCCATCTTATGATCCTTGATGGAGGAGCGGAGGTTCTTGGCCAAAATCTCCAGGTAGGCCGTGCCATCCATCTTCCCATGGATGTGGACCAGATGGCCAGGCCCCTTGGCTGAGAAACAGCCCCACAGCATGATGCTGCCACCACCATGTAGGGATGGTATTCTTGGGGTCGTATGCAGTGCCATCCAGTCTCCAAATGTCACGTGTGTAGTTGGCACCAAAGATCTCGATCTTGGTCTCATCAGACCAGAGAACCTTGAACCAGTCTGTCTCAGAGTCCTCCAAGTGATCATGAGCAAACTGTAGACGAGCCTTGACATGACGCTTTGAAAGTAAAGGTACCTTACGGGCTCGTCTGGAACAGAGACCATTGCGGTGGAGTACGTTACTTATGGTATTGACTGAAACCAATGTCCCCACTGCCATGAGATCTTCCCGGAGCTCCTTCCTTGTTGTCCTTGGGTTAGCCTTGACTCTTCGGACAAGCCTGGCCTCGGCACGGGTGGAAACTTTTAAAGGCTGTCCAGGCCGTGGAAGGCTAACAGTAGTTCCATAAGCCTTCCACTTCCGGATGATGCTCCCAACAGTGGAGACAGGTAGGCCCAACTCCTTGGAAAGGGTTTTGTACCCCTTGCTGGCCTTGTGACCCTCCACGATCTTGTCTCTGATGGCCTTGGAATGCTCCTTTGTCTTTCCCATGTTGACCAAGTATGAGTGCTGTTCACAAGTTTGGGGAGGGTCTTAATTAGTCAGAAAAGGCTGGAAAAAGAGATAATTAATCCAAACATGTGAAACTCATTGTTCTTTGTGCCTGAAATACTTCTTAATACTTTAGGGGAACCAAACAGAATTCTTGTGGTTTGAGGGGTTGAATAATAAATGACCCTCTGAATAAATTTTTCACAATTTAAAAAAAAAAAAAAAAAGAAAGAAATAACATTCTTTTTTGCTGCAGTGCATTTCACACTTCCAGGCTGATCTACAGTCCAAATGTCACAATGCCAAGTTAATTCCGAATGTGTAAACCTGCTAAATCTGCAGGGGGTTGAATACTACTTGTAGGCACTGTATATAGTGCTGGGCAGCCACCCTAAGGCTAGCTTCACATCAACGCAAACTGCATGTCACTGGATCCTGTTTTTATGGATTACAACGCATGCCACCGCTAGTGACCTAAGCGTTTTTTACTGGATCCATTGAATGGATCCTGCAAAAAAATGGACCGTTCACTTGCATTTCCATGCATTTGGGTCCTGTTTCCTGCTTATTTTTGATGGATCCGTTTATTCTATGTCATCTGCCATTCAGCTCTGCTGCATGGCCGGTGACAGCAGCCACAGAGAGAGCAATGTAGCAGAGCTGAATGGCCGCTGACAGCAGACACAGACAGAGCCGCACGATCAGAATGAAGTCGGATGAACGTCACCCGACTTCATTGTCATCCCGCGGCTCTGTCTGTGTGGCATGGCCTGATTTTCGGTCACCAGTGAAGGTCTCACCGGTGACCGCAAATCCCCTGAGTGACCGCAGTGTGCCGCGCTATCAGCGGTGCCGTCACTGAGGTTACCCGTGGCCACAGCTGAAGTTCTCCCGCTGAGATCTGTGGCCGCGGGTAACCTCAGTGACAGCTCCGCTGATAGTGCGACTCACTTCAGTCGCTGCGGGGAGCTCACAGAGAGCGGTCGTGGTCTGTGACCGCTCTCTGTCAGCTTCTGATGTAGCAGAGCTGACAGCGTTGAGGGACCTCTGTGGATTACGTCAGACATGGAAGGGTTTTTGGGGACTTTAATAAAGTGGTGAAAGAGGTTGTTGTTTTTTGTCATTTATTTCAAATAAAGGAATTTTTGGATGTATATTTTTATTTTCTTTAAGAAACAGGTTAATCATGGAAGGTATCTTGGTGAGACATCTGCCATGATTAACCTAGGACTTAGTGGCAGCTATGAGCTGCTGCCATTAACTCCTTATTACCTCGATTGCCACCGCACCAGGGCAATTCGGGATGAGTCGGGTACAGTTCCGGGACAGTCACATCTCATGGAGGCGGCTGCTGGCTGACATTTTTAGGGTGGGGGGGCTCCCCATAACGTGGAGCTCCCCATCCTGAGAATACCAGCCTTCAGCCGTGTGGCTTTACCCTGGCTGGTATTAAAATTGGGGGGAACCGCACGCCGTTTTTTTTTAACTATTTATTTATTTTACTTCATGATATAGACCTGCCCACCGGCAGCTGTGATTGGTTGCAGTGAGACAGCTGTCAATCATCGTGGGGGCATGTCTGACTGCAACCAATCGTAGCCGCTGGTGGGCAGGGAAAGCAGGGAATACGAGATTGAATAATGAGCGGCCAGCATTTTCAAAAGTGAAGAAGCCACCAGAGAGTGTGAATGCCGTGCAGCGCCGCGCCGGTGATCGGGAATCAGTGAGTATGAGAGAGGGGGGAGACTGACCGAAATGGACAGAGAGAGAGAGAGACTGAGATAGAGACTGACCGACAGAGAGAGAGACTGAGATAGAGACACACCGACAGACCGACAAAGAGGTACCGACCGACTGACAGAGAGAGAATAGAGCCGTTTAATTTAAAAAAAAAAGAAAAGTTAGATATTGATAAATAGATATTTAGATTTATAGAAAGATAAAGATAGATAGATAAATAGATAGATAGAGGGATAGATAGATAGAGGGATAGATAGATGCATAGAAATATATATATATATATATATATATATATATATATATATATATATATATATATATATATATATATATATATCTAGACATGGATAGGAAGTAAGCCACATTAAGGAACTAAATATAGATAGATAGATACATAGATAGTTAGTTTAATTTTGAATATAAATTATATTCAAATTTATAAAAAAATATTGAGAGATTGCTATAGATAGATTTGTTAAGTTAGATGAATATTGATAGATATAATGAAAAATAAACGTATATTTAATGTACATTAAAATTCCATTTTATTACTATATATATTTTAAAATGAAACTATATAAATGTTGTATGTAGATTTATAGGGCTAAATAAAGATTTTGAAGACTTTAAAACAAAACTATGTTCTTTTGATTTTGTTTGTCAAGGGAAAAAGGATCCTTTTTGCCGCATACAACCGATATTGTGAAAACACAATCCGGCGCCTATTGAAATACATTGCAGCTACTGCTGCAATATACAGGATCCGGTGAGCTGCTGTTTTTGGTCTGAGACAAAAAAACACTGCATGTAGCGTTTTTGAAAGATGGTTAAAAACAGCAACTCACAGGATCCTGAATCTGCCACATGTAAACGGATGCAAACGCATGTTACCGCGAGTCCATTGACAATGCATTGAGCAGACACCGGATCTGACAACATGCAGTTTGCGTTTTTCTGCCGACCGGCAGAATACTGCTGATGTGAAGCTAGCCTAATCTAATAGTGTCGGTATCATCAATAGGCTGTAAGACAGACACTGTGCACCTACATGTGTGAACGGCTCCCTCTACAAGACATTTGCGTGCAATTTTAATACTAAGCAATCACCCCTTCCATGCATCGGTTGTGTGTGAGTGGTTGCTGCATCAGTGAGTGCATTTGTTTCTGTGGCCTGGGTAGGTAGAACATTGTTGCCTTTTTTGCTGTGAATTTTTCGGAATTTTTTGGGGAAAATTTAATTCCTTGTTTTGTGGTTTAGCTTTTAAATTTATAGTAGGGACTCGCAAGCATGATGACCCTTGACGTGGGTTGTGAGCATCCGTATTTTGGCCAACATATCAAGTAATACCTCATATATATATCATATATTTTTTTTTAATTTATATCTTTACACAGAATGCAGCCAAGTCCATTAATGTAGGCCTTGTAAACTAGGGTCTTCATTCCTGTGTGGTGTACGTATATAGTGCCTAGTCTAATAGTATGGGTGTCATCAATAGGCTGCAAGGCAAACACTGTGCACCTACATGTGTGAACTGCACCCTATAGAAGCCATTTGCGCGCAATGTTAATACTAAGCAATCACCCCCTTCATGGAGTGTTGCCTACATCTTTATTAAGGAGTTTTGTTGCATCCTGTTAGAGCATTTGTTTCTGTGGCCTGGGCAGGTAAAACATTGTTGCCCTTCTTTGCAGTGAATTTTTTTTGAATTTTTTGGGGAAAATGTAATTGTTTTTCTGGTTTAGCTGTCTGGCCATTAACGGTGATCAATCAGACTAAAGGCCACTTTACACACAATATCGCTAGCGATCTCATTAGCGATGTGACATGCCCAGATCATTGCTACGATTTGCCGAGATTGCTCATAGGTCGTTTTGTAGTGGTCACACGTACCCATCTCACAAACGATGCTACATCGTTCAGCGATATATTGTTTGACCAAGGCGGTCGTGTGTCCATAGCATACACCCTGGCGTGTGATTGCCTCGCCCTCTCCACGCCCCAACTTCCACACTGTCAGAATCACCTACGTGATTGTTTTCCTGGGAAATAAAAGGCAGCATTTGCGGCTGCCCCATGTGACGCAACCACCATCTGTTTTGTGTGTGTGTAGCATCCTTTACGCCTTTTTGTCTTTTCCAGGGTATGTTTTTTTTCGTTTTTTTTTAATCTTATTGTATTGTTGTAAGTTTAAAGTCTTATTAATTTCAGGGCCGTCATATCCACCATCTGTCATGCTATACTACCCCATTTTCCTGTTTGTTTGTTTTTAAGTTTATGTTTACTGCATGCTTTTGTTTAGGTTTTGTCTCTTATTTTTTTTTTTTTTTTTTTTTTTTTTTGTTTTACCTTTTACAGATGTCTGGGCCCCAAAATGATTCATTCATAAGGGAATTTATCGAAACGTACCGGACACTACCTTGTTTTTGGAGGATAAAATCAGCCGAATACAGCAACAAGCATCAAAAAAAAGACGCATATTTGCAGCTTGTTACTGTATTTAAAAAGCATTACCCATCAGAGCCTGCTGACGAATATGTTGTTAAAAAAAATACAAGACCTCCGCACAGTATTTAAAAAAGAGATGAATAAGGTTGAAGATTCCCAGAGGTCCGGGGCAGCCACAAAGGACGTCAATGAAACTTTGTGTCCACCTTATCAACCATGGCTGCGAAATCAGAATGCAGTTGGGACCACCAATATGAGTGGAGGAGGCAAGGAGCATTGCTTGTAACGATACGCCTGCGTTGCTGATGACGGACGCACTAACAATGTTGTTCGTCGTTGGCATGGTGTCAAACGTAGCAATATGTCGGCTGCGTTCGAAACGACGAGCAATATTTTGAAACTGAACGACATGTCAATGATCAACGATTTTTGCTATTTTTAAATTTGTTCGGAGTCGCTCGTAGGTGTCACACACAACGACGTAGCTTACGAAGACGGAAGTGTGTCACGAAAACCGTGACTCCGACGACATCTCATCAGATAAATCGTAGCATGTAATGGGGCCTTTAGTTTGGAGTGCAGAATTTAAAGAGGACCATGACTGACCATGACTGAAACGCTACAAAGTGCTAGCCCGATGTCTGAAAGAGAAGGTCTGTGATGCCTAAACCCAATGATAAAAAGTGAGGGTTTTCTTAGATAAATACAAATACGTTTTGTTTGAGAACAGCATATTAGTGATGCACATTGAATCACTAGCAAGACATAGGGGGTAGTTTAATATCAAGAAAGGACGTGTCCGGTTCCCTATAATAATAATTAAATCAGCTATGATACACATTAAACTATCATTAGTAACTTAATACTTAAAATGTTTAGATATCAAAAAATCTCCCAAGTTAATGGCATTATCTCTCAGGGCATGTACTGCATTAAAATTCTAGTGATGCTCTTTTGAAAATGTAAAACCATCATATGGATGTAAAAAAAGGCTCATACGTTCTAGAAAATAATAAAACGTTAATGAATTTAATCAGTTGACCAAAGGATGTCATGGTATAAATGTAAGAATACACAGCAGGGCACCCACATATGCCCTGTACTCAAGTAAACTGAATCAAATAGCTGTAATTAAAATTATGAGCAATAAAAAATAAGCACTTATGTCATGGGCATAATTATACTCGGCATGGGAACCACAAAATCTATGTCCTGGCAAAGACACCAAACATGCATTAAAAATAAAAAAATGAAAACGTGCAAAATTGCATAAATTCCTTGATGCTAAACGAAAATGCGAACGAGTATATTTAGTCATTTTACAAATATAGCAGTTGGAATTATCATCATTAGACTAATGCATTCAACTATTACACTTAAGGGGAAGCACACAGCGACAGTATAAGTGAATGCAAAAAAAGGATATTGTAATAACATTTTATATGATCATAAATTACATTTTAGGAAAAATGAATCTTGTAAAACACAAATTAAAATCAAGTAATTTTATACTAATCTTAGCTTAGTGTAAATGTACTGTGGTTTAGGTTTTGTTAGGCTTAAGTTTTTATATTAAATATATATTTTTGAACTTTTATTTCAATTTTCTACATTACTATATATTAAACTAGCTGTAGTACCTGGGCGTTGCCCGGGATAGTAACTGTCTCTCTGTCTCTCTCCCAGTCTCTGTCTGTGTGTCGCTGTCTGTCTGTCTCTTTCCTTGTCTGTCTGACTATTTCTATCTCTGTTTGTATTTGTATCAGTCTATCGGTCTCCATCTCTGTGTCTGTCTGTCTCTCTCTATCTCTGTGTCTGTCTCTATGTGTGTGTCTGTCTCTCTTTCCCCGTCTGTCTCTTTTCCATCTGTCTTGGTCTATCTCTTTCCAGGTCTGTCTCTTTCCCCATCTGTCTCTTTCCCAGTCTGTCTCTTTCCAGGTCTGTCTCCTTCCAGGTCTGTCTCTTTCCCTGTCTCTCTTTCCAGGTCTGTCTCTTTGCCCGTCTGTCTCTTTGCCCGTCTGTCTCTTTCCAGGGCTGTCTCTTTCCAGGGCTGTCTCTTTCCAGGGCTGTCTTTTTCCAGGTCTGTCTTTTTCCAGGTCTGTCTTTTTCCAGAGCTGTCTCTTTCCAGGTCTGTCTCTTTGACCATCTGTCTCTTTCCAGGTCTGTCTCTTTCCAGATCTGTCTCTTTGCCCATCTGTCTTTTTCCAGGTCTGTCTCTTTCCCAGTCTGTCTCTTTCCCCATCTGTCTCTTTCCAGGGCTGTCTCTTTCTCTGCCTGTCTCTTTCCCTGTCTGTCTCTTTCCAGGGCTGTCTCTTTCCAGGGCTGTCTCTTTCCCCATCTGTCTCTGTCTGTCTCTGTCTGTCTGTCTTTTTCTGTCTCTCTATCCATCTCTCCACCGACATCATATAACCTCACGCATAAGCTTCAACTAACAGTTTATTTTGTTCCTATAGCAACCACTGACAGTTGTTATTAACCTATTGCTCCCACCTCCATTCAGTTTAATGGCGGCAGGATTTTAGAGACTAACTGTAAAGCACGGGATTAAATTTTTCTATCAAAACATAGTCTATGACGCTCCCTTGGTCACATAAGGCGTCCGTGCAAAATTTCGTGATTATAAATGCGACGGTGCGGATTCCTTTAGCGGACATACACACACACACATACACACATACACTCAGCTTTATATATAAAGGCCCTGTCACACAGAGATAAATCTGCAGCAGATCTGTGGTTGCAGTGAATTTGTGGACAATCAGTGCCAGGTTTGTGGCTGTGTACAAATGGAACAATATGTCCATGATTTCATTGCAACCACAGATCTGCCAAAGATTTATCTCTGTGTGTGACAGGGCCTTTAGATGTCAAATCTTGCAATTTTTACAGTGGCCACTAAATTTTATAGTGGACTCTTCATTTTCTGTACTGTCGGCTTACAATGCAAAGTAATACCTTTATACTCAGTGGACAACACAGGATTCACCGTTTACAATTGGTAATGTCAAAGCTCACCTACTCCACCTCCCTTCAAAAGGATCATTGCCTTTTCCCAGGGCAGAGCACGCTTGAACAACACTTCTATTATCTCTTCTATTGGAGAATGTGAAGTAGGACTCTAATATTAGCCACTGAAAATGTCAAGGTGTGTTTTTAATATAGTGATATAAAACAAAAATTATATACTGTATACAGTATATATATATATATATATATATATATATATATATATATATATATATATATATATATATATATATATATATATATATATACAGTGCCTACAAGTAATCTTCAACCCCCTGTAGATTTGCAATTACAGCTAATAATCGTCTTTTATAAAACCTGATCAGGCCGGCACAGGTCTCTGGAGTTATCTTGGCCCACTCCTCCATGCAGATCTTCTCCAAGCTATCTAGGTTCTTTGGGTGTCTCATGTGGACTTTAATCTTGAGCTGCTTCCACAAGTTTTCAATTGGGTTAAGGTCAGGAGACTGACTAGGCCACTGCAACACCTTGATTTTTTTCCCTCTTGAATCAGGCCTTGGTTTTCTTGGCTGTGTGCTTTGGGTCGTTGTCTTGTTGGAAGATGAAATGACGACCCGTCTTAAGATCCTTGATGGAGGAGCGGAGGTTCTTGGCCAAAATCTCCAGGTAGGCCGTGCCATCCATCTTCCCATGGATGCGGACCAGATGGCCAGGCCCCTTGGCTGAGAAACAGCCCCACAGCATGATGCTGCCATCACCATGCTTGACTGTAGGGATGGTATTCTTGGGGTCGTATGCAGTGCCATCCAGTCTCCAAACGTCACGTGTGTGGTTGGCACCAAAGATCTCGATCTTGGTCTCATCAGACCAGAGAACCTTGAACCAGTCTGTCTCAGAGTCCTCCAAGTGATCATGATCAAACTGTAGACGAGCCTTGACATGACGCTTTCAAAGTATAGGTACCTTACGGGCTAGTCTGGAATGGGGACCATTGCGGTGGAGTACGTTACTTATGGTATTGACTGAAACCAATGTCCCCACTGCCATGAGATCTTCATCTTCCCTGAGCTCCTTCCTTGTTGTCCTTGGGTTAGCCTTGCCTCTTCGGACAAGCCTGGCCTCGGCACAGGTGGAAACTTTCAAAGGCTGTCCAGGCCGTGGAAGGCTAACAGTAGTTCCATAAGCCTTCCACTTCCGGATGATGCTCCCAACAGTGGAGAAAGGTAGGCCCAACTCCTTGGAAAGGGTTTTGTACCCCTTGCCAGCCTTGTGACCCTCCACGATCTTGTCTCTGATGGCCTTGGAATGCTCGTTTGTCTTTCCCATGTTGACCAAGTATGAGTGCTGTTCACAAGTTTGGGGAGGGTCTTAATTAGTCAAAAAAGGCTGGAAAAAGAGATAATTAATCCAAACATGTGAAGCTCATTGTTCTTTAAGCCTGAAATACTTCTTAATACTTTAGGGGAACCAAACAGAATTCTTGTGGTTTGAGGGGTTGAATAATAAATGACCCTCTGAATAAACTTTTCACAATTTAAAAAAAAAAAAAAAAAAAAAGAAATAACATTCTTCACACTTCCAGGCTGATCTACAGTCCAAATGTCACAATGCCAAGTTAATTCCGAATGTGTAAATCTGCTAAATCTGCAGGGGGTTGAATACTACTTGTAGGCACTGTATATATATCTAATATATAAAGCGCAGTGTATGTATGTGTGTATATATGTGTGTATGTCCGCTAAAGGAATCCGCACCATCGCATTTAATTTACAATCACGAACTTTTGCACAGACTCCCCTTGTGACCCAGGGAATGTCATAGACTATGTTTTGATGGGAAAATTTAACCCCGCACTTTACAGTTATTCACCAAAATCCTGCCACCATTTAACTGAATGGAGGTGGGAGCTACTGGCTATTAATAGCAACTGTCAGTGGTTGCTATAGGTGTGACGGGGTGTACAGCAGAGCAAGGAGAGACAACAGGCCGAGGAACGATCCAACAGGTTTATTCACAAGAATACAGGAACAGCACACGACAAGTCCAAATAAAACAGATTCGGGGGCCCTTCCCGACAATCCTCGGACCGGATTACAAAGCAATCGTCCTTACAGTAGTCCAAAGAGTTCCACACAATCCCACGGGCCGCCACACAGGCCTAGCTCCGTCCGTGTCCACAGCCACACAGGCTGGAGCTCCTGCTCCCTTCAAGTTTCAGCTCACTCTGCCTGAATCTCCCAGGTAAGCAGAGTTTACACTCGTTGGACTCTAGGCACACCTCCCCCTGGCCATTTGATGCATGAATGGACTTTAGACTGCTGGCTCTGTTCTGTTTACCAAGTTGTTGTTGGAGAAGTCCCATGCTGAGAAGAACAATATATATATGCAACCCCCACCAAATCAATGACAATAGCTACTGCTGAAGCCTGAGTGCAAGATGATACAGGCTGGGGGGAAGGTATGGTCACTTACATCCCAAGACATAGTATTACAGCAAATACAGTGAGAAGGTAAAATACATCACATGGCATCTTATACAAAAATATGGGATGGAGAAAACTACATACATCATGACAATCCCTCCCCCTCCCAACTTGTGTACGTACTAGGGACCTCTACAGGTCACTGGTTAAGTACACACAGGCAGAGCGTTACTTACATGTGGCTTCATGCAGCCACGAATTGGCATCGTAGCTCTCCTACATCATTGCCCAGGAGAACAGCTGCCGGCAGACCACCCATCACCCCAACCACACATCGCCTGACCCCAAAACCAAAGTTCAGATCCACAGTGGCTGTGGGAATAGTCCTCCATTGTCCACCAGCCAGTTCAATGACAATCCCAGGTCCTCTATGGATTGCCTCAGGCCGAACCACTCGGGGATCAGCCAGTGTGAGGAAAGCACCCGAGTCACAAAATCCAACAAGTCTCTGTCCATCCAGCACAACCTCCTGCAAGTGCTTACCTCGATGAGCAGAAGTCGTCATAACTGCGGGTCGCACCCCGTAAACTCCTGGTGGTGCAACCTGGGGGGCTGAGTCACTAGGCCAGTCCTCGCTTAGCGGTGCCACATCTTCCTCCATGGCACTGGGCTGTAAATAATTAACAATCCGATTGGGTGCAGGATCAGTCCTCATTTGAACAGCTGGGCAGGAGACTTGCCGATGCCCTGGCTGTCCACATTGATAGCATCTGAGCTGGGTCTCCCTCCATCCAAGGCGTCCTCTTGGGTAAGGGGTAGGGGAACTTGGAGGCCGGCTCCCACCTGAAGGTGCTGTAGGGGTTTGAGGATGATTCCTCCATGGGCTGACTGGGCATGAGGCCTGCAAATGCCCGGGATGCCTACAAACATAACACCTGCGCTCTGTTACTTCCTCTCCCCGGCGTATTCCAGAAAGTGCAGTAGAAGCAACTGGAGGCACGTTCACACGGGTATCAACATGTGGTGACTTAGAGGAACGGGGAACAATGGGGACAGAATAACTGGGGGCATCCGGTGTTGTGGAGCTGTTAGGCGTCTCTCTATCCTCCAACAGAACCCTCCACTGAGGCTTGATGGTGAGCACCTCATCAGCTAGAGCAGCAGCTTGTTCCACAGTTGACGGCTTTCTCTCACGCACCCATTCTCTGATTTCCGCAGGGCACCTGGCATAGAACTGCTCTTTCAGGATGACCTGGAGGAAGGTCTCCCAAGTTAAGGCTCCCTCTCCCTCCAGCCAGCGATGGCATACTTGTTTCAGTCTGTGGGCAAACATCTTGAAAGACACTTCTCCATCACAGGCTAATGTACGGAACTTAGTCCTATAAGTATCTGGGGTCACGGCATAATGTTCCAGAATGGTCTGTTTTATCTCCCCATACTCACAATTCCACTCAGGGTCCATAGCTCTATAGGCGTCGGCAGCTCCACCCTCCAAGAGGCCCACCAGGTGTCTGACTCGCTCCCTTTCTGGGACTTCCATTAATCGGCACTGATGCTCAAAGTCCTGAAAGAAGCCCTCAATGTCACCTGCAGCTTCATTAAATGGCTTAAAGTCCTTGCGGGACACTCTGGAGAATTCCCTCATAGTTGGTGCTGTGGTTACAGTTTGTCTGGAGCCTCTAGCTGCTTCCACAGCAAATCTCCTCTCCAGCAATGCTCTCTCTTGAGCTCTGCGAATAGCCTCCCTCTTATCTTCTATGGTGGCCTCATCTCCAAGCAATGCCATTTCCTCCTCATACCACACAATCCATTGACTTTTTTGGGTATTTACCTCCAGCTCCCGTCTTTCTTCCGTTTGCTGTGAGGATCCTTCCTCCACGTCATTTTGAGAGCAGACTCCTTCTAGCGCCTCAATCAGCTGCTCCTTGGAGAGTCCTTTGAAACGAACTCCTACTTCACGGGCCTTTGATTGCAGGCTCCCCAAAGTCCAGGTCTTGTACTCTGCAGTGCTGGTTCCTGATGTTGAGCCATTGTCCTCCATTCCTTCTGCTCTGATCCCAGCGCTGCCAACCAGTTTGTGACGGGGTGTACAGCAGAGCAAGGAGAGACAACAGGCCGAGGAACGATCCAACAGGTTTATTCACAAGAATACAGGAACAGCACACGACAAGTCCAAATAAAACAGATTCGGGGGCCCTTCCCGACAATCCTCGGACCGGATTACAAAGCAATCGTCCTTACAGTAGTCCAAAGAGTTCCACACAATCCCACGGGCCGCCACACAGGCCTAGCTCCGTCCGTGTCCACAGCCACACAGGCTGGAGCTCCTGCTCCCTTCAAGTTTCAGCTCACTCTGCCTGAATCTCCCAGGTAAGCAGAGTTTACACTCGTTGGACTCTAGGCACACCTCCCCCTGGCCATTTGATGCATGAATGGACTTTAGACTGCTGGCTCTGTTCTGTTTACCAAGTTGTTGTTGGAGAAGTCCCATGCTGAGAAGAACAATATATATATGCAACCCCCACCAAATCAATGACAATAGCTACTGCTGAAGCCTGAGTGCAAGATGATACAGGCTGGGGGGAAGGTATGGTCACTTACATCCCAAGACATAGTATTACAGCAAATACAGTGAGAAGGTAAAATACATCACATGGCATCTTATACAAAAATATGGGATGGAGAAAACTACATACATCATGACAATAGGAACAAAATAAACTGTTAGTATAAGAAGCTTATGTGTGAGGTAAAAAGATGTCGGTGGGGAGACGGATAGAGACAGACAGAAAGAGACAGACAGACAGAGACACAGACAGAGACAGACGGGGAAAGAGACAGACAGAGACAGACGGGGAAAGAGAGATGGGCAAAGAGAAAGACGGGCAAAGAGACAGACGTCCAAAGAGACAGACCTGGAAAGAGACAGATCTGGAAAGACACAGATGGGGAAAGAGACAGTCCTGAAAAGAGACAGTCCTGGAAAGAGACAGCCCTGGAAAGAGACAGCCCTGGAAAGAGACAGCTGGGCAAAGAGACAGCCGGGCAAAGAGACAGATGGGCAAAGAGACAGACGGGCAAAGAGACAGACCTGGAAAGAGACAGACCTGGAAAGAGACAGGCCTGGAAAGAGATAGATGGGCAAAGAGACAGATGAGCAAAGAGACAGATGAGAAAAGAGACAGACCTGGAAAGAGACAGCCCTGGAAAGAGACAGCCCTGGAAAGAGAGAACATTGGAAAGAGAAAGCCTTGGAAAGAGACAGTCTGGCAAAAAGACAGCCAGACAAAGAGACAGATAGGCAAAGAGACAGACGGGCAAAGAGACAGATGGGCAAAGAGATAGATGGGCAAAGAGACAGCCCTGGAAAGAGACAGCCCAGGAAAGAGACATATGGGCAAAGAGTCAACCCTGGAAAGAGACAGATGGGCAAAGAGACAGACCTGGAAAGAGACAGCCCGGGAAAGAGAAAGCCCTGGAAGGAGACAGCCGGGCAAAGAGACAGATGGACAAATAAACAGCTGGGCAAAGAGACAGATGGACAAAGAGATAGATGGGCAAAGACACAGACAGGCAAAGAGACAGATGGGCAAAGAGACAGACCTGGAAAGAGACAGACCTGGAAAGAGACAGACCTGGAAAGAGACAGACGGGGAAAGAGATAGACAAAGACAGACGGGGAAAGAAACAGACGGGGAAAGAGAGAGACAAACACAGAGATAGAGACAGACAGACACAGAGATAGAGACAGACAGACACAGAGATCGAG
Source organism: Anomaloglossus baeobatrachus (assembly GCF_048569485.1). Taxonomy (NCBI): domain Eukaryota; kingdom Metazoa; phylum Chordata; class Amphibia; order Anura; family Aromobatidae; genus Anomaloglossus; species Anomaloglossus baeobatrachus. Next base: position 138,234,730 of record NC_134353.1, on the reverse strand, counting down.
ACAGATAGACTGATACAAATACAGACAGAGACATACACACAGAAAGACAAAGAAAGACACAGACAGAGAGACAGACAGGGACACACAGACAGAGACTGGGAGAGAGACAGAGAGTTAGTTACTATCCCGGGCAACGCTCAAGTACTACAGCTAGTATATATGTATGTATATACAGTCATATGAAAAAGTTTGGTCACCCCTATTAATGTTAACCTTTTTTCTCTATAACAAATTTATTATTTATTTGGACTTTGCAAAGGCATTTGATACTGTACCACATAATAGCCTTATACTAGAGCTCCAGAAGCAAAGACTAGGGGACACAATATGCAACTGGGTAAGGAATTGGCTAAAAGATAGGAAACAAAGAGTAGTCATAAATGGTACATTCTCTAAATGGGCTATAGTCAGCAGTGGGGTGCCGCAGGGATCTGTGCTTGGACCGATTCTTTTTAATCTCTTTATTAATGACCTTGTGGATGGGATTGATAGTACAGTGTCAGTCTTTGCCGATGACACCAAACTATGTAGGATATTAAAAACTGACCTGGATAGTACAATATTACAAAAAGATCTGGATAAGATGTCAGAATGGGCAGATACTTGGCAAATGAGATTTAATGTTGATAAATGTAAAGTAATGCACCTAGGACGGAGTAATCCTATAGCTGCGTATACATTAAATGGAAGTAAACTCGGGACTACAGAACAGGAGAAGGACTTGGGTATTCTCATTACAAATAAGCTGAGCAGCAGCACTCAATGTCAAGCAGCAGCTGCTAAAGCAAACAAGATTTTAGGGTGTATAAAAAGAGAGATTAGATCCCGTGATCCCAACGTATTGTTACCTCTCTATAAATCACTTGTAAGGCCACATCTGGAATACGGGATCCAGTTTTGGGCTCCCCATTTTAAAAAGGACATTCAGAAGTTAGAGTCAGTTCAAAGGCGGGCAACTAGACTATTACAAGGAATGGAAGGCCTCCCATATGATGACAGGTTGAAAAAGTTAGATATGTTTAGCTTAGAAAAAAGACGTCTCAGAGGAGATCTCATTTATATGTATAAATACATGTGTGGTCAATATAAAGGACTGGCACATGACTTATTTCTTCCAAAGACAGTACTAAGGACCAGGGGGCACTCACTGCGAGTGGAAGAAAAGCGATTCCAACAGCTAAATAGGAAAGGGTTCTTTACAGTTAGAGCAGTCAGACTGTGGAATGCCCTACCACAAGAGGTAGTAATGGCAGATACTATAACAGCTTTTAAAAAAGGGCTGGATGATTTCCTCAGTACACAAAACATTGTTGGTTATAAATGACTTAGTGACTAAATGTAGAACTGGTGGAGGAAGGTTGAACTAGATGGACCTAGGTCTTTTTTCAACCTAAGTAACTATGTAACTATGTAAATTGGGTTTTTTCAACAGCAACAGCTATTTCAGTTTCATATATCTAATAACTGATGGACTGAGTAATATTTCTGGATTAAAATGAGGTTTCCTGGAGGAGCTGGTGGAGGCGCTCGGTCAAATCCAAAATGAAAAGGCCCCAGGTGCGGACGGACTCCCGGGTGAATTCTACAAATTATATACCCATCTGCTGCTGCCAAGACTCTTGGATGTGTTCAGAGATGCTGAGGAGAAGGGGTCCCTCCCTGCATCCATGAGGGAGGCTATTATTGTTCTGATTTTAAAACCCGGGAAAGATCCGACCACGCCTGACTCCTATCGCCCCATCTCGCTGCTTACATTAGATATTAAATTAATCGCTAAAATTCTAGCTAACAGATTATCCCGGGTGATCACGTCAGTGATCCACGAGGATCAGACTGGATTCATCCCCAATAAATCCACTTCCATTAATTTGCGACGTTTATTCCTGGGGATACAGCTAAGTTCTGAAGGGAGAAACATGGAGAGGGCAGTCCTGTCATTAGATGCAGCCAAAGCCTTTGACAGTATTGAATGGAATTTCCTATGGGTAGTTTTGGAGAAATTGAGTCTTGGCTCCAGATTTATTGGCTGGGTCAAATTGTTATATGCCTCTCCGAGGGCCAGGATTCGAGTTAATCGTTGTACCTCCTCGTCTTTTAATTTGGCCAGGGGCACGAGACAGGGCTGTCCTCTCTCTCCATTACTATTTGCAGCGGCAATTGAACCATTGGCAGCTATGCTTCGTGCATCGGCTGGCGTAAAGGGGTTTGAGATAGGTGGTCTGGAGCATAAGGTTTCCCTCTATGCGGACAATTTGTTGCTGTATCTCAGGGAGGTGGGGACATCGGTGTGCCCAGCAATTAATATTATTAAAGAATTTGGTAGGCGCTCGGGACTCCTTATAAACTGGAAGAAATCGGCCCTGCTCCCTATAGATCCACTCCCATCTAATTTTAGTACTCTGGGGCTGCCAATTCCGACGGTGGATAAATTTAAATACCTGGGGATTGTGGTTAGTGCCCGACCGCGTGATTACTACTCTCAAAATCTGGAACCAGTGTTGGCTCAGTTTAGGAACAAGATAGATGCCTGGTGTCGACTCCCACTGTCCCTTATTGGCCGTGCTAATCTACTTAAAATGGTACTGATGCCCAAACTTCTGTATCTTCTCCACAATGCCCCAATATGGATCCACTGGAATTTTTTCCGTAAAATCAGCACTTTGTTTCGGGAACTCTTGTGGAAAAAGCAGCAGGCTAGAATCCGCCTTGAGACCCTGCAGAGGGGTGGGGAAAGGATGAGGCATATGACGCTGGGGGCAAATTGGTGAGGGGCCTTGCAGAATGGGGATACCCAGTGGCTTTTTTGGACACAGGATACTCACCCAGAGGAGGACCATTATATCCAACATTATCATTGATGTACAAGGTGTGGGATAGAGGGAAGGAGTTGCTGGGAATATCAGGAATGACTGAGTACTGTCCGTTATGGCATAATCGTGGACTGGCGGAGCTGCAGAGACTCCCGGGTTGGAGAATGTGGGTGAGCAGGGGGGTGCATCAGGTGTCTCAGATTCTTCAGAATAATATACTTAAAAGATTTGACCAGCTTCAAGCTGAGTTTGGGATACCGCACAGTTCCTTTTACCAATACCTGCAGCTCCGTCATGCCTATGAGACACAGACATGTCGTATGGACATTAGGATAGAGCGGAATCACACTCTTACTGATTTGTTGACATCTGACTGCTCCTATGGTATTATTTCTAGGTTATATACAATGATGTTATCTAGACACCTCGACAAATTCCCTTTGCAGGCTAGAGAGAAGTGGGAGAGGGACCTAGGCCCTATGACAGAGGAACAGTGGGGTGAGGTCCTGTCTCAGACTCCAAGCCTTGCTGTATCTGAAGGCCAACGACTGTCACAGCTATTCCTGTTACATAGAGTAAATAGGACACCTAGTCTATTGCATAAGATGGGAGTTAGGATGGATGATCTGTGTCCTAGGTGCGGGCAGGAGGGTGCTAATCTGATGCATATGATGTGGTCCTGTGGGAACATTGAAGATTACTGGAGGGCAGTACTAGAATTGGTTAGACAAGTTTTCAATATCCGTCTACAGCCAAGACCTATTATATGTATCCTGGGTCTACTGGAAGGGGGGGTGGACTTGAGTTTGCCGGTAATGGTCGGTATTACACGTCTCTTGTACCAGGCTAGAAAACTGTTGGCCTACCACTGGTTGGACCCAGCGCCTCCGGTCATCGGGGATTTTAGGGAAAGAGTAAACGCTATACTTCGACTGGAGAGAGGAGTATACCTTAAAAGAAATGCATTGAAAAAGTTCTATAAGATCTGGGGGGCATGGTTGAATACCCCAGGCCTTCCCTCCTCGGCGTTACTGCAGGACAGTGCGAGCGACCAGGTCGTTCTCCTTCTGACCGGTTAACAAATTTCCTCAAATAGGGTGATATGCGTACTGCTGGAATATGTGTGTGTGTGTGTGTGTGTGTGTGTGTATGTATGTATATATATATATATTTGTGTATATATATAATGTCATAATGATGCTGGGTAAGCTATACTATGGAGAATATATTGGGAAATAATATGCACTTTGAGACCCATATTGAAATGAGACGTGGACTGCTGGTGCATTGTTTATTATGTTATTTGTGTGGTTTTTCTTATTGACTAAAGGTTTTTCCCCTTTCTGTGATATTTCTATGCGGGGAATTTATTTTATGTGTTGTATAATTTTGCTGTTAAATAAAAATGAACCTGATTTAAAAAAAAAAAAAAAAAAAAGAGGTTTAATGTACTAACAGAAAATGTGCAATCCGCATTTAAACAAAATTTGACCGGTGCAAAAGTATGGGCACCTCAACATAAAAGTGACATTAATATTTTGTAGATCCTCCTTTTGCAAAAATAACAGCCTCTAGTCGCTTCCTGTAGCTTTTAATGAGTTCCTGGATCCTGAATGAAGGTATATTTGACCATTCCTGTTTAAAAAACAATTCCAGTTCAGTTAAGTTTAATGGTCGCCGAGCATGGACAGCACGCTTCAAATCATCCCACAGATTTTCAATGATATTCAGGTCTGGTTACTGCGATGGCCATTCCAGAACATTGTAATTGTTCCTCTGCATGAATGTCTGAGTAGATTTGGAGCGGTGTTTTGGATCATTGTCTTGCTGAAATATCCACCCCCTGCATAACTTCAACTTCGTCACTGATTCTTGCACATTATTATCAAGAATCTGCTGATACTGAGTTGAATCTATGCAACCCTCAACTTTAACAAGATTCCCGGTGCTGGCATTGGCCACACAGCCGCAAAGCATGATGGAACTTCCACCAAATTTTACTGTGGGTAGCAAGTGCTTTTCTTGGAATGCCGTGTTTTTTTGCCTCCATGCATAACGCCTTTTTGTATGACCAAAACTCAATCTTTCTTTCATCAGTCCACAGGACCTTCTTCCAAAATGTAACTGGCTTGTCCAAATGTGCTTTTGCATACCTCAGACGACTCTGTTTGTGGCGTGCTTGCAGAAACTGCTTCTTTTGCATCACTCTCCCATACAGCTTCTCCTTGTGCGACGTGCGCTGTATTGTTGACCGATGCACATTGACACCATCTGCAGCAAGATGAAGCTGCAGGTCTTTGGAGGTGGTCTGTGGATTGTCCTTGACTGTTCTCACCATTCTTCTTCTCTGCCTTTCTGATATTTTTCTTGGCCTGCCACTTCTGGGCTTAACAAGAACTGTACCTGTGTTCTTCCATTTCCTTACTATGTTCCTCACAGTGGAAACTGACAGTTTAAATCTCTTAGACAACATTTTGTATCCTTCCCCTGAACAACTATGTTGAATAATCTTTGTTTTCAGATCATTTGAGAGTTGTTTTGAGGAGCCCATGATGCCATTCTTCATAGGAGATTCAAATAGGAGAACAACTTGCAAGTGGCCACCTTAAATACCTTTTCTCATGATTGGCTACACCTGCCTATGAAGTTCAAAGCTCAATGAGGTTACAAAACCAATTTAGTGCTTTAGTAAGTCAGTAAAAAGTAGTTAGGAGTGTTCAAATCAAGAAATTGATAAGGGTGCCCATACTTTTGCACCGGTCAAATTTTGTTTAAATGCGGATTGCACATTTTCTGTTAGTACAATAAACCTCATTTCAATCCAGAAATATTACTCAGTCCATCAGTTATTAGATATATGAAACTGAAATAGCTGTTGCAAAAACCCAAATTGTTATAAAGAAAAAAGGTTAACATTAATAGGGGTGCCCAAACTTTTTCATATGACTGGATACCGTATATATATATATATATATATATATATATATATATATATATATATATATATATATACTGTTCAACAAAATAAAGGGAACACTAATATACCATTGAGTTATTTTTTAAGTGTTCCCTTTTTTAGCAGTATGCTGGATATTTACACTGTGTATATATATATATATATATATATATATATATATATATATAACAATTTATATATAAACAATTTTAATATAAAACAAGCTACATTTATACATAAATGTGATTCAAACAGCATGCCATTTTCTGAGAAACTTTCCTTTAACAGAATTGCAGGGTGGGTAAAACACACCATTTTTGATTTAGAAAAACATACTATAAGGCCATCACTTCTAAAATAATTAAAGGGGCTGTACCATAAACAAAGTACAGTACATTTTAAATAATAAATCTTGAAATAATAGTAGGTTCCACAACTGGATGTGTTAAAAAAAGGTTTCTGTGCTGAGAGAATTTAGAAATGTGGCCCCACTATGTGCTGCTAATTGCAGTATCCGACCATGTTCCAGGTCATGGTTAGCATTAAAACCCTAACTCCTGTGACAAAAAAAGGCAGGTATATGTGTTACATGATAAAGTAGCAGCTTATAGCCCCTGTTGTTTTGTCTGCATACTCATTTATCATAAGTGACTTATGCTTTCCTCCCCTGGTAAGGAACTGTTGTATATGCCAACCATAAACGGGAGCAGGTCTGCATGGTCAAACACAGCAAATAGCACTATAAAATTATCTCGACAAAAGAACCATTTTAAAAAAATATATATCCAATTGTGGAACTTTTTATTCCAAGATCTATTGATTTAAAAGTACTTTATTTGTAGGACAATCCCTTTAAATTTTTTACAGATGCATAGACAGATAGGTCCAAGAAATTGACAAAGATACAGGTTTTGGCATTTTAGCTGTTTACTAAAACACATTCAAGATAAAGTTATATAATCAATATAGGCATAAAGTGCAGACTCTCAGCTTCAATACGAGGGTATTCACATCTTAATTGGAGTAAGGGTTTCGGAATTACAGCTGGTTAATATGTAGCTGACTCATCTTCAAGGAACCAAAAGGTGATTGAACAATTATTTCAAAAGCTCTTTCATGGGTTGTATGGGCTATTCCCTCTGCAATCCAAAATCAATTAAATGGACAACAAGTTTGTAGCTGATTCCAGGTGTGGCATTTCCAATTTGAAACTTTTGATGTGAACCTCCAACATACTATTAAAGGATCTCTCAATGGAAGTGAAACAGAACATCATTAGGCTGAAAAAAAAGAAGAAATACATCAAAGAGATTGGTACATTCTGCAATAAAAAGAGCACACTGTTGAGCCTGGGAACTCAAAAAGACCTTCCCATGGAAGGCAAGAGTGGTTGATAATCACAGAATCTCTTCCATGCAGAAGAAAAACTTCTTCACAACATCCACCGAAGAGAAGAAAAGTCTCCCAGGAAGTAAGTGTTTCAATATCTAAGTCTACCATAAAGAAAATGATTGAGAGCAAATAAAGAAGGCTCACCACAATGTGCAAACCATTAATTATCTTTAAAAATTGAAAGGCCAGATTAGACTTTACCAAAAAACATCTAAAGAAGCCAGCCCAGTTCTGCAAAAGCATTCTTTAGATGTAGACTTCAGGGTCTGTCAGGATGGGTATGATGAAAGGCATGAATCACCTGTCAGTGTGAATATCATAAGCAAAAACCCAAGAATTGTCCTCCTGACCATAACCCTTCCACTTAACAAGGTACTGAAGCTTTCGTCTATTAAGGCGGGAATCCAAAATTTTCTCTACTTCATACTCTAGATCCCCATTTACCAACACAGGATCAGGAGGCGCCACTGTGGGAACTGCTGGTTATACATGTTTCTTCAACAAAGACTTATGAAAAACATTGTGAATTTTGAAAGACTCAGGAAGAGCCAAACAAAATGATATGGGATTAATAATCTGCAAAATCTTATAAGGCCCAATAAATCTTGGCTTAATTTTAGGAGAAGAAACCCTCATGGTAATATTTTTGGAGTACAACCAAACCATTTCCCCCAACTTTAAACCGGGGACCAACAGTCCTACGTCAGTAATCCTTTGGGCATTCTCCTGGGCCTGAAACAATTTGTCTACTACGTGACCCAAAATCTGCTGCATTCTCTCCACCACAGAAGAAAACCCGGGATGAAACCCAAAATTGCAGAAAAACAAAGACATCAAAGTAGCAGAGCTAGCCCTATTATTGAGAGCAAATTCTGCCAATGGCAAAAACGAAACCCAGTCATCCTGATCTGCAGATACAAAACACCTCAAATAGGTTTCCAAGATCTGGTTTGCTCTCTCAGTCTGACCACTGGTCTGAGGATGAAACACAGAATACAAAGACACCGCATTTCCTAATTTAGAACAAAATGCTCTCCAAAATCTGGACACAAACTGAACTCCTCTCTCAAACACAATATTCTCAGGAATACCATATAAACTAACCACCTGTTGAAAAAACAAGGGCACCAACTCTGATGAAGACGGCAACTTAGGCAAGGGTACCGAATGGACCATCTTAGAAAATATATCACAAAAAACCCAAATAACCGTCATCCTCTGAGAGACAGGAAGATCCAAAATAAAATCCATGGCGATATGAGTCCAAGGTCTCTTAGGTATAGGCAATGGCAATAACAGCCCACTACAATGTGAACAACAAGGCTTGGATTTAGAATAAAGCCCACAAGATTGCACAAACCTCCTAACATCCCGAGATAAAGAAGGCCACCAAAAAGACCTACTCACAAGATCCCTAGTACCAAAAATCCCAGGATGACCAGCCAAGACGGAACAATGAATCTTGGACATAACTCTACTCCTCCATTGCTCAGGAACATACAGGTTCCCCACAGGATATCTTGAGGGTTTGCCCCCCTTAAATCTCTCAAGTGCTAATCTTAAATCAGGCAAAATGGTGGAGAGGACCACACCTTCATTCAGGATGGTAGATGGCTCAGAAACATCAAGAGAACACGCAAAGAAACTTTTAGAGAGGGCATCTGCTTTAATATTCTTGATGCCTGGTAGAAAGGAGACCACAAAATTGAAACGCATAAAAAATAGAGCCCACCTGGCCTGCCTAGGAATCAGTCTCTTGGCAGATTCAAAGTAGGTCAGATTCTTATGATTAATGAGCACCACAATTTGATATCTAGCCCCCTCCAACCAATGTCTCCTTTCTTCAAAAGCACACTTCATAGCCAATAATTCCCGATTACCCACTCATCATAGTTTCGTTCAGATGGAGAAAATTTCCGAGAGAAGGCACAAGGCTTCAGTTTGGAAGTTATACAGAAGGATCTCTTTGAGACAAAACCGCTCCTGCTCCAATCTCTGAGGCATCTATCTCCACCTGAAATGGAAGAGAAATATCCGGTTTCTGCAGGACTGGGGCAGATGTGAACCTCTTTTTAAGCTCCTGGTAGGCCATAATGGCCTCTGGAGTCCAATTCTCAACATCAGCTCCCTTTTTGGTCAAATCCATCAAAGGCTTAACAATGCTAGAGAAATTGCCTATAAATGTACGGTGAAAATTTGCAAAACCCAAACATTTTTGAAGGGATTTCAAAGAAGTAGGCTGAACCCAGTCATAAATGGCCTGAACCTTGACCGGATCCATTTCAATAGAAGACGGGGACAAAATAAACCCCAAAAAACACATTTTTTTGTACGCCAAAGAGACATTTTGACCCCTTAACTTACAATGTATTGTTCTTAAGAACCTGAAAAACAGTCTGAACTTGCTCAACATGAGAGTCCCGATCATCAGAGAAAATAAAAATTATCATCCAAACAGACGATCAGAAATTTACCAATTAGTTCCCAGAAAATAGCATTCATGAATGACTGGAAGACGGAGGGGGCAATAGTGAGCCCAAAAGGCATCACTAGGTATTCAAAATGCCCCTCAGGGGTATTAAAAGCCATCTTCCATTCTTCACCCTCCTTAATTCGAATGAGATTGTACGCCCCGTTAAGATCAAATTTAGTAAACCATTTAGCCCCCTTAACTCTGGAAAACAGATCTGACATCAGGGGCAAAGGATACTGATATTTAACAGTGATTTTATTAAGGAGGCGATAGTCAATACAAGGTCTCAATGACCCATCCTTCTTGGACACAAAGAAAAAACGGCACCCAGGGGTGAAGATGATGGTCTAAAGGCCCCGTCTCATGCTACGATATATCTAACGATATGTTGTCGGGGTCCCGGAATCTGTGACGCACATCCGGCATCGTTAGAGATGTTGTAGCGTGTGACAGCTCCGAACGACTGTTAACGAGCAAAAATACTCACCTTATCATTGCTTGTTGACACGTCGTTCATATTCATAGTGTCGCTCCTCCTTCTGTGCACCGGTTGTTCGTTGTTCCCGAGGCAGCACACATCGCTACGTGTGACACCCCGGGAACGACGAACACAGCTTAACTGCGTCCCGCTGGCATTGAGGTAGGAAGGAGGTGGGCGGGATGTTCCAGCCGCTCATCTCTGCCCCTCCGCTTCTATTGGGCGACCGCTGTGTGACGTCGATGTGACGCTGAACGTCCCTCCCCCTTCAGGAAGAGGCTGTTCACCGCCCACAGTGACATCGTTCAGGAGGTAAGTACGTGTGACGGAGGTTAACGACATTGTGCGCCACGGGCAATGATTTGCCCGTGATGCACAACCGACAGGGGTGGGTGCAATCGCTTATGCGATCGCACGATATATCATCCCGTGTGACGGAGCCTTTATATGATCTTTTTCCAATGACTCCTTAATATAAATTTCGCATAGCATCATGTTCGGGCACAGACAAAATGGAAAATCTGTCCCTTAGCAAATTTGCAATCTGGCACTAAGGCAATGGCACAATCACACTCCCTATGGGGAGGCAAGGAATCAGAACCAGTCTCATTAAACACATCAAGGAAGTCCGACAAATATTCAGGTACATCATGTGTCTGAGCAGAAATAGACAACACAGAAAGGTCATTATGCACACATTGACAACCCCAACTTACCACAGACAAGGATCTCCAATCTAGAACTGGATTACGCGTCTGCAGCCAAGGGAATCCCAGTACCAAAATATCATGCAAGCTGTGTAGTACAAAATTTACAATTCTTCTGATGAGCTGCTGAAACCCTCATAGTCACCTGGGTCCAAAATTGGAGTTTCTTCTCAGCTAAGGGAGTAGTATCAATGCCCTTTAGGCCTCCGACACACATCCGTACCGCCAGTATGTGTTTGCCATTTTTTGCATGAACCGACGGCACGGAGACACGTTCAGCAATGCTACCCTATTGTAGCAGGCACACACACGTAAAACCACACGGAACGTGTGTCCATGTGCGTTTGTACATGTGTGTGTTTTTCTACTCGCTGACATATCCACGTTTTCTCCGGCAGCACAGGTGTCACATGGCCCGCACCCGTACCACACGGATGTAGTGTGGATGCGGTCCTGTGTGACATGCGCCGGAAAAAACACACGTGTTAGTGAAAAAAAAAAAAAACATTTACTCACCTTCTCCAGCCCTCCTGTCTCTGCCGCTGCTGCCACTTGCTGCCGACCGCCGCTCATTATGCTCATTTAATATTTACTTCACTGCAGCCGGCAGCAGCAGCAGGGAGATGGCAGGGCTGGAGACCGAAGATCAGCACCACGGACAGAAGCACGGACCACGTGAGTATGCAAATTACCGGTTCTACGTGTGCTATCGCGGATAGCACACGTAGAACACACGTGGACCGCACGTACCCGAGACACGTACTTGCAACACGCAGGGTAAATACGTGTCTCGCAGCACGTGCGTGTTTTTAACGGAAGTGTGTTTCAGGCCTTAAAGGAATAGGAGTTTGCAAAGGTACCATGGGAAAGCCACAACTTTTAACAAACCCAAAATCCTTTAAGTTCAGGGCGGCCCCTGAATCAAGAAAAGCCATAGCAGAAAACGAGGATAATGAGCAAATTTAAGAAACTGACAAAAGAAATTTAGGTTGCACAGTACCCACAGTAAATGAACGAGCAAATCTCTTTTCTCGTTTACAGCAAACAGAGATAGTGTGAGAAGCGTGTCCACAATAGAAACACAACTTGTTTCTCCATCTAAAACCCTGCCACTCAGTATTAGAGAGAACCCTATCACACTGCGTAGACTCCTAAGACTGTTCCACAAGCAATACATCAACACGTATCATTTTACTCTCGCGTAAACTTCTATCAATCTGAATGGCTAAGGTCATAGAGGCATCGAGACCAGAAGGGATAGGAAATCCCACCATAACAACTTTCACAGTATTCCATTTGGTAAGGACCGCCCACTTTCTAAAACTCTGGCAAAAAAAATCAGCGGAATCCTGACCCTGGATCAATGCCATCAAGGCCTTCTCAGCTTGATCCACAACATTGGGTTTGTCATAGAACAATCCCAGGGGCTGAAAAAAGGAATACACGTCGGCAAGAATTGGATCACCAGGTTCCTAACCTGCTGCACGGGACTCCCTGAGGACTTAGGTCTTAAGGCAAAAAATAATTTACAATTATTTTTAAAGTTCAGGAATTTAACCTTACCCCTGAACCTCAGAAGCAAGATGCTCAACAGGATCAGACAAATGGTTAATATCCATGCCAGCAAAAGATTTTCCATGGAACCCAAAGAATAAGAGGAAAAATACACCGAATAAAAAAAAAAATCATTCTTTTGAGTACCTTTTTTGTTGTGTGGCCAGTGATACAGTTATGATTAGAGTTGAGCAATGTTCGAGTCGAACGGTTCGCCAATTTCATTTTCGAGTGATTTTGTTCGAGTCGTTCGACGAACTCGAATGATTTGCTTAAAGTTCGGCAGTTCGAGTTACGTTCGAGAACGGTTCGATCACCAAAAGCGTGGCTTTTCACAGTAAGTATGTGCGCACATTGCATATCTGCATGCGTCCTGCGTCCCCAGCACAATCCTTCTCTCTTTCCTACTCACCGATCATGGGCGCCTCACTGCTCGGCTGTCACAAATCTCCAGCGGCTTTTCCTCTTTTGAAAATGGCTGCCGCTTCATCATTCAATCACGTATTTCGTGTTTTCCCGCCTATCGGCGCCCATGATTGGTTGCAAATTGGTTGGTACAAATAGGGAGCTGGGGGTTGGGGGCAGCCCATAGCTGCCTGCTGTACCTGGCTAGCATACAAAAACATGGTGAAACCCACATAATATTTTGGGGGGGCAAAAAACTCCTGCATACAGTCCTGGATGGAGTATGCTGAGCCTTGTAGTTCTGCAGCTGCTGTCTGCTGTCTGTCTATATGGAGGAGAGCAGACAGCAGCTGCAGAACTACAAGGCTCAGCATGTTCAATTCACTAGTGTATGCAGGAGAGCAGACAGTAGCTGCAGAACTACAAGGCTCAGCATGCTCAATTCACTAGTGTATGCAGGAGAGCAGACAGCAGCAGCAGAACTACAAGGCTCAGCATACTCCATCCAGGACTATATGAAGGAGTTTTTGCCCCCCCCAAAGAAATACGTGGGCTTCACCATATTTTTGTATGCTAGCCAGGTACAGCAGGCAGGTACGGCTGCCCCCAACCCCCAGCTGCCTATTTATACCCGGCTGGGAACTAAAAATATAGGGAAGCCCTTTTTTTAATTATTTCATGAATTTCATGAAGTAATTAAAAAAAAAAATCGACATGAGCTTCGCCTCATTTTTGTGTCCAGCCAGGTACAGCTAGGCAGCTGGGGATTGGAATCCGCAGCACAGGTTGGCCCGTGCTTTCTGGGCCCCTCTGCTGCAAATTGCAGTCCGCAACCACCCCAGAAAATGGCGCTTTCATAGAAGCGCCATCATCTGGCACTGTAATCAACTCTTCCAGCAGCCCTGAAGCCGGGTGGCTTGCTGGGTAATAATGGGTTAATACTAGCTTTGTTTTACTAGCTAGTATTAAGCCAGAGATTCTTAATATCAGGCAAGTTTGACCCAGGCATTAAGAATCTCCAATAGAGGGTTAAAAAGAAAGACACCACACAGATAAAAAATACTTTAATAGAAATAAATACACAGACAGACTTAGAAACTCCATGTTTATTACTCCCTCTCATCCCTCCACGATCCATGGTCTTCTGTCTTCTTTCTCCTTCAACCCATGCAGCTCTGCTACATCAGACAGCACTGCATGGGAGGAAGACGCTGCTGCTCCCCGTGTAGTCTAATCACTTAGTGAGAGTGAGCAGAGGCTGCGGGCTGTAAGCAGTGACATCACTGCTGCCACCGTTGCTTAAGTAATCTGATAGGTGGTTACTATAGCAACAGTGCTCCGATCACGTGATTCCCGGTGCAGCAATTCACCAGCTGTGGCAGCCAGTCCTTGCATGTGGGCTGACTCTGTAAAGAGCACCCACATGCAGGAAGGGGGAAGCCGACCATGTGCCAGAGCATCTCGCCGGTACATGGAGATGCACAAATGAGCACCGCGTACTGGAGAGAGGCACTGACAGGACCTAGCATGATGTCTAACCATGTGACCAGTTTGTAGCCAATGAGAAAATACACACGTGAATGGTCACATGCTATTTTGACGTCACGGAAGGTCCTATCATCAGTGCTGGTTACCGGTGTAACAGTGTGTCCCTCCCCTGCCTTTGCTCATGGTGTAATAGTCTGTCTGTCCTTGACTGTCCTGTATGTACTACTGGTGGGGGATTGTTTGCTCTTCTCAGCATGGGACTTCTCCAATCCACAACTTGGTAAATAAGAAAGAGCCAGGACTTCTAAAGTCCATTCATGTATCAAGTGTCCAGGCGGAGTTGGACTCTTCTGCCCACCTAAGGGGCTGATCCCAGGAGAGAAGAACAATGAGACCCATGTTAGTTCAGTTAGTTGGATCTCGGCTGGAGAAGGACTAGGATCTATAGCTGAGGCTGGATCCTAGGGCCTGTGTATGGACTATTACAGACTGGAGATCAGTGGCCACGTGGGATTGTGTTTTGTTGTTCACCCTGTTGGACTCAAGGAACTCATATAAGGACCATTCCCATATTTTCCCTGGCATTGGAATACCGGGAGACGCTCCTGGATCTTTTGTTTTGTTGTGGACTCCTTGCAGACTTTAAGGATCTATATTTATGTTTGGTGCTTTATCTTTGTGGTTCCAATAAAGCCCTTTGGATTGTTCCTTGGCCTGGCATCTCTTACTGCTCTGCCGCATACCCTGTCACAAACTGGTTGGCAGCGGCGGGATCAGAGCAGAAAGAATGGAGGACAACGGCCCATTAACAACTGGAATCAGAATCTCAGAGTACAAGGACTGGACTGTGAGGAGCCTACAAACAAAGGCCAGTGAATTAGGAGTCGGCTACAAAGGACTCTCTAAGGAGCAACTAATTGAGACATTGGAAAATGCTTGCCTGCAAGATGGCACCGAGGAAGGATTTCCACACCAAGGGGAGGAAAGATGGGAGCTGGATGTAACTACCCAAACAAGTCAATGGGTTGTGTGGTATGAGGAGGAGATGGCACTGCTTGGAGATGAGGCCCCCATAGAAGATAAGAGGGATGCCATTCACAGAGCTCAAGAGAGGGCAGCATTGCTGGAGAGGAGATTTGCTGTGGAAGCAGCCAGAGGCTCCAGACAAACTGTAACCACAGCACCAACTATGAGGGAATTCTCCAGAGTGTCCCGCAAGGACTTTAAGCCATTTAATGAAGCTGCAGGTGACATTGAGGGCTTCTTCCAGGGCTTTGAGCATCTATTCACTCACCTCCCTATTTGCTTTAACAGGCCTCAAATTAACTGGGAAGGCAACAGGATCTGTTTTAGCACAAGATAAAACCTTTTTGATATTTTTAGTTACTCTTTTCTCTGGCATATAGGTGAACATTCTTAACAGTTTACATTTCTATCAACTTAAATTTATTAACATGAAAACAAACACTATTTAACAAATAAAAGTTTTATTTATGCAGTATAAATGTTCAAAGTGATTTTCATTGGTGACACATCAGATGTCTATGCTGTAGTCCAGTTCTGTGAAACTACAGAAAGAAAAACTGAACAAAAAGATCAATAAATGTGTTATATCATTATTAAATACGTATGAGACAAACCAATAGGCTGGAAAAACGGGGCGTCACAGAATCGTATATGGATTCAAAGACCTGTTAGTTACATGATAAACAGGTGCAGTGTATGTAATCACAATAAAAGCAAAGTGCATGATTATTAATCAACAGCACCTGACAGAACAAAGGCTAATAGATAGATAAATGATAAAAATCTTTATAAGTACATGAATAAAGTGTCACATGCAGAAAAAGGTAATATAGTCAATGTAATGGACAATATTTAAATGGTTATATGAATACTGTAGTTATAGAAATATTGTGCATATCCCAGGGTGCATAAAAAAAAAATCACAATGCCAAATGGACTACATAACAAGAGCTATAGTACCAAAAATTAAGAAACGATTACTACCCACATGTAGGGCTAATACCACAATATATGGTGACAAACAAAACAAAACAATCACTGATCTCGGGGAGACTAGCTAGAGAAAACACTGCCGGCAGCCAGCGAGGGCGCTCAAGACAGTGAAATCCTAGGTACATTGCCCCCTGGGAATTATGCAAATCAAAAAGGTCTGTGGAGCCTCTGTTAGGAGTCTCAACACAGAAATCAGCCAGATATCCCTCCGGTAAGGGCCCAGCCAAGGGGTGACTCTTTTTAGGAGACCACCATAACCACCATATTAAGTGGCATATATGGTGACAGTAAAGGACATAAAACCCAGTAAGGTGGCTATAATAACTGAAATTATATAAGTATAAATATCAGAGCACACAGTGATAGTCAGGGAGACAGAGGGAATTAACCTCAGTCCGAAAAGAAAGAGCCACTTAAAGGAACAGGGGAGGTACGTAATGGTTGGTAACAGATATCAATATACAAGGGATGGCACATATAAGCAGTAGATAATCATCAGATATTTACTCAAGCACGGCTGTAGGACCAGGTCAGTGACTTTGACACCTATCCCCAGTAGTCCAGTTCTGTCCAGACGAGTACCAGCGCATCCTCAGAGGTCGAGGTGGACTCCACTGTTTCAGCGATGCATTGTTTCAACTAAGGCTAGTTTCACACATTACCTTGCCGGATCCGGTGCACTCCAGTACAGTGTATACAGTACAATTGCAGCGTGACAAGCTCCGGCACATGCTGTCATGTGACCGGTGCATGTAACCCGGAAGTTGCCGCACTGCCATTGTACTGTATCACATTGCACTAGAGTCCGCTGAATCCGGCAAACCGTCGAAAAGCTGGATGTGTGAAACTAGCCTTATTCAGAGGGGTATAAACACTGAGCCCTTGATATAGCCTTATAGAATTAAATTGCAGAGTGTTAGATCTAGTGATCGTGGAGGCCAACACAACATTGGTAAATCAACCTGAGACAACATATCACTGAAACAATGGAGTCCATATCAAGGATATGCACACGTCTGGACAGAATTGGACTACCGCCTAGACATCTTCCTTATTAGCCATGGAAATCACTTTGAACATTTGTAATGTATAAATATAACATATACAGGTTGTGTCTTTTCATTTTAATACATTTTTGTCATATTATCTCAGTTATGATACCAAGGTTTTAATTTTGCATCATTGTTTTTCAATCGCCCTGTTTTTTCTCTGAGATGACTTAGAATTGAATCATAAAAATAATGCTCCTGTGTGTAAATATGAGATACATTTTTTTGATTAGGCTGAAGCATGGTTAGAATATATACATGAACAACACTGATCTATAAAGTCGTCCGCACATACAGTAGCTGAATTGTCCTAGTTTTTATTTTTTCTAATAATCCAATTTGAATAACAAAAGAAAACCTAAAAATAAACAAAATTAAAGAAATGTAATAATAAAAAAAGACACTACACTAAAGCCATTTACGCACTGTGATTTCATGCTAGATTTAGGTTAGATTTTTTTCCAAATTACAAAATAAAATTATGTAATGTGCTCAAAATTCATCATCTTGATTCATTGTACTGTTATTTTATTGAACCATGAAATGATTTCCAAATGTAACCTCCACTTCTTGCTACTTTTCTAAAACATCCAAATATGTCAGTGTAGTCTATTTCCATGGCAACCACAGTACAGTGCCAATATTGAATATGCACTTTTATCTACAGCTTAGAAATGATGAAGCTGGAGTTGCGTTTTTGCAAAAGTTGGAATATTATGTATCCCTTTGTAGAATGATAGACTAGACTGGGAAATTGTGAAGTTTTCTCTCTTTTTTGTCTGGAATTGCTATCTGTAGATTGGTAATGTACAGAACCAGTTCAGGCTCCGTGCTATGGTGTTAAAATATTAAATTGTGGTCACAAGCAATAAAATATTAATGGCTTATATTTACGATAAGGTGCACATCACCAAATGCTCTATAGATTATGTAAAACCATGTTTTAGATTGAAATAAAGGTGAAACTTAAAAAAAAGTATAATTTCAATTTTGAGTGTAGTATTTCTCAGTGTTTAACCTTCTAGTAGTACGTTACGTTAGTGATCATTATGGTTGTGATTTTTCTTGCAGCATTTTGTGATGATCCTGCACATGTAATGATTTAGCAGTAAAATGGCAAGAAGATGATTTAAGAGTACAGATGAGCAAGTACCTAACTATTTGTACTCGCTATAGTCATAACGAGTACTGTCTAATACGTATTACGATTAGCGTGTGCAATGCAAGTCAATGGGGAAAACTCACAATGTAACGAGTAACCTGAATGCATTCGTGCGAGTAGAGAATAGTGTGGGAGAAACAAACAGTTTCGATACACATTGGATTAGCCCCTGGAGGCAGCCATGCTCAATGGTGACATCACCCATCCTGCTCCTGCACTATCTGTGTCCGGCGCCTTGCTATGTTTGGGACGCCGACAGCCGAAGCATCCATCAGCAGCATTGTACCTAGCAGACCAAGAGACCTCCCTGCTGTGCTGGGATTGATCCTCACAGTACCCCGCATCAAGGAATGGTTTGTGAGCTTGGCACAACATAATGTGGACCTACTAATCTCCGAGTACTCCGTAACTGGAGTTTACTCTGACTCAGTTCCGGAGTTACATTTTTTCAAGCGAACTATCTGTAACCAGCCCGATGAAGGAGTATCCCTGCTTCTAACCTCCGCTTTTCATTGGATATACAGTGCCTACAAGTAGTATTCAACTCCCTGCAGATTTAGCTAAGATGCAAATAAGTTACAGCCTGCAAACTTCAAACAAGAGCAGGATTTATTAACAGATGCATAAATCTTACAAACCAACAAATTATGTTGCTCAGTTAAATTTTAATACATTTTCAACATAAAAGTGTGGGTCAATTATTATTCAACCCCTAGGTTTAATATTTTGTGGAATAACCCTTGTTTGCAATTACAGCTAATAATCGTCTTTTATAAGACCTGATCAGGCCGGCACAGGTCTCTGGAGTTATCTTGGCCCACTCCTCCATGCAGATCTTCTCCAAGTTATCTAGGTTCTTTGGGTGTCTCATGTGGACTTTAATCTTGAGCTCCTTCCACAAGTTTTCAATTGGGTTAAGGTCAGGAGACTGACTAGGCCACTGCAACACCTTGATTTTTTCCCTCTTGAACCAGGCCTTGGTTTTCTTGGCTGTGTGCTTTGGGTCGTTGTCTTGTTGGAAGATGAAATGACGACTCATCTTAAGATCCTTGATGGAGGAGTGGAGGTTCTTGGCCAAAATCTCCAGGTAGGCCGTGCTATCCATCTTCCCATGGATGCGGACCAGATGGCCAGGCCCCTTGGCTGAGAAACAGCCCCACAGCATGATGCTGCCACCACCATGCTTGACTGTAGAGATGGTATTCTTGGGGTCGTATGCAGTGCCATCCAGTCTCAAAACGTCACGTGTGTGATTGGCACCAAAGATCTCGATCTTGGTCTCATCAGACCAGAGAACCTTGAACCAGTCTGTCTTAGAGTCCTCCAAGTGATCATGAGCAAACTGTAGACGAGCCTTGACATGACGCTTTGAAAGTAAAGGTACCTTACGGGCTCGTCTGGAACGGAGACCATTGCGGTGGAGTACGTTACTTATGGTATTGACTGAAACCAATGTCCCCACTGCCAAGAGATCTTCCCGGAGCTCCTTACTTGTTGTCCTTGGGTTAGCCTTGACTCTTCGGACAAGCCTGGCCTCGGCACGGGAGGAAACTTTCAAAGGCTGTCCAGGCCGTGGAAGGCTAACTGTAGTTCCATAAGCCTTCCACTTCCGGATGATGCTCCCAACAGTGGAGACAGGTAGGCCCAACTCCTTGGAAAGGGTTTTGTACCCCTTGCCAGCCTTGTCACCCTCCACGATCTTGTCTCTGATGGCCTTGGAATGCTCCTTTGTCTTTCCCATGTTGACCATGTATGAGTGCTGTTCACAAGTTTGGGGAGGGTCTTAATTAGTCAGAAAAGGCTGGAAAAAGAGATAATTAATCTAAACATGTGAAGCTCATTGTTCTTCGTGCCTGAAATACTTCTCAATACTTTAGGGGAACCAAACAGAATTCTGGTGGTTTGAGGGGTTGGATAATAAATGAACCCTCTGAATAAACTTTTCACAATTTAAAAAAAAAAAAAAAAAGAAATAACATTCTTTTTTGCTGCAGTGCATTTCACACTTCCAGGCTGATCTACAGTCCAAATGTCACAATGCCAAGTTAATTCCGAATTTGTAAACCTGCTAAATCTGCAGGGGGTTGAATACTACTTGTAGGCACTGTAACTATAGGTTACGTATGGTCACAGTGAGTGCCCCCCTTGGTTGAAGTATAAATGTTACCTTTGCACTTTTCCTGGGGTGCTTAATTGTTTTGATTTACTTACAGAGCTATATACGCAGCAGTATTATTCTTAGACTATTTCCTTTATTGGACACTTTTGCGGGAGAGATTGAAACTGCTTGCAGTAGTCTTGTGCTCTCCATTTGTTGTTCATTAAGGGAGCAGATACTCACTTTTTATCCTTTGTCTTAAGCCTGCTTTACACGTTGCAATTTCGCATACGATATTGTATGCGATTTGCAACGTCCCCATCGTGTGTGGCATGTTCAATTTGTTGAACATGCCGCACAAACGATTAACCCCCGTCACACGTACTTACCCGTCCATACGACCTCAATGTGGGCGGCGAACGTCCACTTCCTGGAGTTGGAGGCACGTTCAGCGTCACAGCGACGTCAAGCGGCAGGCGGCCAATAGAAGCGGAGGGGCGGAGCTGAGCGGGACGTAAACATCCCGCCCACCTTCTTACTTCCGCATTACCGGCCGGGAGCCACAGGACGCAGGTAAGATCTGTTCATCGTTCCCGGGGTGTCACACACTGCGATGTGTGCTACCCTGGGTATGATGAACAATCTGACGTTCAATTCATGAGGAATGAACGACGTACATGCGATGAATGTTTTACCGTTCAATCGCAATCGCACGTAGCTGTTACACACTGCAATGTACCTTACGATGCCGGATGTGCGTCACTTACGACGTGACCCCGCCGACACATTGTAAGATACATTGCAGCGTGTAAAGCTGGCTTTAAACTCCAGTAGATTTTCTTATATCTCTGTGTCTGCAGTGGGGTCCTCCGAGATCTCCTATCATAAAATTTCTGTTATGCATTCAAGGCAAGCAAGATTTAACCAGACCCACTGGGCCACAGCGACAGAAAACCCAGAATGGCTTAACTACGGAGCCACACTTGGTTTTCCCCACAGCCTCTAATGTTTGGGGTGTTGCGCTGCAGGTGTAAGACTGGGTGCTACTTGGGAAGACTGATGCTGCGATGGCTGGTTTATGGACACAGACTGTCTCTGAATATAGGAACAGTAGCAGCCGGTGTCGAAGTTTCAGCCAGTATAGATGGATGGATGTGGTAGCAGTGGCTGATGAGAATACTGGTGGTAGCGGGTATTGTCATAGGTGACCGGCATGGAGTCTTGAAGCAGCAGATATCATGGTAGCTGGCTATCGTGGATGGTAGTAGCAGCAGCAGCAGATTAGAAGTGCACTGAAGCACAGACATAAATCAGTAGCTGAATATAGCTTAGTAACAGCAGCAGTGAAAGCAGCACTGAAGACCTAAGAACTAGTAACTTAACTAGTTCGTTGCCCAGGCACCTTTCTTAAGGTGAAGATACCTTAAGTGCCTTAAGTCTCAGAGCTGACCTGAGAGGCACTTGCAGGTCATAGCATGCTGGCCCTTTAAGGAAAGGGGCGTGTCCGTGCATGCACCCTTAGGAACGTTCTAGGATGCCTGTGTGGTGTGTGCAGGCTCTGGGAGACAGCAGGTTGGACTTGGGACGGAGCAGCCACTGCAGGATGGCTGGACAGATGAGAGAACTGATATCCCCACCATCAGAGGGGGGCAGTATTACAGTTTCATTTCATTCAAATGTCAATGGATATTTCACGCTGACACTGATGCACCATGGACCTGCAGGACAGATTGAATTTCTTTAGAGTTTCAATAATTTTTATTGTACTTTAAATTTAAAACTATATTACATAATGAATTGCATTTATAAATTCAATACTCCAAAGATTGAATCTCTTTAGAAATTGATTGGGTTGCTTATCCATCATGTGGACTACCCAGCATTGCAACATTTTATAAATGTTTCTTAGCTATCAGAAATGTTAACTACAGTGTTGTAAACGTCCTGATTAAACTTTACTTCTTCAGGCAAGGCCACCAAAAGTTTACTTTGAAATGTTGATATGTGTTATATGTGTATATGTTGAATAAAACATTTTTTATTTTTAACTCTGCTTTTATATTGGATTCCTTCACTGACAGCAGTGCAGGATTAACCACATTTTTATTCCTGTTTTCCCCTGGAGATGGACTTGTAGCCCTGAAATTGTTGATAATTTTCAAGAGTTTTTTTCTCAAATCCTCAGACAGTTCTCTTCACATCTTTCTGTTCTCCATGCTTAGTGTGGCACAGACAGGCACACAATCCAAAGCTTGAAACAACTTATCCCCTTTTTATCTGTTTTATGTGTGATTTTCATATTGCCCACACATGTTACTTGCCACAGGTGAGATTGAATAAGCATCACATGCTTGAAACAAAGTTGTTTATCCACAATTTTGGAAAAGTGCCAACAATTTTGTCTGGCCCATTTTTGAAGTTTTGAGTGAAATTATGTCTAGTTTGCCTTTTTTCTCAGTTTTTTTGTGTTGTTCCAAAAAAAGACAAAGATAATAAACATTTTTATGACAAAACACGTGTAATTGCAATAATTTCCAGGGAGAAATACTTTATTTTTTGGAACAATGTTAAGGGTATCAACACTTTCAGCTATGACTACAGAGAGATATTTTTTTTCAAGACGAATATATAGGTTTTGACCTTGGATTGTGTCAAAAGGAAACATATGACAAATCAGTTGCTGAGGACAATTTTAGCCTAATGTAGTAGTTAGGTCCAATTAACTGAAGTTTGATGTTAAAGGTCCTGCAATGCCCTGCACATGGGTTAAGCGACATAGTGAATTAGAAGAAATATATATTTCAAATTGGAGGTATTTGCTAATATTATCATTATTACACCTACTACTTATTAGAATAGGATTTTGGAGATGGGAATACGCCTTTAAGACTCTATCTCCTGGTCGATCTGACTGTATATCTAACGATGGTAACCAGAGAAAAGGTCTAAAATAAATTTCCAGTCTTCTCTGTCTTTGATCAAATTATCTCACCTGGTCAACCGAGTAACAGGATTATAGCTTCTAAACATGTCTATCAGCTGTTTTTTGACAAGTTTACTTCCTAAACCCCTTTATTTCTCATTTCAACTGCTCAAGATAGGAATTTAGCCTGGAATTGAAGGAATACAAGAGTTAGGGGGGCTTTGCTACCGATATATCGTCGGGGTCACGTCGTTAATGACGCACATCAGGCGCCGGTAGCGATATCGCAATGTGTAAATCCTAGGTGCGACGATGAACGAGCACAGAAGCGTTCAATATCGCTGATCGGTGTAACGTCGTTCATTTCCATAATGTCGGTTTGACCGCAGGTACGATGTTGTTTGTCGTTCCTGCAGCTCCACACATCGCTGTGTGTAAACCCGCAGGAACGACAAACATCTCCTTACCTGTGTCCACCGGCAATGCAGAAGGGAGAAGGTGGGCGGGATGTTATGTCCTGCTCATCTCCGCCCCTCCGCTTCTATTGGCCAGCCGATTAGTGACGTCGCTGTGACGCCAAACTCACCTCCCTCTTGAAGGAGGGATTGTTCGGCAGTCACAGCGACGTCGCCGAGCAGGTATGTGCATGGGAAGCTGCCATAGCCATAATGTTCGCTACGACAGCAATCACCACATATCGCATGTGTGATGGGCGCCTGTGCTATCGCGCTGGACATCGCTAGCAATTGCTAGCGATGTCGCAACGTGTAAAGCCCGCCTTAAACTTGAAAATCGTGACAGACCTTGCAATTTCAGAACTTTTGGTATTTATGCTACCGAGTTGTCAATGTGTATTGTCTGTTTAGTACACATATTATTCTATAATAATAACTATAAGCTGAATTCCATTTGATATATTCAAATATTGAAGGATTTTAGTTTTTTATAGTTATGCATTTCATGATATGCTGAACAGTATTCATCTCCTGCAAACCTATTGTGTTCATTTACATTACCCCAGGTGGCACTTTGAAATAGAGATACAACTTCATCCTTATTAAAATTCTACCCAATAGCATACTCCAGGGTAACGTTTATGGTTTATATGTAGAAAAACATACAAATAAATTCCTATTAATTTATCAGAGACTTGCATACAGATGACACTGGAAATTGAATTGTGGCTCCGCAATCTTGTATTTAAGTTTGGAATTAAATCCTTCATTGAAAATATTGATAGATAATAAACATTTCGACTTCTGGAAATCTACAATTTTAGAAATTATTCAAAAACCTGCTTATACTTAAGTCTGGTATGACAAGGGTTCTATCTTCTTATTATAGAAGTAGACAAACTAGCGATGTATCATTGGCTGCTAACAAGACATTAGGCAGCTGTGTATGCTATTTCTAAGAATAGCTTCTGCAAAAAATGTTTTGTGCAGCTCAGCACCTGGACATTGCACATATCATACAGGAACACGATACTTAATCAAGGCTTATATTTACTCTTCAAGATTTTGGCATACTAAAATATAGCTGAAACATTGTTGTGCGAAGATAACTATTTATGATGCTATAAGAAATGAGCAGCGATACAGTAATTAACAGCTATGTACACAAATAAGGCTAATTACAATGAAATTCAGCCCTCTAAAAACTATGCAAACAACAATAAATAGGAAAATGGGGACAAAAATGGAAATATTATTTAAAGCTATGACAGGGCTATAGATTTTATTTTGTTAGTTTCCTTCTACACTGCATAGCATTTTAACTGTTCATTAAATGATTGGTGAACACGTTACATATACAAATCTATAGGTCTCTTTTTATTTTTTATTTTCCTCATCTCATTCCAGTCTACAGGGAAGATCTGCAATAAAACGCATATTTACCGCAAAAGGAATTGACAAGTTGAAGATTTCAGAAGCAGAGATCTGTTTATGCTGCGTAAAAAAAGCAAAATGGGGATGAAATTTTGAGAGAGCCCATCCACTTTTCTGGAAGTGTAATATGCTGCAAGAGCCCTGGACAGCTGGGGGGGCCCAGTCACCGTCGGTAGGTGTGGTTTTGTTCCCTCCAGTCCCTGGGCCAAGTTCCGGGGACCGCAGCTGCACTGTCCTGGCTGCTGGTCCTTTAATCCACACTGGCAGGCACGCAGTGTTAACTGCTGAACACTGCGTGCACCTGCATTGAAGTTCATCTGTGGGCGGAACTAGCGATCCGATTGGCGCGCTCCAGTCCCACAGATGAAGTGAGAGGAGCTTCAATGCTGCCATCATCCCACTGAACAGCATATGCCCTTCTGCACTGTATGGGCTCCCCACCTCCTGATCTATATGGCTCCTTCTCCTGAGCTGTATGGCCCCCTCTCCTGAGCTGTATGGCCCCCTCTCCTGAGCTGTATGGCCCCCCTCCTTAGCTGTATGGGCCCCCTTCTCCTGAGCTATATGGGCCCCCTTCCTGAGCTGTATGCCCCCCTCCTGAGCTGTATGGTTCCCCCTCTCCTGAGCTCTTTGGGTTCTCTCCTCCTGAGCTGTATGTGCCCCCCGAGCTATATGTGCTGCCCCCAGAGCTGTATGTGTTGTCCTCCAGAGCTGTTTGCACTGGCCCCCCAGAGCCGTGTGTGCAGCCCCTAGAGCTGTATATGCAGACCCCCAAAAATATATGGGCCCCCTAAAGCTGTATGGGCCCCCTAGAGCTGTATGTGTGGTCCTCCAGAGCTTTATGCCACCCACCCCAGTGATATGTATATCCCAGAGCTGTTTGTGTTGACCCTCAGAACTGGATAAGTTCCCCAAAGCTATATGTGCAGCCCCTAGATTTCTGTGCCACCCACTTCAGCAATGTGTATGCCCCCAGACCCGTATGTGCAGCCCACCAAAGCCGTATTTGCAGCCCCCCAAAAGCTGTGTGCGCATCCCCCCAGAGCTGTATGTGCGGCCTTCAGAACTGTATGGGTCTCCCAAAGCTATAGGGACCCCAGAGCTGTGTGTGCGGCCTCCTAGAGCTCTATGTCATCCACCCCAGTAATGTGAATGACTCCAGAGCTGTATGTGTGGCCCACCAAAGCTGTAGCTGTGGTCCCCCAAAGCTCTAGGCTCCCCAAACCCAGTAATACGTACAGTGCTGGCCAAAAGTATTGGAACCCCTGCAATTCTGTCAGATAATACTCAGTTTCTTCTTGAAAAAGATTGCAATCACAAATTATTTGGTATTATTATCTTCATTTAATTTGTCTTCAAATGAAAAAAAAATTAAAAAAAATTGTCAAAAAGCCAAATTGGATATAATTCCACACCAAACATAAAAAAGGGGTGG
This sequence comes from Anomaloglossus baeobatrachus, assembly GCF_048569485.1. Taxonomy (NCBI): domain Eukaryota; kingdom Metazoa; phylum Chordata; class Amphibia; order Anura; family Aromobatidae; genus Anomaloglossus; species Anomaloglossus baeobatrachus. The sequence goes on along the minus strand of NC_134353.1, from coordinate 138,207,892 downwards.
ACAAAAGTATTGGCACTGTTTGAAAAATCATGTGATGCTTCTCTAATTTGTGTAATTAACAGGACCTGTAACTTACCTGTGGCCCCTAACAGGTGTTGGCAATAAATAAATCACACTTGCAGCCAGTTGACATGGATTAAAGTTGACTCAACCTCTGTCCTGTGTCCTTGTGTGTACCACATTGAGCATGGAGAAAAGAAAGAAGACCAAAGAACTGTCTGAGGACTTGAGAATTCAAATTGTGAGGAAGCATGAGCAATCTCAAGGCTACAAGTCCATCTCCAAAGACCTGAAAGTTCCTGTGTCTATGGTGCGCAGTGTCATCAAGAAGTTTAAAGCCCATGGCACTGTGGCTAACCTCCCTAGATGTGGAAGGAAAAGAAAAATTGACGAGAGATTTCAACGCAAGATTGTGCAAATGGTGGATAAAGAACCTTGACTAACATCCAAACAAGTTCAAGCTGCTCTGCAGTCTGAGGGTACAACACTTTTAACCCATACTATCCGTCGGCGTCTGAATGAAAAGGGACTGTATGGTAGGATACCCAGGAAGACCCCACTTCTTACCCCGAGACATAAAAAAGCCAGGCTGGAGTTTGCCAAATCTTACCTGAGAAAGCCTAAAATGTTTTGGAAGAATGTTCTCTGGTCAGATGAGACAAAAGTAGACCTTTTTGGGAAAAGCCATCAACATAGTTTACAGGAAAAAAAAAGAGGCATTCAAAGAAAAGAACACTGTCCCTACAGTCAAACATGGCGGAGGTTCCATGATGTTTTGGGGTTGCTTTGCTGCCTCTGGCACTGGACTGCTTGACCGTGTGCATGGCATTATGAAGTCTGAAGACTACCAACAAATTTTTCAGCAAAAATGTAGGGCCCAGTGTGAGAAAGCTGGGTCTCCCTCAGAGGTCATGGGTCTTCCAGCAGGACAATGACCAAAAACACTTCAAAAAGCACTAGAAAATGGTTTGAGAGAAAGCACTGGAGACTACTAAAGTGGCCAGCAATGAGTCCAGACCTGAATCCCATAGAACACCTGTGGAGAGATCTCAAAATGGCAGTTTGGAGAAGGCACCCTTCAAATCTCAGGGACCTGGAGCAGTTTGCCAAAGAAGAATGGTCTAAAATTCCAGCAGAGCATTGTAAGAAACTCATTGATGGTTACCGGAAGCGGTTGTTTGCAGTTATTTTGGCTAAAGGTTGTGCAACCAAGTATTAGGCTAAGGGTGCCATTACTTTTGTCTGGCCCATTTTTGGCGTTTTGTGTGAAATGATCAATGATTTGATTTGTTTCATTCTCTTTTGTGTTTTTTTCATTGCAAGCAAAATAAATGAAGATAATAATAGCAAAGAATTTGTGATTGCAATCATTTTCAAGAAGAAACTGAGTATTATCCAACAGAATTGCAGGGGTGCCAATACTTTGGCCAGCACTGTATGTCCTCCAGAGCTGTATGTGCGGTCCCCCAAAGCTGTATGGACACCCAGAGCTGTATGTGCGGCCCCCCAGAGCTCTATGCCACCCACCCAAGTAATGTGTATGCCCCTCAGAGCTGTATGCCAAGCCAGTAAAATCTATGCCCCCAGTAATGTTATGCACCCCCAGTAATATCTATATCCCTCAGTAACATATATGCCCCCAGTAACATGTATGCCCCCAGTAATGTGTATGCCCCCCAGCAATGTCTATGCCCCCAGCCCCTCCTGTAATGTATATTCTGTAGCCCCCAGCCCCTCCTATGTTGAGTATATTCTGTAGCCCCCATCCCCTCCTCCAATGTATATTCTGTAGCCCCAGCCCCTCCTGTGATTTATCTACTGGTGCCCCAGCCCTTCCTGTAATGTACATTTAGGTCCAGAAATATTTGGACAGTGACACAATTTTCGCGAGTTGGGCTCTGCATGCCACCACATTGGATTTGAAATGAAACCTCTACAACAGAATTCAAGTGCAGATTGTAACGTTTAATTTGAAGGTTTGAACAAAAATATCTGATAGAAATTGTAGGAATTGTACACATTTCTTTACAAACACTCCACATTTTAGGAGGTCAAAAGTAATTGGACAAATAAACCAAACCCAAACAAAATATTTTTATTTTCAATATTTTGTTGCGAATCCTTTGGAGGCAATCACTGCCTTAAGTCTGGAACCCATGGACATCACCAAACGCTGGGTTTCCTCCTTCTTAATGCTGTGCCAGGCCTTTACAGCCGCAGCCTTCAGGTCTTGCTTGTTTGTGGGTCTTTCCGTCTTAAGTCTGGATTTGAGCAAGTGAAATGCATCCTCAATTGGGTTAAGATCTGGTGATTGACTTGGCCATTGCAGAATGTTCCACTTTTTTGCACTCATGAACTCCTGGGTAGCTTTGGCTGTATGCTTGGGGTCATTGTCCATCTGTACTATGAAGCGCCGTCCGATCAACTTTGCGGCATTTGGCTGAATCTGGGCTGAAAGTATATCCCTGTACACTTCAGAATTCATCCGGCTACTCTTGTCTGCTGTTATGTCATCAATAAACACAAGTGACCCAGTGCCATTGAAAGCCATGCATGCCCATGCCATCACGTTGCCTCCACCATGTTTTACAGAGGATGTGGTGTGCCTTGGATCATGTGCCGTTCCCTTTCTTCTCCAAACTTTTTTCTTCCCATCATTCCCATCATTCTGGTACAGGTTGATCTTTGTCTCATCTGTCCATAGAATACTTTTCCAGAACTGAGCTGGCTTCATGAGGTGTTTTTCAGCAAATTTAACTCTGGCCTGTCTATTTTTGGAATTGATGAATGGTTTGCATCTAGATGTGAACCCTTTGTATTTACTTTCATGGAGTCTTCTCTTTACTGTTGACTTAGAGACAGATACACCTACTTCACTGAGAGTGTTCTGGACTTCAGTTGATGTTGTGAACGGGTTCTTCTTCACCAAAGAAACTATGCGGGGATCATCTACCACTGTTGTCATCCGTGGACGCCCAGGCCTTTTTGAGTTCCCAAGCTCACCAGTCAATTCCTTTTTTCTCAGAATGTACCCGACTATTGATTTTGCTACTCCAAGCATGTATGCTATCTCTCTGATGGATTTTTTCTTTTTTGTCAGCCTCAGGATGTTCTGCTTCACCTCAATTGAGAGTTCCTTAGACCGCATGTTGTCTGGTCACAGCAACAGCTTCCAAATGCAAAACCACACACCTGTAATCAACCCCAGACCTTTTAACTACTTCATTGATTACAGGTTAATGAGGGATATGCCTTCAGAGTTAATTGCAGCCCTTAGAGTCCCTTGTCCAATTACTTTTGGTCCCTTGAAAAAGAGGAGGCTATGCATTACAGAGCTATGATTCCTAAACCCTTTCTCCGATTTGGATGTGAAAACTCTCATATTGCAGCTGGGAGTGTGCACTTTCAGCCCATATTATATATATAATTGTATTTCTGAACATGTTTTTGTAAACAGCTAAAATAACAAAACTTGTGTCACTGTCCAAATATTTCTGGACCTAACTGTATATTCTGTAGCCCCCAGCCCCTCCTATGTGATATATACACAGCAGTGTCAGTGTGCATTGTGCGCAGTCTGTTTGTGATGGCCATCACACAGCGGCCTCTGTAGCCACATGCCCGGTAGGAACTGGATATAGACAAGCGGGGGGGGGGGCCGGGGGGATGAATGAGGCTGCTGTCGGCTTCCCCATATTAAAAATATAAAAATATCTCTAATGTGTCTGTGTGTGCATGTATGATGTGTATATCTATGTATGTCAGTGTGTATGACTGTTTATAGATTTATGTCTGTTTATACGTATTTTTGTGAATCTGTCTTCAAATATGTATGTATGCCTGTATGTGTATGTATCTGTGTATGTGCGTATCTGCATGTGCATGGAGCCCACGAAAACCTGGAGCCGGCCCTGGCAAAAATACACAGAAAATAAAATACATAAAACCCCCCGATAGAACACAGTGTCAAAAACAGACCACATGTTCATTGTGGGAACTTAGCCTAAAAGCCACCCAAACGCTTAATGCAAAGTAAAAGGTTAAAACTACTAATTTAGGCTAATTCTAATGAAGAGGAGTGAAATCCAATGTGGTTGGATGTTAAAGGTTAATATATCATACACAGCCTGCAAAAATATCCTCACACACATTTACAATCTGTCACAGACTTCTAACAATTTTCTTCAACATATCTGCAAAACTACTATTTTGTTTTCTTTTAGCAATATTAGATGCAACCTGTCATCTAAAGAAAATGCTATTAACCGGCAGATATGGAGTTAATCTGCAGGTTATTAGAGTTCTAATGCCGTGCGGCCTCCACACTCATAACCCCACTGCTGGGAGAAAATTAACTTTATTCTCCCGGAAAGCCTCAGGCTTTAAGTTATAGAGGCATAACCGGCGTGGCTTCAGTCACCGATCAGTGCAAAGTGAGCGTAGCAGCCGTAACCTCGCCCATGGCACTGATGACTCAGTAGCAGTGCAAAGCTAACATACAAAGCACAGAAAGGGAACATGCTAAAAATTCTAAAGGTGTATTCCAGAGGAACTATATAGAATTAGTATTATTTATGCAATTAACCCCTTAAGGATGGAGCCACTTTCTGCATTAATGACTGAGCCTCATTCTTCAATTCTGACCAGTGTCACTTTATGAGGTGACAACTCTGGAACACATCAACAAATCCCTATGACTCTGAGAATGTTTTTTTTCATGACATGTTGTACCTCATGTTAGTGGTAGGTTTGATCAATATTAGTTTTGTTTATTTATGAAAATATCAAGTCTGTGTGTCTCTGTCCGGAATCTGCACCGTCACATTTACAATCACAACATTTTGCACAGACGCCTCATTTGACTCAGGGAACGTCATAGACTATGTTTATGGGGAAAATGTAATGCTGCGCTTTACAGTTATTTGCCAAAAAACTTGCTTACATTAAAGTCAATGGAGCTGGGAGCTACAGGTTATTAATAGGAGCTGTGATTGGTTGCTATAGGCAACGAAGGACATTCTTAGTATAAGACAGTCTATCTGTCAGTTAATATGATTTTGGTGGAGAGACAGATAGATAGATAGAGAGAGACAGACGGAGACAGGCAGAGAGAGGCAGACAGGGAGAGAGACAGACAGAGACAGAGAGAGACAGACAGAGAGAGTGATGGAGAGAGACAGACAGAGACAGAGAGAGACAGACAAAGAGAGAAGCAGACAGGAAAAGAGATAGATAGAGAGACAGATAGAGAGAGACAGACAGCGAGACAAAGAGATAGAAAGAGACAGAGAGAGACTGAAAGAAAGACAGACAGAGAGAGACAAACAGACAGAAAGATAGACAGAGAGAGACAGACAGACAGAGAGACAGAAAGGGAGACAGAAAGGGAGACAGCGAGGGAGACAGAGAGAGATAGGGAAAGTGGGAGAGAGAGAGAGACACTTAGGCGGGCTTTGCACGTTGCGATATCGCAAGCCAATGCTGCGATGTCGCACGCCATAGTCCCCGCCCCCGTCGCAGGTACGATATCTTGTGAAAGCTGGCGTAGCGAAAATTATCGCTACGCCAGCTTCACATGCACTCACCTGCCCTGCGACCGTCGCTCTGGCCGGCGACCCGCCTCTTTCCTAAAGGCGCGGGTCGTGCGGCGTCATAGCGACGTCACACGGCAGGTGGCCAATAGCTGCGGAGGGGCGGAGATGAGCAGGATGTAAACATCCCGCCCACCTTCTTCTTCCCGTATAGCCGCCGGCGGCAGGTAGGAGATGTTCCTCGCTCCTGCGGCTTTACACACAGCGATGTGTGCTGCCACAGGAACGAGGAACAACATGGTACCTGTCGCTGCACCGGCATTATGGAAATGTCGGTGAATGCAACGATGATACGATAACGATGTTTTTGCTCTCGTTCATCGTATCATCTAGCACTTAAACAGTACGATGTCGAAAGTGACGCCGGATCTGCATCACTTTCGATTTGACCCCACCGCCATCGCACGTGCGATGTCGCAACGTGCAAAGCCGCCCTATGTTACTATCCCGGGCAACGCTGGGCACTACAGCTAGTAGTTAATAAACAGCATTTCCCACATGTCTACTTTACATCAGCACCAATTTCACAACATAATTTTTGTTTGTTAGAAAGTTAGAAGGGTTTAAAATGTATCAGCAATTTCTCATTTTTCCAACAAAATTTACAAGACCAATCTTTTTAGGGACCACATCACATTTCATGTGACATTGAGGGGTCTATGTGACACAATAAACCCAAAGTGACAACATTTTAAAAACTGCACCCATCAAACTGCTCAAACTGCTGATACCCCATATTTGTTGAAAAACTATTGTTTGGGGCAAGGCATGGCTCAGAAGGGAAAGAGCACCATTTCACTTTTGGAACGCAAAACTGACTGGAATAGATAGTAGACGCCATGTCAAGTTTGCCTGATGTGCCTAAACAATGAAAACCCCCCACAAGTGACCCCATTTTGGAAACTACCCTTCTCAAGGAATTTATATAGAAGTGTAGTGAGTACTTTGAACCCACAGATGATGTACAGAATTTCATAACATTAAGCCATGAACATGGAAAAATACACTTGTCCCACAAAAATATTGCTTTTGCTCCATATTTTAGGGTAACAGGAAATAATGGACTATAAAGGTTGTTGTGCAATTTCTCCTGAGAACACCAATACTTCAAATGCAGTGGAAAACTACTGTTTGGGTTCATGGCAGGGCTTGGAAAAGAAGGAGCGCCATAAGACTTTTGGAGTTCAAAATTAATTGAAATAGACAGCGGATGCCGTGTGGTGCTTGCAAAAGTGCCTGATGTGTCTAAACATTGCAACCTCCTTACTACGATTTTTGGGAGGAAGAATGAACAAATCATCAGTAGGCCAAGAATTGGTTAAAAGTGATTAGGTTGCTTTATTCTTCAGGTCAGTGTGATTGCAGCAATATCAGATTTTTATTTTTTATGTTTGGCAACTATCATAACTTTCTAAATGCTACAATCACTATCAATCACAGCATTTGCAGGGTTAATTAGCTAGGGGAGGTGCAGGCGCTGTTAGTTAAGGCAATCTCCTGTGGTTGTGGTGCATAAAGTGCGAACTTTTCAGCACTTCTCGCTAATCACATGCTTTGATTAGTGTATCAGACAAAATTCACTCCACTTAGGGTAAGTTCAGACAGTGTGTTTTTTGCGGCGTTTTTGCGCGTTTTTTGGGTGCGTTTTTGCTCAGAAAACTGCATGACTTTGCTTCCCCAGCAAAGTCTATGAGTTTTCATTTTTACTGTCTGCACACAGCATTTTTTTTTAGCTGCGTTTTTGTGGTGCCCAGAAAAATGCAGCATGTAAATTATTGTTGCGTTTTTCACTGCGTTTTCCACCCATTGAGTTCAATGAGATGTTCAAAAACGCAATGAAAACAGCAAATTGCATATATAGCTGCGTTTTAGTGCATTATTACTAAAAACGTAGCTATAAATGCAAGGGGTGGGCAGTAAAGTGACATGTACAGGAAGAGGATTCCTTCTTTCAGTAAATACAGAAGCGTGAATCCTCCCGGTACAGTCACCGCCGCTTCCACCTCCAGTCCTGTGCATGTCAGCTCCCATGCGGCGCCATGTCTGGGCAGGAGGTGGAGGCAGCTGTGAAAACAAAAGTAAATAGTAGAAAAAAAATATGTCATACTCATCTGTCTGCAGACTCCCGGTGCCATGCCCGCTCCCAGCTCCTCTCCCGGTACCGCCGCTCCGGCTGTGTGCAGTCTCCCCGGGCACCTCCGATATCTACAGGAACTGGCGCTGATCACCTGATGCGGTCACCTGACGCGTCAGCTGATCGTAACTCTCGCGGTGACGCCGGCGCCCGGCTGGCTTAACCTGTCAGCGGATGCTGTCAGTAGACTTCATCCCTGATTACCGGCAGCTCCTGCAGCAATCGGACGGGATCAGACTCGCTCTAGGAGCTGCTGGTAATCAGCACATAAGTAAGTATTTTTTTTTTTTGCACTGATGCATCATCTGATTGTATAAACGCATTTATAGACTAACAATTCAAATAGTTTCAGGATAGTCAAAAGGTACATATAAACTGAAAAAACAATCCCTTTAAAATTCTATTTTATTAAATACGTCTTAAAATTTCCTAAGTGATTCACCTGTACAGAAATCATCAAGGGTAGTATAAATATACACCTAGGATGCCACCCTTATTCAGAGTAATACAAACAAGAGCAACAAATAGGAGTATGGGGTCCCAAATGGGATTAATTTGACCCTATTATGGACCTACCACCTCACTCCTTCCTACCGACGGAGGTAATACCGCCTTAACGTAACTGGGCGCCCCCGTTCCTCGGTGGCTATCCCTCACTTACCCTAATAATTTCCCTACCATATGAGGAAAAATGAGAGTGCCTATGAAAATTACTGATAGTTATTGGGTGGCCTTATTAACCCTCAATGAGAGGGCAATGGTTAAATTATAATACCCTGTTTAATATGCTCCAATTCAGCTGGTCATTGATTTATAAACAGGGATGTTATAATACCCTATTACTCATATCCATTTAATATGCTCCAATTCAGCTGGTCATTCATTTATATACAGAGATAACAAATCCATGAACCAAACCAACCCAAACAGATATGCTTAGCTTGCATTCAGCAATGGTTAGGATATTATAATACCCTGCTTAATATGCTCCAATTCAACTGGTCATTAATTCATATACAGGGACAACAGATACTACAATACCCTGTTACTCATGTCCATCTAATATGCTCCAATTCAACTGGTCATTATTTTATATACAGGGATAACAGATCCATAAACCAGACCAACCTAAAAGATATATTTAACTTGCATTCAGCAAATCCCAACCTCTGGAATAATACCAGTATATACACTCATTATAAATGAATAAATATCATTTTATAAAGTTGAAATATTAACTTCCCTTTTTGAAGTGCATCTGCACTGCCTCGACACGTTTCTCCGCCCTCTAATCCGGTTCATCAGGAGGCCCAGGGAGAAAGGGAACCATTCAAAAGTGATACATGTCTCCTTATGGCAGCAGCTGCCGCCATAAACCAGCAGTTTAAATAGACCATATCATATAAATATGAACACAAATGTCCGAGGTATAAGCCAGCAGGCTTCTGTCTCATCTAGGCGTAATGCGTATGTCAATTCTCATTCAAACGCTAGAGCGTGTGAGATAGACATTGCGCATGACCTGATGTCATAGCTCATTAATTCATGACTCATTGTTGTGGTTTCAGATAGCCGCGCCCGCTCGACCCATATTTGGGCGCCGAACACGCCCATCGATTCCGGACGCGGTGCCCTAGCAACCTGACAAACCCGTCTTACATGACGCACTGCCCCACATTGCGCACGCGCCCGACACACAACGAGAGGACATTACCTCATATTGTGCGTTAAAACAGCGTGAGCGCAGCGATTTAATATGAAACGCTTCATATTATTTAACACCATATATACATAGATAATATCGAGGGGGAGGATTTTCTACACCTAATGCATCACTCCCTTATTAACAAGGTCCAAGGGCCTCAAAAAGAGATGGTTGCCATATCATAATCACCATGGCAACCAAACTCACTAAAATTCATAAATCAAATAAGGGGGGGGGGAAGAGGGGCGAGGGAGGGGCAAAACAATATTTAATACAGGTGTAAGACAATAGAATAACCTCTTGAAACCACAAAGAGTCATATTTTAATTCCAATAATGTAATTCCCACAAAGTCAGTTACATAATTCCTATATTTATATTCTCAAAATTAACAATATCATGTGATGATATAAATAAGCTCCTAGACATCCAATTAGCAACCTGCTGTTTCAGTCACATTATAGCCAACTTTACTCCATTAAGTGACTATATACTACAAACATATACCAAATAGACATATTAATACCTCTAATGATAAAGAGGACAAAGGAGGGGAGAAAAAATCTTTCTCCACCTAATGATATGGACTACCTCCTAAAATGAATCACCTATATCCACAAAGATAATCGTCTCCCCACTCTTTGCAAGGAGTAAAGTAACCACCATTTACGTGGTATATTAAACGGCTATCCTAACTAGAAATTGGAAACTACCTACTCTAAAAGGAGCTAGACGAGGGGGTCACCCTCAGATGAACGGTGTGTAATTTAATTGTTCGTTTAGACCATTTGGGGATTGGGTTTTTAATCGGAATATCCACTGACATTCCTTCCTCAAAATCCTGTTATCCCAGTCACCTCCTCTGGGATTCCGTCTAATCATTTCTATGACTCTGAAGCGGACTGACTTAATATTGCCCTGGTGGAAGTCCCACACAAGTCTCGCTATAGGGGTCTCTCTTTTATGTCTAATGTCACCGACATGTTCCCCTATACGTCTCCTCAGCTCCCTCCTAGTCTTGCCTACATAATCAAGGGGACAATCACATGTTGCAACATAGACCAGGCCTTCACTTTTACAATTTGCGAAATCTCTCAGGAAATACTCACGCCCAGTGCTAGCACTAATGACCAATTTGCATTGTATAATCCAGTCACAGTACTTACAGCCACCACAGCGAAAGGTACCCACAGGCCGTCGATCAAGCCACGTGCCCACTGGCACGGGTCGGCTGTAGTGGCTTTGCACCAGTTGATCTCTAATAGAGCCTCCTTTTCTGAAAGTGACCATGGTCGAGGGGAAAGAACGTCCACCAAATCAGGGTCAGCCCTAAGAATCCCCCAATGTTTCCGCAAAATTTGGAACACTCTATCGGATTGATCATCGTATGTACCGATGATTCTTATTAAATCCCCATCTGCGTTCTGTCTTTGGTTTGTCAGTAAAAGTGGACCACGTTCTTTGTTCTGAGCATGTTGAAAGGCCTTAATAAGAACATCATGTCGGTAACCCCTTTCTCTAAAGCGTATCCTAAGATCCCTTGCTTGTTCATAGAAATCTCGATCGTTGGAACACTTTCTCCTCACTCTAAGGTATTGACCTTCAGGTATGCCTCTTTTAAGAGAATTGGGATGAAAACTGTCCCAACGTAGTAGGCTATTTGTGGAGGTTGGCTTCCTATCGGTTTTAGTTGATAGAGTACCATTGTTTTCAATACCAATTTCCACATCCAAGAACGCCAAATGTGATTTATGAATATGGTGAGTAAATCTTAGGTTAATACTGTTGACATTTATATATCGTATAAAATCATGGAATTCCTGTTGGGTCCCCACCCATATGACTAAAACGTCATCAATATATCTACCCCAATATAGGATGAGCGGGACCCACCATGAAGTATCAACCCCAAACACGACAGTTTCCTCCCACCAGCCCAGGAACAAATTTGCGTAAGAGGGAGCACATGAGCTCCCCATCGCAGTGCCCCTGAGCTGATGGAAGTACTTGCTGTCGAACATGAAGTAATTATGCGTGAGTACAAAATTAAGTAAGTCCATGACAAGATTGTTATGATCCCACAGGAAATTCGCTCTGGACCGGAGGAAATGATTAACTGCCTCCAGGCCCCTTTCATGTGGGATAGAGCTATATAAAGACTCCACATCAATGGAGGCTAGATAAAATTCACCTTCTACAGAGATGTCTTGTATCTTCATAAGTAAGTCAGGTGTATCCCTTATATATGAGGGGAGAGTTGAAACAAAGGGTCTCAGGATATTGTCAAGATAAATACTGACATTCTGCGTCACTGATCCTATTCCCGACACGATTGGTCTACCTCTGAGGGGGTCTATGCCCTTGTGGATTTTTGGGATCGTATAAAAAGTGGGAATCGTGGGATTCACAGGAACCATGAATTCATACTCATTCTTAGATATTAACCGTTTATCCAACACCTCATCCAATATTTTCACCAATCTATCACAAAAAATCTTTGTTGGATCATTATTAAGTATGTTATATGTGTCCTTATCTCTCAATATACTTAGACACATCTCCCTATATGGTCCATGGTCCATGAGTACCAGGTTCCCACCTTTATCTGAGGACTTCACAATAATATTTTGTTCCTCCCTCAGAGTTCGTAACGCCACCCTTTCACCTTTGGACAGATTATCCGCACCCTCATTATAATGGATCTTACTCAATTCTTCCTCAACAACCTTCACAAAAATGTCAACACTATTTAACTCACTCACCGGTGGCTGCCTATGACTTTTTTTCTTTAATGTGGTAAATGGTCCAAGGCCTCTAGTTGACTCCCCTTCCTCCAGTAGGCCTGTCAGTATATTAAATGCCCCCAAATCCTCCGGGTCGATGCCTAATTCTGCACACTTCTCCCGATCATTATTTTTAAAAAATTTGTGCCATTTTAATTTTCGGCCAAAAAGATGAATGTCTTTTGTCCATTCAAACTTTTCAAAACCAGTCCGTGGAACAAAAGAAAGACCCTTGTGCAGTAATGACCTAATATCCGGGGTAAGAGAAACCGAAGAGAGATTGATAATCTGGCCTGCCGTCTGATTATTATTTATGTATTGCGATTTCTCAGACCATAACGATTGGAGGCCTCCTTTTCTAAAAAAGAAGGAGGGACTGGGGAGGAGGAGGAGGAGGCAGAAATAGATGGACCAGAGTTTCCAGAAACTAAAGCATTGGATACTGGGGTTCCAGATACCATCTGTCCTCCTGTGTTTTGGGGATATTGGCGGTTTCCCCACCAATTCATCCATCTTCCCCTGTTATTCCGTCTACCTCCGTTACCCCTTCCTCTTCCTCTATTTCCACCCCTTGATTCTGGTCTCTCAGAATCTGAGGTTTCCTGGTCTGATGAAGATATATCTGTATATGCAGGTGCTGTATAACTCAAATTGAAGTTATATGCCCTCTTATCTCTAAAATCACCAAGATCCCTCGCAAACTGCTTTTGCTTACGTTTTTTAAGGGTAATCTGATGAAAGCAGAACAACCTTGAAAAACATCAAGAGATTTTTTCTCCCCTACTTTGTCCTCTTTATCATTAGAGGTATTAATATGTCTAGTTGGTATATGTTTGTAGTATATAGTCACTTAATGGAGTAAAGTTGGCTATAATGTGACTGAAACAGCAGGTTGCTAATTGTCTTACACCTGTATTAACTATTATTTTGCCCCTCCCTCGCCCCTCTTTCCCCCCCCCTTTTTTGATTTATGAATTTTAGTGAGTTTGGTTGCCATGGTGATTATGATATGGCAACCATCTCTTTTTGAGGCCCTTGGACCTTATTAATAAGGGAGTGACGCATTAGGTGTAGAAAATCCTCCCCCTCGATATTATCTATGTATATATGGTGTTAAATAATATGAAGCGTTCCATATTAAATCGCTGCGCTCACGCTGTTTTAACGCACAATATGAGGTAATGTCCTCTCGTTGTGTGTTGGGCGCGTGCGCAATGTGGGGCAGTGCGTCGTGTAAGACGGGTTTGTCAGGTTGCTAGGGCACCGCGTCCGGAATCGATGGGCGTGTTCGGCGCCCAAATATGGGTCGAGCGGGCGCGGCTATCTGAAACCACAACAATGAGTCATGAATTAATGAGCTATGACATCAGGTCATGCGCAATGTCTATCTCACATGCTCTAGCGTTTGAATGAGAACTGACATGCGCATTACGCCTAGATGAGACAGAAGCCTGCTGGCTTATACCTCGGACATTTGTGTTCATGTTTATATGATATGGTCTATTTAAACTGCCGGTTTATGGCGGCAGCTGCTGCCATAAGGAGACATGTATCACTTTTGAATGGTTCCCTTTCTCCCTGGGCCTCCTGACGAACCGGATTAGAGGGCGCAGAAACGCGTCGAGGCAGTGCAGATGCACTTCAAAAAGGGAAGTTAATATTTCAACGTTATAAAATGATATTTATTCATTTATAATGAGTGTATATACTGGTATTATTCCAGAGGTTGGGATTTGCTGAATGTAAGTTAAATATATCTTTTAGGTTGGTCTGGTTTATGGATCTGTTATCCCTGTATATAAAATAATGACCAGTTGAATTGGAGCATATTAGATGGACATGAGTAACAGGGTATTGTAGTATCTGTTGTCCCTGTATATGAATTAATGACCAGTTGAATTGGAGCATATTAAGCAGGGTATTATAATATCCTAACCATTGCTGAATGCAAGCTAAGCATATCTGTTTGGGTTGGTTTGGTTCATGGATTTGTTATCTCTGTATATAAATGAATGACCAGCTGAATTGGAGCATATTAAATGGATATGAGTAATAGGGTATTATAACATCCCTGTTTATAAATCAATGACCAGCTGAATTGGAGCATATTAAACAGGGTATTATAATTTAACCATTGCCCTCTCATTGAGGGTTAATAAGGCCAACCAATAACTATCAGTAATTTGCATAGGCACTCTCATTTTTCCTCATATGGTTAGGAAATTATTAGGGTAAGTGTGGGATAGCCATCGAGGAACGGGGGCGCCCAGTTACGTTAAGGCGGTATTACCTCCTTCAGTAGGAAGGAGTGAGGTGGTAGGTCCATAATAGGGTCAAATTAATCCCATTTGGGACCCCATACTCCTATTTGTTGCTCTTGTTTGTATTACTCTGAATAAGGGTGGCATCCTTGGTGTATATTTATACTACCCTTGATTATTTCTGTACAGGTGAATCACTTGGGAAATTTTAAGACGTATTTAATAAAATAGAATTTTAAAGGGATTGTTTTTTCACTTTATATATAAACGCTTTTATACAATCAGCTGATGTGTGATGTGATTCATATCCTGGAACCTGACACATCATCTGATCGCTTTGCCTTCCTGCAAACCGATCAGATGATATTAGATCCGGATTGGATGGCGCGGGACCCTTGACCCAGGATTACTGCAGAGGGGGGTTCTTTATTTCAATAAAGATGGAGTCACTAATTGTGTTGTGTTTTATTTCTAATAAAAATATTTTTCTGTGTGTTTTTTCATCTTTACTAGAAATTCATGGTGGCCATGTCTAATATTGGCGTGAATTTCGGGCTTAGGGCCAGCTGATAATATACAGCTAGCCCTAACCCCGTTATTACCCAGCGAGCCACCATCACCAGGGCAGCTGGAAGAGTTGGATACAGCGCCAGAAGATGGCGCTTCTATGAATCCGCCATTTTCTGGGGTGGCTGCGGACTGCAATTCGCAGCAGGGGTGCCCAGAAAGCATGGGCACCCTGCACTGTGGATTCCAATCCCCATCTGCCTAGCTGTAGCTAGCTAAACCAAAAATTGGGCGAAGCCCACGTCATTTTTTTTTTAATTATTTCATGAAATTCATGAAATAAAAAAAGGGCTTCCCTATATTTTTGGTTACCAGCCGGGTACAAATAGGCAGCTGGGGGTTGGGGGTAGCCCGTACCTGCCTGCTGTACCTGGCTAGCACACAAAAATATGGCGAAGCCCACGTCATTTTTTTGGGGGGCAAAAAACGCCTGCATACAGTCCTGGATGGAGGATGCTGAGCCTTGTAATTCTGCAGCTGCTGTCTGCTCTCCTGCATACACTATTGGATGTAGTATGCTGAGCCTTCAAGTTCTGCTCCCCCTGCCTGTCCCTCCTGCATACAGTCCTGGATGGAGAATGCTGAGCCTTGTAGTTCTGTAGCTGCTGTCTGCTCTCCTGCGTACACTATTGGATGGAGTATGCTGAGCCTTGTAGTTCTGCAGCTGTCTGCTCTCCTGCATACACTAGTGGAGAATGAAGAACATATTGAAGAAGGAAATGACATCAGACCTTTTTTTTTTTTCTCAATAGTCTTTAATGGCATTGTTCACTGATAAAAAAACGCATAAAGACTCAGTGAGCAAAAAAGCAGCAAAACGCAGCAAAAAACGCACCAAATCGCGGGAAAAAACGCGTGCGTTTCTTGATGCGGGTGCGTTTTTTGTGCGTTTTTTAACAAACAAGGGGAAGGGCACCACCCAGTGGGATCTCCTGGTATACTAAACAAGTATTGAAAAGAGGGAGAGAAAGGGTATACCAATATGGGATCACCACAACAATATATAAAGGGTAAATATTTTATTAGTACAAAACAAGAGAACACATATCTCAACACTTGGAGTGTGGACACACACTAGCATGATTAAAAACACTTAAAAAGCCAAAGGCATGGACACCGTACACGCCAGGAACAATAACATATAAAAATACAGTGCAAATAAAGCGAAGGTACTCTATAAGATATTAAGCAAAGCCCGGTCCCAAAAATTAATCCATAATAGGACAGAGACTGTATGATCTAATATCCAGGTATTAGTGAGAATACAGGATATGGAACACCGCCGTACAAATACAGACAGATATGTTAATACCTGATGTGTAGAATATATGAACAGAGATAGTTCAGTATGTTATCCTTATATAGCCAACAGGGTACAACCAGCACATTGTAGGTACATACAGAGATTAGAATAAATCTGCACAGTGTTTAGCATAATACAGGTGTATCAACAATGGCGGCACAATAAGTATTAATATACAGCCAATAACTAACAAAATACTTTATACAGTCAATATAAAGTCTGTATAAAGTATTTTGTTAGTTATTGGCTGTATATTAATACTTATTGTGCCACCATTGTTGATACACCTGAATTATGCTAAACAATGTGCAGATTTATTCTAATCTCTGTATGTACCTACAATGAGCTGGTTGTACCCTGTTGGCTATATAAGGATAACATACTGAACTATCTCTGTTCATATATTCTACACATCAGGTATTAACTAGAGTTGAGCGCGGTTCGTGGTTCGAGGTTCTCCAGTTCTAGGCTCGAGTGATTTTGGTGGCTGTTCGAGATCGAACTAGAACTCGAGCTTTTTGCAAAAGCTCGATAGTTCTAGATACGTTCGAGAACGGTTCTAGCAGCAAAAAGCAGGGCTTTTTACAGCTACAGTGTGCAGGAGCCATCGCTGGCAGCCTGCCAGAAGCTGGTAACCAAGATAAACATCGGGTATCCAAGCAAAGCGCTTTGGTTAGTAACCCGATGTTTATCTTAGTTACGTGCAGGAAGCCCACACTTCCCCGCTCAGCTCGCTCCGCCCCCTCCTGCCCGCGGCATGTACACATATACACACACACACACACACACACACACACACACACACACATGGTCCCGCTCGGCTTACCAGCGGTGATGAAGTCCCGCCATCCCGACCTCAGCGCTGTCACTGTCCTCCATGGCCGCCGCTTGTCACATCACCTCTCGCTTCCGACCCGAGACTGACTAGCGGTGACGTCACGGGCCTCTCGCGATATTTGGCTGTGAAGGCGGCGGTCATTGAACTCAATGACAGGGGCTGTCAGTGTGCTGGAGATCAGCGCAGGTAATGTACCTCGCTGACAGCAGCACTTGTCATCCCCTGCAGTGACCTGGGCTGACCCATTGATGTTAGCTCAGGTCACTGCACTGCTCTCCCAGCCAATGGGGAACATCCTGCTCCTCATTGACTGGGACAGTGTGGATCGTCATGGCAACCCCTTGGATTACAGCAGACCTGGATTTGTTTTTCATTCTAATAAATTGGTTAAAGAGGGAATGTTTTGGGGAGTGTTTTTTCAAATAAAAATGTGTTTGTCGTCTATTTTTTTTTATTACTGACTGGGTTGGTGATGTCGGGTATCTGATAGACGCCTGACCTCACCAACCCCAGGGCTTGATGCCAGGTGACATTACACATCTGGTATTAACCCCATATATTATCCCGTTTGCCACCGCACCAGGGCGCGGCATGAGCTGGGGCGAAGCACCAGGATTGGCGCATCTAATGGATGCGCCACTTCTGGGGCGGCTGCGGCCTGCTATTTTTAGGCTGGGGAGAGTCCAATAACCATGGACCTCCCTAGTCTGAGAATATCAGGCCCCAGCTGTCTGCTTTACCTTGGCTGGTGATCCAATTTTGGGGGACCCCTACGTGTTTTTTTTTTTAATTATTTATTTAATTTAAAATAACAGCGTGGGGTGCCCTCAGTTTTGGATTACCAGCCAAAGTGAGGTTGCCAGCTGTGGTCTGCAGGCTGCAGCCGTCTGCTTTACCCTAGCTGGCTACAAAACTAGGGGGAACCCTACGTCATTTTTTTTTCATTTTTTTGGCTAAATACAAAGCTAAGCACCCCTTAGTGCCACATGAAAGGCACCAAAGGGTGCTCCACTTTTTCTCCACTTTTTCTCCATTTTTTCTCCACTTTTTCTCCACTTTTTCTCCATTTTTTCTCCACTTTTTCTCCACTTTTTCTCCACTTTTTCTCCACTTTTTCTCCACTTTTTTCTCCACTTTTTTCTCCACTTTTTATCCACTTTTTATCCACTTTTTATCCACTTTGTCTCCACTTTTTCTACATTTTTTCTCCACTTTTTCTACATTTTTTTCTCCACTTTTTCTCCACTTTTTCTCCACTTTTTCTCCACTTTTTCTTCACTTTTTCTCCACTTTTTCTCCACTTTTTCTCCACTTTTTCTCCACTTTTTATCCATTTTTTTCTCCACTTTTTCTCCACTTTTTCTCCACTTTTTCTCCACTTTTTATCCATTTTTTTCTCCACTTCTTCTCCACTTTTTCTTCACTTTTTCTCCACTTTTTATCCACTTTTTATCCACTTTTTCTCCTCTGTTTATCCACTTTTTCTCCACTTTTTATCCATTTTTTTCTCCACTTTTTCTCCACTTTTTCTCCACTTTTTCTCCACTTTTTATCCATTTTTTTCTCCACTTTTTCTCCACTTTTTCTCCACTTTTTCTCCGTTCTTTTTCTATGGTCGGTCTACCCATTAGCTCTGCCATGCATACTCTAGCTCTACACCTACTGCACATGTTACTTTATGATTGACATCTCTTTCGTACCAGAGCTGTCTAAGCCTACTCTGACCCCATATTTGTCATTACTTAATTGTCCTTGTACTGTATTATGACATTTGTATCATGTGTTTCATTTCTTGCTGTGTTGCAATTTTTTTGCTGCATCCCAATTGTACCTCCTCTACATTGTTCGAGTTTATGTTATTGTTCTCTCACTCTTATGTGATACTGATTATTGTCATTTTTCATGATTACATGCAGATAAGTCCAATCTGACGAAGGCTCAGGCCGAAACGTCATTTGTAACTTGTTTTGGACAAAAACATATATGCTTATGAAAATTTTTTTTTTTCTTAATACGGACCAATAAAGAGTGATTTTGCATTACTATCCGTTGTGACTTACTGACTTAGTCTGGGAGATTTAGAGTGCCGAGGTTACTCACTAATTTTATCTATTATTACCTCTGAGCACCTATATACCAGTGAGCAGAGCTTCCTCTACAGTAGTTCTCCTGATTAGGCATGCCCTTACCTCATGAGCAGGGCATTGCAGCTTTGGTAGCAACCATTATGACATGGACTCTGCTGCTGTGGACCCGAGAAGAGTGAGTGCAGATTCATTGCACCCACACTCCTCACATGAAGGGTCCGCACTCCTAGAAAATGGGGGATACGTTCCCTGAGTGTCTCCCCCCCATATTCTAGACGGTCCAGAGTCGTCGTGGGACCCCTTTATTTTTTTTCTTACAATAAATTGGTAAAAGAGGAAATGTTTTGGGGACTGTTTTTTCAAATAAATTTCTTTTGTCGATTTTTTTTTTTTTTGTTAGTACTGACAGTTTATGATGTTGGGTATCTAATAGACGGCATGACATCACAAACTGCTGGGCTTGATCTCAGGTGACTTTACAGCTAGTATCAACCCGATTTATTACCCCGTTTGCCACTGCACCAGGGCACGGCATGAGCTGGGGTGAAGCGCCAGGATTGGCGCATCTAGTGGATGCGCCACGTCTGGGGTGCCTGCGGCCTGCTATTTTTAGGCTGTGAAGGCCCAATAACTATGGACCTTCCCACCCTGAGAATACCAGACCACAGCTGTCCGCTTTACCTTGGCTGGTGATCCAATTTGGGGGGGACCCTACTTTTATTGTGTAATTATTAATATTTATAAAATAATTATAAAAAAGAGCCTGAGGTGACCTCCACATTGGATCCCCAACCACGGTAAAGCTGCCAGCTGTGGTTTTCAGGCTACAGCCGTCTGCTTTACCCTAGCTGGCTATCAAAAATGGGGGGACCCAACGTCATTTTTTTTTTTTAACTATTTTTTAAATAGAAAAAATTAATGGGCTTCCCTGTATTTTGATTGCACACCAAGGTAACGGCAGGCAGATGGGGGTGGCAACCCATAGCTGTCTGCTTTATCTGCGCTGAGAATCAAAAATACCGCAGAGCGCTACGTCACTTTTTTAAAGATTTATTTTTACAGCACTGTGATGTCCAGCAATCAAAATATAGGGAAGCCCATTTTATTTTTAGTTATTTAAATAAATAATTAAAAAAAATATATATGGGCTCCTGCTGCATTTTTTGTATTGCTAGCTAAGGGTAATCCAAGCAGCTACTGGCTGCTAACCCCCACTGCTTGGTGTTACCTTCACTGGCAATGGAAAATCCAGGGAAGCATTTTTTATTTTTTTTGCCAAAAAACTACAAAAAAAGGACGTGAGCTTCGCCATATTTTTGTATGCTAGCCAGGTATAGCAGGCAGGTGCTGGAAGAGTTGGATACAGCGCCAGAATATGGCGCTTCTATGAAAATGCCATTTTCTGAGGCGGCTGCAGACTGCAATTCACAGCAGTGGGGCCCAGAAAGCTCAGGCCAACCTGTGCTGCGGATTCCAATCCCCAGCTGCCTAGTTGTACCTGGCTGGACACAAAAATGGGGCGAAGCCTACGTCATTTGTTTTCTAATTATTTCATGAAATTCATGAAATAATAAAAAAAGGGCTTCCCTTTATTTTTGGTTCCCAGCCGGGTACAAATAGGCAACTGGGGGTTGGGGGCAGCCGTACCTGCCTGCTGTACCTGGCTAGCATACAAAAATATGGCGAAGCCCACATAATTTTTTCAGGGGGCAAAAAACTTCTGCATACAGTCCTGGATGGAGTATGCTGAGCCTTGTAGTTCTGCAGCTGCTGTCTATCTGTATGGAGAAGAGCAGACAGCATCTGCAGAACTACAAGGCTCAGCATACTCCATCCAGGACTGTATGCAGAATTTTTTTGCCCACCAAAAAAATGACGTGGGCTTCGCCATATTTTTGTATGCTAGCCAGGTATAGCAGGCAGCCACGGGCTGCCTCCAACCCCCAGTTGCCTATTTGTACCCGGCTGGGAACCAAAAATATAGGGAAGCCCGTTTTTTTTAATTATTTCACTTATTTCATGAAATAATTAAAAAACAAATGACGTGGGCTTTGCCCCATTTTTGTGTCCAGCCGGGTACAACTAGGCAGCTGGGGATTGGAATCCGCAGCACAGGTTAGCCCAAGGTTTCTGGGCGCCTCTGCTGCGGATTTCAGTCCGCAGCCGTCCCAGAAAATGGCGCTCTCATAGAAGCGCCATCATCTGCCGCTGTATCCAACTCTTCCAACAGCCCTGGAGCCGGGTGGCTTGTTGGGTAATCATGAGTTAATACTGGCTTTGTTTTACTAGCCAGTATTAAGCCAGAGATTCTTAATGTCAGGCACGTTTGACCCGGCCATTAAGAATCTCCAATAAAGGGTTAAAAAAAAACACCACACAGAGAAAAAATACTTTAATAGAAATAAATACACAGACACATTAGAGACTCCATCTTTATTACCCCCTGTCAGCCCTCCACGATCCTGCTCTTCTGTCTTCTTTCTTTCTAGTGTAGTAGTAGTGACGATTGTAGTGAGGAAGGATGAGGTTCACCAGCTCATCACTTGGGCTGGGGAACCTCATCCTCACTACAATCCTCACTACAATCGGGAAGCAGCGTGCAGCCTTCACTCCGTGAGTGATCAGTGCTGGCTGCTAGCGGTAACAGCGGTAACGCTGACAGACGCGTTACCATAGCAATGGTGCTCTCGGAGCCGCGGTTAGCGGTGACGTCACCGCTAACTGCGTTGCTATGGCAACGGTGATCTCTGTTAATGACCGGCTGTGTCAGCCGGTCCCTAATGGAACGGGGAGTCGACCGTGTGCTAGAGCATGTCGCCGGTACACGGCGATACACATATGTGCACCGTGTACCAGAGAGATGCACTCGCAGGTCCTACATGACGCGTCATAGTCATTTGACCAGTCTGTAGCCAATGAGATAATAGCCACGTGACTGGTCACATGGCTATTTTGACGTCACGATAGGTCCTGCATCTCTGCTGGCAGTGCAGGTCACCGGGAGGATTAAGCGATCATCGGATGGAATAGCGGCAGGAGACAGAGTGCAGAAGGGATCGCGGGGACCGGTAAGTGTTATGACAATGTTTATTAACTGTTTGTGTACATTTATAATGCATTTTTATGTGCTTGTGATTGCCTCCCATTATTGCCTATTGGTTCGAGTTCGGTTCGTCAAACGTTCGACGAACCGAACTCGAACGGGACCCCCGTTCGGCGAACCGACCTCGAGCCGAACCGCGACCTATTCGCTCATCTCTAGTATTAACATATTTGTCTGTATTTGTACGGCGGTGTTCCATAACCTGTATTCTCACTAATACCTGGATATTAGATCATACAGTCTCTGTCCTATTATGGATTAATTTTTGGGACCGGGCTTTGCTTAATATCTTATAGAGTACCTTCGTTTTATTTGCACTGTATTTTTATATGTTATTGTTCCTGGCGTGTACGGTGTCCATGCCTTTGGCTTTTTAAGTGTTTTTAATCGTGCTAGTGTGTGTCCACACTCCAAGTGTTGAGATATGTGTTCTCTTGTTTTGTACTAATAAAATATTTACCCTTTATATATTGTTGTGGTGATCCCATATTGGTATACCTTTTGTGCGTTTTTTGCCGCTAAAAATGCACAAAAACGCACCCGCGGCAAAAAACGCATACGTTATTACTGCGATTTGCTGCGTTTTTGATCTCTGCGTTTTTCCAATGCATTGCAGGAAAGAATTGACATGTCCATTTTTTTTTTTAAGCTCAATAACGCAGCTTAAAAAAAAAGTTGTGTGCGAACAGCAAAAATGAAAACTCATAAGGCCCTGTCACACACAGAGATAAATGTGTGGCAGATCTGTGGTTGCAGTGAAATTGTGGACAATCAGTGCCAGGTTTGTGGCTGTGTACAAATGGAACAATATGTCCATGATTTCACTGCAACCACAGATCTGCCAAAGATTTATCTCTGTGTGTGACGGGGCCTATAGACATTGCTGGGGAAGCAAAGTCATGCAGTTTTCAGGCCAAAAACGCACCCGAAAAACGTCGCGAAAAACGCACTTTGTGCACATAGTTTTATTGATACAGAAAAAAAAGCAACTCTGGAGTCATTCGATCTTTCGACCCGCCTGAATCTTAGTCAAGAATCGTTTGAGGACGGGTAGCTGGAGTGTAGAAATGAAATGCACAATGGCGTTGGTGTATAAGAGGAATGCCTTGAGGATGGTAGGTGCTGGGTTCGCAAGTGCAGAGGCGCTTGACACGCCCACCACAGGGCCAGGGGGCTCAGAACCGGGCCGGACTAGTCCGGTGACGTCAGCCGAGCCGGGGTCCAATTCCGTGGCTCCGGCAGTGTCATTTGGAGTAAATAAAAGGGCTTTTAAATGAAATAAAATAAAATAAAAGGAGTTGTTGTCGACTACACCACTTGCGATGTGCGGCCAGGTTATTTGGCGCTGCCCCTGCAGGTTTCTGCTGGGGCAGATGGAGTGATGCAGCCTGGATGGTTAGAGACCTCCGTGAGCAGGGATAGGTCCCAGCAGTGGATGATGGGGGTTGTAGTGGGGAATCAGTCTATGTGAGTGTGACGCCCTGGACTAGCCAGGTAGTCACAGATAGCAACCCGCACAACACCAGTCCCACACAAGGTAACATCAGCCAGACCCCATAAAACCTAGTCACCTCCCTCAGTGCTTAATGGACACACCAGGGGGGCAGAGCCAGGCAGTTGGCACGCCCAACGAGGAGTTCAGAGGGCCTGAGGCAGGAACTGTGAGTTCAGATCAGTTTGTAGTGTGGAGGAGGAAGGAGGTTAGGCCTGTGTAGCAGGTCTACAGCAGACTGACAGGTGTGAGGGTCGTAGCTCGCACACCTTGGCTAGGAGGCATGCGGTGGCCTAGCCTGCAGGAGCCGGGAAGTCGGCTCGGTGGAACCGTGGTGGACCGGGACAGCCGGCTGCAGGCACTGACCACCATCAACTTTGTTTACCAGAGACTTGTGTGTGTCAATAACAGTGAGCACAGCAGTGCCATCCGGCCGCGCACTGCCCTGCACCGCCCAGCTACTTCTTCCCAACGGGTCCCAGGGCCATCATCCCTGCCCATGGAGGGGTTAACATCTTCCTGCATAACCATCTCCCCCGGGTGCCCTGTAACTGCAGCGGTGGTGTCTACACCTTCCCCACATCCCGTGGGTGGCGTCACAAACTCAAACACGGCTCCGGCCGTACACCTACCTACCACCCCCCTACGTAGCGCCAGCATCCTGTCAGAGCAAAGTGTCCCCGGGTCCAGAAGCGCTCGAGCCACCCACCAACGAGCCCGGATCCGAGCGGCTCGGCTGCAGCAAAGCGCGGGGCGGTACATGAGTGCACACCATCAAGGAAACAGTCCACACCAGTGTTGTAGTTTAACTTGCCTTGTTTACTTTGCTGTGGTGGTACCTGAACCTGTGGATGCCAGTCCCAGGTGTATCCGCTCCCCTTGTTCTTAATGCCAGCTGTGACCTGGATTGGCTGTCATCTCTGCACACTTGTTGTTGATGGGCTCCCATGGCCTAGAGCTACTTGGGAACCCCTCTATTTATGTCTTGGTCCTATTGCAGACAGCCTGTGCTATTTAAGGGGTTCAGTCCCCGGTCCCCTCTTTGATGCTTGTGTTTCAGACTTTTTGGGTTGGCGATGGACCCTGAAGATCTTCTCGCCCGGCAGAGTTAACAGCTGATCATAAAGTGTCCCACTGTCCTAGGGTCTGCACCCTGCCTCGTGCTAAGTCCTGTGAGCCTTGGTTCCGAACTTACACAGACCCTCCATGGTTACTGGAGCCTGCTGCTTCCTCAGGTAGCCCACGGTGCCTGGAGTCCTGTTCCGTACTCCACAGTTATCACTCCTATTACAGCACTCCATTCTTACTGCAGGTCTTTTCAGTACTTTCCAATTTCTACTACTTTTGACTACTACTCCTCTCCTCCTCTCTCCTTCACTTCCTCTGACTTTCTAACAGACTCTCCTGACAGAGATTGCTTTCTTCTTTACCTCATTCTGACTGACTGCACACCACTCCCTCCCTCCCGCCTTTTTCAACTGACCACTGGCCCTTCCCCCTCGCTGGGTCTGTCCCTACAGGCTGGGTGGTACTATTTAATCAGTGCCCTCCCCTTTTACCTGTTACTAGGCAGTCTCCCAGGTTGGTGCTGGGGTTGTGTGTGTTGCCTGAAGGTGCTGGTATGTTTACTCTGTTACAGATATTCCGGGGTTTGGGGTTCCACTGGTTACATTTGTGGCACCTGGTACCTCAGGGGCGATACACGCTGTTGCTAATTGTGATGTATATCCTATTGATTACACGATCATGCACACTACTTCAGTTTGAAGCCAGGAAGCGTACACCCGGCTTCATAGTGCACATGACCGATACTCCGGGGTCATGCGCACTGAGTTGAAATCCAGTGTCGGGTGGCGATGGCAGCGGAGAGGTGAGTGAGCTCATCCTCTGATGCTGTGAATTCATTAGCATGTTAGCACACCCACAGGGGCATACTAACATGCTAATGGAGCCGACTAGCCTGAGGAACCAACGCCCAGAGGACTAGTCCCCTCACTCATTAGCATACGGTAAAAGATCATTAGAAATACTTTTTGTAAAGATCACTTCATCCATGCTAGTGTCGCGGGCGGGGAGGAGGGTGTCAGCACACTGCGCTCACCCCTTCTGCTCGGGTCCGGCGGCTGCTGCTCAGTGGTGGCTCGAGCGGTGGGCCGGATCCCGGGGGTTTCTCGAGCGGCACTCCTCGCCCGTGAGTGAAAGGGGTTTGTTGGGTGTGGGAAATGTTTATTGTCCATGACGCCACCCACGGTTGTGGTGATTTTCACCACCGCTGCTCTATAGGCCCGGGAACGATGGTGTGTGGCAGCGAGATGTTGGGTTGCCCCTCCGTGGGTAGGGGTTGGTGATCCCGAGGCCCGGTGATTGGGTTAGATGCAGGGCCTGGTGGGTGCAGGGACGCGGGGGCAGCGCTGTGCCTTGCGGCACTGTGGTACTCACTCAGCCTGAGACACTGACACAGTTCTTAGTAAAACACTCGGCTGGATGGACGGGTACCCTCAGACGGCTGCGGTTGTTGTTTCTCCCCTGACCCAGTTTGATGGTATAAGTCCTTTCTTCCACTGCCGTGCACCCTTCTCCTGCACTCCGGCTTCCAGCTGGCTCCCCGGATCCGTACCGGTGGGCCACTGCCCAGCCCCGGCTACCTTCGGTTCCACCAGCTGTCTCCCCGGATCCCTGCAGACGGCACTTAGCGTCTGCCGGACTCTCTCTACGAGGCCCTAGGCTCCAACCTAGGCCCCTGGCTCTGTCTGCCTCTCTGCAGACCTTCACTCTCCCTCTCCTAGGACTAGACTGGGCTTGTTTCCTGTCTCAGGTCAGCTCACTCCAGGGTGGGCGTCCCCATCTCCTCACTCCGCCCACCTGGTGTATCAGCCCGAGCAGAAAGCAGGTCACTTTGGGGATGTCTGCTGTGAACTGCTGGGGGTGGGTGTGTGTGTGTGTTGTTACCTGTGTCCCCTGGCTTGTCCAGGGCGACACACTAGTATATACAGGGACGGTTATGTAGGGATTAGCAATATGCATGCAAAACTGTTCATGGTTCTGGGTGCATATTGGACCTAACAGGTTCCCTTTAAACCCATGACGTACATTGCACATGGTGGTGTGGGAACTGACACCTGCTCATGATGTGCTGTGTACATCATTGGTCATTAAAGGGTTAAATAAAAGTGTTCCCTACTTTGGACAATCATTTTTGTTAGGATGAGGTCACACGAGCATATGAATTGGTCCAGTAAAATCCGATAGAAAAATTGGATTGCACTCGGGCCAATGTTATTCATTGATGCAGGTTAGATGTTTGAGTTTTTCCTCAACTGTAATAGGGTTGAGGAAAAAAAAATCACAGTATGATGCGATTCTCAGCATGTCTTGGATCATGCGCACTCATAAAAGTCTATGGGTGCATGTGAAACATCGGACTGCAATCGGATGTCATCCAAGTGCAGTCCGATATATGCCGAGACATACTATGGAGAAGATAGAGAGATTAACTTGGAGAGATTAAATCACATGCGAGAGAATAAGAGCACAAAAGAATGACACTTGGCTGATTGTTCGCAACAGAGTTGGAGCTGAATATCATTAGCAGTCTCTCGCATTGGATGCTAAGCATTCGTTTTACCCCGGCCTTAGAGGAATTCCTAAAAATTAAGATGATCATATGACATTCTGTTGCTAAGATCCTCAGCAATCATATGTAGTCTTGGAGCACAAGTCTTTAATAATCCAGCGGCAACATCACAAATGACCCGTAACATTACACAGGGCCTAATTAGTACATTATTATTACATGTTGGGGCTTCTGGAAAGATAGCTTTTGTCTGCTCTGAGTAATTCTTCCTTTTTCATTTCTGAATATTCAGTTATTGAAAATTACTCAACCTGACAACCTTTCTAATATAAATATGTCGAAAACATTTCTGTTCTGTTCGTAATTTTTTTTTATTTACAACAATCAGTAATTTTTTAGTTTAAATGCGAAGAATAAAGTTAAATCTTGCAACCTTCATAAACAAGTGTTTTTTTGATAACAAAATATGTTGTCGGACTAATTCATCAACAGATATTGATTTGGTCTGAACTGATTCTGCACAAAAGTACTCCAAAGCTCCCACTGTGAAAAGATATTGTAAGGTTTACTAAGACTGTATCAACTCCTTTAAAGCTCCTGTGACGCCCTGGCTTATCAGGTCGTCACAGGGTATTGTGCAATCTGCCCTTCTGCACAGTATCCGCCTCCTCCTTGGTTACGGGTCCCTAACCTTTGGTGTTTCCAAGAACAAGCTAATCAAAATCCTAGGAACACTCTGCACCACACCAACCAGACAAACCAGTGGACAGCCTGAGTGGAATAGGGTCGCCCACTTAGGGGGTTGGTTAGGGAAGGTCAGGAGTGTCAGGAACAGTCAGGAAGTTGAGCAGTGACTCTCAAGAGAAGAGGTCACAGGATGAGTGTAGTGTTGGAGGAGAGAGAGAGGAGGTCAGGAGCTGGGCTCCTTGAGACTACTAGGTGGCAGATATTGGTCTGGGCCTGTTAGGAGCTGGACCCCGGTTGCAGGGGATAGTGACAAGGGGCACGGACTGTCGAGGAGGACAGCTGGCGGCCTTGTGCCATCATCGGGCAGGGGCCAGGGCCCGACGGGGTACGTTGACCCTAGGTGAGGAAGGAGCTTCAGGCGTCCTGACAATTTACCCGACGAGAATGGAGCCTCCAAGATCTGTTCTCCACCTGCTCCAAAATTGGGGTACTAGCGCAGCAAGAGGGACAGGACTTTCCCCTCACACAGTCCAGAAAATCCCAAGCGTGAACCCTGAGAGCAAGCTCACCCAGTTAGCCATACTGGTGAGCGGAACCCAACTAGTTTCACACTAAAGGGACCAATTAAAGGAAGCGGTGCCAAGGCAAAGGTCACAGACTAACAGGCAACACCAATGGGCACGATATCCAGGCGTGCTCCCTTCCAGCGGCAGCTGTGTCAAGAACTTTGGTTTAGCACAGTTGTTGGTGTCAGTGTTATTGGACTGAGTGAGTACACAAGTGACCGCCCTACAGTCCCAACGAAACCTCCCCGTCGCCCTCATCGAGTCCCGGGGCATTCCCTCTACCCATGGAGGGGTTAATCATCTGGCTGCCCACACAACCGCCACCGGGTACTCGCAACTGCAGCGGTGGTACTCCACCTTACCACATACCACGGGTGGTGTCACGAACTTCAAACATACTCCCCCGTGTAAATATTCCCCTTTTATTCCGAGTGGCTGTGCGACCCTGACTCCCGGGTCCAGAGATCCCTCGAGCCACCACGGATCCAGATCCGAGCAGCCCGGCTGCTGACACGGGGGCGGCACACCCTGTAACCTTTGGCATCACGAACAGGATTCGAGCAGGACCCTCTTACCTGGGTGACGTGCGCCTTAGAGCCGAAAACCGCGAGTCAAGATTCCTTTTTCCGCCAATTCCACCATTTTCCGCCATCTTTTTGTGCCAATAGCCATCTTCCCCGTGAAAGCGCGCGAAGCAGAATCCCCACCCATCGTACTGAGTGTGAGGCCGGAACCGGAAGTTCCCAGGGTGCCACAGCGCGCGAAAGAGTGCTGAGTGAAAACCGAGGGGGCGTGCCAGAATGTAGCTACAGCGGAAGAGAAGCAGGGATGCCAGGACTCTGCCATACCGTTCCTTGACAACGCAGCGGCAAGATGGTGGAACGAGACTGGTCACCAGAACGTGCTGTTCCCGGGACCGCGACATGGATTGAAGAGGAGATTGAGCAGCTGTGCAGGAGAATGCGGATGCAATTCCTGTTTATCTTGAACCACTGGAGGGAAGAGATGTGGAGCCTGGCGATGGCGGTGCGAGGCCTTGAGATCGAGATCCCACGTGAAGAGAGGGTAAGCGGTTACCCAGTCCCTACTGATTGCCCAAATCCAGCCACAGCGGCTGAGAGATCCGGACCGCCCCCGCTCATTGTGAGCACTCCACCATCACTCAACCACCATCACTCAACCCGTCCTCGGCGGACGCCGAGCTGCCTACTACTACCCCGGCAGCGGAACCTTCGGGGCCTTTAAGTAATGCTCCAGCTGCAGAAACCCCGTTTCAGACCCTCATCTCGGTCATGTCAGCGGTCATACAGACACCGGCCAGACCAGACCCAGCTGCATTACCGGGCCCGTCCTCAGAGGCGGAGCACCCGGACCCTGCAACCCTGGCTGCGGAGCAGTCGGTTCTTCAATCTGCCAAGGCGGAAGTGGAGTCTAATGATCTCCCAGTTTCACTGCTGTGTGGCATCCCGATGGCTGTTGGGGCCGCAAGAGTCCATATCAAACCAGAGCCAGCAAGAGAGCTGAGGCCGGACGCTGACGCCCCCTACTGGGAATGACATAACCAGCAGTTACAAGCAGAGATAACAACAAGAAATCGGTGACAACGGGAGCTTGCCGCCCGCAACAGAGAGGAAAAGGAGCAAGTGAGGAGCGCTGCTTCACGAGTTAGAGGGCCACGGTGCCATGGTCTCATGGATCGGTTTGACTCCAAGCAAGGATGGGGCTTCATCCGAGAAGCAGGCCTCACAGCTGGGGTGTTCGTGTCCCGGCGGAACGTGGCGCAGCACTTCCCCTGGGGGCACCCCGATTGGAATCTCAACCCTGGAGATATGGTCACCTACACCCGGCATTGCGGAGAGAGCAGCTGGTATGCCCTAGAGGTGACCAAGCATGTGATGCCTGAGGAAGAATTTGTGCCGACGTCGGTAGTACGTAGTCGCAAAGAGACGTGGCTACGGGTAGTTTAGGAGTGTTGAAAAATGTTAAAAATACCAGTGGTTTAAGGATACCATAGAATTGTTAGGTATTGGTGCTTTCGTTTATTGTTTTTCATAGTTTGTTATTTTTCATGTAGAAGATGTTAGTAAAATAAGTGCTTAATTAACCAGTTTTAATGAAAAGAGTAAAAGTAAACCAGATTTGCGAGAAGATTGCTAAAATGTGTACACCCGGTACATAGACTCTGTTGAGTTTTTATATTTAGTAAATATGAACCACGGTCAGAGGACTGGCGTGACCAACACGAACTTGTGTTATTGTATATAGTTGCACCTCCTGTGCCCACCAGAATCGTCTAACACAATGCCCATGACCTTAACCTGGTCACGGAGCAACCATAGGTTTCCAGGGGTTCAGGTTGTTTGGGTGGTGGGTTAATGGGATCCGGGACATTGGGACTAGACTGTCGTGGAAAGAGGCTGCAACAGAATAGGTTCAGTCTCTGCAGCCATTGAAACTGGTAGCATCCCATCGTTGAGTAGATGAACTCTTTAAAATGTTAGTAACTTTTAAGTGACAAGCCTCCCTGATGTGGGATGAAAGTGTAAATAAAAATGTTAACCTTTTCTTATCCTTTTTCTACAGTTAAAAAAAAACAAAAAACAAACCTCTGATGCCCTGTAGCTCGAGGACGAGCTACGTTTAACCAAGGGGGGATGGGACGCCCTGGCCTATCAGGTCGTCACAGAGTATTGTGCAATCTGCCTCCTCCTTGGTTACGGGTCCCTAACCTTTGGTGTTGCCAAGAACAAGCTAATCAAAATGCTAGGAACACTCTGCACCACACCCACCAGACACATCAGTGGACGGCCTGAGTGGAATAGGGTCGACCACTTGGGGGGTTGGTTAAGGGAAGGTCAGGAGTGTCAGGAGCAGTCAGGAAGTTGAGCAGTGACTTTCAAGAGGAGAGGTCACAGGAGGAGTGTAGTGTTGGAGGAGAGACAGAGGAGGTCAGGAGCTGGGCTCCTTGAGACTACTATGTGGCAGACGTTGGTCTGGGCCTGGTTGGAGCTGGACCCCGGTCGCAGAGGATCGTGACAAGGGGAACGGACTGTCGAGGAGCACAGCCGGCGACCTTGTGCCATCACCGGGCAGGGGCCAGGGCACGACGGGGTACGTTGACCCTAGGTCAGGAAGGAGCTTCAGGCGTCCTGGCTATTTACCCGATGAGGACGGAGCCTCCAAGATTTGTTCTCCACCCGCTCCAAAACCGGAGTACTAGCGCAACGAGGCAGATATGACTTTCCACTCACACAGTCCAGAAAATCCCAAGCGTGAACCCTGAGAGCAAGCTCACCCAGTTAGCCATACTAGTGAGCGGGACCCGACTAGTTTCACACTAAAGGGACCAAATAGAGGAAGAGGTGCCAAGGCAAAGGTCACAGACTAACAGGCACGGGATCCAGGCGTGCTCCCTTCCAGCGGCAGCGGTGTC
Source organism: Anomaloglossus baeobatrachus (assembly GCF_048569485.1). Lineage (NCBI taxonomy): Eukaryota > Metazoa > Chordata > Amphibia > Anura > Aromobatidae > Anomaloglossus > Anomaloglossus baeobatrachus. The sequence continues at coordinate 138,175,769 of NC_134353.1, read as the reverse complement.
AAGAACTTTGGTTTACCACAGTTGTTGGTGTCAGTGTTATTGGACTGAGTGAGTACACAAGCGAACCCCCTTCCATCCCAATGGCATCTCCCCGTCGCCCTCATCCTGTCCCGAGGCATTCCCCCTACTCGTGGAGTAGTTAACAATCTGGCTGCCCACACAACTGCCACCGTGTACTCTCAACTGCAGCGGTGGTACTCCACCTTACCACACATCACGGGTGGCGTCACGAACTTCAAACATACTCCCCCGTGTAAATATTCTCCATTTATTCTGAGTGGCTGTGCGACCCCGACCCTCGGGTCCGGAGATCCCTCGAGCCACCGCGGATCCGGATCCGAGCAGCCTGGCTGCTGACGCGGGAGTGGCACACTCCATAAGGCCTCTTTCACACGTCCATGTTTTTGGTACGTGTGACGTCCAATATCATGCGTACCGGAGACATGGACACATGTAGACAAATTAAAATCAATGGGTCTGCACACACCTCCATGTTTTCATATGGATCTTGTGTCTGTGGGAAGCATATGCGTGTCCATGTGCTCCACACAGTAACATGTCTGTTTTTCTCCCGTAGCACGGTTGTCACATGGACCGCATACTGATGTGATTCGTGTGACATCAGTGTGACATGTACTGGAGAAAACACGTGTTTTGAGATAAATGATTTTCTATACTCACCTGTCTCCATCTTTGCTGTCTTCAGCACTGCTGTCATTTGCTTCCGGGCCCACTCATTATGTTCATGAATATTCACTGCACTGCTGACCCGGAAGCAAAAGCAGTGCCGGAGACAGCAGCGGTGGTGACAGGTGAGTATAAAAGTTCATGCTGTCCATGTGTTATGCGGATGTTACATGGATAGCACACTGACAGCTCACACTGAACACACACACGGAGACGGGCACACACATACACCATGGACTGTGCAAAACATGTGTGTTTTGCACGGACGTGTAAATATGACCTAACGCAAACCTATAATTAGCAATGTCAAAGAGAAATTTATTATGTATTATGCATCCGCTTTAGAGACATTAATTGTCATCATTGTTTCCATTGGGGCTCACAATCTTAATTCACTATCCTTATGACTTTTGAGTATGAGAGGAAAACACAGCACCCAGTGGAATCCCACAGGAAGAACAAACTTCTTACAGCTGTTGTTCTCAGTGGAATTTGAACCTAGGACTCCACAAAACAACAAGTTGAACCATAGAGCCACCGTGCTGCCCAACATCAACATGCATGGTTATGGGTAAATTGGAGGGAAATTGGTAGTAACAAAGAATATATTAACGACACTTGGCACTCTTAGACTGTCCATGCTTTTTAAAATTAAAAATATTTTTATATTGAATAACTTTTTTTTAATAAAATATGATTTTTTTTTTCAAATATAACCTAACCTTTCTATTAAATAACACACCAACACACGTGGCCAAAGTTGTTGGTACCCCTTGTTTAATGAACCCACAATGGTCACAGAAATAACTTGAATCTAACAAAAGTAATAATAAATAAAAAAATCTATGAAAATAACCGAATGAAAGTCAGACATTGCTTTTCAACCATGTTTCCACAGAATTTTTAAAAAAATAAAACCCATGAAATAGGCCTGGACAGAAATGATGGTACTCCTGAAAATAATGGGACAAAAGGGACATGTTAAATGAAAGTGTGTCCACTAATTAGCATCACAGGTGTCTACAATCTTGTAATCAGTCAGTGGACTTGTATATAGGGCTACAGATACTAACTATGCTGTTTGGTGAGATGGTGAGTAGAGAAAGCAAAGGAAAGAGTTGTCTCAGGATATTAGAAAGAAAATTATAAACTAGCATGTTAAAGGTAAAGGTTATAAGATTATCTCCAAGCAGCTTTATGTTCCTGTGACTACATTTGCACATATTATTCAGAAATTTAAGATCCATGGGACTGTAACCAATCTCCCTGGACATGGCCGCAGGAGGAAATTTGATGATAAATCAAATAGACGGATAATACGAAGGGTAACAAAAGAGCCCAGATCAACTTCTAAAGAGATTAAAGGTGAACATCAAGTTCAAGGAACATCAGTGTCAGATTGCACCATCCGTCGTTGTTTGAGCCAAAGAGCACTCCCTGGGAGACGATCAAGGAGGACACAATTGTTGAAAAAAAATAATAAAAGAACCACACTGGAATTTGCCAAACTACATGTTGACAAGCCACAAAGCTACTGTGAGAATGTCCTATGGACAGATGAAACAACAATGGAACTTTTTGGCAAGGCACATCAGGTCTATGTTCCCAGACAGGACAATGAAGCATATCAAGAAAAGAACACTGTCCCCACTGTGAAACATGGAGGAGGCTCTGTTATGTTCTGGGGCTGCTTTGCTGCATCTGGCATAGGTTGTCTTGAATTTGTGCAGGGTACAATGAAATCTCAAGACTTTCAAGGGATTTTAGAGAAAAATGTGCTGCCCAGTGTCAGAAAGCTTGATCTCAGTTGCAGGTCATGGGTCTTGCAACAGAATAATGACCAAAAACACACAGGTAAAAACACCCAAGAATTTCTAAGAGGAAAACATTGGACTATTCTGAAGTGGCCTTCTATAAGCCCTGACCTAAATCCTATTGAGCATCTTTGGAAAGCGCTGAAACATGCCGTCTGGAAAAGGCAACCTTCAAACACGAGACAACTGGAGCAGTTTGCTCTTGAGGAGTGGTGAAAGTACCTGTGGAGCAGAATTCTCATCGACAGTTACATGAATCATTTGATTGCAATGATTGCCTCAAAAGGTTGTGTAACAAAAGCTCATTTTCATAGATTTTTTATTTATTACTTTTGTCAGATTCAAGTTATTTCTGTGACCATTGTGGGTTTTTCTTTCATTAAACGAAGGGTATTAACAAGTTTGACCACATGTGTAACAGTCCTGCATCTGTTCCTATTTGCTAGATGGCTGGAACAACCAGTGCTGATATTACTTATCCTACAGTCTGCCAATTCATAGTGGTAGATGAGTGAAGGAACCACCAGAGGCCCCCCTATCTAGCTCCTGTCACCCCCTTACATGAGGTTACATAGCCTTTACCAGTCTATTGCTACTCTTTCATTTGCCAGACATTTGTAAAGGACTCATCAGTCACACTGTGCTGGTTATTGACTGTCATGCGCTAATTCTAGCTTGATGCAGACAACACTAATGGTAATATTAGTTGCATCAGTTGCCTGTGATAAAAAAAATGAGTACTGTGGCACTAATGTATCACAAGCTGAGCTATAATTAATAGCCGTATTAAATGCTTGTTTTACACAGAAAATTGTAACTGCAGCACCCAATATTGTTGTTTCCAACACTGCACAGATGCAACAAATAGAGCATTGTGCCTCACTAACTTTAGGACTAGACCTAATAGGGTTACCCCCGGTTAGAACTAAATGATCAGAATAATTTAGATTTTCAGTGGAACCTTGGTTTACGAGAACAATCCGTTCTGGGAGTGTGCTTGTAAACCAAGTTACTCGTCTAGCAAAGCAAAATTTCCCATAGGAACTAATGCAAGCTCAGACAATTCGTTCCACAACTTGTGCAATGTCCCATCTTGGTCCCCTATTGTGCTATTCCACACATGCACAAACACACACAAACATGCACACACACACACACACACATATTATGCTCACCTTACCTTCCATTCCACCGCCTGCCTCATGGTTCTTGTAGTTCGCCGGTACAGGATGTGTATCGGGTAACCATCGCGATGATGGAGGAACTTCCGCTGCCAGAGCGCTGACGTCAAAGGCATGAGCCGTTTGCCTCTGATTAGTCAGTGCACTGCCTTTGAGTAGCGGCTGACAGCGGAAGTTCCTCCATCATCGCAATGGTTACCCGATACACATTCTGTACCGGCGAACTACAAGAAACATGAGGCTGGCGATGGAGCAGAAGGTAAGGTGAGCATAATATGTGTGTGTACATGTTTATGCGTGTTTTTGTGTGTTTGTGCGTGTTTGTCTGTGTTTGTGCGGAGTGCAAGAGCTGGTCAGAGCGTGGTTAAAGTACGGAACCGGAAGAGTGTGCGGTGAGTATTTGCTCGTACAGCAAAGCTTGCTCAAAAACTGAGTTACAAATTTACAGCAAACTTTGCTCGTATAGTGAAATGCTCGCAAACCGGGTTACTCGTAAACCAAGGTTCCACTGTATTTTTTTAGGGTTAAGAGAGTCTTATGTCTGATCTTTTGGAATAAACACTCTACTTGCATATATTATTTACATGCTAAACAGACATCTCTTGTTATTTTTATGTGATATAAATAAAACGTGATACTTTGTATAACACAAAGTACAATGATGTCAAAACATCACAGCCTACACATAGCACTGTATACCACTATCCAACCGGACTCCAGTTGACCATGTGAACACAATAAAGTGCAAAAAACATTATAAATCACAGGAGAGAGCTGTGATTTATTTTTCTTTTTTGTGAACTATTAGGTGTGGAGATCACATACTCTGCACAGGCACAACAAAATGAATGCTGTGACACAGAGACTGGTCACACTCTGAATAAGGCTAAGTGCACACACTGCGTTTTTTTGGCACTGCGTTTTTGTGCATTTTTAGCGCTAAAAACGCACAGAAACGCAGCGTCTTTAAAAACGCATGCGTTTTTGGCTGCGTTTTGCTGCGTTTTTTATCAGTGAATATTGCCATTAAAGATTGTTGAAAAAAAAAAAAAGGGCTGATGTCATTTCCTTCTTCCATATGTTCTTCATTCTCCACTAGTGTATGCAGGAGAGCAGACAGCTGCAGAACTACAAGGCTCAGCATGCTCCATCCAGGACTGTATGCTGGAGGGAGAGTCAGGGGGAGCAGACCTACAAGGCTCAGCATACTCCATCTACTAGTGGATGGAGAGCAGACAGCAGCTGCAGAACTACAAGGCTCAGCGAGCTGCATCCAATAGTGTATGCAGGAGAGCAGACAGCAGCTGCAGAACTACAAGGCTCAGCATCCTCCATCCAATAGTGTATGCAGGAGAGCAGACAGCAGCTGTTGAACTACAAGGCTCAGCATCCTCCTTCCAGGACTGTATGCAGGATTTCTTTGTCCCACCAAACAAAAAAAATGATGTGGGCTTCGCCATATTTTTGTATGCTAGCCGTGTACAGCAGGCAGGTATGGGCTGCCCCCAACCCCCAGCTGCCTATTTGTACCCGGCTGGGAACCAAAAATATAGGGAAGCCCTTTTTTTTTTAATTATTTCATGAATTTCATGAAATAATTAAAAAAAAAAAATGATGTGAGCTTCGCCTAATTTTTGTGTCCAGCCGGGTACAACTAGGCAGCTGGGGATTGGAATCCACAGTGCAGGGTGCCCATGCTTTCTGGGCACCCCTGCTGCGAATTGCAGTCCGCAGCCACCCCAGAAAATGGCGCTTTCATAGAAGCACCATCTTCTGGCGCTGTATCCAACTCTTCCAGCTGCCCTGGTGATGGTGGCTCGCTGGGTAATAATGGGGTTAGGGCTAGCTTTATATTATCAGCTGGCCCTAAGCCCGAAATTCATGGTGTCACGACAATATTAGACATGGCCACCATGAATTTCTAGTAAAGATAAAAAAAACACAACACACAGAAAAATATTTTTATTAGAAATAAAACACGACACAATTAGTGACTCCATCTTTATTGAAATAAAGAACCCCCCTCCGCAGTAATCCTGGGTCAAGGGTCCTGCGCCATCCAATCCAGATCCAATATCATCTGATCAGATGATGTGTCGGGTTCTAGGATGTGAATCACATCACACATCAGCTGATTGTATAAAAGCTGTTTATACAATCAGCTGAAGTATCAGTGCAAAAAAAAAAATACTCACTTATGTGCTAATTACCAGCAGCTCCAGGAGCGGAGTCTGATCCCGTCCGATTGCTGCAGGAGCTGCCGGTAATCAGTGATGAAGTCTCCTGATGGCATCCACTGATAGGTTGAACCGGCCGGGCGTCAGCGTCACCCCGAGACTTACGATCAGCTGACGCGTCAGGTGACTGCATCAGGTGATTCATCGCCAGGTCTTGCAGGCATACGTACCCGTGGAGACTGCACACAGCCGGAGCGGCGGTATCGGGAAGAGGAGGTGGGAGTGGACATGGCACCGGGAGTCTGCAGACAGGTGAGTATGCCTTTTTTTTTCTACTGTTCACTTTTGATTTCGCAGCTGCCTCCACCTCCCGCCCAGACATTTTGCCGCATGGCAGCAGACATGCACAGGACTGGAGGTGGAAGCAGCGGTGACGGTACAGGGAGGATTCACACTTCTGTATTTACTGACAGAAAGAATCCTCTTCTTGTACATGTCACTTTACTACCCACCTCCTGTGTTTATAGCTGCGTTTTTGGTCTTAGAAACGCACCAAAACGCAGCTATAATAACAATTTGCGTTTCTTGTTGCGTCTTTCAACATCCCATTGCACTCAATGGATGAAAAACGCGGTGAAAAATGCGGGAATAATTGACATGCTGCGTTTTTGTGGTCACCACAAAAATGCAGCTGAAAAAAAACACTGTGTGCAGACAGCAAAAATGAAAACTCATAGACTTTGCTGGGGGAAGCAAAGTCATGCAGTTTTCTGGGCAAAACCGCACCCGAAAAACGCGCAAAAACGCCGCGAAAAACGCACTGTGTGAACTTACCCTAATAAGTAACATCAGTTTTTAAAGGAAACCTGTGAGGTGTAATATGCACCCAGAACCACGAGCAGGTCTGGGTGCATATTTCTAATCCCTGCCTAACCGTCCTTGTATAGACTAGCATAGATAAAGAGATCTTTAGAAAAAGTATTTCTAAAAATCTTTTACCGTATGCTAATGAGTGCGGGGACTAGTCGCAAGGGCATTAGTTCCCTTGGATAGTCGGCCCCCCTAGCATATTAGCATGCCCACAGGGGTGTATTAACATGCTAATGAATGCGCAGCATCATTGGCAGGGTCGCTCTCACCTCTGCTGCCACCGATGGTTTTTGGCTCAGTGCGCACAATCACAATGTCCCCAGACTTCTGATCATGCGTAGTACACCAGTTTGAAGCCGGAAAGCGTACACCCAACCTTATAGAAGTCCGGGACTTCTGATCATCCCGCTTTTGGCGTGGTGGCAGCAGAGAGAGGTTAGATTGACCATACTTCTGACGCTGCACATTCATTAGCATGTTAGTACACCCACAGAGGCATACTAACATGCTAAGGGGGCCGACTAGCTAAGGAATCTAACGATCTTGCGACTTGTTGCTTGCTTCATTAGCATATCATATTGGCTTTAGAAATACTTTTTCTAAAGATCTCTTTATCTATGTTAGTGTATACAGGGACGGTTAGGCAGGGTTCTGGGTGCAGATTGCACCTGACAGGTTTCCTTTAAATGATAGTTTGATGCAGAAAATACAAACACCAATATGGGATGCGGCAGTTGCAATAAAAGTAGTGATGTACCTCACTAACTTGTTGAAGACTGAATCTATAATAGTGCTTGTGTTTAACTCCTAGTTAGATGAAGAGAAAACAAGTGGAATTATTGTGTAGCAGTTGCACACAATGCTCAGGTGCATAAAAAAATGACTGCAGAACTAAACTGTCACTTTACATGGACACAGGCAAGACTGATTAAAAGGAGCATGTCACCTGATTCATGCTGCTGGGAGCATGGGCTGCATCAGTGAGACACTGGCTGTGCGATTGCAGTCAGGTGTGTCGTACTCTGACATACTGAAACATATCAGTGGAAATGTATGGTTTGCAAAGCAGTTCAGGGACTATGCATCTCTGATAACCAGTCCAAGTCAGTTTCCAGGTCACGTTCTCCCTGCTCCGCTCCAGTTGACTAAGGCTATGTGCGCATGTTGCGTAATTTCATGCTTTACGCTGCATATTGCTCTGCAACATAAATGCATGCGTCCTGCGTCCCCAGCACAATCTATGAAGATTGTGTATAACCCATCCGCACGTTGCGTTTGAGAGCGCAGCGATTTCCATGCAGAAATTTTGATCCAAATCGCTGCACTCAAAAAGTAACATGTCACTTATTTCGTGCGCATGAAAACAGCATTTATTCTGAAAACACACAGCATTCATTAGGCTATGTTCGCACGTTGCGTCTTTTTCCGCGTTTCTGCAGCGTTTTTAGCAGCAGCGATTTTGCGCAAAAACACATGCGTTTTGGTTTACCAGCAAAGTCAATGGGAAAAGCAGAAATCCTGTCTGCACTTTGCTTTTTTTTCAGCAGCGTTTAATTTGCATATTTGTGGTCAAAAACCATGCTGAAAAAGAAGCAGCATGTCAGTTGTTTTTGCCATTTCTGCAGCGTTTCCTTAACATTGGAGTCAATGAGAAATGGCAAAACGCAACCAAAATCAAATTTCCTGCGTTTTTCATGCTTTTTACCTGCTTTTCCACTGCGTTTTTGGCTCCAAAAACGCATGCTTTTCTGGCCAAAAATTAATGGGTTCTAACGTTCCTTTACACACACACAATAACCGAAAATTTAAATGTTAAAAAATAATAAACTTTACCTATTTTTCTGTTAAAATGTGCATAACCACTATTTTTTCATTAAAATTGATAATTTTCCATATAGTTTTATTAAAAGTTAATTTTATACTTTTTTTCTCTTTTTTTCATTCTTTTTGACTATTTCAACTTTATTTCTCAGTGTCTTGATCTACAAAACGCATCTGCAGAAACGCAGGTGAAAACGCAGGTAAAAAGCGCTGAAAACGCACTAAAAACGCGGTAAAAACGCATGCGTTTTTAGCGCTGAAAAATGGTCAAAAGCCATTTCGTCAAAAACCAAGGGAAGGAAAACGTGCAGAATAAACTGCAGGTACTCCGACGCAACGTGCGCACATAGCCTTACTCAGTGTTTCTGCAGCGATTTGAAGCGCACATGCACTGCCAAATCACTGCAGATTTCTCAGCATGGAGACTACGCAACGTGTGCACATAGCCTAACAGGTCAACAGGTCCCTATGTGAATACAGGGTGGAGAGAAGCTACCAGTGACTGGCCCTCCGCTAGCCATGTGAGACCTATAGTTTCCAACTGGCTTTATAAAATATAATTATTCTGAAACATGGGAGTTTTTCAGAATGAGCTACCCCTGGCCCCAATCTACCCGAATCATTGGTAGCATGAAACTAATGATAGGTTTGTTTTAAACACAGATACTGTGTGATTGTAAATTGCAGTATTGATAGCAGCAGCCTTTCGTCCCTGTCTTACTTCTACCTGCCTAACACTTTCTTCTGTAGCTCTCTCCCTAATTCCTCTCTCTCAATCAATTTTTTTTAAAATTAAATCTATCTACTCCATCAGTTATTTTCCTTCTGTGTACTGTCACTCTTAAGGTCATGTGGTCCTTTTTCTTGTTCTACAACAGCCTTGTAAATTTTAGGTAATTTGACCTAAACAAATCAATTTTCCTGCTTTTTCTAAACTTAACACATTTTTTTTAAATATCGAAATTGGTATTTGTATAGAATTTACTTACTCATCGCTAGTAGTGAGTGGTGTATATATATATATAGTCCGTCTCACGCTCTAAAATCTCATATAAATTTAAACACCCAACAATGCATTCTAGAAATATAAATATTTCTGTCCAATAAAGTGCAAATATACAGTTCAGCAAGGATATATACAAAAAAGTATTTGCCTTTAGGTACATTATGCTTCTTTAAAAGGACCTTGAGAAAACCAAGGAAGCAACAGGTGCCAGGATAAAATTATAATGATGCCAATTATTACAAAACTAATGCATTTTATTTAATACAATTCATAATAACAGATATTTATAATCCCAACAATACAGACACCAAATAGTTAAAGGTTGGTGGGTGAGAAACTGTGGGAACCCCAATAGTATGAGGCATAGTTCACACATAATATACATGCAATTAGAAACGGTAACATATGAACGAGTCAAAGTTCAAAAGAAACATAGTTATGGGTTGAAAAAAAGACCTAGATCCATCTAGTTCAACCTTCCTCCACCAATTATTAATTTTGTCACTAAATCATTTCTAACCAGTATTTGAGTGTGAATACATATGCACATAAAGGAGCCTGGTTAGTGTAATCCACAGAAAATCAAAAGTAAAAGTAGTAAATCATAAATAATAACCACATAACCCACCAAACACCAATGCTTTGTCACGGAGAACTTTGAATCATACATATGTTACCTTTTTTAATTATGTACAAAATATGACTTATACTATTGGGGTTCCCACAGTTGCTCACCCACCAACTTTTAACTATTTGGTGTCTATATTGTTGGGATTCTACATATCTGTTGTTTTTATAAATTGCACTTAATAATGTTTATTATATAATAATTGTCATTATTATTTATGTCCTGGCACACATTGCCTCCTTGATTTTCTTGCTTTATACAGTGCTTTTCCGGGACACATACTTACTGGGATTACAAGTTTTGGTATTTTAAATGTACAATGCTGTAGATCCACAGGAGAAACTACTATATTCTGAGACACTGCATGGACAAACTAGATGCCGCCATGCCTCTGCGACATTTCAGGGTAAACTCTCCCTTCCCTAAGCATTCACAATATGTCCCAGGTATCGGGTAAATAGCATATATCAAGTGATCATTTCTTAAAAACACAAATACAAGCACATAATAGGCATATCACGTATACAGTATATCCACATGTGGTTGTAGTGGAATGCATACAAGTGCAGGGGTTACATATTTTTGCTAACAGTGCATATTGATTTAGTTATAAAACCCTAAGCTCCTTCCATAATAAGAGCATGCATTAATGCCTTACAAGTGTCACTTTTTTAAATTGGTATTTATTTATTTTACAAGGACACATTCAATTTAAAGTGTTCTTGTAAAAAATTAAAATACTAAAAAAAATCCATCGAAGCGTTAGAGGTTAATAAAAGTCAGTACAGAGTTGGCTGTTAGTCAGTGCTGGGACAAGTCACTGCACAGAGTGGTGACTGAAAGCGCAACAACCGCGCCACTATGACTGAAAGCCTGAGGATTCTGAGAGGAAGAAAGTTAATTTCCTCTGGGCAGCAGGGCTCTCAATGCTGTGGCTGCATGGCTTTAAAATGCTATTAACCGAAGATTAACCCCCTATCTGCAGGTTAATAGCATATTTTTTAAATGACAGGTTCCCTTTAAGGTGTGTCCTACTTGCTTCAAGGCAAAGCTTCGGAGACCTAGTTCCAGCAATATCTATAATAGCACAATGAAATGTGAAAATATAATCTTTTTATAGGAATTGTATTATCTGTTATGTGCTATGATGGCATATAGCAGACTTTTGGGTTCTTCTGAAACACATCTACTCTTTTAGACGAGGTATGCCTGTTGTAAACTGTTATTCTTACATCTGTTTCAAGGTTTAGCACTAAATTTTAGCCACGATATATGCTAAGGAAAATGTAGTTCACACTTTGTCTTCTCCCAGACAATTACGACATACTAATTATCAATTTTGCTAATTAGTTCATTAATTTACTTGTTCTTCCTAAGTAATAGCAGTTTACATTTAATTACCATCTAGGCCATGGATTTTGCACCTCATCTGGTAAGGGGACAGAACAGGTAATCTTTCACTATAAACAAGTTTATACACTACAGTTTCTAGAAGTTTATTTGCCACATAGTGTAATTTAACCCCTTCATAACAGATTCTTCCTCCTCTTTTTTAGACTTTTGTTTAGATTTTTCCATCTGCTTAGACGTATGAGGGCTTGTTCTTTTTTATGAGTTGTAGTTTTCCAACATTCCATGTTTTGGAGAACGGAAAAATATTAAAGTGCAATGAAATTATTTAACATAAATGTACTCACTCAATTCTTTTTTGTTGTCATGACATTCATCGGGTGGTAAAAAATGGCCTTCCAGTATAATTCTCCAGATGAGTACAATTACGGAGATATCAAATTTGTGCATTTTTATGTATGTTGTAAAAATAAACTGGTTCTAAGACCTGTAATGTCTTCATCTTTTGGTCAATGGATCTGAGTGAGGACTTCTTTTTGCAACCGAGATGATTTTTCTTTATCCCATTATGGGGCATTTATGACATTGTTATAGCTTTTATTGCTTTTTTTTTGTTTAGCAGCAACTGAAAAGCTGCAATGCTAGCATATTATTTTTTTTTTTCCAGTATATCTTTTATTGATTAATATAATCCATTTTATTTTGTTATAGATCAGACTTTTATGGCTGTAATAATACCAAATATTTTTATTTTTCACTTTTTTTTCATTTCATTGCTTTAAAAATAATTAAAGCACCACTCCAACATTTTTTTATTATTGCACTACTGGAGTGGTGTATAACATTTAAGTCCCCGGTCTTATACTCCACTTTCAGTGGCTTCATTTTTTATCGGTGCTGCTGTGTTCAGTCTCCTGTGATTTGTGACGTGCCGGCAACTCTAGTGTTTCATGGAGCATGATAAAGGTTAAAACTCAATGCAGGTCTATGAGAGCCTGATTCTAGCCTCATTCTCGCTCTCACAGAGATTCACTGAGCGCTTGTGATGTTACTTTTAACTTTCAGCCAATCAGAGAAGGGAATTTTGTTACTTACCGTAAATTCCTTTTCTTCTAGCTCTTATTGGGAGACCCAGACGATTGGGGTATAGCTACTGCCTCCGGAGGCCACACAAAGCACTACACTAAAAAGTGCAAGGCCCCTCCCCTTCTGGCTATACCCCCCCCGTGGTATCACGGGTTCTCCAGTTTTAGTGCCAAAGCAAGAAGGAGGAAAGCCAATAACTGGTTTAAACAAATTAACTCCGAGTAACATCGGAGAACTGAAAAACCGTTCAACATGAACAACATGTGTACCCGCAAACAACAAAAAACATCCCGAAGGACAACAGGGCGGGTGCTGGGTCTCCCAATAAGAGCTAGAAGAAAAGGAATTTACGGTAAGTAACAAAATTCCCTTCTTCTTCAGCGCTCTATTGGGAGACCCAGACGATTGGGACGTCCAAAAGCTGTCCCTGGGTGGGGAAAGAAATACCTCATGTTAGGGCTGCAAAACAGCCCTCCCCTACGGGGGTGTCACTGCCGCCTGCAGGACTCTTCTACCTAAGCTGGCATCCACCGAAGCATAGGTATGCACCTGATAATGCTTGTTGAAAGTGTGCAGACTGGACCAGGTAGCTGCCTGGTACACTTGCTGAGCCGAAGCCTGGTGTCGTAATGCCCAGGACGCACCCACGGCTCTGGTCGAGTGGGCCTTTAGCCCTGAAGGAACCGGAAGCCCCGCAGAACGGCAGGCCTCTAGAATTGGTTCTTTGATCCATCGAGCCAGGGTGGCTTTAGAAGCCTGCAACCCCTTGCGCGGACCAGCGACAAGGACAAAAAGTGCATCGGAACGGCGCATGGGCGCCGTGCGGGAAATGTAGAGTCTGAGTGCTCTCACCAGATCTAACAAACGTAAGTCCTTTTCATACCGGTGAACCGGATGAGGACAAAAGGAAGGCAAGGATATATCCTGATTAAGATGAAATGAGGATACGACCTTAGGGAGAAACTCCGGAATGGGGCGCAGCACTACCTTGTCCTGGTGGAACACCAGGAAGGGAGCCTTGGATGACAGAGCTGCCAGCTCAGACACTCGCCGAAGCGATGTGATCGCAACGAGAAACGCCACCTTCTGTGACAGGCGAGAAAGGAAACTTCCTTCAGAGGCTCGAAAGGCGGCTTCTGGAGAGCAACTAATACCCTGTTGAGATCCCATGGATCTAACGGCCGCTTGTACGGGGGTACGATATGACAGACCCCCTGTAGGAACGTGCGCACCTTAGAAAGACGTGCTAGACGCTTCTGAAAAAACACGGATAGTGCCGAGACTTCCCCCTCAAGGAAGCCGAGCGACAAGCCCTTTTCTAACCCCGATTGCAGGAAGGAAAGAAAAGTAGGCAATGCAAATGGCCAGGGAGACACTCCCTGAGCCGAGCACCAAGTTAAGAAAATCTTCCACGTTCTGTGGTAGATCTTAGCAGAGGTGGACTTCCTAGTCTGTTTCATGGTGGCAACGACCCCTTGGGATAATCCTGAAGACGCTAGGATCCAGGACTCAATGGCCACACAGTCAGGTTCAGGGCCGCAGAATTCCGATGGAAAAACGGCCCTTGGGACAGTAAGTCTGGCCAGCCTGGTAGTGACCACGGTCGGCCGACCGTGAGATGCCACAGATCCGGGTACCACGATCTCCTCGGCCAGTCTGGGGCGACGAGTATGACGCGGCTGCAATCGGATCTGATTTTTTGCGCAGTACTCTGGGCAAGAGTTCCAGAGGTGGAAACAGATATGTGAGCCGGAACTGCGACCAATCTTGCACTAAGGCGTCTGCCGCCAGAGCTCTGTGATCGCGCGATCGTGCCATAAATGCCGGGACCTTGTTGTTGTGCCGAGACGCCATTAGGTCGACGTCCGGCACCCCCCAGCGGCGACAGATTTCCTGAAACACGTCCGGGTGAAGGGACCATTCCCCTGCGTCCATACCCTGGCGACTGAGGAAGTCTGCTTCCCAGTTTTCTACGCCCGGGATGTGAACTGCGGATATGGTGGATGCTGTGTCCTCCACCCACATGAGGATTCGCCGGACTTCCTGGAAGGCTTGCCGACTGCGCGTCCCTCCTTGGTGGTTGATGAATGCCACCGCTGTGGAGTTGTCCGACTGGATTCGGATCTGCTCTCTTTCTAGCCACTGCTGGAAAGCTAGTAGGGTAAGATACCCTGCCCCGATTTCCAGAACATTGATCTGAAGGGTGGACTCCTGCTGAGTCCACGTCCCCTGAGCCCTGTGGCGGAGACAAACTGCTCCCCACCCTGACAGACTCGTATCTGTCGTGACCACTGCCCAGGATGGGGGTAGGAAGGATCTTCACTGTGACAATGAGGTGGGAATAAGCCACCATTGCAGAGAGTCCTTGGCCGTCTTGGAAAGGGAGACTTTCCTGTCCAGGGAGGTTGACTGCCCGTCCCATTGGCGGAGAATGTCCCCTTGCAGTTGGCGCAGATGAAACTGCGCAAAGGGAACTGCCTCCATGGCTGCCACCATCTTCCCTAGGAAGTGCATGAGGCGCCTTAAGGGGTGCGACTGGCCTTGAAGGAGAGACTGCACCTCTGTTTGCAGTGAACGCTGCTTGTTCAGCGGAAGCTTCACTATCGCTGATAGAGTGTGAACTCCATGCCGAGATACGTTAGTGATTGAGTCGGTGACCGATTTGACCTTGCCAAATTGATGATCCACCCGAAAGTCTGGAGAGTCTCCAGCGTAACATTCAGGCTGCGTTGTCATGCCTCGAGGGAGGGTGCTTTGACGAGTAGATCGTCCAAGTAAGGGATCACCGGGTGTCCCTGAGAGTGCAAGACTGCTACCACTGCTGCCATGACCTTGGTGAACACCCGTGGGGCTGTCGCCAGACCGAATGGCAGAGCTACGAACTGAAGATGGACGTCTCCTATCACAAAACGTAGAAAACGTTGGTGCTCCGTAGCAATTGGCACGTGGAGATAGGCATCTTTGATGTCTGTTGAGGCAAGGAAGTCTCCTCGAGACATTGAGGTAATGACGGATCGGAGGGATTCCATCCGGAACCGCCTGGCGTTCGCATGCTTATTGAGCAGTTTTAGGTCCAGAACAGGACGGAAGGAGCCGTCCTCTTTTGGAGCCACAAAGAGATTGGAGTACAAACCCTCGCCCTCGTTCCTGAGGGGGGACAGGGATCACCACTCCTTCTGCTCTTAGAGCGTCCACCGCCTGCAGCAGGGCATCTGCTCGGTGGGGAGGTGGGGCCGTTCTGAAGAATGGAGTCGGAGGACGAGAACAGAACACTGTCCTGTGCACGTGAGCACAATGTCCGTCACCCACCGGTCTGTGACCTGTGGCAGCTAAATGTCGCCAAAGGCGGGGGAGTCTGCCATCAACCGCGGATGCGGAGAGAGAGAGAGAGCTGAGAGTCATGAGGAGACCGCCTTGGTAGCGGTTCCTCCGGCTGCCTTCCTTGGGCGTGATTGAGCCCGGCCGGAATCTGAGCCCGTCTGAGGTTTTGTAGCCCTTTTGCACGAGGACAATTGGGACCTGCCCGAGCTTGGGAAGGACCGAAACCTCGACTGTACTTTTAGGACAGCATTAATAGGGTAAGTCGCAGTGCAGACATTGCGGAGTTACGGACGCCTCTGCGGTACAGATGTACATGTGCTCAAGGCCAGCTGCGCAAGAACAGCTGAAAAGGTTAGGTTGCCTATACGGCTGTGAATGCCGGAGCAACCGACACGCCGATAGCCTCCTAGACAGATTTCAACCAGAGTCCATCTGTCTGTGAATGGCATCTTTAAGTGAAGCCCCATCTCCAGTGCAACTATGGCTCTAGACGCAAGCCTGGAGATTGGAGAATCCACCTTTGGACCCTGGGTCCAGCGCTTGACCACGTCAGGGGAAAAGGGATAACGTGTATCTTAAAAAACGTTTGGAGAAGACGCTTATCTGGTAAGCGTGGTGTTTCTGGACTGCTTCTCTGAAGTCAGCGTGGCCAGAAAAATACTCAATATCCGTTTGAGATACTGAAAAGGGACTTCTCCTGCTGTGAAGCTGACTCCTCCACTGGGGGAGCTGAGGGAGAAAGATCCAACCTTCCATTGATGGACGCTATAGGATCATTCCGTATGGCGTTACCATCCGGTGTATCCGGATTGATAGCGATGTCAGGATCAAAGTCCTGGAGAGCCGCCTTATCATACAGAGAGTCCTCCTGGGACCCCCCCGTTCCAAATGAGGTTGGTCAGGAAGATTGCCCATGGCCTGTCTGGACTGCAAGTCTCTATCTTATGACAATATATCTGTCGAAACTGCAACTCCGTCCCTGTCCTTGGACAGGGATGACAGGTGGTTTCTTTGGCCACGACTAGTAGAGACCCCGGCAGACGAAGTGCTAGAGACCCCGGCAGACGAAGTGCTACAGGGGAGCATGCACACAATGGGACGGTGTCATGAACAGCATCCCATGTAGTAAAAACAGCACTGAAAATCTGTGTTGCTTTTTTGCCGCTGCCGACTAGCCATCTAGAAGTATATAGCCAAGATTGGTGACCGTACAGTGCAATGTATAGCATACAAGCATAAAGTACAAATGAACACTGCAGCACAAGCAATACAAGCAGCATAGAAGCCTGTGCCCTGGCACCTCTGCTCTTCTGCTGCTGTAGACTAGTCATCTAGGGGAATATAGCCCAGAAGAGTGACCATACAGTGCAATGTATAGCATACAAGCACAAGTACAAATGCACACTGCAGCCCATGCAATACAAGCAGCATAGAAAAAAACCTGTGCCCCAGCACCCTTGGTTTTCTGCTGCTGTAGTCTAGCCATTCCAGGAGAATATAGCTAAGACTAGCGACTGTACAGTGCAGTGTATAGCATACAAGCATAAACACAAATGAACACTTCAGTACGTGCAATACAAGCAGCCTAGAAAGCCTGTGCCTTAGCACACCTGCTTTCCTGCTGCTGATGTGTCGCTCTCCAAGCGGGCATATAGCGACCTATGCAGTTAAAATACACATGTACACACTGCAGTATATCTTGGGGTCAGCACTATGTGTGCCGCTTACCGCCCGCCTATAAGCGGGTGTATGGTCGCCACCGTCCTGCCTGGTTGCCGAAAGTCCGAGCTCGGACTGCAGTAATGGCTGCCGGCGTCTTCCCCAGCTCGTGTGAGGAGGGGCGGGCCGTGGGCGTGCCCCAAGTGAGAGCGGGAATCCGGCGTCCGACAGTGTGCAGTGAGAGGGCTGGAGCATGTAAATAAGGCTCCAGCCCTCGGCGCTGCTGATTGCTCAGCGTCTGTCCCCTTCCCTGAGTGACAGGGAGGGGGCGGGAACGAAGCGGCACTAGGCCGCAGAAGCCGGGGACTGGATTTATAAGCGCCGCCGCCGTAAAAGCGCGGTCGGCGCCCAGTCCCCGGCGAACTACAAGTCCCAGCCGCGCCGCCGCTCCCGGAGCGTCCGGCGCGGTAGTTCCCAATACACAAAGTCACTCAGCAAAGCTGCAGTGACTGTAACCCTTTACTGTCCCCGGCGCACTAGCACACCCAGCAAGTCTGGAGTGTGCTGTGCCTGTGTGTACGGGGACACAGAGTACCTGTAATGGTGCAGGGCCATGTCCCTGAACGGTACTCCAGCTCCGTATCCAGCAGGTTCAAATGGGTCTGTGGATGGAGCCCGGCGTCAGAGCTTTGAGGCCGGCAGGATCCCACTTCCTCAGAGCCCCCCAGGGGGATGTGGAAGGAAAGCAGCATGTGGGCTCCAGCCTCCGTACCAGCAATAGGTACCTCAACCTTACAACACCATCAACGGGTGAGAAGGGAGCATGCTGGGGGCCCTATATGGGCCCTCTTTTCTTCCATCCGAAATAGTCAGCAGCTACTGCTGACTAAAATCTGTGGAGCTATGCATGGATGTCTGACCTCCTTCGCACAAAGCTTGAAAACTGGAGAACCCGTGATACCACGGGGGGGGTATAGCCAGAAGGGGAGGGGCCTTGCACTTTTTAGTGTAGTGCTTTGTGTGGCCTCCGGAGGCAGTAGCTATACCCCAATCGTCTGGGTCTCCCAATAGAGCGCTGAAGAAAGTTACAGTTATGAGATTGCACCATGGGACTGAAGTGGTGTCGGTAAAAGAAGCCTCTGGAAGGTAATTAAATGACATGCACAGGTGGCTTAGATTTAAAGTGCCACTCCAGCCCTAAAAAAAATCAAAACACTTTTTTGAACTTGATATATATTTTTTTCTTTTTGCTATATGTTGTTGTTGCCTTAGGCAGGGCCGTATTTGCCACTAGGCACCCGTGGTCCCATGCCTGGGGCGGTGCGTTACTGTGGTGGCACTTTCTAGCAGCAAAAAAAAATGAAACATTTTTTTTTTACATCATTTTACACTGCGGGTGCCAGGCGCATGGAGCTCATTGACCCCGGAAGTACCAGCGCCTGCATTTCCGGGGTCAGAGGCGCGCTCGCCAATCAGCTCCCTGCTCCATGCTGTGGCGTCAAACACTGCAGACACACGCTGCGGAGGAAGAGGACGTGCCTGATGCTGGAGCCAGAAGAGGAGTCTCACCGGAGCAGCAGGAGGAGAAAGAGCGCGGAGGGCATCGGAGCAGCTATGCGCTCACAGAGCTGAAGATTAGTGGGTAAGCTGGAGGTGTCGCTAAGGCTACAGACTGGGTATTTGGAGGGGGAGGGGGGGAGAATAACGCTATATACACGGGAGGGATGGGGTAAAGAAAGGTTTATACTAAAGACTGCAGGGGTGGGGAAAGTGGCTACTTCTAAAGACTGCAGTGGGGAGGGAAAGAGAAATACTGAGGGCTGCTTCTCACTTGCGAGTTTCTCGCAGTACAGCAATGCGAGAAAATCTCGCAATGGAATCGGACACATGTTAGTGAATGATTCAGCTCGCATTTGCGATTTTTTTTCTCAGTCCAAATCGGACTGAGAAAAAAATCGCAGCATGCTGCTTTTTTGCGAGTTTCTACTGCGAGTCTCTCCAATGCAAGTCTATGGGAGCATGTAAAAAATCGGATGTCACGGGACAGCACTCACACCATCCTAGTGACACCCGATTTTCTAAATACATTTCTCGCATGTTTCCTAAAACACTGGAAACGAGTGATGTCTCACAATGTCTGTCAATCACTATTCTCTGTCAGTCGGTCTCTCCCTATCGCTCTCTATTCTCTCTCTGTCGGTCGGTCAGTCACTATCTCTGTCCCTCACTCTCTGTCAATGTCGGTCTATCCCTCTCCCCCCTCTCTCATACTCACCGATCCCCGATCACACTGCTCCGGCGGCTTCTCCTCTTTTGAAAAAGCCGGCTGCTCATTATTCAATCTCGTATTTCCTGCTTTACCCGCCCACCGGCACCTATGATTGGCTGCAGTCAGACACGCCCCCACGCTGAGTGACAGCTGACTCACTGCAACCAATCGCAGCAGCCGGTGGGCGTGTCTATGCTGTGCATTAAAAAAAAAAAAAAATAAAAAAAACGGCGAGCGATCCCCCCCAATTTTAATACCAGCCAGATAAAGCCATACGGCTGAAGACTGGTATTCTCAGGATGGGGACCCCCCAGCCTAACAATATCAGCCAGCAGCCACCCAGAATGGCCGCTTCTATTAGATGCGACTGTTCTGGGACTGTACCCAGCTCTTCGCGATTTGCCCTGGTGCGTTGGCAATCGGGGTAATAAGGAGTTAATGGCAGCCCATAGCTGCCACTAAATCCTAGATTAATCATTGCAGGTGTCTATGAGACACCCCCAATGATTAACCTGTGAATTAAAATTAATAAACACACACAGTGAAAAAATCCTTTATTTGAATTAATAAACAATAACAAAGACCCTCGTTCACCACTTTATTAAGTACGCAAAAAACCCATCCTTGTCCGACGTAATCCAAGGAGGTCACACGTCGCTTCCAGCTCTGCTACAGAAGGTGACAGGAGCTGCAGAAGACACTGCCGCTCCTGTCACCTCCACGCAGCAACTGAGGTGAGAAGCGCGATCAGCTGATGTCAGTCAGGTAACTCGTGGCCACCGCTGGATCCTCCAACAGTGACAGCAAGTCACCCGAGTGACAGCGGTGAAGTCACAGGTGAGTTGCGGTCACGGGGGGAGGATCCAGCTGGCCGCGGGTAACCTGAGTGACAGCAGCACTAATAGCGCTGCTCAATTCAGTCACTCAGGGGATTAGCGGTCACCGGTGAGTCCTTCACGGGTGACTGCTAATCAGGACTAGAGATGAGCGAACCGGTCCCGGTTCGGCTCGAGGTCGGCTCGCCGAACGGGGGTCCTGTTCGAGTTCGGTTCGTCGAACGTTCGACGAACCGAACTCGAACGTATAGGCTAGAATGGGAGGCAATCACAAACACATAAAAATGCATGATAAATGTACACAAACAGTTAATAAACATTGCCATAACACTTACCGTTCCTCGCGATCCCTTCTGCACTCTGTCTCCTGCCGCTATTCTATCCGATGATCGCTGAATCCTCCCGTGACCGGCACTGCCAGCAGAGATGCAGGACCTGTCGTGACGTCAGAATAGCCATGTGACCAGTCACGTGGCTATTATCTCATTGGCTACAGACTGGTCACATGACTATGACACGTCATGTAGGACCTGCGAGTGCATCTCTCCGGTACACGGTGCACATATGTGTATCGCCGTGTACCGGCGACATGCTCTAGCACACGGTCGACTCCCCGTTCCGTTAGGGACCGGCTGTCACAGCCGGTCATTAACGGAGATCACCGTTGCCATAGCAACGCAGTTAGCGGTGATGTCACCGCTAACCGCGGCTCCGAGAGCACCGTTGCTATGGTAACGCGTCTGTCAGCGTTACCGCTGTTACCGCTGACAGCCAGCACTGATCACTCACGGAGTGAAGGCTGCACGATTGTAGTGAGCATTGTAGTGAGGATGGAGGTTCCCCAGCCCCAAGTGATGAGCTGGGTAAACTCATCCTCACTACAATCGTCACTACTACTACACTAGTGAGGATTGTAGTGAGCATTGTAGTGAGGATGGAGGTTCCCCAGCCCCAAGTGATGAGCTGGTGAATCTCATCCTCACTACAATCGTCACTACTACTACACTAGAAAGAAAGAAGACAGAAGAGCAGGATCGTGGAGGGCTGACAGGGGGTAATAAAGATGGAGTCTCTAATGTGTCTGTGTATTTATTTCTATTAAAGTATTTTTTCTCTGTGTGGTGTTTTTTTAACCCTTTATTGGAGATTCTTAATGGCCGGGTCAAACGTGCCTGACATTAAGAATCTCTGGCTTAATACTGGCTAGTAAAACAAAGCCAGTATTAACTCATGATTACCCAACAAGCCACCCGGCTCCAGGGCTGTTGGAAGAGTTGGATACAGCGCCAGATGATGGCGCTTCTATGAGAGCGCCATTTTCTGGGGCGGCTGCGGACTGAAATCCGCAGTAGAGGGACCCAGAAACCTCGGGCTAACCTGTGCTGCGGATTCCAATCCCCAGCTGCCTAGTTGTACCCGGCTGGACACAAAAATGGGGCGAAGCCCACGTCATTTGTTTTTTAATTATTTCATGAAATAAGTGAAATAATTAAAAAAAAACGGGCTTCCCTATATTTTTGGTTCCCAGCCGGGTACAAATAGGCAACTGGGGGTTGGAGGCAGCCCGTGGCTGCCTGCTGTACCTGGCTAGCATACAAAAATATGGCGAAGCTCACGTCCTTTTTTTTGTAGTTTTTTGGCAAAAAAAATAAAAAATGCTTCCCTGGATTTTCCATTGCCAGTGAAGGTAACACCAAGCAGTGGGGGTTAGCCGCCAGTAGCTGCTTGGATTACCCTTAGCTAGCAATACAAAAAATGCAGCGGGAGCCCATATATATTTTTTTTAATTATTTATTTAAATAACTAAAAATAAAATGGGCTTCCCTGTATTTTGATTGCTAGACATCACAGTGCTGTAAAAATACATCTTTAAAAAAATGACGTAGCGCTCCGCGGTATTTTTGATTCTCAGCGCAGATAAAGCAGACAGCTATGGGTTGCCACCCCCATCTGCCTGCCGTTACCTTGGTTGGCAATCAAAATACAGGGAAGCCCATTAATTTTTTTCTATTTAAAAAATGGTTAAAAAAAAAATGACGTTGGGTCCCCCCATTTTTGATAGCCAGCTAGGGTAAAGCAGACGGCTGTAGCCTGAAAACCACAGCTGGCAGCTTTACCGTGGTTGGGGATCCAATGTGGAGGTCCCCTCAGGCTCTTTTTTATAATTATTTTATAAATATTAATAATTACACAATAAAAGTAGGGTCCCCCCCAAATTGGATCACCAGCCAAGGTAAAGCGGACAGCTGTGGTCTGGTATTCTCAGGGTGGGAAGGTCCATAGTTATTGGGCCTTCACAGCCTAAAAATAGCAGGCCGCAGGCACCCCAGACGTGGCGCATACACTAGATGCGCCAATCCTGGCGCTTCACCCCAGCTCATCCCGTGCCCTGGTGCAGTGGCAAACGGGGTAATAAATCGGGTTGATACTAGCTGTAAAGTCACCTGAGATCAAGCCCAGCAGTTTGTGATGTCATGGCATCTATTAGATACCCAACATCATAAACTGTCAGTACTAACAAAAAAAAAAAAATCGACAAAAGAAATTTATTTGAAAAAACAGTCCCCAAAACATTTCCTCTTTCACCAATTTATTGTAAGAAAAAAAATATAGGGGTCCCACGACAACTCTGGACCGTCTAGAATATGGGGGGGAGACACTCAGGGAACGTATCCCCCATTTTCTAGGAGTGCGGACCCTTCATGTGAGGAGTGTGGGTGCAATGAATCTGCACTCACTCTCCCCGGGTCCACAGCAGCAGAGTCCATGTCGTAATGGTTGCTACCAAAGCTGCAATGCCCTGCTCATGAGGTAAGGGCATGCCTAATCAGGAGAACTACTGTAGAGGAAGCTCTGCTCACTGGTATATAGGTGCTCAGAGGTAATAATAGATACAATTAGTGAGTAACCTCGGCACTCTAAATCTCCCAGACTAAGTCAGTAAGTCACAACGGATAGTAATGCAAAATCACTCTTTATTGGTCCGTATTAAGAAAAAAAATTTTTTCATAAGCATATATGTTTTTGTGCAAAACAAGTTACAAATGACGTTTCAGCCTGAGCCTTCGTCAGATTGGACTTATCTGCATGTAATCATGAAAAATGACAATAATCAGTATCACATAAGAGTGAGAGAACAATAACAAACTCGAACAATGTAGAGGTACAATTGGGATGCAGCAAAAAAATTGCAACACAGCAAGAAATGAAACACATGATACAAATGTCATAATACAGTACAAGGACAATATAGTAATGACAAATATGGGGTCAGAGTAGACTTAGACAGCTCTGGTACGAAAGAGATGTCAATCATAAAGTAACATGTGCAGTAGGTGTAGAGCTACAGTATGCATGGCAGAGCTAATGGGTAGACCGACCATAGAAAAAGAACGGAGAAAAAGTGGAGAAAAAGTGGAGAAAAAAATGGAGAAAAAGTGGAGAAAAAGTGGAGAAAAAAATGGAGAAAAAGTGGAGAAAAAGTGGAGAAAAAGTGGAGAAAAAGTGGAGAAAAAGTGGAGAAAAAGTGGAGAAAAAGTGGAGAAAAAGTGGAGAAAAAGTGGAGAAAAAGTGGAGAAAAAGTGGAGAAAAAGTGGAGAAAAAGTGGAGAAAAAGTGGAAAATAAGTGGAAAATAAGTGGAGAAAAAGTGGAAAATAAGTGGAGAAAAAGTGGAGAATAAGTGGAGAATAAGTGGAGAATAAGTGGAGAAAAAATGGAGAAAAAGTGGAGAATAAGTGGAGAAAAAAATGGAGAAAAAGTGGAGAAAAAGTGGAGAAAAAAATGGAGAAAAAGTGGAGAAAAAGTGGAGAAAAAAATGGAGAAAAAGTGGAGAAAAAGTGGAGTAAAAATGGAGAAAAAGTGGAGAAAAAGTGGAGAAAAAGTGGAGAAAAAGTGGAGAAAAAGTGGAGAAAAAGTGGATAAAAAGTGGATAAAAAGTGGAGAAAAAGTGAAGAAAAAGTGAAGAAAAAGTGGAGAAAAAATGGAGAAAAAATGGAGAAAAAAAATGTAGAAAAAGTGGAGAAAAAAATGGAGAAAAAGTGGAGAAAACGTGGAGCACCCTTTGGTGCCTTTCATGTGGCACTAAGGGGTGCTTAGCTTTGTATTTAGCCAAAAAAATGAAAAAAAAAAATGACGTAGGTTTCCCCCTAGTTTTGTAGCCAGCTAGGGTAAAGCAGACGGCTGCAGCCTGCAGACCACAGCTGGCAACCTCACCTTGGCTGGTAATCCAAAACTGAGGGCACCCCACGCTTTTATTTTAAATTAAATAAATAATTTAAAAAAAAAACACGTAGGGGTCCCCCAAAATTGGATCACCAGCCAAGGTAAAGCAGACAGCTGGGGCCTGATATTCTCAGACTAGGGAGGTCCATGGTTATTGGACTCTCCCCAGCCTAAAAATAGCAGGCCGCAGCCGCCCCAGAAGTGGCGCATCCATTAGATGCGCCAATCCTGGTGCTTCGCCCCAGCTCATCCCGCGCCCTGGTGCGGTGGCAAACGGGGTAATATATGGGGTTAATACCAGGTGTGTAATGTCACCTGGCATCAAGCCCTGGGGTTGGTGAGGTCAGGCGTCTATCAGATACCCGACATCACCAACCCAGTCAGTAATAAAAAAAAATAGATGACAAACACATTTTTATTTGAAAAAACACTCCCCAAAACATTCCCTCTTTAACCAATTTATTAGAATGAAAAACAAATCCAGGTCTGGTGTAATCCAAGGGGTTGCCATGACGATCCACACTGTCCCAGTCAATGAAAAGCAGGATGTTCCCCATTGGCTGGGAGAGCAATGCAGTGACCTGAGCTAACATCAATGGGTCAGCCCAGGTCACTGCAGGGCATGACAAGTGCTGCTGTCAGTGAGGTACATTACCTGCGCTGATCTCCAGCACTGCTGACAGCCCCTGTCACTAAGTTCAATGACCGGCGTCTTCACACCAAGTATCGCGAGAGGCCCGTGACGTCACCGCTAGTCAGTCTCGGGTCGGAAGCGAGAGAAGGTGATGTGACAAGCGGCGACCATGGAGGACAGTGACAGCGCTGAGGTCGGGATGGCGGGACTTCATCACCGCAGGCAGGGCCGGCTCCAGGTTTTTGTGGGCCCCGGGCGGAAGAGTCTCAGTGGGTCCCATACACACGCAGACACACACACATACACAGATACATACACGTACATATACATATTTAAAGACAAACTCACAAAAATACATATAAACAGACAAATCTATACAGTCATATACACTGACATACATAGATACACATCATACATGCATACATACAGAGACACACACTGCTATGCTGCATACATACATACAGACACACACATACTGCTCTGCATGCATACATACATATAGACAGAGACACACACACTGCTCTGCTACATACATACATATAGATAGACACACACATACTGCTCTGCTGCATACATACAGACACACACACACACTGCTCTGCTGCATACATACATACAGACAGACACGCATACTGCTCTGCTGCATACATACATACAGACACACACACACACACTGCTCTGCTGCATACATACATACAGACATGCATACTGCTCTGCTGCATACATACATGCATACATACATACAGACAGACACGCATACTGCTCTTCTGCATACATACATACATACATACAGACAGACACGCATACTGCTCTGCATGCATACATACAGACACGCATACTGCTCTGCTGCATACATACATGCATACATACAGACACGCATACTGCTCTGCTGCATACATACATGCATACATACAGACACGCATACTGCTCTGCTGCATACATACATGCATACATACAGACACGCATACTGCTCTGCTGCATACATACATGCATACATACAGACACGCATACTGCTCTGCTGCATATATACATGCATACATACAGACACGCATACTGCTCTGCTGCATATATACATACATACAGACACATATACTGCTCTGCTGCATACATACATGCATACATACAGACACGCATACTGCTCTGCTGCATATATACATGCACCCAGACATGCATACTGCTCTGCTGCATATATACATGCATACAGACATGCATACTGCTCTGCTGCATATATACATACATACATACAGACACATATACTGCTCTGCTGCATACATACATGCATACATACAGACACGCATACTGCTCTGCTGCATATATACATACATACAGACACGCATACTGCTCTGCTGCATACATACATACATACAGACACGCATACTGCTCTGCTGCATACATACATACATATAGACACGCATACTGCTCTGCTGCATATATACATACATACAGACACGCATACTGCTCTGCTGCATACATACATACATATAGACACGCATACTGCTCTGCTGCATATATACATACATATAGACACGCATACTGCTCTGCTGCATGCATACATACAAACACACACCTTGCTCTGCGGGGCCCACACACGCGGCTCCGGGGCCCACACACGCGGCTCCGGGGGCCACACACACGGCTCTGCGGGGCCCACACACGCACGGGGGGACAGGGAGGGGCGGGGAGGGAGTGATGTCCCACACATACTGATCAGGTCACGGTGCAGATGGGGCCCACACAGCGCCGGAGGGAAGCGATGTGCTGGGGGTCGCTGGCTGGCACTGTGACTCCTTCATCTGTGCGACCGAGCAGGACGCCGGGCGGTAGCTCCGCCCACAGATGATGCTCAATGCAGGAGAACACAGTGAGCCTTAAAGGGCCGGCAGCCACAGTTTCCAGTGCCAAGGACTGCTGCCCCCGGGCCGACCGCAGGTAAGCCGAGCGGGACCATGTGTGTGTGTGTGTGTGTGTGTGTGTGTGTGTGTGTGTGTGTGTGTGTGTGTGTGTGTGTGTGTGTGTGTGTGTGTGTGTGTGTATGTATGTATGTATGTGTACATGCCGCGGGCAGGAGGGGGCGGAGCGAGCTGAGCGGGAAAGTGTGGGCTTCCTGCACGTAACTAAGATAAACATCGGGTTACTAACCAAAGCGTTTTGCTTGGATAACCGATGTTTATCTTGGTTACCAGCTTCTGGCAGGCTGCCAGCGATGGCTCCTGCACACTCTAGCTGTAAAAAGCCCTGCTTTTTGCTGCTAGAACCGTTCTCGAATGTATCTAGAACTATCGAGCTTTTGCAAAAAGCTCGAGTTCTAGTTCGATCTCGAACAGCCCCCAAAATCACTCGAGCCCCGAACTGGAGAACCTCGAACCACGAACCGCGCTCAACTCTAATCAGGACGCGACACAGACAGAGCCGCGGCATCACAATGAAGTCGGGTGAAGTTCACCCGAGTTAATTCTGATCGTGCGGCTCTGTCTGTGTCTGCTGTCATCTGCCATTCAGCTCTGCTACATGGCTGTCTGTGGCTGCTGTCAGCGGCCATGTAGCAGAGCTGAATGGCAGATGACAGCTGCTGAGAAAAAAAAGGATCACACACGGATCCCACACGCATTGCACACGCACTGCAATCATGAGAAAAATCTCACTGCATTGCACTCTGACCTAAAGTGAACTAAAATCAGCCGACTTTTTTTCAGCCAACTCGGACCGATTTTACTCGCATAGATGTGTTTCCAGCCTAAGACTGCAGGGGGGAGGGAAAGTGGCTAATACTAGAGGCTGCAGGGGGGAGGGAAAGAGAGTGATACTAGAGCTGCAGGGGGGAGGAAAAGAGAGTAATACTAGAGACTACAGGTGGACGGAAAGAGAGTAATACTAGAGACTACAGGGGCGAGAAAAAGAGAGTAATACTAGAGACTGCAAGGGGAGCTAAAGAGAATAATATTATAGACTGCAGGTGGAAGGAAAGAGAGTAACACTAGAGACTACAGGGGGGAGAAAAAGAGAGTAAAGGTCGCTTTACAAACTGCGATTTCACTAGCGAGATCGCTAGCGTGCGCACCCGCCCACATCATTTGTAGATCACGGGCAAATCGCTACCCGTGGCGTACAAAATCGCGCGGACCCATCACGCTACTTACCTGCCTAGCGACGTTGCTGTGACCGGTGAACTGCCTCCTTTCTAAGGGCTTGTAAAACTGTAAAGGGGAAAAAAGCGCAATAGGGTCTTACCCGGTATGAGGGTGGACAAACAATACAAAGAAGCACTCACCTGGTGAGGTTGTGCCAGTCACAACCCCTTATGATAGCCTGTGAGTGCCTGGTGGTTTAGCTGCAGCCCCGGGAGAGGAATTTTGTATCACACAGGTAGAAGAAAAGACCGGGTTTATGCCGCGCTGGAAACCACTGATGCGTGTAAATTAAAAGATTTCCTTTTTATTGGATAGTTCCTACGCGTTTCAGAGACATCCGTCTCCTTCCTCAGGAAAAGAAATCATATTACAGCAAGGCCGCTTGGACCTATATATAAGGAGCAAACAGCCATGTATGCATTAAGGACTGCCTGTATGACTCAGAGCTGATGACTCAGAGCCACATGGTAAAGAGAAAAAAAAAAAAAAAAAAAAAAAAAAAAGGAGAAGAAAAAAAAGGGGAGATGGAACGATCGTGAATAACAGAAAAAAGTGTCTGAAACAGCATGATCCCAAGAAACATGGATAATTCCAACAAAGGGAGTACTGAAGAAATAAAAAATAAATAGATAAATGAATGAATAAAGACATGAAAACACTTGTTCCTCATGTTATTTAATAAAGTCAGGGGGGGAAGAAATGTGAGGGATGTGTTCAAGATGGTGTGCGAACCTATGAATTAAAGGTGAATTTATTGGTGTTTAGTCCTCTACTCTACATGGGGATACAGAGATTTAGAGTGAAAATTCAAAACAATGTGTAAAAAAGTATATATATCTATATATTGAACTATATATGGGGATACAGCGATCGTGAGTGAATATCCAGAGGGACGTGAAAAAAATCTTTTTAAATTTATTTATTTATAAATAAAACTATAAAGAATGAGGAACTGCAAGGGCACTGCGATTGAAAATTATTTTGATTAAAAATGTTTATAATGTCCGACAATGACAAAAAAAGCGGGCTCAGTGAGGAAACCACTAAAAAAGAGGGGGTTGGGGACATTTATATAAAAATGACGTCCAGGGATTTTTACTTTCTAATGCTTAGTATGCATTCTATTTTTGAAAAGGAGACATGCTCCGGTAATGAGTGAGTGCAGAAGAAAAAAAAAAAAAAAAAAAAAAAAAAAAACTAGGGCACTTGCACAATAGAGGTGATACAAGTTCAAGGAAACAAGGGGTGACACCAGAGTTCACTACTATGCAAGCTAGATACAATGCACTTGCGCTGGACAAGCAGACAGGGAGGCTTTGTCAATCTAGCGGCAATGAGTGCAAAGAGTGCAGAGAGACAGCAAAAAAAAAAAAAAAAAAAAAAAAAAGGGTACCAAATGCATGTAGCAGTCATTTGCATGAAGAGTAAGAGTATTAACGAGAGATGGAGGAACATAGGGGACTAATACAGAAACGCAATAGAAATAAATAATAAATAGTAAAACAATAAGACTATACTTATTGTAGATATATATAGAGGACAGTGTCAATATAAAAGTACATACAATAAAACACAATAAATGGGTAAAAAGTTTGTTAGCACTAGATATAAAAACAACAGCCAAGCCACTATATAAAACCAGATAAAAGGGTACTTCATAACTGATAGGGGATAAAAACGAATTAATAAAACAAGTCAGTGACCTCATTTAGACCAAAGGGTTTTAATGTATTTAGTTTGTTGATCCAAAAGGTCTCCTTTCTGCTCAGGGTTTCCATTCTATTGGGGGCATTTGGGGCTATCTGCTCTATTGGTGTAATATTAAAAACCATCCCCTTATTGTGTTTCAGAGCGCAATGCTTAGAGAGTCCGTGGAGCATATAGCCTATCTTCACATTGTGCCTATGTGAATTTAGCCTATTGTGGAGGGCCTGACTCGTCCTTCCTACATATTGTTTTCCGCACACACAGTCTACTAAATATATAACAAAGTCCGACTGGCATGTTAAACGACTTCTGATGGGGAAATTTTCTGAGCCCCCCTGAGAGCAGAAAGTGGTCCTTTTGTGGCAAATACTTTTACAACAGAGACAATTTTTGAGACCGCATCTATAGGAGCCAATTATGGTAGCTGTTTTTTTCATCAGCAGAGGTGCTTTTAACCTGCTGGGAGCTATAATATTCTTGATGGTCGGCGCCCTTCTAAAAGTAACCCCTGGGCGAGCAGGTAACATATTTCTAAGGATGGGGTCACTTAGTAATATCCCCCAGTGTCTGGAAAAAATATTTCTAATGGTTACATTGTCACTGCTGTAAGTAGTGATGAAGTTAGCAGAAAAATCGCCCTTTCCAGCAGCATTAATAATCCCTCTTGTACCTGAGATAGATGCGGTCTTTTTGGGTTTCAGCATGTCTGTTTGTTTCAATTTGGCTGTTTCTAGGTAAGCTTTTTTCATCAAAGACCTGGGGAAGTCCTTCTCAATGAAGCGATCCCTCAAAATCCCAACCTGTTCTTTAAAATCAGCATCTAAGTTACAATTCCTTCTAATCCGTTTATACTGATTTATGGGGATGTTGTGCAACCACTTAGCATAGTGTTCACTGTGATTGTGAATGTAACTGTTCGCATCTACTTTCTTAAAGAAAGTTTTTGTAAGAATTTTGTGGTCTTGATGAAATATGGTGAGGTCCAGGAAGTGTGTCTCCTTTTCATGCACAGTGGGGGCAAATTGCAAGCCCCAATCATTATTATTTAGGGTGCTGAGGAAGGATTCTAAATTATTATGTTTACTGTCCCAGATGATGAACAGATCATCTATAAATCTTTTGTAGACTATGATGCTGCTATCAAAAATCCCATTTTCGATGTGTAATAATTCAAAGACCCCCATAAATAAATTTGCGTATGAACAAGCTGCTTTCGAGCCCATGGCTGTGCCAAGGCACTGGTGATACAGTTTGCCATCAAAAGTGAAAAAATTATTATTGAGAATGAAGCTCATTCCCTCCACTAAAAAATCTTTTTGGGGTTGTGGGATTCTGCTGTCGTTCTCAAGAAAATATGAGAAACAAAAAAGTCCTAGGTGATGGTGAATATTAGAATACAGGGATGCTACATCAATAGTAAGAAATGTGTAGGAATCCTTCCATGGTATATCCTTTATAAGGTCAATGAGATGGGCTGAATCCCTAAGGTGGCTATTTAAACTAGAGACATGTGGTTGCATGATTTGGTCAATATAATTTGCTAAATTAGCCGTCAGGGAATCTATACCAGATATTATGGGCCTCCCCGGGGGATTTACCAGACTTTTATGGATTTTGGGAAGGTGGTAGAAAAATGCCATACTGGGGTCCTTTACTTGTAGAAATCTCTTTTCAGATGAGTTTAAAATATTTAGATCCACTGCTTTTTGTATCAAGATCTTATAGGCTGAAATAGCTGATTCATAGCAATTTTTATCTACTGTCTCATAGTACAAGGGATCAGATAATATTCTGGACGCCTCTTTAAGGTAATCAGTTCTATTTTGGATTACAATCCCCCCCCCTTGTCAGCCGCCCGTATGACTATATCAGGATTTTTCTTGAGATCATTCAGGGCTGTTCTTTCAGCATTTGAGAGGTTATATTTGAGTTTCCTTCTACTGTTCGTTACCTCCTTTAGATCTGCTAATATTAAATCGCTGAAGGTTTTGATAAAATGCCCCTTACTTTCTGTGGGATAAAATCTGGATTTTGGTTTAACCATAGTGTGACAAAAGGGGTCTGGTTCTTCTATAGGGGCGGGGGTAGCATCCCCTTTCAATAAAAAGTGCCTCTTTAGGGTGAGCTTTCTTATATAGCTCTGTACGTCCAGAAATATATCAAAATCCTTGGATTTATAGGATGGGCAAAATGAAAGACCTTTATTAAGTACCCTTAATTCTCCTTCGTTTAAAACATAATCCGAAAAGTTAAAAATATTAGCGGTGGACCTATTGATACCAGATTCATTGGTTAGGCAACCCTTTTTTCTTTTTTGTTTGTGCCTGTGCCCTGCTCGGACTCCTCTATTGTATTTTTTCGCTTTTTGGTGGATCTTGGTATCAGAAAATCCGTAATTGTCCCCCCTCTCTGGCTCTTGGCTGGGGGCAAAAAGGGTACCAAAGGTGTTACTTTAATGGAATTATCTATGGTTATTTTGTCGTTACCCATAGGCCTGTCAGGTGCAGCGACCGTATCCTGTACTGCACTCTGTACTGTAATCTGTGCTGTAGGAAGGGGAATGTAGTCGTCATGGGTGGACAGGTCCAGTAGATCAATGAAATCTTGGTCTTGTGTGATATCCTTTTCTCCTAATGTATCATTTAAACCAGGTGACAATAATGCCCTTTCATTCCTGATTTTTTCTATTTGTAACCTGATCTTGGCAAGGTGTTCCCTAGTCTCCTCAAGAGTTTTAGGGCCAGAGGGGTCAGTACGGCTAGTAGAGGTGGAGGGAGGGGTGGTCCCTTTGGTGCAAGATGGTCTGTCTATGTTGGATTGCAGGAAGACCTCATCCACCAAAAGGTCAATCTTGTCTGGGGGTCTATTGATACCATTAGTATCGGTTGTTTTTATGGTGTTTTTTGTGGTTACAGGGATAGTATCATTGGTTTTTAGATTTTTGTCATTATTATTCTGCTTATGAAACCTACTATTAACAAAGCTCCTTTTACTGCTGTGATTATTATTAGTTGAGCTGTGTCTCCTGAAGCTCATTTTTCTAACAGGGAGATCTCCTGCGGGGGGGGCTACATTTGCCCGAGTTTTCTCTTGCCTGTCCCTTTGGAGCTTTCTAGATTTTCTAATGATTGTATCGTGTTCTAATTGCAGCAGACGTGTATTTATACTAGAATTTAAATTCCTATACTCAGGATGTAGCATATAGAGAGTAAGTTTACTATACAAATCAGAAATTTTTGCAGCAGATGCTACAGCAATGCTGGATCTTTTCTCATGAAGGCATAACAACATACCTTGCATGCAGTTCATAAAGAGTCCATCCCATTTAGCCGTGAAGGTAGGGTCCTGTGGAAACGGAGAACTGCGATGGATTTGCAGCCCCCTAGGGCAGAGTTTTTCTTCCATGTAAATGGACAAAAACCTTGCATCAAGACTATAGTGCAGTTCCTCTTTCAAAAGGTCCTCAAGCGAGTGAAAGAGTTTTTTCATATTGGAGGTTTCCTCCTCTGTGAAGGATAATCCTGCATCCATAACGGTGTCCTCAACGAAATCCTCTGGAGATCCGACCGTTTGTAGTATGAGCCTTTCTCTGGAGGATAGGCGGTTTTCAAAGTAATCCATGATGTCTGCGTACAATGTAGTCAAGGACCCTCTGCAGCCGGTT
This sequence comes from Anomaloglossus baeobatrachus, assembly GCF_048569485.1. Taxonomy (NCBI): domain Eukaryota; kingdom Metazoa; phylum Chordata; class Amphibia; order Anura; family Aromobatidae; genus Anomaloglossus; species Anomaloglossus baeobatrachus. The sequence goes on along the minus strand of NC_134353.1, from coordinate 138,141,709 downwards.
TTCCCACAAAGAAGGATGAGGTCAGAGAGCCAAATCCTGGTGTCCAGAGACCTTGTAAAACTGTAAAGGGGAAAAAAGCGCAATAGGGTCTTACCCGGTATGAGGGTGGACAAACAATACAAAGAAGCACTCACCTGGTGAGGTTGTGCCAGTCACAACCCCTTATGATAGCCTGTGAGTGCCTGGTGGTTTAGCTGCAGCCCCGGGAGAGGAATTTTGTATCACACAGGTAGAAGAAAAGACCGGGTTTATGCCGCGCTGGAAACCACTGATGCGTGTAAATTATGTCACGGCCGGGCGGTCGGGCAGACCCAGGAGGTGGATCCACTGGACCGAACTCTAAGATGGAGGTAGGGAGTCCGGCAGCTGAAGCACTGAAGGGCAGCAGGATAGTCCGTGCAAGTGAAGACAGCGGAGGAGTCCCTGGGACCACGGAGTCACAGAAGGTAGTCTTGGTGACGTAGCTCAGGTTCGGAGGCCGAGATGATATCAGGCGGAGTCCGGAACCTCTGGAGCAAGATGACGGGTCACCGCAGGGATCCGAGATGGCAGGTGCTGTCGGATGGCAGACGGACAGCGTGCGGGGTTCGGGATACGGCAGACTGGATGGCGAGGCAGGTACGGCTCTACAAAGAGAGATAGGTGAGTACAGGCACATAAACACCAGGAGACCTGACTCCTAGCTCAGGGAACACGAAGATCAGGCCCCGCCCCCTTGGACAAGAACCCCCTTTATACCCTGAACCTGACTAACCTCATTTCCTGTTACTGGACGCTGGCCCTTTAAGAAAGGGTCAGTGACCGCGCGCGTGCCCTAATGCGCATGCGCGCGGCCCGGGTGCCAGAAGCCAGGGAAGGAGGCTGCGAGGAGGACGCAGGAGAGCCGGCCAGGGCCTGGGAAGATGTCGGACGCCGGGATCGGCGACCAGAGGACCTATGGAGGACGGGCACCGGAGGCTGGGACGAGGGGAGCGTGGCAGGTGAGCCGGGGAGCGGAGCTGAGGACCCGGGGAGGGGAGCCGAGGACCCGGGGAGCGTGACAGTACCCCCCCCCCACGCCCCCCTCCCCGCAACCGGGACATGAAGGCACGGATAAGAGGAGTGCCTACGTTCTCCCTGGGCTCCCAGGACCTATCCTCAGGACCATACCCTGCCCAGTCCACCAGGAAGAACTGCCGACCTCGTACGGTCTTCATGGCCACGATATCCCTTACCGCATAGATGTCATCATCGGCAATAGGTGGAGGAGCTGGACTGGCAGCAGCGGAGAAGGGACCAAGGACCACCGGCTTGAGCAGGGAGACGTGGAACGAGTTGGGTATCCTCATCGTGGCCGGGAGCTGCAGCTTGTAGGAGACCTCATTGATCCTGGTGAGGACTTTAAACGGCCCAATGTAGCGAGGACCCAGCTTGTATGAAGGTATCTTCAGGCGGACGTACTGGGAAGAAAGCCAGACGAGGTCTCCAGGAGAGAAACACGGAGGATCCAGGCGTTTCTTGTCTGCGTGTCTCTTCATCCGCAGGGAAGCACGTCCTAGAGACACCTTGACAGAGTCCCAAATGGTGGCAAAGTCACGGGCTACTGTATCTGCAGCAGGGACATCCGAAGAGGGGGATACAGGCAATGGGATGGAAGGCTGAAGTCCGTAAACAACATGGAAGGGAGAGCTGGAGGACGACTCACTGATGTGGTGGTTGTGGGAGAATTCAGCCCAAGGTAGAAGAGCGGACCAGTCGTCGTGATGGGCGTTAACATAGTGACGTAGAAATGAGGTCAAGATTTGATTGACCCTCTTTACTTGGCCATTAGACTGAGGATGGTATGCAGATGAAAAGTCCAGAGTCACTCCCAGATGGTTACAGAGAGCCCTCCAGAAGCGGGAGGTGAACTGAGTTCCTCTGTCTGATACGATGTGTAATGGAAAGCCATGCAAGCGGAAGATGTGTTGTATAAAAGCGTCCGCGAGTTCCTGAGCAGAGGGCAGTCCAGCCATAGGAACGAAATGGGCCATTTTTGAGAACCGGTCCACCACGACCCATATGACTGTGTGCCCGGATGACAATGGCAAGTCCGTAATAAAGTCCATTGCTATGTGTTGCCACGGAATCGAAGGTATCGGCAGAGGCAGAAGGCGGCCATGTGGGAGGTGTTTGGGCGTCTTGTTTCTGGCACAAGAGGAGCAGGCAGAGACAAAGGCGGCGACGTCCGTGCGAAGAGATGGCCACCAGTAATGGCGTACAATCGCACCCCATGTTCTCTTCTGGCCTGCATGGCCGGCTGTTTTTGAGGTATGACCCCAGTGTAAGACCGTTAGCCTGTCGGTCTCCGAGACATAGGTCTTCCCAGGTGGTATCTGGGCCAGAGTGACAGGAGCCACCGGAACAATCTTGCTAGGAGAGATGATAGGCTGGATAGTCTCTTCCTCCTGTTCCATGGGCATGAGAGACCTAGACAAGGCATCAGCGCGTACATTCTTGTCCGCTGGTCGGAAGTGGAGCTGGAAGTCAAACCTGGCAAAGAATAAGGACCACCTGGCTTGCCGTGGGTTCAGTCGCTGAGCGGACCGCAGGTATTCCAGGTTTTTGTGGTCCGTGTAGATAATCACGGGGTACACTGCTCCTTCCAGGAGGTAGCGCCACTCCTCCAGAGCCAGTTTGACCGCCAGTAGTTCTCGGTCACCGATGGTGTAATTACGTTCGGGTGCTGAGAAGCTCTTAGAGAAGAAACCGCAGGTCACCATCTTCCCGGAGGAGGATTTTTGCATGAGCACTGCTCCGGCTCCTGAGGAGGAGGCATCCACCTCCAAGGTGAACTGGCGGTTTAACTCCGGTCGGTGGAGTACAGGGGCGGAGGCGAATGCTCGCTTCAAAGAACAAAATGCGGCGTCTGCCGCAGGTGACCAGTCCTTAGGATTAGCCTCCTTTTTGGTCAAAGCGGAGAGAGGGGCGGTCAAGGCAGAGAAGTGCGGGATAAACTGGCGGTAGTAGTTGGCGAATCCCAGGAAGCGTTGGATTGCCTTCAGTCCAGAAGGCGGAGGCCAGTTGATGATGGCGGAGACCTTCTTGGGGTCCATCTGCAGTCCAGTATCAGAGATGATGTACCCCAGAAAGGGGAGGGAAGACTGCTCAAAGACACACTTCTCATACTTTGCGTACAGGCGATTCTCTCTCAGTCTTTGTAAGACCAGCTGTACGTTTTCTCTGTGGGTTTGGAGGTCCGGAGAGAAGACAAGGATGTCATCTAGATAAACAACCACACAGATGTAGAGAAGGTCCCGAAACACGTCGTTCACCAGTTCTTGGAAGACAGCAGGAGCGTTACACAGACCGAAGGGCATCACGCAGTACTCATAATGTCCATCGCGCGTATTAAACGCGGTTTTCCATTCGTCACCAGAGCGGATGCATACCAGATTGTAAGCACCCCGAAGATCCAGCTTGGTGAACACACGAGCTCCTCTAAGCCGGTCAAATAATTCGGGAATGAGCGGCAGGGGGTATTTGTTTTTCACGGTGATTTGGTTGAGACCCCGGTAGTCTATGCATGGGCGTAAGTCTCCCTCTTTCTTCTTGACAAAGAAGAAACCTGCTCCAGCAGGAGAGGAGGATCTCCGAATGAACCCTCTTGCTAGGCTCTCTGAGATGTAATCTGACATGGCCCTGGTTTCGGCTGGAGATAAAGGATATATCCGTCCTCTAGGTGGGGTTGTCCCTGGAAGCAGGTCAATGGCACAATCGTATGGACGATGTGGCGGCAGTACCTCGGACTCCTTTTTGTCAAAGACATCGGCAAAGGACCAATAGGCCGAAGGCAGCCCCGTTAGGGTCTCAGGAACCGGAGGTCGTCGGAGGGGTGGTATGGACTTTAGGCACCTCTCATGACACGAAGAGCCCCAACGGGTGACTTCGCCAGTACCCCAGCTAACCGATGGTTCATGTGTCCGCAACCATGGGAGTCCCAACAGGATCTGGTGGGACATGTGTGGGAGAACGTAGAGAGCGATGTTCTCGGTGTGAAGAGCACCGATGCGTAGTTCGACAGGCCTGGTGATCAAGGAGATGGTATCAGAGAGAGGCCTCCCATCCACCGAGGCAATCACTAGGGGTTTGTCGAGTGGCATGACAGGCACCCGGTACTTGTCCACCGTGGCCTGCTGGATGAAATTGCCTGCTGCCCCGGAATCGAGGTAGGCATCAGCCGTGAACCGCGTCTCTCCCGTGGTCACTTGCACTGTCCATGTAACTGGGTCAGAGAGGGTCCCAGCACCTAGGGTGGCCTCTCCTACCAACCCTAGGCTTTGGAGTTTCCCGGCCTCTCTGGACAGGAGCGTAGCAGGTGGGTGTCCTCACCACAGTAAAAGCAGAGGCCCTGGGCGAGCCGCTCTGCTCGACGTCGTTCAGACTGCCGCACTCGGTCGATCTGCATGGGCTGGTGGACGGGAATCCCAGCTGTTGATGACTGAGGAACGGAGGACTTCTGCGGAGGAGGAGAATGCCGTACCGGGCGTCTCTCCCGAGATAGCTCTTTGGAGCGCTCCTGAAAACGTATGTCCACACGAGTTGCTAGGGCGATCAGTGCATCTAGGGTGGAGGGCACGTCCCGACCCGCCAACTCATCCTTGATGCGACTCGAGAGTCCTTCCCAGAAGGCGGCTGTTAGGGCCTCATTATTCCACCCGAGTTCTGAAGCCAAAGTGCGGAAACGGATGGCGTATTGACCCACCGTCAGTGACCCTTGACGTAGGCGGAGGAGTGATGAAGCAGAGGCAGAGGCGCGTCCTGGCTCGTCAAAGGTACTGCGGAAGGCCTGTAGGAACTGTTGAAGATCCTTGGTCATGGGGTCCTCCTTCTCCCACAAGGGGTTCATCCACGCCAGCGCCTCGCCCTCTAGGTGGGACATTATAAAGGCGACCTTGGCTTGGTCGGAGGCGAACAGATGTGGCAGCTGCGTGAAGTGAAGGGAACATTGGTTTATGAAGCCCCGGCAGGTCTTGGGATCTCCAGCATACCGAGGAGGTGACGCCAAACGGAGTCGGGAAGCATCTGAAGAGGCTGCCACTGGTACGGGAGCCATGGCTTGCCTGGCGGGGGACCTGGGTGCCGCAGGCGTCATTGATGCTTGTAATGTGTACAGGCGGGTGTCCACGGAGGTCATGAATTGCAGCATGCGGGTCTGGACTTCACGCTGGCGTTGGAGTTCCTCTTGCAGGGCCATTAGTGCAGCAGCGGGATCCATGGCCTGATCTTACTGTCACGGCCGGGCGGTCGGGCAGACCCAGGAGGTGGATCCACTGGACCGAACTCTAAGATGGAGGTAGGGAGTCCGGCAGCTGAAGCACTGAAGGGCAGCAGGATAGTCCGTGCAAGTGAAGACAGCGGAGGAGTCCCTGGGACCACGGAGTCACAGAAGGTAGTCTTGGTGACGTAGCTCAGGTTCGGAGGCCGAGATGATATCAGGCGGAGTCCGGAACCTCTGGAGCAAGATGACGGGTCACCGCAGGGATCCGAGATGGCAGGTGCTGTCGGATGGCAGACGGACAGCGTGCGGGGTTCGGGATACGGCAGACTGGATGGCGAGGCAGGTACGGCTCTACAAAGAGAGATAGGTGAGTACAGGCACATAAACACCAGGAGACCTGACTCCTAGCTCAGGGAACACGAAGATCAGGCCCCGCCCCCTTGGACAAGAACCCCCTTTATACCCTGAACCTGACTAACCTCATTTCCTGTTACTGGACGCTGGCCCTTTAAGAAAGGGTCAGTGACCGCGCGCGTGCCCTAATGCGCATGCGCGCGGCCCGGGTGCCAGAAGCCAGGGAAGGAGGCTGCGAGGAGGACGCAGGAGAGCCGGCCAGGGCCTGGGAAGATGTCGGACGCCGGGATCGGCGACCAGAGGACCTATGGAGGACGGGCACCGGAGGCTGGGACGAGGGGAGCGTGGCAGGTGAGCCGGGGAGCGGAGCTGAGGACCCGGGGAGGGGAGCCGAGGACCCGGGGAGCGTGACAAATTAAAAGATTTCCTTTTTATTGGATAGTTCCTACGCGTTTCAGAGACATCCGTCTCCTTCCTCAGGAAAAGAAATCATATTACAGCAAGGCCGCTTGGACCTATATATAAGGAGCAAACAGCCATGTATGCATTAAGGACTGCCTGTATGACTCAGAGCTGATGACTCAGAGCCACATGGTAAAGAGAAAGAAAAAAAAAAAAAAAAAAAGGAGAAGAAAAAAAAGGGGAGATGGAACGATCGTGAATAACAGAAAAAAGTGTCTGAAACAGCATGATCCCAAGAAACATGGATAATTCCAACAAAGGGAGTACTGAAGAAATAAAAAATAAATAGATAAATGAATGAATAAAGACATGAAAACACTTGTTCCTCATGTTATTTAATAAAGTCAGGGGGGGAAGAAATGTGAGGGATGTGTTCAAGATGGTGTGCGAACCTATGAATTAAAGGTGAATTTATTGGTGTTTAGTCCTCTACTCTACATGGGGATACAGAGATTTAGAGTGAAAATTCAAAACAATGTGTAAAAAAGTATATATATATATATTGAACTATATATGGGGATACAGCGATCGTGAGTGAATATCCAGAGGGACGTGAAAAAAATCTTTTTAAATTTATTTATTTATAAATAAAACTATAAAGAATGAGGAACTGCAAGGGCACTGCGATTGAAAATTATTTTGATTAAAAATGTTTATAATGTCCGACAATGACAAAAAAAGCGGGCTCAGTGAGGAAACCACTAAAAAAGAGGGGGTTGGGGACATTTATATAAAAATGACGTCCAGGGATTTTTACTTTCTAATGCTTAGTATGCATTCTATTTTTGAAAAGGAGACATGCTCCGGTAATGAGTGAGTGCAGAAGAAAAAAAAAAAAAAAAAAAAAAAAAAAAAAAAAAAACTAGGGCACTTGCACAATAGAGGTGATACAAGTTCAAGGAAACAAGGGGTGACACCAGAGTTCACTACTATGCAAGCTAGATACAATGCACTTGCGCTGGACAAGCAGACAGGGAGGCTTTGTCAATCTAGCGGCAATGAGTGCAAAGAGTACAGAGAGACAGCAAAAAAAAAAAAAAAAAAAAGGGTACCAAATGCATGTAGCAGTCATTTGCATGAAGAGTAAGAGTATTAACGAGAGATGGAGGAACATAGGGGACTAATACAGAAACGCAATAGAAATAAATAATAAATAGTAAAACAATAAGACTATACTTATTGTAGATATATATAGAGGACAGTGTCAATATAAAAGTACATACAATAAAACACAATAAATGGGTAAAAAGTTTGTTAGCACTAGATATAAAAACAACAGCCAAGCCACTATATAAAACCAGATAAAAGGGTACTTCATAACTGATAGGGGATAAAAACGAATTAATAAAACAAGTCAGTGACCTCATTTAGACCAAAGGGTTTTAATGTATTTAGTTTGTTGATCCAAAAGGTCTCCTTTCTGCTCAGGGTTTCCATTCTATTGGGGGCATTTGGGGCTATCTGCTCTATTGGTGTAATATTAAAAACCATCCCCTTATTGTGTTTCAGAGCGCAATGCTTAGAGAGTCCGTGGAGCATATAGCCTATCTTCACATTGTGCCTATGTGAATTTAGCCTATTGTGGAGGGCCTGACTCGTCCTTCCTACATATTGTTTTCCGCACACACAGTCTACTAAATATATAACAAAGTCCGACTGGCATGTTAAACGACTTCTGATGGGGAAATTTTCTGAGCCCCCCTGAGAGCAGAAAGTGGTCCTTTTGTGGCAAATACTTTTACAACAGAGACAATTTTTGAGACCGCATCTATAGGAGCCAATTATGGTAGCTGTTTTTTTCATCAGCAGAGGTGCTTTTAACCTGCTGGGAGCTATAATATTCTTGATGGTCGGCGCCCTTCTAAAAGTAACCCCTGGGCGAGCAGGTAACATATTTCTAAGGATGGGGTCACTTAGTAATATCCCCCAGTGTCTGGAAAAAATATTTCTAATGGTTACATTGTCACTGCTGTAAGTAGTGATGAAGTTAGCAGAAAAATCGCCCTTTCCAGCAGCATTAATAATCCCTCTTGTACCTGAGATAGATGCGGTCTTTTTGGGTTTCAGCATGTCTGTTTGTTTCAATTTGGCTGTTTCTAGGTAAGCTTTTTTCATCAAAGACCTGGGGAAGTCCTTCTCAATGAAGCGATCCCTCAAAATCCCAACCTGTTCTTTAAATTCAGCATCTAAGGTACAATTCCTTCTAATCCGTTTATACTGATTTATGGGGATGTTGTGCAACCACTTAGCATAGTGTTCACTGTGATTGTGAATGTAACTGTTCGCATCTACTTTCTTAAAGAAAGTTTTTGTAAGAATTTTGTGGTCTTGATGAAATATGGTGAGGTCCAGGAAGTGTGTCTCCTTTTCATGCACAGTGGGGGCAAATTGCAAGCCCCAATCATTATTATTTAGGGTGCTGAGGAAGGATTCTAAATTATTATGTTTACTGTCCCAGATGATGAACAGATCATCTATAAATCTTTTGTAGACTATGATGCTGCTATCAAAAATCCCATTTTCGATGTGTAATAATTCAAAGACCCCCATAAATAAATTTGCGTATGAACAAGCTGCTTTCGAGCCCATGGCTGTGCCAAGGCACTGGTGATACAGTTTGCCATCAAAAGTGAAAAAATTATTATTGAGAATGAAGCTCATTCCCTCCACTAAAAAATCTTTTTGGGGTTGTGGGATTCTGCTGTCGTTCTCAAGAAAATATGAGAAACAAAAAAGTCCTAGGTGATGGTGAATATTAGAATACAGGGATGCTACATCAATAGTAAGAAATGTGTAGGAATCCTTCCATGGTATATCCTTTATAAGGTCAATGAGATGGGCTGAATCCCTAAGGTGGCTATTTAAACTAGAGACATGTGGTTGCATGATTTGGTCAATATAATTTGCTAAATTAGCCGTCAGGGAATCTATACCAGATATTATGGGCCTCCCCGGGGGATTTACCAGACTTTTATGGATTTTGGGAAGGTGGTAGAAAAATGCCATACTGGGGTCCTTTACTTGTAGAAATCTCTTTTCAGATGAGTTTAAAATATTTAGATCCACTGCTTTTTGTATCAAGATCTTATAGGCTGAAATAGCTGATTCATAGCAATTTTTATCTACTGTCTCATAGTACAAGGGATCAGATAATATTCTGGACGCCTCTTTAAGGTAATCAGTTCTATTTTGGATTACAATCCCCCCCCCCTTGTCAGCCGCCCGTATGACTATATCAGGATTTTTCTTGAGATCATTCAGGGCTGTTCTTTCAGCATTTGAGAGGTTATATTTGAGTTTCCTTCTACTGTTCGTTACCTCCTTTAGATCTGCTAATATTAAATCGCTGAAGGTTTTGATAAAATGCCCCTTACTTTCTGTGGGATAAAATCTGGATTTTGGTTTAACCATAGTGTGACAAAAGGGGTCTGGTTCTTCTATAGGGGCGGGGGTAGCATCCCCTTTCAATAAAAAGTGCCTCTTTAGGGTGAGCTTTCTTATATAGCTCTGTACGTCCAGAAATATATCAAAATCCTTGGATTTATAGGATGGGCAAAATGAAAGACCTTTATTAAGTACCCTTAATTCTCCTTCGTTTAAAACATAATCCGAAAAGTTAAAAATATTAGCGGTGGACCTATTGATACCAGATTCATTGGTTAGGCAACCCTTTTTTCTTTTTTGTTTGTGCCTGTGCCCTGCTCGGACTCCTCTATTGTATTTTTTCGCTTTTTGGTGGATCTTGGTATCAGAAAATCCGTAATTGTCCCCCCTCTCTGGCTCTTGGCTGGGGGCAAAAAGGGTACCAAAGGTGTTACTTTATTGGAATTATCTATGGTTATTTTGTCGTTACCCATAGGCCTGTCAGGTGCAGCGACCGTATCCTGTACTGCACTCTGTACTGTAATCTGTGCTGTAGGAAGGGGAATGTAGTCGTCATGGGTGGACAGGTCCAGTAGATCAATGAAATCTTGGTCTTGTGTGATATCCTTTTCTCCTAATGTATCATTTAAACCAGGTGACAATAATGCCCTTTCATTCCTGATTTTTTCTATTTGTAACCTGATCTTGGCAAGGTGTTCCCTAGTCTCCTCAAGAGTTTTAGGGCCAGAGGGGTCAGTACGGCTAGTAGAGGTGGAGGGAGGGGTGGTCCCTTTGGTGCAAGATGGTCTGTCTATGTTGGATTGCAGGAAGACCTCATCCACCAAAAGGTCAATCTTGTCTGGGGGTCTATTGATACCATTAGTATCGGTTGTTTTTATGGTGTTTTTTGTGGTTACAGGGATAGTATCATTGGTTTTTAGATTTTTGTCATTATTATTCTGCTTATGAAACCTACTATTAACAAAGCTCCTTTTACTGCTGTGATTATTATTAGTTGAGCTGTGTCTCCTGAAGCTCATTTTTCTAACAGGGAGATCTCCTGCGGGGGGGGCTACATTTGCCCGAGTTAATATTACACCAATAGAGCAGATAGCCCCAAAGCCCCCAATAGAATGGAAACCCTGAGCAGAAAGGAGACCTTTTGGATCAACAAACTAAATACATTAAAACCCTTTGGTCTAAATGAGGTCACTGACTTGTTTTATTAATTCGTTTTTATCCCCTATCAGTTATGAAGTACCCTTTTATCTGGTTTTATATAGTGGCTTGGCTGTTGTTTTTATATCTAGTGCTAACAAACTTTTTACCCATTTATTGTGTTTTATTGTATGTACTTTTATATTGACACTGTCCTCTATATATATCTACAATAAGTATAGTCTTATTGTTTTACTATTTATTATTTATTTCTATTGCGTTTCTGTATTAGTCCCCTATGTTCCTCCATCTCTCGTTAATACTCTTACTCTTCATGCAAATGACTGCTACATGCATTTGGTACCCTTTTTTTTTTTTTTTTTTTTTTTTTTTTTTGCTGTCTCTCTGCACTCTTTGCACTCATTGCCGCTAGATTGACAAAGCCTCCCTGTCTGCTTGTCCAGCGCAAGTGCATTGTATCTAGCTTGCATAGTAGTGAACTCTGGTGTCACCCCTTGTTTCCTTGAACTTGTATCACCTCTATTGTGCAAGTGCCCTAGTTTTTTTTTTTTTTTTTTTTTTTTTTTTTTTTTTTCTTCTGCACTCACTCATTACCGGAGCATGTCTCCTTTTCAAAAATAGAATGCATACTAAGCATTAGAAAGTAAAAATAGCTGGACGTCATTTTTATATAAATGTCCCCAACCCCCTCTTTTTTAGTGGTTTCCTCACTGAGCCCGCTTTTTTTGTCATTGTCGGACATTATAAACATTTTTAATCAAAATAATTTTCAATCGCAGTGCCCTTGCAGTTCCTCATTCTTTATAGTTTTATTTATAAATAAATAAATTTAAAAAGATTTTTTTCACGTCCCTCTGGATATTCACTCACGATCGCTGTATCCCCATATATAGTTCAATATATATATATATACTTTTTTACACATTGTTTTGAATTTTCACTCTAAATCTCTGTATCCCCATGTAGAGTAGAGGACTAAACACCAATAAATTCACCTTTAATTCATAGGTTCGCACACCATCTTGAACACATCCCTCACATTTCTTCCCCCCCTGACTTTATTAAATAACATGAGGAACAAGTGTTTTCATGTCTTTATTCATTCATTTATCTATTTATTTTTTATTTCTTCAGTACTCCCTTTGTTGGAATTATCCATGTTTCTTGGGATCATGCTGTTTCAGACACTTTTTTCTGTTATTCACGATCGTTCCATCTCCCCTTTTTTTTCTTCTCCTTTTTTTTTTTTTTTTTTTTTTTTTTTTTTTTTTTTTTTCTTTCTTTCTCTTTACCATGTGGCTCTGAGTCATCAGCTCTGAGTCATACAGGCAGTCCTTAATGCATACATGGCTGTTTGCTCCTTATATATAGGTCCAAGCGGCCTTGCTGTAATATGATTTCTTTTCCTGAGGAAGGAGACGGATGTCTCTGAAACGCGTAGGAACTATCCAATAAAAAGGAAATCTTTTAATTTACACGCATCAGTGGTTTCCAGCGCGGCATAAACCCGGTCTTTTCTTCTACCTGTGTGATACAAAATTCCTCTCCCGGGGCTGCAGCTAAACCACCAGGCACTCACAGGCTATCATAAGGGGTTGTGACTGGCACAACCTCACCAGGTGAGTGCTTCTTTGTATTGTTTGTCCACCCTCATACCGGGTAAGACCCTATTGCGCTTTTTTCCCCTTTACAGTTTTACAAGGTCTCTGGACACCAGGATTTGGCTCTCTGACCTCATCCTTCTTTGTGGGAAAACCGGCTGCAGAGGGTCCTTGACTACATTGTACGCAGACATCATGGATTACTTTGAAAACCGCCTATCCTCCAGAGAAAGGCTCATACTACAAACGGTCGGATCTCCAGAGGATTTCGTTGAGGACACCGTTATGGATGCAGGATTATCCTTCACAGAGGAGGAAACCTCCAATATGAAAAAACTCTTTCACTCGCTTGAGGACCTTTTGAAAGAGGAACTGCACTATAGTCTTGATGCAAGGTTTTTGTCCATTTACATGGAAGAAAAACTCTGCCCTAGGGGGCTGCAAATCCATCGCAGTTCTCCGTTTCCACAGGACCCTACCTTCACGGCTAAATGGGATGGACTCTTTATGAACTGCATGCAAGGTATGTTGTTATGCCTTCATGAGAAAAGATCCAGCATTGCTGTAGCATCTGCTGCAAAAATTTCTGATTTGTATAGTAAACTTACTCTCTATATGCTACATCCTGAGTATAGGAATTTAAATTCTAGTATAAATACACGTCTGCTGCAATTAGAACACGATACAATCATTAGAAAATCTAGAAAGCTCCAAAGGGACAGGCAAGAGAAAACTCGGGCAAATGTAGCCCCCCCCGCAGGAGATCTCCCTGTTAGAAAAATGAGCTTCAGGAGACACAGCTCAACTAATAATAATCACAGCAGTAAAAGGAGCTTTGTTAATAGTAGGTTTCATAAGCAGAATAATAATGACAAAAATCTAAAAACCAATGATACTATCCCTGTAACCACAAAAAACACCATAAAAACAACCGATACTAATGGTATCAATAGACCCCCAGACAAGATTGACCTTTTGGTGGATGAGGTCTTCCTGCAATCCAACATAGACAGACCATCTTGCACCAAAGGGACCACCCCTCCCTCCACCTCTACTAGCCGTACTGACCCCTCTGGCCCTAAAACTCTTGAGGAGACTAGGGAACACCTTGCCAAGATCAGGTTACAAATAGAAAAAATCAGGAATGAAAGGGCATTATTGTCACCTGGTTTAAATGATACATTAGGAGAAAAGGATATCACACAAGACCAAGATTTCATTGATCTACTGGACCTGTCCACCCATGACGACTACATTCCCCTTCCTACAGCACAGATTACAGTACAGAGTGCAGTACAGGATACGGTCGCTGCACCTGACAGGCCTATGGGTAACGACAAAATAACCATAGATAATTCCAATAAAGTAACACCTTTGGTACCCTTTTTGCCCCCAGCCAAGAGCCAGAGAGGGGGGACAATTACGGATTTTCTGATACCAAGATCCACCAAAAAGCGAAAAAATACAATAGAGGAGTCCGAGCAGGGCACAGGCACAAACAAAAAAGAAAAAAGGGTTGCCTAACCAATGAATCTGGTATCAATAGGTCCACCGCTAATATTTTTAACTTTTCGGATTATGTTTTAAACGAAGGAGAATTAAGGGTACTTAATAAAGGTCTTTCATTTTGCCCATCCTATAAATCCAAGGATTTTGATATATTTCTGGACGTACAGAGCTATATAAGAAAGCTCACCCTAAAGAGGCACTTTTTATTGAAAGGGGATGCTACCCCCGCCCCTATAGAAGAACCAGACCCCTTTTGTCACACTATGGTTAAACCAAAATCCAGATTTTATCCCACAGAAAGTAAGGGGCATTTTATCAAAACCTTCAGCGATTTAATATTAGCAGATCTAAAGGAGGTAACGAACAGTAGAAGGAAACTCAAATATAACCTCTCAAATGCTGAAAGAACAGCCCTGAATGATCTCAAGAAAAATCCTGATATAGTCATACGGGCGGCTGACAAGGGGGGGGGGATTGTAATCCAAAATAGAACTGATTACCTTAAAGAGGCGTCCAGAATATTATCTGATCCCTTGTACTATGAGACAGTAGATAAAAATTGCTATGAATCAGCTATTTCAGCCTATAAGATCTTGATACAAAAAGCAGTGGATCTAAATATTTTAAACTCATCTGAAAAGAGATTTCTACAAGTAAAGGACCCCAGTATGGCATTTTTCTACCACCTTCCCAAAATCCATAAAAGTCTGGTAAATCCCCCGGGGAGGCCCATAATATCTGGTATAGATTCCCTGACGGCTAATTTAGCAAATTATATTGACCAAATCATGCAACCACATGTCTCTAGTTTAAATAGCCACCTTAGGGATTCAGCCCATCTCATTGACCTTATAAAGGATATACCATGGAAGGATTCCTACACATTTCTTACTATTGATGTAGCATCCCTGTATTCTAATATTCACCATCACCTAGGACTTTTTTGTTTCTCATATTTTCTTGAGAACGACAGCAGAATCCCACAACCCCAAAAAGATTTTTTAGTGGAGGGAATGAGCTTCATTCTCAATAATAATTTTTTCACTTTTGATGGCAAACTGTATCACCAGTGCCTTGGCACAGCCATGGGCTCGAAAGCAGCTTGTTCATACGCAAATTTATTTATGGGGGTCTTTGAATTATTACACATCGAAAATGGGATTTTTGATAGCAGCATCATAGTCTACAAAAGATTTATAGATGATCTGTTCATCATCTGGGACAGTAAACATAATAATTTAGAATCCTTCCTCAGCACCCTAAATAATAATGATTGGGGCTTGCAATTTGCCCCCACTGTGCATGAAAAGGAGACACACTTCCTGGACCTCACCATATTTCATCAAGACCACAAAATTCTTACAAAAACTTTCTTTAAGAAAGTAGATGCGAACAGTTACATTCACAATCACAGTGAACACTATGCTAAGTGGTTGCACAACATCCCCATAAATCAGTATAAACGGATTAGAAGGAATTGTACCTTAGATGCTGATTTTAAAGAACAGGTTGGGATTTTGAGGGATCGCTTCATTGAGAAGGACTTCCCCAGGTCTTTGATGAAAAAAGCTTACCTAGAAACAGCCAAATTGAAACAAACAGACATGCTGAAACCCAAAAAGACCGCATCTATCTCAGATACAAGAGGGATTATTAATGCTGCTGGAAAGGGCGATTTTTCTGCTAACTTCATCACTACTTACAGCAGTGACA
The DNA here is from genome assembly GCF_048569485.1 of Anomaloglossus baeobatrachus. Taxonomy (NCBI): domain Eukaryota; kingdom Metazoa; phylum Chordata; class Amphibia; order Anura; family Aromobatidae; genus Anomaloglossus; species Anomaloglossus baeobatrachus. The sequence goes on along the minus strand of NC_134353.1, from coordinate 138,126,289 downwards.
ATGTAACCATTAGAAATATTTTTTCCAGACACTGGGGGATATTACTAAGTGACCCCATCCTTAGAAATATGTTACCTGCTCGCCCAGGGGTTACTTTTAGAAGGGCGCCGACCATCAAGAATATTATAGCTCCCAGCAGGTTAAAAGCACCTCTGCTGATGAAAAAAACAGCTACCATAATTGGCTCCTATAGATGCGGTCTCAAAAATTGTCTCTGTTGTAAAAGTATTTGCCACAAAAGGACCACTTTCTGCTCTCAGGGGGCTCAGAAAATTTCCCCATCAGAAGTCGTTTAACATGCCAGTCGGACTTTGTTATATATTTAGTAGACTGTGTGTGCGGAAAACAATATGTAGGAAGGACGAGTCAGGCCCTCCACAATAGGCTAAATTCACATAGGCACAATGTGAAGATAGGCTATATGCTCCACGGACTCTCTAAGCATTGCGCTCTGAAACACAATAAGGGGATGGTTTTTAATATTACACCAATAGAGCAGATAGCCCCAAATGCCCCCAATAGAATGGAAACCCTGAGCAGAAAGGAGACCTTTTGGATCAACAAACTAAATACATTAAAACCCTTTGGTCTAAATGAGGTCACTGACTTGTTTTATTAATTCGTTTTTATCCCCTATCAGTTATGAAGTACCCTTTTATCTGGTTTTATATAGTGGCTTGGCTGTTGTTTTTATATCTAGTGCTAACAAACTTTTTACCCATTTATTGTGTTTTATTGTATGTACTTTTATATTGACACTGTCCTCTATATATATCTACAATAAGTATAGTCTTATTGTTTTACTATTTATTATTTATTTCTATTGCGTTTCTGTATTAGTCCCCTATGTTCCTCCATCTCTCGTTAATACTCTTACTCTTCATGCAAATGACTGCTACATGCATTTGGTACCCTTTTTTTTTTTTTTTTTTTTTTTTTTTTTTGCTGTCTCTCTGCACTCTTTGCACTCATTGCCGCTAGATTGACAAAGCCTCCCTGTCTGCTTGTCCAGCGCAAGTGCATTGTATCTAGCTTGCATAGTAGTGAACTCTGGTGTCACCCCTTGTTTCCTTGAACTTGTATCACCTCTATTGTGCAAGTGCCCTAGTTTTTTTTTTTGTTTTTTTTTTTCTTCTGCACTCACTCATTACCGGAGCATGTCTCCTTTTCAAAAATAGAATGCATACTAAGCATTAGAAAGTAAAAATCCCTGGACGTCATTTTTATATAAATGTCCCCAACCCCCTCTTTTTTAGTGGTTTCCTCACTGAGCCCGCTTTTTTTGTCATTGTCGGACATTATAAACATTTTTAATCAAAATAATTTTCAATCGCAGTGCCCTTGCAGTTCCTCATTCTTTATAGTTTTATTTATAAATAAATAAATTTAAAAAGATTTTTTTCACGTCCCTCTGGATATTCACTCACGATCGCTGTATCCCCATATATAGTTCAATATATATATATATACTTTTTTACACATTGTTTTGAATTTTCACTCTAAATCTCTGTATCCCCATGTAGAGTAGAGGACTAAACACCAATAAATTCACCTTTAATTCATAGGTTCGCACACCATCTTGAACACATCCCTCACATTTCTTCCCCCCCTGACTTTATTAAATAACATGAGGAACAAGTGTTTTCATGTCTTTATTCATTCATTTATCTATTTATTTTTTATTTCTTCAGTACTCCCTTTGTTGGAATTATCCATGTTTCTTGGGATCATGCTGTTTCAGACACTTTTTTCTGTTATTCACGATCGTTCCATCTCCCCTTTTTTTTCTTCTCCTTTTTTTTTTTTTTTTTTTTTTTTTTTTTTTTTTTTCTTTCTCTTTACCATGTGGCTCTGAGTCATCAGCTCTGAGTCATACAGGCAGTCCTTAATGCATACATGGCTGTTTGCTCCTTATATATAGGTCCAAGCGGCCTTGCTGTAATATGATTTCTTTTCCTGAGGAAGGAGACGGATGTCTCTGAAACGCGTAGGAACTATCCAATAAAAAGGAAATCTTTTAATTTACACGCATCAGTGGTTTCCAGCGCGGCATAAACCCGGTCTTTTCTTTTTTTCTTCTACCTGTGTGATACAAAATTCCTTTCTAAGGGGGCGGTTCATTCTGCGTCACAGCGACGTCACTAAATGGCCACCCAATCAAAGCGGAGGGGCGGAGATGAGCGGGACGAACATCCCGCCCACCTCCTTCCTTCCTCATTGCGGGCGGCCGCAGGTAAGGTGAGGTTCCTTGTTTCTGCGGTGTCACACATAGTGATGTGTGCTACCACAGGAACGACGAACAACATCGTACCTGCAGCAGCATCGATAATTGGGAATAGGGGGGCATGTCACTGTGATGCCCTGAACTAGCCAGGTAGTCACAGGTAGTCCCTTACACAAACACCTTCCCCTAAAAAGGTAACAGCAGCTAACCTTAAAACCCTGAGTCACCCCTCTCAGGACTTGACGTTCACACCCGGGGGGCAGGTCCATTCAGTTGGCCACGCCCACCGAGGAGTTCAGAGAGCCTGAGGCGGGAAAAACAGAGAGTTCAGTGACAGGAGTGGAGGAGAGTGGTAGCAAAGAGTAGACGTCTGTGAGGGATCTGGGTCGGAGCCCGGATACCCTGTGGCCAGGAGACAGACGGTGGTGGCCGCTTGCAGGAGTTGGAATTACAGCCGGTGGAACCATAAGGGACTGGGACCAGGTAGTGGCCCGCCGGTACTGAACCGGGGAACCAATTAAAAACCGGAGCACCAGGAGGGGTACTCAGACCCAGTATGAGGCCTAGAAGCCACTGGACAGAGTCAAAGTCACTGATTGGGGTCTGGACTTTAGGTCCTTTTCCCACCCAAGACCCGACTGAAGACAACAGCCCAACCAGAGGGATAGAAAGCCACTACCCAGGCATCGAGATCTCACGGGCCAGCATCTGCGGGCAAACGGGCTCTGTCAGCACACACCAAGCCGGGGAGCGGACTATCGTTGCTCAGGCATAGGAGTCACCATTCTTCTAAAAGTGAGGTGCAGGAGAAAGGCGGAAACCACCAACCTGAAAAAGAGGAGAAGCGCAGCAGGCTGCGGGCACCGTCCACCATCTTGTTTGGTTTACCAGAAACTCCAGTGTGTCTGTAATAGTGAGTATAAAAGTGCCCTTGGGCCGCGCACTGCACCAACAAGCCAGCACACATACCCCCTCCTCAACACCCTCGGGCCCCTGGGACCATCACCCCCTACCCACGGAGGGGTCAACACCAAGCTGCGCAACACCGTCCCTGGGAGCCTAGTCAACGGCAGCTGTGGTGTCCATCCATTCACCACAACCCATGGGTGGCGTCACAAACTTAACCCCCAAAAACAACCGTGGCCTTGGCTGTGGACCTCCCCACCGAACACTACCTCTAACGTAGCACCAGCATCCCTTTGAGCGACGTGATCCACGGGTCCGGGAGGAGCTCGAGCCACCCACCGCCGAGCCCGGATCAGAGCGGCTTGGCAGCCGGCCGAGCCCCGGGGCGGTACACATCGACCTCTTCTGGCGTCACGAACAGGATTGAACCCATCCACCTACCGGTGAAAGTGCGCCTTGAAGTAGCAGTCAGCGGTGTCCCATTGAAAAATTGCAGAGTTTGCCATCTTTCGGCAAGAAGTTTCCCGCCAAAGCCGTCTTCTCCAAGAAAAGAGCGGGAGAGTGAAGCCCCGCCGCCAGAGAACAGAGCGGTGCAGAAAGAAAGCGGTGTGACCCGAAAAGACCACGGGTGAAGCAGATGGAAAAATGTCGGCGTCCTCGGACGGGAGCGGAGCGGCACCCACCGCAGGAGCGGAGAAACCCAGAAGGAGCAGAGGTGGAGTAACCTTTGAGGATGGGGACTGTGGCCCGGGTGAGCTCCCTGCCAGAACCGCTGCTGGTTGGAGCGGGAGCTGGGCCTATTCTGCGTGAAGGTAAGAGCGCAAAGCTTACAAGTGCTTTACTGGAAAGCAGAGCTCCACAGGATGGTCGCGGTGGTGTGGGCCCGGGAGCAGAGGCTCGCAGCTGCGGTACAGCGCCAAGACAAGGCCACACAGACCCCCTTGGCATCCCTCCTCAGTTGGGAGCCCGCCAGCCCTGCAACAGGCGAATCCGATGTGGTTCAGCTCATGGAAGAAGCGGTACCGGATACTCTGCCCCCGTCACCATTCCCGGTAGCGGCCTACAGCCGCAAAACCTACTGCACGTGGAAGGGGAGCCTGATGAATCATCTGACAGTCGACCACTATGGTCCCCTGCGGTGGTAGCCGCCTCAAAGTAGCAAGTTTTAAAAGTTCTAATCTTGTAAAGAACCCGCTGCTACGAAAACCCGTGTTCCTTTGTTGAACGTCCCCATGTTCCCGGGAGGCGCCATCAGGTACGCCGGGTGGAAGGAGCCAGACCCTGCCTGACTTGTTGACCGCCGTTGGGGTCGGAACCCAGTGGTGCCATCAGGGGTCATAGCCCTGGTGGAGGACGGCTGGGAGTTGTGAGGAGCGAGGACAGTTTTCATGAGTAGAGCCCGGCTTACCGTACCCGCACCACAGGCAGTGGGAGACGGGGTCCTTTGTGGACGGTGCCACTGTGAGTGAAGTGACAATGGGGGGGCCCCGTGCTGTCCTGTGGTGGACAGGCGAAAGCAGCTGGAGGAGGCTGCGTGGGCAGCAACATTCCGTGTTAGTAAATAATTCTGGACCGGCCTGCCCCGTTTCACACTCTCCGGAGAGGCAGGTTGGAGGATGGGCCTGCAGGGAAGTGATTTCCGAGGCCCGCCACTAATGCAACCGGTGGCGATCCTCAGGGTCCAGGGGTGCCCTAGACGTGGGGCCCCTGAGAGACAGCCGGGTATGGAACTCTGTACCCGTCCTGTAAAGCAAAACCTGGCCCGTTCCTGGACTGGGGAAGAGGGGTGCTGCCCGTTTCCTAGGGGCAGCATCAAGGTTCAGGTTGCTTGGGTGGGCAAGCGGAAGGACCCGATCCCGTTACCGTTAATAATAAAAATGTTTATATGTTTGCAACGGTTAAAGAATGTGCCTCCCGTAAGTTTAAAGCAACAAAATAAACCGGTGGTGGACGGGCAGCCCACGGACGGTCTGCATTAAACCAAGGGGGAATGTGACGACCTGGACTAGCCAGGTAGTCCCTTACACAAACACCTTCCCCTAAAAAGGTAACAACAGCCAACCTTAAAACCCTGAGTCACCCCTCTCAGGACTTGATGTTCACACCCGGGGGGTGGGGCCATGAAGTTGGCCACGCCCACCGAGGAGTTCAGAGAGCCTGAGGCGGAAAAAACAGAGAGTTCAGTGACAGGAGTGGAGTAGAGTGGTAGCAAAGAGTAGACGTCTGTGAGGGATCTGGGTCGGAACCCGGATACCCTGTGGCCAGGAGGCAGACGGTGGTGGCCGCTTGCAGGAGCTAGAATTACAGCCGGTGGAACCGTAAGGGACCGGGACCAGGTAGTGGCCCGCCGGTACTGAACCGGGGAACCGATTGGAAACCGGAGCACCAGGAGGGGTACTCAGACCCAGTACGAGGCCCAGAAGCCACTTTAACGAGTTGCATTCACTGATTGGGGTCTGGACTTTAGGTCCTTTCCCACCCAAGACCCGACTGAAGATAACAGCCCAACCAGAGGCATAGAAAGCCACCGCCCAGGCATCGAGATCCCATGGGCCAGCGTCTGTGGGCAAACGGGCTTTGCCGGCACATATCAAGCCGGGGTGCGGACTACCATTACTCAGGCATAGGAGTCACCATTCTTCTAAAAGTGAGGTGCAGGAGAAAGGCGGAAATCACCAAACTGAAAAAGGGGAGAAGCGCAGCCGGCTGCGGGCACCGTCCACCATCTTGTTTGGTTTACCAGAGACTCCAGTGTGTCTGTAATAGTGAGTACAACAGTGCCCTCGGGCCGCGCACTGCACCGCACTGCACCAACAAGCCAGCATGCATCCCCCCTCCTCAACACCCTCGGGCCCCCGGGACCATCACCCCCTACCCACGGAGGGGTCAACACCAAGCTGCGCAACACCGTCCCTGGGAGCCTAGTCAATGGCAGCAGTGGTGTCCATCCATTCACCACAACCCTTTGGGTAGCGTCACGAACTTAACCCCCAAAACAAAAGCGGCCTTGGCCGTGGACCTCCCCACCGAACACCACCCCTCATGTAGCGCTGCCCACCGACGAGCCCGGATCCGAGTGGCTCGGCAGCCGGCCGAGCCCCGGGGAGGTACATCACCGATTAACGATTTTGCACGTTTTTGCGACGATTTAAAATCGCTCATAGGTGTCACACACAACGACATCGCTAACGCGGCCGGATGTGTGTCACAAATTCCGTGACCCCAACGACATCGCTTTAGCGGGTAGTGGCCGCCGGTACCGTTTTAGCGATGTCGCTTTAGCGATGTCGTAGCGTGTAAAGCGGCCTTAATACTAGAGACTGCAGGGTGGAGAGAAAGTGAATAAGAGAAAAAAGGACTTAACATGCAAAAATTTTGTGTAACCATAGTAAGTCAAAATTATAACCAGTTATAATGCATATAAAATCATTTTTATTACAAAAAATTTGAAAACAAGGTTGGATTGTCAAAATCATACAGAAAAGTAGTATAACAGGATAAACAAGGACAAAAGAAGCAGCACATAAACCCAAACATGAGGGGTGTAAAGGGCTGACTAATAATTAACCCACAGAAAGTATAATTAGATGAATAGATATAAACAACATTCCATGGGGGATGGGGTGAGTTGGATCAGGTGAAGCAAGGGTTAAATAAAGTAACAACCGAAAACCTATAAAGCCACAGTCCATTGTGCTATATAATATATCACTTAGCTCAAACAAAGCTTTAAAGAATAAAACGGCATAAGAGACGTAGTTTAAACAGAGTCAAACTCACCCATATGCGAAGTCACGCCGGTATAGTCGAAGATCGTGTGCCCCTACGCGTCTCGCTCAAAGCTTCATAAGGGGGAGGTAAGATGGAAAAAGTGCCGAGGGTGGAGGGAAAGAGGCTGATACTAGAGACTGCAGGGGAGGGAAAGTGGCTAATACTAAAGATTGCAGGGGGGAGGGAAAGTGGCTAATACTAGAGACTTCAGGGGTAGGGAAAGTGGCTAATACTAGAGACTGCAGGGGGTAGGGAAAGTGGCTAATACTAGAGACCGCAGGGGGAGGGAAAGAGAGTAATACTAGAGACTGCAGGGGGGAGAGAAAGAGAGTAATACTAGAGACTGCAGGGGGAGGGAAAGTGGCTAATACTAGAATCTGCAGGGGGGGAGGAAAAGAGGCTAATACTAATGACTGCAGGGGGGAGGGAAAGAGGCTAATACTAGAGACTGCAGGGTGAGGGAAACAGGCTAATACTAGAGACTACAAGGGTGAGGGAAAGAGGCTAATACTAGAGACTGCAGTGGGGAGGTAAAAAGGCTATTACTAGAGACTGCAGGGGGCAGGGAAAGAGGCTAATTCTAGAGACTGCAGGGGGGAGGAAAAGTGGCTAATACTAGAGACTGCAGGGGGGAGGGAAATAAGCTAATACCACAGAACGCAGGGGAGAGGGAAAGAGGCTAATACTAGAGACTGCAGGGGGGAGTGGAAGAAAGGCTAATACTAAAGACTAGAGGGGGGAGGGGAAGAGAGGCTAATACTAGAGACTAGAGGGGGGAGGGGAAGAGAAGTTAATAGTAGAGACTGGAGAGAGGAGGAGGGAATGAGAGGGCCTATTGCTGTAGAGGGGGGGTAAGAGGACCTGTTGCTGTAGAGGAGTGTTAAGAGGGCCTGTTGCAGTAGAGGGGGGTAAGAGGGCTTATTGCTGTAGAGGGGGGGGTAAGAGGGCCTATTGCTGCAGAGGGTGGGTAAGAGAGCCTATTGCTGTAGAGGGGGGGTAAAGGGACCTATTGCTGTTGAGGAGAGGTAAAGGGGCTATTGTTGTAGAGGGGGAGGTTGGGGAGCCTATTGCTGTAGATGGGGGTTAGGGGGTCTATTGCTGTCGAGGGGGGTTTAGGGTTTACAGAGTAAGAAAGTGCAAGGGACAAAATCGATAGGGAAAGTAAGGACTCAGTACGGAGAGGGGGGGCAACATGGGGAGCTCATTATGGAGAAGGGACAGCATGATGATTCAATATGGGAAGGGGCAGTGTGAAGACTCAGTATGGAAAGGGGGCAGCATACGTGGGCTCAGTATGGAGTGGATCAATGTAAGGGACTCAGTATGAAAAATAGGATAGTGTGATAGCGTGAGGTAGCTTTATAGTCTCAGTATGATAAGTGGGGAAGCATGGAGGTCTCATGGAAAAGAGGCAGGCAGCATTGGGAGCTCATTATGGAGAAGGGGCAGCATGGGAGGTTCAGTATGGAGAGGGGCAGTGTGAAGGCTCAGTATGGACAGGGGCAGCATGCATGGAACATTGTGAGGACAGTGTGCAGGTCATGAATCATAATTGAGGAAGGTGTGGTGGGTATAATTTATAAGGGGGGGCTATGTGGTGTTTTTGCTTATTAGTGGGCAGTGTGACATTCATAGTACACAAGGGCGGACAGTGTGGCGGTCATAGTATACAAGGGAGGACAGTGTGGTGGGAATATTTTATAGGAAAGGATAGCATGGAGGCCATGTACTATAAGAGGCACATTGTGGAGTAATATTTTTTTACAGGGAGCACAGTGAGGAGCAATAACTTTTTCAGGGGCACAGCACAGGGCTCATTTAAGCCACAGCATTAATTCAGGAACATTGTGATGACACTGTTATTTTTCAGGGCACAATGTCAGGATGTGCTGCAGAAGACTGGAGAAGAGGGAAGTCTGCAGAGACGAGCTGTGGATGTGACATCATTATGTAGTCAGGGACATGAGAAAACAGAGATCGGTGAGTGAATTATCACAGACCTTACACTAAACTAACATTTCCACGTTTAGGGGAAACACGAATGACTGGAGTGCTTCTGTAATATTTGCAGAAAAATCTACCTTTTATTTAATATGTACGGTAAATGAGGGCGCTTTGGTGCACGGTTTACACATTTCCACTCACCATGAATTGCTGCAGTGATCCCTCCTGTTCCAAGTCTGCAGTCACCTGCTGGTTAGGTGTGTCCAGGTATTTCCCAAAAAAAAGTTCCAGTGCTGCAATTCAGGAATCCATAAAAATTCTTTTATTTAATCCAAGTATTAAAACATCAAATGAGTCTATACAGGCATGTACATTATACAGGCATGTACACTATACAGGCATGTACAGACTAGAGATGAGCGATGTTCGAGGTTCGCCAATTTCATGTTCAAGTGATTTTGGGGGGTGTTCGGGTGTTCGAGTCATTCGACGAACTCGAACAATTTGGTAAACGTTCGGCAGTTCGAGATACGTTCGAGAACGGTTCAAGCACCAAAAGCGTGGCTTTTCAGAGTAAGTATGTGCGCACCTTTCGTATCTGATTGCGTCCTGCGTCCCCAGCACAATCCCTCTCTCTTTCCTGCTCACCGATCACGGGCATCTCGCTGCATGGCTGTTACAAATCTCCAGCGGCATTTCCTCTTTAGAAAATGGTTGCCACTTCATTAGTCAATTAGTTATTCCGTGCTTTCCCTGCCCACCGGCGCCCATGATTGGTTGCAGTCAGACACGTCCCCACGCTGAGTGACAGCTGTCTCACTGCAACTAATCAAAGCCGCCGGTGGGCGGCTCTATATCGTGCAGTAAAATAAATAAATTAAAAAAATATATATGCAGTTCCCCCCATATTTGATACCGGCCAGGATAAAGCCACACGGCTGGAGGCTGGTATTGTCAGGATGGGGAGCACCACATTGTGGGGAGCCCACCACCCTAACAATATCACCCAGCAGCCGCCCAGAATTGCCGCATCCATTAGATGTGACAGTCCCGGGCCTCTACCCAGCTCATCCCGAATTGCCCTGGTGCGGTGGCAATCGAGGTAATAAGGAGTTAATCATGCCAGGTGTCTCCCCGAGACACCTTCCATGATTAAACTGTAAGTGAAAGTAAAGAAACACACACAGCGAAAAATCCTTTATTTGGAAAAAAAGACAAAAATAAACTCATTTACCTTTTTATTAATCCCCAAACAACAATCCAGGTCCAAAGTAATCCACACAACACTGTTAGCTCTGCTACATGAAGATGACAGGGAGCGATCTGTGTCCTCTCCACGTAGCACCTGAAGTGAGCCACGCTGTCACCAGACTTCACTCTGCAATGTAGACGTCAAGATTACCCAATCTGCCTATGTTTCTCATTAGAGCCAGTGGCTCAATGGATAGAGCTCCTGTCTAAGAAGCATGAGTTCGAGTCCTGGCCGTCTTGGTAAAAAATGTATTTTGTTTTAAATTATAATTATTTATTTATAATTATTTAATTTAATTATGCACTGAGGGGAGGAGCTGGACATTAGCTGTGAGTCGCGGGCCAGTCCTCTAAAATAGGAGCAGATCACGGAATGAGACTGCATTGCTCTCTCTCTCTCTCTCTCTCTCTCTCTCTTTTTCTCTATTTTTCTCTCTCTCTCTTTCTCTCTCTCTCTTTTTCTCTCTTTCTCTCTCTTTCTCTCTCTCTTTCTCTTTTTCTCTCTTTCTCTCTCTCTCCCTCTCTCTCTCTCTCCTCTCTCTCTCTTTTTCTCTCTTTCTCTCTCTCTCTTTTTCTATATCTCTCTTTGTCTCAGTCTCTCTTTTTTCTCTTTTTCCCTCTCTCTCTTCTCTCTCCTCTCTTACTCCCTCTCTCTCTTTTTCTCTCTCTTTTTCCCTCTGTCTCTCCTCTCTCTCTTCTATCTATCGCTCTCTCTCCCTCTCTCTCTTTTTCTCCCTCTTTCTCTCTCTTTTTCTTTCTCTCGCTCTCTTTTTCTCTCTCTTTTTCTCAGTCTCTCTTTTTCTCTTTTCCCCTCTCTCTCTCTCCCGCTCTCTCTTCTCTATTCTCTTTCTTTTTCTCTCTCTCTTTCTCTCTCTCTCTCTCAGACCTGGCGATGATAAGCTGATGTGGTCACCTGACGGAATCAGCTGACACTATAAGTCGAGCGGTGAGGCCAGCTTTTTACCGCCCGGCCGACTAAACTATCAGCTGATGCTGTCGGACAGGTGTCTGCACAGAAGTGTGTATTTTTTTTTACACTGATGCATCAGCTGATTGTATAAAAGCCATTTATACAATCAGCTGCTGTGTCATATGATTCAGGCCCTTGAACCTGACACATTATCTGATTGCTTTGCCTTCCAGCAAACCGATCAGATGATATTGGATCCGGATTGGACGGCGCGGGACCCTTGACCCAGGATTACTGCGGAGGGGGGTTCTTTATTTCAATAAAGATGGAGTCCCTAATTGTGTTGTGTTTTATTTCTATTAAAAATATTTTTATGTGTGTTGTGATTTTTTGTTATCTGTACTAGAAATTCATGGTGGCCATGTCTAATATTCGCGTGACACCATGAATTTCGGGCTTAGGGCCAGTTGATAATATACAGCTAGCCCTAACCCCATTATTACCCAGCGAGCCACCTGTTACCAGGGCAGCTGGAAGAGTTGGATACAGCACCAGAACATGGCGCTTCTATGAAAGCACCATTTTCTGGGGCGGTTGCGGACTGAAATTCGCAGCAGGGGTGCCCAGAAAGCTTGGGCACCCTGAACTGCGGATTCCAACCCCCAGCTGCCTAGTTGTATTTGGCTGGACACAAAAATTGGGCAAAGCCCACGTCATTTTTTTTTTTTTAAATTATTTCATGAAATAATTAAAAAAAAAAGGGCTTTCCCATATTTTTGGTTTCCAGCCGGGTACAAATAGGCAGCTGGGGGTTGGGGGCAGCTCGTAGCTGCCTTCTGTACCTGGCTAGCATACAAAAACATGGCGAAGCTCACGTAATTTTTTGAGGGGGCAAAAAACTCCTGCATACATTCCTGGATGGAGTATGCTGAGCCTTGTAGTTCTGCAGCTGCTGTCTGCTGTCTGTCTGTATGGAGGAGAGCAGACAGCAGCTGCAGAACTACAAGGCTCAGCATGCTCCATTCACTAGTGTATGCAGGAGAGCAGACAGCAGCTGCAGAACGATAAGGCTCAGCATGCTCCATTCACTAGTGTATGCAGGAGAGCAGACAGAAGCTGCAGAACTACAAGGCTCAGCATACTCCATCCAGGACTGTATGCAGGAGTTTTTTGCCCCCCCAAAAAAATGACTTGGGCTTCGCCATAATTTGTATGCTAGCCAGGTACAGCAGACAGGTATGGCTACCCCCAACCCCCAGCTGCCTATTTGTACCCGGCTGGGAACTAAAAAAATAGGGAAATAATTAAAAAAAAATCGACATGGGCTCGCCTTATTTTTGTGTCCAGCAAGGTACAACTAGGCAGCTGTGGATTGGAATCTGCAACACAGGTTGGCCCGAGCTTTCTGGGTGCCTCTGCTGTGAATTGCAGTCCGCAGCCGCCCCAGAAAATGGCGCTTTCATAGAAGCGCCATCTTCTGGCGCTGTATACCACTCTTCCAGCAGCCCTGAAGCCGGGTGGCTTGCTGGGTAATAATGAGTTAATACTAACTTTGTTTTACTACCTAGTATTAAACCAGAGATTCTTAATGGCAGGCAAGTTTGACCCGGTCATTAAGAATCTCCAATTAAGGGTTAAAAAAAAGACACAACAGAGAGAAAAAATACTTTAATAGAAATAAATACACAGATACACTTAGAGACTCCATGTGTATTACTCCCTCTCATCCCTCCACGATCCATGGTCTTCTATCTTCTTTCTCCTTCAACCTATGCAGCTCTGCTACATCAGACAGCACTGCATGGGAGGAAGAACGCTGCTGCTCCCGTGCAGTCTATTCACTCAGTGAGTGAGCAGAAGCTGCGTACTGTAAGCGATGACGTCACCGCTGACAGGTGGGTTACCATAGCAACGGTGTTCCGATCACGTGATTCCCTTTGCCGCAATTCACCGGCTGTGGCATCTAGTCCTTGTATGTGGGCTGACTCTGTAAACATGCATGGACGGGGAAGCCGACCATGTGCCAGAGCATTTTGCCGGTACACGAAGATGCTGGAATGATCACCGCGTACCGGAGAGATGCACTGACAGGACCTAGCATGACGTCTAGCCATGTGACCAGTCTGTAGTCAATGAGATAATAGACACGTGACTGGTCACATGCTATTTTGAAGTCACGATAGGTCCTATCATCAGTGCTGGTTACCAGGAGGACGCAGCAAATATCGGAAGGAAAAGCGGCGGGAGACAGAGTGCAGGACGCGTCGCTGGGTCCTGTAAGTGTTATGGCAATGTTTATTAACTGTATGTGTACATGTATAATGTGTTTTTATGTGTTTGTGTTTGCCTCCCATTGTTTTCAATGGGGTTCGAGTGGTTCGTCGAACGGTTCATCGAACGTTCGTTGAACGGGGCCTCCGTTCTACGAACCGAACTCGAATGCCTGGGGGGTGGCTCATCACTAGTACAGACTCATATGATGTTTTAATACTTGGATTAAGTAAAATAAAATAATTTTTAGGGATTCCTGAATTGCAGCTTGGAACTTTTTTTGGGAAACTTCGGTGCACGGTTGGTGTGGTCTTTGCTTCAGTGCACCGTTGCGTGCTGTTTGCTTCGGTGCACCGTTGGCATGGTCTTTGCCTCAGTGCACCGTTGACGTGGTCTTTGCTTTGGTGCACCGTTGGCGTGGTGTTTGCTTCGGTGCACCGTTGGTGTTGTCTTTGCTTCAGTGCACCGTTGGTATGGTCTTTGCTTCGGTGCACTGTTGGTGTTGTCTTTGCTTCGGTGCACCATTGTTGTGGTCTTTGCTTCGGTGCACTGTTGGTGTAGTCTTTGCTTCGGTGCACCATTGGCGTACTGTTTGCTTCGGTTCTCCGTTACGCCCTCGTATTTGTATTTTATAGTCTTTATTGAAAGCGCTCCATTAGTAAACGTGAGTGCTGTCTAAAATCCGCTTAGATGTCTGATATTACTGTGCTGTCAATCAACACAAGAGACTGGCTTTAAACATTGATTAGAGTGGAGATTTTTACCATCTCATAATCTGTAAATCTGTCGTATAATGATATCTATATTAAAGGGAATTAGAAACAAAAAGTAAAGGATATGGTTTGCCTGTTAGAACATTAATATTTATCAGAATATAAAGATCATATCTTTGGTATTTGTACACAGTGGTGGAAATTATATTGCGGATATTAGGAAAGCCCATAAACTAGGGTCCCCAACCTATTGCTCAGGAGCCTCATGTGGCTCATGGAGCTATCATATGCTGCTGGCGGCTATCTGACAGCTTGTTGCATTAGCACCTGGTCTAGCAAACAGTCATGAAGGGCAGGGCTCCAGATGGTGAAATAAGTGACGAGGCCCACACAGAAGAGAGGATCTGCATAACCATATACTGGCCTTGGGGGTTTAGAGAAAAGGTAACTGCTAAATTGAAGACAGGATGATGCTACCTGTTAGTGGAGGCGATTGCAGTTGGATGTGGCTGTGTGGTGGAAGTGCATGATGTGAAAATACTTTGTGTATTTTGTAGGAACCCTTGGATTGTGGTATACTGCCTTGGTGTGATGTCGATGGAAAAGCTTTGGCTGTCGATATGCCGGTAATTGGGGCTCTGTGTATCACTATTGTAAGGAGCTGGATGTGGCTCATAATCTTGTCTCAAAGATGAATATGATCGTGACCGCCTCTCACAGCTGAATGTGGCTTTCACAGTCAATAAGGTTCTGGACTTAAGCCCACTTTACACGTTGCAATTAGTTGTACAATCACATTTGCGATGTGACACGCCCAGGTTGCATACGGGATCTATCAGATTTCACGTTGGTCGTTCATTTGCTGTCACACGTGCGTTAGTAGTCTATGTTAAATTGGTCAATTTTGTGTGCGATCCTTTAGATCATGTGTTCTGTGACGTATGCATTGAGCACCTTTTTTTTTTTTTATTTATTGACTTGCCAAGCGTGTGTAATGTGGGATGCGTTTTTACTATGTCATCTGCCATTCAGCTCTGCTACATGGCCGCTAACAGCAGACACAGACAGCCATGTAGCAGAGCTGAATGGCAGATGACAGCAGACACAGACAGAGCCGCACTGTCAGAATGAACTCGGGTGAACTTCACCCGACTTCATTGTGATGCTGCGGCTCTGTCTGTGTCGCGTCCTGATTAGCGGTCACCAGTGAAGACTCATCGGTGACCGCTAATCTCCTGAGTAACTGAAGTTAGCAGCCCTCTCTCATATACTCACCGATCCCCGGCGCCGCGTTGCACGGCATTCACACTGCTCCGGCGGCTTTTACTGTTTTGAAAAAGCCGGCCGCCCATTAAACAATTTCGTATTCCCTGCTTTCCCCGCCCACCAGCGCCTATGATTGGTTACAGTGAGACACGCCCCCACTCTGAGTGACAGGTGTCACACTGCACCCAATCACAGCAGCCGGTGGGCGTGTCTATACTGTGTAGTGAAATAAATAATTAAATAATTAAAAAAAACGGCGTGCGGTTCCCCCCATTTTTAAAACCAGCCAGATAAAGCCATACGGCTGAAGGCTGGTATTCTCAGGATGGGGAGCTCCACGTTATGGGGAGCCCCCCACCCTAACAATATCAGCCAACAGCCGCCCAGAATTGCCGCATACATTAGATGCGACAGTTCTGGGACTGTGCCCGGCTCTTCCCGATTTACCCTGGTGCGTTGGCAAATCGGGGTAATAAGGAGTTATTGGCAGCCCATAGCTGCCAATAAGTCCTAGATTAATCATGTCAGGCGTCTATGAGACACCCTCCATGATTAATCTGTAAGTTACAGTAAATAAACACACACCCGAAAAAATCCTTTATTAGAAATAAAAACACACACATATACCCTGGTTCACCACTTTAATCAGCCCCAAAAAGCCCTCCATGTCCGGCGTAATCCAGGATGATCCAGCGTCGCATCCAGCGCAGCTGCATGGAGGTGACCGGAGCCGCAGCAGACACAGCCGCTCCGGTCACCTCCACACAGCAAATGAACACAGCCGCGCGATCAGCTGCTGTCACTGAGGTTACCCGCGGCCACCGCTGCATCCACCGGTGGCCGCGGGTAACCTCAGTGACAGCAGCTGATCGCACGGCTGTCTTCATTTGCTGCATGGAGGTGACCGGAGCTGCTGTGTCTGCTGCGGCTCCGGTCACCTCCATGCAGCTGCGCTGGATGCGACGCTGGATCATCCTGGATTACGCCGGACAAGGAGGGCTTTTTGGGGCTTATTAAAGTGGTGAACCAGGGTATATGTGTGTGTTTTTATTTCTAATAAAGGATTTTTTCGGGTGTGTGTTTATTTACTGTAACTTACAGATTAATCATGGAGGGTGTCTCATAGACGCCTGACATGATTAATCTAGGACTTATTGGCAGCTATGGGCTGCCAATAACTCCTTATTACCCCGATTTGCCAACGCACCAGGGTAAATCGGGAAGAGCCGGGTACAGTCCCAGAACTGTCGCATCTAATGTATGCGGCAATTCTGGGCGGCTGTTGGCTGATATTGTTAGGGTGGGGGGCTCCCCATAACGTGGAGCTCCCCATCCTGAGAATACCAGCCTTCAGCCGTATGGCTTTATCTGGCTGGTTTTAAAAATGGGGGGAACCGCACGCCGTTTTTTTTAATTATTTAATTATTTATTTCACTACACAGTATAGACACGCCCACCGGCTGCTGTGATTGGGTGCAGTGTGACACCTGTCACTCAGAGTGGGGGCGTGTCTCACTGTAACCAATCATAGGCGCCGGTGGGCGGGGAAAGCAGGGAATACGAGATTGTTTAATGGGCGGCCGGCTTTTTCAAAACAGTAAAAGCCGCCGGAGCAGTGTGAATGCCGTGCAGCGCCAGGGATCGGGGATCGGTGAGTATATGAGAGAGGGGGATAGACTGACATGGACTGAGAGTGAGGGACAGAGATAGTGACGGACTGACAGAGATTAGTGCATGACAGACATTGTGAGGCGCTTCAGAACGCAGCTTTTTAGCTGCGCTCTGAAGCAGACCTTTTTTAAGCTGTGGTGCAGAGCGCACACCTGCGCACATAGCATCAGACAACAAAATCGTATGAGGGATGTCACACGTTACAATTGACTAGGTTCGTGCAACAAAACGCTCAATTCTAGAGAATGATACGATGTGTTTGCGATCAACGGTTTTGCGTTCAATCCTGATCGCATGTAGCTGTCACACGCAGATACCTCACAAACGATGCCGGATGTGCGTCACTTACAACTTGACCCCAACGACGGATTGTGAGATATATTGAAGCGTGTGTAGCGGGCTTTAGAGAATGGTTTTCACATCTTACCATTTAAGGCCCCGTTTCACGCAACAACGGATCTAACGATATATCGCCGGGGTCATGGATTCCGTGATGCACATCTAGCATCGTTAGCGATGTCGTTGCGTGTGACAGCAAGGAATGACCGTTAACGATGGAAAATACTCACCTTATCGTCCATCGTTAACACGTCGTTCATTTTTAAAAAATTGTTGATTGTTGAGCACGCAGGTTGTTCGTCGTTCCCGAGGCAGCACACATCGCTACATGACACACCTCGGGAACGACGAGCTGCAGCTCACCTGCGGCCACCGGCAATACGAAAGGAAAGAGATAGGCGGGATGTTACGTCCCGCTCATCTGCGCCCCTCCGCTTCTATTGGGCGGCCGCTTAGTGACGCCGCTGTGACGCTGCATGGACCACCCCCTTAGAAAGGAGGTAGTTTGCCGGCAACAGCGATGTCGCTAGGCAGGTAAGTACGTGTGACTGCTCTAAACGATTTTGTGCGCCACGGGCAGCGATTTGCCCGTGACGCACAAACAACGGGGGCGGGTGCTTTCACCAGCGATATCGCTAGCGATATTGCTGCGTGTAACACCTCCTTTACATATAACAAGTAAAATAGAGGTATTTCTGGTACCTTTACTAATTGCACATTGCACAAGTGTAGCAGAGACCAGTTAACAGGGAGCATTATGCTCTGACATATAGTGCATGCGCATTACAATACTTTGATCTGCCCTGAGTAGGGCAGATCAAATTGCACTTGCGCAGAAACTCAATGGCAGCTAGTGTGCATGACATAGGACAAGTCATGCACACTTGGCTCAGAAGAAGGAGGACGGCAATCGCCGCAGAGAGAAGGTGTCGGACCGGAGAGCAGTGACACCCACCGTACCGGACTGCCCCTTACGTGAGCATCATAAAAGTGATGGCCTGGGCTCTTATATACAGTATTCTGGAATGCTGTATATAAGGCCTCAGTGGTGGTGGCTGCAGCTTATTAGTCACCAAAGCTGGTGACAGGTTCCCTTTAATATTTACATAAACATCAATATGAAAGATGCCATGAATTCTATTTACTAAGAATATATATATATATATATATATATATATATATATATGTATATATATATATATATATATATATATATATATATATATATATATATATATATATATATAGTGTACAGTACAGGAAAATGCCTTCAAAAGCTCATTTGTCTGGTTACTATGTTTTATCTGAAGCTCCATTTCTTAAAATGTACAGAATCAGTAGAATAGAAGTAAACTTTGCTTTTTCATGGGACTATGAAGCCACTTTTTTCTCTAAATTCATATTTACCTGTTGCGCTCTACTTTTGTATGCTTAGAAGGTCACCAGTGACCCTGCATGTGTTCCTGTAACTACCTTGCGTGAATGGCAAGGAAACAATATTCTACACATCATATGTGCTATTTTTTTGTGACATTTTGTAGTTACAAAATGTGCTGGTCACAGGGAAAGACATTTGACATCTGCTGTTTTGAAAAATGATTATTCGAAGCAGAGGCTGCTAACAAAAAGAAATCAGCAGGTTGTCACTATTTCTGTGACCAAACAAATATCCTCAAACATTCTGCTATTTTGAAAACTATATGTTGGTTTTAGAACAAAACCCTTTAAAGTATTGAAAGGAGAACAAGATTATGTATTATGCCCACTAGCGGACACAGACAGAAAAGGGCCCCTGTGCAAAAACAGTATATGGGTCCTCTTTGGTACAAAAACTCATCAAAATGCAGGTAGAAATGGGCCCCCTTACCTCTTGGGCCAATGTGCAATTGCACAGATTGCATCAGTGATCTGTCCGCCCCGGGTATGCTTTTATTTAATATTAGGATAGATACAGTATATCAATCTCAATCATCTTTATATTCATAAGATTTTTTTAACCAAATCTGCTGAAAGTTTGCTCCAAACACCTGCACTTTGAGAAAAATAATCAATTTTAACATTAATTCTGATATTCAACTCAATTAATTTCAGATTGTAAATCTGGATCTTCTATTTCGTTTCTTATTAAAAACACTTCCCCCCAACCCTTGTTTAAAATGTATATGGTATTGCAAGCTTTTTTTCCTGTTAACAAAACAATTACACGCAAACTATCATTTTATGCCAAAGACATTCACCTCTGACAGATATTGGTGCTAAAGTATGTCCATCAGCTGCTATATTAGCGCATCAGCTCCTATGATTAATTTGCAAACTGCCGATAGCCAAATATGGTCTCACTACAGCGCTATTTAGTGGATCTTACCTTACCAATCATTCTACTTACTTTTCCTATCACCTGGCCACATTGTTGACTTACTGTGAGGCTGTCATAATATAAACCTTAAATAGTGATGGGTGAGCACTGAAATGCTCAGGTGGTCATTAATCAAGTGAAGCAATATGTAATGCTTGTGTGCTTGTCTTGAGTAAATAGAAGTCAATGGGAAACTTAAGCATTTTTCTGGAAAACCCTCCAAGGAGGAAGAGTAAGAGAGACCATACATTTGGCTCTGCTTTGCTATATCTGTCTCATTCAGATGTATCAGAGCAGACACAGATATGCAGTCTTTGACTGTGTTACACCTGACATTCTCTGCACTGCTAGATCTGACCATCTCTGCTTGGCTACATCTGAATGAAATCATCAGATGTAACAGAGCAGAGACAGATGTAGCATATCAGACCATCTCTGCTCTACTCCATTTGATGGATTCTGTTCTGCTACATCTGATCATATCTGCACTGCTACATCTGAACATATCTGCTCTGCTACATCTCACTCAGATGTAGAAGAGCTGAGATGATAAGATGTAGCAGAGCAGAGAAGTCAAAGACGCTACATCTGTCTCTCCTCATCTACATCTGACCATCTCTCTCAGATGTAGCAGAGCTTAGACGGTCAGATGCAGTGGTGTAACTAGAGTTTGATGGGCCTCGGTGCAAAGGTTGGACATGGGCCCCCAACCGTACACAGACACTCGGGGTACATGATAATGATGCTAACACTCGAGGTACGGGATAGTGTGGCTGACACTTAGCTCTTTCCCTCAGCACCCATGCTTCCTATTATCTGAAATCCCTCTATCAGCACCCAGCTTTTCTATATTCTGATAGCCATCTTGTCCTCAGCACCCACCTTCACCATACTCTGCCATATCTTTCCCATGATATCAGAGCTTGGGAAACATGTATAGCAGAGAATGGGAAAGCTGGGAGCTGAGGGAAAGAACCTCTTTCCCTCAGCACAAAACTTTCCCATCCCATGCTTGTATCTTTCTCCCCCTCATATATAGCTCTCCAAATACAATAATGGCCCTCACATAGCCTTCCATATAGTATAATGGGTCCCAGATAACCCTTCATATATTATGCTGCACCCATAGTGCAACAGGATGGTGAGCTCAAGAGAACCCCACCCAGAGAAGGGATGCAAGACTCTGAGCGATGAGGGAAACGGCACCATTACTCTGCAGGAAGTTGAGGAAGAAGCAGCGTTTGCTAGTGAAGGTGATGTTGGCGAGTGAAGGTCCTAAGAATGGTAAAGAAGTTACATTGTGCTTGTTGCACCAAGTAATTGGGACAGTTTAAAGTTTCTGTAAGGCCACATTTAAGCAGGTCTAAGACCAATGTACCTGGGACTCCCTCATGTTGTTGACCAAAGATTGCTGAAGGTATTTTACCATTTCCCAGTTTTGTTGCTCTCGTTGGGCATCCCCTGATGGATTCAGAGATGTCCTAGCTGCAATCCAGGATAGACATTGCCCCTATGGGACTGTATCCCTGTCCTTAAGACTGATGGAATGAAAATGGAGTGTACCCTTGATGTAAGGGTTACCTTTAAGGGATGGACTGTGTTATTTTGGATTGAAAGCTCTTGCATAAAGAAGACCAAGGTTAACCCAAGGGAATAACTATAAATGCATACAGTCGCACACTGAAAAAGCCAAAAATGTACAAGGGAAAATATGGCACTGCATTACTGCAAAAGAGAGATATTTAGTTTATGTATTGGCCAATGCATGTAAGCCTGGAAACCAACGGCAAGGTATATCTCTGTAATCCGGGAACCTAACTTAAATGCCACTATCTAGGTAAAAACATCCGTATCTGGGCAAAATGCCACTATTTGGATTACAAACCTCCCTGTATGGGCAGCTAGGCTCCTGCTATAATGGTTATGAACACAGCCAGGTCTTAGGGTGGAGTGCTCAGTCAGAAAAAGACTCACTAGAAATATCAAAAAACTGACCCGAACATCCAACAACCATAACCATGGTTATAACCATTATAGCAGGAGCCTAGCTGCCCATACATGGAGGTTTGTAGTCCAAATAGTGGCATTTTGCCCAGATACGGATGTTTTTAACCTAGATAGTGGCATTTAAGTTAGGTTCCCGGATTACAGAGATATACCTTGCCGTTGGTTTCCAGGCTTACATGCATTGGCCAATACATAAACTAAATATCTCTCTTTTGCAGTAATGCAGTGCCATATTTTCCCTTGTACATTTTTGGCTTTTTCAGTGTGCGACTGTATGCATTTATAGTTACTATGTTTTTTTCAGTTAGCACCTGTTCACATTTGTTGGATGTGTGGGTCAGTTTTTTGATATTTCTAGTGAGTCTTTTTCTGACTGACCACTCCGCCCTAAGACCTGGCTGTGTTCATAACCATTGTAACAGGAGCCTAGCTGCCCATACATGGAGGTTTGTAGTCCAAATAGTGGCATTTTGCCCAGATACGGATGTTTTTAACCTAGATAGTGGCATTTAAGTTAGGTTCCCGGATTACAGAGATATACCCTGTCGTTGGTTTCCGGGCTTACATGCATTGGCCAATACATAAACTAAATATCTCTTTTTTGCAGTAATGCAGTGCCATATTTTCCCTTGTACATTTTTGGCTTTTTTCAGTGTGCAACTGTATGCATTTATAATCAACAACATTAACAGAAATAAACACTTGAAATAGATCACTCTGTTTGCAATGACTATGTAATGTATGTGTGGCGCCCCTGACCCGGTCAGGCACCATTGAGTACAGCACCCATGCTGAGACAGTGCTACCAGGTAATCCTAATGGCCAGAATGAGGTATGTACGCAAGACACATAGCAACCAGTCTTCCACACACCAGTAGATGGGACCCTTGGGTAGTCTCCAGAGAGGGCTAGCCTTCAATTCTTATCAATGGGTGTAGCGGAGGGGCTGGGAACTAAAGTGCAGAGGTTGTCAGGAAAGGAGTGGAGCGAGCCAGTCTGGTAGTGGTGAGCGGCAGTCGCTAGAGGATACGCGCGTGGCCACTAGTCAGTCCCTGCGTGGTGTAGTTACAGTTGGCGGGGGAGACCGGTTACCGAGTCAGTCAGTCAGAGAGGACGGGGGCTGCTGGTGGCTAGGCACGTACAGGGAACAGGTCCCCAGAGCAGACTTCAGTTTTATCTATCTGCTAAACTTGCCGGTTAGGGGAACTACAAGTACCTCACCAACCACACAGAGTCCGAGCCTCAGCAGCAACGCAGGGACCCATAAGGAGACAGAGCTTGAAGCCATCTCACCTGGTCCACACTGCCGGCAAACAGTCCAAAAAGGGGAGAAAAGGCAGTAGCGACTCCCTGGATAGACCCCACGGTATTTCAAGTCAGGGGTTATCGGAACACAGAAGTGCTAGGAAGGCGAGCTAACTAGTTGCCCACAGACTGGTCCAAAGGAGCCCTGGTTCAACCTGGTTTATCTCAGCATCGCCCGGGTCAGCTCACCACAACAACAACTGAAGTGAGTAAAAAGCAGTTGAAAGACTTTTGGACTGAGCCTGAGTTATTCCTGACCCGCGATTCTACACACCTGAGCCCGTGGGGCCTGCCTCACTCACGGGAGGCCACTCCATATGACTGCAGACCCCATCAGCCCCAGACGCTCATAAAATCTGCAGTGGCGGTCATCCATATACCTGACCGCAAGCCGTAAGTGGCGTCACGACACATACAAAATCTGACATACCTGTTAGCCATATTAAAAGAAGCCCTGTGGCGTACCTGAAGAGGAATAACATCCTTGGGGCGACACATCTTCTTCTTTTGGCATCACAAACAGGATCCTGGACTAGACCCGTTTCGACGGGTGACAGTGTGCCTCAGCGGTCCGATTGAAAAATTTGAACTGCCGCCATTTTCTTTGCCACCGTTGAAAAGCGCGTCATCAGAAAGCTGCAGCTCACGCAGAAAAAGTAACCGCCCATGGGGAGGAGTGACAGTCCCAGAAATGGAAAGAGCACTCTGACCTTGTGAGAGGAGGAGATGGGGGCTGATCTGTCCCCGAACTGCTGAGACGTCCCAGTCCTGTGGGAAGAGAAGCAAAAACGAAACTAAGAAAAAAATCCGAACAGAACCTGAGGAGTGAGGGAAGAGGCAAGTTGGCGTCGGCAGAAGGTGATCCGAGGGAGCAGGGCTGGTCAAGGCCCATGACGGCGGAGGAGCTGGAAGCGGAGGTTAATGGAATTGCTGACCACATGGAGGAGTAGCGGAAATGGGAAGTAGCCGCCTGGAGACACAGAATGTTGATGGCGATCTGAAACCTTCAGCTGGCCGTGCAGCGAGGCCCGCCTGGAGGCGCTGCCCATGCTCAGCCTAAGCCACCGTCAGCGACAGCGACCCCACCACTGGATGTCTCCAGCATGACTCTGGGTGAGTCTGAAACTGTCCCTTACCTATCTGGTGTGCTGATTCTGACGGCGCTGCCATTGGAGGCAGACCAGATCAGGCCGCAACGCCTCCTGTTCCGGTTGCCCGACCAGAGATGGTCACAGACGGCCAGTCGCTAACCGGGGATCCAGTTCCTGCCCCCCACCAGAGACGGTCACAGCACCCCAGTCACTGACTGGGGATCCAGTTCCTGCCCCGATACCAGAGGCGATCACAGCGCCCCAGTCACTGACTGAGAAACCAGTTCCTGCGTCCCGACCTGAACCGGTCGCAGCACCCTCTCCGCAGGAGAGAGAGCTGGATACTCTGCCCTCGGCTCACCTGGTTGCTAGATAGCTGGTCAGCAAGCTGCTGTCCGGACCTGAAGCGGTCGCAGTACCCTCCCCGCTGGAGAGGGATCCTGAAGTCCTGCCACCGTCCTGCCCGGCTGCCGAAGGCTCAACCCCAGAGCTGCCACGTACCTGACCGGAGAAGGTCGCAGCACCCTCTGTCAGAGAGGGAGGCCATGAGAAAGTCAAGGCCACGCTGCTGTTTCCCCACTGACCGGAAGAGGTCGCAGCACCCTCCGCCAGGGAGGGAGAATAGGTCCTACAGCCTACCCGACCGCTGCTGTTTCTCCATCGACCAGAAGAGGTTGCATCACCCTCCGCCAGGGAGGGAGAACAGGTCCTGCTGCCAGCAGCAACCGATACCCCATCGCTGACCCGACTTGGCCAGGTCTCAGCAAGTCCCAGCGCTTACATTACCTGGTTGCCCGCTGATGACCAGGTGATGTCGATGCGGAGACCAGCCCACAGAGAGCGACGTCGGGTAAGAGCCAGGCACCCACGCCCCCTTGTGAAGCCCATTCCGGAGAGTGAACAATTAGAGGCCCGAGACTTGCAAGAAAAACAGTCCCTGCGGCGGACCAGATTCTGGTCTCGAGGTCCCCTCCACCTAGGAGTAGTGGAGGAGTTTAACTGTCACACGGGGTATGGATTTATTGTGGAAGCAGGTGTTAAAGAGGGAATTTTTGTGTCCCGACGGGATGTACAATCTCACTTGCAGCGGGGTCACCCTGGCCGTGATCTGTACATGGGGGACGTGATGGAATTTACGTGGCATAAAGGGAGAGAGACTGGTACGCTTTGGATGTGGTACCATGCCCAAAGGGGACCTCAGTGAGCCCAGGTTCCACTCCCACAGCTTCAACTAGGTCCCCATTGTCACCACTGCCAGGGGACGCCCATGACACAACGTCAGTGAGCCCAGGCCCTGGCACAGCCTCCCGGGGCCCTGACACTGCCACGGCCACAGCCGCCTGGCGCCCCCACACTGCCGCTGGCACAGCCTCCTGGGGCCTTGCCGCTGGCAGAGCCGCCTGGGGGCCCTAGCCCTGCCAGCAGTTACCAGCCTAGGGCCCTATGTGAAGCACACAGGGAGGGGGGTCACTAAGGACCTGTGGCCTACCGGGGGTGTTCCCCAGCACCCTGGTGGCCCAGACCGACCCTGGTCTGCAGTGACACAAAACCAGCCAATCCATGAGCTCCTATGCTGTGGTTGGCACTGCAGATAATCACAGACATCCGTAGTAGTATTTGAAACCCAGTTTTGGACTTGGGGAGGGTAAATAAAGTACATTTTCTTTCCTTATTACTTACTGAGCTTATAGGAAAGATGTTTCGAGAAGGCGACAACTCTTAAGACTAAATGAACATTGTATCTACTGCAATACATATTCTGCTTGAATACTTCAATGTTTTATATGCAAAGTTAAAAACATTACCTCCTATTTAAGAGCTCATTGTTTCCTTCTCACCAAGGAGGAGGTGGAGGGGGTTGAATTAAATCATTTGTTCCTCCGTTGTTTGTGTAGTTTTTGAAAATGTAAACGGCTGCCGCAATATTACGCATGCTGCAATAAAACATGTCAGCCACTAAATTAGCCCATCTATTGAAAGATTGGTTTAGTCACAGCAATCTGTGCAGTGAATATAAAACTTGAATATCCCTAATCGGAAGATGGATTCAGTCATGGGCTTGAGAAAAATACAATGGAGTAAACCGCTGCATTGTAAACTGGTGTTATATTCATAATGGAATAGAAAACTCCGCGCTGACAAGTACTGTAAGTGTCTGAGGGAAAGACCTCAAGGTCTTTTATGCAGCAGAATTCTGCTGAAAGCAAATCCACTGTGTTTTAGAAAAAAAAAATCCCAGAAGCAGCATTTTAATCCCGTCAGAAAGACTGTAATAGCTATAAAGCATGCTACTCTGGTCATCCATAAACACAGGTCTGATTTAAATCACATCAATTCTTGTCAATTTACTTGCACCAAGTGCGAAAAAAAACCAAAGCACTTACACAAAGACAATCGGTGAGCTGACCTGCTGCAAACGACAAGTCCTACCGTGGAAGATGGGTCTAGTTATTTGCACGTCTAATTGAGAGCTACTGTACTTGAGAGTGATATATTACCAAGCCGCCTTTCCTCTCCAGGTGGAAATGTGCATTAATGGAAAAGAAAGAAAAAGGAAATAACAACATTAATAAAAAACAAACAAATAATATCAAATAAACAAAATTATTATAATAATATCTCTAAATCATATTATTGGGCAATGGTCTTTGTTGTGCATGGAGAAGATCAATCATAAATCCTCCAATAATTAATATTATTATTATTATTATTTATTTATAGAGCACCATTGATTCCATGGTGCTGTACATGAGAAGGGGGTTACATAGAGAATACATTTACAACTTACAGTAGACAGACTAATACAGAGGGAAGAGGACCCTGCCCTTGCGGGCTTACATTCTATAGGATTTTGGGGAGGAGACAGTAGGTGGGGTGTAGGTTGGGCGGCAGCTCCGCACGGTGGTGAGGCGGCGGTTCCGCATGGTGGTGAGGTGGCGGCTCTGCACGGTGGTGAGGTGGCAGCTCCACACGGTGGTGAGGCGTCGGCAGCTCCGCACAGTGGTGAGGCGGCAGCTGTGGTGGTGGTGAAGCAGTGAGGTCATTGTAGATTATAGGAATTTCTGAACAGATGAGTTTTCAGGTTTTGTTTGAAGCTTGCAAGTGTAGCAGATAGTCTGACGTGTTGAGGCAGTGAATTCCAGGAGACGGGATGCTCGGGAGAAGTCTTGGAGGCGGATGCATGAGGAACGAATGAGAGAGGAGGAGAGAAGGAGATCTTGGGAGGACCGGAGATTACGTTTTAGAGAGAGAGATTAGTTCAAAGATATATGGAGGAGACAGATTATGGATGGCTTTGTAGGTCAGTGTTATGCGGGCTTTACACGTTATGATCTATCGTGCGATTGCTCGAGTGATCGTACCCGCCCCCGTCGTTTGTGTGTCACAGGCAAATCGCTGCCCGTGTCGCACAAAGTCGTTAAACCTCCGTCACACATACTTACCTGCTGAGAGACCTTGCTCTGGGCGGCGAACATCCTCTTCCTGACGGGCACAAGTGATCGTACCCGCCCCCGTCGTTTATGCGTCATGGGCAAATCGCTGCCCGTGTTGCACAAAGTCGTTAAACTGCCGTCACACGTACTTACCTGCTGAGCGACCTCGCTGTGGGTGGCGAACATCCTCTTCCTGAAGGGGGAGGAAGGTTCGGCGTCACAGCGACGTCACACAGCCACCGGCCAATAGAAGCGGAGGGGCGGAGATGAGCGGGATGTAACATCCCGCCCACCTCCTTCCTTCCGCATAGACGTCGGGTGCCGCGGGACGCAGATAAGCTGTGTTCATCATTCCCGGGGTGTCACACGGAGCGATGTGTGCTGCCCCGGGTACGATGAACAACCTGCGCCAGGAAAAATAAGCAATTTTTTAAAAATAAGCGACGTGTACACGACTCTTAAATTTGTGACCAATTCAGCGTCGCTCGGAGGTGTCACACGAAACAATGTCACAAGCGATGTCGGATGTGTGTCACGAAAACCGTGACCCCGACGATGCATCGCACGGTAGCTCGTCTCGTGTGACGCCCGCATTATACTGATCTCACACACATACATTTTTTTATCTAAAGTGAAAAAGGTTATTGTATGAGGTACAGGCTGCTCACCGCCATTACCATCCATTTACTCATAACAGTATATGTGTCACACTTGGACTAGGGAATGTCTGACGCACAGTGGAACACAGAGTTTATAATTAGATGGAAAGTGAGGGGAAGAATGAGCTCCACTAACCTCTGTAAATGAGTCCTTCCGCTCTTTGCTGTCAAGTACCTAGCTCCACACAGTCCCTCTACTCACCCTGGCTAGTGCAAAAGCTGGGGAATGCATTAGACCTCACCACTGATGTAATACGACAAAGGGGAGCATAGACAAAAAGGATATCTACAGACTTCCTCTATAGCAGCCAACTACCAGGGATGCTAGAAACAGAACTTCAGGAACAGGACTCAAGCAGCAGATCACCCACAGCTCCTAGAAACTTCATACCTCCATGGTAGCTAGTTCAGAATGTAATCTGTAACTGACATCATGTGATGGATCATGTGACTATTTAAAGAACATTGGAGTGGTCACAAACCGGCTGCACCTGAGATTGGACTAGCTATCAACGACCAGCAAGGAAAACAACATTATCTATTGCTGCACCAAAAGAAAGCAAACATGTTTAAAATCACAGAGCAATGAAGCTCAAATCTCAGAGCTGTCATAAGTCTCTCAAGGACGGGAGACACTCATGACACTATTTTATTATGCTTTTACAGCACCATCATATTCTGCAGTGCCTTACAGGCATTATCCCCACTGTCCCCATTGGAGCTCAAAATCTAAGTTCTCTATCAGCATGTCTTTGGATTTGGGAAGAAAGCAGAGTACTTCCATCCTTCCAGATGTTGTCCTTAGTGGGAATTGAGTACAGGCACCCAGGGCTGAAAAAAAACTGTGCTAACCAATAAGCCACCATGCTTTGCAATATGTTGAGATCACTTAGCTATTCCTAAGGCTTTGTTTGCATTAAAGAGCTTGAAAGGAGAAGATATAATCCTGGGGGACTTCAGAAGGTCACAGACATCTTTTCAATTTGAGGCTCTTATTAACCCTTTCTTTTATTTGCTTGACTTATTCAACTCTCCCTGTTGTCTGTTCGTTATTACCTTGTACTTCTTAAGTTAATGTTCTAGTCATACTTTTAGCTACTTTTACCATTTACTAATTTTAGTTTTCTTTCCAAATTATCCCCAAGTTGCCTGCTTTTGTCAAGTAAACTTTTTTTATTTCTATTTGATATGTTGAAGTATTGTTCTATATTACCAAGTACCAATGCAACTTCTACTCTTTTATGTCTTGCATTGCCTTTAAGTTCTCCTTTTTCCAATTCTTTTCAATTAAAATTTATGAAAACTGAAAAGGTCATCCGTTGATTGAACATGAATCTCTGATGTGCACACAACCTTTTGAAATGCTATTAACTATCACTTTGTCTCCCTGAAAAGTCTATATTCTTCTTTGTTTTTGATTTTTTTTTTTATTCTCTCAAGTTTCCTAATTTTTGTCACAATAATCAAACTTCAAACTTTATACTGCTGACTTCTTCTAACGCTATAATTCCTATTTCAAGTATATAATTTATATTTCAAGATATGTTTTTGTTAAGATGCCAAAATGAGTTTCTAAAGATTGCATGGTGCATACGGCAATATAATTAAAGTATAATACATACAAGTGCATGCTAAAAATGTTTTGTTTAAGATACATGCCACATATTCTTCTACATAACATTTCAAACATTTAAAAAGAAAATATACTAAATATAAAATGAGAAGAAATAGTATAGTCAGAGGTCAAGTCCAGTAACTGGAGGACAAGGTTCACATGGGAAATGTGGAAAAAAAACATGTTTTATAAAGTCAGGAAACCATTTCCTAAAACTAGTGCTAGAGGTTAATGCAGTCAGGGAATTCTGACATACTTTGAGAGATGCAAAGTCACTTAAATAGAAAAGCAGGTCAGTGATCAACTGCAACCAAAGATTTAAAGGAATGTCTGGAGGATTTTGCTCATTTGTGTTGAAGCTGCACTTAAAAACTTGAATTTTTTTTACCTTTAAATATCTAAAATGACAGTATTTCTACAAGGGATTAGAACATGGATTCTAAATGAATCAAATTAGTTTTGAATTTGCCAAAATTTAAAGATTCAGGAAAATTTTAAATTTCAGCATTTGGCTTCAAGCACACTCTAGGAAATGGTGGTCTTCAGGGGCCATTAACACTAGAAGTCCCAGAGAGGGGTCATTTAACATTTCTGCCTTTGGAACCCAGAAACAGGTTGAATGACCTGAAGGATTTCAGCTAACATCCTATAATCACCGTCTTTTGTTCTGTAATTAAGGCCATTACTGTCGCACCACAGGAGGTTGTTGTTTTCCATTAAGTTTTGCCATTATGTTTCTAGTTAGTTCTATTCAGTTTGGACTAAGGGTCATTTGACCCTATTTCGGGACTTCAGGGGGGAGCTCGACATTTCTGGGACGTCTTGTGTTAAACTGTATTCTGACTACTGGGAAAAGGTAAAAATAACCAATAACCAATAACTCACCTGTCCTAGGCGTTATGAGCTCACCTGTTGATGCAGATTTTATAAGCCTTAGGTCTGGGTGAACAGCAAGGAGTGGAGGAAATGGTGGAGGGAGCGGGTTTTGATGGATGACAGATGGAACACTGTGGATGAGGATACCAGGGTATGCAGAATGGCAGGTGAACAAACAATTGAAGCAGATGGTACAGGTGAAGCTGAGCCAGGTGTGTGGATCAATAGAAGAACATAAACTGCAAGGCAGGGATGGGAAATTCTAGCCCTCGGGCAGATTTCCAAGGGGTTTCAAAGCTTGGGTCTCCAGTGCTGTTTTTCTGGCCATTTTAATTTTTCACTAGAGTACATGCATGTTCATACGACAATGACTAGATGGTCAGTGGGGACAATGCGTTTCTGTCAATCTCTTGGCCTTAATCATGTACCATGATTAAGGCCAAGAGATTGGCAGAAACGCGTTGTCCCCACTGACCATCTAGTCCTACAAGGGGGTAATAATGACTTTCCTATATTTTCACATGCAACTTTTCTAAATTAACTTGGATATTTTATATGAACTACTTCAAGCTGGTTCCTTACAAGTGGTGGATCTACATTTTTGCTTGTCTTCATACAGTTGCCCAAATGGAGTCCAGGCTGCTACTAGGATACCAGAGAATCAGAGGAGGGGAGCTGACAATATTGCTTTGTGTTTTGTAGTTAGGGCACAATGTCTCCTGTGTGATGTATGTACACCAGCCGCAGCATGCACAGCAGACTCAGTGTCTCCTATGTGATGTTTTACAGCAACCTCAGTGTGTGCTATTTGATGTACTTGTCACGGGTATGACACAGTGTCCAGGGGTAAAGGCACCTAGACTGGCCTCAGACTATGGTCCCTAACCTGTCCCTTATTCCAAGGGTAGGCTTGATGGTAGCCAGGCCTAGACCGGCAATGTGGCCCGAACTCCTGATCATCCCTGGTCTAACACACCCTCTCGCCCAGCCCTGGGGGGGGGCAGGGACAAGAGTAAAGAATCCCACAAATACCAATGAACAGGAGAAAACCAAAACTCAAACAGACTGCAAGCATACACAGGGGAAACGACAATATATGCTCAGGGAGAAATGAAGCAAAGGGAGGAAATAAACAAACAGGAATATTTCTACAGCACACCAAATAGCATACAACCATTCACCAACTACTGGATCATCGCGCACAAAGACCCATAACATTGGATCAGAGCTAGAGCTATCTTTGGCATGTGCGGCTAGGCTCCACCATCTTTTAAATGCCAGAGGCAGCTGTGATAGGATGTCAGCAACCTGTGACCCCAGCAGCCTTTCACCATCCAGCAGGAATTAACTTAACTCCTGCTAAACTGAAGAGCAGGGAGCACAAAACCATTGATGCCCAATTCTGGCTGAGCAACTAAGAAGCATCAGTTTCCCTGCCAAACGCTGCAATTTGAATGGAGTCTGCAGTCACCATGACAGTACTGTATGTACCAAAGTTAGTATCTTGCTGAGATGTAGGTGTGAACAACACCAAGTAAGCTGGACTGAGCTTGAGAACAAATCTGGTTGTAGTATGAAAGTCAGAAGTACAGAAGATAGACTATTGCAACTCTCTAGAAATCGGTCTCCCTCTTATTAAACTTTCCCCTCTCTAATCCATCCTGAATTCAACAGCCAGGATAATTTTCCTCTCCAAGCGCTACACCAATGCTTCTACCCTGTGTCAGTCATTGCAATGGTTGCTCATCTACTAAAGAGTTCAATATAAACTTATCTCTCTCATCGACAAATCCATTCACAGTTCTGCATCGTCCTACATCTCCTCCGTCATCTTTGTCTATCACCCTACCTGTACCTTCTGTTCCGCTAATGAACTCAGACTGTCTTCTTATATCATCCAAACCTCCCATTCCCATCTCCAAGCTGTGCAAACTCCTGCTGAATTCACAATACCCACAGTTTTAGGTGTGCTTAAAAACACATTTCTTTAAACTGGCCTATTCCCCTTATTTCACTTATCTAAATATTCCTATTTTGCCTTTACAAAATCTTTTTGCACATCTGGTTCTTTTTATCATCTGTTTACACACCCTCCATGCACTTAATAACACTCTGTATCTGTACTTGTACACATATACTGTCTGGTGACTGGTTCTTGTGGCTCTGTTCTAATACCTTATTTATTATATTCATAGCTGGGGAAACAATTAAATTTCATTTACATGGCCGGGGATTCCGGATCGGATCCGGACTTCGGCGGCAACCCGATCCGGATCCGCCGGACCCGGTTTATGACCGATCCACTCAACCCTACTCATATTGTCTGCGCATGTCTTCTTTAAATTATAAAATGCTGTGGAATATGTTGGTCATATATAAATAGAGATTATTATTTATTATCACTATTATTATTATGATCATGATAGACACCGGTCTGTAACTGAACCAAGTGGATCAGTAGCAAAGCTCTGAAAAACTCCTTACCTAAGCATCTGAACTTCGCAACAGTTGTCCTTAAAAGGCGTATGGTGATGATGTCATAGGAGCTCACTGGGTTACCTGGGAAACTCAGCATGGACTACTGATAAGGGAAACAGTGATTAGATAATGGAGCCAGGGCCAGCCCTGAAGCCAGGAAATGTTAGTGATACTTGTCACTACCAATACCTGTCCCACTGCTGCTCTCCATTTAGTACAACATCAATAGTTTATTTACATCAATAACATGCATCGGGCCTCACATGACTGTGTGGATCCCTGTCAGCAGCAGTGCCCACCCAAAAACACTGACAGTGAAAAAGAAGGAAGAAGAGCTGCTACACCCTACATAGTACACCAAATGGCTCCTCTTCAATCTTCGTCTCCATCTAGGTCTTTTGGCAGGTATCATATAGTCATGTGGGGAATGATGTACAGCAAAGATATGCAATGCATCCAACATTACCATGTGACGCACTGGCGCCGCCAGGTGGTCACAGAAGAACACTACACCCCACACAACACCATCCTACACCAGGTTCCATCAGCCACAAAATCCTAGCCACCCCCATCAGAGTAGGAAGGACACACCAGTGGGCAGGACCAGGCAGATTGTGAGCGCCCACCTAGGGGTCTTGAGGATCTGGGGGAGGTAACAAGTGAGTTCAGGTTGAAGTGGCAGTGTGAGAGGGCAGTTTAAGTCAGAGCGCAAGTGAAGTGAAGTCTGTGCCTAGTGCAGGGTAGCCAGGTTAGTGGCCCTGGTCTACTAGCTAGGTGGCAAGTAGTGGACCGGTACAGGGTTGGAGCCCGCCAGTATCGACAACGGAGATCCGGTCTGGAAACCGTGCACAGGCGGGGTACCTGGACCCTAGATAGAAGCAAGCCCCTTCTCTAATTAACCAGGCCAGGAGCAAGGTTCCAGACGTTGTTCCAGAGTGTTAGCCCAGATAGAGCGAATCGGCAGCCCACTGCGGGGGATAGGTTATCCACAACAACCCACTGAGATCCCAAGGGTCAGTTTTCGCGGGCACATCTCCCAACCAAAACCAAACCGGGAGTGGACTTCCCCGTTCCCCACAAGGTCGTCTAAAATAGAAGGAAAATACAGAGTGCCGGAGGAAGGGACATTGGTACACCAGCCGGGTGTGGGAATCATATACACCCTGAAGCGGCAGCCGGCCACTGACACCTTGGTTTACCAGCAGGCCACTGAGCAATGGGGCCCAATAAAATAGTGTTCAATACAATTCAGATCATGGCTTTTTATTAGCAGCTTTTTGTATTGAACACTATTTTAAAGTTTTTTCTAATAAAAAATATTTTTAGCCAAATACTTAGATTTCTATGTATGTTATTAAAATAAAGTAACATTTCATTTTACTTCATATTAAAACTCCTCTTTGTTTTCAAGGATAAAGAAATTAGTAGGGATGATCGAATACCTCAAATAATCAGCTTCGCAAATATTTTCCGAATAGGTCGCCGCTATTCGACTATTCGCGAATATTCGATGCGCAATGTAAATCTATGAGAAACCCGAATAACAACTATTCGGAACTATTCGGGCTTCCCATAGACTTACATTTTGCATCAAATATTCGCATAGCGGCAACCTATTCGGAAAATATTCGCGAAGTCGAATATTTGAGGTATTCGATGATGCCTAGAAATTAGTAATTTTATAGTGTACACCTTGTTGACAAAATTAGAAGCCACCCTGCAGCCTTAAGGGTATTTTGCACACTATGACATCGCAAGCCGATGGTAGTGATGCCGAGGCGATAGTCCCCGCCCCCGTCGCAGCTGCGATATCTTGTGATAGCTGCTGTAGTGAACATTATCTCTACGGCAGCTTCACATGCACTTACCTGTCCTGCTACGTCGCTCTGGCCGGCGAACCGCCTCCTTCCTAAGAGGGCGGGTCGTGCAGCGTCACAGCGATGTCACACGGCAGGCAGCCAATAGAAGCAGAGGGGCAGAGATGAGCGGGATGTAAACATCCCGCCCACCTCCGTCCATCCGCATAGCCAGCGTGAGCCGCGGGACGCAGGTAAGGAGATGTTCCTCGCTCCTGCGGCTTCTCACACAGCGATGTGTGCTGCCGCAAGAACGAGGAACAACATCGTACCTGTCGCTGCTGCGACATTATGGAAATGACCGACACTACACCGATGATATGATTTCGACGCTTTCGCGCTCATTAATCGCATCAAAAATGATTTACACACTCCGATGTCGACAGCGACGCCGGATGTGCGTCACTTTCGATTTGACCCCACTGACATCGCAGCTGCGATGTCGTAGTGTGCAAAGTACCCCTTAGAGAGTCTGGAAAAATAGGCAAGGAGCTGACTCTGATAGCAGGCTCTATTCTTTAGAATTGAAACTGGCCAGATCTCTTAGGTCAACTAGCTTCAGTCATCATGTACTCCTTTGTTAGCAGACTGCATAGATGTGCGGTAGAAAATATTTTAGTTCCAAAGATGTGCGGTAGAAGGTCTTTTAGTTCCATAGATGTGCAGTAGAAGATCTTTTAGTTCCATAGATGTGCGGTAGAAGATCTTTTAGTTCAATAGATGTGCAGTAGAAGATCTTTTAGTTCAATAGATGTGCAGTAGAAGATCTCTTAGTTCCATAGATGTGCGGCCACAGCCTGCATAAGCGCTCAGTTTGGATCAGCAGCATGATCATGGTGCCAATTCAAACTGTAAGGGGTACTTTGCACACTACGACATCGCAGGTGTGATGTCGGTGGGGTAAAATCGAAAGTGACGCACATCCGGCGTCGCTGTCGACATCAGAGTATGTGAATCATTTTTACTACGATTAACGAGTGCAAAAGCGTCGAAATCGTATGATCGGTGTAGCGTTGGTCATTTCCATAATTTCAGAAGGACCAATGTTATGATATTGTTCCTCGTTCCTGCGGCAGCACACATCGCTGTGTGAAGCCGCAGGAGTGAGGAACATCGCCTTACCTGCGTCCCAGCTGCAATGAGGAAGGAAGGAGGTGGGCGGGATGTTTACGTCCCGCTCATCTCCGCCCCCCTGCTTCTATTGGCCGCCTGCCGTGTGACGTCGCTGTGACCTCGCACGACCCACTCCCTTAGGAAGGAGGCGGTTCGCCGGCCAGAGCGACGTTGCAGGGCAGGTAAGTGCATGTGAAGCTGCCGTAGCGATAATGTTCGCTACGGCAGCTATCACAAGATATCGCAGCTGCGACCGGGCCGGGGACTATCGCGCCCGGCATCGCTATCATCGGCTTGCGATGTCATAGTGTGCAAAGTACCCCTTAGACTTCATGATCCCATCATACCTGTTGACCGGGAAGCTGTGAGACAGAGGAGCGATGTACTCCTACATAAAAGCATAAGAAAACACTGGCAGCTGCTGATGCCTTGTATTCCGCGTTTGGTAGCTTAGCAAATGCTAACCAAGGAAAAGAAAATCCAAATCCAAAAATAGTATAATGAAGGGAAAAAAATGTGGTACTAGCACTTCATACAGGAAAAGAATTATTAGGTCTTAGAAAATGATACGTTTTGAAGGATTATTCACCTTTAACAGCAACGAGTGGAGCGTAGCTCCACCTGTGACTGTTAATCTGTTAAATGCCACTGTCAATTCTATGATAATCTGTTTGACGACGAATAGCGCACCGGTATGGAGCTCATTATTCGTCTGTTGAAAACCCCTCTGGCAGCCATCACCGAACTCTGTTGAAATCCAGCCTAAAGTTTTACTGTACATTGTACTAAAAATCGGAAAATTGCAGGTTCAAGTCCTCTGAGGTGAGTTACCAATACAATTCAAAGTACTCATAAAAAAAAGTTATGAAAAAAATGTAAAAAACATATAAACTTGAATCACTTCCCACTTTTCCCACAGTAAAAATAAAGATATTGAAAAAATAAATAAAATGGACATATTTGGTATCACCACATCCATAGAAATTTTACCTATTAAATATAAAATAAATTAACCAGATCAGTAAACATCGTAAACAGAAAAAAAAATAGAACACCTAAATAGCAAATTTTTATTTTGCTCGCCGCAGCATTGCAAGGTCTGCATTAAGAAGCGATTAAAATGGCATAATTACCCAAACTAGTATCAATAAAATTCCATCTTGCCCAGCAATAAATAAGCCCTCACACAACTCCATCAGCTGAAATCTGAAAACATCTTGGGTCTTGGAGAATGGCAACACAATCTAATTTATTGTTTTTGTTTTTTTTTACAAATGTCAGATTTTTTTTTTTACCATTAAAATAATAATAATAATAATAGTAAAACTGGACAAGTTTGTTATCACCACAATTGCACTGACATACACAAGCATGACCCTAGGTTATTTTTTACAACACAATGTACTCCTTAGGTGACCTTCACACGTCAGTGATTCTGGTACATATGTTGTAGTTTTTATAAGTACCGGAATCATGTACCTATGTAGACCCATTAAAATTAATGGGTCTGCGCACACATCAGTGATTTCTCACTAGCCGTGTTTCCGTGCTGTGCACACACATGTCCCTGTGTTCCGCACGGAGACAAGTCCTTTTTCCACTGGCATCACTTCATGTCACATGGACCACACAGTAGTGTGATCTGTGTAACACGTACTAGAGGAAACATGTGTCTGTGACATAAAATGATTTTTATACTCACCTGTCTCCAGCCATGCTGTCTCCGGCCATTGCTGTCTCCGGCTTGCAGGCCGGCTAATTATGCTCATGAATATTCACTGCACCACAACCTGGAAGCAACAGCAGAGGGAAGACAGCAGCGGCCGGAGACAGCAGAGCCAGAGACATCAACACCATGGAGAGCTGCACCTGGGACAGATGAGTATAGGAGTGCATGATCTCCATGTGCTATCATGGATAGCACATGAAGAACACAAGTGTGCCAAAATAATGGTACACGGAGGGCCAAATACATTTTTAACACGTCAGTGAAAAACGTGTGTTTTTGACTGACATGTGAAAGAGACCTTAAAAGCATCCCCCTCCTCCTTCCCCTGTTAAGGGGTCCATGAATTTACAGTGATGCAATCCAAATTATGCATCTACCTTAACCCCATCTGCATATAAATCATATGAGTCATTTGTTAGTAGCATGCATACTATTCTGCCATACAGACCAGAGAAATGTACACGGATCTGCATAGAAAATATGACTGACTTTATTGCGGAAGTTAAAATACATTTAAAGGAATCAGTTGGCTAGGAGCCAAGAATACGTAACACGTCTCCTATTGGGTAAACCGTAAAATAGCTTATTCTGTGATATATGTATACTGTATACGTGTTTCCTTATTTATATTAAGCTATGTCAGCATGATTCACTTGTCATATGAAAGTCCCAGACTGTCTGGTGAGTCTTATGATGTCTGAATGCAGATATATGTGTGGCACACAGTTCAAGCGCAATCTTAAATCCTGGTT
Organism: Anomaloglossus baeobatrachus; assembly: GCF_048569485.1. Taxonomy (NCBI): domain Eukaryota; kingdom Metazoa; phylum Chordata; class Amphibia; order Anura; family Aromobatidae; genus Anomaloglossus; species Anomaloglossus baeobatrachus. The sequence goes on along the minus strand of NC_134353.1, from coordinate 138,087,752 downwards.
TTGGATATCTTCATATAATTCTTAATACCTATAACAGTTCATAATCTTGTCTATAACACCCCCAAAGAAAATGTTAGAATTGTGGTTTTTATTTGCAATTTCACCACATTTGGAATTTTTCTTTTCCTTTTTCAGTACACTATATGGTGAAGTGAATGGCATACTACAAATCCTGCAATTAACAAATTCTTATTTGTCTATGAGGTAACATAAAATGAAAAAGTTATGGCTCTTAGAAAAAAAAGAAGGAAAAAATGGAAATTGGCCACTTCAGGAAGGGGTTAATAGCTCAGTCCAGCAGGAAGCTATGTTTGCATAGCGGCTTTGCGCTATTGCCATAAAGCAGCTGACATATTGGCGGCTGACACATTTGTATGTGGGAGGAAACCTAAGGAAGCACACAATGATGTCAATGTTGCTCTTGGTTAGATTTTAATCCAAGACTGTGAGCACTAAGACAATATTCTGCCTTTGGATACCTTGAAATTTATTGTCTGTGTTTATGGTAATTAGAAGAAACAATGAAATCTGACAAAAAATTAATGTTCATGCTTTATACTTTAATATCACTGATGTCCAAATTTTATAAAAGTTAATCAAAGTAACAATATGATAACAATCGCAAACTATATCTTTCAAGCAACTACTTGTCATAATGTAAAAAATATTTTTAGGAAATCTGAAATGTAACTTTCCAATGATGGAAAATGCGGTCTGGTTTTACATATCAGGCAATGATTTTTTTTTTATTTGCTACTACTATCTCCATTTTTTACTTTTTAATAATTGTAATATCTGATGCATATTACATGACTATTGAATTTCCATAAGTGTAAAGTAAAACCAATGTCCAATCTCTGGAAAATCAAAATACATATATTCATCTTTTTAGCTTATTGCCCCTATGAAGCCCTAGATTAATATGTGCTCTGTAGCATTAGCAGTTTGTGGTTGGAATTGCAATGCAATAGTTAAGGCTCCAATTTGTAATACATTAACTAAAACAAAAAATAGCAAGAAAATCCTTCGGCTCAATCTTGATTTCACATTCTTTCATCCAGAAGTTTTCAGTCCCGCAAAAGGTGCCAGATTTTCCTCTAGCAGTGACTGAAGCTATAAATAGGATTATGCCTAGTTAAACCCTATTAGAAATGTGTCCGGATTTTCAAACATTAAACTGTGACAATATAACAAGGAACTGCAGGTGGATGACAAATGAAGTACATGCACAATCTTATTCTTTGTTTCTTCTATTTTCTCTCTTTACAAAATGCATTATAAAAGTCCATTACAAAAGGCCATTGAGAAAAAAAATCAATATGATGTGGCCAATCAAACTTTGTGCAAAAAAAGTGCAGAGAAAGAAATCTGAAATTGTATTAAGACTTACTGTGTGTCGAATTTGAAAAGGCCAGTTCTAGATGTAGACTAGAGATGACCCACCCCCCTAGAGTTCGGTTTGGTTCGTCGAACGGAGGACAAGTTCGTCGAACTTTCGACGAACCAACTCGAACCCCTTTGAAAACAATGGCAGGCATACACAAACACATAAAAACACATTATACATTGTGATGTGATCACTGGTGATGTGCACGAGGGGAGATATGTGTCGCTGCGACTTCTGCAATCAGTGATGTGAACCCGGATGTAGTACTCCAGCACATTAGGTGCTGAGAGGGTTAATTTGTATTACCTGGGCCGGGTTTGTTGTGGACAGCTAAAGAGATGGGCGGGATGGCTGTTCACCATATCTCCACCTCGGGGTGTGGTCCCAGAGGTAAAAGCCAGGCCTCTGGACACACTCAGGGTCTTCTGTTTTGCCTATGTATTTTCCTGTGCTGGAGGAAGTAGTGCTCTCCTCATGTCAATGGATTGTGACTGCTGATAATAAACCAGGTGAAAATCGACACGTGAGGTGTTCCTGCATCCATCCCCTACTGCTGAGAGAGTGGCTCTACCACAACATGTACTCATACAGTTAATAAAGATTGCCATTACACTTACAGGTCCCCGCAACGCGTCCTGCACTCTGTCTCCCGCAGCAATGATGATAGGACCTTTCGTGATGTCAAAATAGCATGTGACCAGTCATGTGGGTATTATCTCATTGGCTACAGACTGGTCACATGGCTAGACGTCATGCTAAGTCCTGTCAATGCCTCTCTCTGGTACGCGGGCGGTGCTCATTTCTGCATCTCTGTGTACTGGCGAGATGCTCTGGCACATGGTCGGCATCCCCGTTACTGCATGTGGGAGCTCTTTACAGAGCTATAGTAACTGCCTGTCAGATTATTTTAGCAATGGTGGCAGCGGTGACATCACCGCTTACAGCCCGCGGCCTCTGCTCACTCTCACTGAGTGATTAGACTGCACGGGGAGCAGCAGTGTCTTCCTCCCATGCACTGCTGTCTGATGTAGCAGAGCTGCATGGGTTGAAGGTGAAAGAAGACAGAAGACCAGGATCGTGGAGGGGTGACAGGGAGTAATAAACATGGCGTCTCTAAGTGTGTCTGTGTATTTATTTCTGTGAAAGTATTTTTTCTCTGTGTGGTGTCTTTTTTTTAACCCTTTATTGGAGATTCTTAATGGCCGGGTCAAACTTGCCTGACATTAAGAATCTCTGGCTTAATACTAGTTAGTAAAATAAAGCTAGTATTAACTCATTATTACCCAGCAAGCCACCCGGCTTCAGGGCTGCTGGAAGAAATAGATACAGCGCCAGATGATGGTGCTTCTATGAAAGCGCCATTTTCTGGGGCGGCTGCAGACTGCAATTCGCAGCAGAGGGGCCCAGAAAGCTCGGGCCAACCTCTGCTGCGGATTCCAATCTCCAGCTGCCTAGTTGTACCTGGCTGGACACAAAAATGGGGCAAATGTAAATTTTTTTTAATTATTTCATGAAATTCATGAAATAATTAAAAAAAGGGCTTCCCTATTTTTTTTTAGTTCCCAGCTGGGTACAAATAGGCAGCTGGGGATTGGGAGCAGCCTTACCTGCCTGCTATACCTGGCTAGCATACAAAAATATGGCGAAGCCCATGTCATTTTTTGGGGGGGCAATAAACTCCTGCATACAGTCCTGGATGGAGTATGCTGAGCCTTGTAGTTCTGCAGCTGCTGTCTGGTCTCCTGCATACACTAGTGAATTGAGCATGCTGAGCCTTGTAGTTCTGCAGCTGCTGTCTGCTCTCCTCAATACAGACAGACAGCAGTCAGCAGCTGCAGAACTACAAGGTTCAGCATACTCCATCCAGGATTGCAGCAAAAAGAAAAAAATATCCAGCAGCAACGTCTTCATAGGGAAAATATTTTTCTAAAATTCCATTTTATTGCAAACTAATTCAAAAACATAGTGCAGCAAGTTATAAACACGTGGTTTCAGAAGTTAGACTTCCTTAATCATAACCATAACAACAATGGTTATGATTAAGGAAGTCTAACTTCTGAAATGTGTCAACCGCGTGTTTATAACTTGCTGCACTATGCTTTTTAATTAGTTTTCAATAAAATGGAATTTTAAGAAAAATATTTTCCCTATGAAGACGTTGCTGCTGGATATTTTTTTCTTTTTGCTGCAATCACGTTTGAGCCTCCCTTATTCCATGCACCATCTGACCTTCTCTACAACAGGAATTTACCAGCATAATATCATACGGTGAGCTGTATTTTTTCTTTTTTTACTTGTGTCCATCCAGGACTGTATGCAGGAGTTTTTTTGCCTCCCCCAAAAAATTACACGGGCTTCACCATGTTTTTGTATGCAAGCCAGGTACAGCAGACAGCTACGGGCTGCCCCCAACCCCCAGCTGCCTATTTGTACACAGCTGGGAACCAAAAATATAGGGAAGCCCTTTTTTTTATCTATTTCATGAATTTCATGAAATAATTAAAAAAAAAAAATGACGTGGGCTTCGCCCAACTTTTGTGTCCAGACAGGTACAACTAGGCAGCTGGGGATTGGAATCCACAGCGCAGAGTGCCCAAGCACCCAATTAGTGACTCCATCTTTATTTAAATAAAGAACCCCCCTCTGCAGTAATCCTGGGTCAAGGGTCCCGCGCCGTCCAATCCGGATCCAATATCATCTGATCGGTTTGCTGGAAGGCAAAGCGATCAAATGATGTGTCAGGTTCAAGGGCCTGAATCACATGACACAGCAGCTGATTGTATAAACGGCTTTTATACAATCACCCAGTGCATCAGTGCAAAAGAAAAACAAAAAAAAAGTACACACTTCTGTGCAGACTCCTGTCCGACAGCAGCAACTAATAGTTTAGCCGGCCGGGCGGTAAAAAGCCAGTCTCACCACTCGACTTATAGTGTCAGCTGATGCCGTCAGGTGACCGCATCAGCTGATCATCGCCAGGTCTGAGAGAGAGAAAAGAGAGAGAAAAGAGAGAGAGAAAAGAGAGAGAAATGAGAGAGAAAAGAGAAGAGAGCGAGGGAGAGAGAAAAGAGAGAAAAAAGAGAGAAAAGAGAAGAGAGAGAGAGAGAAGAGGAGAGAAGAGAGAGAGGAGAGAGAGGAGAGAGAGAGGGAGAGAGAGAGAAGAGAGAGAGGAGAGAGAGAGAAAGAGAGAGAAAGAGAGAGAGAAAGAGAGAGAGAAAGAGAGAGAGAAAGAGAGAGAAAGAGAGAGAGAACTAGAGAGAGAGAGAACAAGAGAGAGAGAACAAGAGAGAGAGAGAGAACAAGATAGAGAGATAGAACAAGAGAGAGAGGAGAGAGCAATGCAGCCTCATTCCATGAACTGCTCCGATTTTAGAGGTGTGGCCCTCGCCTCACAGCTGATGTCCGGCTCCTCCCCGTAGTGCATAATTAAATTAAATTAAATCATAATTATAAATAAATAATAATTATAATTTAAAATTAAAAATAAATTAAATTCTTTACTGGGGCGTCCAGGATTTGAACTCATGAGCATAATGCTTCTTAGGCGGGAGCTCTAACCATTGAGCCACTGGCTCTAATGAGAAACATAGAAAGATTTGGTTATCTTGACGGCTGCATTGCAGAGTGAAGTCTGGTGACAGCGCAGCTCACTTCAGGTCCTACGTGGAGAAGGACACAGAGTGCTCGTGTTCTACGGTGCTTCCTGTCATCTTCATGTAGCAGAGCTGACAGTGTCGTGTGGATTACTTCGGACCTGGATTGTTGTTTGGGGATTAATAAAGAGGTAAATGAGGGGGTTTTTGTCTTTTATTCCAAATAAAGGATTTTTCGCTGTGTGTGTTTATTTACTTTCACTTACAGGTTAATCATGGAATGTGTCTCAGGGAGACACTTGTCATGATTAACCCTGTTATTACCTCAATTGCCACCGCACCAGGGCAATTCGGGATGAGCTGGGTAGAGTCCCGGGACTGCCGCATCTAATGGATGCGGCAATTCCGGGCCGCTGCTGGGTGATATTGTTAGGGTGGTGGGCTCCCCATAACTTGGTGCTCCCCATCCTGACAATACCAGCCTCCAGCCGTGTGGCTTTATCCTGGCTGGTATCAAAATTGGGAGGACCACATTTTTTTTTAATTATTGATTTATTTATTTTACTGCACGATATAGACCCGCCCACCAGCGGCTGTGATTGGTTGAAGTGAGACACCTGTCACTCATCGTGGGGGCGTGTCTGACTGCAACCAATCATGGGCGCCGGTGAGCGGGGAAGGCATGGAATACCTGATTGAATAATGAAGCGGCAGCCATTTTCAAAAGAGGAAAAGCCGCCGGAGATTTGTGACAGCCGTGAAGCGAGGCGCCCGTGATCTGATCGGTGAGTAGGAAAGAGAGGGATTGTGCTGGGGATGCAGGACGCATGCAGATACGCAACGTGCGCACATACTTACTGTGAAAAGCGTCATTTTTGCTGATCAAACTGTTCTCGAACTTAACTCAAACTGCCGAACTTTTAGCAAATCGTTCGAGTTCGTCGAACGACTCAAACTCCCCCCAAAATCACTCGAACATGAAATGGCGAACCTCGAACATCGCTCAACTCTAATGTAGACCCATGATATGGCACCCATGTCCTTGAAGGGTTACTTATTATCATTTTTGCAAACAAAAATTTTCCTTTGTTAGATAATTAATTAGTAACACACCCAAAGACACTCAGTTTATGAAGTGTGCCATTCTCCAGAAAAGTATTCTGTTCCAACTTTACTGAAAGTTTGACATTATGGGTTTTGGCCATCACTACATTTCAGAGCATGAGAGTTAGTTATCATCCCCGACCAGCTTTCTGCCTATTTGTTCAGATCCATAGAACAGGTCCCAAATGTGCAACTGTGTGATGATGTAAATAAATTGCTGCTCTTAGAACTATCAATCAGGTGGGAGAATATACCGACAACAAAACCAGGAGGGCAACAGCCAAGACAACAGGCACTTTTATTTAAGCCAATTATATTTAAGCCATGGTAGCCAAAAATCTTGATCTACCGTTACTGAAATTATGTGTTCCTATGAAAGTCATTGACATTGATGACACACCCCTCACACAGGGGGTAGTGAAGTTTATCACCAGCTGTTTCTAGTCATTGGTACCCAACACTGTGAATCTATTAATTATTTTGTTCTAGTAAATGTATCCATGGCTGTAGTCTTGGGGAGAGATAGTAAGTCTGCAGATCTTTGGGTTTAGCAGGTCGGTCCGGACTCAAAAAAAGTATGTTGAGGACCGGTCTTGAACCCAAACTTGATCCTGGATGCCGAAACCCTATATAATTCTAACGGACCAGAACTTTAAGTGTTAAAAAATGGTGTTAGTAAGGGCTAGGGGGCTGAAAAAGGAAACAAACTAGCGAGTAAAGCAGAACATTTATGCTTACCGAATTTCCAGATGGCTGCCCCACTCCTTCTGGGTCGACATATTAAACCTTATATATATTCACTGCTTCCCCTGTACACTTTCTGTGGCAGCGTCTGCAAATGATTGCATTCAGACTGCCAGCGTGCCAGTGTCTGTGATTGGTTGCCCTCACAGTAGCTGTCTGGGTCCCGTAAGTAAAGTGTAAAAATAAATAAATTATTGAAAAAAATGAAATAGGGTCTCCCGTAGTTTGATACCCAAAGCAGATAAAAGCAGACCACTGGAGGCTGCAGCCCCCAGATCTGTGTGTTATCTTGGCTGTGTATGAAAATACAAGGGACCCCAGGCAGCTGTTTTAAATTATTTAAAAAAAGAATTAAAAGATCTTTTGATACTCAGCCATGATGAAGCACACCCTTGGAGGCTGGTATTCTTAGGCTAGTGAGGCCCATGGTTGTTGGGCCTTCCCCAGTCTAATAATAGCATCCTGTAACTGCTTCAGAATTGGCGAAATACTGGCGCTTACGTGGCTCATCCCTGGAACAGTGGCAATCAGTGTAATATTAGAGGTTAATGACAGCTGTGATTTGTGAAAAAATAAAAGCTGTCAGAGGTTACTACAAGGGGGGGGTTTATGAAGCCCCCCATTACTAAGTGTTTAAGGAAAAAGAAATAAACACAAAACACAGAAAAGTACTTTATTAAACAAATAAAATATATACAATCTGTTTCTCCAATTTATTAAGCCCAAAAGCACTGCTGCAGGTCTGACATAATCCACACCACAACATCCCACTTCGATCCCAACTCTGCTACATTCTGAGGTCGCAGTGTGTGGTCACATTAGAAAATGTGAACAATCTCTGCGGCATAAGATACACTTAAGGCCGCTTTACACGCTACGACATCGCTCAAGCGATCTCGTTGGGGTCACGGAATTTGTGACGCACATCCGGCCGCTTTAGCAATGATGTTGCGTGTGACACCTTTTGCGATTTTAAATCGTTGCAAAAACGTTCAAAATCGCTAATCGGTGACATGCCCCCCTATTCTCAATTATCGTTGCTGCTGCATGTACGATGTAGTTCGTCGTTCCTGCGGCAGCACACATCGCTACGTGGGACACCGCAGGAACAAAGAACCTCACCTTATCTGCGTCCACCGGCAATGCGGAAGGAAGGAGATGGGCGAGATGTTACGTCCTGCTCATCTCCGCCCCTGCGCTTCTATTGGGTGCCCGCTTAGTGAGGTCGCTGTGACACCGAACAAACCGCCCCCTCGCCTCGCATCACCCGGTACGGCAAGCACTCTCCCAACAGGAGCGGGTCAGCTGCATGTATTTCCATGCAGCTGAGGTGCTCCTGTCAGGAGAGTGTCAAGGCCGTGCGGGGTGATACCGATGCGAGACTGCATGAGTCATATGCAAGTGGAATCATGCCATCAGTGTCAGCCTGCTTCTCGCTCTGCATAGACACTTGTCTTTACAGAGCAATGAAGCAGAGCTGACATTTCTCTACCTGTGGACTATGTTGGGCAAAGGATTTTTTATAATAAAGCGGGAGTCTCTATATGATTTTTTTAATTTAATTTCTAATAGAATTTTTTTTTCTATGTGTTGTGTTTTTCTTTTTACTGTTTACTAGAAATTCTTGGTGTCCATGTCTAATTTGGCATGACACCATGAATTTCGGGCTTAATATCAGCTGAGGATACAAAGCTGGTATTAACCCCCTTATTACCCAGCGTGCCACCACCATCATGGCCACTGGATGAGTCGGTTAAAGTTCCTGTAAATGGTGCTAAGAAACAATGCGCCATTTCCAGGGGCGGCTGTGGGCTGCAGAGAAAACCCGGCCCCCAGCTGCCTGGTTTTACCTGACTGGCGATCAAAATACGGCGGGAGCCCAAGCATTTTTTTTAAATTATTTTTTAAATTATTAAAAATAAATAATAATAATGGGCTTCCCTGTATTTTGACTGCCAGCCAAGGTAATGCCAGGCAGATGGGGGTGGCAGCCCATAGCCATCCCCTTTATCTGCGATGAATATCAAAAATACCGCGGAGTGGTATGTTATTTTTTAATATTATTTATTTTTATACAGATGCATATTGTGTGTGTATATATATACACACATATATATATATATATATATATATATATATATATATATATATATACAGCTCTGGCAAAAATTATGAGACCACTTCCAAATTTTCAGGTTTTTCTGATACATTGTTGATTTATTCGAGCAGTGCAGTGAATACCACCGGAAATTAATGATTGGACCCGGAAGCAGAAGCGGCTGGGAGACAGCGGCTGAGAGGTTCCTGTACGTATAATGACAATGTTTATTATGAACTATTTTCTTTTTTTTACAGACTCCCCCACCCCATGCTATAACTGTAAAGTCCAAGTTTGGTGTTTAGAGGCAAGTTCACGTTATCTCAGAACCCAAACTCGAACTTTACTAAAAGCTCGGTCGAGTCTCCTGAACACGAGCATCGGGGGGTTCACCTATCATTAATCATTTCTATAAAAGAGTGTGCTTGGTCTGCAGCACATTTTTGTTAGATAAAAAAAGGTTCTGCCCAGCGCAAGGAGGAGAGATACACCGTCAGTAAATTTCCAGGTAATTTATTATTGCTTGGTTCCAGTTAAAAAATGGTCATATAGACATATGAGTATATCAAGCCATAACCCCCAGTGGAAAAATGACGTACAGCGACGCGTTTCGGCTACTGTGGTGTAGCCTTTGTCAAGTGATGCACTTAACAGGGTGAGCTGAAGTTTTTTGTTTATATTTTTGTTAGATGGTACATGTAAAAGTAGCATCCATGAAAACATCCCACTACTTATATATACTCTCATAGTACATTCATTCTCAGCTAAGCAATATGAAACAGACTTTCCTCATGTTATAATAAAAAATATGATTCATCCAGGCCACCTTCTTCCATTGGGTGCAATTTAGCTTCTAACATTCCTATTTTTAGCGTTTTCAGCGGTAGACAGGGATCAGCATGTACATTTTGACCAGTCTGTGCATACTTTATGCAACAAGCTGTGATGCACAGTGTGTTCTGAAAACGTTCAATCATGGCCAGTATTAATTCTGCTAGAGTAGTTATTCTGTAGACTCAGACCAGCTGGTCATATTTTGCTCTCCACACTTATCAATCAGTTTTGGGCAGCCATAACCATGTTGACCGTTTACCGGTTATACTCCCTTATATCAATATTGGTAGGTACTAAGCACTATATTACTCAATTATGCAAGACTAATAAAAAAATCACGTTTCCTCAGTTCACTAATTAGATAACTTATATAAAGTATGTCTCAACAGAGTTCTTTGCACAAAAACATGTTTGATATATAACATTAGTCTAAAGGCTTTCTCGAAATGCATAGCAGAATTAATTAAAAGTAGGAGAAAGTCAAAGTTAACTCTCAGCGTGAGATAACTCATGCCGATCCAAATTTACAGCTGTACTTGTGTGTCAAGAAGCAGAGTCAAGAACTACATGTTGATCAGAAAATCTCCAACTGTTTATTTTAAATAATGAAAAAGAATTATGAAAGGCATATTTTTACACATACATATTTTATACTGTCGATCTAGAAAAATGCATTGTACAAACAATATAGATATGTAAGTTTCATAAATCTTAAAAATACAAATAACAGCTGTTTGTTGAGCAGACTATATTCTTTAACCCCTTCACCACATCCTTGTTTTCACCTTCCTTACCAGGCAACATTTTAAAATTCTGACCAGTGTCACTTTATAGGGTAATAACTCTGGAACGTGTCAACATATCGCAGCAATTCTGAGAGGGTTTTTTCAGTTTTTTCTGATTGTGAGTTTTTTCATAACAGATTGTACTTCATGTTAGTAGTAAATTTTAGTAGATATGATTTGCGTTCACTTTTTAAAATATCAAAAATTTTACAAAACGTTTGAATGTTTCGCATTTTTGGACTTTGAATTTTTTTGGCCTTAAACCCCAGATAGTTAAATTACACAAAATCATTAATAAATACAATTTCCCATATGTCTACTTTCAATAAGCAGCACTTTTGAAACATATTTTTTCTTAGGATTTTAGAAGGGTTAAAAATGTATCAGCCATTTCTAATTTTCTCCAACAAAATTTACTAAACTAATTTTTTTAGTGACCACATTTAAAATGATTTTGAGGGTCCTATGTGACAGAAAATACCAAAAGTGACAATATTTTAAAAATTGCATCCTTCAAAGTTCTCAAAACCATATTCAAGAAGTTTATTAACCCTTTACCTGTTTCACAGGAATTAAAATTCTGTTTAAGAAAAAAAAGAAAATTATACTTTTTCTGACGAAAATATTGCTTTAGACCTAATTTTTAATTTTCTCATAGGTAACAGGAGAAAATGGATGATACAATTTGTTGTGTAATTTCTCCTGAGTACATAGATACGTTATATGTGGTAGAAAACTACTGTTTAGGCACACAGCAGGGTTCAGAATGGAAGAAGCGCTATTTGAACTTTGGAGCAGAAATTGTCTGTCATAGATAGCAGATACTATGTCCCATTTGCAGACATACCTAAACACTTGAAATGCCACACCCCATTTTCAAAACTATACCCCTCAATGAATTTATTTAGAGGTGTTGTAACTACCTTGAACCCACAGGTGCTTCACAAAATTATATAACGTTGAGACGTGTAAATAAAAAAAAAATTTTTTACCACAAATATGATGCTTTAACCCAACTTTTTTCATTTTAACAAGGATCACATGAGAAAATTGACTATGCAGTTTGTCGTGCATTTTTTTCTGAGTACTCCAATACCCAATATGTGTAGGAAAACTACTGTTTGGGCACTTAGTAAGTCTCAGCTGTAAAGCAGTGCTATTTGAATTTTAGAGCGCCATTTTGTCTGGAAAAGATTGCGGATGCCATGTCACATTTGAAGGTCCCCTGACATGCTAAAACAGCAGAAACCTCGTTCTGGGAACTACACATTTCAAGGAAATTATCTAGGGGCGTAGTGAGCAATTTTAACTCTCAAGTGATTCACAAAATTGTACAACATTGGGCTGTGAAGATAAAGATTTACCATCTTTACATTAAAAATGTTGTATTGGCCCCAAATTTTCAAAAAGGTTAATAGGAGAAAAAGGACAATACAATTTGTTACACAATTTCTCTTGAGTATATCAATACCCTGTATGTGGTCAACAACTACCTATGAGGAACATTGCAGAGCTCAGAAGGAAAGGAGAACTATATTGGAGTTCAGATTTAGTTGGAATGGTTTGGGGGTGCCATGACACATTGTCAGAGCCCCTGACATGCCAGAAATGCAGACCACCCTTATAAGTAATGGAAATTTAGAAACTATATCTCTCAATGAATTTATCAAGGGGTGCAGTGAGCATATTGACAACACAGCTATGCCACCAAATTTTATACCATTGGGCGGTGAAGAAAGAAGAATTAAATATTTTTTACTTAAAGGTTGTATTAGCAACATTTTTAAAATTTTTATAAGGGCTAATAACAATAAAATAGACTACATTATTTGTTGTGCAATTTGTCCTGAGTGCGCTAATGCCATCCATGTAAACAGGAACTACTTCTGAGGTAAAGTGTAATGCTGAGAAGGGAAGGAGCGCCATATTGGGCTTCAAGATTTGCTGGAATGGGTTAAGGGGTGCAATGACACATTGGTAGAGCCCCTGAGGTGCCATAAGAGCACAAATCCCCAACAAGTGACTCCATTTTACAAACTGCACCTCTCAATGAAATCATCTAGGGGTTTAGTGAGCATATTGACACCACAGGTATGTCCTAAAATGTTATACAATTGGGCGGTGAAGAAATAATGACTACATTTTTTACAACTAAAATGTTTTTTTTATCCCCAGGTTTAAAATTTTCATAGGGCAATATGTATAAATGGCCCCATAATGTGTTACAGAATTTTTCTTGCTGATTGAGGCAATACTCCACATGTGACTGTACAGTGTTGTTTGGCTACATGGCAAGCATTGGTGAGGTAACAAGAGCACTTTGACTTTTTGCAGACTCCATTTGCAGAGCCTCTAAGTGGCAGAACAACAGAATCCCCCTCAATTAACCACATTTTAGAAATTACAGCAAACTGAATTCAACTACAGGTCTAGTGACGATATTGTCTATGTAAAACAACGATGGTGTTAAACACAGTGAATGTTGCACAATTAAAAATTGCCCAATGCATTGTAGTGCCCAACTTCTGGAATACGTGATTCAGATGAAACCCCAGATGGATTCATTCACTAATCAGGCAGCAAAGTTACTCTTGACTCAGTATGGCCTCTGTTCAGCGGTGTCCTTTTCAAAAGTGCACAAACCTGTTATTAATTGCACTTTTTTGCACACCTCAGAAGATACGTAAAAAGATGGACACTGCTGTACCACAGACCAGATGGGAATTCAAAGTGACTCCGTCTGCCTCACTACAGTAAATTTCCCATTTTAAATTTTGTCTGAATCATGTGTTTTAGAGATTTACACTTAAAGCACTGAGCATAGAGTGCAGGTTAAATGTGACTCGCATCTTACTGCAATCTTTGAGAGGCAGAATGAGCAAATCAACAACAGCTTATTTGCTTTTTGGTTTTTTTTTGCAGTTCACTTTGTGGTATAAGTTATAAAGTGGCTTTATTGGTCCGGTAAGTACGATTAAAGAGTATGCTTTGTACTATAAGACACACAGGACGAAAATACACACCTAGGTTTTATAGGAGTAATATAGGAAACATTTGTTTATGTAAAATAACTGCTGATGACTAGTGATGAGGAAACACATGGATATGTGTTAGCTCAATCTAGTCAAAAACACACTGTGCACAGCGTGCCTTGCTGGGTGAATATCTAGGCTATGTGCCCACGCTTGTTCCTGCGGATTTTGCTGTGGAAAACCTGCAGATTTATCTGGATTTTCCAGATAAATCCGCAGGCTTCAGCAAGTACAGACACTCCCCATGTTACTCTATGGGACATGGGGAGTGTCTGCGTCCACTCTGCGGAATGTGCGGCTGCGGAATATGCTGCGGATGTCCCGCAGCCGCACATAACTGCATGTCAATTATTCCTGCGGATTTACCTGAGGAAATCCCGGCGCTCCACTATGGAGATAGAGGCTTACCTGCCTTAGTCCCATACTTACCTGCCTTGATAGCAGACACCTGTCACTTTCTTCCGGTGCAGAGGACGTCACGGCAGTGGAGCTAGGAGCAGGAAGCAGGAGGTGGGCGGGGCCTGCACAAGCTCCTGTCATGTGACAGCCAGAGCTAGTTCAGGCTCGCCCACCTTCTCTTGCACAGTGCAGACGCTGACAAACAGTCGGAAAGTGAAGTGTTGCATGATGGAGGTATGTATGAACTCCCGATCACTCAGCACTTGTTCTGCATTGAGGATGCAGTGCCGAAGCCATGGTACTGTATCCTCAATGCAGAATGCCCAGAGCATATCCGCAGGAAATTCCGCAATAAAACTGCAGCATTAAAACAGACAAAGTTGTGCTGTGGTTTTCTGGGAGCTCCTGCGGAATGTCCTGCGGATATAACCGCAGGATACTTTCCCCGTGGGCACATAACCTTATACTGTGTTGCATTACTTAGCTTGGGGTAGCACTGCAAAATAGTAGTTTATAGGCCATGTAATCTGTTAGCTCAATCCAGCCAAAAACACATTGTGTACACCAAACCTTGCTGTGTGAATATCTCTGCAACCTTATACTGCATTGGAGCACTTTTCTTGGTGTAGCACTGCAAAACAGTAGCTTACAGGCCATGTAATCTGTTCCCTCAATCTTGCCAAACCAGACTGTGTGCAGCATGCCTTTCTGTGTGAATATCTATGAAACCTTATACTATGTTGCATCACATACCTTAGCGTAGCACTGCAATACCATAGTTTATAGGCTTTGTTATTGCTCTCTGCATACAGCCCAAGTATTAATCTGAACTAGTTTAGAAGCTATGTAATCTGATTGCTCAATCTATCCAAAAACACTGTGTACATTGTGCCTTGTTGTATGAATATCTCTTCAACCTTTTACTGTGTTGCATTACTTAGCTTAGTGTAGTGCTGCACAACAACGAATTATAGACTGAGTAATCTGTTAGCTGAATCTAGTCAAAAACTCAATCTCCACCTCCTCCACTTCTTCATCCGGTCAGAGTAAGGCTAGGGCCCCACTTTGCATTCTCCTACTTGCAGTTCAGAACACACGTTTTGGGCTTAATTGATTTGACCAAAGTTGCCTTTTTCAGAAATTTAGCGCTGAAAACGCATGCATATTTACCGCTTTTTAGATGCGTTTTCAGCGCTTTTTACCTGCTTTTCCACCTGCGTTTTGATAGATGCGTTTTGAACATCTAGACACTGATAAATAAAGTTTAAATAGTCAAACTCAATGAAAAAATTGGAAAAAAGAAACAAATCTATATTTTTTGTGAAAAATAATGGAAATAATTTATTTTAATGAAATTATAGCGGTAATATGATATTTAATGGAAAAATAGCCCTAATTTAATAAATTTCTTATTTTTAATTGTCGGACTATGTGTGTGTGTAAAGGGACATATGAAATCATTATTTTGATGTTCAAAAAGCATGCGTTTTGGTAGTCCAAAGCGCATGTTTTCTGCACTGAAAAAGCAGGTAAAACGCTGGAATTTGTAGGAATCTTGGTTTTTGCCTTTTCTCATTGACTTCAATGTTAGCAAAACGCACCCAAAATGGCAAAAACAATTTACATGTTGCTTCTTTGAACGCATGGTTTTTGCCACAAAATATGCAAATTAAACACAGCGTTTAGAAACGCTAAGTGGGGTCAGGAAATCCACTTTTTCCATAGACTTTGCTGGTAAATCCAAACGCATGCCTTGTGGCATGAAAAAGGTGCTTCTCAAAACGGACCTAAAAAGCACCTAAAACGCAGGTGGAAACGCAAAGTGTGGCCCTAGCCTTAGGGGCACTTTGCACGCTGCGACATCGCAGGCCGATGCTGCGATGCCGAGTGCGATAGTCCCCGCCCCCGTCGCAGCGGCGATATCCTTGTGATAGCTGCCGTAGCGAACATTATCGCTACGGCAGCTTCACATGGACTCACCTGTCCTGCGACCTTCGCTCTGGCCGGCGACCCGCCTCCTTGTTAAGGGGGCGGGTCGCGCGGCGTCATAGCGACGTCACACGCCAGGCGGCCAATTGGAGCGGAAGGGCGGAGATGAGTGGGATGTAAACATCTCGCCCATCTCCTTCCTTCCGCATATCCTACGGAAGCCGCAGTGATGCCGGTAGGAGATGTTCCTCACTCCTGCGACTTCACACACAGCGATGTGTGCTGCCACAGGAACGAGGAACAACATCGGACCGTCGCGTCAGCGTAATTATGGATTACGCTGACGCTACACCGATGATAGGATTACGACGCTTTTGCACTCGTTAATCGTATCATCGAGCCTTTACACACTACGATGTCGCATGCGATGCCGGAAGTACGTCATTTTCAATTTGACCCCACCGACATCGCACCTGTGATGTCGTAGTGTGCAAAGCCTGCCTTAGACCTGCACCACCAACTTCAGCACAGCCGGGGCTAAACGATTGCAGGCCATTCACTAAGCTCATCTGCCTGGGGAAAAAAACCTCACAATGTGCAGGTGCTGTGGAAAGGCATAAAACAACAAACAGATGAAGGGCTGGTGACAGACTAAAAATTTGGTGTGTATGTCAGCTGTGAACTGACAGCTGGCTTCAAGCTCAGGGTGTAGTAATGGAGTGGTGTCTATCAGACATCCCATTACTAACCCAGCAAGTATATTGTAAAAAAGATAAAGAAACAAGAAAAAAAGCTTATTTGAATAAAGACTCCCCCACTTGCCCTTGTTCACCAATTGATTACTTCAAAATAAATCCTGGAAGTTCCTACGTAATACAAATAGTAGTTTTCCACGATGACCAACGATTTCTATGGAGCATTGTTTAGAGAATTTTCTCAGAACAAGACTCCATAGGTGACTGCCAAGCTTCATAAATTTCCTACATTCTGCTGATTGGGAGTGACCTATTGAGCTTTGTTCTGAAAATATTCTTAGAACGAGGCTCCAGGGGTCACTGGCAGTCAGTGATAAGTATGGAATTTCTTACACTTGACTGGCAGTGACCTATGGAACGTCGGTCTGAGAAAGTTGTAAGAATGATGTTATATAGGAATCCATTTGTGTCATGTTACATTACTCTTTGGATTATGTCAGAACTTCCAGGATTTATATTGAATTAATAAACTGGTGAATGAAGGAGTGTAGGCGAGTCTGTATTGATAATAGGATTGCATTCGAGTGTATGGAATGCAAGTGGGAGCAAGGCCTGACTTGATATAACACTTGGGGCAATGAATAAAGGTATTTATAACAGATGTAGATGACATCATCATTTGAAGCAGTTTAAAAAGTTGCCTTCTATTGCATATCTACAAAGTATTGAATAGGTGGATGGTCTTGAGTGCAATGGAGCTAGAACATAGCTGTAAAAACTAATAATTAATGTAGACTTTGGGCAGACATATACTCCCCAACATTGAAAATTGTCAAGTTATGATAATCTTAAAATCAATAGACTTGTAAATGATCTGCAAATGATAAACAAATGGAAATACAAATTTGAAAGTATCTATCTTTATTGAGTTTCAAGTATGAACTCCAGGCATAGAACTACACAAGCATAAATACCTTGAAATTCCATTATTAAGTTTATTAATGATTGTTTGAGGAATGTTCTACCATGCTGAAAGGAATCGGGCACAAAAATCATCAAGATCAGCTGCTGACAACTCCCTTTGCAATTGCTGACCAATTACATACCTGAAGTATGCATTGGGAGACAAGTCTGGAAACGCTGCAGACCATGGTAGCATGTTTAGACCACAAAGGCTGCTAGGAGAATAAAGCATGCTGCTAAGCATACTGATTAGTGATGAGCAAGTACTAACTATTCATGTTTGGATAATGCTTACCGAATACCAAGTACTATTCCAGTATTCATCACAACGAGAAACATGCTTCATTTGCCCATTAACTTGCATTAGGTTTGTTATTCGTGATGAATACCAAATTAGTACTTTAGGGTTTGTAACAAATTATCCAAACATGAATAGTTACTATTCGATCATCACTAATGCTTGTACAGTTAACAGTGAGTGCTTGTCAGATAGTCCATAGGGCCATTACTATTAAAATCCTGCCAAAAGGCAATAATGGACAGCAGTCATTCCTGTCTGTTAGAAGCCCTTAGGGGTACTTTGCACACTGCGACATCGCAAGACGATGCTGCGATGCCGAGCGCGATAGTCCCCGCCCCCGTCGCAGCTGCGATATCATTGTGATAGCTGCCGTAGCGAATGTTATCGCTACGGCAGCTTCACATGCACTCACCTGCCGTGCGACGTCGCTCTGGCCGGTGAACCGCCTCCTTATTAAGGGGGCGGGTCATGCGGCGTCACTGCGACGTCACATGGAAGGCGGCCAATAGGAGCGGAGGGGCGGAGATGAGCGGGATGTAAACATCCCGCCCACCTTCTTCTTTCCGCATAGCCGACGGGAGCCGTGGTGATGCAAGTAGATGTTCCTCGCTCCTGCGACTTCACACACAGCGATGTGTGCTGCCGCAGGAGCGAGGAACAACATCAGACCATCGCGTCAGCATAATTATGGAATTCGCCAACGCTACACTGATAATACGATTACGACGATTTTACGCTCGTTAATCGTATCATCTAGGATTTACACACTACGATGTCGTGAGCGACGCAGGAAGTGCGTCACTTTCGACATGACCCCACCGACATCGCACCTGCGATGTCGTAGTGTGCAAAGTACCCCTAAGACATGAAAACTACCACATATTTGGGACTGCTTTAACAATGAAGTTATCAGAGAACCCAGTTAAAAGTTTATTTTTATGGGTTAATTATGAAACACATGGTTTGAACCTATGGTGGAACTAAGTTTGAATGATTAAGTGGCCTACCGTGGCACGCAAAAGTTTGGGCACTTCTTGTCAAAATTGCTGTTTTTGTGAAAAGTTAAGCAAATTGAAGATTAAATGATCTCTAAAAGGCATACAGTTAAAGATTACACATGTTTTGGTATTTTAGCCAAAATACAAATATTTTTTTATCTTTTACATTTAAAATTACCAAAAAATGAAAATAGGCCAATGCAAAAGTTTGGGTACCCTGCATTTTTAACATCTAGTAGCATCCTCTTTGGCAAGTATCACAGCTTGTAAACACTTTTTATAGCCAGCCAAGAGTCTTTAATTTATTGTTTGGGAAATTTTCATCCATCCTTGCTTGGAAAAGTCTTTCAGTTCTGTGAGACTCCAGGGTCGTCTTGCCTCTTTTTGAGGTCTAGACACAATTTTTTACTGATGTTCAGATCAGATGACTGTGAGGGCCATTGTAAAACCCTCACCTTGCACCTTTGGAGGTCATCTATTGTGGATTTTGATATGTGTTTAGGATCATTATCCATTTGTAGAAGCCATCCTCTTTTCAATTTTTTAGTTTTTTTTTGCATTTTTGCAGATGGTGTTATGTTTGCATCTAGAATTTGTTGAAATTTTATTTAATCCATTCTTCCCTCTACTTGTGAACTGTTCCTTGTGACATTGGTTGCGATACAACCCCAAAGCATGATTGATCCACCCCCATGCTTAATGGTTGGCAATATGCTCTTTTCCTGACATTCTGTTCCCTTTTTTCCACACATACCTTTGATCAGTGTGGCCAAAAAGTTCTATTTTAACCTCATCGGTCCACAGGATTAATTTCCAAAATGCATCAGGCTTGTTTACATGTTCTTTTGCATGCTTCTTATGCTGGTGAGGACGCAGGAGAGGTTTTCTTCTGATGACTCTTCCATGAAGGCCATATTTGTGCAGGTATCTCTGAACACTAGAACAAAATACCACAACTCCACAGTCTACTAAATCTTCCTGAAGGTCTTTTGCAGTAAAACAGGTTTTTATAATTTGCTTTGATTTCTTTCTAGCAATCCTACGAGCAGCTCTTCCAGAAATTTTGCTTGGTCTTCCAGACCTCATCTTGACCTTCACTGTTCCTGGTAACTGCCATTTCTTAATTACATTTTGAACTGAGGAAAGGACAACTCGAAAATGCTTTGCTATCTTCTTATAGTCTTCTCCTGCTTCGTGGGCCTTCATATTCTCATTTTCTGTGTGCTATGCAGGTGCTTTGAAGAACCCATGGCTGTTGTTTTTTGACACAAGGATAGAAGAGGCTGGGTTTTTATAATGCTGAGAAATTTGCATCACCTGACCGTGCCTAACGAAGATTGTGAATAAGTCATAACCCCAAAAGGCTAATTAAGGCCTAAAGCCTTGGTCAAAGTTATTTGAGCACACAAATATCCACGGGTGCCCAATCTTTTGCATGATACCATTTTCCTTTTCGTAATTTTTAAAATGTAAGAAATTAAAATATAATTTTTTTTTACTAAAATACAAAGGAAAACTGTCATCTTTAACTTTATGCCTTTTAGAGATCAATTCATCTTCATCTTAAATAACTGTTCAAAATAGCAGTAATTTTGAGCAGGGGTACCCAAAGTTTTGCATACCACTGTATGTATTACAAGTTACATATTACTTTGTCTGGAAAATCATACTTTCTGCCTCCACAAAATATAAAAAACCTCACAGTGCCAATAAGGTTTCTAGAAATATTCCAAGTAATATATACAAAGCACTTACCACAGCATGTGCTGGAGCTGCACAACAGCAGACCGGCATAACAGGCCAATATTCCTTGAAAAAAGGGTTGTAAGGTTGTTTCAGCTTTACCAGTCAGGTTAATAAGTTTTCAATGCCACCGTAGACATCAAAAGTGTGAAAATGTAGCATGATGGCATAAAAACAGAGGAGAGAATAAAGATAGTGCTACTGGATTCTGTCAAAAGTAATTGAATTTCAGATTTTAAGGCTGAGGCTTTATCAAAAAAGTTTCATCAAGAATAAAATAACAGAAACAAAGGATGTGCTCAGAGTCATGTGAAGAAAGCGCAGAGAAGAAGGGATTTTTATTTTTGTGAAACTATATAATATTCTGTTTAATAGTTTATCATAGAACACATTTGCTACTAACAAATTCTAAAAGACTAAAGAAAAACACGCATATTGAAAATAATACCCATATGGGAGAAAAACAAACATAATAATATGTAGACAAAGCTGAATATGTAATCAAAAACAATACCATCACTTGCCCCTTTAGGATTACTCGAATATAAACAATTATGATTTTTTTAGCTGCTGCTTTATTTATTAACCAGTTCATGAGCGTGAAACTGTCAATTATTACGATTTCATATAACTTTTTTGTTCAACAACGTAGCCATAAAAAGGCTTGATTTTCCTGAGACAAGTGGTAGTTTTTAATGCCACCATTTAAATAACCATGTAATGTACAGAAAAACAGAAAAAAATGTGGTAAAATGGTGGGGAAAAAATTGCTATTCAACTACTAATTTTTGGGTATTGCTCTTACAGCCACACATTGCTAATGCTGCATGTATTGGTGAAGCCAACACCCTTTTCTGTTCATGATATCACCTCGTCGGCATCCTTGTCTGTTTTCCAGTTGCTGTCTACCAAAGTATCGTCATTATCATCCATGATTCCACTAACAGTTGACTCTCTGTGGTAAATGGCCAGAGATCATTGACCTCTGCCTGATTCCAGTCTAGAGAGTTGACCTATCTCAGAGAGCTATGATGACTGCCATTGCTCCCGGCATCACAGTTCACAGAGCCAATACAGATAAGTGTTTCAATCGTGTCCTCTATATCCATATCATCCAAGTATAAAGGCAACCTGTTCATTTCTTCCAGTAAAACAGCTAGAAAAAGTTCTTAAAAACCTTCCTAAAGCGGGCTTTACACGCTACGATATATCAAACGATATGTCGTCGGGGTCACGTCGTAAGTGATGCATATCTAGCATCGTTTGACATATCGTAGCATGTGACAGCTACGAGCGAGTGTGAACGAGCAAAAATACTCACCTTATCGTTGCTCGTTGACACGTCACTCATTTTCTAAAAATCGAACGTCCGGTTGTTCATTGTTCCCGAGGCAGCACACATCGCTATGTGTGATACCCCGGGAACGATGAACACAGCTTACCTGCGTCCCGCTGGCAATGTGGAAGGAAGGAGGTGGGCGGGATGTTTTCGTCTCGCTCATTTCTGCCCCTCCGCTTCTATTGGCCGGCCGCTGTGTGACGTCACTGTGACGCCGAACGTCCCTCCCCCTTCAGGAAGTGGATGTTCCTCGCCAACAGCGAGGTCGTTTGGAAGGTAAGTACGTGTGACGGGGGGGGTTACGACTTTGTGCGACACGGGCAAGAAATTGCCCGTGCCGCACAAACGATGGGGGCGGGTGCGTTCGCAAATGCGATCGCACGACATATAGACACGTGTAAAGCAGGCTTTAGTCACCGGGTTGCTTTGAGTTGGAAGACTAAGGGGCAGAACAGATACATTAAAGGGAACCTACCAAGTTGTGTTTGAAGTCCGATCTGTGGACAGCATGTTATAAAGAAAGAGAAGCAAAGCAGAATAATATATGGTTTATAGGAAAGGATTCAGTAGAACCTTCAATTTATTCATTTAGATGCCTGGTGTTTTTATGCATTTGAGTCAAGTGGGCTGTCCTACTCTATCATTGACAGTTGTGTCTGCATGCACAGTCATACAAGGACTGCTCCCATACTCATAGGAATTCAAACAACAGGGATTGCATAGAAAGAAGTTCAAGATTTACTGAAACTTTTCCGGCAAAAATGTATATACCTAATCCCCGCTTCCTTCTCTACATCTTCCTGTCTGCATATCAAAAATTATTTTCAACATAGATAAAACCTGTAGGAAAACAGAGTGCAACAGACCATAGGGTGATATCTTTATGAAAAAATGTAATAGGTACAGGTAAACTGTTCACCTGAGGGACTTGTGTAGGCACAAATGCTGTGAAAGCTCAATAATGGTGGCTGCTGCCCTGTGAGTGGGAGATCAAATCTATGAGTATGCTTGAAGCAAAAAAAACAATTCACGGTTTTGGGTGGTGCTAACCGAAATAAAAATCCTTCATCCAAAAATATAAAAGAGAAATTTTATTCAACAATTAATTTCCATCCTGGACTGGTGTCTTTCTCAAGTGTGAAAATCAACTGTACAGTGCTCGGAGGAGCAAGAGGTGTTTCAATTGTCTGAAATGGGTGCCAAAAATAGCTAAAGAAACACAGGATTTGAAAATGTAGGAAGACAGGGAAAGGTCAAAAGGAGAGGAAAAGGTCAAGAATACCAAGTATAGGTGCAGTGAAAGATATAGTAAAAAAGCGAAAGTAGAAAAATTATGTTATATAAAATGATGAATGAGTGGTGAACCAGCAGCGATCGTTGCACATGTCTGCACATGTCTGCTGATTTAAACAGCAGACATGTGTGCCTTGCAGACATAGGTGGATCCATGATGCACCAGCGCCTGTTGAACACTTAAATCACGCTGTCAATATGAGACGTCGTGATATAAAGTCACGTAGCGGGGAACGTGCCTTTCACTGCTGCCATTGGAGGCCCCATGATGCAATCACGGTGACCTGATAGTTGTAATGGTAGTACAGGCTCATGGAATGACTCCTTTCGCAATCATAATGTAGTTTCTGTTACATTCAACAGATCGCTGGCTGTAACAAGAACACAGCCTTTCTGCTGATCAGAGCAATGCTGCTCTGATAAGCAAAATAAGGGCTCATGCTCACGTAACTACTGAATATTCTGCAGCAATTTGACAGCACATGTGCGGGTCAAATCGCTGAAGAAACATTGCATAATGAGCAACATTTTTGTTAAAAAAAAGCCGATTTCATGTGCTCGGGATGCTGCCCCCACCATAGACAGAGTGGGAGCTGCATCCAGAATGCACAAATAATTGACATGCTCATTTTATGAACGTACAGATTTGGGTCAAAAGTTTAGCACCCAAATCGCTGCGTTCATAACAGCATCGTGCAGGGGACGCAGGACGCATGCATTTACGCTGCAGTGCTATACGCAGTGTAAATGCATGCAATTACGCAACGTGCTCATGAGCCCTAAATGAGTGACTGATGATCCTTATAGTCCCCTAGGAGGACTATTAAAATAAAAAAAGTAAAAAAAGTTTTAAAAAATTAAAAAAAATAAAAAAAACCTTAAAGTTCAAATTACCCCCCATTTGTCCCATTGAAAACTAAAGAGTTAAAATAATAAAAAATACACACACATTTGGTATTGCACCGTTCAGAAATGCCCGATCTATCAAAATATAAAATCAATTCATCTAATTAGTACATGGCGTAGCGGCAAAAAAAAATTCCAAATAATGATGATAATGAATATAATAATAATAATAAATTATGCAATAACAGGCAATCAAAATGTAGTATCTGCACAAAAATAGTACTATTAAAAACATGAGCTCAAGATGCAAAAAATAAGCCATTACTGAATGCAAGATCCCAAAAAAATGAAAACACTATGGGTCACGGAAAATGGAGCAAGACGTGCACTACTTTTTTTGGATACATTTCTGAAATTTTTTAACCCCCTTAGATAAAAATAAACCTATACATATTTGGTATCTACAAACTCATACCGACCTGAGGCATCACAGTGACACATACGTTTTACAATATACTTAACACGGTGAACAAAATACCCCAAAAACAATCGTGCAATTGCACTTTTGTTTTGCAATTTTTTGCACTTGGAATTTTTTTTGCCGTTTTCCAATACAAAATTTGGTAAAACTTGAGGTTTTATGTAAACGTACAACTTGTCTTGCAAAAAACAAGTCCTTACATGGCAATATTGATAGAAAAATAAAAAAGTTAAAGCTCTCAGAAGAAGGGAAGCAAAAAACAAAAACGAACAATGGAATATCGCCCGGGGTGTGGAAGGTGTTAAGGAATACCAAAACCTTGATGGCATAGGCTAGAGGGAGAGGACATCTGACCAATTGAAGATTTTCTAAGAAAAAAACATAAGGAAATAAAGGAGAAAAAAGTTAAAGGTGGTGAGAAATAGGCAGTGTAAAGAAAAAAAATAAGAAAAATCGAGCGATTGATGATTTAGGGTGAAATAAAATGATGCTTTAAAAATTGGTGAAGGTAAATAAAAATGAAACTCATTAAAGTGAGGGCAAGTTAAACTACATAAAGTTTTTTTTCTGTGGGGAACAGTAAAGAAAAAGTTATGACATATTGAAGAAGGGTGGAAAGATAAGATAAAGAACATGTGTAAGTGAAGAATGAGAAAACAATGCAAGAATATTACTGGTGTCATGTTTTTAAGTGAGAGCTTGAAGGTATAAGAAAAAATAATAGAGTTCGTTAGGGCTGAAAGTGAAACAACAAAAGTGAACTTTGTGTAATAGAGAAGAAAAAATTGGGAAATATTTTGTTTGTGATGTGATGTAAGGTGGATAAAACAAAAAAGAGAAAAAAATTACAGTTACAAATTTGAGGGAGTGTTATTTAAAGGCCATGTGCGTACGCTGCAGATTTTACCGCGGATTTGCCTCAGATTTGCTGCAGAAAATGTGTCTAACATTTCTGCAGTCATTCCCCAGCAAAACCTATGGGTATAAAAAAATGCTGTGTGCACACTGTGTTTTTTTATACCTGCAGATTTACCTGCGGAATTTCTGCTGCGGAACTGATGTGCATATCACTTCTTTTCTGCTTGTCCCTGCGGTTTTGTCATTAATTATTGGTAAAAACCCACAGGGACCAAGCTACGGAAAAAATGCAGAAATTCCGCACCAAAATTGCACCAAATCGCTGCAAAATCGCATGCGGATTTCGTTGCAGTTTTGGTGCGTTTTTTTACCGAAGGGGCAAGATTCCTTCAGAGTGTCCAGTTTTTCCTTAAACCTCTGGTGGGAACAATATCTTTAATAACGAGTTTGGAAATAATGTTCCTGTCAGGTGCAGGCTAGAAAAATACCTATAATATCTAATTTTTGCAATTTCAGTGATCTAAAAGTGACCAGAGACCTTCATAGGGATGCAATAAAAGAGACTACACATTATCAGGTGCAAAACAAACCCATTTACTCAACATAAAAGTAATAACTCTGAAATACACACATTTCAAAACTCCTACCAAATAGCCCCCAGTTATAACACATAACGGTTATTAAAAAGAGAAATATTTGGCAAAAAAAACCATAATTTCAAGGCACTTAAAATAATATTACACACATAATTATTCAGAATTAGATCCTGAAGTTTCCCCAGAAAAAAACACATTTGCAGAGCAAAGAGCAAGAATTGCACATCAAGTGTGATGTGTTCGGGAACAATGAGCCTGAGAAGCCAGCACAGGTATATCTGCCCTCTTGAAGCTCTGCAGACCAACTGTGGTATCAGATTTCACACAGCAGCTAGAGCCAGGAGACTACCTGGAGAGAGGGGATTTCTTGAAAATCTGGTGAGGAGGGAGAAATGAAAGTAAAAGAGAAGTGCCTGTCAGGCACATTAATCCCATCCGAGGGTTAAGAAAAAGTCAGTTTCTAGTGCGCACATGGCCTAAGGGGAGAATAATGAGAGGGGGAACAGCAAGTTGTGGCCTTAAAGTGGGAAAAAAAGGATTAATTACTTAGCAATGATGCAATAGAATAAATAACAAAGTGCAAATAAAATTGATAAAAGAGATAATAATGTAGGCAAACAAGTTGTGGGGGACTACTGCTGGATGCTTCACAGAGAAGATACACAGGCCTTCTAAAGGAGAAAATGTATCAAGAGAAGCTTTGAAGAGAATAGGAAAAGGTGCAAGAATTAATTTCAAATAAATTTGCAGAATGAATGTTCAATATTTTTTTTACATAATATTGTTAATATGTTTAACTACAAAAAGATTTGTTCATATCTCTTGTGCGTAACATTTTACGCAAAATCCATATGTGATGGTTAAAATAGACGTGGTTTTATTTAAGAAAACATAGAAATCAGTCATTGGGTTTGAAACAATTTTCATGAACCCAAATTTTGTATACCTGTTTTATTAGTGGGGGTGCAGGTTTTGATCTTTTTTTCTGTCCTTAAAATCTGAATCAACCAAATCTAAAAGGGCAGTTAAAATTAGAGATAAGTGAACCTCAGGCTTGAGGCTCGAGGTTCGGGCTCCGAAAATGACTTGAAAATTCCCCTGGTGAGTATCGCGCTGTGCTGATGCTTGACTGCTTTGCCGCATTGTGCGCACTGCGGGAATTGTGTGAGGAGCTCACATTTGACTTACATTCTGCATTCTTAGATGTACTGTTCACAGAGATTTTTTTTTTAAATAAAGCATCACCCACCCATCTCTGGAAAGGTTTTGCTTTCAACCTACAGCAATACACTTCCGTAGGTGGGTGGGCGGTGCTTTTGTTTTAATTTTTCCGTGAACATTACATCTTAGAACGCAGAATGTAAGTCAAGTTTGAGCTAATCAAAAACTTCCCACAGCTCGCACAATGCTGTGAAGCACTCAGACACCAGGACAGAGCAATACTTACCAGGGAGATTTTAACGTCATTTTCTGAGCCCGAACCCCAAGCCTTGAACCTGAGGTTGACTCATCTCTAGTTAAAATCAAGACTCATATGACATAAAAAAATGTTAACAGCACACAGTATAGTTGTATGGTGTGCGGTTGCTAAATTGGACAAAAACAGCAATACAAAATGTAGCTCTCTCATTTATATATCCTAAACTCTGCGGCTCGCTTAATCCATCTCTCCCTTCGCATTCCCCAGCCTCGCCACTCTGCCAATCCCTTCACTGGCTTCCCATTGGCCAACGACTCCAGTTCAAAACATTAACCATGACATACAAAGCCATCCACAACCTGTCTCTTCCTTACATCTGTGACCTAGTTTCCCGGTACCTACCTGCACGCAACCTCAGATCCTCACAAGATCTCCTTCTCTACTCCTCTCTTATCTCCTCTTCCCACAATTGCATACAAGATTTCTCCCATGTCTCCCCCATACTCTGGAACGCTCCACCTCAGCACATCAGACTCTCACCTACTGTGGAAAGCTTCAAGAGGAAACTCAAGACCCACCTCTTCCAACAAACCTACAACCTACAATAGCCCTCAGTCCAGTACACCACTCCGCAACCAGCTCTGTCCTCACCTATTGTACCATCACCCATTCCCTGTAGACTGTGAGCCCTCGCGGGCAGGGTCCTCTCTCCTCCTATACCAGTTTGTTTTGTACTGTTAATGATTGTTGTACATATACCCTCTTTCACTTGTAAAGTGCCATGGAATAAATGGCGCTATAATAATAAATAATATATATACATATATATATATATACACATATATACATTTTTTGTAGTTTTTTAAGATATATTAAAAAACTACTAAGAAAGGTTAACATCTTTTATTGCTGTTTTTTTTGTATATTATATTTTGCATATTATAGATTAAATTCTTATCCCCAACTTGTCAGGAAATAATCTAAAAAGCTGCCTTACAAGGAAAGTAAATGCGCACAAAGGATGATGCAGCAAAAGCCAGCAGAATTGTTGTGGCACGTACAGTTGCTAAATTGACTGATAAAACAGGGATTCAATAATTAAATTGTGTGCTTATTTTATAAAGTTAAATTTACAAAACAAAAAACACACCTAAGAGAACATCTAAAGAAAAGCTAAGTAGGTTCAGATCCCAAAAATAAGCATCTGCTGCCTGCCACTGTATTCAGGTGGCATGTAGCGGTGTGACGTTGGACTATTACAAGTAAAAAAAAAAAGAAATTAAAAGGCCTCTTTCTCCTTGAAGAGGCTATTTGCATATTTAAAATTCCAGGAGAACATTGCATGGCCTATAAGTCTCCTTACCCTGATTTGGCACTCTCCACAAGGATAAACGTTCCCCCTTAAACCACTGTCAGATGCTTCTTAGCTGCCAAATTATCTCATACTTTGCACTGTGAAGGTGTGAGCACCCTGAATCATATGTCTGGAAATGTAGTTTCTGGTTTGGCTCTTATCCTAACTCCTGTGGCAAGGCTCATTAAAAGGCTGATCATTTCTAGGATTGCTGCATCCAATAGGTGGCGCTAGAGTCCAAGTCCTGCTTCTCTGTGAGGAGGCTTTTTACATATTCAAATCTTTTGAATGTAGCAATTATTATTTTGCCTTGTAAGAAAAGAAAACTTTTCCATTGCAAACAAATAATGCAAAAGAAATGCAAAAAAAATAATGTCACTTATGGCTTGTCTGTCTCATAAGCCTGAAAACAGGCTTTCTCTGACAGATGAGCCTTTGTATGAGTCTTTTTGTTTAACATTACAATTAGCATTGTGGAGATTTACACTACCCTCCTTCTTTGTAGTATATTGTAATTCCTGAAGTTTGTAGTTGCATGAAAATTTGAATACTTTGATATTTTATTTGTTGTTCACAAAAAGTAAAACTGGCCCTGCACCATTTCCTACGGACTAATGTATTTTTGCATGGTTGCACGGTATTCTCTAACCAATAGTAAGATATGTCTGAGGGATGTGAGTATAGAGCTCTACAGAAGTAATGGTAGATAGCTTACTCGCTACCAGCTGCACATAATCCTGGAAGGAAGATGTAGTGAACAAATGATTAGGTAGTTTATTGACTATACCTGTCATGATCCAGGACCAGTATTCTCCACTTCAGAGTTTCCCAGACCCGTCCTGGTCATGTCAGTGGTTAACGTCCATCAGCCTCGTTCTGGTTTCAAGAGACACTATATCTGGTCCTTGAACCTGCATTCCTGTGCTAGTTATAGTTTTGCTCTGCAGCCTGTGACTGGCTCTGGTGAGAATTCATGTTTGATCTGACTCCTTGTTACTTGTGACCTATACCCTTCCACGTTCGTCAGTCTGTCCCAGTCCCTGACTTCCCACTCCTGTCTGTTGTTTACCCATCCTGGTTCATCCTCCTTCCCGTGTTTGTGCTTACTCACCCTCCAGTCTTGTCTTCTGTTCCCTGTGCCCTTTGTATTTCCCTCTTCATACCTGATTTTCCGTCATCCGACTGTTTTTTGACCTGATATTGATCCTCCCTTTGCAGTGACCTGACTTTCCTGGCTAAACCCTGACTGCTTGACTACTCTATTGCCCCCCTGGTGGTTCCCCTGTGAACTGCATGCTGAAATTACTCTGCTGTACTTCAGCTGCTTTTCTGTTACAGTGTTACTTTGATTCTCCTTCACTACTCTGTTGCCACCTAGTGGAGAATATGTTGTACTACTTCTTACTAGCCCTTTGTACAGCATGACAATTGATAAATGATGAGGCAGAGATGTCTAGAAAAGATGACGGGACAAGGATCAGGGATAGAGGATGGAGGATAGACTGAGCATGAAAATCCTCTATCCTGCATTGATGAACGTTTCTGCCATGATGGCACTAACCAGAAAAAAAAGATGTGAGGTAAAAATACAAGAGGCATTACATACAGAGAGGCATTGTTTGGAATTAAAGCTATAAACACATAAAAACATTATAACAATTGCCAGTAAATGGCAGCAAAGCAATACAAACACAATACAACTAACATCAAGAGTAGAAATAAAACATAACTTAATAAGGATATGTCCGTCTAATGACTGCTAGTTCAGCAGAGGATGGCTGGGCAGCACACACAGGCTTCCCCATAATGCCTTGCACCTACACCATATAGCGGATTATGATAACTTGCACAGCGATGTTCAGTACCTGGACCATCACAGATCAGTGGTCAGCGATGTCCAGTTGAGCACAGTTTGTACAGCAGATTAATGTTCCTTTTTTCTCTTCTTTCTCTTGTATACTGTAGGCTGTTATGGTCAGGAGGTGCTTTTTTCTTTGACTTACAGTACAGACCAAAAGTTTGGACACACCTTCTCATTCAATGAGTTTTCTTTATTTTCATGACTCTGAAAATTGTAGATTCACATTGAAGGCATCAAAACTATGAATTAAAACATGTGGAATGAAATACTTAAAAAAGTGTGAAACAACTGAAAATATGTCTTATATTCTAGGTTCTTCAAATTAGCCACCTTTTGCTTCATTACTACATTGCACACTCTTGGCATTATCTTGATGAGCTTCAAGAAGTAGTCACCGGAAATGGTCTTCCAACAGTCTTGAAGGAGTTTCCAGAGATGCTTAGCACTTGTTGGCCCTTTTGCCTTCACTCTGCGGTCCAGCTCACCCAAAACCATCTCGATTGGGTTCAGGTCTTGTGACTGTGGAGGTCAGGTCATCTGGTGTAGCACCCCATCACTCTCCTTCTTAGTCAAATAGCCCTTACACAGCCTGGAGGTGTATTTGGGGTCATTGTCCTGTTGAAAAATAAATGATGGTCAAACTAAACGCAAACCGGATGGAATAGCATGCCGCTGCAAGATGCTGGGATAGCCATGCTGGTTCAGTATGCCTTCAATTATGAATATATCCCCAACAGTGTCAGCAGTATAGCCCCATCACACCATCACACCTCCTCCTCCATGCTTCACGGTGGGAACCAGTCATGTATCGTCCATCTGTTCACCTTTACTACAAAGACACGGTGGTTGGATCCAAAGATCTCAAATTTGGACTCATCAAACCAAAGCACAAATTTCCACTGGTCTAATGTCCATTCCTTGTGTTCTTTAGCCCAAACAAGTCTCTTCTGCTTGTTGCCTGTCCTTAGCAGTGGTTTCCTAGCAGCTATTTTACCATGAAGGCCTGCTGCACAAAGTCCCCTCTTAACAGTTGTTCTAGAGATTAGAAGGTGTGTCCAAACTTTTGGTCTGTACTGTACATAGTGTATAAGCTCTAATTGTCAGCAGGGTCCACTCTTGCATTTGTAGTGTGTAAGCTCTTTTGGTCAGTGGGGTTCATTTTTTCTCCCTCATGTGTATTTTTCTAGCATCTCCAAGTTTTACAGTATTGAGATTTGTGCAAATTTATTTGCCACAAATTGAATTTATGGGAAAATTTCATAAAATCTGCTGATCTTTGTAATGTCTCATAAATAAAAAATCTGTGTAACTAAGGTGCTTTACTGCAGTATATCATGGATCAAATTACAGTCGGTCAGACTCTGCAAGTCTTGCACCTCTCTATCACCTGAATATATGTATTATTATGCACAGAATGATACTACCATTCCCATTTTCTATGGTCTTTAGCAATGTAATAGTGCAGTACCTCACAGTCTGTTTTACGCCGTTCTGTCCCTAAGTGTACTGATGAGGCGTGTGCCCTAACGGTCTATCTGTAGGCTGTAAAACCATAAAATGCTGCTGTTCTCCCTGTCCACATCTTTCATAGTGCTTGTCACTGTATTCCCTGGTACACTACACCTTGTGATGTCATAGCTTCAAGACATAATGTGGAAGATTGTCCAGCCTGCTCTCTTCAGTAATGTAGGTAATAGTGTTAGCCATTTTTGTGGATAAATTAATCACAATTTTTCAAACTTTAAAAAAATGTGGGCCTTGAATATTTCAAGAAATTCAACTCAAATTCAATTTATAGCAGATCTATTTGATTATCTCTAACATATAACTCTTACCTATATAGTTCCTAGTAGAGATACGAGGGAAACCAATCAATTAGCTAGTGGAGATGTGTGTGTGCGTGTGTGTATGTTTGTATGTGGGTATGTGTGTAGGTATGTGTGTGCAGGGTGAGGTGTAAGCAGGTACAAAAGTTGCACTTTGGCTGTGGTGACTACAGATCTCTAGTTAGCGCCCTAGGCAGATGGTTTTAATATTATGGCTGATCAGTTTATTTAAATTATGCATAACTTGTTTTCCAAGTGATGTACACTCAGTATTGAAAAATAGCCTAGTCCTAAAATTGTAGGCAAATTTAACTATTACTGCAAACACATTTAGAAATGATAATATTCCATTGATCGTGGAATAATGATAGCTAACCTTAAGCAACCAACTTTCTATGTATGAATAAATTACCTTTATAACAAGAAATTCAGCCTAAAAATTACCAAATTGATTATGGCTTTTCTTAGCTTAAAGGAAATAAGCATGGTATTTTCCATTATTTCTTCATGAAGATGGGGAAAATACAATCAATTTAAGCAATCTAGTTAGAGGTTAAGAAGGGATAGAGAACTAAATTGTTTGAAATATTCATTTATAAAGTTATCTGGATAAAGTCTTTACTCTGAGCCTCTTAAAAGTTTTGCAAATGACTGCTTAAAGAAATGGTAAATTTAAAATGTTGATTCTGAAGTTTCACAAAATACAACTTTACTAAACATTTTTGTATGAATGGTTTATGAATTGTATTATATAATATAAATATATAGCTTATGAGAAAGCTGAGCACAGATATTTACTATGCAATGTTAATTATGTTAAATATGCAATGTTATTTACTATGCAATGTTAACAGTAATTCACTCCAGACATAGTAATTAATTTCAAACTTTATTTTATTTAACATGGTGAATAACATAAAAAATAAGCTCATCTTGTTTGTTGCTTGTGCCCCTCCTTAGTTTTATTGGGGTCCCCCATTAGTCTCTGAGATTTTTTATTTTTTTTGTGTGGAACAGCAGCTTCATTGGTACAGAATGTTTCACCACTGCAGTCACTGATTAAGTGGAATTACATGTAGAGATGAAAGACCCTTAAATTATTTATATTTGATTTAGATAAATTTCCGGTTAGCGTCGGTTTTGAGTTCTAAAGTTATCAAAAACATTTTAGTAGCAGTATTAATATGGATCTCCTATTGTGCATCTGTAATTTTTATATATATATACAGCTCTGGCAACAATTAAGAGACCACTTCCAAATGTAAAGTGTAAATTGTTGTTTTATTCTATAAACTACTGCAATGTCTCCAAATTTCCATGCAAAAAAATTTGTATTTATTTTCTGAAAATGAGAAATGGTCAAAATAACAAAAAAATTGCTATCAGACCTCAAATAATGCAAAGAAAACAAATTCATAATCATTTAGAAACACAAATACTAATAATGTTTTAACTCAGGAAGAGTTCAGAAATCAATATTTTGTGGAATGACCATGATTTTTAATCACAGATTTCATGCGTCTTGGCATGCTTTCCACCAGTCTTTCACACTGCTTTTGGGTGTCATTATGCCACTCCTGGCGCAAAAATGTAAGCAGTTCTTTGTTTTATAGCTTGTGACTATCTATCTTCCTGTTATTTACATTCCAGAGGTTTTCAATGGAGTTCAGGTCTGGAGATTGAGCTGGCCATGACAGGGTTTTGATGTGGTGGTCCTTCATCCACACATTGATTGACCTAGCTGTGTGGAATGGCACATTGTCCTGCTGGAAAAAAACAGTCCTCAGAGTTGAGGAACATTGCCTGAGCAGAAGGAAACAACTGTTTGTCCAGGATAACCTTGTATGTGGCTTGATTCATACATCCTTCGCAAAGTTTAATCTGCCCAATTCCAGCCTTACTGAAGCTTCCCCAGATCATCACCGATCCTCCACCAAATTTTACAGTGGGTGCAAGAAACTATGGCTTGTACGCCTTTCCAGCTCTCAGTCTAACCATTAGATGACTGGTTACCATCTAATGATTACCTTACTCTAGAAATTGGGTGATTTTGGACGTAGTCACTTTGATGAATCATTACCTGAATATTTTGTTTCAATGAATTTTATACCCCTGAAGTAAAATATTGAATTATAGTTGAAATATTGACTTTATTCAATTAGCTTGATTGGGAATTTCTGTATGTATTCTATATTACGTAATTTGACTGTTTTATACACTATGAAAGATGACCTTTATTCACTAGTGGTTTCTTACTTATAACATAGTCATATTGTAAGATTCCATACCCAAAGTCTATGGGATTTGATACAAGAATCAATATGAATTGATATTCAAGTCAAAGGGAATTTGTATAAAAAATTAAAGTTTAAAGTGGGTTACTGTTACATCGATAAGTCTAGAGATCATAAAGGCATTTACTTAAAGGCATTAATTTAAAGTGCATTTACTTTTCATTCTTTGAGGCAATAAAGGCTACTTATTCAATTTGTTTTGCATGTATTATCAATGACACTTTTCAAGCTGTTGAAGGGAATTCATCTCCCTTGGAGGTTTTAGTTGTTTCTAATGATATTTCATTAACACCTTGAGATCACCCCAGGAGACACTTGGAGCTCACCCTATGTGTTGATTCTCGCCAATTTAACAAAAATGTCAATCCTTATATCAAACAAAGTATTGATTTCTGCCAATTAGTGTTGGTAAGCTTTGGATAAGAGATTGGACACAAAAATCTTATTAAAAAATCATTTATAAAATTAATCAAATGTTAAGTTTAAAGAGATCAAGAATAGTAAATTAATTAACTTTGATCATATTTCAAAAGAAGGGAGTTATCAGATAGTGAAATAGAAACACACATAATCTTCTTAACTCACCTCTGAATTAAATGTCACTATGTTATGGCATTGAGGTTTATGGGGTCTTAGAGTTAGAGATGAGCGAACTGGCCATGGTTCTGCTCGAGTTCGGTTCGCCGAACGGAGGTCTCATTCGAGTTCGGTTCGTCAAACGTTCGACGAACCAAACTCAAACCTATAGGATATAATGGGAGGCAATCACAAACACATAAAAATGCATGATAAATGTACACAAGCAGTTATTAAACATTGCCATAACACTTACCGATCCCCGTGATCCCTCCTGCACTCTGTCTCCTGCCGCTATTCCATCCCATGATCGCTGAATCCTCCCGGTGACCAGCACTGCCAGCAGTGATGCATGACCTATCGTGACGTCAAAATAGCCATGTGACCAGTCACGTGGCTATTATCTCATTGGCTACAGACTGGTCACATGACTATGATGTGTCATTTAGGACCTGTGAGTGCATCTCTCCGGTACACGCACCACATTTGTGTATCGCCGTGTACCGGCGACATGCTCTAGCACACGGTCGACTCCCCGTTCCGTTAGGGACCGGCTGACACAGTCGGTCATTAACGGAGATCACTGTTGCCATAGCAACGCAGTTAGAGGTGACGTCACCGCTAACCGTGGCTCCGGGAGCACCGTTGCTATGGTAACGCGTCTGTCAGCATTACCGCTGACAGCCAGCAGCACTGATCACTCACGGAGTGAAGGCTGCACGGGGAGCAGCATCGTCTTCCCCCATGCAGCAGCGATGGAGCAGAGCTGCATTTGTTGAATGAGAAAGACAGAAGACCATGGATCGTGGAGGGCTGACAGGGGGTAATAAAGATGGAGTCTCTAATGTGTCTGTGTATTTATTTCTATTAAAGTATTTTTTCTCTGTGTGGTGTCTTTTTTTTAACCCTTTATTGGAGATTCTTAATGGCCGGGTCAAACGTGCCTGACATTAAGAATCTCTGGCTTAATACTAGCTAGTAAAACAAAGCTAGTATTAACTCATTATTACCCAACAAGCCACCCGGCTTCAGGGCTGTTGGAAGAGTTGGATACAGCGCCAGATGATGGCGCTTCTATGAAGGCACCATTTTCTGGGGCGGCTGCGGACTGCAATTCGCAGCAGAGGCGCCCAGAAACCTCGGGCTAACCTGTGCTGAGGATACAATCCCCAGCTGCCTAGTTGTACCCGGCTGGACACAAAAATGGGGCGAAGCCCACGTCATTTGTTTTTTAATTATTTCATGAAATAAGTGAAATAATTAAAAAAAACGGGCTTCCGTATATTTTTGGTTCCCAGCCGGGTACAAATAGGCAACTGGGGGTTGGAGGCAGCCCGTGGTTGCCTGCTGTACCTGGCTAGCATACAAAAATATGGCGAAGCCCACGTCATTTTTTTGGTGGGCAAAAAACTTCTGCATACAGTCCTGGATGGAGTATGCTGAGCCTTGTAGTTCTGCAGCTGCTGTCTGCTCTTCTCCATACAGACAGACAGCAGCTGCAGAACTACAAGGCTCAGCATACTCCATCCAGGACTGTATGCAGACGTTTTTTGCCCCCTGAAAAAATTATGTGGGCTTCGCCATATTTTTGTATGCTAGCCAGGTACAGCAGGCAGTTACGGCTGCCCCCAACCCCCAGTTGCCTATTTGTACCCGGCTGGGAACCAAAAATAAAGGGAAGCCCTTTTTTTATTATTTCATGAATTTCATGAAATAATTAGAAAACAAATGACGTAGGCTTCGCCCCATTTTTGTGTCCAGCCAGGTACAACTAGGCAGCTGGGGATTGGAATCCGCAGCACAGGTTGGCCTGAGCTTTCTGGGCCCCACTGCTACTAATTGCAGTCTGCAGCCGCCTCAGAAAATGGCACTTTCATAGAAGCGCCATCTTCTGGCGCTGTATCCAACTCTTCCAGCACCTGCCTGCTATACCTGGCTAGCATACAAAAATATGGCGAAGCTCACGTCCTTTTTTTGTAGTTTTTTGGCAAAAAAATAAAAAATGCTTCCCTGGATTTTCCATTGCCAGTGAAGGTAACACCAAGCAGTGGGGGTTAGCAGCCAGTAGCTGCTTGGATTACCCTTAGCTAGCAATGCAAAAAATGCAGTGGGAGCCCATATATATTTTTTTAATTATTTATTTAAATAACTAAAAACAAAATGGGCTTCCCTGTATTTTGATTGCTGGACATCACAGTGCTGTAAAAAT
This sequence comes from Anomaloglossus baeobatrachus, assembly GCF_048569485.1. Classification (NCBI taxonomy): domain Eukaryota; kingdom Metazoa; phylum Chordata; class Amphibia; order Anura; family Aromobatidae; genus Anomaloglossus; species Anomaloglossus baeobatrachus. The sequence continues at coordinate 138,050,194 of NC_134353.1, read as the reverse complement.
AAATCTTTAAAAAAAATGACGTAGCGCTCTGCGGTATTTTTGATTCTCAGCGCAGATAAAGCAGACAGCTATAGGTTGCCACCCCCATCTGCCTACCGTTACCTTGGTTGGCAATCAAAATACAGAGAAGCCCATTAATTTTTTCTATTTAAAAAATAGTTAAAAAAAAATGACGTTGGGTCCCCCCATTTTTGATAGCCCGCTAGGGTAAAGCAGACGGCTGTAGCCTGAAAACCACAGCTGGCAGCTTTACCGTGGTTGGGGATCCAATGTGGAGGTCCCCCAGGCTCTTTTTTTATAATTATTTTATAAATATTAATAATTACACAATAAAAGGAGGGTCCCCCCCAAATTGGATCACCAGCCAAGGTAAAGCGGACAGCTGTGGTCTGGTATTCTCAGGGTGGGAAGGTCCATAGTTTTTGGGCTTTCACAGCCTAAAAATAGCAGGCCGCAGGCACCCCAGACGTGGCGCATCCACTAGATGCGCCAATCCTGGCGCTTCACCCCAGCTCATCCCGTGCCCTGGTGCAGTGGCAAACGGGGTAATAAATCAGGTTGATACTAGCTGTAAAGTCACCTGAGATCAAGCCCAGCAGTTTGTGATGTCATGGCGTCTATTAGATACCCATCATAAACTGTCAGTACTAACAAAAAAAAAAATCGACAAAAGAAATTTATTTGAAAAAACAGTCCCCAAAACATTTCCTATTTCACCAATTTATTGTAAGAAAAAAAATAAAGGGGTCCCACGACGACTCTGGACCGTCCAGAATATGGGGGGGAGACACTCAGGGAACATATCCCCCATTTTCTAGGAGTGCGGACCCTTCATGTGAGGAGTGTGGGTGCAATGAATCTGCACTCACTCTCCCCGGGTCCACAGCAGCAGAGTCCATGTCGTAATGGTTGCTACCAAAGCTGCAATGCCCTGCTCATGAGGTAAGGGCATGCCTAATCAGGAGAACTATTCTACATTTCCAAATATTGGTATTTGCTGATATTATTGCTATTCCACCTACTATATATTGGGGATAGGATCTTGGAGATGGAATACCCCTTTAAGTCCAGTTATCCAGCTGAATGAATACTTAACAACAGAGCTCGCTATTTAGATGTGTTTTCTTGTGGCGTATAACGGACTTTCATGTTTGGTAGTCGTTCAGCAGGGAAACTATAAAAGCAAATCCCTCCATTTGGAAATGTAGTATATAGCTCTCCTGATCAATTATGTTCCTTACCTCATGAGCAGGGCATTGCAGTAATAATAATAATTTATTCATTTATATAGCGTTATTAATTCCATAGCGCTGTATGTCTTTGGAGTGTGGGAGGAAACCGGAGTACCCAGAGGAAACCCACGCAAACACGGGGAGAACATACAAACTCCTTGCAGATGGTGTCCTTGGTGAGAATTGAACCCAGGACCTCAGCGCTGCAAGACTGCAGTGCTAACCACTGAGCCACCATGCCGCCCATTTAGCTTACAGTTTCATAACCACCCCTCACTGTGTCTGAACACAGGAAGCTGAGCTTACAGCCGCTCTGTGCATGTGGCAGCGTCTATTGTGAAGGAGAGGGCCGTGGGGGGATCAACGCTGCACAGGTACCGTGGGACACCGGGGAACACCGGTGGATTTATAGGGGGTGACCTGGCAGGGCCTGGGGAGGAGTTTTCTGTCGCATGTGTCATGGCACATGCGACAGAAATCAGAGGAGTAGGGTGAATGCGGCCAGCGTGCTGCTGTGCGCGCGGCCATCTTGGATTTCTGGGAGGGCATCAGGGGGGGCACTTTGGCGACACCGGGGGACTGGAGGGGACCGGGGAGGAGATTAATCATGTTTGTTCATGCCAGATGGGAGATAAATAATTTTTTACCGGCGCTGTCATTTACTGTAACGTGATCATCGGTGTGCGGTGTATAACTGTGATCACGTGAGCGGGGACCGGAAAAACCGTCCTGAATCATGATCTCCAGGGTCTCAGCTAGCCCTGAAACCCCGGAGATTTTCTGACGCTGGGGGGCATTATTCACTTATTTCTGCCTGCTGTTTATAAACGGCAGATCAGAATAAGGCTACATTAACACGACCGATCCATTTTTGCGGTCTGCAAAAAACAGTCCGTTTTTTTCACGGGTGCATCCGTGTGGCATCCGTTTCCGTTCCGTAGACGGTCCCTATGTCATCTGTTTGTCATCCGTGTGCCTTCCGCTTTTTTTGTGTACTGCAAAAAAATTGAAGGAGGGTAAATGCATAAATTTACCCAGGATCCATAGCTTCATCCTACATGAGGCGGTCACATGTTCACTCCAGTGCCATTTTCTACTGCTTTTCACAGCGTAGAGCGCTCTGGTGATTTTCTTGTGCTTGTGCACTTCATATCAGTCTTTTCTGTCATTATAATGGCAGAAAGACACATAATGTCTCACTCTCCTGCATTTTGTAATTTTTCACCCTTTGGTGCCTTTCATGTGGCACTAAGGGGTGTTTAGCTTTGTATTTAGCCAAAAAAATGAAAAAAAAAATGACGTAGGGTTCCCCCTATTTTTGTAGCCAGCTAGGGTAAAGCAGACGGCTGCAGCCTGCAGACCACAGCTGGCAACCTCACCTTGGCTGGTAATCCAAAACTGAGGTACCCCACGCTGTTATTTTAAATTAAATAAATAATTAAAAAAAAAAACACGTAGGGGTCCCCCCAAAATTGGATCACCAGCCAAGGTAAAGCAGACAGCTGGGGTCTGATATTCTCAGACTAGGGAGGTCCATGGTTATTGGACTCTCCCCAGCCTAAAAAAAGCAGGCCGCAGCCGCCCCAGAAGTGGCACATCCATTAGATGTGCCAATCCTGGTGCTTCACCCCTGCTCATCCCGCGCCCTGGTGCGGTGGCAAACGGGGTAATATATGGGGTTAATACCAGATGTGTAATGTCACCTGGCATCAAGCCCTGGGGTTGGTGAGGTCAGGCGTCTATCAGATACCCGACATCACCAACCCAGTCAGTAATAAAAAAAAATAGACGACAAACACATTTTTATTTGAAAAAATACTCCCCAATACATTCCCTCTTTAACCAATTTATTAGAAAGAAAAACAAATCCAGGTCTGGTGTAATCCAAGGGGTTGCCATGACGATCCACACTGTCCCAGTCAATGAAAAGCAGGATGTTCCCCATTGGCTGGGAGAGCAGTGCAGTGACCTGAGCTAACATCAATGGGTCAGCCCAGGTCACTGCAGGGCATGACAAGTGCTGCTTCCAGCGAGGTACATTACCTGCGCTGATCTCCTGCACTGCCGACAGCACCTGTTACTGAGTTCAATGACTGCCGCCTTCACAGCCAAGTATCGCGAGAGGCCCATGACGTCACCGCTAGTCAGTCTCGGGTCGGAAGCGAAAGAAGGTGATGTGACAAGCGGCGGCCATGGAGGACAGTGACAGCGCTGAGGTCGGGACTTCATCACCGCAGGTAAGCCGAGCGGGACCATGTGTGCAGAGTGCCAGGAGGACGTCAGTGTCGTGGACTGCATGGCTGGGGACGTGTGTGTGTGTGTGTGTGTATGTATGTGTACATGCCACGTGCAGGAAGGGGCGGAGCGAGCTGAGCAGGGAAGTGTGGGCTTCCTGCACGTAACTAGGATAAACATCGGGTTACTAGCCAAAGCACTTTGCTTGTATACCCAATGTTTATCTTTGTTACCAGCTTCTGGCAGGCTGCCAGCGATGGCTCCTGCACACTGTAGCTGTAAAAAGCCCTGCTTTTTGCTGCTAGAACCGTTCTCGAACGTATCTAGAACTATGGAGCTTTAGCAAAAAGCTCGAGTTCTAGTTCTATCTAGAACAGCCCCCAAATTCACTCGAGCCGCGAACTGGAGAACCTCGAACCGTAAACCACGCTCAACTCTACTTAGAGTATCAAATGGATGAATGTCAACAAGGGAAAATATCTCCAGCACCAGAGCTTATTGCTACATTTATTTATCCATAAAATTGACTTCATGCTTCCTTGCCTCATACCACTTGTGGTTCTTTACCATCTGTGCACCGGATTGTTTCTGAGATAAGGTCAAACAGTTCTTCAAGAAAGTGATATATTTTATATTTGTTTCTTCTACAAAAAGGGTTTTGTCTGGATATTTTAACTTAAAAATTGTAGTGTCATGTTCTTGTGGAGCTTCCAATATCCCATTTTCTATGCACTTTCTAACATAAAGGCTTAAAGAAGATGCTACAGAAGATCAGGACTGTAGCTTTTTAATATACTGCCATATGTACCTAGTAGATATGAGCGATATTCGAGGTTCGTCAATTTCATGTTCGATGAACTCGAGCTTTATGCTAAAAGTTCAGCAGTTCAAGTTACGTTCGAGAACAGTTTGATCACCAAAAGCGTGGCTTTTCACAGTAAGGCTATGTGCACACGTTGCTATCTGCATGCGTCCTGTGTCCCCATCACAATCCCTCTCTCTTTCCTACTCACCGATCATGGGCGCCTCGCTGCACAGCTGTCACAAATCTGCAGCGTCTTTTCCTCTTTAGAAAATGGCTGCCGCTTCATTATTCAATCAGTTATTCCGTGCTTTCCCCACCCACCAGCGCCCATGATTGGTTGCAGTCAGACACGTCCCCAAGCTGACTAACAGCTGTCTCACTGCAACTAATCACAGCCGCTGGCGGGCGGGTCTATATCGTGCAGTAAAATAAATATAAAAATAAATTTAAAAAAAAAAATGCGGTTCCCATCATATTTGATACCAGCCAGGATAAAGCCACACGGCTGGAGGCTGGTATTGTCAGGATGGAGAGCACCAAGTTATCGGGAGCCCACCACCCTAACAATATCACACAGCATCAGCCTGGAATTGCCGCATCCATTAGATGCGGCAGTCCCAGGACTCTACCCAGCTCATCCCGAATTGCCCTGGTGCGGTGACAATCATGGTAATAATCAGTTAATCATGGCCGGCATCTCCCCGAGATACCTTCCATGATTAAACTGTAAGTGACAGTAAAGAAACACACACAGCGAAAAATCCTTTATTTGGAATAAAAGACAAAAAACACCCTCTTTCACCATTTTATTAAAATCCCCAAATACCCCTCCAGGTCCGACGTAATCCACACGACACTATCAGCTCTGCTACATGAATATGCACAGCACCGTAGAACACGATCGCGCTGTGTCCTCTCCATGTAGCAATGAAGTGAATCGTGCTGTCAGCAGAGACTTCACTCTGCAATGCAGACTTCAAGATTACCAAATCTGCCTATCTTTATCATTAGAGCCAGTAGCTCAATGGATAGAACGCTTGCCTAAGAAGCATTCGTTCACGAATTCTAGTCACTATAAAAAATTTAATTTATTTTTAAATTATAATTATTATTATTTATTCATAATTATAATTTAATTTAATTATGCACTGAAGGGAGGAGCCGGACATCAGCTATGAGCCGTGGGACACACCTCTAAAATCGGAACAGTTCACGGAATGAGGCTGCATTGCTCTCTCCTCTCTCTCTTCTCTCTTCTCTCTATTTCTCCCTCAATTTCTCTTTCTCTCGCTCTCTCTTTTTCTCTCTCTCTCTTTTTCTCAGTCTCTCTTTTCCCTCTCTCTTCTCTCTCTTCTTCTCTCCTCTCTCTCCTCTCTCTCTCTCCTCTCTCTCTTTCTCCTCTCTTCACTCTCTCTCTCTCTACCTCTCTCTCTCCTTTTCTCTCTCTTTTTTTCTCTCTTTTTCTCTCTCTCTTTTTCTCTCTCACGCTCTTTTTCTCTGTCTCTTTTTTTCTCTCTCTCTTTTTCTCGCTCTCATTTTCTCTCTTTTTCTCTCTCTCATTTTCTCTCTTTTTCTCAGTCTCTCTTTTTCTCTTCCCCCCTCTCTCTCTCTCCCTCCTCTCTCCACTCTCCTCTCTCCTCTCTTTCGTCTCTCTCTTCTCTCTCTTCTCTCTCTCCTCTCTCTTTCTCTCTCTCCCTGTCTCTCTCTCACTCTCTCTCTCTTTTTCTCTCTTTCTTTCTCTTTTTATCTCTTTTTTCTCTCTCTTTCTCTCTCTCTCTTTTTCTCTCTCTCTCCTTTTCTCAGTCTCTCTTTTTCCCTCTCTCTCTCCCTCTCTCCTCTCTCTCTTCTCTCTCTCTCTCTTGTCTCTCTTCTCTCTCTTCTCTCTCTCTCCTCTCTCATCTCTCTTTCTCTCTCTCCCTCTCTCTCTCACTCTCTCTCTTTTTCTCTCTTTCTCTCTCTCTTTTTCTCTCTTTTTTATCTCTCTTTCTCTCTCTCTCCTCTCTCCTCTCTCTCTTCTTTCTCCCCTCTCTCTCTTCTCCCTCTCTCTCCTCCCTCTCTCTCCTCCCTCTCTCCTCTCTCCTTTCTCTCTCTTCTCTCTTTCTCCTCTCTCTCTTCTCTCTCTTCTCTCTCTTCTTTCTCTCTTCTCTCTCTCTCCCTCTCTCTTCTCTTTTCTCTCTTCTCTTTCCTTTCTCTCTCTTTTCTCTCTCTTTTCTCTCTTTTTTCTCTTTTTTCTCTCTATCTTCTCTCTCTCTTCTTTCTCTCTCTCTCAGACCTGGCAATGAACAGCTGATGCAGTCACCTGACAGAATCAGCTGACACTATAAGTTGAGCGGTCAGGACGGCTTTTTACCGCCCGGCCGGCTAAACTATCAGCTGATGCTGTCGGACAGGAGTTTGCACTGAAGTGTGTAGTTCTTTTTTTTTTTGCATGCACTGATGGATCAGCTGATTGTATAAAAGCCATTTATACAATCAGCTGCTGTGTCATGTGATTCAGGCCCTTGAAGCTGACACATCATCTGATCGCTTTGCCTTCCAACAAACCAATTAAATGATATTGGATCTGGATTGGACGGCGCGGGACCCTTGACCCAGGATTACTGCGGAGGGGGGTTCTTTATTTCAATAAAGATGGAGTCACTAATTGTGTTTTGTCTTATTTAGAATAAAAATATTTTTCTGTGTTGTGTTTTTTTTTATCTGTACTAGAAATTCATGGTGGCGGGACACCATGAATTTCGGGCTTAGGGCCACTTGATAATATACTATACAGCTAGCCCTAACCCCATTATTACCCAGCGAGCCACCCATCACCAGGGCAGCTGGAAGAGTTGGATACAGCGCCAGAAGATAGCGCTTCCATGAAAGCGCCATTTTCTGGGGCAGCTGCGGACTGCAATTCGCAGCAGGGGTGCCCAGAAAGCTTGGTCACCCTAAGCTGCGGATTCTAATCCCCAGCTGCCTAGTTGTACCTGGCTGGACACAAAAATTGGGTGAAGCCCACGTCATTTTTTTAAAAATTATTTCATGAAATGCATGGCTAGCATACAAAAACATGGCAAAGCCCACGTAATTTTTTGGGGGGGGGCAAAAAACTCCTGCATACAGTCCTGGATAGAGTATGCTGAGCCTTGTAATTCTGCAGCTGCTGTCTGTCTGTATGAAGGAGAGCAGACAGCAGCTGCAGAACTATAAGGCTCAGAATGCTCCATTCACTAGTGTATGCAGGAGAGCAGACAGCAGCTGCAGAACTACAAGGCTCAGCATACTCCATCCAGGACTGTATGCAGGAGTTTTTTGCCCACCAAAAAAATTACGTGGGCTTCGCCATATTTTTGTATGCTAGGCAGGTACAGCAGGCAGGTACGGCTGCCCCCAACCCCCAGCTGCCTATTTGTACCCGGCTGGGAACTAAAAAAATTAGGGAAGCCCTTTCTTTAATTATTTCATGAATTTCATGAAATAATTAAAAAAAAATCGACATGAGCTTCGCCCCATTTTTGTGTCCAGCCAGGTACAACTAGGCAGCTGGGGATTGGAATCCGCAGCACACGTTGGCCTGAGCTTTCTGGGCCCCTCTACTGCGAATTGCAGTCCGCAGCCGCCCCAGAAAATGGCGCTTTCATAGAATCGCCGTTATCTGGTGCTGTATCCAACTCGTCCAGCAGCCCTGAAGCCGGGGGCTTGCTGGGTAATAATGAGTTAATACTATCTTTGTTTTTTTAGGTAGTATTAAGCAAGAGATTCTTAATGTCAGGCAGATTTGACCCGGCCATTAAGAATCTCCAATAAAGGGTTAAAAAAAAAAAGACACCACACAGAGAAAAAATACTTTAATAGAAATAGATAAACAGACACACTTAGAGACTCCATGTTTATTACTCCCTCTCATCCCTCCACGATCCATGGTCTTCTGTCTTCTTTCTCCTTCAACCCATGCAGCTCTGCTACATCAGACAGCACTGCATGGGAGGAAGACGCTGCTGCTCCCCGTGCAGGCTATTCACTCAGTGAGTGAGAAGAGGCTGCAGGCTGTCAGCGGTGACGTCACCGCTGACAGGGGGGTTGCTATAGCAACGGTGATCTCCGCTATACACCGGCTGTGGCAGCCAGTGAATAACGGAATGGGGAAGCAGATCGGGGAAGCTGACCATGTGCCAGAGCATTTCGCTGGTACACGGAGATGCTGGAACAATCACCGCGTATCGGAGAGATGCACTGACAGGTCCTAGCATGACGTCTAGCCATGTGACCAGTCAGTAGCCAATGAGATAATGGACACGTGACTGGTCACATGCTTTTTTTGACATCACGTAAGGTCCTATCATCAGTGCTGGTTACCGGGAGGACTCAGTGATTATCGGAAGGAAAGGCGGCGGGAGACAGAGTGCAGGACGCGTTGCGGGGACCTGTAAGTGTAATGGCAATGTTTATTAATTGTATGTGTACATTTATAATGTGTTTTTATGTGATTGTGTTTGCCAGCCATTGGTTTCAATGGGGTTCGAGAGGTTTGTCGAACGGTTCGTCGAACGTTAGCTGAACCAGCCCTCCGTTTGATGAACCGAACCAAACTCGAGCCTTCAGAGGTTCACTCATCTCTAAATTATCTAGCTTTAAGTGTTCGAAATCTATATATCATTTAATGGTAATTACTAACTCCAGATATTTGGCTGCATAATATGGTTAAAATGTTCCAATTCATTGTTTAACTTATACAGCTGGGGAAATAAGAATTGAAGACATTATTTTCAGGGGATGTCTTATTTTTTTTTACATGAACAACAATCCACATTTATTGTTGAACAAAAAAAAAATATCAACATTTATTCAAATATAGTTAGATTGCATTCTGGAACATCAACATAATCCTTGAAACCCTGTGTGTAACACATGTATCTATCTACCTATCTATTTATCTATCTATCTCTCTATCTTATTTATCTATCCTTCTACATAATCTTCTATCTATTATCTATATACAGTATCATATATCTCTTATCTAAAATCGATCTATCCATCTCTCTGTCCATCTATCTATCCATCTAATATCTATGTATTGTCTATCTATCTATTAGCTATCTATGTATCTTTCTGTCTATCTCCTATCTATCCATCTATCCACGCACTGCACACACTGCACATACATACCAGCCTGTCTCCTCTTCAGCTCTAGATTTTGCAATGACCTTTGGTCACATAATGTGATGTCACAAAGGTCCTGAAGCAATGTTATCATCAGGATATAAACTCTGGGGGCCCTGTAAAACTTCCCAGGTGGCTCTCCCATCACTGTAATGCCAGTCCTGCACACCAGCCTGTCTCCTCCTGTTTAGTTCTTTTAGACTTCTGCAATTAAGAAACATTTGGTCACACGTTTTGAAGTCATCAAAGGTTCTTAAACAATCTGAACCCTAAGAGAGTGGGGCCCTGAGAAATTGTGAAGTTTGACTCTTTTAATGCCAGCCCTGACTGTAATTAGGGATTATTTTTGGAGTAGGGCTTATATTTCAAGCATACTCCAAAAATCCTGTAAAATCAAACTAGGGCTTTTTTCTTGGTAGGTATTATTTTTGGGAAACGCAGTACTTACAAGAATGAGGTATGTGTTACCAACCCCTTTCAGATAAGACTCACTAATATATTATTAAAATAGCAATATGTGAGCATTGAAAACTTATTTTTTACTCAGTTAATATTAATAAAAAGGGGGGAGTGGTTGCTGATATCACCTTACTGTTTGTGGCATGTTAGTACATAGGAGGAGTGACGCCCATGGCGGCCATCTGCAAAGCGGCCATTTTGAATTCAACTTTAATTTTTTCAATGGGAAGGGGGTCATGTGACACATCAAACACATAGAGAATTGAACAAGAAAAACAATGGTGTGCTCCTTTGTAACGTAGCTTTATTCATTATCGAGTTATTGACACGTTTGTGACATGGAACAACGACAGTTACCCACTAAAGGATGTGCTCAAAGTGCTGCCCATTGTGTTGAATTGTCAATGCGATTCTCTTCTCCTACTCTTGACACACCAAGAGCAATACCGCAGATCCAGGATGTGGGGTACCTGAAACAACGCATGCAGGAGGCCTGTGGTAGCATTTCTTCTGTGGTATTGCTTTCGGTGTTTCAAGAGTGGGAGAAGAGAATCGCATTGACAATTCAACACAATGAGCAGCACTTTTAGCACATCCTTTAGTTGGTTGGTTACTGTCGTTGTTCCATGTCACAAACGTGTCAATAACTCAATAATGAATAAAGCTACGATAAAATTAAGCACACCATTGCTTTTCTTGTGCAATTCTCTATGTGTTTGATGTGTCACATGACCCCCTTCCCATTGCAAAATTGAAAGTTGAATTCAAAATGGCGGCATTGCAGGTGTCACCCGGCCTCAAATGTTTGGCCCCTCCCATGTACTAATATGCCACAAACGGTAAGGTGATATCAGCAACTACTTCCATTTTATCAAGCTGTATCCATACTTACGGCCCACCCTGTACATTGAAAGAGGGAGTGTTTTATAAGGTCTAATTATTCCTAATTCAAAAACTGTGTGCCCAATTAGGAAACAGAAGTACTTACTGGTGCCACCACCTCCTCCCTCAAAACCTTATAAAACACTCCCTCTTTCAATGTAGTGAAGCTTTGTCTGCTATTTTTGGATAGGTGGCCTATAGTAGCATACTTTAGACTAGCGTTGGTTGGGAGTAACTGACTGCTAGGGCAATGCTCCCATAATTATTCCAAAGTGGAAGAAAAGTGTTGGTAAGCCTAAAATTATGCTATGGGGCAGTTATTGATCGGGCCAACTGTGGACTGCTCTTGTAAGGGCAAAAGTTATTGGGGAATCGCAGGGCAAAAGTGAGCATCCATAGGAGTAGTGTAAGGCTCTCGTTGACCAGATTGCCCCTTTTGTTCACCAAGAACCAGAAATCAGGATCCTAGGACCCTGGTGAGCATCCCCATATACAACGAAATGGCTGAGACTGCTTCATCTGTTAAGGTATATATTGTCTATGAGCTATAGCTACGAGCCTGTAGCTTATCCCTTGTAGTGGGATTAATGTATCTTCTCTAGACAGGGAGTGGTGATTTTGTGTTTATTTTATTGTTTTTTCTCTTACTTCAGAAAAGTGTGTTTTGTTTTTTTCCTTGCACTTACCAAAGGGAACCCTCCCCATTTTATAAATATTAACTGAGTAAAAGTTAAGTTTTTAATTCTCACATATTGCTATTTTATTAAAGGTGCTATTGACATGAATTTCTCAACCCATCTAGTTCACACAGACAAAGAAATCAAACCATAGATGTCTATAAATGTAATGATTTGTAATAATGAGAAATGACACAGATAAAAAGTGTTGAAGAATACATGAAGAAGGAATGGTGCAAAAGCCATGGAAAGTCAGGACACCAGCTGAAATCTATCAGTAATCCTGCCACTTAGTGAAAAATGTCAGCTGGTTCAATGATGGCCTATACAAAGGTGTTTCATTACAAAGGTGCTACACAAGAAACATCTCATGATGGGTAAAAAATATATGTTCTCAAGATCTTTGCAACCTTATTGCTGCAATACATGCTAATGGCATTATTTACAGAAGAATCTTTAAACTACTGAGGGTTCCAAAAAGTGGAAAAAACATAATTTAACCATTAAATGGCCATGACCAGGTGCTCCTCACAACTTGTAAGACAGAGGAGTGAAAATAATTATCAGGAGCGTTTCCAAGAGTCAGAAACCACCTGTGCTGAGCTACAAAAAGACCTGGAATCAGCAGGTACAATTGGTTCAAAGAACGCATGCTTACCACACAAGACTTCATTGCTTAACAAATAGCATGTTCAAGTTTGCTCAACAACATTTAAGCCAGAATCACACTTGCTAGTGCCTCGCGTGTAACTCGCACGAGTCTCTCATGGTAGAACCCGGCTTGGCCGCACACTCACCTGACAGGAGCGGGTTGGTTGCATGTATCTCAATGTAGCTCAGACGCTCCTGTATGCATAGTGTGCGGCCATGCCAGGTTCTACCATGAGAGACTTGCGCGAGTTACACGCGAGGCACTAGCAAGTGTGATTCTGGCCTAAAGGAGCCTTTGAAATACTGGGAGATTATAGTCTGGTCAGATGAGATCAAAATTCTAAAATTGATCTCTTTGACTGCCATAATAGCATAGGGTGGACATTTCAGCAAGAGAATGAACCCAAAGACACAGCTAAGAAAACTCATTTGGTTTCAGAAAATTAAACTAAAGTTGATAGATTGGCCCAGCCTGAATCCAATACAAAATTTATGGAAAGAATTTATACAAGGAACCTAAGGAAATTTCAGGATTCGAAGAGTATTTTTCTAGAAGAATGGGCCAAAATTACACCTGAGTAATGTATGTGACTAATTTCTCCACACAAGAGGCGTCTAGAAGCTGTTATCATCAACAAAGGCTTTTGTATGAAGTTTTAAAGAAGTTTGAGTAAGGGAATTCTATACTTTTTTCCCTGTGTCATTTCTCATTTGTTGCACAGGAATTCATATTCGTCAACTTGCCCAAATTTTCTTCAGAAATTTAATTTGCAATGCATACATTTACTCGACTCTCAAGAGTAGTAATCTTGTAATTGCTTGAAAAATAACCATGGTAGCAAGGAGGGAGATCACACATTAACAATAAGAGCTTACAACCTACAAGAGACAGAAGAAGACCCGCGCTGACCATAAATGCTTACACTCTACAGGAGAAAGAGGACTCTACTGACCATAGAAACTTACACCCTACAGGAGAGAGAACTATGCTGACGATAAAGGGTGCTTTACACGCTGCGACATCGCTAACGATATATCGTCGGGGTTACGGTGTTTGTGATGCACATCTGGCGTCGTTAGCGACATCGCAGCGTGTGACAGCTAGGAGCGATGATCAACGAGCGCAAAACCAGCAAAAATCGTTGATCGTTGACACGTCACTCCAAATCATAATGTCATTGGTGTTTCATTCCACAGGTTGTTCGTCGTTCCTGCGGCACCACACATCACTGTGTATGACACCGCAGGAACGACGAACATCATCCTACCTGCGTCCATCGGAAAGGAGGAAGGAAGGAGGTGGGCGGCATGTTCCGGCTGCTCATCTCCTCCTCTCCTCTTCTATTGGGCGGCAATTTTGTGACACCGCTGTGACGTCGCTGTGACGCTGAACGTACCTCCCCCTTGAAGGAGGGATTGTTCGGCAGCACAGCAACATCGCTGAACAGGTATGTGCGTGTGACGCTGCCGTAGCGATATTGTTGGCTACGGCAGCCATCACCACATGTCGCACGAACGACGGGGGCGGGTGCTATCGCTCGCGACATCGCTAGCAATCGGTAGCAATGTCGCAGCGTGTAAAGCACCCTTAAGAGCTTACACTACAGAAGAGATAGACTAAAGGGGGCTTTACACGTTACGACATAGCTAATGCGAACTCGTTGGGGTCACGGAATTGGTGACGCACATCCGGCCGCATTAGCGATGCCGTTGCGTGTGACACCTATGAGCAATTTTGCATCATTGCAAAAATGTGCAAAATCGCTCATCGGTGACATGGGGGTCCATTCTCAAAAATCGTTACTGCAGCAGTAACGACGTTGTTCCTCGTTCCTGCGGCAGCATACATCGCTCCGTGTGACGTCTCAGGAACGAGGAACCTCTCCTTACCTGCCTCCCGGCCGCTATGCGGAAGGAAGGAGGTGGGCAGGATGTTACATCCCACTCATCTCCGCCCCTCCGCTTCTATTGGGCGGCGGTTCAGTGACGCAGCTGTGACGTCGCTGTGACGCTGAACGAACTGCCCCCTTAGAAAGGAGGCGGTTCGCCGGTCACAGTAACATCGCCAGGCAGGTAAGTAGTGTGACGGGTCTGGGCGATGTTGTGTGGCACGGACAGTGATTTGCCCGTGTCGCACAACAGATGGGGGCGGGTACCCACACTAGCGATATCGGTACCGATATTGCAGCGTGTAAAGCGGCCTTTACTTAGTGACTATGGAGGTGGAGAATTACACTGCTGCACAAACCTTGCTCCCCTGGGAACTCCTGATCAATAATGGCCCAGATATTTTGTTGTTAGTCTGCAATCTAATGCTTCAGCATAGTGAGTTTCTTTTTCTTCGAGCCACAAATTTGAGTGTGAAAAAGCAAAAAGAGTGAGATAAAATATATCTTTTAATAAACTATTTAAAATATTGGTTGTAATAGAGAAGTAATATATCACAAAGTGCTGTGCCGTGGAAGGCAGGAGGCTCACATCACCGGGGGAGTCAGGAAGCTCACATCACCGTGGGAGGCAGGAGGCTCACATCACCATGGGAGGCAGGAGGCTCACAGCACCGTGAGAGGCAGGAGGCTCACAGCACTGCGGGAGGCAAGAGGCTCACAGCACCGTGGGAGGCAGGAGGCTCACATCACCATGGGATGGCAGGAGACTCACAGCACCACGGAAGGCAGGAGGCTCACAGCACTGTGGGAGGCAGGAGGCTCACAGCACCGCGGGAGGCAAGAGGCGCACAGCACCGTGGGAGGCAGGAGGCTTACAGCTCCGCGGGAGGCAGGAGGCTCACAGCACCACAGGAAGCAAGAGTCACACAGTATTGCGGGGGGCAGGAGGCTCACAACACCGCAGGAGGCTCACAGCACCACAGGAGCAGGAGGCAGGAGGCTCACAGCAACGTGGGAGGCAGGAGGCTCACTTCACTGCAGGAGGCTCACTTCACTGCAGTAGGCAGGAGCCTCACGACACTGTGGGAGGCAGGAGGCTCACAGCACCACGGGAGGCAGAAGGCTCACTTCACTGCGGGAGGCAGGAGACTCACTGCAGAGCGGGAGGCAGGAGACTCACAGCAGTGGGAGGCATCTACAAAAGGGAGGTCGGTAAACCTGATGCTTCCTCTTCTTCTGTGGGACAGGAGTGCAGCGCATCTCACGCTTACCGCAAACACAAAGTACGTCCTCAGCAGGCTGGCACAGGCCAGCAGACTGAGGACCTAATGGTATGTGCACCACACATGGTGATTTACAGGGCCAGCAGCCGACAAGACCGCAGCTGCCGCCCGAGTACTGAAGTCCCCGGGAATGTGTCGAGGGGCCATATAAAAAGTCATCGGGGGCCGCATACGGCCCACGGGCTGGAGGTTCCCTACCCCTGGTCTAATGTAATAAGGATCAATTTCAGACCATCATACCATAATTAAATAAATAGGAACAGTTTCAAATTCAAAGGGCATGCATGAAAGATTTACTGCTGGTTCTTTAGACATCTGTGGGGAGGAAAAAGAAGTCCATCCAGTCTGCACCATCCTCCCTATCCACAAGGACTTGTTGCTTTATAACCTCCCGATGGGTTTCTTCAAGTTAAATTCCTCAATGAATTTACTCATTTTGTTTAGAGTAAAATCTCTAGAAAAAAATTAGTCGAATAGAAAAACCACAAAGTATATAGACCCGCACCAGCAACTGTTAGTACTTTCTCCTCAATACAAAGTACAATGGTAAGTTAATTCTTTCAACAGAGGGCGTTAATGGCCGAAACATGCCATTGTCTTATTTGGGCATACATCATTTGCATGCACCACACAGACTCACCTGATGGATGAAATTAAGCCTTCACATTGGTATGTCTGATGAGTTCATAGCATCAGCTTGGTCTGTGTCATGAGGCCCAGGCATCACAAGTGTATGTTTGTTGAGGCTACCAAAGAAATAGTTTGAGAAGGGAAAGTTTGAGACCCTCTTGGATGCTATATTATAGAGGCTTAAGGCCTCATTCACACAACAGTATTTTTGATCAGTATGTGATCTATTTCTATGCCAAAACCAGCAGTGTCTACAAAATAAGGTGTCAATCTTACAATTTTAGTTTTCCTCTTTAAGTTTTCCTCAAATGATTTTTTATTTTCCATAAGTATTTTTAATATATGAACTGGAATAAAAAACTGCACATTTATTATAACAAAAAAGCAAAAAATGTTAAAAAAACGTGATCCAAAGGTGTATAAAAAAAAAATATGCGATCACTAAATATGTCACTGGGTCCAGTAAAGACTGCGGCCCCCTGAATAATGTTTTTCTATGTGCGGCTCTTATACTCAGCCGAGTTTAAGACACCTGGTATAGAGCTATAAGGATTCTGTGTGCCTGTACTGGGTTAGTGCACATATATCTGCTGTATGTAGGACAAATATGCAAATATGATGTATTTCTTTTAGATTTTCTTTTATTCGAGAATTGTATTAAGTATGTTATTAGAATATTATAGTATAAAGTTGAAAAAATATGAATCAATTGTTGAAAAATCTTAAAATATCAGATGCTTGCTTACCCAACCATCTATCCCTCTAAAATTACTCAGTGTATATTTCAACAACAGCCATTGTCAAATGAGGCATCCGGCCAGACTTCATTCCTCCTGCAGCATTATCTATTTACTTGTAAATCCCATATCATCACATTTCTGGAACATCCATTGTTATAAGTCTGAATTGTGACATTGTGCTGTTATTCATCCTAGAAATTAATAAATTCACAAAGTTGTACTATTCTCTTTGTCAAATTGACATGTCCTTGCACAGTCTGGAGCTCTCAGGACTGATTGGCTCATCCAGATACTTATTTTTGTCTTGTACCAATTCCATCTGCTTATTTCATGATCGAACTTGTACCTAGTACACTCTATGGAGCTGTTCACGTGTGTTCCATGCGATTTTGTGGACTGAGTGGCCCAAACAAATCATGGAGATGTACCGCCCCGCACTCGGCTGCAGCCGAGCTGTTCGGATACGGGCTCATTGGTGGGTGGCTCGAGCATCTTAGGACCCGGGGTCAGTTCGCTCTGAAAGGGTGCTGGCGCTACTTAGTGGGGTGGTAGGTAGATGTACGGCCGGAGCAGTGTTTAAGTTTGTGACGCCACCCACGGGTTGCGGTGATGAGATGGCGGCACCGCCACTGCCCCTGGGGGCCATGCCCGGGACTGGTGGTGTGGGGCAGCAAGGTGGGATCCCCTCCACGGGTATGGGAGGTGTAGTCCCGGGTCCCAATTGGGAGTTGTGGTGGTGGCAGGGATTGCAGGGAGCAGGAAACTCACAGTTCGGTGTCTTGGTGTTGGATGAAGCTAGGCTGATGTGTGTGGTCAGGAAACACAGAGTCCTTTGTAAACCAACTTGCCGGTGACCGGGAGCCTTTTGGAGGGGTGTGCTGGTCCCACACACGGTGCAATGAGCAGGAGCCCTCTTTTGTTGCACTGCACCTTGTAGGCTGCTTAGCTCCTCTGGTTGGAACGGGGGAAGTCCACTTCCCTGCACTATTCCGGATTCCTGATGCCAGCGGGCCACTACCCTGCCCCGGTCCACTTTGGGTCCCTTCCTAGTGCCTGACCTGTTCCCGCAGTCCAGGGGCTCCAACCCCTGACCGCTCTGCAACTTTCTCCGCAGCCCAGGAGTCACACTCCTGACTGCTCTGCTGCTCTCCTCTGACTGACTGAACTCCTCCCCTGCTGCTCTTTTCAGTTCCTGACTGGGGGGGCGGGGCGGCTACTCATATGCACCATGTGGGGGTGTGTGTGTGTAATCCCAAGGAGGAAGCGATTCCTGCACCCTTGGTGGGGGGTACAGTCATCTGTGACTACCTGGTTTTGCCAGAATTTCTCCAGAATTGTTATCTTTTGGGAAATTCAATTATTAGCTAACACAGATAGGAAAGGAGAGAGATCCTTAAAGGGAACCTGTCAGGGGCAATATGCACCCAGAACCACGAGCAGTTCTGGATGCATATTTCTAATTCTTTCCTAACAGTCCCTGTATCTAGTATCGTACAAAAAGAGATCTTTAGAAAAAGTATTTCTAAAGATCCTTTATGATTTGCTAATGAGCATAGGGACTAGTCGCAAGGGCGTTACTTCCTTTGGCTACTCGGTCCCCTTAGCATGTGTCACGCTCCCCGGGTCCCCTGCTCTGATCCCCGGCTCACCTGCCACGCTCCCCGCTCTCCAGCCTCCATTTCCTGCACTTCCCAGGCCTCCTGGTCCCCGCTCCCGGCGCCCGTCGGTTTCCCAGCCCCAGCCCGGCTCTGCTGCTTCCTCCTCTCAGCTTCCTGCTCTGGCTTCTGGCACCCGGGCCGCGCGCATGCGCATTAGGGCGCGCGCGCGGTCATTGACCCTTTCTTAAAGGGCCAGCGTCCACTGACAGGAAATGAAGCACACAGGTACAGGGTATAAACGGGTTTAGTGTCCAAGTGGGCGGGGCCTGTTCTTCGTGTTTCCCAAGCTAGGAGTCAGGTCTCCTTGTGTTCCTGTGAGATACTCACCTCTTTCTCTTCTAGAGCCGATCCTGTCTTGCCATCCGGTCCTGCCGAATCCCGAACCCCGAACGCTGTCTATCTGCCATCCTGACAGTCCGTACCATCTCTGATCCCTGCGGTGACCCGTCATCTCGCTCCAACGGTTCCGGACTCCGCCTGACATCATCTCGGCTTCCGAACCTGAGCTCCGTCACCCGGACTACCATCAGTGACTCCGTGGTCCCAGGGACTTCACCATTATACTCGTGTGCTCGGACTGTCCTGCTACCTGTAGTGCTCCAGCTACCGGACCCCTTACCATCATCAAGGAGTTCGGCCCAGTGGATCCACCTCCTGGGTCTGCCAGTCCACCTGGCCCTAACAGTAAGAACAGGCCATGGATCCCGCTGCAGCACTAGCA
This sequence comes from Anomaloglossus baeobatrachus, assembly GCF_048569485.1. NCBI lineage: Eukaryota > Metazoa > Chordata > Amphibia > Anura > Aromobatidae > Anomaloglossus > Anomaloglossus baeobatrachus. The sequence goes on along the minus strand of NC_134353.1, from coordinate 138,031,187 downwards.
GCCTTACAGGAGGAACTCTCACGCCAGCGTGAGACTCAGACCCGCATGCTGCAATTCATGTCTTCTGTGGACGCCCGCCTGAACACGCTACAAGCGTCAGTTACATCTTCAGCATCTCGGGCTTCCACTAGCCAATCCACGGCTCCAGCTCCCGTGGCAGCCTCTTCGGATGCTTCCAGACTTCGTTTGGGCCTCACCACCCCGGTACGCCGGAGATCCCAAGACCTGCAGGGGATTCATAAACCAATGCTCCCTCCATTTCACGCAGCTGCCGCATTTGTTTGCCTCCGACCAAGCCAAGGTCGCCTTCATCATGTCCCATCTAGAGGGTGAGGCACTGGCGTGGATGAACCCCTTGTGGGAAAGGGAGGATCCGTTGACCAAGAACATCCAGGAGTTCCTGCAGGCTTTTCGTGGCACCTTTGACGATCCCGGACGCGCCTCCGCGTCTGCCTCATCTCTTCTCCGGTTACGTCAGGGGACTCTGACGGTGGGTCAATACGCCATCCGTTTTCGCACCTTGGCTTCGGAACTCGGGTGGAACAACGAGGCCCTAACCGCCGCCTTCTGGGAAGGACTCTTGGGTCGAATTAAAGATGAGCTGGCTGGTCGTGACGTACCGTCCACCCTGGATGCCCTGATTACCCTAGCGACTCGAGTGGACATTCGCTTTCAGGAGCGATCCAAAGAGGTGTCCCGTGAGAGACGTCCAGTACGGCATTCCTCTCCTCCGCAGAAGCCCGCTGTACTCCAGTCAACGGCATCTGGTGTCTCCGTCCACGAGCCCATGCAGATCGACCGCGTGCGGCAGTCTGAACAACATCGAGCAGAGCGGCTCGCCCAGGGCCTCTGCTTCTACTGCGGAGAGGGCACACACCTGCTACGCTCCTGTCCAGAGAGGCCGGGAAACTCCAAAGCCTAGGGTTGGTAGGAGAGGCCACCCTAGGTGCTGGGACTCTCTCAGACCCGGTTACATGGACTGTGCAAGTGACAACGGGAGAGACGCGATTCACGGCTGAGGCGTACCTCGATTCTGGGGCAGCAGGCAATTTCATCCAGCAGGCCACTGTGGACAAGTACCAGGTGCCTGTTACGCCACTCGACAAACCCCTCGTGATAGCCTCTGTGGATGGGAGACCCCTCTCTGACACCATCTCCTGGATCACCAGGCCGGTCGAACTGCGTATCGGTGCCCTGCACACCGAGAACATCGCTCTCTACGTCCTCCCACACATGTCCCATCAAATCCTGCTGGGACTTACCTGGTTACGGACACACGAACCATCCGTCAGCTGGGGCACTGGTGAAATCACCCGATGGGGCTCTTCTTGCCATGAGAACTGTCTGAAGACCATACAACCCATCCGGCGACCTCCGGTTCCAGAGTCCCTACCGGGACTGCCCTCAGCCTATTGGTCCTTCGCGGACGTCTTTGATAAAAAGGAGTCAGAGGTACTTCCGCCACATCGTCCTTACGATTGTGCCATCGACCTACTCCCGGGAACTACACCACCTCGAGGACGGATATATCCGCTGTCTCCAGCCGAAACAAGGGCCATGTCTACTTACATCACAGAGAGCCTGGCAAGGGGATTCATTCGGAGGTCCTCCTCTCCTGCTGGAGCAGGCTTCTTCTTCGTCAAGAAGAAAGAAGGCGACTTACGCCCATGCATAGACTACCGGGGATTGAACCAAATCACCGTGAAAAACAAGTACCCCCTGCCGCTCATCCCCGAATTGTTTGATCGGCTTAGAGGAGCTCGTGTGTTCACCAAGTTGGATCTTCGGGGTGCCTACAACCTGGTCCGCATCCGCTCTGGGGACGAATGGAAGACCGCGTTCAATACTCGCGATGGGCACTATGAATACTGCGTGATGCCCTTTGGCCTGTGTAACGCACCAGCAGTCTTTCAAGAATTGGTGAACGACGTTTTCCGGGACCTTCTCTATGTCTGTGTGGTGGTGTATCTGGATGATATCCTTGTCTTCTCTCTGGATCTCCAGACCCACAGAGAGAACGTGCAGCTGGTTCTACAAAGACTGAGAGAGAATCGTCTGTACGCCAAGTACGAGAAGTGTGTCTTTGAGCAGTCTTCTCTCCCCTTCCTGGGTTATCTCATCTCCGATACCGGACTGCAGATGGATCCAAAGAAGGTCTCCTCCATTCTCAACTGGCCTCCTCCTTCTGGACTGAAGGCAATCCAACGCTTTCTGGGATTCGCCAACTATTACCGCCAGTTCATCCCTCACTTCTCTGCTCTGACTGCTCCTCTCTCCGCCTTGACCAAGAAGATGGCTAATCCAAAGGACTGGTCACCTGCGGCCGACGCCGCGTTTTCTTCTCTGAAGCGGGCATTTGCCTCCTCTCCTGTACTCCACCGTCCGGAGTTAAACCGCCAGTTCACCTTGGAGGTGGATGCCTCCTCCTCGGGAGCCGGAGCAGTGCTTATGCAGAAGTCCTCCTCCGGGAAGATGGTGACTTGCGGTTTTTTCTCCAAGAGCTTCTCAGCGCCTGAACGCAACTACACTATCGGTGACCGAGAGCTATTGGCAGTCAAACTGGCTCTGGAGGAATGGCGCTACCTTCTGGAAGGAGCAGTGTACCCCGTTATTATTTACACGGACCACAAGAACCTGGAATACCTGCGGTCTGCTCAGCGACTGAACCCACGGCAAGCCAGGTGGTCCTTGTTCTTTGCCAGATTCGATTTCCAGCTCCATTTCCGACCCGCGGACAAGAATGTACGCGCTGATGCCTTGTCCAGGTCTTTCATGCCCATGGAGCAGGAGGAGGAGACATCCCAACCCATCATCTGTCCTAGTAAAATCATTCCGGTGGCCCCTGTCACCCTGGCCCAGATACCGCCCGAGAAGACCTATGTTTCTGAGACTGACAGGCAAAAAGTGTTACACTGGGGCCATGCCTCGAAAACAGCCGGTCATGCTGGTCAGAAGAGAACTTGGAGTGCGATTGTACGTCATTACTGGTGGCCATCCCTTCGCACGGACGTCGCCTCTTTTGTCTCTGCCTGCTCCTCTTGTGCCAGGAACAAGACGCCCAAACACCTGCCATATGGCCGTCTTCTGCCTCTGCCTATACCCTCAGTTCCGTGGCAACACATTGCGATGGACTTTATTACGGACTTGCCATTGTCCTCCGGACACACAGTCATATGGGTCGTGGTGGATCGGTTCTCCAAAATGGCTCATTTCGTCCCTATGGCTGGACTGCCCTCTGCCCAGGAACTCGCGGACGCCTATATACATCACATCTTCCGCTTGCATGGCTTTCCATCACACATTGTGTCCGACAGAGGAACTCAGTTCACCTCCCGCTTCTGGAGGGCTCTCTGCAAACATCTGGGAGTGACTCTGGACTTTTCTTCAGCCTACCATCCTCAGTCGAACGGCCAAGTGGAACGGGTCAATCAGATCTTGACCTCCTTCTTACGTCACTACGTCAACGCCCATCATGACGATTGGTCCACGCTTCTTCCCTGGGCTGAATTCTCCCATAACCACCACGTCAGTGAGTCCTCCTACAGCTCTCCCTTCCATGTCGTTTACGGACTTCAGCCTATCGTCCCATTGCCAGTATCCTCTTCCTCGGATGTCCCTGCTGCTGATGCTGTAGCCCGTGACTTTACAACCATTTGGGACTCTGTTAAGGCGTCCCTTGCACGTGCCTCCCTACGGATGAAGAGACACGCAGACAAGAGACGTCTGGACTCTCCGTGTTTCTCTCCTGGAGATCTCGTCTGGCTTGCTTCCAAGTACGTCCGATTGAAGCTACCATCCTACAAGCTGGGTCGCTACATCGGGCCGTTTAAAGTCCTCAGCAAGATCAATGAGGTCTCCTACAAGCTACAGCTCCCGGCCACGATGAGGATACCCAATTCCTTCCACGTCTCCCTGCTCAAGCCGGTTGTCCTTGGTCCCTTCTCCGCTGCTTCCAGTTCTGCTCCTCCTCCTATTGCCGATGACGACATCTATGCGGTAAGGGATATCGTGGCCATGAAGACCGTACGGGGTCGACAGTTCTTCCTGGTGGACTGGGTAGGCTATGGTCCTGAGGATAGGTCCTGGGAGCCCCGGGAGAATGTGGGCACTCCTCTGATCCGTGCCTTACTGTCCCGGTTGCGGGGAGGGGGGCGTGGGGGGGGTACTGTCACGCTCCCCGGGTCCCCTGCTCTGATCCCCGGCTCACCTGCCACGCTCCCCGCTCTCCAGCCTCCATTTCCTGCACTTCCCAGGCCTCCTGGTCCCCGCTCCCGGCGCCCGTCGGTTTCCCAGCCCCAGCCCGGCTCTGCTGCTTCCTCCTCTCAGCTTCCTCCTCTGGCTTCTGGCACCCGGGCCGCGCGCATGCGCATTAGGGCGCGCGCGCGGTCATTGACCCTTTCTTAAAGGGCCAGCGTCCACTGACAGGAAATGAAGCACACAGGTACAGGGTATAAAGGGGTTTAGTGTCCAAGTGGGCGGGGCCTGTTCTTCGTGTTTCCCAAGCTAGGAGTCAGGTCTCCTTGTGTTCCTGTGAGATACTCACCTCTTTCTCTTCTAGAGCCGATCCTGTCTTGCCATCCGATCCTGCCGAATCCCGAACCCCGAACGCTGTCTATCTGCCATCCTGACAGTCCGTACCATCTCTGATCCCTGCGGTGACCCGTCATCTCGCTCCAACGGTTCCGGACTATGCCTGACATCATCTCGGCTTACGAACCTGAGCTCCGTCACCCGGACTACCATCAGTGACTCCGTGGTCCCAGGGACTTCACCATTATACTCGTGTGCTCGGACTGTCCTGCTACCTGTAGTGCTCCAGCTACCGGACCCCTTACCATCATCAAGGAGTTCGGCCCAGTGGATCCACCTCCTGGGTCTGCCCGTCCACCTGGCCTTAACAGCATGTAAGCATACCCCTGTGGGCATGCTAACATGCTAATTACCTCTGTGCTGGCACCGTTGCCAACGTTGGTTTTCATGTCAGTGTACATGATCAGAAGTCACCACACTTCTGGTTATGTGCACTACGAAGTCGGGTGTATGCGTCCCGGCTTCAAACTGGTGTAGTGAGCATTCCTTCCTCTTAGCTTTTAGCACGCCCACAGGGGCGTGCTAACATGCTATTCAATGCCATTGCCCTGCGTCATCAGCGATGACGCGCCTATCTGTGTCTATTGTCACCACATCAGACTCCAGCCAATGCGCATGATCATTAATCACTGCACTTCTCTGGTCATGCGCAATAGGCCTCTCTTAAACCGGGATGCATACACCTGGCTTCATAGTGCTCATGATCGGAAGTGTGGTGACTTCTGATCATGCACATTGGTATGGTATGATGTTGTGACAACAGACACAGGTACCCACATGTCATTGCTGATGACGCTGGCAATGGGCATTGAATAGCATGTTATCACACCCCTGTGAACTAACACTCTTACAACTATTCGCTGCACTCATTAGCATATGATAAAGGATCTTTAGAAATACTTTTTCTAAAGATCTCTTTATCTACCCTATTGTATACAGGGACAGTTAGGAAGGGATTAGCAATATGCACCCAGAACTGCTCATGGTTCTAGGTGAATATTGCACCTGACAGGTTCCTTTTAACTACAAAGATGGATTTACTTTACTTGTATGTAAACTTAAAATGATTACTTGATATAAAAAATAGGATTTTTTTTTGTCCAATTTTGTCTCTAGGACTCTGTGGTTGTAAATCACCGAGCTTCACTACAAGTTCGTGAAAGGCTTTCTTTTTTAAAAGAAACAGACCATGTTTTGTAGTCTCATATAACCATGTTTAACCTATACAATATGTTACCAAGCCTTTAATATCTATTGTACTTTTCTGAAATAAGAGGTTAATGCAAGAATCTTTGTAGAAAGGGAACAGGGGATGATTGATTAAGTGATCGATTCAGATAAAACACTCTTCTGTTCCATTTTCACAGCAGTTATAGCGTGAATAAGGTAAGGCTCCAGCTGCTGCAGATTCTCTTTTACAAGAGGAAGGGGATCGTTCCTGTCAAACAATTTGTATAGATTGGCATGAGGCTTAGGGGTACTTCTCACATAGCGAGATCGCTAGCGAGATCGTTGCTGAGTCACAGATTTTGTGACGTACCAGTGACCTCATCAGTGATCTCGTTGTCTGTGACACTAAGCAGCGACCTGGCCCCTGCTGTGAAATCGCTGATCGTTACACACTGCTCTGGTTCATTCTTTGGTCTTTGCTCTCCTGCTGTAAAGCAGACATTGCTGGGTTTGACAGCAAGAGAGCAACGATCTGAATGTTCAGGGAGGAGGGAGCTGGCTTCTGCGGACGCTGGTAACCAAGGTACACATTGGGTAACCAAGCAGAAGCTTTGCTTGGTTACCCGATATTTACCTTGATTACCAGCGCCCGCAGCTTTGAGAAGCTGGCTCCCTGCTCCCTGCACATGTAGCCAAGCTACACATCGGATAACTGTAAGCAAAGTGCTTTGCTTAGAAACCCAATGTGTATTATGGTTACTAAGCACAGCGTCATTACACGGGTCGCTGGTGGCTGGTGGCTGATCTCTGATCGCTATGGAGATCTGCCTGATTGACAGCTCACCAGCGACCATGTAGCGATGCTCTAGCGATCCCTGCCAGGTCAGATCGCTGGTGGGATCGCTGGAACGTCGCTTAAGTTTGATGGTACCCTTACTTTTAGAAGAGAGGAAGGTTGTACTTGAGAAGATAAGGAGAGAGGAGCAGGTAAAAGTGACATCGAGAAAAAACTACAGGCAGAGTCTAAGCAGCTAGAACTAATGTTTCTATTATTTAGCATGTTAGTACACCCAGAGGGACATGCTCTGGCCTATCAGGTCGTCACAGGATATTGTGCAATCTGCACGGTATCCAATCCTCCTTGGTTACGGGTCCCTGGCCTTTGGTGTTGCTAAGAACAAGCTAATCAAAATCCCAGAAACACTCTGCACCTCACCCACCCACACCAATGGGTAGCCTAGGGAATAGGGCCGCCCACTTGGGGGCTTTGTTAGGGAGGGTCAGGAGTAGAGTTGAGCGCGGTTCGTGGTTCGTGGTTCTCCAGTTCTAGGCTCGAGTGATTTTGGGGCATGTTCTAGATCGAACTAGAATTCGAGCTTTTTGCAAAAGCTCGATAGTTCTAGAAACGTTCGAGAACGGTTCTAGCAGCAAAAAAACAGCTAAATCCTAGCTTGGTTTCTGCTGTAATAGTGTAAGTCACTCTGTGAATCACACTATTATGACATTTCAGTGTATAGTGTGCGGGAACAGCGCCTTCAGATCACTGCTGTTTGTATAATGGCGATCGCCATTTTTTTTTTTCTTGTCTTCCTTCCCTAAGCGCGCGCGTCTTGTGGGGCGGGCCAGCATGTCAGCCAATCCCAGACACACACACAGCTAAGTGGACTTTGAGCCAGAGAAGCAACGGCATGTGTGATAGGATGTCCATGTCACATGTCCCTGCATTATAAAACCGGACATTTTCTTCCAGGACGCCATTATCTGCCTTCTGCGTCTTTGGTGTCAGACATCACTGTCGCAGCTCCGTCCTCCTGAGTCCTATAGCCGATACAGCTGTATGCGCTGCATACACAGCGTTAGACAGCTTAGGGAGAGCACTTTATAGCAGTCCTTTTAAGGGCTCAAACCGGCAGGGTCAGAGAGCCATAGGTGACAGGTCCTGCAAACAGCAACAGCGTCTGTGTAGCCAAGGTCAGGGATTTCCTCCCTGCATTTCACAATTAGGAGGGAATAGAAAGGCAGGCTTCCATTCCTCTACCCAGAGCCCCAAAATCCTGCCACTGTACCCTCCTGTCCTCTGCACACTCCAACTCATTATAACTAAGCCATTATACTAGCAAACACTCAGTGTACCTAGTGGCATCCTATACGTGGCTATTGGACTTTGCTATAGTCCCACTAGTGCCAAGACATTTGCAGAGCGCATCTGCCTGCGTTGCACACTCCAACTCATAACTAAGCCATTATACTAGCAAACACTCAGTGTACCTAGTGGCATCCTATATGTGGCTATTGGACTTTGCTATAGTCCCACTAGTGCAAAGACATTTGCAGAGCGCATCTGCCTGCGTTGCACACTCCAACTCATAACTAAGCCATTATACTAGCAAACACTCAGTGTACCTAGTGGCATCCTATACGTGGCTATTGGACTTTGCTATAGTCCCACTAGTGCAAAGACATTTAGACATTTGCAGAGCGCATCTGCCTGCGTTGCACACTCCAACTCATAACTAAGCCATTATACTAGCAAACACTCAGTGTACCTAGTGGCATCCTATACGTGGCTATTGGACTTTGCTATAGTCCCACTAGTGCAAAGACATTTTCAGAGCGCATCTGCCTGCGTTGCACACTCCAACTCATAACTAAGCCATTATACTAGCAAACACTCAGTGTACCTAGTGGCATCCTATATGTGGCTATTGGACTTTGCTATAGTCCCACTAGTGCAAAGACATTTTCAGAGCGCATCTGCCTGCGTTGCACACTCCAACTCATAACTAAGCCATTATACTAGCAAACACTCAGTGTACCTAGTGGCATCCTATACGTGGCTATTGGACTTTGCTATAGTCCCACTAGTGCAAAGACATTTGCAGAGCGCATCTGCCTGCGTTGCACACTCCAACTCATAACTAAGCCATTATACTAGCAAACACTCAGTGTACCTAGTGGCATCCTAAATGTGGCTATTGGACTTTGCTATAGTCCCACTAGTGCAAAGACATTTGCAGAGCACGTCTGCCTGCATTGCACACTCCAACTTTTTTAAACTAAGCAATTTTACTAGCAAACACTCAGTGTACCTAGTGGCATCCTATACGTGGCTATTGGACTTTGGTATAGTCCCACTAGTGCCAAGAAATTTGCAGAGCGCATCTGCCTGCGTTGCACACTCCAACTCATAACTAAGCCATTATACTAGCAAACACTCAGTGTACCTAGTGGCATCCTATACGTGGCTATTGGACTTTGCTATAGTCCCACTAGTGCAAAGACATTTGCAGAGCGCATCTGCCTGCGTTGCACACTCCAACTCATAACTAAGCCATTATACTAGCAAACACTCAGTGTACCTAGTGGCATCCTATACGTGGCTATTGGACTTTGCTATAGTCCCACTAGTGCAAAGACATTTGCAGAGCGCATCTGCCTGCGTTGCACACTCCAACTCATAACTAAGCCATTATACTAGCAAACACTCAGTGTACCTAGTGGCATCCTATACGTGGCTATTGGACTTTGCTATAGTCCCACTAGTGCAAAGACATTTGCAGAGCGCATCTGCCTGCGTTGCACACTCCAACTCATAACTAAGCCATTATACTAGCAAACACTCAGTGTACCTAGTGGCATCCTATATGTGGCTATTGGACTTTGCTATAGTCCCACTAGTGCCAAGACATTTGCAGAGCGCATCTGCCTGCGTTGCACACTCCAACTCATAACTAAGCCATTATAGTAGCATTTTTTGCTGCCAGTTTAAGGGCCGAAGTTGCATTGTCAGGGATATTTATTCTTTATTATTCTGCTGTTAATAAAGCTAGACCACCACTGCAATCTTCACCACCTCTCAATTTTTACTACCACATTTTCAGTCCACAATCTTGTCGCAATCAACATGAGTGGCAAAATGACAGATGCTGGTGGAAAGGGGAAGAGGCGTGGTGGAAAAGGCAAAAAAGGTTTTGTCTGTGGGGAAGGTGGCAAAGCTCCATTATCATCTGCTGAAGATAGACCATCTACCAGCAAAAGTAAGATGTCTACTACTTACCGTGGACAATCCGATGTGCTCCCTTTTTTACGGACACGAACAACAGGAAGAAAGGTAGATGATGGGCAAAAAAGGAAAATGCTTAAATGGATCTCAAGTGGTCCAACAAGTGCCCTCTCAGCCACTTCAAGTACCGCATCCAAAAAACACCAGTCCTCTGAGTTGTCATCCCAATCACACTTGATTTCTCCCAGCTCTGAAGTCTCCATCAGCCCTGCACAGTATGGTGGAACTGAGATGGCTGAGTCTGCAGAGCTGTTCAGTCACACTATAGCCTGGGAATCAGAGGTCTGCTCCCAAGCTACAGTGAGTACAGAACAGGAAATGGTCTGCAGTGATGCCCAGAACCTTTGTGACTCGGATTCAGGCCGTGAGGAACAAGTTTCTGAGCATAATGTTGACCCTTTGTCACAAACTGTAACACCTGTGGTTATAGACAATGAGGAACATACTGATGAAGATGAGACGCAGATACCCGATTGGGATGACAACTTAAATATTCGGTCAGGGCAAGAAGAGGCTCGGTCTGAGGGGGAGGGGAGTGCAAACACAACAATTGATGATGAAGTTCTAGATCCCACCTACTGTCAACCCCCAGTCAGGCACTCGAGGAGGTCAACAGAGGCGGTGGAGGAGGATGCAACCGACGATGAAGTTACCTTGTGCCTTCCTGGACAGAGTCGGAGCACTGGTAGCACGTCTACAACTGCATCCTCAGCCACCACTCTGCCTATGAGCATTATTCGGGGTGGATCAACAGGTCGCATGGCCTCTAAGCCTTGCCTAGCCTGGTCCTTTTTTGACATAGAAAAAGATCGCCCAAATCATGTGATATGTAAAATTTGTCATGATTCTCTTAGTAGAGGTCAAAACCTCAGCTGTTTGACAACTTCTTCCATGAATCGTCACATGAATAAATATCATAGGTCCCGGTGGGAAGCTCACTGTGCTGCAATGCGGCCTAGCGGAGCGAACCATCCACCGCCCGCCCCTTCCAGTGCATCCGCGCGATCTTCATCTTCTAGGACTGTGGGGACAGCTGTCACACCTGTTTTTCCACCCACAACTTCCACCACTGTAACCGCTACAGGCAGTTTGCTTGGTAGGTCGTCAGTTGGTTTGGAAGGGGAAACAAGTGAGTGTGTACAGCTCTCTCAGACATCGATAGCACCAACGTTGGATGAAGGCAACATCATGTCTCCGCCTGCACTTTCCTCACAAACCTGCATTTTTCCAGGGACACCCTACTCAACACCGTCTACACACAGCAACCAGATCTCTGTCCCTCAGATGTGGTCAAATAAAAGGCCACTTCCTCCGACCCATGACAAAGCTAAGAGGTTGACTCTATCCCTCTGTAAGCTGTTGGCTACAGAAATGCTGCCTTTCCGCCTAGTGGACACACAGGATTTTAGAGACCTTATGTCTGTCGCTGTGCCCCAGTACCAGATGCCTAGTCGCCACTACTTCTCTAAGAAAGGTGTGCCCGCGCTACACCAGCATGTCGCACACAACATCACCGCTTCCTTGAGAAACTCTGTGTGTGAACGGGTGCATTTCACCACCGATACTTGGACCAGTAAGCATGGACAGGGACGTTACATGTCGCTGACTGGGCACTGGGTAACTATGGTGATAGATGGTGAAGGGTCTGCTGCACAAGTCTTGCCGTCCCCACGACTTGTGTGTCAATCCTCTGTCTGTCCAAGTTCCGCCACAGCTTCTGCATCCTCCACCTCATCTGGGTCCTCCACCTCCGCCCCAAGCCTGCCTGGTCAGGCCACCAGCGTTCTCACTGCGCAGAAGGAATCACGCACGCCTCATTACTATTCTGGCAGCAGAGCGCAACGGCATCAGGCGGTCTTTAGCTTGACATGTCTTGGGAATAAGAGTCACACAGCTGAGGAGTTGTGGTCAGCTCTGCGGTCCGAGTTTAATAAATGGTTGTCTCCACTCAACCTGCAGCCTGGTAAGGCCGTGTGCGACAATGCTGCAAACCTGGGTGCGGCCCTTCGCCTGGGCAAGGTGACACACGTACCTTGTATGGCTCACGTGTTGAACCTTGTCGTCCAGCAATTTTTAACACACTATCCCGGCCTAGATGGCCTTCTGAACAGGGCACGAAAACTGTCTGCTCACTTCCGCCGTTCAAGCGCCGCAGCAGAGCGACTTGCATCGCTCCAGAAGTCTTTCGGCCTGCCGGTTCATCGCCTGAAATGCGATGTGGCGACACGCTGGAATTCAACTCTCCACATGTTACAGTGACTGTGGCAGCACCGCAGAGCCCTGGTGCAATACGTCATGACGTATAGCCTGGGCCAACGAGATGCAGAGGTGGGGCAGATCACCCTGATGGAGTGGTCTCAGATCAAGGACCTATGCACCCTTCTGCACAGTTTCGACATGGCGACGAATATGTTTAGCGCTGACAATGCCATTATCAGCATGACGATTCCAGTCATTTACATGCTGGAGCACACGCTAAACACTATTCGGAGTCAGGGGGTGGGACAACATGAAGGGGAGGCACTACAGGAGGATTCATATGCGCAAGGGACAACAACATCACCAAGGTCCAGACGTTCATCATCACCAACGCAGCAGGCATGGGACCATGGGGAACAGGGATCGACAAGGGCGCATAGTAGCAGGCGAAATGTTGAGCAAGGTGCAGGAGAACATGAAGAAATGGAGGACGAACTGTCCATGGACATGGAAGACTCAGCGGATGAGGGAGACCTTGGTCAAATTTCAGTTGAAAGAGGTTGGGGGGAGATGTCAGAGGAAGAAAGAACGGGTAGCACCTCTATGCCACAAACACAGCGTGGACTTGGTCCGCATGGCTGCGCAAGACACATGAGTGCCTTTTTGTTGCACTACCTCCAACATGACCCTCGTATTGTCAAAATTAGAAGTGATGATGACTACTGGATTGCCACACTATTAGATCCCCGGTACAAGTCCAAATTTTGTGACATAATTCCAGCCATAGAAAGGGACGCACGTATGCAGGAGTATCAGCAGAAGCTGTTACTCGATCTTAGCTCGGCTTTTCCACCAAACAACCGTGCAGGTGCAGGGAGGGAATCTCCCAGTTGTAACTTGACAAACATGGGACGGTCTCGTCATCTTCAACAGTCTACCCGTACCAGTAGGACCGTATCTGGTGCTGGTAACAGCAATTTTATGGAATCTTTTCATAATTTTTTTAGACCCTCTTTTGCAAGGCCACCAGAGACAACAAGTCTGACACATAGTCAACGGCTGGAGAGGATGATACAGGAGTATCTCCAAATGAACATCGATGCCATGACTTTGCAACTGGAGCCTTGCTCGTTTTGGGCTTCAAACCTAGAAAAATGGCCAGAGCTCGCAACTTACGCCTTGGAGATTTTGTCGTGTCCAGCTGCCAGCGTTGTCTCTGAACGTGTATTCAGTGCTGCTGGGTGTGTGCTGACAAATAAGCGCACGCGTCTGTCCAGTGACAATGTGGACAGACTGACGTTCATCAAAATGAACAAGTCATGGATCCAGAAGGAATTTACTACCCCTGTGTCATCCTGGGGAGAGTAAATGCTTGTTGATTTTGAATGTGCTTGATGCAAATCTAGCTGTGAAGTGTACAACTAGGGCACAAGTGCTGCCACTGAATGGGTGGGTGTGTGTGGGGCACAATTTTTGGAAAAAAAGGGAGACTCCGCTTGGAGTAACCCTTGCTTACATTGTTTTTAAAAGAAGCCAAGATGAACAGAGCTGGGATCAGGAAAGACTTTGCTACCTACCCCGGTGTCATCCTGGGGACGGATAAGAATGGCGTATTTTTGAATGTGCTTGATGCAAATCAAAACATCCTGTTTGCAACTAGGGCCCAAGTGCTGCCACTGATGGGGTGGGTGTCTGTGTGGCCCAATTTTTGGAAAAAAGGGAGACTCCGCTTGGAGTAACCCTTGCTTACATTGTTTTTAAAAGAAGCCAAGATGAACAGAGCTGGGATCAGGAAAGACTTTGCTACCTACCCCGGTGTCATCCTGGGGACGGATAAGAATGGCGTATTTTTGAATGTGCTTGATGCAAATCAAAACATCCTGTTTGCAACTAGGGCCCAAGTGCTGCCACTGATGGGGTGGGTGTCTGTGTGGCCCAATTTTTGGAAAAAAGGGAGACTCCGCTTGGAGTAACCCTTGCTTACATTGTTTTTAAAAGAAGCCAAGATGAACAGAGCTGGGATCAGGAAAGACTTTTCTACCTACCCCGGTGTCATCCTGGGGACGGATAAGAATGGCGTATTTTTGAATGTGCTTGATGCAAATCAAAACATCCTGTTTGCAACTAGGGCCCAAGTGCTGCCACTGATGGGGTGGGTGTCTGTGTGGCCCAATTTTTGGAAAAAAGGGAGACTCCGCTTGGAGTAACCCTTGCTTACATTGTTTTTAAAAGAAGCCAAGATGAACAGAGCTGGGATCAGGAAAGACTTTGCTACCTACCCCGGTGTCATCCTGGGGACGGATAAGAATGGCGTATTTTTGAATGTGCTTGATGCAAATCAAAACATCCTGTTTGCAACTAGGGCCCAAGTGCTGCCACTGATGGGGTGGGTGTCTGTGTGGCCCAATTTTTGGAAAAAAGGGAGACTCCGCGTGGAGTAACCCTTGCTTACATTGTTTTTAAAAGAAGCCAAGATGAACAGAGCTGGGATCAGGAAAGACTTTGCTACCTACCCCGGTGTCATCCTGGGGACGGTTAATTATGGCGTATTTTTGAATGTGCTTGATGCAAATCAAAACATCCTGTTTGCAACTAGGGCCCAAGTGCTGCCACTGATGGGGTGGGTGTCTGTGTGGCCCAATTTTTGGAAAAAAGGGAGACTCCGCTTGGAGTAACCCTTGCTTACATTGTTTTTAAAAGAAGCCAAGATGAACAAGTCATGGGTCAGCAAAGACTTTATCTACCTACCCCGGTGTCATCCTGGGGACGGATAAGAATGGCGTATTTTTGAATGTGCTTGATGCAAATCTAGCTGTGAAGTGTACAACTGGGGCCCAACTGCTGCCACTGAATGGGTGGGTGTGTGTGGGGCCCAATTTTTGGAAAAAAAGGGAGACTACGCTTGGAGTCACCTTGCGGTGTTTTACATGATTTTAGAATGGCGTGCCATGCCTATATCTGTGTGTCCTCCTCTTTTTCCTTGTCCAGCTGTTTTGTTTTCGCATGAGTATATGTCCTTGTCACTTTCCCATGTGTTTGAGTTGTTTGTCACCTTTTGGACACCTTTGAGGGTGTTTTCTAGGTGTTTTACTGTGTTTGTGATTGCCTGCCATTGTTTCCTATGCAGTTCGAGTTCGGTTCGTCGAACGTTCGACGAGCCGAACTCGAACGGGACCTCCGTTCGGCGAACCAACCTCGAGCCGAACCGGGACCGGTTCGCTCATCTCTAGTCAGGAGTGTCAGCAACAGTCAGTTGTGTGGTATCTCTCAAGGAGAGAGCTCACAAGTTAGTTGGAGGAGGTCAGGAGCTGGACTCCTTGTTAATACTAGGTGGCAGATGTTGGTCTGGGCCTGGTAGGAGCTGGAACCCCGGTCGCAGGGGATTGTGTCAAGGAGCATGGAACTGCTGAGGAGGGCAGCCAGCGGCCTTGTGCCATCTGCGGGCAGGGACCAGGGCACGACAGGGTACGTTGATCCTAGGTTGGGAAGTAGCTTCAAGTGTCCTGATAATTCACACGACGAGGACGAAGTGTTCAGGAATCGTTCTCCACCCGCTACAAAATCAGGGTACTAGCGCAACGAGGGGGATAGGACTTTCCCAATACACAATCCAGAAAATCCCAAGCGTGAACCCTGAGAGCTCACTCCGTTAGCCATATGGGTGAGTGGAACCCGACTAGTTTCATACTACAAGGGCCAACCAGTAAAGAAGGTGCCAAGGGAAAGGTCACAGGCTAACAAGCAACACCAACGGGCACAGGATCCAGGCATGCTCCCTCCCTGCTGCAGCGGTCCTCAGAAATTTGGTTTACAAGTTGTCGGTGTCAGCGTTATTGGACTGAGTGAGTACGCAGGGACCCTTTCCTCCCCAACGGGACCCCCTTTCTACCATCACCGAGCCCCAGGGTATTCCCCCTACCCATGGAGAGGTTAAACACCTGGCTGCCATCCCATCATCACCAGGGTCTCCCAACAGCAGCGGTGGTACTCAACCTTACCACACACCATGGGTGGCGTCACAAACTTTAAATACACAACCTCCTGTAAATATCCTCCTTTTATTTCGAGTGGCCGCACGACCCCTCCCGGGTCCAGAGACCCCTAGAGCCACCGCGGATCCGGATCCGAGCTGTTCTGGCTGCTAATGCTGGGGCGGCACACTAACATGCTATGCAGTGCCCATTGCACAGCGTCATCATGGGCAGTGACGCACATACCTGTGTCCGTGGCACCGCCTCAGAATGCTGGGCTTAAGGGGGCTTTACACGCAACGATATCGCTAATGAGATGTCGTTGGGATCACGTAATTCGTGACGCACATCCGGGATCGTTAACGGCGTGTGAAACGTACGAGCGACCGCTAACGTTCAAAATTACTCACCTAATCGTTGATCGTTGACACGTCGTTCATTTAACAAATGTCGTTGCTGGTTCAGGACGCAGGTTGTTGGTCATTCCTGAGGCAGCACACCTTACTATGTGTGACACCCCAGGAATGACTGACGAACAACACCGTACATGCGTCCTCCAGCAGCAAGGTGGGCGTGTCTTTCATGCGGCTGCTCTTCGCTTCTCCGCTTCTATTGGACGCCTGCCGTGTGATGTCGCTGTGACGCTGCACGAACCGCCCCCTTAGAAAAGATGCTGTTCGCCGGTGTTAGGAAGGTAAGTCCGTGTGACGGGGTCTAGTGATATTGTGCGCCACGGGCAGTGATTTGCCCATGACGCTCAAACGATGGGGGCGGATGCTTTCACGAGCAACATCGCTAGCGATGTCGCTGCGTGTAAAGCGCCCTTTAGGGTCAGTACACATCCCCGGCGGTGACTTCCGGTCATGCGCACTGAGATGAAAACCAACGTTGGCCGCGTTGACAGCAGAGAGGTGAGCAACTATGCCTATGACACTGCGCACTCATTAGCATGTTATCACACCCACAGGGGTATGCTTACATGCTAAGGGGGCCGACTAGCCAAGGAAAGTAACGCCCTTGCGACTAGTCCCTGCACTCATTAGCAAATCATAAAAGATCTTTAGAAATACTGTTACTAAAGATCTCTTTATCTATGCTACTGTGAGGGCCGGGGAGGACTGGTAGGCCCAGGAGGTGGATCCACTGGACCGAGCACCCCACCTGGAGGGCAGGGTACACGGTAGCTGGAGCACTAACGTGGCAGGAACGGGTGCAGGTATCAGGAAGCAAAGACAGGACCAGGTCACTAAGGTCACAGCGTACTTTAAGGCAGTAATAGGAAACAGGAACAAAGACCTAGGCACTTAGCTCACAAGACAAGGCATAGAAACACAAGCAATGATCAGGCTCGCCCACATGGAAAGGCCAGTCTTATATACCCAGAACAGCCTCAGGTCATTTCCTGTTGCAGCAGTGCTGGGCCTATAAGACCAGGTGAGTGGGCGCGGCCCGGTCCTATACAGAACATTAGTCAGAATCAGACTCCTGAGACCAGGAACAGGACTCTGGGGAGCATGAGCGGGAAAGGCAGGCGTGACCGGAGGACGCATGGACTGGACCAGTGAGGAAGAAGCGGTGGTACGCTGGCGAGGCTGGATCAGTGGGTACAGAGCGGTGGCGTGACGTAGGTGTGACTAGCTCAGTGATTGCGGACCGGTGCCTGGATGGTGAGACCGGCTCAGTAGGTAAGGAGCGCTGCTGGGACACCGGGAGCGTGACAGCTACTATAGGCTAGAACTGCTAGGCAGGGATTAGCAATATGCACCCAGAACTGCTCATGGTTCTGGGTGCATATTACACCTGACAGGTTTCCTTTAAGAATATAAAATACTGGTAGCTTAATTTCGGATTTACATTGTAACAAGAGTCTTTTTGCACAGATCTGCAGAATATGGTGCTGCTATATACGTGAATTAAATAAAATGGCTACAATTATTAAACACAAAGAAGAAAAAGCTTCACAACTAGTAAATATATGACCTCAAATTATCCAAACATAATAGCTACAAATGGATACAGTGTTTTCTTGTTAGCTAGTCTGTCCATTGATTTCCTAATATTTAATTCAGCCAAGTCATTTAAGGGCATGATGCATTTCTAAATCCACGTAGAGAATATTTGGCATTGCGTGCAGCTTGCAGTGTAGGCCGGCTGACAGCATCCATAGGAGCATAGCTAATGTATTCCACTGCAGCTGTGGTAGTCAGATGCTTTTTAAGAATGTGGAGCTTTCTGCCTTTATGTGTACAGAGACAAGTGTTACTGGGAGATTTCAGATAATAAGGAGAGAAGCTAAGATATACAATGTACACTACATCTACTGTCCCCGATCTCTTGAAGGTTTTTTTCTTATTTTTTTTTTTTTTTCGTTTTGCTGATCAAAAGAAAACATCTTAGAGTTATGAATAATTCACGCCCAATCGTGAATTATGCCAAGCTGCTTGAATACTTTGCCTCTATTTCCACCACTATGTTTTAATATCTGATTCATAGCTGTTTATGGAGCAAATTGTATAATGCATGTAAAGAGATAATGATAGACAGTGATACCTCTTTGAGATTATCAACCAAAATTACACAAAAAAAATGTATTTGTGGCATGTTGGTCCTCTCAAAGAAGTCTACTCTTTGGAAATATAGATAAAAGCAGGACTGTCAGTTACTAAAAATAAAGGGCTGCTATCAAATATTACTTTTGTAGCAGCGGCATATCGAGTGTTAGTTGCAGGGGGCCTGGAGGGATGATGAGAGAAAGGCGTCTTTGTCAAACACAGCAGACAAGCAAGCACTGCAGTCACCTTTCCTTTTTTGATTCATTCCATGCATGGCACTGCGCAGTGGACTGCAGCACAGCAATGTACTTATTGCTGATGGGCGAACTTGCTCAGCACTGGTTAGTACTCAATTGAGCATTGGAGTGCTAGAACACTCTCAATACCCAATCGAGTATGCTCGTACTCGGGCGCCATGCTTGAGTCTCCACCTTGCATGTTTCACAGCTTATTTTTAGCCACTAAACATATGGGGATGGCCTGCCATGCACGGAAATGCTGTAGTCATGTTGGCTACTGGCGTTACTGCGATTGGCTGTCCGTATCGCATGATCAGACCTACAATATATAAGACCCAGTGATACCATGCTCAAATGTCACGTCTCCACCAGATTCTGCTCCTGCGACTTCTGCTTCAGTCACCAGGCACCACTGTATTCCCATTGTGTGTGGTGCTGATAGGGGAGGAGTCAGTACCAATAGCTCTGGTGGGCACAGGCTGCACCCATCCACTAAGCTGGGTTTCCCTGGGACCTGCAGTACCACTGGCTGATTGTGGTAGCATGTGCCTTCCAGGTGAAGTTACCACCTATCAGCCACAGTCAATGGGAAGGCACCACACCCTTCTTATTCCTCTTCCTGTCTGCTGGTAGCCACTAGATAGAATCTAGTTTATCCTGCTTGTCTCTGGTTCTCACCCTGCTCTGTATACTGATCACTGTGTTTTGACCCCCTGCCTGCTCTCTGACTACTCTCCTGTCTGCTGTTTTTGTACCTCGCTGCTATCACCGGTTTTGACCTCTGCCTGATTTCTTGACTACGCTCATCTGCTGATTTTGTCCTTTTTGTGTATCTCCTGGCTTGACCCTGCCTGGTGACTACTCTTCTTGGGATTGCAGCCTTTCATAGGTAGCGATCTTTTGGGCCCTGTTGTAATTCCAAATCCCTGTACAGGGGTTAAAGGGTTTCAGGGTTCTCTGGATCCTGTTTAGTTGGCAGCTAGCCTCTAGTCTGTCCATTACAAATATACTGAGACTGTAGTTCCAGGCAGTTGTTACATTGGCGCACTGTACCTGTAAAAATTGTAGGGAGAGTTTCTGTGGAGAAAGGACAGTATGTTATAGTGTTACAGTAACTGTTGTAAAATTAACTCCTTCACATCCCAGAGATTTTCCGTTTTTTGTTTTTGTTTTTTCCTTCCATTCTTCCAGGAGCCATAACTTTTTTTTGTTTTTCTTTAAACATAGCCAAAAGAAGACCTCTCTTTTCGTGGCAAAGTTGTACTTTTGAATGACACCATTAATTCTGCCCCATATTGTACTGGAAAATAGGAAAACTATTCCAAAGGCTGTGAAATTGCAAAAAAGTGCAATTGCATGATTGTTTTTTGATTTTATTTATTTACCACATTCACTATATGGTAACACTGACTGGGCAATATGATTCCTCAAGTCAAAACAAATATGTAAATACCAAACATGCACAGCTTCACTTTTACCTAAGTGGTAAAAAAAATTCAAAAGTTTGTAAAAAAAAAAAAAAAAAAAAAAAGAATTGAGCTTTTGTCCCATTTTCGGAGACCTGTATTGACAGCTTATTTTTTGCGTTTTCAGCTGATGTTTTTAATCATATCATTCTTGGTTAGATAAGATGTTTTGATCGCCTGTTATTGCATGTTGCAGCAACAAAAAAAAATATAGCTCTGTTTTCATTTTTTTGCCAGCTATGCACTTTACTGATCAAATTAATTGATTTTATATTTTCACAGACTGGCCATTTCTGAACACGACAATACCAAATATGTTTTTCTTTAATTATTGTTTTATTTTCAATGCTTGCCTGTGCTCCTGAGACTGCCTTGCCTAAGTCTTTGAAGATTGAACTGTGGAGGAGAAGTGCAATAGGGTCTTAGACCCGCAACACACATCCGTGTAATTTGTACGTGTGCGGTACGTATTTGCACGTACCGGAGACACGTACACACGGAAACCCATGTTATTCAATGGTAGATGGCACACGCACGTAAAATCACACGGAACGTGTGTCCGTGTCGTAAGTACGTGTGTGCGCTTTTCTACACGGACGACATGTCCGTTTTTTGCCGGCAACACGCAGGCACGGACCCGCTTTAGTCTATGGGTCCGTGCCTGCACGGACCGCACACAGAGTATGTCCGTGTTCAGCTCGTACCGTCCGTGTCCGTTTTTCATCACAAAATCTGAAACACTTGTTACCAATCTATCAGGTCAATTGTAGGCCATTAATTCTGGTGCCAAACATACATTTCCTGTCTCATTTGCACGCCAGACAGCAGCTGGGCACCTGTCCTCTCACTGCAGGGGAACTTTGAGCACAGAGAACAACACAGGTACTGAGCATGGCGCCCAGAATCGATACAGAGAGGCTGATTGGAGAAGTGGAGAGGCATCCAGAGCTGTGGGACACACGTGTTGATGGCTATCATGACAGGTTAATGGTGGAACGAGCATGGATGTCTGTGGCAGAGATAGTCTACCCTAGGAATGGATGGTCTCAATGTACCCCTGGAAAGAAAAATAGATATGGTGAGTACAGATATTTGCCTTGCTTCTGTCTTTACCTACATGTGCTCATTCTGTAGGCAGATTAGAAACATATTTGTATAGTTTTTTTTGGCATGTATGAATGGGCCTGACTCATTTTGAGATACACTGGAGACTCACAAACAGGAGAGTGTATTTATTTTGCCTTTTGAAGTATTCATTGTAGTTTACTAGTAATGTCAGAATGTGTATATGTGGTCTGCAAAGCATTTTATGCATGTACAAAAGGCATTTCAGGGTGGTTAAGCCACTATTAACCCCATAGCGGCGGCCTAACGTCTCAAGACGTCGGAAAAACAGGGTACTTATTCTGTTCCGACGTCTTGAGACGTCAGGCCGGAAAAAGCTTGTAGCGCCCCCCAGTGACGAAAAATCTCGGGGGTTTCAGCTACCGGAGGTAGCTGAGACCCTCAAGATTATGAATCGGGGTGTTTTTTTTGGACCCCGTTAATGCGATTGCCGGTATACACCATATACCGGCGACAACATTAAAAAAAAATAAATGGCCGGTAAAATTGATTTATTTCTCATCTGACGTGATCAAACATGTCAGATGAGAAATAAATATGAGCCCTTAGTGCCCCCAAAGCCCCCGGTACCGGAGAGTCCCCCCACCACCCCTACCCCCCCTCCGGAAAATCCAAGATGGCGCCGACGCGCGCTGAAAACTCCCGCCGCCGACTCTGCATTAATTTCCCTCCGATCTGAAATGATCAAACATTTCAGATCGGAGGGAAATGTCCTCCCCCTGACCCCTCCTCCGGTACACCGGAGATCTCTGGTCCCCGGAGCCCCCTCCGGTCTCCAGAGCCGCCTCCCCCCTCCCCCCTCCGGAGCGTGGAAGATGGCGGCCGCATTCATCCTGCTTTTTCTGCCGCATGTGACACGTCACATGCGGTAGAAAGTTGTCCCGCCGTCACCCCCCGTCACCCCCTCCCCAGCCCAGCCCAGCCCCCCCAGCCCCCGGTCTTACGTTACCTGTCTGCTGGTGCTCCGTCCCTGCGATCACGCCGCCTGCTTCTTGAAAGCTGGCGGCGCATGCGCAGACAGCGGCTGTCAGCTGGATCCCTGCAAGCAGGGACTCTGACGTCGCTGCTGCACAGGCTGCTGCACTGTGGACCGGGGGAGGGTGAGTATGGTAATCTGCAGCCACACTCCTCACATGGAGAGACTGCTGTTCTAGAAAATGGGGGGTACGTTCTGTGAGCGTGCCCCTCATATTGTAGAATGAGGTTACTGCAGGTCACTCTGCCCTAGGTTGGACCGGGGCAGTGTGAGTGCAGTATTCTCAGATTACTGCACCCACACTGCTCATGGAGAGCTTGCTCTTCCAGAAAATGGGGGATACGTTCCCTGAACGTGCCCCCCATATTCTAGAAGATCCAGAGTCGGCGTGGGACCTCCAAAATGGATTACAGCGACCGAAATTTATTTATTTTCAATAAATTGGTAAAAGAGGAATGTTTCGGGGAGTTTTTTTTTCAAATAAATTTTTTTTTGTCTTTATTTTTTTCTATTACTTGACTGGGTTAGTAATGTCGGGTATCTGTTCAGATGCCGTGACATCACTAACCCCAGGGCTTGATGCCAGGTGACATTACAGCTGGTATCAACCCCATATATTACCCCGTCTGCCACCGCACCAGGGCGCGGGATGAGCTGGAGCGAAGCGCCAGGATTGGCGCATCTAATGGGTGCGCCACTTCTGGGGCGGCTGCGGCCTGCTATTTTTAGGCTGGGAAGAGTCCAATAACCATGGCTCTTCCCACCCTGAGAATACCAGACCCCAGCTGTCCGCTTCACCTTGGCTGGTGATCTAATTTGGGGGGGACCCCACGTTTTGGTTTTTTTTTAAAAACGCCTGGGGAGCCCTCCAAATTGATCACCAGCCAAGGTGAAGCTGTCAGCTGTGGTTTGCAGGCTACAGCTGTCTGCTTTACCCTAGCTGGCTATCAAAAATAGGGGGGACCCCACGTCGTTTATTTTAATTATTAATTTTTTGGGGGGCTAAATACAAGGCTAGGCACCCTTTAGTGCCACATGAAAGGCACTAAAGGGCGCCAGCTTAGAATATGCAGGGGGTGGGACGTTATATTTGTTTGACATCTATCCATTCATCCATTGTAGCATTTTAGGCTGTGCGCCCACAATCGGGATTTGCAGCGTTTTGGGCGCAGAGTGTTTTCCCTGCGTCCATAGCGCTGCGTTGTGCAGTAGAAGCACAGTGGAAGGATTTTTAAAAATCCCATGCCCACTGTGCTTCTCTTCTCCGCAGCATAAACCGACCTGTGGTGCAGCTTCCCGAGCCTCAGCATGTCAATTTATGCTGCGGAGATGAGTGTTCTCTGCAGGTAGCATAGAGCTCCACAGCGGCCTGAACCCAAATCGTGGGCATGGGCAGCTGCGTTCTCCCGTGGACAACACTCACATCTCTGCAGGAAGGCTGACACTGTGTACTAGACGCCGTGTCGCTGGATCATGGCCACATAGCCTAAAAGTGAGACATTTGTTGCTACAGCAACATTTTTGTGAAGTACCTGTGGATTCAAAATGCTTACTATACTCCTGAATAAAATCCAGTTTCCAAAATGGGGTCACTTGTGGGGGGTTTCTGCTGTATAGGTACCCAAGGGGCCCTGCAAATGTGACATGGTGCCCGCAATTTATCTCAACTTTTCCAGAATTCAAATGGTACTCCTTCCATTCCAAGCCCTCCCATTTATCCAAACAGAGGTTTTTGGCCACATGTGGGGTATCCCTGTGCTCATAAGACATTGGATAACAACCTGTTGGGTCCACGGTTTGTTGTTGTCTCTTGAAAAAGTGAGAAATTTGATGCTGAAGCAACATTTTTGTGAAAAAAATGAAAATTTTCAATATGGCAACCTAAGCTTATCAAATTCTGTGAAGTATTCGTGGATTCAAACTGCTCACTATACACCTAGATAAAAGCCTTGAGGGGTCTAGTTTCCAAAATGGTGTCACTTGTGAGGTATTTCTTCTGTTTAGGTACCTTAGCGGACCTGTAAATGCAACATGGTGCCCGCAATCTATTTCAGCCAAATTTGCTTTCCAAAATTCAAATATTGCTCCTTCTGTTCCGAGACCTCCCATTTGTCCAAACAGAGGTTTCTGACCACATGTGGGGTATCAGCGCGCTCATAAGAAAGTGGGGAACAAGTTTTGGGGTCCATTTTGTTGTGTTATTTCTTCTAAAAGTGAATAAATTTGGGTTAGAGCAACATTTTTAGGTAAAATTTAATTTTTGCTTTTTTTCATTCCACATTGCTTTTGTTCATGTGAAGCACCTGAAGGGTTAATAAACTTCTTGAATGTGGTTTTGAGTACTTTGGGGGGTGCAGTTTTTATAATGGTGTCACTTTTGGGTATTTTCTGTCATCTAGGCCTCTCAAAGTCACTTCAAATGTGATGTGGTCCCTAAAAAAATGGTTTTGTAAATTTTGATGTAAAAATGAGAAATCACTGATAAACTTTGAACCCCTCTAACTTCCTAACGAAAAAAAAATTTTGTTTCCAAAATTGTGCTGATGTAAAGTAGATAAGTGGGAAATGTTATTTATTAACTATTTTGTGTCACAGAAATCTCTGGTTTAACGGTATAAAAATTCAAAAGTTGAAAATTGCAAAATTTTCAAAATTTTTGCCAATATTCAATTTTTTTCATAAATAAACGCAAAAAATATTGTCCTAAATTTGGTACTAACATGAAGTCCAATATGTGACGAAAAAACAATCTCAGAATCACCGGGATCCGTTGAAGCGTTCTAGAGTTATAACCTCATGAAGTGACACTGGTCAGAATTGCACAATTTGGTCTGGTCATTAAGGTGAAAATTAGCTCCGGCACTAAAGGGTTAAACATGTTAGGGGGCTTTTTTGGTTTGCATTTCTGTGCTTTTTCTATTGCAAACGTGCTGTGAATTGTCTATACATTTTGAGTTGTATTTCTATGTTTGGTTTATTATGCATGTCCCTTGGTGTCACCATGTCTGGAATGGTAACAGTAATGTGTAGTGTATAATGGAAAATCTATGTGGAACATATGGCACTTCATAGGTTAGTAGTCATTTTGTTTCTCATGGCTTTCTGTAGGTTTTTTTTTGTTTGTTTTTTTTTTAACATTTAAAAGGAGATAAATGATTAATCAGTGGTTTAAGATTTTTAATGGTGAACTTGTTTTCTTACTCATGCTTATTGTGTTATTATGTCACTATGAGTGTCATGGGTTCTTGTTTTCATACACATGGATGTGTGTTCCTAGTTTTTACAATTGCTGCAATACAAGACTAATGTCTAATTTTTTTAAATCTTCAACTGTTAGAATTTGTGACCTTATTTTACAATTTATTTTTTTTTTAAACAGTGGATCTTGTCAAACGGCGATGGCGCTCAGCCCATGACCAGTTCAGAAGAGAGTATAACCCAGTAGCCACCACAGCTGCTGCTGCAAAAAAGAAAAAATATGTCCATTATGAAAAACTGAGCTTCCTTATGCCCATTATGGAAGTACCAAAGTAAGTTTAAACCATTACATCACATGGTGGTTTTATTTAAAAGGCACACATTAATGTGTGTTTTTTTTTTTCTTCATCAAAGTGCAGAGGATAACCTGGAAGATAGTGAGGAAGCTCAGTCAGCAGTATTAACAGCGACCTCTGCTTCTGAGATGGAGCCAACCTCATATCAACCTCCACCAATCCCCAACACCAGCCAGCCAGGCGCAGAAGATATGTCCTCTGATTTGGGTTTGGGAACAAGTCAATCCACTTATGTAATTGCAGGCCAGTCTACAGGGCAACAAAGTGGCCCTTCACCAGTTCTGGCAGAGAGTAGTCCACATCAACATAAAGGCACACAGCCAAGAATATCAACTAATACCATGCGCACAGTAGCACAATCTATCCGTGGTCGCAGACATAGGCGTTATGAAGATTTACGTTCCCTGCCAGATATCATTGATACCAGAATTATATACATGATGAATTCACTGATACCAGAGAGTGATGGAGAGAGATTTTGCCGCTCCCTTTCTCCCTCTCTTGCATTGGTTGCACCTGATAGGCAGGACAGATTGAGGGCGTCCTTAATAACACTAATATCTGCTACCCAACGTGAGCCAGAACCCATTTATTGTTTTGAAGTGATAGAACAATGGAGAGCCAATCCACGTGGCCCACACACAAATACAACTCAACAAACTGTGGAAACCCAAATAGAAGAACATTTCTCCAATTTTCAACTTAATCCTGTAGTGCAACAAACACATACAGTTAGGTCCAGAAATATTTGGACAGTAACACAATTTTCGCGAGTTGGGCTCTGCATGCCACCACATTGGATTTGAAATGAAACCTCTACAACAGAATTCAAGTGCAGATTGTAACGTTTAATTTGAAGGTTTGAACAAAAATATCTGATAGAAATTGTAGGAATTGTACACATTTCTTTACAAACACTCCACATTTTAGGAGGTCAAAAGTAATTGGACAAATAAACCAAACCCAAACAAAATATTTTTATTTTCAATATTTTGTTGCGAATCCTTTGGAGGCAATCACTGCCTTAAGTCTGGAACCCATGGACATCACCAAACGCTGGGTTTCCTCCTTCTTAATGCTTTGCCAGGCCTTTACAGCCGCAGCCTTCAGGTCTTGCTTGTTTGTGGGTCTTTCCGTCTTAAGTCTGGATTTGAGCAAGTGAAATGCATGCTCAATTGGGTTAAGATCTGGTGATTGACTTGGCCATTGCAGAATGTTCCACTTTTTTGCACTCATGAACTCCTGGGTAGCTTTGGCTGTATGCTTGGGGTCATTGTCCATCTGTACTATGAAGCGCCGTCCGATCAACTTTGCGGCATTTTGCTGAATCTGGGCTGAAATTATATCCCGGTACACTTCAGAATTCATCCGGCTACTCTTGTCTGCTGTTATGTACTGTGCTGTACTCCAAGCATGTCTGCTATCTCTCTGATGGATTTTTTCTTTTTTTTCAGCCTCAGGATGTTCTGCTTCACCTCAATTGAGAGTTCCTTAGACCGCATGTTGTCTGGTCACAGCAACAGCTTCCAAATGCAAAACCACACACCTGTAATCAACCCCAGACCTTTTAACTACTTCATTGATTACAGGTTAACGAGGGAGACGCCTTCAGAGTTAATTGCAGCCCTTAGAGTCCCTTGTCCAATTACTTTTGGTCCCTTGAAAAAGAGGAGGCTATGCATTACAGAGCTATGCTTCCTAAACCCTTTCTCCGATTTGGATGTGAAAACTCTCATATTACAGCTGGGAGTGTGCACTTTCAGCCCATATTATATATATAATTGTATTTCTGAACATGTTTTTGTAAACAGCTAAAATAACAAAACTTGTGTCACTGTCCAAATATTTCTGGCCCTGACTGTATACAGTGTCCATCTTCTTCTATGGTAACTGATGTACAAATTAGGCCAACAGTTGTCCCACACCAAGCAGGTACATTAATGACACAAAGGCCATCTCAACAGCCAACATTTGTCCCACAAATACCCCAACAAACACCAATGCAAACCTCTTTTAACTATCCTAGTATTGTTAGTAATGTTCATAGACTACCTCAAATGTTTCAACAACCAACAGCATACCATGTTCCTAATAATCCACAACAACAGTACTTTCAACAACAGACTTGGCCAACTAACTTCACATACACACATACTCAGCCTCTTCCAACACATCAATATGTACCACCTACACTTGGTTTTCCATCTGCTCAAACAACTGCCTCATTATTTGTTCCAAGTATAACAACTGTTACTAGTGGAAACACTGATCAGTCACTCACTACAACATCTACTGTTGTGCAGCAAACATATTCTGTAGATGTCAATGCAATGGAGCCTACACAGGAAAACATCACTAGCCTAGAGGATTTAGTTGAATCATAATGTGATATTGTATGTATTATTTTACATTATGGTATGTATTCTAGGGTATTGCTGGTGGGGAAACATATCAAAATGTAACACATTACTTACTCTATATGCATGTGGTCATATTTTTGTTTTCCTTTACAAAAATTCAATAGAAATTACTCTATCACTTCAAAAACAATACCTGCCTGTTAGAATGATGCCTTGCTCTGGACATGTTGTTTGGACCATCCATTAGAATAAACTGGGTTTAGGGAAAAAATGCATGCACATAAACTACTACACTAACATTCAGACACCTTTATTATTAAAAATCCAGCCACTATGCAGTATCTGCATATGGTCTGGTCCCATACTTGTATTCCAATAGTGTCAAACAAATTATGTTTGCGTGACATTATTGCATAATAAAGTATGGTGTTTTGTATGGGCTAATGTCCCTGACAAAATTGTATTTAAAAAAAAAACAAAAATTCAGGGTGTCTTGCAAAAGATAACATACATACTTAGGTAATATAATAATTCTGAACTAACTTTTTCAAATCAAATTTGCCATAATTTTATTAGTCATGTACATTCAGTAGTACTGTTTTTAGAATAACAAAAATTCCTGATGTTATAACAATATAGTTATATCACAATAGCTTATGGGGACCACAAACACAACCAACCAACAAAAAACCCCACAAATTATACCTATGTATGGTCATTTTCTCTTTTGTAATACATATGTGTTTGTGCTTATGTAAGCAAGTGATAAAAAACTATATCAATGTCAAAACTATACATGACTATGGCCATTTAAACTAAAATAATCTTTAAACTGATTCCTCACTTGTAGACCAGAAGTGGACACAGTGGTTCTAACACTACCATTCTCTACAAATGGTGCATTTAAAGCAGGCAACTCCTCAATGTCTTCGTCATTACTTTCATGTAATCTACAGTAATTATGTAACACTACTGTAGCTTTAATGACAGCCTTGACGGTGGTTGGTTGGAGTTGGATGGTGGTTTGATAAATGCGCCATCTTGAGGCCAAAATGCCAAAGGCACGTTCAAAATAGCAACGTGCTCTGGCCAATTTGCTATTAAATAGGGCTTTTGATCTGTCCAGCCCCCTTCTGGGATATGGACGCATCAAATGCCTAGACAATGCAAACCCGTGTTCTGCAACCATTACAAAAGGGACAATAGGGCCATTAGTACCAGGCAATGGTCTTGGTGCAGGCAAACTTAAACTATCAGACATTAATCGTCTTGCTAAACGTGAACTTCTGAAAATGCCCGCATCTGAGGCACTGCCATAGGCCCCAATATCAGCAAATAAAAAGCTGTAGTTTGTATCTACCATGGCCAAAATAACTACAGAAAAAAACTTATGATAATTAAAATATCTTGATGCAGAGTTAGGTGGTTTCTTCACTCTAATGTGTTTTCCGTCAATGGCACCAATACAATTTGGGAAAGCTGTTTTCTCCAAAAATTCATCTGAAATGTGCATCAATTCCTGTGTTGAAGGCAGCTGCATGACATGATGCCTAAGGGTATCCCAAAGCACAGTGCAGGTATGCAGGATAATCTTGCCAATTGTGGACCTTCCCAATAAGAATTCGAAATGTAGACCGCTGATGGATTGCCCAGTTGCTAGGTAACTGAAATAGAATAAAAACATGACATTACTTTGACTATTCATGTAAGTTGTATTTCACACCAAATATTTGTATCATCCAATGACTGGCGAGATACTGTGTATGTTTTTTTTATAATTTCTTTGGTTGGGAAAACATATGTGATCTTTACTTTCCATATTGGAAAAATATTTAATTTTGTGTTTAATAAACAAGCTTGTTTGAGTTAAGCCTCTTGTTTCTTTAATTTTTGTAGAGATAGAATGTTAGATGTGACTTCTCAGATCTTATTTTGAAATTGCACTGTGGTTAAGTGATCAATATAAGTTTTCTACAAAGACCATAATTTTAAATTACATAATTTCTACAAAGTGATGCCTTAGCGACTTAACAAGTATTTCAATATAACAGATAAAGCATGAGTATACATGACAACACCTACCGTAAAGTCACCAACAGTCGTTCCTCAGGGGAGATGCTGAGGCGCATAGAGGTGTCCTGATGCTTCAAACGATGGTACACAAGGCCAAGGATGTTGTCAAATGAATTCATGGTGAGATGGCAGTAGGCTTGGAATTTTGGTGGAAATTTCCGCATTTCGCCATATAAAATATTAAAATGCCCATGTGTTTTCCTGAGCTTTACAAGGGGGTGAATCCACATCCTTCTCTCCAGTGGTGGCTCTTCTTCAATCATATGTCGCCTAACCCCAAATCTCCTAGATATCAACCAGAGCAAATACATGGTTGCTCATTGGAGAGAGACATTTTGGAGTGTGTCTAATGTGAGAATGAGCTCTGAAGCCATGTTTTTTAAGGTTTTTTAAGCAAACTAAACAAATTGGGTAGTTAATTGACCAATTTAACACACCAGGAGCATATTTGGATGGACTAACAAGGTTATTTGTGTGAAAATCCGTATCTGAAAAAATGGACGGCACACGGACTGCACACGTACGTATTTTATGTCAATACGGACATTCCACACGTACACACGGCTCGCATACGCCATCACATGGATGCCATACGTACCGGAGAAACACCCCAAAAATACGGACCGTGTCATGCGGACGTTTTTTTTGCGGAAGTGTGTTTTAGGCCTTAGACTGCTTTCACACATCAGTTGTTTGCCACCAGGCACGATCCGAAAAAAAAAGTGATGCAACAGATCCGGCGAAAAAACGGATCAGTTGCATTCATTTTTTCCATCAGTTCCTTCAGTTTTTTTACAGATCTGTTGTGATACTGAGCATGCTCAGTTCAAAAAAACTGATCCGGCGACCGTAATCCACTTTTTGCTGTATAACGCCGGATCTGACGTTCATAGGCTTCCATTATAAAACACGCCAAACGGCGACGGATCCAGCGCAATATGGTTTTTCGCCGAAGACAAAAAAAGTTCACTTCAACGTTCCATCCGGCCGCTGGACAAGCAAATTTTGCCCGATCCAGCAAAAGCCGAAGGAACGCAAGGCCATCTGGCACAATCCGGCATAATAGAAGTCTACGGGGGGAAAAACTAATCCGGCGGCAACAGACGCCGAATCCGTTTTTTCATGTTTTTGCCGGATTGTGCCTGATGGCAAAAAATTGATGTGTGAGAGCAGCTTTACCAGGTAACACAACCGGATTAATAATATTGAAGAACTTACCTAGAGAAGTTGTGAAAGTCACAACTCCTATATCAATGTAATATACAGGCGAACAGCTGCAGCCCCCAGCAGAGTAAAGTAAATTAAGAAGAAGGAACTGGGTGTCTTGCCGCACTGTCACCAAGCTGTAACTTAACTATTCTATGTCTTTATTCTTTATGCACAAATCAACACGTTTCGGAGATCGCAGTCTCCTTCCTCAGGACAACAGGCAAGGACATAAATAATCTGATCTCACTGACGATGAGCCAAAATATACACACAAGAACATCAACGTCAGAGGACCGCCCACCTTTCAAATCTTGGCGGGATCCTTATCAGTTAAAAAATGGCAGATGAAATGGAGGAAAAACTTCTCAAAATCCATAGTGTATCGGCATAGTTAACAATTTTTAAATTATTATTAAATTAGTCTAGATAAAAATCTAAAAAAAAAAAATTAAAAAGGAAAAAGAAAGGGGAGAAAAAGATGGAAAAAAATGTGTTTGATTGATTGTCGGGTGTCTCGAACTCAGGGAAAACCAGGATTGGCTGGTGGAAATGAACCTAAATGGGGTGATATGCCTATAGTTCTATATGGACACACTGGATATGTGAGGCATAAATTTGAAAGTCATCATAAATGTCAAGAATAAAAATAATAAATATTAAATAATAAATACATAATGGTGTGTGTTGTTATAATTTAATTGTCAGTTGTCAGTAAGAGTTTTTATTAAAAAGTAGTAAATAGGGTAAAAATAGCATATATATTTATTTGTGTACTTTATAGGATAAAATTAGTCTAAAAAATTCCGCCAAAGATTTGAAAGGTGGGTGGTCCTCTGACGTCGATATACTTGTGTATATATCAGCTCATCCTTGGTGAGATCAGATTATTTATGTCCTTGCTTGTTGTCCTCAGGAAGGAGACTGCGATCTCTGAAACGCATTGACCTGTGCTAAAGAATAAAGACATGGAATAATTAAGTTACATCTTCGTATGCTGATAGCACGGCAAGACACCCAGTTCCTTCTTCTGAATTTACTTTGCCTAAGTCTTGTACACACCTTGTCTGTAGCTCCATTCCTGTCTTGCTGTCATCCAGCTCTGTTCAGCTACCACATTCCTGGACACTGCTTTGGGAGTGGCAACTAGTGTCTATTGGTAGCCAAGCTGAACCTCACCATTACAAGTGCTGTAACCCGGTATGCATTTAGTTAAGCCCTCCCATGTAAGGGGAAGCCTGGATCCATTTGTGGTCCAGTGGGTCCATGCTTAAGGCTGCTTTACACGTTACAATTTATCGTGCGATCGCATTTGCGATCGCACTTGCCCCCATTGTTTGTGCGGCACGGGCAATTTCTTGCCCGTGTCATACAATGCTGTAACCCCCCGTCACACGTACTTACCTTCCAAATGACATCACTGTGGGCGGCGAACATCCACTTCCTGAAGGGGGAGGGACGTTCGGCGTCACAGTGACGTCACACAGTGGCTGCCCAATAGAAGCGGAGGGGTGGAGATGAGCCGGACGTAAACATCCCGCCCACCTCCTTCCTTCCGCATTGGCGGCGGCCGCAGGTAAGCTGCAGTTCATCGTTCCCGGGGTGTCACACAGAGTGATGTGTGCTGCCTCGGGAATGATGAACAAATGGACGTTCGATTTTTAGAAAATGAGCGACGTGTCAACGATGAACGAGAAGGTGAGTATTTCTGCTCGTTTATAGCTGTCACACGCTACGATATCACTAATGATGCCGGATGTGCATCACTTACGACGTGACCCCACCAACATCTCGTTAGATATATCATAGCGTGTAAAGCTCGCTTTACTCACAAGTGGCAAACCAGTACTCATGTACTGATGGTGGTTCTAGTTCCTTTTTAATGCACAGATAATGGTCCTGGTGATGTATACATGTAGTGATTACGATTTTAGTTTTGTATTCATGTACTGATGATGGTTCTGGTAATGAATGCAACACCAGAACCATCGCCACTACATAAAACATCCCCAGTGCCAGCAGTAGTACATTTATACAGCATCAGTATAACCATCATCAGAACCACAACTAGTATATGAATTTATCACCAGAACCACTACTACTTTTGTTGCAAACTGTATTTGTGGTATAATGAACACAAAAGCCATCATACGTATCCTTTTATCTATTATGGGATCTTTTTAGTTTCCATTAGGCTATCCACCAAATGTTGAACACTTGAATTGAAACCAAACGGCTGCCATTATAGTAAAACTATATTAGTTTCCATGACTCTCCTTGGGTCTAACATTTAAAATATAGGACATCAGGGACAAATATAACTATTTGTCCCTTGTATTATGTAAATGGTCCATAAACAATTAATTATTCTATGTCTAATCTTGAAAATGTACCTTACCCCAAAAGTACACCACTATTTTACTTTTGCTGGTATTTGTTGTTGAAAAGGTAACAATTCTAGTGGAAGTTGTTATCAGGGCTTGTTACCTTACCCAATGGCAGAGCAGGGGGGTACTGTGACGTTTGCTTGGAACAACAGTCTCAGGATAGCTGTCACGGACAGGCTAAAGGCAAGCTGTTCACTAAGCAGGATATCGAGAACCTCGAAACCCTTTAAACCCTATACAGGAATTTGGAATAACTACAGGTCCCAGAGATTGCTACCTGTGGAAGGCTGCAATTCCAAGAAGAGTAGTTGTCAGGCAGGGTCAAACAGGCGATACAGAAAAGGGACAAAATCGGTAGACAACAGCATAGTCAGGAATCAGGCTAAGGTAAAAAACTGGAGATGGCAGCGAGGTGCAGAAACGGCAGGCAGGAGAATAGTCAAAGAGCGGGCAGGGGTCAAAACATGGAAATCAATATTCAGAACAGGATGAGAACCAAAGACAAGCAGTGAACTACAATACTATATCTGGCAGCGACCAGCAGACAGGAGGGGGAAAAAGCAGGGTGTGGTGTCTTTTCATTGGCTGTAGCTGAAAGGTGGCAACTTCAGCAGGAAGACACATGCCGCCACTGTCAGCCAGTTCTACTACAGGACCCAGAGAAACCCAGTTTAGTGGATGGGTGGAGACTGCGCCCACCAGAGCCACTGGCGCTGTCTCCTCCCCTATCACCAGCATTGCCCATGGAGGAAGTACGGAGGCGCCTGGTGATCGAACGAAAAGTTGCAGGAGTGGACTCCGGTGGGAACGTGACAGGTACGTTAGGAGTCTTGGAGTCCTGTTGCCCTCTTTGACCCATTCCTCTGCTTGGGGGCTGAGGGTTCATCAAGGAGGGAGGGCGCCATTGGCTTCATCTGCCTAGGGCACTAAAGTACCTTGTCCCTGCACTGTCTATTGGTTCCTTTGGGTTTATCCAGGAGACAATACAAATGTTCATGGAAAATAATCTATTTACTTAAGATACCAATATTTCCCAAAAATAAAGCGTAGTTTAACAGAAGCCAAAGAGGTATGGCTTCTAAACGGGGATATATATGCAACGACATCGCTAACGAGATGTCATTGGGGTCACAGAATTCGTAACGCATCCGGCCTCGTTAGCAACGTCGTTGTGTGTGAAACGCATGAACGACCGTTAACGATCAAAATTACTCACCATATCGTTGATCGTTGACACGTCAATCTAATCCCAAATATTGTTGCTGGTGCAGGAAGCAGGTTGTTCGTCATTCCTGCGGCAGCACACATCGCTATGTGTGACACCGCAGGAACGAGGAACATCACCGTACCTGCGTCCTCCGGCAATGAGGAAGGAAGGAGGTGGGCGGGATGTTCGGCCCGCTCATCTCCACCCCTCTGCTTCTATTGGGCGGCCTCTTAGTGACGCCGCTGTGATGTCGAACAAACCGCCCCCTTAGAAAGGAGGCGGTTCGCCGGCCACAGCAACGTTGCTAGGTAGGTAAGTACATGTGACGGGTCCGAGCGATGTTGTGCGGGTGCTTTCACCAGCAACATCTGTTATGATCCAGAACCATGGAAGACCTCCATAAATCATTGCTAAAAGGTGACAAGAACATTGGCAATTAATCTAGCCGCCATCGCCTTACTAACCATCAACACTAGAAGTAGCCGAGGGGTGAACTAACATCCTGTGCACCGCGAACCCAGCCGGAGAACTAGCTATCCTAAATGAAGGAAAGATGAATAACTCTCTGCCTCAGAAAATAGATAAAGAATAGCAAGCCTCCCACATTCAAAGACTGCAGTGATATAGGAAAACACAATACACAGATAGATGATAGGATTAGCAAAAGGTGAGGCCCTACTGACTAAATAGGACAGGATAGGAAAGGGACTGATGGTGGCCAGAGAAAAACCCTGCAAAAATCCAAAAAAACCTGATAGTACAAAAAGCCCTCAGATCGCTAGATCTGAACTCCATCCTCTACCAGGCGCTCTTGTCATAGCAATGAACAGAAAGCAGGAATCATTACAAATTCAAGAAGCAACAAACACATGGACTAATAGGAGCAATACTCCAAACATAGCTGCATCGAGCTTCCCTACTAAGCAACTGAGAGGAACATCAAATTTGGAACTGGAGGAAAAACAGCTTTTGCGCCGCGCTTGAAGACCACGAGCATCAGTGTCAACCAAACAATTCTTTTATTTCATTCCTACGCATTTCAGAGACCCCAACTACCTCCTTCTTCAGGGAAAGGAACCATCATTGGCCTAGTGGTAGGCTTGTCGCTTGGGTTGTGAGAAGTTGTGGGTTCGAATCCCCGGCAAAATCCTGTGGACATTGTATGGCTTCATTCAATTGCATGGTCCGATGGACCGTGATTGATGACTATGCGTTTCCATTGGAGTGCAAGTCTAGGCCCTATCTCTACTTCCCATCGTTGGCCTAGTGGTAGGCTGGTCGCTTGGGCTGCAAGAGGTTGTGGGTTCGAATCCCAGGCAAAATCCTGTGGACATTGTATGGCTTCATTCAATTGCATGGTCCGATGGACCGTGATTGATGACTATGCGTTTCCATTGGAGTGCAAGTCTAGGCCCTATCTCTGGTTCCTTTCCCTGAAGAAGGAGGCAGTTGGGGTCTCTGAAACGCGTAGGAATGAAATAAAAGAATTGTTTGTTTGACACTGATGTTCGTGGTCTTCAAGCGCGGCGCAAAACCTGTTTTTCCTCCAGTTCCGAATTTGATGTTCCACTTGTACAACAGGGCTGCTGCTGGACCGCTTAGGCACTCACTTATGCCATTAAAGGAGTTGTGACTGGCACAACCCGATCAGGTAAGTGCACCACTTCTTTATGTTTTTCACCCAGTAAATCGGGTAAGACCCTATTGCGCCTTTTCTCTCCTGATTTTAGTAAGCAACTGAGAGGGAAGATCCCTGCATGCAAATAAACTGAAAACAACCACAGCAAAAGACAAACTCAGATAAAAGCAAAAAGAACCAAACAACAAATAAAGAGCCAAGCACTTATCTGGGGTAGATGTGGTCTGGAGCAGGATGAAGCAGGCTGGTGTACAAAGAACAACTGACATCCGGCATAGCCTGCTATCAGACCAGGGTTTAAATAAGCAGAGAGTTAGCAATGGAAACGCCCATTGCTCAACACACCTGGTCTCTGACCAAACCATTCCTGACCACAAGAGGGAGCCTCACAGCAGCAAAAGCATAACTGACATTCACAACAGACATCGCTAGCGATGTTGCTGCATGTAAAGCAGCCTTAAATGTTGCAGTTCCTTTCTTCTAGTGATCATGGGGCTGGTAGAATTCATGCATATGCCTCAGAAAAAATATATTTTCAAGCATGAAATAGATTTTAACACACTATAATTGTGAATGCACATTTATAAAAATGTTTTCATTTTTATTCTCCACACTGGAATCTTTATAATTGGTATTAGCAGAAATATCCTGTTACAAATTTTATCCTCCTTGAGCTCTCAGTAGTTTCCATTTTTAGTGATATTACCCATGGAAATGTTCCCGTTATATGTAGATGGCCTAGTTCAGTCAAACCGTTGCTTTCTACAATAAATTAACTCATTACCAAGAAGTATAATGAAAAGTCATTCCAATAATCAAAACTACTTCAATAGGAATTGGAAAACGAGAAGATCCTGCTAATACTGTAAATGTGTTCCCTGTAGCGTTTAATGATGCTTACAAGGATGTAAAAACAATAGCAACAAGTAACATTATTCTTATGGGATTTAATACATTTGCAGTATTCTGTAAAAATAGAAATTAAGCAAGTTTTGGGGAAAATGTGTAGCAATTTAGCTTGTAAGGTAACAAAAGTGTCTTACACTGCAAGTCTTCACTTTGTAAGCAGCTGTATTGAATTGACGTGTAAGAGCACTCAAAGTGCTTGTCTCTTTGGCAATCAATATGCTAACATTTGCAAAATTAAGGCATTACTGTGCGTAGTGATAACATAGCAAATAGACATTGTTAACTTCAGTGCTGACCGCTCAGATGTCAGAATAAAAGAAGTAAAGACAAAAAACTTAAAAATCAATTCACCGAACTTGAGATGTAGTTAGAGTCTCCCTTTGGGTATAACTTTCCACAGCATTTAAGGATCACATGTAGGTTCACAACAAGTACTCAATTTATTATATGCATTACAGCACGCTCAGTCATCCGTTACCAACAGCCTACTCCTGGGGTTACACGCCTTTCACAAATGTCATCCAATGCAATTGAAGCATGGACTTTATAACAGAAAATAAGAGATGTGTCTTTTATTAAAATCCATATAGCACACGTGACAAGTGGCCAAAGTCATATGACATATTAGAAAATATAAAGCATTCAAGATTCCCTTCTAATTTCAACACTGACACTCTATAAATCACTTGTAAGATACCGTTCCTTTTTACTGTAAAAGACATCAGAGTAGAGAAACCGGAAAAAAGACATTTGAAACAGTCAACATCTGGATTTGTTTGGTGACAGCGTGGCACACACTCGGTTTCTCTACTCTAACGTCTATCCACTCTTTCGGGGGTGCGGCGGTCGCCATATCGGATGCGTGTTTAGTAGTCTTGACTGGCACAACCCTAATAGGTGAGTGCAACCACCTTGTTTGACCTGGTACCTTACCTGGTAAGACCCTATTCGGCGCTTTCTTCCACAGTTTCTTTTTTTCTGTAAAAGGGATTGTTGCCATGCTGCATTACGTTTTTCCCCCCGCAGATTTATGCAGTTAAAAAAGGCAGCGTTTTACACTAGCAGCAAAGTGAATACGCTTTTTGAAATTTCATGCTCACGCTTCTTATTCTTTCCTTCCAAGTTTTCACTTTCAAAGCATTTTTTTTCAAATCTGCAGAAAAATAATTTTTTCAGCATTTTTGCAGCATTTTTGTACGATTCAAATGAAAGAGGGAAAAAAAGTGTAAAAATGTATAAAAAAAACTGTCAAAAAAATTATAAAAATTATGGAAATTTCATACAGCATTTTTCCTGCGAACACTAATACTATAAAATACTCATATACATATTGTATAATATTGAAACTTTAGAGGAACATGTGCCTTTTTATATCAATTGTTATAATATATATTTTTTAAAAATGTTTATTTACATTTTTATCATATATCAATATCATTATGAAAAAAAAACCGTAAACTATAGCAGTTTTCATATGACTATGGAGTCTTTTAAGAGGTTGAGACTTTCTGTTTTGAAGAGATAGCTTTACCATAGTCATTCTTCATCACAGGAAGGATAAGCAAATGAAAGTAAAAAAGTTAAAAACCTCCTTCAAAAACCAGGCTGCAGATAGCTTAGGATCAATCTCTGCCTAAATGTCGATTGTCACAAATCCCCTCCTTCCCAACCCTGCCTAATGATCTCTCATGGGTCATAAAGCATGCCTACAATTTAAGGCAAAATGGCTACCCTCACAGTTTTCTAAATACATCTTGGACAAGACCTAAATTTTACTTACAAAATGTCTTGCTTTTTTGAGTTTGAAGCCATGACACTGGATCATGTTCCTTTTTCCTACACTAGATAGAAGATATAATTAGACTTAAAATCACTTAACAATTAATTAAAGCTCACCCATTGACAGTGGAAAGTCACTCCTGAGACATTTTTCATTCTTTTCAGCATCATATTTATGACATAGAAAATTGTGAGAAAATAGTGCTGCTTTCGAACACAAAGAACATTTTCAGTAAGTAAAATTTAGTTCTTCCTTTTCCCACTGAGACATCATATTGGGAAGAACTGTAGGCAACTTGGATTCAGGAGTAGGCAACTTGAAGACTTCTTCACTAAGTATTCATATGCCAAATGCTGGCCTTAAGATGCTCAGGTTAACGTTAGAGTTGTGTACATTTATTTGAGTGGAATAAAAAAAAAATCTGTATTCTCCAGATGTTTTCCATCCACTCCATTTTATTAAAAAAATAAAGAATATACATCAAAAAAGACGCCATTCCTAAGTTCGGTAACAATGGGGTGAGTAGATCCGAAGTCCTCCTGTGGTTTCTGATGAGCTTGCCAGCGATCATCGCTTTAAATTGTTTACTTTTATGATCTTGTATTTGGTATGACTTGCATTGCAAATGTTTCTCACCGGGGGGTTTAATTAAGAGGATAGTGGGACAGAGGGGGGGAGGGGTAAAAGGGATGGGCTGTTTTTAGTTATATAGAGAATATTGTGAACCTTGATATATATTGTATTCTGATGCTGCCATGATCTGTTATGACTATATTGTGCCTAATAAAATTTGTTTGATTAGAAAAAAAAAATTAATACTCACCACACTGCTCTCTTTTATGGCCACGACCACTACCCATTCTCCTTGTATGGTCTTCGGTGCTCTTGTTTTCACCGCTGCATCCTGAAACTCCAGGCCTCTTGGTACCAAGCTGGGACTTCTCTGCCATGTGTGTCATAAGGTTGCAGCGACGTCTAGGCCCACTTGGTAATAATCATGACAATTGAAGCCACTTTACACGCAACAACATCGCTAACGAGATGTCGTTGGGGTCACGGAATTCGTGACGCACATCCTGCCTCGTTAGCGACGTTGATGCGTGTGAAACGCAGGAACGACCGTTAACGATCAAAAATTCTCCCCATATCGTTGATCGTTGACACGTCGTTCTAATCTCAAATATCGTTACTGCTGCAGGCACGATGTTGTTCGTTGTTCCTGTGGCAGCACACATCGCTATGTGTGACACCGCAGGAAAGAGGAAGAACCTCATACCTGCGGCCGCCCGCAATGAGGAAGGAGGTGGGCGACATGTTCCGCCCGCTCATCTCCGCCCCTAAGCTTCTATTGGGCGGCCGCTTAGTGACGGCACTGTAATGCCGAACGAACTTCCCCCTTAGAAAGGAGTCAGTTCGCCGGCCACAGCGACGTCGCTAGGCAGGTAAGTATGTGGGACGGGTCCTAGCGATGTTGTGCGCCACAGGCAGCGATTTGCCCATGACGCACAACCGACGGGGGCGGGTGCTTTCACCAGCGACATCACTAGCGATGTCGCTGTGTGTAAAGTGGCCTTTAGCCTATTGGGTGCGCTAAAGAAAAAAGTCTAAATCTCTAGACCTGTATGGCAGATCATTAGAAAGAAAATATTTAGAGGAACAGAGGGAGTAAAAAAAGAGCTAAAATCTATCCCATTTTGTCTAGTGACAGGTCCTCTTTAATAAATATATCTGATGTTGACCATATAGACAGCTTGACAGATTTCATCTAAAGACACTTTAGCTAGTTTACTTTATGAAACTGCTTATGACCTAGAGGCGTGTGCTCCGATGTCAAAAGGAGATGGTAAATTTTTGAAAAGAATACTGTAAGTGAACGAGATGATGTCTGTAATCTACCAAGATAACATAGATTTACTGGCACTCATGCCCTTTCTAGGACATTGAAATTGAAAAAAAAATTAGGAAGTTCCACTTTCTAAATAGCTCTGTTCTATCAAAATATATTAGATCTGCTTGTCTGCATCCAGACAGTTCCAGGCTTCTTAAGATTTGGAGATATCGATGCTGATAAAAGGCAGGTATCCAGAAATTCATATTTAGGTTTTTATCCTGCTGTATTGTAGGCATAAATGCAGAAATAGTAAGTAGCATGAGACAATCTTAAAGGAAAATAAAAAATGGATCACAGCAAGAAAATGCTTGAAGTTCTGAGTTTAGCAAGCTCTCCTAATTGCCACTTACAACAACACTTCAATGGGGAAAATTTTCAAAGATATATCTAAAAGGAGTTCAAAGCAATCTAAATATAATTGATGGAAAACTGCAGAAATATCCCTAGAAGGAGAAGAAGGTCTAATGTGTTATCTCATATTCTTCAAGACACTGAATAATCGATAGACAATGGGAAAACCAAAGATGACAAAATTCTGAAGAGAATTCAAAGCAGTATAATGCACCCTTAAGTAGAGATGAGCGAACTTGAACTTTAAAGATCGGTGTTCATACCGAGCATAGACGTTACAAAAAAATCAGAGTCTCAGTTTGGAGATCAGGTGCTTTATTTATGCTGACCACTTGAGCAAGCATCGCTGTGCTTGGGTACACTTGGTGCTTGGCAAATTGCGAGCCGCTTGCAATGTTTGAATAG
Source organism: Anomaloglossus baeobatrachus (assembly GCF_048569485.1). Lineage (NCBI taxonomy): Eukaryota > Metazoa > Chordata > Amphibia > Anura > Aromobatidae > Anomaloglossus > Anomaloglossus baeobatrachus. The sequence continues at coordinate 137,989,074 of NC_134353.1, read as the reverse complement.
ATCGCACTGGGGGTAACAGCAGCGTGATCGGATGTAGTGTGTACAAAAAAATGAGAAAATCCCTTGAAGTGATCTGTATATGTTTGGCTATTTGTTGGTGGAGAGCCGAACTGCCCAGTCAGTGACTTAGGGGTACTTTGCACACTACGACATCGCAAGCCGATTGTTGCAATGCCGAGCGCGATAGTCCCCGCCCCCGTCGCACATGCGATATCTTGTGATAGCTGCCGTAGCGAACATTATCGCTACGACAGCTTCATATGCACTTACCTGCCCTGCGATGTCGCTCTGGCCGGCGACCCGCCTCCTTCCTAAGGGGGCGGGTCGTGCGGCATCACAGCGACATCACACGGCAGGCGGCCAATAGAAACAGAGGGGCGGAGATGAGCGGGACGTAAACATCCCGCCCACCTTCTTCCTTCCTCATTGAAGCCGGGACGCAGGTAAGGAGATGTTCCTCAGTCCTGCAGCTTCATACACAGCGATGTGTGCTGCCGCAGGAACGAGGAACAACATCGTACCTGTCGCTGCAGCGACATTATGGAAATGCCCGACACTACACCGATCATACAATTTCAACACTTTTGCGCTCGTTAATCGTATTAAAAATGATTCACATACTCCGATGTCGACAACGACGCCGGATGTGCGCAACTTTCGATTTGACGCCACTGACATTGCAGCTGCGATGTTGTAGTGTGCAAAGTACCCCTTAGATTGGGATTCAGGTCAAGTACGGGTCCAGAACAGAACTTTAATGACCGGCTGAACTCACAGAATCTGAAATTCCACTGGTACGGTCATCTCTACCCCTAAGTTCTGATTGCACTCTAAAGGCCCCGTTACACGCAACGATGTATCTAACGATATATCACCGGGGTCACGGATTCCATGACGCACATCCAGCATCGTTAGCGACGTCGTTCCGTGTGACAGCAAGGAACGACCGCTAACAATGGAAAATATTCACCTTATCGTCCATCATTGACACGTCGTTCCTTTTCAAAAAATCGTTAATTGTTCATCTCGCAGGTTGTTCGTCGTTCCCGAGGCAGCACACATCGCTACGTGGGACACCTCGGGAATGACAAACTGCAGCTTACCTGCGGCCGCCGGCAATGCGGAAGGAAGGAGGTGGGCGGGATGTTACGTCCCTCTCATCTCCACCCCTCCGCTTCTATTGGGTGGCCGCTTAGTGACGCTGCTGTGATGCCGCACAAACTGCCCCCTTAGAAAGGAGGTGGTTCGCCGGCAGAAACGACGTGGCTAGGCAGGTACTTACGTGTGACGGCTCCTAACGATATTGTACGCCACAGGCAATGATTTGCCCGTGAAGCACAAATGACGGGGGCGGGTGCTTTCGCCAGTAATATTGTGGCGCCCTGGACTAGCCAGGTCGTCACAGGTAACACACGCACACCCCCACCCCCACTAGACAGTAACATTAGCCAAACAGAAAAACCCTTGTTGCCTTCCTCCAGGGTCTGATGTCCACACCAGGTGGGGCGGGGCCAAGCGGTTGGCCCCACCCACCGAGGAGTTCACAGGCCTGGAGGCGGGAAAAGTGACAGTTTAGTCCGGGAGGTTGAAGTGAGAGGAGGGAAGTGGAGAGTCTGGGTTTGTGGCCCAGGCACTGACAACAAGGTTGGCAGATGGTGGTGGCCGTGCAGAAGTGGTGGATCGACACGGAACCGTAGGACCGGGGATGGGCGGTGGCCCGCCGGTACCGACCGGGGAGCGAAGTGAAGCCAGCACACACAGGCAGGGCCATCGGACCCCGACTAGGCTTGGAGTCGCCGTCAACAGTCAAATCCGAGTGTGACAGGAACCCCAGGGGTTTCCTAACAGCCAAAGACCCGTTAGAAGGCAACCGCCCGCACCGTGAGGGTAAACAGCTACCGCCTAAGGCTAGAGACCCAAGGGCCAGCGCCTGCGGGCAAACGGGCTCCTCCGGCACCCATACACCGGGGAGCGGACTACCGTTGGGGACCCATCGTAGTCAGAACAGTACACAAAGGTGCAGGGAAAGGCAGCCGCCATCACCTGTCCGGGGAGAGACACTGCAGCCGGCTGCGGGACCCGTCCATCCAGCCATTTGGTTTACTGAGGACTTTGTGCATCTCTTGCTGAGTGAGTACGCCCGTGCCATCCGGCACCGCGCCGCAGTGCCCCTGCAACCCTACACCTCACCAACCCTGCCTCCCCGTCACACCATCAGGCCCTGGGACCACTGACCCCTACCCACGGAGGGGGAAAACAACATCCCAGCTGCTCCCTACCATCGCTCCCGGGATCCCCGTCACCAGCTGCGGTGGTGTCCATCTTCACCACAACCCATGGGTGGCGTCATGGACTAAATCCCCCAAACCAACCACCCCTTTTCACTCAAGGGCGAGGAGCGCCGCTCGAGTCCCCGGATTTGGCCACCGAGCAGCAGCTGCAGCAGCGCTGGACCCGAGCGTTAGCGAGCGCATCCGGCGGCGTCCTCCCCGCCCGCGACAACTTGGCGTCATGAACAGGATTGAACCCATCTACTTACCAGTAGAAGTTCACCTTGTGGTCTCCGCCGGCGGTGTCCGGCTGAAAATTGTGAAGCGCCGCCATCTTTGGCGAGAAAATCTGCCGCTCGAGCGTCTTCTCCGAGCAGGGAAGGCGCGAAAAGCGAAGCCCCGCCCCCAACAAGCGGAAGTGCTGAAGAGAACCAAGGGGGTCGGGAAAAAGATGTCTGCGCACGACGGAGCTGTTGGGGGAGTGGCGGTCGCAGCCGCCGCACCCGTAGTTGGAAACGGGATAGCCCATGCTCCGGTCGCAGGAGCGGAGGAGGCCGTGGGCCAAGCAGTCGCCTAGGTGATGCCGTTCTCCCTCCCCTATGTGCCCGGTGCTACCTGGCTACCGCAGTACGATGGGAAGCATGATGTTTTGCAGGTGTTCCGGAAAAAGATTAGCCCGGTTCTCGATTTATATCCCTTGGCTGATAGGCAATGGGCAGCGGTAGTGCTAGGGAAGCTAACCGGCGTGGCTGAGCAAGAGGCGGAGACCTGAACCGACGCGGACCGGGCCTCGGTGACTACCATTTTTGAGAAACTACAAATCGCTTTTGAGACCCGCACAGAATCGGAGCTGCGGATGCAGTTTTATCAGTGCCGACAACGGCCTGCGGACAATATAAGAGACTATGCCCTGCGCCTGCAATCAGCCCTCCGTACACTGAAGTGGGTGGACACTATTAATGATGCGGACAGCAATAAGATGCTAGTAGAACAATTCCTGCAAGGGCTGGGGTCCACGGAAGACCGCAAGCAGCTGCGGCTGTGGGCCCTAGAACACCCCAATCTGAACTTTGCAGTGCTGAAAGAGCGGGCCATCAAGGCCCTGCAGGCCCCAACGCCAGACGCTCCTTAGGCGGCTTCATGGCCGGCTGAGACTGCTCCTATCACGGTGGCACCTCCACCCGCGGCTCTACCGGCCCCTGCAGCGCCCGTCGGGATGATGGAGGAACATAGCGGCCCAGGTCCGCCGCATGGATGGAGACCTAGCCAAGATCCTTGCCGCACTCCAGCTTCTGACGAGAGTTAAGCCCCCAGGAGGGATCCAACTCGCTGACAGCCCGGAGGACGTCCCCTGGATGCAGCGGAGAAGGACCAATGATTCACGGTATGGGCCTCCTATTTGTTACAGGTGCAGCAAGCCTGGCCACTACTCTAGGCGGTGCCCGTTAAATGAGCAACCCCTGGGGCCAAGGGCCAATCCTCAGGATTAGACACCAACGCCCCCCCCGATTGGCGAGACCGGTACGTCGGAGCTCGCCCCATCATCCCCCTGGCAGTGGACGGCATCCCGCTCATGGCCCTCTTGGACACAGGATCACAGGTAACCACTATAACATATACACTGGACCAGCAGTATTGGGGCACTGACGAACTTGCCCCCTCTGATAATAGCCTGACCCTTGTAGCAGCCAATGGACCCCCGCTAACCCAGGTGGGATACAAGCAAGTGACCCTGACTGTGGGACGTGCAGCGTTAAAGAATCAAGGGATGATTGTGGTAATGAATGAACCCAGTGATCATACCCCGAAAGTAATCTTAGGGACCAATGTGATGGAGCATTGTATGAGTGAGGTGCTGAATCTGTTGCAGCAGCTGGCCGCCACAGCAGAAGGAGGCTGACAGAGGGCTGTGCAGCGTGAGATCCGGGTCCTTCTGTATCGGCAGCAAGTGAACTCAACTGGCAGAGAGATTGGTGGAGTGAGGGTGATGGATGTGGCCCCCTTAGTAATGCCACCCCGAAGTGAGATGATGATTTGGTGCAGGGCAGCAGTAGGCCCCCAGGGGCGCGACTACCCGGCGATGGTGGAACCCACGCCTTCTGAACACTGGCCCACGGTGCTGGCGGCCAGAGGGGTGCTTGATGTCAAAAAGGGGAGAGTGCCTGTGAGAGTGCTGAAATGTGGGGAGGAAGAAGTTAGGCTCCCCCGTTACGCTACCCTTGCCAAGTTGCTCACCCTAGACCCTCACACCATTCATGAAGCCGTCCCTCCTACCTCAGCACCCCCTGCCAGTAACCCTGCACCCCCTGAACAGTTAGAAGAGTGGTGTCAGGAACTACACGTAGGTACTGAAACCACACCCATGCATCACAAAGAGGGGGTATACAGGGTAGTTCAAGAGTATGAACAGGTTTTCAGCAAGCACCCATTAGATTTCGGGAGGATTAAAGGGGTTCAAGACCATATCCCTACAAACCTACACCCACCCATCAAAGAGAGGTATAGGCCCATTCCGCCAGCACACTATCAATGTGCCAAAGACATGTTGAGGAACATGAAGGAGGCATGGGTCATTAGGGATAGTTGTAGCCCTTGGGCAGCCCCACTGGTGCTGGTAAAGAAGAAGGACGGCACCATGAGAATGTGTGTGGATTACCGGAAGATCAACCAGATCACGCATAAAGATGCCTATCCTCGCTCCCGTATCGAAGAGTCGCTAGCTGCACTGAGGACTGCTAATTTCTTCTCTACCCTTGACCTTACTAGCGGGTACTAGCAGGTAGCGGTCACACCAGGGGACCGTGAGAAGACGGCATTCGCCACTCCCATGGGACTCTGCGAGTTTAACAGCATGCCGTTCAGGCTGTGCAATGCCCCTGGAACCTTCGAACGGCTCATGGAGTGCTGCCTGGGACATCTCAATTTCGAAATGGTCCTACTGTACCTGGACGATGTGATCGTGTATTCCCAGACGTATAAGGCCCATCTGGAAGATCTGGCTGAAGTGTTCGCGTCCCTAGCCAAATATGGGATGAAATTGAAGCCCTCTAAGTGCCACCTACTGAAACCAAGGGTGCAGTACCTCGGACATGTGGTGGGCGCGGAAGGCGTCGCCCCAGATCCCGAAAAGATCACTGCCATTCAGGACTGGCCAAGGCCGACCACGGTGAGAGAGGTGAGACAGTTCCTGGGCCTGGTGGGCTACTATCGCCGCTTCATTAAGGGATACACAAAGATGGCCATCCCCATGCAAGACCTCCTCGTGGGACAGTCCAAGGGGGGCAGGCCCTCTGGAACCCCATTGGTGTGGGAAGATAAGCATGAAGAGTCCTTCCGCCAGCTGAAGACGGCCTTGACCGGGGAAGAAATCCTGGCGTACCCTGACTACAGTCTCCCATTCATCCTCTACACCGATGCCAGTAATGTAGGCTTGGGAGCCGTCCTGTCCCAGGTCCAGAACGGAAGGGAAAAAGTGATTGCCTTCGCCAGCAGAAAACTCCGGCACAAGGAAAGGAACCCTGAGAATTACAGCTCCTTCAAGCTTGAGTTCCTAGCCCTGGTGTGGGCCATTACCGAGCGATTCCGCCATTACCTCGCAGCAGCTAAGTTCACCGCCTATACGGACAATAATCCGTTAACCCATCTGGACACAGCCAAGCTGGGTGCGTTGGAGCAGCGGTTGGTGGCCAGGCTGTCTAATTATGACTTCACGATCAAGTACCGAGCCGGCCGCAAGAACACCAACGCGGATGCGCTATCCCGGATGCCCCACCTACCGGATGAGGGGTCAGAAGGCGATGATCTCGAAGAAGTCGAGTTGCCCGCATTTCACCGGCCACCAGTCGAGAAGTTGCATGTCAAGCAGCAACAGGCGAACTTGGACACGCTACCCAGTCAGGGATGGCAAGAAGGCAAAGACTAAGCGCCTGCCATCCAAGTGGTCAAGACCATGATTGAACAATGTTCTACTAGAATGGACCCTGCTGCTCCTCCCGAGGCCCAACGGCTGTGAAAGGAACGAGCCCGGCTGCATCTGGACCAGGGGAAACTGATCAACCCGAAGACCCAACCCGAAGACCCATGAGAAGGTTCGTCACCTGGTGGTTCCTCAGGCTAGTGTGCCCACAGTTCTACGGGCTTACCATGACGGTGCCGGGCACTTTGGGTGGAAGAAGCTGGAGATGCTGTTGAGAGAGCGGTTCTATTGGAGTGGGATGCGGGAGTCTGTGGAGGCCTGGTGCCGAGAGTGTGGTCCCTGTGCACTGAGAAGAAGGGACGAGGCCAGCCAGAAGGCCCCTCTACGCCCAATCATCACCCATCAGCCGCTGGAGTTGGTCGCCCTGGACCACGTCAAACTCACCCCTAGCCGAGGTGGGTACACCTACGCCCTGACCATCGTAGACCACTATTCGAGATTCATGGTGGTTGTCCCAGTCAAGGACCTGACCGGCCGTACCGCCGCTAGAGCATTCCAGGCCTATTTTTGCCGACCGCACGGGTACCCGGAGAGGGTGCTTACCGATCGGGGTCCGGCTTTTGAAGCGGAGGTGTTTCAAGAATTCTGCCAGTTATATGGCTGCAAGAAGATTCAGACCACGCCTTACCATGCCCAGACTAATGGCATGTGTGAGAAGATGAACCATCTGGTCCTGGGTCTCCTTAAGACGCTACCGTTAGAAAAGCGGAACCTGTGGCCAGAAAAGCTGCCTGACCTGGTCGACATGTACAATAACATCCCCTCTAGCTCTACCAAATGTACACCAGCGTATTTGATGAGAGCTCGGCCGGGCTGGTTGCCGGTGGACCTAGAAATGGACTTGGAAGCTCCAGAGGCCCTCCCTTCGACTGCTGGATGGGACACTCAGCGGAGAGCGCAGTACCGACAGGTCCAGGAGTATATAGAAAGGATTCTGTGTCGGAGCCGGGAACAGCAGGAACAGTACTTCAACAAGCGGGCTCCAGCTGGTCCCTTTCAACCTGGGGATCTAGTGCTAAAACGAAAAAGAAGAACCCATAAGCTTGATGACCAGTGGGAAAAGACCCCGTATGTCATACAACCCACTGAATGGGAGAATGAGAAGGCCTACCAGATTAGTCATGACCAGGGAAAGACTTCGGCCACGGTTTCCAGGGACCACCTGAAGAGATGTCCACCTCCATGGAGGGTGGCAGCCGAAGTCTCGGCCCCCAGACCAACCAGGGAGAAAGAAAAAGAGGTGATCCATACAGTGATGGGTGATTTCCCAGCGGACTGGCCTACACAGAATGGCGCTGTGATTATTCCGGTAATAATGTTCCCACAACCCGTGGAGGAAAAGGAGACGGAAGTAACCGCCAGTGAACCAGTGCCTAGGGCTGCACCTGTACCTAGTCCCCCTGAGTCTCCGCCGGCCCCACACGATAGACGGGAAGAGGAACTGACTGTCTCCTCTGTCCCCTTGCCCTCCACTGATAGCATTGGGCCCAGAAGGTCCACACGCCCCAACCTAGGTCGACCCCCACTTAGGTACAGGGAAACTACCATCTAGGGGTGTCGTATGTTAATTCTGTAAATATGTGAATGAATGACAATAATCATCCGAAAAATCATCTGATTATCTACGTGATTATCCCGGCCGTTGCCGGCAAGTTGTCCCCGGAGGGACTCTGTGTGTTTTTACCTCCCACATGAGAAACTGCTCATGAACATGGCTGAGAACTTGCAGGCCACCCACGAACTTGTGGGCTTGTAAATAGTATTGTGGGATGGAAACCGTTGCCGCCTCCAGAGAGGCAGATTGGAGGAAGGGCCTGCAGCAGAGCAGGCTGGGGCTCGGCCACCACCAGGACCAGTGGCCATCCTCCGGGGGTCAGGGGTCCCCCTTGGACGTTGGGTCCCCTGAAGTGACAGTCGGGTGCGAGTTACCGTACCCGTTCCCGCTCGGGCAGCCTGAACCTGGACTGCGGCAAGGGGTGCTGCCCACTTCTTAGGGGCAGCATCAGGGCTAGGTTGCTTGGGTGGGAGAGCGGAAGACATCCATCCGACCGTCAGTATTAAAAAAATGTTTTCATGTGTAACGGTCAAGTGACCCGACCAAAAATGCTTATGTTTGATATGTTTACATGTTAATTTATATTTTACAGTTTTGAAAAAAATAAAACCGGTGATGGACGGGCAGCCCGCGGACGGTCTGCATTTCACCAAGGGGGAATGTGGCGCCCTGGACTAGCCAGGTCGTCACAGGTAACACACGCACACACCCCCCTCTAGCCAGTAACATTAGCCAAACACAAAAACCTTTGTTGCCTCCCTCCAGGGTCTGATGTCCACACCAGGTGGGGCGGAGCCAAGCGGTTGGCTCCACCCACCGAGGAGTTCACAGGCCTGGAGGCGGGAAAAGTGACAGTTTAGTCCGGGAGGTTGAAGTGAGAGGAGTGAAGTGGAGAGTCTGGGTTTGTGGCCCAGGCACTGACAACAAGGTTGGCAGACGGTGGTGGCCGTGCAGAAGTGGTGGATCGACACGGAACCGTAGGACCGGGGATGGGCGGTGGCCCGCCGGTACCGACCGGGGAGCAAAGTGAAGCCAGCACACACAGGCAGGGCCATCGGACCCCGACTAGGCTTGGAGTCACCGTCAACAGTCAAATCCGAGTGTGACAGGAACCCCAGGGGTTTCCTAACAGCCAAAGACCCGTTAGAAGGCAACCGCCCACACCGTGAGGGTAAACAGCTACCGCCTAAGGCTAGAGACTCAAGGGCCAGAGCCTGCGGGCAAATGGGCTCCTCCGGCACCCATACACCGGGGAGCGGACTACCGTTAGGGACCCATCGTAGTCAGAACAGTACACAAAGGTGCAGGGAAAGACAGCTGCCATCACCTGTCCGGGGAGAGACACAGCAGCCAGCTGCGGGACCCATCCATCCAGCCGTTTGGTTTACCGAGGACTTTGTGCATCTCTTGCTGAGTGAGTACGCCCGTGCCGTCCGGCACCACGCCGCGCTGCCCCTGCAACCCTGTACCTCACCAACCCTGCCTCCCTGTCACACCATCGGGCCCCGGGACCACTGACCTCTACCCACGGAGGGGGAAAACAAAATCCCAGCTGCTCCCTACCATCGCGCCCGGGATCCCCATCACCAGCAGCGGTGGTGCCCATCTTCACCACAACCCGTGGGTGGTGTCACGCACTAAATCCCCCAAACCAACCACCCCTTTTCATTCACGGGCGAGGAGTGCCGCTCGAGTCCCCGGATCCGGCCCACCGCTCGAGCCACCGAGCAGCAGCCGCAGCAGCGCCAGACCCGAGAGTTAGCGAGCGCATCCGGCGGCGTCCTCCCCACCTGCGACAATATCGCTATAAAATCACTGAGATTCTCAGCCCAAAAAATTGGTGAGTGTCCAGCAAAGTGTCATGCATTTTTTTCTCGCCTAGCATCCTTATGTCATGCCAGTGCGAGAGAAAAAAAAACCGCACACTCGCATTGTACTCGCATGCAGGGTTGGACTGGGGTGTGAGGGGCCTACCAGGGAAATTGCCTCTAGGGGCCCACACTATAGCTACCATAAACGTTTTTATTACTTGTACATTTTCGGCTTCTCTCAGTATAACGTGCGCCTTTTAGCAAACTCTACAGTGTGCATAGAGACCTGTCCTGTGCCTGCAGATATCACAGGATTTCTTGTAGCCTCTTATTTATTGTAGTTAATAATGGAATCTATTATTTACAATCAGTCGCAGTTTTTCTTACACACGGACATTCCTTGTCCTAGGAAAACCACCGAGTCGATCAGCCAAATAATATTCAAAGAGAAGCAAAATGTTATCCAGCATCTTCATATGGAAACGTTTACTAAAATTAATCCCCCTCTGCCGCCATCTATCCACCATACAGGGAAATCCCCTATAAGGGTGCACGCCCTGCCATACACGATCAGTGTTTGCAGCATGTTGGCTGTAGCATGGTTCAGCTGCATCCAAAACGCTGCGTTGTAAGTACAAGCACAGTGGATAGGATTCCTAGAAATCCTGTGCCCAATGTGATTCTTTTTTCTGCAGCAAACACTGACCTGCGGATCTTCTTTCTAGACCGCAGCATGTCAATTGTTTGCTGCGTAATCGCATGCTCCTCTGTAGGGAGAACACAAGTTAAAGACCGCAGCGCACAGAAGCCTGATTGTGGGTACTGACAGCTGCGGTCTCCTGCAGAGGAGACGTGCGGCCCCGCAGGTCAGGACCCGCTGCGGGGAATCCTGATCGTGGGCACATACCCTAAAGCCTGCTTTACACGGTACGATCTATCGTGCAATTTCACGATCGATCGCACCCGCCCTCGTCGTTTGTGTATCACGGGCAATTAGTTGCCTGTGGCGCACAAAGTCGTTAACCCCCATCACACGCACTTACCTGCTGTGCGACCTCGCTGTGGGCGGCGGACATCCTCTTCCTGAAGGGGAAGGGACGTTTGGCGTCACAGCAACGTCACACAGCGACCGGCCAATAGAAGCGGAGGGGCAGAGATGAGCAGGACGTAAATACCCCGCCCACCTCCTTACTTCCGCATAGCCGTCGGGTGCCGCGGGATGGAGGTAAGCTGCTGTTCATCGTTCCCGGGGTGTCACACGGAGCGGTGTGTGCTACCCCGGGAACGATGAGCAACCGGCGCCATTTTAATTAAACGAGATTATGAAACCGAGCGACGAGTACACGACTCACGATTTGCGAGCGATACTGTGTCGCTCGGAGGTGTCACACAGCCCGACGTCGCAAGCGATGCCGGATGTGCGTCACAAAAACTGTGACCCCGACGATCTATCGCACGATAGATCGTCTCGTGTAAAGCACCCTTAAGAGTCAGTATGTGTTGGTGTGAAGCATTACCGCTCAATACACTTTTCTATTTTGAGACTGGTGAATATTTGTCTTTACTATAGTTTCTAATAAACTAGTGTTACATGTTGGATAAACCCTTTACTAGTCCTGTGTATTCTGACAATACTGCTCTATACAGATCAGGCTTTTTTTTTTTACATATACAGTATTTATTCTGAAGCTCCTCCTGTACTATCACCACATATAGAGGACCCCTGAGGAGTAATTACACATAGCCTAAGATAATAACACTGGGATACAGGATAATGATACTTGGGGTACAGGATAATGATACTGGGGGTACAGGATAATGATACGGGGGTACAGGATAATGACACTGACACTGGGGGTACAGGATAATGACACTGGGGGTACAGGATAATAACACTGACACTGGGGGTACAGGATAATGACACTGACACTGGGGGTACAGGATAATGACACTGACTCTGGGGGTACAGGATAATGACACTGACTCTGGGGGTACAGGATAATAACACTGATTCTGGGGGTACAGGATAATGACACTGACTCTGGGGGTAGTAATGGGCCCCCCAGCCTTGTGTACTGTAGCAATGGGCCCCCCAGCCTTGTGTACTGTAGCAATGGGCCCCCCAGCCTTGTGTACTGTAGCAATGGGCCCCCCAGCCTTGTGTACTGTAGCAATGGGCCTCCCAGCCTTGTGTACTGTAGCAATGGGCCCCCCAGCCTTGTGTACTGTCGCAATGGGCCCCCCAGCCTTGTGTATTGTAGCAATGGGCCCCCCAGCCTTGTGTACTGTAGCAATGGGCCTCCCTTCTTGTCCCCTACTATGTCGTTGTTTACACACACACACACACACACACACACACACACACATTATTCTCACCTGTCCTCCGTTCCTGCGTTGTCCTTGCCTTACCAGTCCGCAGGCTCATGGACACCTCCATGATCTCGTCCGGTGCACGGAGCCGCCGCTGCGGGATGCCATCATGGCTTTACTGCAGTTAAATGCTTTGCGGCGCCGTAAAGCATTTAACTGCAGTAAAGCAATGAAGTCAGCCTGCAGCGGCAGCTCCGTGCATCGGACGGGTCACTGAGGGGGTCTGTGTCTTGCGGTCTGGAGCACCGCGGGAACAAAGGAGAAGAGGTGAGAAAGATTTTTTTTTTCTTCGGCTCCTTCTGAGCACTTACCTGCAGCCCTGCCTCTCCTCTGCTGCTCCGGCGGCAGTGTAATGATGGCCGCTGTGTCGGTGCAAGGCTGAGCAGCTCCTCCACCTCCTGACACCGGCCGCACTGTTCACATGTACACGCGTCTCAAGGATGCACGTACATTTGAATAGCGCACGGTCTCCAGGCCTGTACACCGGATATGTACTGGCCTTGGACTTCTGCAGTGCAGGACCTACGGTGAGTCACATGACTGTCTGTGATGTCACCACAGGTCCTTCTGCACCCGCAAAAACTGCAGCGATAGTACAGAACTTGTGCTATCGCTGCAGTTTGTGATTGAAAGGCTGGGGGGCCCTCAGAGCATAGGGGGGGCATCAGAGCGTGGGGGCCCTGCCCTGTCTGCCGCACATAACGCCGGTCCTGAAAAACCGGCGGCCCCGCGGTGCTGTACACAGTTCCGCACTAATTAAGGCACAGGGCCCACTGAGGGCCCGAGGCCTACCGGGGGATTCCCCGGTGCCCCGGCGGGCCAGACCGACCCTGCTCGCATGACATATGGATGCTAGTTGAGGATAAAAAAGCATGACTTTTGCCTGACACTCACTATTCTGGCTGAGAATCTCAGCGATTTTCTATACACAGATGTGATTGCACCTTTGTTTGCAAATTCTCCCCATATACTTGAATGAGATGAGAAAAATCCACAAACAAAAAAAATGCAAATGCATTTTAGTGTGTTTCCACAATAGAAATGCACTAAAAATGCATGTAAACCTTACATTACTTAATTCATAAGGTTTTATCAAAGCTAAGTAACAGACGTATTGAAAACAAAGTAGTTTTATTTAAACTTGACATACCAAAAACAGACAAGAACTGCAGATGAAAAATTGGGATAAAAAGGCATTTAAAAAAACCTCACTAAGGCTAGGTTCGCACACTGCGTCTTTTTGACGCTGCGTTTTTGTGCGTTTTTGGTCGCTAAAAACGCACAAAAACGCACATGCGTCGAAAAAACGCATCAAAAAACGCATGCGTTTTTGCCGCGATTTGGTGCGTTTTTGACTGCGTTTTTCTGCGTTTTTGATCTCTGCGTTTTGCTGCGTTTTTCCAATGCATTGCATGGGGGGAAAACGCAGAAAAACGCAGGAAAGAACTGACATGTCCATTTTTTTTTTTAACTCAAAAACGCAGGTAAAAAAAACATGTGTGCGGACAGCAAAAATGAAAACTCATAGACTTTGCTGGGGAAGCAAAGTCCTGCAGTTTTGAGGCCAAAAACGCACCCGAAAAACGCGCAAAAACGCCGCGAAAATCGCACTGTGCGCACATAGCCTTAACCAGTTAAAAGCTGCTGAAACACATTCAAATGGCAGATGTCCTTGGGCCTTATTCCTTCTTCACTGATAAGAAATAAGTAAATAATTCCCTCTGTGGGCTAACATTAAACTGGTGACAGCTGTGTATGATAACTGACACACTGTTGCATAAGCCCCAACCAATTTTGCAACTGATTGGGGCTAAATAGTCCCTCAAATGCCTCTGTCAACCATAATAGTAACATCTAAGTGGTTAGAAGAGCGTTAGACCGCTCTTTTAACATCATGTTGATCGCTACCATGGTAACCCAAGGACATATGACCCCAGGGTATGGTGGTCGCTTTGAACCTGCTATAAGAGTCTTAGGCGGGCTTTGCACACTACGACATCGCAGGTGCGATGTCGGTGGGGTCAAATTGAAAATGACGTACTTCCGGCATCGCATAGTGTGTAAAGGCTCGATGATACGATTAACGAGCACAAAAGCGTCGTAATCGTATCATCGGTGCAGCGTCGGCGTAATCCATGATTACGCTGACGCGACGGTCCGATGTTGTTCCTCGCTCCTGCGGCAGCACACATCGCTGTGTGTGAAGCCGCAGGAGCGAGAAACATCTCCTACCGGCGTCACTGCGGCTTCCGTAGGATATGCGGAAGGAAGGAGGTGGGCTGGATGTTTACATCCCGCTCATCTCCGCCCCTCCGCTCCTATTGGCCGCCTGCCGTGTGACATCGCAGTGACGCTGCACGACCCGCCCCCTTAATAAGGAGGCGGGTCGCCGGCCAGAGCGACAGTCGCAGGACAAGTGAGTCCATGTGAAGCTGCCGTAGCGATAATGTTCGCTACGGCAGCTATCACAAGGATATCGCAGTTGCGACGGGGGCGGGCACTATCGCGCTCGGCATCGCAGCATCGGCCTGCGATGTCGCAGCGTGCAAAGTGCCCCTAACAGGCTAGGTCAGTGAGACACTGACAGGTCTCAGGCAATGCAGTACAGGAGTAATGCAATGCATAAGACCAGCAAACACAGTAAAAAATATTCATGTACCAAAGTGGGACTAAGGGAAAATAATAAGGAACTTTAAATAAAAAGTATAAAAGAAGTAACAAACCACAAAAAACTGAGCCAAAAATCATGAAAACCTATTTTGCCTCTAAAAATGTATCCTAAAGGCTACTTTACATGCAGCGACATAGCTAGCGATGTCGCTGGTGAAAGCACTGCCCCCGTCGGTTGTGCGTCATGGGCAAATCGCTGCCCATGGCGCACAATATCGTTAGTCCCGGTCACACGGACTTACCTACCTAGCGACGTCGCTGTGGCCGACGTCGTGCGGTTCGTGCGGTGTCACGGACTTACCTGCCAAGCGATGTCACTGTTGCCGACGTTGTACGGTTTGTGCGGTCACACGACGTCACACGGCAGCCGTCCAATAGAAGCGGAGCGGCGGAGAGCAGCCGAATGAAAGTGACGCCCACCTTGTTTCCGGAGGACACAGGTAAGGTGTTGCTCCTCGTTCCTGGGGTGTCACACGTAGCGATGTGTGCTGCCTCAGGAACGATGAACAACCTGTGTCCTGCAACAGCAACGATATTTAGGATTAGAACGACGTGTCAACGATCAACGATTAGGTGAGTAATTTTGATCATTTAAGGTCGTTCGTATGTTTCACACGCAATGACGTTGCTAACGAGGCCGGATGTGCGTCACGAATTCTGTGACCCCAACGACATCTCGTTAGTGATGTCGTTGCGTGTAAAGCGGCCTTTAGTGTTAAATCAAATTTTAAAAAAAAGTACACGTAATTGGTATTGCCACAGACTGAATGACCTTAACTATGAAACTATCCCATTATTTATTTTGTTTGGCGAACAAATTAAAAAATATCAAAATACACAACAAAAATGGAGTTTTTTCATCATACTGAGAAAAAATTTAATAAAAAGCAAGCAAATAGTCGTATCGAAAAAAAAATTATGTAAATGAAAACTCCAAATTGTCCAGTAAAAACAAGCCCTAATATGGCTCATTTGACAAAAAGATAATAAAGTTACAGCTCTCAGAAAATGGCAATGCAAAAACATTTTTGTAAAATATTATTTATTGTGTGTAAAAATAGAAAAGCATGAAAAAAACAATATAAATCTGGTTTAGCTATATTCATAGTGAGGGCTCGCTCACACCATCGTATAATACGGACGAGAGCTATCCGATATTTTTTCGGATAGCACTTGCGGATCAGCATTTTTGTCTCACACCGAATCAGCATGATAAAAAAAATTGCTGTATGTTACAATTGCCAGAATTTCTCGGCTCAATTACACCCATACAACTCTATAGGTGAGTGTGAAACACCAGATGACAGTGCAGTCCAATATACGCCGAGACAGGCAATGGAGAAGATAGCGAAATTAATGTCTCCATCTTCTCCTCACCTGTGATCTGTGCATGCAAAAGAATCAGAGCACAGTAAATGACACTCAGGTCACGCTCGCACCAGAGCTAGAGACGAGTGTCATTAGCATATTTCATCCAATTATCTCTCATGAGAGATTAATCAGATTTTTTTTGCCAGTTTTTCCCCGGCCTGAAATGAAGAATAAATCAGCTTTGTCATATTTACTACGTGATGAACAGCATAAAAAATTAATAAAAACAAATGCTAGTTTTTGTTCATTCTGCATCTGAAAAATCAGAATAAAAATCGATCAAAAATTTATGTGAGCCCCAAAACGGGAGAAAAAAAATAATCTTCAACTTTTCACAGAAAAATTAAGCCCTCATACAGCTCTGCTCACCCAACAAAAAAAAAAAAAAGTTAAAGGTTACAGAATATGGCGACAAAAAATATTTTTTTATAAATAAGCTTTTTTAGCATGTTATAGAAGTAAAACATGAAAACCCCTATACAAATCTGGTATCTCTGTAATCTTACTAACTCAAAGAATAAAGTCATCTTATCATGTATCCTGCATGGTAAACCGTGAAAAAATAAAAATAAGAACTATTCTAATACTACTGTCTATTTGTTCATTCTACATTCCAAAAAATCAATATGCAATTCATCATGAAAAAATTACGATGTATTTTTTCAGAAAAGGAGAATATGAAGTCCAAATCATGTCAACAATAATATTTATTACAAGAAAAATGTCAAAAAATAACACCAACACCAATAAAAGAGATGTATGCAGAGTATCAATGTAATAACAGGACTAGCAGCATTCACAAGATAGCATGTAGAATGTTTTCATACCATATAAATAAAGTGACGAGTGCCTAAAGCTCAATAAGGGTTACTATGGATACAAACCAGCCATTTCATAAATATAAAGTGTATGCAGTGCGTTCAATTGCACATATCCCACTAGAAAGGCCGAGTGGTTCCAATAGCCATAGTTGCAAAAAACGAGCATATGACCCGCCACCCATAGGGGTCTAAAGATGTTATATGCCACCACCCGGTAAAGAGAGCATCCACACTAATGTGTGGTAATTAATGCGGATGAACATGTTCCGCAATGCACGGCATTAACACAGTGTAGAGAATATTAATATAAAGACTTGTCTATATTGCTGTGCACTGCGGTGAGTAAACATGGAGTAATTGATAGTGAATTACCTGGGTGGAAGAGTACCCACGTGCTCCTGTCCTGAACGACCCAACGCGCGTTTCGCACCCGGCTTCAACAGGTTCATCTAAGCTTGAGAAATATTTTCCGATTGGTTCTTTTATAATAGGGGTCTCACCCCTTTCTCTTTGAATTATGGGAAAAACACACTGCAGAAATCGGACATGATCAAGTATATAGTATCAAGATGACATTGCACTGCACATCACTAATACTCTTACTACTTCGCTAGATTATTTTATGTAAATGTTGTTTTTAAATTGCGTTATGTTTTATTACAATGTCTTTCAATTTTATAGAGTTTCCATGGTAGTATAGGAGGGACCTGCGGGAGAAGCCATAAGGAGTGGCACTATGGTTCCTAAATATAAAATGGCTCTGTGCACTGTATGTATGTTTTCTTCATCTAAAATTTTGTTTATGCTTGAAAAAGGCCACTTGTTGTCCAAAATGTCCCTTTTTTGATGAATTGTAGATAAATAAAAGCATTGAATTACCTCCCTGGGGCCTCGGAAACTATTTGTCTCTAGATTTATTGGTAACTTGGTTTAGTTACCCCAAAGAAGCATAAAGCCTGTGTAGTCGTGCAAAGGAAACTACCCCTAAAGACATGGTATATTTTGGTAGACAGTTTAATCTGTATATTTTAAAAATAGATCATACATTCTATTTAAGAAATCTTCCCCATTAAAGTAACTACAAAAATGCCCCTGTGTGTATTTGTATGTAAACATTTGAAGCACATTTATACATATCTATGAAATATCTACAGACTATGGGCTGAGCGTCTCTGCTGTGTGTTGATACGGTTATATTTGATACTGTTTTTGCTCTTGTAAATGATATTGTGTTATATATTACCTGACTTCTGTGTCAAATCACAGAGATTTCAAAGATGTTGGAATTATAGACAGGAAACAGGTAAACAATAGTCCATTTGCTCAGGTTCCTCTGCTATTGTGCCTGAATGCCATTGTACAATACAGTTTTGGCATTCTCTTTACAAAGCAAGACAATCAAAATGAACTGTGTTAGAATGTCTGCCAGAAAGCTAAGTAAGGAAATATAAACACATTTTCAAAATCAAATATTTAATTATCAAAAGGCTACCATTAAAGTGTGACAAATATGGGGTTATATACAATAAAGAACACAGTTTAAACATTTTAAGTAAAATCTGGACAAAATGTTTCTGGACTCTGAATATCTGGTGAATATTGTGCAAATTTGCTAATGCTGATGTACCCCTCTGAGTATATATTTATAAAATGTATTGTCAAAACTTCACCTTCAGAAGGGGTATTTATTTCTTGACTATATTTGTTTCTGAAATTTCTTTTTACAAAACTGAAAGTAAATATATAATTTGGGGTTGTGCATACTATATTGCTTTATACCCTAACCGTTATAGTACTATGTCGTACTATTAACCATTTGCATGACACTAACATTCTATTGACAGCTTCTTCTCTTTGTCAATAACAATATATTGCACTGCATGAACATTGAAAACACTAGTGTTGTTTGCAGTACTAACCACCGGACATCGGCGGCCACTATTTTCCCTATTACTCCTTGATACACAGTTGTTCGACCTTGAATGAGAAAAGAGAGCCATTCGAGCAGACAAACAACTTTATTACCAAAAGATATGCACAGAGATCGAAAAAGAACATCTGAAGGGCAAGACCAATAGATCAAAGAGATACAATGAAAGTTTCAACCAAAAGTAGCAATGTTCAAAAACGCCAACGAGAAAAAACTAACTGAGCTAGAACAGATGAAGGAAAGATGGAAAGAATACAAGGAGCACCTTTACAGGAACAGCTTAGTGATACGGAAAGAAACAGAGGATGGAACTTATAGCTAACCAAATATCTTAAGAGACAAAGTCTTTGCTGCGATAAAGCTTCTGTGAAAAATAAAGCATCTGGATGTGACAATATACCAGTAGAACTAATAAAATCTTCTGAAACAGCAGTTGATGTCATCCCATTCCTATGTCAATATAGATATGGACAATTGGTAAATGGCCCAAGGACTGGACAATATCAAAGTTTATTCATATTCCAAAGAAGAGAGATGCTACCAGCTGTGGAAACTATCAGACTTTTAGACTCATACCACATGCCAGAAAAATTCTACAGCCTTACTTGGACAAATATTTGTCATAGGAACAAGCAGGATTCAGAAAAGTGGGAGCAACAAGAGATGAAATTGCAAACATTAGAAGGATAATGGAAAAGGCCAAATAATATACCAAGGAGATCTATTTTTGCTTCATCGGCTAAAGCAAAACCTTTGACCATGTTGATCACCAAAAAGTTTGAAACACTATCAAGGATATACAGTCAGGGCCAGAAATATTTGGACAGTTACACAAGTTTTGTTATTTTAGCTGTTTACAAAAACATGTTCAGAAATACAATTATATATATAATATGGGCTGAAATTGCACACTCCCAGCTGCAATATGAGAGTTTTCACATCCAAATCGGAGAAAGGGTTTAGGAATCATAGCTCTGTAATGCATAGCTTCCTCTTTTTCAAGGGACCAAAAGTAATTGGACAAGGGACTCTAAGGACTGCAATTAACTCTGAAGGCGTCTCCCTCGTTAACCTGTAATCAATGAAGTAGTTAAAAGGTCTGGGGTTGATTACAGGTGTGTGGTTTTGCATTTGGAAGCTGTTGCTGTGACCAGACAACATGCGGTCTAAGGAACTCTCAATTGAGGTGAAGCAGAACATCCTGAGGCTGAAAAAAAAGAAAAAATCCATCAGAGAGATAGCAGACATGCTTGGAGTAGCAAAAACAACAGTCGGGTACATTCTGAGAAAAAAGGAATTGACTGGTGAGCTTGGGAACTCAAAAAGGCCTGGGCGTCCATGGATGACAACAGTGGTGGATGATCGCCGCATACTTTCTTTGGTGAAGAAGAACCCGTTCACAACATCAACTGAAGTCCAGAACACTCTCAGTGAAGTAGGTGTATCTGTCTCTAAGTCAACAGTAAAGAGAAGACTCCATGAAAGTAAATACAAAGGGTTCACATCTAGATGCAAACCATTCATCAATTCCAAAAATAGAC
Source organism: Anomaloglossus baeobatrachus (assembly GCF_048569485.1). Classification (NCBI taxonomy): domain Eukaryota; kingdom Metazoa; phylum Chordata; class Amphibia; order Anura; family Aromobatidae; genus Anomaloglossus; species Anomaloglossus baeobatrachus. The sequence continues at coordinate 137,968,759 of NC_134353.1, read as the reverse complement.
AGGCCAGAGTTAAATTTGCTGAAAAACAGCTCATGAAGCCAGCTCAGTTCTGGAAAAGTATTCTATGGACAGATGAGACAAAGATCAACCTGTACCAGAATGATGGGAAGAAAAAAGTTTGGAGAAGAAAGGGAACGGCACATGATCCAAGGCACACCACATCCTCTGTAAAACATGGTGGAGGCAACATGATGGCATGGGCATGCATGGCTTTCAATGGCACTGGGTCACTTGTGTTTATTGATGACATAACAGCAGACAAGAGTAGCCGGATGAATTCTGAAGTGTACCGGGATATACTTTCAGCCCAGATTCAGCCAAATGCCACAAAGTTGATGGACGGCGCTTCATAGTACAGATGGACAATGACCCCAAGCATACAGCCAAAGCTACCCAGGAGTTCATGAGTGCAGAAAAGTGGAACATTCTGCAATGGCCAAGTCAATCACCAGATCTTAACCCAATTGAGCATGTATTTAACTTGCTCAAATCCAGACTTAAGACGGAAAGATCCACAAACAAGCAAGACCTGAAGGCTGTGGCTGTAAAGGCCTGGCAAAGCATTAAGAAGGAGGAAACCCAGCGTTTGGTGATGTCCATGGGTTCCAGACTTAAGGCAGTGATTGCCTCCAAAGGATTCGCAACAAAATATTGAAAATAAAAATATTTTGTTTGGGTTTGGTTTATTTGTCCAATTACTTTTGACCTCCTAAAATGTGGAGTGTTTGTAAAGAAATGTGTACAATTCCTACAATTTCTATCAGATATTTTTGTTCAAACCTTCAAATTAAACGTTACAATCTGCACTTGAATTCTGTTGTAGAGGTTTTATTTCAAATCCAATGTGGTGGCATGCAGAGCCCAACTCGCGAAAATTGTGTCACTGTCCAAATATTTCTGGACCTAACTGTAGATGTGCCAAACCATTTGATCAGCCTCATCAGGAACCTTTGAATCGACCAAGAAGCAATAGACCAAATGGAACCCAGTGGCATGGGTCAAAGTAGATCGAGGTGTCAGACAAGGCTACATCCTTTCACCATTTCTCTTCAATTTATATGCATAAACTATTTTCAGGAAAGCTGGACTTGCCAAAAAGAATAAGTAATCAAAATTTCAGATATGACAAAGATTCATTAGAGATGGATGGCAATGAACTGGAAGTTCAATAGGACTTCAATCTACTTGGATCAATGATCACTGAAGATACAGTGAGGACACTGGAAGTCAATAAGAGAAAAGCTATTTGTAAATCAACAATGAAGTCACTAGACTAGGCCCTCAAAGTGAGGAACATTTTACTGGTGATGAAGACACAACTTGTACATAGTCTAGTCTTTTCTGTAGTAAAATATGGATGCCAAACCTGGATGATAAAGAAACAAGACAGATGAAGATTCAACACCTTTGATATGTGGTGATGGAGAAGGAAGTTATCAATATGAATGATGGCAAGAAGAACAAACAAATCAATTTTTGGAACAACTTAAGGCAGACATGTAACTTAAAGCAAGGTTCACCAAGCTATGACTTGCCTACTTTCAACACATTACAGTCATATGAAAAAGTTTGGGCACCCCTATTAATGTTAACCTTTTTTCTTTATAACAATTTGGGTTTTTGCAACAGCTATTTCAGTTTCATATATCTAATAACTGATGGACTCAATAATATTTCTGGATTGAAATGAGGTTTATTGTACTAACAGAAAATGTGCAATCCGCATTTAAACAAAATTTGACCGATGCAAAAGTATGGGCACCTCAACATAAAAGTGACATTAATATTTTGTAGATTCTCCTTTTGCAAAAATAACAGCCTCTAGTCACTTCCTGTAGCTCTTAATGAGTTCCTGGGTCCTGGATGAACGTATATTTGACCATTCCTGTTTACAAAACAATTTCAGTTCAGTTAAGTTTGATGGTCGCCGAGCATGGACAGCAAGCTTCAAATCATCCCACAGATATTCAATGATATTCAGGTCTGGGGACTGGGATGGCCATTCCAGAACATTGTAATTGTACCTCTGCATGAATGCCTGAGTAGATTTGGAGCGGTGTTTTGGATCATTGTCTTGCTGAAATATCTGTCCCCTGTGTAACTTCAACTTCGTCACTGATTCTTGTTAGTACAATAAACCTCATTTCAATCCAGAAATATTACTGAGTCCATCAGTTATTAGATATATGAAACTGAAATAGCTGTTGCAAAAACCCAAAGTGTTATAAAGAAAAAAGGTTAACATTAATAGGGGTGCCCAAACTTTATCATATGACTGTATATGAAAAGAGAAATCAGTGGTGAAGGACACCCTGGTTGGAAGGATAGAAGGAAGAAGGCAAAGAGGAAGATCAGGACCCCAATGGCTTGATACAATCAAGACATCAATATAGAGAACCCTGGTGGACCTACCTAGGCTTACACAAGATCTATCTTGGTATAGAGAGTTTATTTATCAAGTCACGAAATCAAGCTAAAGGCCATTAAAATATAAGATAATAATAAATATATATATATATATATATATATATATATATATATATATATATATATATATTAGCTGTAGTACCTGGCATTGCCCGGGATAGTAACTGTCCCTCTGTCTCTCTCCCAGTCTCTGTCTGTCTCCCTCTCTCTCTGTCTTTCTCTCTGTCTGTGTCTGTCTCTCTCTCTATCTCTTTGTCTGTCTGTCTCGTTCCCTGTCTTTCCCTGTCTGTCTCTTTTCCTATCTGTGTCTTTGTCTGTGTCTATATGTGTCTGTCTGTCTCTTTGTCTGTCTGTCTGTCTGCCTGTTTCTTTGTCTGTCTGCCCTTCCCTGTCTGTCTCTGTCTGTCTCTTTCCCTGTCTGTCACTGGCTGTCTCTTTCCTTACCAACTGTTTAGGTAAGTATTATAAAGTCATTTTCACATTCTACATAGTGGCCTGGGCTCTTATATAAAGCATGTTGGAATGCTGTATATAAGAGCCCTGTGGTGGTGGCCGCAGCTTATAGTCACCAAATGGTGACAGGTTTCTTTAAGGTTGTCACATTTTAAGCCCCATCTTCAGTAACAAGAAATATGTGGTAGAGATGATCAAATCTTTTTAATAAAATTCAGCAGATTCAATGAATCTCTCACTTCTCAATTTTTTTTGAATTGCACTCTCTCCAATTACCCAGAAAGACATCTATAAAGGGGGATTTACACGCAGCGATATCGCTAGCGATATCGCTGGTGAAAGCACCCACCCCCGTTGTTTGTGCGTCACGGGCAAATTGCTGCCCGTGGTGCACAATATCGTTAGGAGCCATCACACGGACTTACCTGTCTAGCGACGTCGCTGTGGCCGGCGAACCGCCTCCTTTTCAAGGGGGCGGTTTGTGCGGCGTCACAGCGGCATCACTAAGAGGCTGACCAATAGAAGCGGAGGGGCGGAGATAAGTAGCCGTAACATCCTGCACACCTCCTTCCTTCCTCATTGCCGGCGGCCGCAGATAAGCTGTAGTTCGTCATTCCCGAGGTGTCACACGTAGCGATGTGTGCTGCCTCGGGAATGACGAATAACCTGCATCCTCAACAATCAACGATTTTTAGAAAACGAATGACATGTCAACGATGGACGATTTGGTGAGTATTTTCCATCGTTAGAGGTCACTCATACGTGTCACAGGCAACGACGTCGCTAACGATTCCGGATGTACGTCACGGAATCCATGACCCCGGCGATATATCGTTAGATACGTCGCTGCGTGTAACGGGGCCTTAACACTCCGAGGTCTTCAATGACTTTATTACACACTTTTGAGCTCTTTAACACAGATATGTCCAAGTGACGTCAACTATCTGTCTAGGGAAAATGGATGGTGACCAATATACCATGCCTGATGAAGAGACCTGAGTAGTCTGAAAAGCTTGCTATTATTACCATCTTTTCAGTTAGCCATTAAAAGGTATCAACCACTGAGGACTCTCAGTTCTTTTAAACAAACTTTTTTGGTGACCAATAGTAACTGACAGTCATTTTAACTACACATTATTCTAACAATCTTATCACGAGACTTAAATTGTAAAAACATTTCAAATATTATACCTTTTAGGGGATGGATGCCTGCCATGTTAGTGTTTATATACAGGTAGTGCAAACAGAAAAAGCTATGTGTTTTTCACATAAAGCAGTGCAAAAATTATACAAATTATCCTTGTTTGTCTACGCATTACATAACAGATGACGTGTAGATTTATTTTGCACAAACTGCCCTAAAATTATTCCTTTATTTAAAGAACAGAAACAGGTGTGGTGTTTGAATTAGTGTATGTGGCTAATTGGTGGAAAGTATAGAAATGTAAAAAAAAATCAAAATAAAGCAGGAAAAATTATTTTGTTACTAAAAATGCTGTTTTATATATAAACTACAGTAAAAAAAAGTGAACGTTTGTTATCGCCACATCCATAACAACCCAAGCTATAAAACTGTACCATAATCCATATGATGAATGCCATTTAAAAACTTAAAATAAACATGCCAAAAATGTTCAAAAAATGATCAAATGGAAAAGAAAAAAAAAATATGGTATCACTAAAAATGTCAATTTGTCAAGGAAAGAATAAGACTCCTCCAAATTATTTTTTTCTATGCATCACCCATATACTCAGCTGAATTTGAGACACCTAAGTTAAAAGGTGAAGGTTGCGGATCCTCTGGAATCTGCCAGATGGAGTGGCTTGTGACAACTCTGGCCTCTGATAGACGTGCCACTTGTCCAATACGAGGGGCTGCCGATAAGTCTTTTGGCTTTGTGATCTTTCTTTGTTTCTATGGTAACGAATGTTACATCACATGTATGTACAGTACAGACCAAAAGTTTGGACACACCTTCTCATTCAAAGAGTTTTCTTTATTTTCATAACTCTAAAAATTGTAGATTCACATTGAAGGCATCCAAACTATGAATTAACACATGTGGAATGAAATGCTTAACAAAAAAGTGTGAAACAACTGAAAATATGTCTTATATTCTAGGTTCTTCAAAGTAGCCACCTTGTGCTTTGATTACTGCTTTGCACACTTTTGGTATTCTCTTGATGAGCTTCAAGAGGTAGTCACCGGAAATGGTTTTCACTTCACAGGTGTGCCCTGTCAAGTTTAATAAGTGTGAATTCTTGCCTTATAAATGGGGTTGGGACCATCAGTTGTGTTGTGCAGAAGTGTGGTGGATACACAGCTATAGTCCTACTGAATAGACTGTTAGAATTTGTATTATGGTAAGAAAAAAGCACCTAAGTAAAGAAAAACAAGTGGCCATCCTTACTTTAAGAAATGAAGGTCAGTCAGTCCGAAAAATTGGGAAAACTTTGAAAGTGTCCCCTAGTGCAGTTGTCAAAAACCATCAAACGCTGCAAAGAAACTGGCTCACATGAGGACCGCCCCAGGAATGGAAGACAAAGAGTCACCTCTGCTGCAGAGGATAAGTTTATCCGAGTCACCAGCCTCAGAAATTGCAGGTTAACAGCAGCTCAGATTAGAGACCAGGTAAATGTCACACAGAGTTCTAGCAGCAGACACATCTCTAGAACAACTGTTATGAGGAGACTTTGTGCAGCAGGCCTTCATGGTAAAATATCTGCTAGGAAACCACTGCTAAGGACAGGCAACAAGCAGAATAGACTTGTTTGGTGTAAGAACACAAGGAATTAACATTAGACAAGTGAAAATCTGTGCTTTGGTCAGATGAGTCAAAATTTGAGATCTTTGAATCCAACCACTGTGTCTTTGTGCGACACAGAAAAGGTGAACGGATGGCCTCTACATGCCTGGTTACTAGAGATGAGCGAACCGGTCCCGGTGGGTGTTTTCTAGGTGTTTTTCTGTGTTTGTGATTGCCTGCCATTGTTTCCTATGCAGTTCGAGGTCGGTTCGCCGTACGGAGGTCCCGTTCGAGTTCGGCTTGTCGAACGTTCGACGAACCGAACTCGAACTGCATAGGAAACAATGGCAGGCAATCACAAACACAGAAAAACACCTAGAAAACACCCTCAAAGGTGTCCAAAAGGTGACAAACAACTCACAACACATGGGAAAGTGACAAGGACATATACTCATGTGAAAACAAAAGAGCAGGACAAGGAAAAAGAGGAGGACACACAGATATATGAGTATATGCAAGGAAACATCGATTCCATTATTGTGCAACTTGAGCCCTGCTCATTTTAGGCTTCCAATCTTGATAAATTGCCTGAGCTCGCCACGTACGCTTTGGGGATCTTGTCGTGTCCTGCAGCCAGCGTTCTCTCGGAACCTGTCTTCAGTGCTGCTGGGGGTCTGCTGGCAGATAAGCACACATGTCTGTCCACTGACAATGTGGACATGGCTCTCAGAGGACTTTTCTTCCCCTGGGTCAGCTAGGGGACGGGAAAGGCACGCGTATTTTTGAGAGTGCTTCATGCAAAGCATCTTTTTCTTTTTCAAATGGGGGGGTCAACCGATGCCAGTCAAGTGGGGTGTGTGTGGCCCAGTTAGTGGAAACGAGGGAGACTGTGGTTGGAGTCCCCTCGCTGTGTCTCTAAAAGAACCAAGATGAACAAGTCATGGCTCTCAAAGGACTTTTCTTCCCCTGGGTCAGCCAGGGGACGGGAAAGGCACGCGTATTTTTGAGAGTGCTTCATGCAAAGCATCTTTTTCTTTTTCAAAAGGGGGCTCAACCGATGCCAGTCAAGTGGGGTGTGTGTGGCCCAGTTAGTGGAAACGAGGGAGACTGTGGTTGGAGTCCCCTCGCTGTGTCTCTAAAAGAACCAAGATGAACAAGTCATGGCTCTCAGAGGACTTTTCTTCCCCTGGGTCAGCCAGGGTATGGGAAAGGCATGCGTATTTTTGAGAGTGCTTCATGCAAAGCATCTTTTTCTTTTTCAAAAGGGGGCTCAACTGATGCCAGTCAAGTGGGGTGTGTGTGGCCCAGTTAGTGGAAACGAGGGAGACTGTGGTTGGAGTCCCCTTGCTGTGTCTCTAAAAGAACCAAGATGAACAAGTCATGGCTCTCAGAGGACTTTTCTTCCCCTGGGTCAGCCAGGGGACGGGAAAGGCACGCGTATTTTTGAGAGTGCTTCATGCAAAGCATCTTTTTCTTTTTCAAAAGGGGGCTCAACCGATGCCAGTCAAGTGGGGTGTGTGTGGCCCAGTTAGTGGAAACGAGGGAGACTGTGGTTGGAGTCCCCTCGCTGTGTCTCTAAAAGAACCAAGATGAACAAGTCATGGCTCTCAGAGGACTTTTCTTCCCCTGGGTCAGCCAGGGGACGGGAAAGGCACGCGTATTTTTGAGAGTGCTTCATGCAAAGCATCTTTTTCTTTTTCAAAAGGGGGGGGTCAACCGATGCCAGTCAAGTGGGGTGTGTGTGGCCCAGTTAGTGGAAACGAGGGAGACTGTGGTTGGAGTCCCCTCGCTGTGTTTTACATGCTTTTAGAAGGTCATGACATGGCTTGGAGGTTGACTTTCATCGACAGAAAATAGAAAAAGTAGTTCAGCTCACCCTTCCTAAAGTCCAGGTCAGGATCGGTGTTGGTGCACGGAGCTGCCCTGGCCTCAGGCAGAACACAGACAAGGAAACTAGAGTATGATCTCCAGCACTTCAAAGAAGGTTAAAAATATTTATTGAGGTTCTATTAAAAAAGATCCATCGATCATGAAAACAGTGAGGGGGGACACATTAAGAGAAATCCAACATGTTTCAGCTAGTAGAGCCTTATTCAAGGATTGCACTTACATGTCTAATGTGCACACAGATATACTGAAAAGTCTCACTTGGAATGGAAAGGAACCTGGAAACAATTTCCAGTAATTGCTAGTAGAAAAGTCTCTATAGCAAGCACCTGAAAAAATGCATGTATGAAACACCCAAGTAAAGTGAACAGGTGCATATAGGTGCGTGCACAGATAGACAAGAAAAAGGATATACATAAGATAAAAAATACCAAAAATTAGTACAGATAAAAACGAAACATATATATAATACAATACAAAAAATAACATTCAGTTATATTGCAAAATGAGATCCTGCCGAACATTAAGACCTAGGGGTTGGCGTGTAGCTAGTTTAAAAATCCAGTAAGATTCACGATTTAGTATAGTTCTATGATAATCTCCACCTCTGGCTGATTTGAAAACTCTTTCAATACCTTGAAATTTAAAGGCAGAAATATCACCCTTGTGTACATTAATGAAATGTCTTGATACTGCTGATACATTAACAGCTTGCAGATTACAGGCATCAGATAAATGCCTTCTGATGCGCTGTTTTAGTGGACAAATAGTACAACCTACATATTGAATGTTACATTGTATACATTGTATCAGGTAAATGACTCCTGCAGTGTTACAATTAATGTAACTTTTCATAGAAAAATTCTCTTGTGTTACACAGGAATGAAATGTTTTGGATTTGGTCACATATTTACAAGAGAGACATATACTGTGTCCACAATTAAAAAAACCTATACAATTGAGCCATGTAGGTCTTTTGGGAGAAATTTCATTTACCATGCTTGGTGCTAGTAAATTGGATAGTGTAACTGCCTTTTTGGCCACACATTTAATTGTATGAGTTTGTAAAATTTGATTCAGTTTATTGTCTTGCTGTAATAAAGGTGTGTATTTATTAATAATACCGGTTATGAATTTGTATTGTGGAGAATATGCAGTGGAGAAAACAATATTATGTGTAGTAGATGTATACTTGGATTTATCCAGTAAAAGAGTTGGTCTATCTATTTTGTCAGTAATTGCTATAGCCCTGTTCAGACTCCACTCAGGATATTTTCTTTTTCGGAGTCTATTTTTGATGTTATATGTCTCTTTAATGAAATGTGTTGCATCAGAGCAGTTTCGTTTAACCTTCTTTGAAGTGCTGGAGATCATACTCTAGTTTCCTTGTCTGTGTTCTGCCTGAGGCCAGGGCAGCTCCGTGCACCAACACCGATCCTGACCTGGACTTTAGGAAGGGTGAGCTGAACTACTTTTTCTATTTTCTGTCATTGTATTTTGGCTTTATTCGTGCTCCCATTCCACAAGTGTGTACAGCTACTTAGTTCACACCAAGAATTATTTACTATGGATCGGTGGAGTTTAAGGAAAAATAAATTTGATCAGATTTTTAATATAACTACTAATAATGATACAGTGATGGAGGGTGACAATATGGATATGAACAATCTTCTTATGAACTTAGAGAAATTGAAAACGAAAGAAATGAAGCTTTGGTGGGATTCCACATCTTTAATAAGTTATAAGGACAAAAACCTCATTCCAAGAGGATTAAGAATGAATAAAAGACCCACTTTTTCTGAGTATCCAGACACTTTCCTCAATAAGTGGAACTCTATTCTATCTGCCTGTTCAGTGCAACTTATTGAACTAATTATAGAGCATGAACAAAGTGAATTAAATAAAGTTAAAGAAAATATTGAAAAAACTGAAAAGGACTTAGAACATTTTAAAAATGCAAATCAATATAAAGTTTTTTTGGACAAAATGAATAAAAATTTGGACACTTTGGAGAACAAGATAGCTGAAAGAAAAAAATCCAAATTCAGCAGAGATCTCCATGATTTTCAAAATAATAAAGTCTATGACTGGCATAGATCCAGCTCTAGGAATTCTATTTTGAGAAATAATGAGAGACGAAGTTCCAGAGTAAGTTTTTTTGACTCAGATTCTGAGCAAACAGCCAACACATCTACTTTCAGTCTGGGTGCTTCAATGGATGGATCCAATGAAGATACCAATGGCAGTTCACACAATGTGATTTCTCAGCAAAAAATTTTTTTTTCAAAAAACGCACGAGGCGGGCGGGGAGGAAACACAGGCACAAGAAGAAATCCCCCGCGACAGAAGAGGAAGACAATAAACTGAATCAAATTTTACAAACTCATACAATTAAATGTGTGGCCAAAAAGGCAGTTACACTATCCAATTTACTAGCACCAAGCATGGTAAATGAAATTTCTCCCAAAAGACCTACATGGCTCAATTGTATAGGTTTTTTTAATTGTGGACACAGTATATGTCTCTCTTGTAAATATGTGACCAAATCCAAAACATTTCATTCCTGTGTAACACAAGAGAATTTTTCTATGAAAAGTTACATTAATTGTAACACTGCAGGAGTCATTTACCTGATACAATGTATACAATGTAACATTCAATATGTAGGTTGTACTATTTGTCCACTAAAACAGCGCATCAGAAGGCATTTATCTGATGCCTGTAATCTGCAAGCTGTTAATGTATCAGCAGTATCAAGACATTTCATTAATGTACACAAGGGTGATATTTCTGCCTTTAAATTTCAAGGTATTGAAAGAGTTTTCAAATCAGCCAGAGGTGGAGATTATCATAGAACTATACTAAATCGTGAATCTTACTGGATTTTTAAACTAGCTACACGCCAACCCCTAGGTCTTAATGTTCGGCAGGATCTCATTTTGCAATATAACTGAATGTTATTTTTTGTATTGTATTATATATATGTTTCGTTTTTATCTGTACTAATTTTTGGTATTTTTTATCTTATGTATATCCTTTTTCTTGTCTATCTGTGCACGCACCTATATGCACCTGTTCACTTTACTTGGGTGTTTCATACATGCATTTTTTCAGGTGCCTGCTATAGAGACTTTTCTACTAGCAATTACTGGAAATTGTTTCCAGGTTCCTTTCCATTCCAAGTGAGACTTTTCAGTATATCTGTGTGCACATTAGACATGTAAGTGCAATCCTTGAATAAGGCTCTACTAGCTGAAACATGTTGGATTTCTCTTAATGTGTCCCCCCTCACTGTTTTCATGATCGATGGATCTTTTTTAATAGAACCTCAATAAATATTTTTAACCTTCTTTGAAGTGCTGGAGATCATACTCTAGTTTCGTTGACTTTCATCATCTGCAAACTGTTGGCTACCAAAATGCTGCCTTTCCAACAACTGTGGTTATAGACAATGAGGAACATACTGATGAAGATGAGACGCAGATACCCGATTGGGATGACAACTTAAATATTCGGTCAGGGCAAGAAGATGCTCGGTCTGAGGGGGAGGGGAGTGCAAACACAACAATTGATGATGAAGTTCTAGATCCCACCTACTGTCAACCCACAGTCAGACACTCGAGGAGGTCAACAGAGGCGGTGGAGGAGGATGCAACCGACGTCGAAGTAACCTTGCGCCTTCCTGGACACAGTCGGAGCACTGGTAGCACGTCTATAACTGCATCCTCAGCCACCACTCTGCCTCTGAGCATTATTCGGGGTGGATCAACAGGTCGCATGGCCTCTAAGCCTTGCCTAGCCTGGTCCTTTTTTGACATAAAAAATGATCGCCCAAATTATGTGATCTGTAACATTTGGCATGGTTATCTTACTAGAGGTCAAAACCTCAGCAGTTTGACAACTTCTTCCATGAATCGTCACATGAATAAATATCATATGGCCTGGTGGGAAGCTCACCGTGCTGCAATGCGGCCTAGCGGAGCCAACCATCCACCGCCTGCCCCTTCCAGTGCATCCGCGCGCTCGTCATCTTCTAGGACTGTGGGGACAGCTGTCACACCTGTTTTTCCACCCACAACTTCCACCACTGTAACCGCAACAGGCAGTTTGCTTGGTAGATCGTCAGTTGGTTTGGAAGGGGAAACAAGTGATTGTGTACAGCTCTCTCAAACATCGATAGCACCAACGTTGGATGAAGGCAACATCATGTCTCCGCCTGCACTTTCCTCACAAACCTGCATTTTTCCAGGGACACCCTACTCAACACCGTCTACACACAGCAGCCAGATCTCTGTCCCTCAGATGTGGTCAAATAAAAGGCCACTTCCTGCGACCCATGACAAAGCTAAGAGGTTGACTCTATCCCTCTGTAAGCTGTTGGCTACCGAAATGCTGCCTTTCTGCCTAGTGGACACACAGGATTTTAGAGACCTTATGTCTGTCGCTGTGCCCCAGTACCAGATGCCTAGTCGCCACTACTTCTCTAAGAAAGGTGTGCCCGCGCTACACCAGCATGTCGCACACAACATCACCGCTTCCTTGAGAAACTCTGTGTGTGAACGGGTGCATTTCACCACCGATACTTGGACCAGTAAGCATGGACAGGGACGTTACATGTCGCTGACTGGGCACTGGGTAACTATGGTGATAGATGGTGAAGGGTCTGCTGCACAAGTCTTGCCGTCCCCACGACTTGTGTGTCAATCCTCTGTCTGTCCAAGTTCCGCCACTGCTTCTGCATCCTCCACCTCATCTGGGTCCTCCACCTCCGCCCCAAGCCTGCCTGGTCAGGCCACCAGCGTTCTCACTGCGCAGAAGGAATCACGCACCCCTCATTACTATGCTGGCAGCAGAGCGCAACGGCATCAGGCGGTCTTTAGCTTGACATGTCTTGGGAATAAGAGTCACACAGCTGAGGAGTTGTGGTCAGCTCTGCGGTCCGAGTTTAATAAATGGTTGTCTCCACTCAACCTGCAGCCTGGTAAGGCCGTGTGCGACAATGCTGCAAACCTGGGTGCGGCCCTTCGCCTGGGCAAGGTGACACACGTACATTGTATGGCTCACGTGTTGAACCTTGTCGTCCAGCAATTTTTAACACACTATCCCGGCCTAGATGGCCTTCTGAACAGGGCACGAAAACTGTCTGCTCACTTCCGCCGTTCAAGCGCCGCAGCTGAGCGACTTGCATCGCTCCAGAAGTCTTTCGGACTGCCGGTTCATCGCCTGAAATGCGATGTGGCGACACGCTGGAATTCAACTCTCCACATGTTACAGCGACTGTGGCAGCACCGCCGTGCCCTGGTGCAATACGTCATGACGTATAGCCTGGGCCAACGAGATGCAGAGGTGGGGCAGATCACCCTGATGGAGTGGTCTCAGATCAAGGACCTATGCACCCTTCTGCACAGTTTCGACATGGCGACGAATATGTTTAGCGCTGACAATGCCATTATCAGCATGACGATTCCAGTCATTTACATGCTGGAGCACACGCTAAACACTATTCGGAGTCAGGGGGTGGGACAACAGGAAGGGGAGGAACTACAGGAGGATTCATATGCGCAAGACACAACAACATCACCAAGGTCCAGACGTTCATCATCACCAACGCGGCAGGCATGGGACCATGGGGGACAGGGATCAACAAGGGCGCATGGTAGCAGGCGAGATGTTGAGGAAGGTGCAGGAGGACATGAAGATATGGAGGACGAACTGTCCATGGACATGGAAGACTCAGCAGATGAGGGAGACCTTGGTCAAATTTCAGTTGAAAGAGGTTGGGGGGAGATGTCAGAGGAAGAAAGAACGGGTAGCACCTCTATGCCACAAACACAGCGTGGACTTGGTCCGCATGGCTGCGCAAGACACATGAGTGCCTTCTTGTTGCACTACCTCCAACATGACCCTCGTATTGTCAAAATTAGAAGTGATGATGACTACTGGCTTGCCACACTATTAGATCCCCGGTACAAGTCCAAATTTTGTGACATAATTCCAGCCATAGAAAGGGACGCACTTATGCAGGAGTATCAGCAGAAGCTGTTACTCGATCTTAGATCAGCTTTTCCACCAAACAACCGTGCAGGTGCAGGGAGGGAATCTCCCAGTTGTAACTTGACAAACATGGGACGGTCTCGTCATCTTCAACAGTCTACACGTACCAGTAGGACCGTATCTGGTGCTGGTAACAGCAATTTAATGGAATCTTTTCATAATTTTTTTAGACCCTCCTTTGCAAGGCCACCAGAGACAACAAGTCTGACACATAGTCAACGGCTGGAGAGGATGATACAGGAGTATCTACAAATGAACATCGATGCCATGACTTTGCAAATAGAGCCTTGCTCATTTTGGGCTTCAAATCTAGAAAAATGGCCAGAGCTATCCAGTTACGCCTTGGAGATTTTGTCGTGTACAGCTGCCAGCGTTGTCTCTGAACGTGTCTTCAGTGCTGCTGGGTGTGTGCTGACAGATAAGCGCACGCGTCTGTCCAGTGACAATGTGGACAGACTGACGTTCATCCAAATTAACAAGTCATGGATCCAGAAGGAATTTACAACCCCTGTGTCATCCTGGGGAGAGTAAATGCTTGTGGATTTGGAATGTGCTTGATGAAAATCTAGCTGTGAAGTGTACAACTATGGCACAACTGCTGCCACTGAATGGGTGGGTGTGTGTGGGGCCCAATTTTTGGAAAAAAGGGAGGCTCCGCTTTGAGTAACCCTTGCTTACATTGTTTTTAAAAGGAGCCAAGATGACCAAGTCATGGTTCAGCAAAGACTTTATCTACCTACCCCGGTGTCATGCTGGGGACGGTTAATTATGGCGTATTTTTGAATGTGCTTGATGCAAATCAAAACATCCTGTTTGCAACTAGGGCACAAGTGCTGCCACTGATGGGGTGTCTGTGTGCCCAATTTTTGGAAAAAAGGTAGACTCCGCTTGGAGTAACCCTTGCTTGCTGTGTTTTTTAAAAATGATACAAGATGAACAGATCTGAAGGCAAGATGAAGGCAACATCATGTCTCCGCCTGCACTTTCCTCACAAACCTGCATTTTTCCAGGGACACCCTACTCAACACCGTCTACAGACAGCAGCCAGATCTCTGTCCCTCAGATGTGGTCAAATAAAAGGCCACTTACTGCGACCCATGACAAAGCTAAGTGGTTGACTCTATCCCTCTGTAAGCTGTTGGCTACCGAAATGCTGCCTTTACGCCTAGTGGACACACAGGATTTTACAGACCTTATGTCTGTCGCTGTGCCCCAGTACCAGATGCCCAATCACCACTGCTTCTCCAAGAAAAGCATGCCCGCGCTACACCAGCATGTCGCACACAACATCACCACTTCCTTGAGAAACTCTGTGTGCGACAGGGTGCATTTCAACACAGATACTTGGACCAGTAAGCATAGACAGGGTCATTACATGTCACTGACTGGGCACTGGCAAACTATGGTGAGAGATGGAGAAGGGTCTGCTGTACAAGTCTTGCCGTCCCCACGAGTTGTTTCAATCCTTCTTCTGTATGTAGAAGTTAATACACTGCTTCAGCCTCTTCAACCTCGTGTGGGTCCTCCACCTTGGCGCAAACCCTGTGTGGTCAGGCCACCCTTCCTTGCAACTGCGCACAAGGACTACCACACACCTCCTTACTATGCTGGCAGCAGAGCTCAATGCCATCAGGCGGTCAAAGTTTTACTTTGAAATGTATGGGAAATGTGAGTCACACCGCTATTCCAGAGAATAGTAGTCAGGCAGGGTCAAAACATTAATTGAGGAACAGGAACACAATGGGACGGCCAGGACTTAATCAGAAAACAAGCAGAGGTGAAATGCGGATCGGCCAACAAGGTACATAAACAGCAAGCAGGAAAAGTAGTCAGGTAACAAGCACACAAAATCCTAAAACTGAACTGGGGGTAAAATTAACCAGAGGTTCATAGCTATGTCTGGCAGTGGTCTGCAGACAGGATGGGCATAAAAAAGGGTGTGGTGTCTTCCCATTGGTTGTAGCTGAATGATGGTATTTCATCTGTGAGATACCCACCAGCTACATTCAGCCAGAGATTCTGCATCTGTCAAGGTAATGCAGCCCAGTGGGTGAGCATAACCTGCGTCCACCTGCGCCGCTGGCATCGACTCCTCTCCCATCATCAGCACTATTCATGAAAGGAACACGTTGTCACCTGGCGACCGGAGTACAAATTGACGGAGCGGACTCCGTTGGTGACTTAACAGCCGTGTGCGGCAATGATGCAAACCTGGCTGCGGGCCATCCTCAGGGCAATGTGACACACGTGCCTTGTATGGCTCATGTGTTGAACCGAATTCTCCAGCAATTTTTAAAACACCATCACGGCCTACATGGCCTTGTGCAGCGGGCACGCTCGCTATGTGCTCACTTCCATCGTGCGCACACAGCAGCTCAACAACTTTCATCACTCCGGAAGTCTTAGGGTCTGGCAGTTAAACGCCGGAAATGCGATGTTCCGACACGCAGGAATTGGAATCTGCACATGTTGCAGCGTGTGTGGCAGCACCGCAGAGCCCTGCTGAAATACGGTATGACATATATCCTGGGATAACTTGATCAAGAGGTGGTGCAGATCACGCTGCTGGAGTGGTGTCAGATCAAGGACCTATGCACCCTGCTACACAGTTCACAAATGTCGACAATGATGTTTTGCACTGGCAATGTCATTCTCAGCGTGACAATTCTGGTCATCTACATGATGGAGCACACTGTAATTATTATTCGGAGTCAGGTGTTGGGACAAGAGGAAGGGGAGGAAGTACAGGAGGAGTCATATGCGGAAGGGATAACAAGATCTACGAGGTCCAGATGGTCAGCGGCACCTATGCGGCAGTCATGGTGAGGGAGAGGGATTAACAAGGGCGCATAGTATCGGCAAAAAGTGTTGATGAAAGTGCAGGAGCCCATGAAGAAATGGAGGACGAACTGGCGATGGGCATGGAAGACTCAGCAGATGAGTGAGAGCTTGCTCACATTTCGGTTGTGCGAGGTTGTGGGGAGAGGGCAGAGGAAGGATGCACGATTCTCACCTCTCTGCCACCAACACACTAAGGACTTGGTCCTCCTGGATGCACAAGACACATGAGCGCCTTCTTGCTGCACTACCTACATGACCCTCGGATTGTATGAATTTGAAGTAATCCTGAATACTGGGTTGCCACACTGTTAGATCCCCGGTACAAGACAAAATTTGGCGAACTAATTCCTGCCATAGAAATGGACGCACGTATACAGGAGTATCTGCAGAATGTGGTACGCAATCTTAGATCTACTTTTCCACTAAACACCAGTGCTGCACAGAGTGAATCTCAACGCTTTGTCATGGATAGGAGGAAATGGTCTTTTACTTGTCCACATCGGAGGGACCGAGGGATGGCTGCTGTGCTGAGATGGCGTTGAGTACGGTGTCCCTGCACAGTTGCACTTTTGGTCATATCCCAAAATGAGTTTAAAAAGGACAGATGCTGTTGGAAAGGGGAACAGGTGTGTTGGAAAGGGGAAAAAAGTTTTGGTCCGTGGATTTGGTGGTTAAGCAACTGTAACATTTGCTGAAGAAACACCATCTGTTACAGTGGGACTGGCAGATTTGGATAAAGTGGTATATAATCTGTGACCGCTATATAACGAAAATTAATAAGAAAAGAAAGAGAAAGGTATATATCCCCATCAGCAGTCAGTGTCCACCGTGCTCCCAGTTGGAAAAGGAGAGGTTGGCAACTGGAAGGTTTGGTGGAGGATACAGAGCTGTGTGGCTATGAAACTAATAGTAGCCTGAACCGAGTTAGACGCCATTCGGATCTGGAGACTGTGAGCCCTGTTAGCGTCACAGGGTCCACATGCCCACCCAGCCCAGGAACTCCCTGTTAACAACACAGGGGCCATTGAGTACGCTGACCGTGTGCATAGGGGTCACACCTGTGGACAGCAGGCGCATCAGCAGCAGCAGGCCTGTTAATGCCACTGGGCTGCACAAGCAGGACTGGTAGGACAGGAGCTGGTCTTAACCGTTCTGCGTTACCAACTGTGGTGGTGGCCTGCATCCACCACCCTATCCCTGCCTACCTCTGGCCTAAAGCCGCAATGGGTTCAACACATGGAGGTGTGCTCTTTCGGAGCATAATAGAAGACTGCGCACCTCCTTGTTGGCTCCAGCCCCTTTTATAACCTGGGTCCGCCCCAAACCAGGGTGAACCACAATGCACCTCCTGGAGACAAAAGTAGAGTGATACGTCATGAGTGGCATAACTAGCGTCCTATTTGGAAACGCAACTTCAATGATGACCTCATGGCTGCCATGACCCAAACACCTCACCAGTCATCGTCTGACCATCAATAATGCGGTGACAAGTCATAGGTGTGGGCCTCTGCAAGCCATTTGGGAGGACACCTGATGCCCTGTGGTCTATATGGGACCCCCACATCAGGGCCAGGGCCAAAGAGTTCATTACCGGACCTAGTCTCTGATGCAGGAAGAGCCTGAGCATGCTCAGTAGCATGAAATACAGTCTCTGAAAAAAGACTATCAGCTTTAGCATAGTGTCTAGGCACAAAACAGGACTTAGACCCGGCACGGAATGCAAGCACCTGTGCAAAGAGGCTTTTCACACTTAGTGTGGGAGCATGCGCTGTATCCCGAAAAGAAGACTTAGCGTCAGGAATAACACAGTCAGGCTGAGCATACTCACTACGCGAAACACTGTAATTATGCTGCAGCTGGGGTACATCGGCACACGCATGCGCACTAGCTGCCTCTCCACACTTAGACGTGGAGGGGAAATTGCTCTTGGAGATGCTGTCTATGAACAGAAGGAAAAGCTAAAAGAAGCCTGACTTTCTATCCCTCCGAATTATGAAATGCAGCAATGAATTCCATGAGTTTGCTATAACATTAGCGTAGCAAAATGTGCATGAGGGTGTCATGTAGAGGTGCTAGAAATAGCTTGTCACCAGTGGGGCACTAATGGAATACAACAGCCAGTTCTATGATGCCACTAAATGGCAGTATTTTGTGCTATCATTATAGCTTATTAAAAACAGAGCAGGAGGTTGTCATGCAGAGGTGCTGCACATAGATTTGCAGTAGTGTGAATAGACAAAAGTCCAATAGCCACGTTTAGGATGCCACTAGGTACACTGAGTGTTTGCTAGTATAATGGCTGAATTTAAAAAAGTTTGAGTGTGCAATGCAGGCAGACGTGCTGCAAATATCGTTCCAATAGTGTGAATAGACAAAAGTCCAATAGCCACGTTTAGGAAGCCACTAGGTACACTGAGTGTTTGCTAGTATAATGGCTGAATTTAAAAAAGTTTGAGTGTGCAATGCAGGCAGACGTGCTGCAAATATCGTTCCAATAGTGTGAATAGACAAAAGTACAATAGCCACGTTTAGGATGCCAGTAGGTACACTGAGTGTTTGCTAGTATAATGGCTGAATTTAAAAAAGTTTGAGTGTGCAATGCAGGCAGACGTGCTGCAAATATCGTTCCAATAGTGTGAATAAACAAAAGTACAATAGCCACGTTTAGGATGCCAGTAGGTACACTGAGTGTTTGCTAGTATAATGGCTGAATTTAAAAAAGTTTGAGTGTGCAATGCAGGCAGACGTGCTGCAAATATCGTTCCAATAGTGTGAATAGACAAAAGTACAATAGCCACGTTTAGGATGCCACTAGGTACACTGAGTGTTTGCTAGTATAATGGCTGAATTTAAAAAAGTTTGAGTGTGCAATGCAGGCAGACGTGCTGCAAATATCGTTCCAATAGTGTGAATAGACAAAAGTACAATAGCCACGTTATGGATGCCAGTAGGTACACTGAGTGTTTGCTAGTATAATGGCTGAATTTAAAAAAGTTTGAGTGTGCAATGCAGGCAGACGTGCTGCAAATATCGTTCCAATAGTGTGAATAGACAAAAGTACAATAGCCACGTTTAGGATGCCAGTAGGTACACTGAGTGTTTGCTAGTATAATGGCTGAATTTAAAAAAGTTTGAGTGTGCAATGCAGGCAGACGTGCTGCAAATATCGTTCCAATAGTGTGAATAGACAAAAGTACAATAGCCACGTTTAGGATGCCAGTAGGTACACTGAGTGTTTGCTAGTATAATGGCTGAATTTAAAAAAGTTTGAGTGTGCAATGCAGGTAGACGTGCTGCAAATATCGTTCCAATAGTGTGAATAGACAAAAGTAGAATAGCCACGTTTAGGATGCCAGTAGGTACACTGAGTGTTTGCTAGTATAATGGCTGAGTTTAAAAAAGTTTGAGTGTGCAATGCAGGCAGACGTGCTGCAAATATCGTTCCAATAGTGTGAATAGACAAAAGTACAATAGCCACGTTTAGGATGCCAGTAGGTACACTGAGTGTTTGCTAGTATAATGGCTGAATTTAAAAAAGTTTGAGTGTGCAATGCAGGCAGACGTGCTGCAAATATCGTTCCAATAGTGTGAATAGACAAAAGTACAATAGCCACGTTTAGGATGCCACTAGGTACACTGAGTGTTTGCTAGTATAATGGCTGAATTTAAAAAAGTTTGAGTGTGCAATGCAGGCAGACGTGCTGCAAATATCGTTCCAATAGTGTGAATAGACAAAAGTACAATAGCCACGTTATGGATGCCAGTAGGTACACTGAGTGTTTGCTAGTATAATGGCTGAATTTAAAAAAGTTTGAGTGTGCAATGCAGGCAGACGTGCTGCAAATATCGTTCCAATAGTGTGAATAGACAAAAGTACAATAGCCACGTTTAGGATGCCAGTAGGTACACTGAGTGTTTGCTAGTATAATGGCTGAATTTAAAAAAGTTTGAGTGTGCAATGCAGGCAGACGTGCTGCAAATATCGTTCCAATAGTGTGAATAGACAAAAGTACAATAGCCACGTTTAGGATGCCAGTAGGTACACTGAGTGTTTGCTAGTATAATGGCTGAATTTAAAAAAGTTTGAGTGTGCAATGCAGGCAGACGTGCTGCAAATATCGTTCCAATAGTGTGAATAGACAAAAGTACAATAGCCACGTTTAGGATGCCAGTAGGTACACTGAGTGTTTGCTAGTATAATGGCTGAATTTAAAAAAGTTTGAGTGTGCAATGCAGGCAGACGTGCTGCAAATATCGTTCCAATAGTGTGAATAGACAAAAGTACAATAGCCACGTTTAGGATGCCAGTAGGTACACTGAGTGTTTGCTAGTATAATGGCTGAGTTTAAAAAAGTTTGAGTGTGCAATGCAGGCAGACGTGCTGCAAATATCGTTCCAATAGTGTGATTAGACAAAAGTAGAATAGCCACGTTTAGGATGCCAGTAGGTACACTGAGTGTTTGCTAGTATAATGGCTGAGTTTAAAAAAGTTTGAGTGTGCAATGCAGGCAGACGTGCTGCAAATATCGTTCCAATAGTGTGAATAGACAAAAGTACAATAGCCACGTTTAGGATGCCAGTAGGTACACTGAGTGTTTGCTAGTATAATGGCTGAATTTAAAAAAGTTTGAGTGTGCAATGCAGGCAGACGTGCTGCAAATATCGTTCCAATAGTGTGAATAGACAAAAGTACAATAGCCACGTTTAGGATGCCAGTAGGTGCACTGAGTGTTTGCTAGTATAATGGCTGAGTTTAAAAAAGTTTGAGTGTGCAATGCAGGCAGACGTGCTGCAAATATCGTTCCAATAGTGTGAATAGACAAAAGTACAATAGCCACGTTTAGGATGCCAGTAGGTACACTGAGTGTTTGCTAGTATAATGGCTTAGTTTAAAAAAGTTTGAGTGTGCAATGCAGGCAGACGTGCTCTGCAAATGTCTTTGCACTAGTGGGACTATAGCAAAGTCCAATAGCCACGTTTAGGATGCCACTAGGTACACTGACTGTTTGCTAGTATAATGGCTTAGTTAAAAAGAGTTGGAGTCTGCAATGCAGGCAGACGTGCTCTGCAAATGTCTTTGCACTAGTGGGACTATAGCAAAGTCCAATAGCCACGTTTAGGATGCCACTAGGTACACTGAGTGTTTGCTAGTATAATGGCTTAGTTTAAAAAAGTTGGAGTGTGCAATGCAGGCAGACGTGCTCTGCAAATGTCTTTGCACTAGTGGGACTATAGCAAAGTCCAATAGCCACGTTTAGGATGCCACTAGGTACACTGAGTGTTTGCTAGTATAATGGCTTAGTTTAAAAAAGTTGGAGTGTGCAATGCAGGCAGACGTGCTCTGCAAATGTCTTTGCACTAGTGGGACTATAGCAAAGTCCAATAGCCACGTATAGGATGCCACTAGGTACACTGAGTGTTTGCTAGTATAATGGCTTAGTTTAAAAAAGTTGGAGTGTGCAATGCAGGCAGACGTGCTCTGCAAATGTCTTTGCACTAGTGGGACTATAGCAAAGTCCAATAGCCACGTATAGGATGCCACTAGGTACACTGAGTGTTTGCTAGTAAAATTGCTTAGTTTAAAAAAGTTGGAGTGTGCAATGCAGGCAGACGTGCTCTGCAAATGTCTTTGCACTAGTGGGACTATAGCAAAGTCCAATAGCCACGTTTAGGATGCCACTAGGTACACTGAGTGTTTGCTAGTATAATGGCTTAGTTATAATGAGTTGGAGTGTGCAGAGGACAGGAGGGTACAGTGGCAGGATTGTGGGGCTCTGAGTAGAGGAATGGAAGCCTGCCTTTCTATTCCCTCCTAATGGTGAAATGCAGGGAGGAAATCCCTGACCTTGGCTACACAGACGCTGGCACTGTTTTCGGGACCTGTCACCTATGGCTCTCTGACCCTGCCGGTTTGAGCCCTTAAAAGGACTGCTAGAAAGTACTCTCCCTAAGCTGTCTAACGCTGTGTATGCAGCGCATACAACTGTATCGGCGATAGGACTCAGGAGGATGGAGCTGCGACAGTGATGTCTGACACCAAGGACGCAGAAGGCAGATAATGGCGTGCTGGAGGAAAATGTCCGGTTTTATAATGCAGGGACATGTGACATGGACATCCTATCACACATGCCGTTGCTTCTCTGGCTCAAAGTCCACTTAGCTGCGTGTGTGTCTGGGATTGGCTGACATGCTGGCCCGCCCCACAAGACGCGCGCACTTAGGGAAGGAAGAGAAGAAAAAAAAAAAAATGGCGATCGCCATTATAGAAACAGCAGTGATCTGAAGGCGCTATTCACGCACACTATACACTGAAATGTCATAATAGTGTGATTCACAGAGTGACTTACACTATTACAGCAGAAACCAAGCTAGGATTTAGCTGTTTTTTTGCTGCTAGAACCGTTCTCGAACGTTTCTAGAACTATCGAGCTTTTGCAAAAAGCTCGAGTTCTAGTTCGATCTAGAACATGCCCCAAAATCACTCGAGCCTAGAACTGGAGAACCACGAACCACGAACCGCGCTCAACTCTACTGGTTACCACTGTGAAGCATGGAGGAGGAGGTGTGATGGTGTGGAAGTGCATTGCTGGTGACAGTTGTGAGACTGTGACCGGGGTTATCTATGACGGCCGGTATGTCTCGCCCCGGTTGTGCTCACTCCATGATAGAAAGCAACTCCACTCCAGGGTTAATGCTGTTTCCCTACAGGCTGAAAGAAGGGTTAAAAGGAAACAGGAACAAGGGCGGGGGTGCCTAGTGTGAGGGAGTGAACACAACTCCCTGAGTTTTCTGCCGGAGAGGCACATGTGTACTGTTGTGGACTTTTGTTTGAGTATTAAACCGTGTGCTGTGAACCTTGGTGCCTGGATCCCGTGTCTTCTGCTGCGCAGCCGACCACGCTACCTCACATATGGTGGAGAATCGGCGGGCATGCCAGCCCGGTGAGGTCTAGCATCCATCCCTGGTGACCCAGCAGCGCATGTCCTGGATTCGAGCGGCTATACTACAGCCCAAACCCGGCGACGCCATGGAGGACATACTAAAGCAGCTGGCTCAGGCTACTGCACAGCAACAACAGACGAATACACACCTGCTCCGGACGTTGGATCATCAGCAGCAATCCTTGAAATTGCAGGAACAGAGGCACCAAGAACAGATGGTCCTCCTGGCCAAGTCGATCTGTGCCGGACCGGCAGCAACAACCCCGGGACCGGGTGACGACGGCAGCGTCCGGAAAGCGGTGAGACAAGCGTTGCAAAAGATGACCCCGGGGGATCATGTGGAAGCGTTCCTGGCGGTGTTTGAGCGGGTGGCCGAGCGGGAAAAGCTGCCGACCCCCCAGTGGGCTGAGGTATTGTCGCCCTATCTGACGGGGGAGCCCCAAAAAGCGTACCTGGACCTCTGTACCGAGGACGCCATAGAATATGCGTCTTTGAAAGCCGAAATACTGGCTCGGTTGGGGGTGAATACCTATGTACGGGCTCAGCGGGTAAATCAGTGGTTCTATGAGGAAGCCAAACCCATACGCTCCCAGGCCTATGACTTGTTACATCTCGTAAAAAAGTGGTTGCAGCCTGACACTCTGAGCCCGGCACAAATGGTGGAAAGGGTAGTAGTTGATCGTTTTGTGCGCACTTTACCCGTCACCATTCAACGGTGGGTAGGACAGGGCGACCCGAGTACCCTGGACCAATTAGTGTCCCTGGTAGAGCGGCATGTGGCTACGCAGGACTTGATATGGGACACTGAGACTTTGCGTACCGCCCGTCGGTCCGGCCCCTCCAATCCTAGGGCCAAGGACCCACCGCCGACACCGGTGCAGGAGTCCGCTACCGTCCCGTCTGAGGCCGCGCCCGCCGTCCCTGAGGTCCGGAAGGTTCTGTAACCTAAACGACAACTCGTCAAGGGGGTTTCCTTCCCTATTAGATGTTGGCGGTGCCAGCGGGTGGGACATATGGAAGCCCAGTGTCCACTCACCACGGAGCCCATGGATTGTGGGGTTACCCGGCGGGGTTCAATGTATGCTCAGGTGGTGTGTACCGCTGACCTGGTCTCCCCAGAGACTGAGCCCCACTTGTGCCAAATACAGGTGAATGGATGTCCGGTTACAGGCTTGTTGGATTCCGGAAGCTTAGTGACCCTTGTACGATCAACCCTAAGGGCTAAAGTAAAGGCCACAGGACGTACCGTGGGGGTGGTTTGCATACATGGGGACCGCCGAGACTATCCCACGGGGATTGTCACCATCACAGCACCTTGCGGTCAGGTGCAACATGAGGTGGGACTTATTAACACTCTTCCCTATGACGTGATCCTAGGAAGGGATCTGCCCTATTTTTGGACTTTATGGAAGGGACCTCCTAAGTCCCCTCAGATATTGGTCAGTCCGGGACCTGAGCCCTACAATCCTGAATCCGGGACGCCTGCCGTAGGGGTTCCCATGATAGGGACAGAATGTGAACCCGATAGGTCGCCCCTAGAGGTATTGGCAGGAGAGGCTGAGACGGTCGAGCCCATCCCGGAGTTGGAGGCGTCCCCGGATACGTTTGGGACAGCCCAACTCCAGGACCCTACATTAATACATGCCCGGAGTCGGGTGACAGTAGTTGACGGGGTGGCACAGCTGCCCGGTGCCCAGGCAAGGTACCCCCATTTTGCTCTTAAGCAGGATTTACTCTACCGGGTAGATGAAATACGGGGCGTGGGGGTAGAGCAGTTGGTGGTGCCCCAGCCGTATCGCCGGCGGGTCCTCGACTTGGCTCATAAACACCTGATGAGTGGCCACCTAGGGGTCAAGAAAATGCAGGAGCGAATATTTCAAAGGTTCTATTGGCCCGGGGTCTTTGGGGAGGTAAAACGGTTCTGCAAAACCTGCCCGGAGTGTCAGCTTACCGCACCCCTGACCCACTTTCGCAGTCCGTTGGTACCGTTACCCATTATAGAAGTCCCTTTTGAACGGATAGGGATGGATCTGGTGGGGCCCCTCGTAAAGTCTGCTCGAGGGCACCAACACATCCTAGTGATTGTTTACTATGCCACCCGGTATCCAGAGGCGATACCTCTCAGACATACTGCAGCGAAGCTTATAGCTCGGGAGTTGTTTGCTGTGTTCTGCCGGGTGGGGTTGCCCAAGGAGATCCTTACGGATCAGGGGACCCCATTCATGTCTAAAGTGACCAAAGAGCTATGCCGGCTACTCCAGATCAAGCAGTTGCGTACGTCTGTGTATCATCCTCAGACGGATGGGTTAGTAGAACGATTCAATAAAACCCTGAAAACCATGCTCAAAAGGGTGATCTCCAAAGACGGGAAAGAGTGGGATATGATGCTTCCCTATTTGATGTTTGCCATACGAGAGGTGCCACAGGCATCCACGGGGTTTTCGCCTTTTGAGTTGTTATACGGGCGACATCCCCGGGGATTGTTGGACCTGGCAAAGGAAACATGGGAGCAAGAGCCCACCCCCCATAAAAATGTGATTGAACACATTTTAGGAATGCAGAACCGCATAAGCGCGGTCATGCCAATTGTGAAGGAGCATTTACAGGAGGCTCAGGCTGCGCAAAGCGGCCGCTACAATAGACAAGCCACCGTGCGGACCTTTAAACCCAGGGATCGGGTGTTGGTATTGATCCCCACGGCGGAGAGTAAATTCCTGGCTCAGTGGCAAGGCCCCTACGAGATAAAGGAAAGAGTCGGGGTGGTCAATTATAAGGTATTGCAGCCCGGTAGGCGGAAACCTGAACAAATATATCATGTCAACCTATTAAAACCGTGGCAGGAACGGGAAAGCCTGATGGTTGATTTTCCCCCATGTCCCTCCTCTTCGGGTCGTTCAAATCCGGCTCCAGCAACCTCCGGAGAGGACGAACCGGAAGTAAGGATTGGAGAAGCCCTCACCAAGCAACAGAGGCGAG
Source organism: Anomaloglossus baeobatrachus (assembly GCF_048569485.1). Taxonomy (NCBI): domain Eukaryota; kingdom Metazoa; phylum Chordata; class Amphibia; order Anura; family Aromobatidae; genus Anomaloglossus; species Anomaloglossus baeobatrachus. The sequence continues at coordinate 137,942,433 of NC_134353.1, read as the reverse complement.
AGGCCAGACGGCTGGTTCAGCAGAACCCCGATGTCTTCTCCGAGTTGCCGGGTAGGACCAGTCTGATACGGCATGACATTGTCACCGAGCCTCACCTGAAGGTACGCCTGAAGTCATACCAGGTGCCGGAGGCTCGAAGACAAGCCATATCAGAGGAAGTGAAGACAATGCTACGCCTGGGGGTCATCGAAAAATCCCGGAGTGAATGGGCTAGTCCCATTGTCCTAATACCAAAACCCGATGGCTCCTTAAGGTTCTGCAATGACTTTAGGAGATTGAATGAAATATCCAAGTTCGATCTCTACCCCATGCCCCGGGTGGATGAGCTGATTGATAGGCTGGGACAGGCGCGATATTTCACCACGCTCGACCTGACCAAGGGGTACTGGCAGGTGCCACTGACGGAATCCGCCAAGGAGAAAACCGCTTTTGTTACGCCGGAGGGTCTCTTCCACTATGTTGTCTTGCCTTTTGGGTTACATGGCGCTCCGGCCACGTTCCAGAGGTTGATGGACTTGGTGCTGGAACCCCACCAGGCGTATGCATCAGTGTACCTTGATGACATCATTATTTACTGCTCCGAGTGGCAGACAAACTTGGAACAGGTACAAGCGGTGGTGGACGCGCTTCGAACAGCCGGGTTGACAGCCAATCCCAAGAAATGTGCGTTGGGACTCACGGAAGCCCGCTACTTGGGCTACGTGATAGGCCAAGGAGTGATTAAGCCCCAAATTAACAAGGTTGAGGCGATCCAGAAGTGGCCTAGACCCCTGACCACGAAGCAGGTTAGGGCCTTCCTGGGTATCGTGGGGTACTACAGGAGGTTTGTAAATGATTTTGCGGGACTATCAACCCCCTTGACGGACCTTCTCAAAGGCAAGAAGTCCGTCATGGTGCGCTGGACTCCGCAGGCCGAGGACTCCTTCCGGGCCCTGAAGGGGGTTCTGTGCGGACAGCCCGTTCTTGTAAACCCTGATTTCCGGAAGGAGTTCATAGTACAGACTGATGCCTCTGAGGTCGGCCTGGGGGCAGTGCTGTCTCAGGTGGATCAGGGGGAGGAACACCCCGTCACCTTCTTAAGTAGGAAGCTCACCCCTCCCGAGCGGAATTATAGCGTAGTGGAGAAGGAGTGCCTGGCGATCAAGTGGGCCTTGGAGTCCCTTCGCTATTACCTGCTGGGACGGCAGTTTCGCTTGGTGACGGATCACTCTCCACTGGACTGGATGAGGTCCGCCAAGGAACAGAATGCCCGGGTTACCCGGTGGTTCCTTTCTCTGCAGAACTTCCAGTTTACGGTTGAACACCGGGCCGGTAGGTTGCTGGGCAACACCGATGCCTTGTCCCGCGGCCCGTGTTTGATGGCGGGAGTTCAACCCCGCACGCTTGAACTGAGGGGGGGGGTATGTGAGACTGTGACCGGGGTTATCTATGACGGCCGGTATGTCTCGCCCCGGTTGTGCTCACTCCATGATAGAAAGCAACTCCACTCCAGGGTTAATGCTGTTTCCCTACAGACTGAAAGAAGGGTTAAAAGGAAACAGGAACAAGGGCGGGGGTGCCTAGTGTGAGGGAGTGAACACAACTCCCTGAGTTTTCTGCCGGAGAGGCACATGTGTACTGTTGTGGACTTTTGTTTGAGTATTAAACCGTGTGCTGTGAACCTTGGTGCCTGGATCCCGTGTCTTCTGCTGCACAGCCGACCATGCTACCTCACACAGTGTTGTGGATTTTTTCAAAATTGAAGGCATACTGAACCAGCATGGCTACCAAAGTATCTTGCAGCAGCATGCTACTTCATCCGGTTTGCATTTAGTTGGACCATAATTTATTTTTCAACAGGACAATGACCCCAAACACACCTCCAGGCTGTGTAAGGGCTATTTGACTAAGAAGGAGAATGATGGGGTGCTTCGCCAGACGACCTGGCCTCCACAGTCACCAGACATAAACCCAATCGAGATGGTTTGGGGTGAGCTAGATTGCAGAGTGACGGCAAAAGGACCAACAAGTGCTAAGCATCTCTGGGAACTCCTTCAAGACTGTTGGAAGACCATTTCCGGTGACTACCTCTTTAAGCTCATCAAGAGAATGCCAAGAGTGTGCAAAGGAGTAATCAAAGCAAAAGGTGGCTACTTTGAAGAACCTAGAATATAAGACATATTTTCAGTTGTTTCACACTTTTTTGTTAAGTATTTAATTCCACATGTGTTAATTCATAGTTTTGATGCCTTCAATGTCAATCTACAATTTTCAGAGTCATGAAAATAAAGAAAACTCTTTGAATTAGAAGTCCAAACGTTTGGTCTGTACTGTATGTTTTCAAAATGTTTTGTTTGTTGTTTATGGCAACAGTGTTCTGCGCATGTGGGAAAACAAAATATAGCCACATCTCTTACCTCTTGTGCAGGGTATTGCAAATTATGTATCCATGGACATGACCACTCTTATACTGACAGATAGTTAGTTAGTTGCTTGTGGTCATAACTAGAGATGAGCGAACTGGCCGTGGTTCGGCTCGAGTTTGGTTCGCCGAACGGAGGTCTCGTTCGAGTTTGGTTCGTCGAACGTTCGACGAACCGAACTCGAACCAATAGGATATAATGGGAGGCAATCACAAACACATAAAAATGCATTATAAATGTACACATACAGTTAATAAACATTGCCATAACACTTACCGGTCCCCGCGATCCCTCCTGCACTCTGTCTCCTGCCGCTATTCCATCCGATGATCGCTGAATCCTCCTGGTGACTAGCACTGCCAGCAGTGATGCAGGACCTATCGTGACGTCAAAATAGCCATGTGACCAGTCACGTGGCTATTATCTCATTGGCTACAGACTGGTCACATGACTATGACGCGTCATGTAGGACCTGCGAGTGCATCTCTCCGGTACACGGTGCACATTTGTGTATCGCCGTGTACCGGCGACATGCTCTAGCACACGGTCGACTCCCCGTTCCGATAGGGACCGGCTGACACAGCCGGTCATTAACGGAGATCACCGTTGCCATAGAACGCAGTTAGCGGTGACATCAACGCTAACCGCGGCTCCGGGAGCACCGTTGCTATGGTAACGCGTCTGTCAGCATTATCGCTGTTACCGCTGACAGCCAGCAGCACTGATCACTCACGGAGTGAAGGCTGCACGCTGCTTCCCGTGCAGCTTTCACGGAGTGAAGGCTGCACGGGAAGCAGTGTCTTCCCCCATGCAGCAGTGATGGAGCAGAGCTGCATTTGTTGAACGAGAAAGACAGAAGACCATGGATCGTGGAGGGCTGACAGGGGGAAATAAAGATGGAGTCTCTAATGTGTCTGTGTATTTATTTCTATTAAAGTATTTTTTCTCTGTGTAGTGTCTTTTTTTTAACCCTTTATTGGAGATTCTTAATGGCCGGGTCAAACGTGCCTGACATTAAGAATCTCTGGCTTAATACTAGTTAGTAAAACAAAGCTAGTATTAACTCATTATTACCCAACAAGCCACCCGGCTTCAGGGCTGTTGGAAGAGTTGGATACAGCGCCAGATGATGGCGCTTCTATGAAAGCGCCATTTTCTGGGGCGGCTGCGGACTGCAATTCGCAGCAGAGGCGCCCAGAAACCTCGGGCTAACCTGTGCTGCGGATTCCAATTCCCAGCTGCCTAGTTGTACCCGGCTGGACACAAAAATGGGGCGAAGCCCACGTCATTTGTTTTTTAATTATTTCATGAAATAAGTGAAATAATTAAAAAAAACGGGCTTCCCTATATTTTTGGTTCCCAGCCGGGTACAAATAGGCAACTGGGGGTTGGAGGCAGCCCGTGGCTGCCTGCTGTACCTGGCTAGCATACAAAAATATGTCGAAGCCCACGTCATTTTTTTGGTGGGCAAAAAACTTCTGCATACAGTCCTGGATGGAGTATGCTGAGCCTTGTAGTTCTGAAGCTGCTGTCTGCTCTTCTCCATACAGACAGACAGCAGCTGCAGAACTACAAGGCTCAGCATACTCCATCCAGGACTGTATGCAGAAGTTTTTTGCCCCCTGAAAAAATTATGTGGGTTTCGCCATATTTTTGTATGCTAGCCAGGTACAGCAGGCAGGTACGGCTGCCCCCAACCCCCAGTTGCCTATTTGTACCCGGCTGGGAACCAAAAATAAAGGGAAGCAATTTTTTTATTATTTCATGAATTTCATTAAATAATTAGAAAACAAATGACGTAGGCTTCGCCCCATTTTTGTGTCCAGCCAGGTACAACTACGCAGCTGGGGATTGGAATCCGCAGCACAGGTTGGCCTGAGCTTTCTGGGCCCCACTGCTGCGAATTGCAGTCTGCAGCCACCTCAGAAAATGGCACTTTCATAGAAGCGCCATCTTCTGGCGCTGTATCCAACTCTTCCAGCACCTGCCTGCTATACCTGACTAGCATACAAAAATATGGCGAAGCTCACGTCCTTTTTTTGTAGTTTTTTGGCAAAAAAAATAAAAAATACTTCCCTGGATTTTCCATTGCCAGTGAAGGTAACACCAAGCAGTGGGGGTTAGCAGCCAGTAGCTGCTTGGATTACCCTTAGCTAGCAATACAAAAAACGCAGTGGCAGCCCATTTATATTTTTTTTAATTATTTATTTAAATAACTAAAAACAAAATGGGCTTCCCTGTATTTTGATTGCTGGACATCACAGTACTGTAAAAATAAATCTTTAAAAAAATGACTTAGCGCTCCGCGGTATTTTTGATTCTCAGCGCAGATAAAGCAGACAGCTATGGGTTGCCACCCCCATCTGCCTGCCGTTACCTTGGTTGGCAATCAAAATACAGGGAAGCCCATTAATTTTTTTCTATTTAAAAAATAGTTAAAAAAAAAATGACGTTGGATCCCCCCATTTTTGATAGCCAGCTAGGGTAAAGCAGACGGCTGTAGCCTGAAAACCACAGCTGGCAGGTTTACCGTGGTTGGGGATCCAATGTGGAGGTCCCCCAGGCTCTTTTTTTATAATTATATTATAAATATTAATAATTACACAAAAAAAGTAGCGTCCCCCCCAAATTGGATCACCAGCCAAGGTAAAGCGGACAGCTGTGGTCTGGTATTCTCAGGGTGGGAAGGTTCATAGTTATTGGGCCTTCACAGCCTAAAAATAGCAGGCCGCAGGCACCCCAGACGTGGCGCATCCACTAGATGCGCCAATCCTGGCGCTTCACCCCAGCTCATCCCGTGCCCTGGTGCAGTGGCAAACGGGATAATAAATCGGGTTGATACTAACTATAAGGTCACTTGACATCAAGCCCAGCAGTTTGTGATGTCATGGCGTCTATTAGATACCCAACATCATAAACTGTCAGTACTAACAAAAAAAAAATCGACAAAAGAAATTTATTTGACAAAACAGTCCCCAAAACATTTCCTCTTTCACCAATTTATTGTAAGAAAAAAAATAAAGGGGTCCCACGACGACTCTGGACCGTCTAGAATATGGGGGGGGAGACACTCAGGGAACGTATCCCCCATTTTCTAGGAGTGCAGACCCTTCATGTGAGGAGTGTGGGTGCAATGAATCTGCACTCACTCTCCCCGGGTCCACAGCAGCAGAGTCCATGTCGTAATGGTTGCTACCAAAGCTGCAATGCCCTGCTCATGAGGTAAGGGCATGCCTAATCAGGAGAACTATTCTACATTTCCAAATATTGGTATTTGCTGATATTATTGCTATTCCACCTACTATATATTGGGGATAGGATCTTGGAGATGGAATACCCCTTTAAGTCCAGTTATCCAGTTGAATCAATACTTAACAACAGAGCTCGCTATTTAGATGTGTTTTCTTGTGGCGTATAACAGACTCTCATGTTTGGTAGTCGTTCAGCAGGGAAACTATAAAAGCAAATCCCTCCATTTGGAAATGTAGTATATAGCTCTCCTGATCAATTATGTTCCTTACCTCATGAGCAGGGCATTGCAGTAATAATAATAATTTATTCATTTATATAGCGTTAATAATTCCATAGCGCTGTATGTCTTTGGAGTGTGGGAGGAAACCGGAGTACCCGGAGGAAACCCACGCAAACACGGGGAGAACATACAAACTCCTTTCAGATGGTGTCCTTGGTGAGAATTGAACCCAGGACCTTAGCGCTGCAAGACTGCAGTGCTAACCACTGAGCCACCGTGCCGCCCATTTAGCTTACAGATGCATAACCACCACTCACTGTGTCTGAACACCGGAAGCTGAGCTGACAGCCGCTCTCTGCATGCGGCAGCGTCTATTGTGAAGGAGAGGGCCGTGGGGGGATCAACGCTGCACAGGTACCGTGGGACACCGGGGAACACCGGTGGGTTTATAGGGGGTGACCTGGCAGGGCCTGGGGAGGAGTTTTCTGTCACATTTGTCATGGCACATGCGACAGAAATCAGAGGAGTAGGGTGAATGCGGCCGGCGCGCTGCGGTGCGTGCAGCCATCTTGGATTTCTGGGAGGGCATCAGGGGGGGCACTTTGGCGACACCGGGGGAACGGAGGGGACCGGGGAGGAGATTTATCATGTTTGTTCATGCCAGATGGGAGATAAATAATTTTTTACCGGCGCTGTCATTTACTGTAACGTGATCACTGATCATCGGTGTACAGTGTATACCTGTGATCACGTGAGCGGGGACCAGAAAAACCGTCCTGAATCATGATCTCCAGGGTCTCAGCTAGCCCTGAAACCCCAGAGATTTTCTGACGCTGGGGGGCGTTATTCACTTATTTCTGCCTGCTGTTTATAAACGGCAGATCAGAATAAGGCTACATTAACACGACAGATCCATTTTTGCGGTCTGCAAAAAACAGTCCGTTTTTTTTCACGGGTGCATCCGTGTGGCATCCGTTTCCGTTCCGTAGACGGTCCATATGTCATCTGTTTGTCATCCGTGTGCCTTACGTTTTTTTTGTGTACTGCAAAAAAACTGAAGGAGGGTAAATGCATAAATTTACCCAGGATCCATAGCTTCATCCTACATGAGGCGGTCACATGTTCACTCCAGTGCCATTTTTTTACTGCTTTTCACAGCGTAGAGCGCTCTGGTGATTTTCTTGTGCTTGTGCACTTCATATCAGTCTTTTCTGTCATTATAATGGCAGAAAGACACATAATTTCCCACTCTCCTGCATTTTGTAATTTTGCACCCTTTGGTGCCTTTCATGTGGCACTAAGGGGTGCTTAGCTTTGCATTTAGCCAAAAAAATGAAAAAAAAAATGACGTAGGGTTCCCCCTATTTTTGTAGCCAGCTAGGGTAAAGCAGACGGCTGCAGCCTGCAGACCACAGCTGGCAACCTCACCTTGGCTGGTAATCCAAAACTGAGGGCACCCCACGCTGTTATTTTAAATTAAATAAATAATTAAAAAAAAAAAACAGGTAGGGGTCCCCCCAAAATTGGATCACCAGCCAAGGTAAAGCAGACAGCTGGGGTCTGATATTCTCAGACTAGGGAGGTCCATGGTTATTGGACTCTCCCCAGCCTAAAAATAGCAGGCCGCAGCCGCCCCAGAAATGGCGCATCCATTAGATGTGCCAATCCTGGTGCTTCGCCCCAGCTCATCCCGCGCCCTGGTGCGGTGGCAAACGGGGTAATATATGGGGTTAATACCAGATGTGTAATGTCACCTGGCATCAAGCCCTGGGGTTGGTGAGGTCAGGCGTCTATCAGATACCCAACATCACCAACCCAGTCAGTAATAAAAAAAAATAGACGACAAACACATTTTTATTTGAAAAAACACTCCCCAATACATTCCCTCTTTAACCAATTTATTAGAAAGAAAAACAAATCCAGTTCTGGTGTAATCCAAGGGGTTGCCATGACGATCCACACTGTCCCAGTCAATGAAGAGCAGGATGTTCCCCATTGGCTGGGAGAGCAGTGCAGTGACCTGAGCTAACATCAATGGGTCAGCCCAGGTCACTGCAGGGGATGACAAGTGCTGCTGTCAGCGAGGTACATTACCTGCGCTGATCTCCTGCACTGCTGACAGCCCCTGTCACTGAGTTCAATGACCGCCACCTTCACAGCCAAGTATCGCGAGAGGCCCGTGACGTCACCGCTAGTCAGTCTCGGGTCGGAAGCGAGAGAAGGTGATTTGACAAGCGGTGGCCATGGAGGACAGTGACAGCGCTGAGGTCGGGACTTCATCACCGCAGATAAGCCGAGCGAGACCATGTGTGCAGAGTGCAGGTGGGCGGAGCCATGTGTGCTGGTGGCGGAGTGCAAAGTGGGTGGCGCTGAGGACGTCAGTATCGTGGACTGCTTGGCTGGGGACAGGTGAGTGTGTGTGTGTGTGTGTGTGTACATGCCGCGTGCAGGAGGGGGCGGAGTGAGCTGAGCGGGGAAGTGTGGGCTTCCTGCACGTAACTAGGATAAACATCGGGTTACTAACCAAAGCGCTTTGCTTGGATACCCGATGTTTATCTTGGTTACCAGCTTCTGGCAGGCTGCCAGCGATGGCTCCTGCACACTGTAGCTGTAAAAAGCCCTGCTTTTTGCTGCTAGAACCGTTCTCGAACGTATCTAGAACTATCGAGCTTTAGCAAAAAGCTCGAGTTCTACTTCTATCTAGAACAGCCCCCAAAATCACTCGAGCCGCGAACTGGAGAACCTCGAACCGCGAACCGCGCTCAACTCTAGTCGTAACCATTGATAATTACGCTGTAATGCCATGCACGTGATGTCAGAGACATGGCTATATCAGTAGAACAATACTACATTTCTAATTAGAGGTATTTGCTAATATTATTATTACACCAGCTACATATTGAGATAGGATCTTGGAGATGAAAATACCCCTTTAAACCCTTAATGACCGAGGATGCACCCATATGTCCTAAATCATGAAGGAGTGCTCAACGCTGGTTGCTGCTGTAAGCCTGCGACGATCCCTGCACATGTCAACTGATTTGAACAGCTAAAATGTGTGCCTCACAGGCGTAGGTGGATCTCACAGGCGCATATGCATTCGTGATGCACCCATGCCTGTTAACCCCTTAAATCGTGCTGTCAAAATATGACTGTGTAATTTAAATGCCTGGAGCAGGTAAAATTCATCTGTGATGAAGAGAAATGAATGAGCGATCAGACTGCTGATCCTTATAGCCCCCTAGGGGGCCTAGTAAAATAAAAAAGTAAAAGAAAAAGGTTTAAAAAATTTAAAAAATAACCCCCCACTCACCCCATTGAAAATTAAAGGGTTTAAAAAATAAAAAATATACATATATTTGGTATGTAAACAACAAATACAACAGTGTAAGGCCTAAAATAACATTTTATTGAAAGTGATTTAAAGCTTTTTTCTTAAAATAATTACAAAATAATGGGTACCAACAGATACAGGGGGAGGACAGAAATGATTCATTCAATGCTGATCACAGTGATATGGCTTAAATTGTTTCAAATATATATAAATAAATAACACTGATTTAAGAAAACAATAAATAGAATACAATTATTAAAGTGTGCATTGTGTAATAGAAATATCCATAAAAATTTGTGCAAATTATCAAAATGCAAGGTGCATAGTATTACTATTCATATATATGGTGTGATTTATACACAGTAGCAGCTATAATCCAATAGAGGGAGCTCAAAGTTAAAGGAGTGGTCTTTTACATGCAAATCACCACCAGTTTAAAGTGCTTAGGGAGCGCTCCCTGAGGAAGTTTCTACGAAATGTGCGTTGGAGTGATAGGGGTGGACAGAGCTTGATTCTTGATTGTAAGTATTATAATTGGATTTGGACATATGGCATTTGATCACTTATGATGAATTATTTTGTGTGTTTCATATACTCTTCTTGATCAGGAGAATTTCTCTATGAATATCTTATTTTCCCTTTGTGAGTACTGATCTTTACCGTTGGCAGTATATATGGTGTGTCTCTTGTACACTGGCACTCGCTATCCTGAGCCCTCTCCTTTTCCTTATAAAAAATATAGCTGCAAGACTGCTTCCCTGTGACAATGTTGTTTTACATTTGCGATAAACCGATAAAAGTGCAGCTTTTGTGTGATAGTGCTCTCATACTATAATGACTGGTTGATTGTAATGCACTTTGCACTTTAAACTAGTGGTGATTTGCATCTAAAAGAGCACTCCTTTAACTTTTAGCTCCCTCTATTGGATTATAGCTGCTACTGCATATGAATCACACCATATACAGTGCTGGCCAAAAGTATTGGCACCCCTGCAATTCTGTCAGAGAATACTCAGTTTCTTCATGAAAATGATTGCAATCACAAATTCTTTGGTATTATTATCTTCATTTAATTCGTCTTCAATGAAAAAAAAAAATTGTCATAAAGCCAAATTGGATATAATTCCACACCAAACATAAAAAGGGGGTGGACAAAAGTATTGGCACTGTTTGAAAAATCATGTGATGCTTCTCTAATTTGTGTAATTAACAGCACCTGTAACTTGCCTGTGGCACCTAATAGGTGTTGGCAATAACTAAATCACACTTGCAGCCAGTTGAAATGGATTACAGTTGACTCAACCTCTGTCCTGTGTCCTTGTGTGTACCACATTGAGCATGGAGAAAAGAAAGAAGACCAAAGAACTGTCTGAGGACTTGAGAATCCAAATTGTGAGGAAGCATGATCAATCTCAAGGCTACAAGTCCATCTCCAAAGACCTGAAAGTTCATGTGTCTATGGTGCGCAGTGTCATCAAGACGTTTAAAGCCCATGGCACTGTGGCTAACCTCCCTAGATGTGGAAGGAAAAGAAAAATTGACGAGAGATTTCAATGCAAGATTGTGCGGATGGTGGATAAAGAACCTCGACTAACATCCAAACAAGTTCAAGCTGCTCTGCAGTCCGAGGGTACAACAGTGTCAACCCGCACTATCTGTCGGCTTCTGAATGAAAAGGGACTGTATGGTAGGATACCCTGGAAAACCCCACTTCTTACCCCGAGACATAAAAAAGCCAGGCTGGAGTTTGCCAAAACTTACCTGAGAAAGCATAAAACGTTTTGGAAAAATGTTCTCTGGTCAGATGAGACAAAAGTAGAGCTTTTTGGGAAAAGCCCTCAACATAGAGTTTACAGGAAAAAAAGAGGCATTAAAAGAAAAGAACATGGTCCCTACAGTCAAACATGGCAGAGGTTCCCTGATGTTTTAGGTTGCTTTGCTGCCTCTGGCACTGGACTTCTTGACCGTGTGCATGGCATTATGAAGTCTGAAGACTACCAACAAATTTTGCAGCATAATGTAGGGCCCAGTGTGAGAAAGCTGGGTCTCCCTCAGAGGTCATGGGTCTTCCAGCAGGACAATGACCCAAAACACACTTCAAAAAGCACTAGAAAATGGTTTGATAGAAAGCACTGGAGACTACTAAAGTGGCTAGCAATGAGTCCAGACCTGAATCTCATAGAACACCTGTGGAGAGATCTCAAAATGGCAATTTGGAGAAGGCACCCTTCAACTCTCAGGGACCTGGAGCAGTTTGCCAAAGAAGAATGGTCTAAAATTCCAGCAGAGCATTGTAAGAAACTCATTGATGGTTACTGGAAGCGGTTGTTTGCAGTTATTTTGGCTAAAGGTTGTGCAACCAAGTATTAGGCTAAAGGTGCCAATACTTTTGTCTGGCCCATTTTTGGAGTTTTGTGTGAAATGATCAATGATTTGATTTTTGTTTCATTCTCTTTTGTGTTTTTTCATTGCAAGCAAAATAAATGAAGATAATAATACCAAAGAATTTGTGATTGCAATCATTTTCAGGAAGAAACTGAGTATTATCCGACAGAATTGCAGGGGTGCCAATACTTTTGGCCAGCACTGTATATGAATAGGAATACTATGCATCTTGCATTTTGATAATTTGCATAAATTCTGATGGATATTTCTAGTACGCACTGTGCACTTTGATAATTGTATTCTATTTATTGTTTTCTTAAACCAGTTATTTATTTATATATATTTGAAAAAATTTAAGCCATATCACTGTGATCAGCATTGAATTAATCATTTTCTGTCCTCCCCCTGTATATGTTGGTACCCATTATTTTGTAATTATTTTAAGAAAACAGCTTTTAATAACGTTCAATAAAATGTTATTTTAGGCCTTATAGTGTTGTATTTGTTGTTTATATTCTATTCAGTTCATGGCCCTATATACTTATTTCAAAAGGTGTGCTGTGTTTACATATTTGGTATCGCTGCATTCAGAAACACCCAATCTCTCATAATCAATTAACCTGACTGGTAAACGGTGTAGCGGCAAAAAAATTGCAAACGCCAAAATTCCTGGTGATCAAAACGTAGCATCTGCACAAAATGGCACCCTTAAAAATGTTGGCTGGAGACACAAAAAATAAACCATCATGGAGCCCTAGATCCCCAGATCCTGAAAAATGAGAGCGCTATAGGTCGTGTAACATGGCGCAAAAAGTGCCCAACATTTTTGGACAAATTCTGTTTTTTTTTTAATCCTTTAGATAAAAAGTAAAACTATACATGATTGGTGTCTACAAACTTGTACCAACCTGAGGCATCACACCGACACATCAGTATCACCATATAGTGAACACTGAATAAAATATCCCCAAAGCAATCATGTAATTGCACTTGTTTTGCAATTTTTCCACACTTGGAATTTTTTTTGCCATTTTTCATGGTAAAATGTATGGTTTCATATAAAAGTACAACTCATCCTGCAAAAAGCAAGCCTTCATATGGCAAGAATGATGGAAAATAAAAATGTATGGCTCTCGGAAAAAGTGAAGCAAAAAAAACAAAAAATGGAAAATCGCCCTGGGGTGAAGGGGTTAAGCATTATATTATTAAAAGTTTTGCAATACACGAGTAATGTCGATCTATATTATGCTGCGTAGTTTTATTTTTAGCGCGGTGGCATTTTTCTTAAGCTAAATTATCAAGTAGTATGAAGGCAAATAAGAGTCTTTGATGAACTTCAACAAACTTTCCTGAATAGTGAGTATAAACAGATTTTTATTCTTTAGACCCTGCTTTGATGTAACTCACCCTTATATTGAACTTTACACTTATTGTTTATTAGAAGTATTTTTGTGTTTTTACAATAATCACCGTTTCCTACTCAGCTTGAAGTTCCTCAGTAACCTCTCGTGGTACTATAGACAAGTGATCAAACGCCTCTGACAAACAGTTATTTCAGGGGAATAACACAGCATGTAGTCTAGAGGTCAACTTTATCTCTTTGTGCTACGTGTCACAGTTTTTATACAAACACCCTTGATGTGTTAGAAACTATATCTACAGTGTATTAATGCTTATACTGTTCAGTGCTGTCCTGAAGGTACTGTATCTATAATTAATTAAATATGTATTTATCATAATTACAATGAAACATTGTAAACTGTACAAAACATAAAAATAAGACACTTAATTAGTCTCTCATAGTTCGTTGTATCCTATTATCTCATAGTTAAGCAACTAGGTATGAGTTTAAAGAAGTTTCATATATAAAGTAAATCCAGTGTTATACTGATGGTAGGATGCTGAATGCAATCGTACCTTTAGTTCACAGATTGCTGAAAAATCTCTAATCCAAGTTCCATTCAGAAATGCACTGCTCGTATGATTGGCGTGGGCATCAGGGCAGGGACTATGTGGGTTGGGTCTTACGTTCTTCATCCACCCCTGTATGTTGCCCTGGGCCTTTCTCCCGACATTGCTGTCTTTCCATTTATGTCCGGTGGGTGCGCAGTAGCAAATAGACATATTTCCTGATTTCTTTACTTTAAAAAACCTACATAAAAGCAGAAACTCAAAAGACAGGCACCAATATATAACAAAATTTATTGTCTCTTAAAACCTTTAAAACATTACGAAAATATTTATAACACTATAACAAACAAGGTGGGTGACTAAAAATATCAAAATGTATGAAACAATACTATACTGCAACCATTAAATATGAGTGAGGTGATGAAGCAAACCTCATCCTCTGTGGTTGAAGATAGTACTGGCTCAAGAAATTCATAAGTCACATGCTTAGTAAAGGGAAGTCTACCTGTGTGCACTCTAAGGCGGGCTTTGCACACTACGACATCGCAGCTGCGATGTCGGTGGGGTCAAATTGAAAGTGACACACATCCGGCGTCGCAGTCGATATCGTAGTGTGTAAATCATTTTTGAAATTATTAATGAGTGCAAAAACGTCCAAATTGTATCATCAGTGTAGCGTCGGTCATTTCCATAATTTCGGAAGGACCGATGTTACGATGTTGTTCCTCATTCCTGCGGCAGCACACATCGCTGTGTGTGAAGCCGCAGGAGCGAGGAACATCACCTTACCTGCGTCCTGCGGCTCACGCCGGCTATGCGGAAGGACGGAGGTGGGCAGGATGTTTACGTCCCGCTCATCTCCGCCCCTCCGCTTCTATTGGCCACCTGCCATGAAGTATCTAAGTGCATGTGAAGCTGCCATAGCGATAATGTTCGCTACGGCAGCTATCACCATGATATCGCAGCTGCGATGGGGGCAGGGATTATCGCTTTCCGCATCGCAAGCATCAGCTTGCGATGTCATAGTGTGCAAAGTGCCCCTAAATGTCACACTCTCTGTCAGTGTATACACACCACTTCTAAAAGGCCACAGAGGCTGCAATACCATTAAGCAAAAGGCATTAAGCAAAAGGTACCACTAACTAAACAACACCATGGAGACCAAGGAGATCTCCAAACAAGTCAGAGACAAAATTGTTAAGGGGTACAAGTTAGGGTTGGGTTCTAGAAAAAAATCCCAATCTCTCATGATTACCCGGAGCCCCATCAAATCCAATATCATCAAATGGAAAGAACATGGCACCACAAAAAACCTGCCAAGAAAGAGCCTTCCACCAAAACTCTCAGCCTAGGCGAGGAGGGCGTTAACCAAAGAGGCAGCATAGAAACAAAACCTAATAGTAACTACAGAGTTCCCAAGCAGCGACTGGAATATCTGTCCATAAGACCACAATAAGCTATACATTCCATAGAGTTGGTATTTATGGAAGAGTGGACAGAAAAAATCGTTTACTTACAGCAAAAAATTGTAAGGTTTGTTTTGAATTTGGATTATATATTGAAGGTTCTATGGTCATTTGACGCCAAAATTGAACTTTTTGTTCACCAAAGTAAACGTCATGTCTGGCACCAAATGAATACAGATCGTCACCCCAAGAACACCATCCCCACAGTGAAACATGGTGATGGCAGCATCATCATGCTGTGAAGATGTTTTTCAAAAGCAGGTACAGGGAAAATTGATCCGGTTGAGAGGAAGAATGGTGTTAAATACAGGGATATTCTTGGGCAAAACCTGTTTTAGTCTGTCAGTGATCTGACTGAATAGGATAACTGAAGTGAGCACTAATATATATATTATGAGTGCAAGCCAAAAAATTACATACTATATACGAATAAGGCTGCACATCAAACCTAGATAATAGTATAATGCCTCAAGCATATGGACAAATATTGGAATATACAATGAAAAATGCTACTTGCTAATTTGAACATGTGAATAATGAATTGCATACCTGCCATGAATATTAGGAAAAAGGAGATATTTAGCAATCGCATTGATCAATGTAACTGAGCCCCAAGGCCTCGTCAAGGCATATCTCTATATTGGGGTCCCTAGCTCTGTGACCCTAACTGTGTGTCATCTCATTGCAATTAAAAACTGCTATGGGTGGAGAGGGGTAACTAAGGACTTTCTTATATAGGAGATGGAAAAAACATGGCCGAAAGGGGCGGAGCTGTGTTCACATTCAGAAAAAAAACTACATATAACTGAATAGGATAACTGAAGTGAGCACTAATATATATATTATGAGTGCAAGCCAAAAAATTACATACTATATACGAATAAGGCTGCACATCAAACCTAGATAATAGTATAATGCCTCAAGCATATGGACAAATATTGGAATATACAATGAAAAATGCTACTTGCTAATTTGAACATGTGAATAATGAATTGCATACCTGCCATGAATATTAGGAAAAAGGAGATATTTAGCAATCGCATTGATCAATGTAACTGAGCCCCAAGGCCTCGTCAAGGCATATCTCTATATTGGGGTCCCTAGCTCTGTGACCCTAACTGTGTGTCATCTCATTGCAATTAAAAACTGCTATGGGTGGAGAGGGGTAACTAAGGACTTTCTTATATAGGAGATGGAAAAAACATGGCCGAAAGGGGCGGAGCTGTGTTCACATTCAGAAAAAAAACTACATATAACTGAATAGGATAACTGAAGTGAGCACTAATATATATATTATGAGTGCAAGCCAAAAAATTACATACTATATACGAATAAGGCTGCACATCAAACCTAGATAATAGTATAATGCCTCAAGCATATGGACAAATATTGGAATATACAATGAAAAATGCTACTTGCTAATTTGAACATGTGAATAATGAATTGCATACCTGCCATGAATATTAGGAAAAAGGAGATATTTAGCAATCGCATTGATCAATGTAACTGAGCCCCAAGGCCTCGTCAAGGCATATCTCTATATTGGGGTCCCTAGCTCTGTGACCCTAACTGTGTGTCATCTCATTGCAATTAAAAACTGCTATGGGTGGAGAGGGGTAACTAAGGACTTTCTTATATAGGAGATGGAAAAAACATGGCCGAAAGGGGCGGAGCTGTGTTCACATTCAGAAAAAAAACTACATATAACTGAATAGGATAACTGAAGTGAGCACTAATATATATATTATGAGTGCAAGCCAAAAAATTACATACTATATACGAATAAGGCTGCACATCAAACCTAGATAATAGTATAATGCCTCAAGCATATGGACAAATATTGGAATATACAATGAAAAATGCTACTTGCTAATTTGAACATGTGAATAATGAATTGCATACCTGCCATGAATATTAGGAAAAAGGAGATATTTAGCAATCGCATTGATCAATGTAACTGAGCCCCAAGGCCTCGTCAAGGCATATCTCTATATTGGGGTCCCTAGCTCTGTGACCCTAACTGTGTGTCATCTCATTGCAATTAAAAACTGCTATGGGTGGAGAGGGGTAACTAAGGACTTTCTTATATAGGAGATGGAAAAAACATGGCCTTGGGGCTCAGTTACATTGATCAATGCGATTGCTAAATATCTCCTTTTTCCTAATATTCATGGCAGGTATGCAATTCATTATTCACATGTTCAAATTAGCAAGTAGCATTTTTCATTGTATATTCCAATATTTGTCCATATGCTTGAGGCATTATACTATTATCTAGGTTTGATGTGCAGCCTTATTCGTATATAGTATGTAATTTTTTGGCTTGCACTCATAATATATATATTAGTGCTCACTTCAGTTATCCTATTCAGTTTTTTGTAGTTTTTTTTCTGAATGTGAACACAGCTCCGCCCCTTTCGGCCATGTTTTTTCCATCTCCTATATAAGAAAGTCCTTAGTTACCCCTCTCCACCCATAGCAGTTTTTAATTGCAATGAGATGACACACAGTTAGGGTCACAGAGCTAGGGACCCCAATATAGAGATATGCCTTGACGAGGCCTTGGGGCTCAGTTACATTGATCAATGCGATTGCTAAATATCTCCTTTTTCCTAATATTCATGGCAGGTATGCAATTCATTATTCACATGTTCAAATTAGCAAGTAGCATTTTTCATTGTATATTCCAATATTTGTCCATATGCTTGAGGCATTATACTATTATCTAGGTTTGATGTGCAGCCTTATTCGTATATAGTATGTAATTTTTTGGCTTGCACTCATAATATATATATTAGTGCTCACTTCAGTTATCCTATTCAGTTATATGTAGTTTTTTTTTCTGAATGTGAACACAGCTCCGCCCCTTTCGACCATGTTTTTTCCATCTCCTATATAAGAAAGTCCTTAGTTACCCCTCTCCACCCATAGCAGTTTTTAATTGCAATGAGATGACACACAGTTAGGGTCACAGAGCTAGGGACCCCAATATAGAGATATGCCTTGACGAGGCCTTGGGGCTCAGTTACATTGATCAATGCGATTGCTAAATATCTCCTTTTTCCTAATATTCATGGCAGGTATGCAATTCATTATTCACATGTTCAAATTAGCAAGTAGCATTTTTCATTGTATATTCCAATATTTGTCCATATGCTTGAGGCATTATACTATTATCTAGGTTTGATGTGCAGCCTTATTCGTATATAGTATGTAATTTTTTGGCTTGCACTCATAATATATATATTAGTGCTCACTTCAGTTATCCTATTCAGTTATATGTAGTTTTTTTTCTGAATGTGAACACAGCTCCGCCCCTTTCGGCCATGTTTTTTCCATCTCCTATATAAGAAAGTCCTTAGTTACCCCTCTCCACCCATAGCAGTTTTTAATTGCAATGAGATGACACACAGTTAGGGTCACAGAGCTAGGGACCCCAATATAGAGATATGCCTTGACGAGGCCTTGGGGCTCAGTTACATTGATCAATGCGATTGCTAAATATCTCCTTTTTCCTAATATTCATGGCAGGTATGCAATTCATTATTCACATGTTCAAATTAGCAAGTAGCATTTTTCATTGTATATTCCAATATTTGTCCATATGCTTGAGGCATTATACTATTATCTAGGTTTGATGTGCAGCCTTATTCGTATATAGTATGTAATTTTTTGGCTTGCACTCATAATATATATATTAGTGCTCACTTCAGTTATCCTATTCAGTTATATGTAGTTTTTTTTCTGAATGTGAACACAGCTCCGCCCCTTTCGGCCATGTTTTTTCCATCTCCTATATAAGAAAGTCCTTAGTTACCCCTCTCCACCCATAGCAGTTTTTAATTGCAATGAGATGACACACAGTTAGGGTCACAGAGCTAGGGACCCCAATATAGAGATATGCCTTGACGAGGCCTTGGGGCTCAGTTACATTGATCAATGCGATTGCTAAATATCTCCTTTTTCCTAATATTCATGGCAGGTATGCAATTCATTATTCACATGTTCAAATTAGCAAGTAGCATTTTTCATTGTATATTCCAATATTTGTCCATATGCTTGAGGCATTATACTATTATCTAGGTTTGATGTGCAGCCTTATTCGTATATAGTATGTAATTTTTTGGCTTGCACTCATAATATATATATTAGTGCTCACTTCAGTTATCCTATTCAGTTATATGTAGTTTTTTTTTCTGAATGTGAACACAGCTCCGCCCCTTTCGGCCATGTTTTTTCCATCTCCTATATAAGAAAGTCCTTAGTTACCCCTCTCCACCCATAGCAGTTTTTAATTGCAATGAGATGACACACAGTTAGGGTCACAGAGCTAGGGACCCCAATATAGAGATATGCCTTGACGAGGCCTTGGGGCTCAGTTACATTGATCAATGCGATTGCTAAATATCTCCTTTTTCCTAATATTCATGGCAGGTATGCAATTCATTATTCACATGTTCAAATTAGCAAGTAGCATTTTTCATTGTATATTCCAATATTTGTCCATATGCTTGAGGCATTATACTATTATCTAGGTTTGATGTGCAGCCTTATTCGTATATAGTATGTAATTTTTTGGCTTGCACTCATAATATATATATATTAGTGCTCACTTCAGTTATCCTATTCAGTTATATGTAGTTTTTTTTCTGAATGTGAACACAGCTCCGCCCCTTTCGGCCATGTTTTTTCCATCTCCTATATAAGAAAGTCCTTAGTTACCCCTCTCCACCCATAGCAGTTTTTAATTGCAATGAGATGACACACAGTTAGGGTCACAGAGCTAGGGACCCCAATATAGAGATATGCCTTGACGAGGCCTTGGGGCTCAGTTACATTGATCAATGCGATTGCTAAATATCTCCTTTTTCCTAATATTCATGGCAGGTATGCAATTCATTATTCACATGTTCAAATTAGCAAGTAGCATTTTTCATTGTATATTCCAATATTTGTCCATATGCTTGAGGCATTATACTATTATCTAGGTTTGATGTGCAGCCTTATTCGTATATAGTATGTAATTTTTTGGCTTGCACTCATAATATATATATTAGTGCTCACTTCAGTTATCCTATTCAGTTATATGTAGTTTTTTTTCTGAATGTGAACACAGCTCCGCCCCTTTCGGCCATGTTTTTTCCATCTCCTATATAAGAAAGTCCTTAGTTACCCCTCTCCACCCATAGCAGTTTTTAATTGCAATGAGATGACACACAGTTAGGGTCACAGAGCTAGGGACCCCAATATAGAGATATGCCTTGACGAGGCCTTGGGGCTCAGTTACATTGATCAATGCGATTGCTAAATATCTCCTTTTTCCTAATATTCATGGCAGGTATGCAATTCATTATTCACATGTTCAAATTAGCAAGTAGCATTTTTCATTGTATATTCCAATATTTGTCCATATGCTTGAGGCATTATACTATTATCTAGGTTTGATGTGCAGCCTTATTCGTATATAGTATGTAATTTTTTGGCTTGCACTCATAATATATATATTAGTGCTCACTTCAGTTATCCTATTCAGTTATATGTAGTTTTTTTTTCTGAATGTGAACACAGCTCCGCCCCTTTCGGCCATGTTTTTTCCATCTCCTATATAAGAAAGTCCTCAGTTACCCCTCTCCACCCATAGCAGTTTTTAATTGCAATGAGATGACACACAGTTAGGGTCACAGAGCTAGGGACCCCAATATAGAGATATGCCTTGACGAGGCCTTGGGGCTCAGTTACATTGATCAATGCGATTGCTAAATATCTCCTTTTTCCTAATATTCATGGCAGGTATGCAATTCATTATTCACATGTTCAAATTAGCAAGTAGCATTTTTCATTGTATATTCCAATATTTGTCCATATGCTTGAGGCATTATACTATTATCTAGGTTTGATGTGCAGCCTTATTCGTATATAGTATGTAATTTTTTGGCTTGCACTCATAATATATATATTAGTGCTCACTTCAGTTATCCTATTCAGTTATATGTAGTTTTTTTTCTGAATGTGAACACAGCTCCGCCCCTTTCGGCCATGTTTTTTCCATCTCCTATATAAGAAAGTCCTTAGTTACCCCTCTCCACCCATAGCAGTTTTTAATTGCAATGAGATGACACACAGTTAGGGTCACAGAGCTAGGGACCCCAATATAGAGATATGCCTTGACGAGGCCTTGGGGCTCAGTTACATTGATCAATGCGATTGCTAAATATCTCCTTTTTCCTAATATTCATGGCAGGTATGCAATTCATTATTCACATGTTCAAATTAGCAAGTAGCATTTTTCATTGTATATTCCAATATTTGTCCATATGCTTGAGGCATTATACTATTATCTAGGTTTGATGTGCAGCCTTATTCGTATATAGTATGTAATTTTTTGGCTTGCACTCATAATATATATATTAGTGCTCACTTCAGTTATCCTATTCAGTTATATGTAGTTTTTTTTCTGAATGTGAACACAGCTCCGCCCCTTTCGGCCATGTTTTTTCCATCTCCTATATAAGAAAGTCCTTAGTTACCCCTCTCCACCCATAGCAGTTTTTAATTGCAATGAGATGACACACAGTTAGGGTCACAGAGCTAGGGACCCCAATATAGAGATATGCCTTGACGAGGCCTTGGGGCTCAGTTACATTGATCAATGCGATTGCTAAATATCTCCTTTTTCCTAATATTCATGGCAGGTATGCAATTCATTATTCACATGTTCAAATTAGCAAGTAGCATTTTTCATTGTATATTCCAATATTTGTCCATATGCTTGAGGCATTATACTATTATCTAGGTTTGATGTGCAGCCTTTGTCAGTGATCTGAGACTGGGACAGAGGTTCACCTTCCAATAAGACAATGACCCAAAGCATAGTGGTAATGCAACACTCAAGTGGTTTATGGGATAACTTTTAAATGTATTGTAGTGGCTTAGTGGCAAAGCCCAGATCTAAATTCAATTGACAATCTGTGGTCAGACTTGAAGATTACTAGTCAACACAGGAAACCATCTAATTTAAATGAGCTGTAGCAGTTTTGCCTTGAGGAATGGTCAAAATCCAATTGTCAAGATGTGGAAAGCTCATAGAGACTTATCGAGAGCAACTTGCAGCTGTAATTTCTATTAAAGGAGGTCTACAAATTACTGACTTTAGGGGGTGAATAGTTATGCACACTGAAGAGTTCAGTTATTTTGTCCTAATTGTTGTTTGCTTCATGATAAAAAGAAAACCAAATGTTCACAGTTGTAGGCATGTACTTTCACATGAACTGATGCAAACCCTAAAAAACCCTGTGATATTCCAGGTTGTGAGGTAGCACAACTAAAAAACTGTCAATGGTGGGTGAATACTTTTGCAAAGCACTGTACATTCCTGAGTATTAAGCGAATTTTGTGTTTCTGTTAACTTTTCCATATGAGTTTGAATAGTTTTCTCTCCTGGCAATCATTTCAGCAAACTCCTGTTTGTTTCTATCATGTGCAGGAATTTCCTGGCGTTTACCTGCCACCAACCCTTCATCTGCTGTAAGCATAACAAACTTTTTAATGAACTTGTTCACACTACAAATGCTGCTGCATCAGAATGTATCTTCTCTATGAAGATGCTTATCTATTTTTGCTGCCAGTTGCTATCCATTACTTGATTTACCCTCTAACTGCTGTAAGCTCAAATTATTTTCTCACCTTGTTTACTCTACAAATATTGCTGCAAGTAGTGAGCTAACTATAAATCTTCATTCCCTTTGTGCTCCACACATTACTCTGTATCTTCTGGTATCTCCTCATGCTTACTGTCCTGGTCCTCACTGTTCAAAATGCCATCTGACAAGACATGCCCACTATGCAATCACCTACGGTTTATGTTGTTCACCCTAACTTGTAGTTTAGAGAATCAACCATACTAGATTATCCCTTACCACAAATGTTGAGGTTGCAGGCTTCAATAAAATGGCGCCGGAGTTGGCGGTATATGCATGCGTTGACTCTAGCTCCATTTTATTGAAGAATTCTACTACTACATTAACATAGCACTGCACATGTGTAAGCCAAATGGTTCGATCCCCGCTTGCAAGAAAAGGACGAATTCAGAGTTATATAGTGAATATAATGAATGAATGAGTGTACTGGCAGATAACAGAAAACATCAGCATGAGGTGGGTGGTGCAGGTTACATCAGTAAATTGGCCGTGTGTGTGTGTGTGTGTGTGTGTGTGTGTATTAGCAGATAACAGAAAGCAGCAGCACACACCCTTGTGGTTGGCTCAGTGCTGTCAGTGATCTCGGCTAGCACCCGCACTGCTGTACCTACTTCAGCAGATCCTCCACCTCCAGCTGCAAGGGCCTTCTGCTCTGAGACACTACTACAAACAGCACTGTGCAGCCTCCATGGAAACCTCAGGCTCCCTGGTGCAAAATCCAAGCCCCTGCACAACAGCACACCAGTCAGCAGCCTCCTTATAGGTGCAACTATCTTCAGGTCATGTGATATCCACATGCTGATGAACTCCCTTACTATAACGCATTTGGTGTGGGTGGATGGTTCCCTTGCATCTCCTCTCCCTCACCATGATGCTAGAATAGAAGATTATTGGTTACACTTGATAAGGGTCTAGTTGTCCGTAGCAACCAATCAGAGCTCAGCTTTCACTTTACCTCAGCAGCTTCAATGCTGTAAACTGCATTCTGATTGCTATAGGCAACTGGAATGATATTTAGCAATTCTCTTAGGGGACTGAGAGATATACATATATATATATGTATATATATATAAATATATATACATATATAAAATGAGCTGCATCATACTGAGGTGCTGATATATATATATATATATATATATATATATATATATATATATATATATATATCAGCACCTCAGTATGATGCAGCTCATTTTATGTATATATATGTATATACATTTATATATATATATCTATAAATATAATTGCCTTATTCTGTCTGTCTGTCTGTCTGTCTGTCTGTCTGCCTTGCTCCAAAATTGTGTCCTTACGGTGACACAAAGCTGATTGGCCGCTGGGCTCGCCATGGCCCCGCCCCCCGCACGGATTGGCCGCTCACCCAGGCAACTCGCCCCTGCCCCGCCCCCCTCACGCAATGCACACTCGCTCTGGCCCCGCCCCCCGCACGCATTCCCCGAACCGACCGACACGGAGCCACGACTCCCAGGTGAGTACTGTACCCCCGGGAGCCCACATCAGCGTACGCCGCCAACCCAGCCGACACATACCCTCGCATTGCTGGGGTTGCCGCCGTATGCTGGTGTGGGCTCCCGTACGAGCGGGGGACGGGATACGCTGGTAACCATGGTAGCATAGTTACCAGCGCATCAAGGTCCTGCAGCGGCGGAACATATACACACGCACACACATAACAA
Organism: Anomaloglossus baeobatrachus; assembly: GCF_048569485.1. NCBI lineage: Eukaryota > Metazoa > Chordata > Amphibia > Anura > Aromobatidae > Anomaloglossus > Anomaloglossus baeobatrachus. The sequence goes on along the minus strand of NC_134353.1, from coordinate 137,918,069 downwards.
CACACACACACATCAGATCACGCTCACTCTCACACACACCTCACACACACATCACATCGCATCCACACACTCACAACATCCTGGGATATCGCTTGCTTCTCGGCGGCGATACTGTGCAGTGAACTTCTAGGACCTGCCGGAGGATCACATGGCCAGAAGCATGTGGTATCTCCGGATGTTGTGAGTGTGAGCGCGTATGTGCAATATTGTCAATGTGTGTGTGCGTGAGTGTATGCAATCGGGTGTGTGTGAGTGTATGCGATCGGGTGTGTGTGAGTGTATGCGATCGGGTGTGTGTGAGTGTATGTGATCGGGTGTGTGTGTGTGTGTATGCGATTGGATCTGTCTCGGCAGAGGAGCACGGCGTGCTGGAGGAGGCTGGGAGGAGAGAGGCTGATCCTGGGGAAGGCTGGGAGGAGGAGGCTGAGAGAAGAGAGGCTGTTGCTGGGGGAGGCTGAGGCTGGGGTAGGCTGGGAGGAGAGAGGCTGATGCTGGGGACAGAAAAGGCTGATGCTGGGAGGAGAGAGGCTGATGCTGGGAGGAGAGAGGCTGATGCTGGGAGGAGAGAGGCTGATCCTGGGGAAGGCTGGGAGGGGGAGGCTGAGAGAAGAGAGGCTGATGCTGGGGGATGCTGAGGCTGGGGTAGGCTGGGAGGAGAGAGGCTGATGCTACGGACAGAAAAGGCTGATGCTGGGAGGAGAGAGGCTGATGCTGGGAGGAGAGAGGCTGATGCTGGGAGGAGAGAGGCTGATGCTGGGAGGAGAGAGGCAGCATTGGGGGTTGGAGCACGATGGGGAGTGCGCAGCATGGGGGATGGAGCACGTTTGGGAGTGCACAGCATGGCGGATGGACCACGTTTGGGAGTGCGCAGCAGGGAGGATGGAGTAAGTTTGGGAGTGCGCAGCATGGCGGATGGACCACGTTTGGGAGTGCGCAGCATGGCGGATGGACCACGTTTGGGAGTGCGCGGCACGGTGGATGGACCACATTTGGGAGTGCGCAGCATGGCGGATGGAGCACGTTTGGGAGTGCGCAGCATGGCGGATGGGGCACGATGGGGAGTGCGCAGCATGGCAGATGGAGCACGTTTGGGAGTGCGCAGCAAGGCGGATGGAGCACGTTTGGGAGTGCGCAGCATGGGGGATGCAGCACGATGGGGAGTGCGCAGTATGGCGGATGGAGCACGTTTGGGAGTGCGCAGCATGGCGGATTGACCACGTTTGGGAGTGCGCAGCATGGCGGATGGAGCACGTTTGGGAGTGCGCAGCATGGCGGATGGAGCACATTGGGGAGTGCGCAGCATGGGGGATGGAGCACGATGGGGGGTGCACAGAATGGGGGATGGAGCACGATGGGAGGTGCACACCTCCCCCCAACACACACACACACACGCGCACTGCACAACACACACACACACACTGGGAACCACAAACACCGCCCTACACAGACACCCACACACACAGACAACGCTGCACACACACAACACCCAACACACAAACACCGCAGCATACATAAATATACGCACATACCACACAACACGCACATTGAACAAAACATACCTCCCCCCAAAACACACCACACAAACACAAACCGCGCAACACACACACACAACGCTACAAACACACAGCCCTACACAAACACTTGGTATGTACACACAACAACATCTATATATATATAGCAAAAATCATACATGAACTACACAATACGTAAATTCTAGAATACCCGATGCGTAGAATCGGGCCACCTTCTAGTGTATATATATATATATATATATATACTAGAAGGTGGCCCGATTCTACGCATCGGGTATTCTAGAATTTACGTATTGTGTAGTTCATGTATGATTTTTGTTATATATATAGATGTTGTTGTGTGTACTTACCAAGTGTTTGTGTAGGGCGCTGTACATGTTCTGGTTGTTGTCTGGGTGTGGCGGGGGGTGAGAGCGGTGTTGTATGTGTGTTGCGTTGTTTGTGGAGCGCTGTGTGTCTGTAGCGTTGTGTGTGTGTGTGTGTGTTGCGCGGTTTGTGTGTGTGTGGTCTGTTTTGGGGGGAGGTATGTTTTGTGCAATGTGTGTGTTGTGCGGTATGTGCGTATATTTATGTATACCGCAGTGTTTGTGTGTTGGGTGTTGTGTGTGTGCAGCGTTGTCTGTGTGTGTGGGTGTCTGTGTAGGGCGGTGTTTGTGGTTTCCAGTGTGTGTGTGGTGTGTTGTGCAGTGCGTGTGTTGCGTTGTTTGTGGAGCGCTGTGTGTCTGTAGCGTTGTGTGTGTGTGTTGCGCGGTTTGTGTGTGTGTGGTGTGTTTTGGGGGGAGGTATGTTTTGTGCAATGTGTGTGTTGTGCGGTATGTGCGTATATTTATGTATGCCGCGGTGTTTGTGTGTTGGGTGTTGTGTGTGTGCGGCGTTGTCTGTGTGTGTGGGTGTCTGTGTAGGGCGGTGTTTGTGGTTTCCAGTGTGTGTGTGTGTTGTGCAGTGCGCGTGTGTGTGTGTGTGTTGGGGGGAGGTGTGCACCCCTCATCGTGCTCCATCCCCCATGCTGCGCACTCCCCGTCGTGCTCCATCCGCCATGCTGCGCACTCACAAACGTGCTCCATCCGCCATGCTGCGCACTCCCTATCGTGCTCCATCCGCCATGCTGCGCACTCCCAAACGTGCTTCATCCGCCATGCTGCGCACTCCCAAACGTGGTCCATCCGCCATGCTGCGCACTCCCAAACGTGCTCCATCCACCATGCTGCGCACTCCCTATCGTGCTCCATCCGCCATGCTGCGCACTCCCAAACGTGCTTCATCCGCCATGCTGCGCACTCCCCATCGTGCTGCATCCCCCATGCTGCGCACTCCCAAATGTGCTCCATCCGCCAAGCTGCGCACTCCCAAACATGCTCCATCCGCCATGCTGCGCACTCCCTATCGTGCTCCATCCGCCATGCTGCGCACTCCCAAACGTGCTTCATCCGCCATGCTGCGCACTCCAAAATGTGCTCCATCCGCCATGCTGCGCACCCCCCATCGTGCTCCATCCGCCATGCTGCGCACTCCCAAACGTGCTCCATCCGCCATGCTGCGCACTCCCAAATGTGCTCCATCCGCCATGCTGCGCACTCCCAAACGTGCTCCATCCGCCATGCTGCGCACTCCCAAACAAGCTGCATCCGCCATGCTGCGCACTCCCAAATGTGCTCCATCCACCATGCTGCGCAATCCCAAACGTGCTCCATCTGCCATGCTGCGCACTCCCAAACGTGGTCCATCCACCATGCTGCGCACTCACAAACGTGCTCCATCCGCCATACTGCGCACTCCCAAACGTGCTCCATCCGCCATGCTGCGCACTCCCAAACATGCTCCATCCGCCATGCTGCGCACTCCCAAACGTGGTCCATCCACCATGCTGCGCACTCACAAACGTGGTCCATCTGCCATGCTGCGCACTCCCCAACGTGCTCCATCCGCCATACTGCGCACTCCCAAACATGCTCCATCTGCCATGCTGCACACTCCCAAACGTGCTCCATCCGCCATGCTGTGCACTCCCAAACGTGCTCCATCCGCCATGCTGCGCACTCCCAAACGTGCTCCATCCGCCATGCTGCGCACTCCCAAACGTGGTCCATCCACCATGCTGCGCACTCACAAACGTGCTCCATCCACCATGCTGCACACTCCCCAACGTGCTCCATCCGCCATACTGCGCATTCCCAAACGTGCTCCATCCGCCATGCTGCGCACTCCCAAACGTGCTCCATCCGCCATGCTGCGCACTCCAAAACGTGCTCCATCTGCCATGCTGCGCACTCCCAAACGTGCTCTATCCGCCATGCTGCGCACTCCCAAACGTGCTCCATCCGCCATGCTGCGCACTCCCCAACGTGGTCCATCCACCATGCTGCGCACTCACAAACGTGCTCCATCCGCCATGCTGCGCACTCCCCAACGTGCTCCATCCACCATACTGCGCACTCCCAAACGTGCTCCATCCGCCATGCTGCACACTCCCAAACGTGCTCCATCCGCCATGCTGCGCACTCCCAAACGTGCTCCATCCGCCATGCTGCGCACTCCCAAACATGCTCCATCCGCCATGCTGCGCACTCCCAAACGTGCTCCATCCGCCATGCTGTGCACTCCCAAACATGGTCCATCCACCATGCTGCGCACTCCCAAACGTGCTCCATCCGCCATGCTGCACACTCCCAAACGTGCTCCATCTGCCATGCTGTGCAGTCCCAAACGTGCTCCATCCGCCATGCTGCGCACTCCCAAACATGGTCCATCTGCCATGCTGCGCACTCCCAAATGTGCTCCATCCCCCATGCTGCGCACTCCCAAATGTGGTCCATCCGCCATGCTGCGCACTCCCAAACGTGCTCCATCCCCCATGCTGCGCACTCCCCATCGTGCTCCATCCCCCATGCTGCGCACCCCCCATCGTGCTCCATCCCCCATGCTGCACCAGCATCAGCCTCTCTGCCCGCAGCATCAGCCTCTCTGCCCGCAGCATCAGCCTCTCTCCTCCCAGCATCAGCCTTTTCTGTCCGTAGCATCAGCCTCTCTCCTCCCAGCCTACCCCAGCCTCAGCCTCCCCCAGCATCAGCCTCTCTTCTCTCAGCCTCCCCCTCCCAGCCTTCCCCAGGATCAGCCTCTGTCCTCCCAGCATCAGCCTCTCTCCTCCCAGCATCAGCCTTTTCTGTCCCCAGCATCAGCCTCTCTCCTCCCAGTCTTCCCCAGCCTCAGCCTCCCCCAGCATCAGCCTCTCTTCTCTCAGCCTCCTCCTCCCAGCCTTCCCCAGGATCAGCCTCTCTCCTCCCAGCCTCCTCCAGCACGCCGTGCTCCTCTGCCGACACAGATCCGATCGCTCGCACACAAACACACACACACACACACCCGATCGCATACACTCACACACACCCGATCGCATACACTCACACACACCCGATCGCATACACTCACAGACACCCGATTGTATACACTCACGCACACACACATTGACGATATTGCACATACGCGCTCACACTCACAACATCCGGAGATACCACATGCTTCTGGCCATGTGATCCTCCGGCAGGTCCTGGAAGTTCACTGCACAGTATCGCCGCCGAGAAGCAAGCAATATCCCAGGATGTTGTGAGTGTGTGGATGCGATGTGATGTGTGTGTGAGGTGTGTGTGAGAGTGAGTGTGAACTGATGTGTGTGTGTGCGTGCGTGTGTGTATGTTCCGCCGCTGCAAGACCTTGATGCTCTGGTAACTATGCTACCATGGTTACCAGCGTATCCCGTCCCCCGCTCGCACGGGAGCCCACACCAGCATACGGCGGCAACCCCAGCAATGCGAGGGTATGTGTCGGCTGGGTTGGCGGCGTACGCTGATGTGGGCTCCCGGGGGTACAGTACTCACCTGGGAGTCGTGGCTCCGTGTCGGTCGGTTCGGGGAATGCGTGCGGGGGGGCGGGGCCAGAGCGAGTGTGCATTGCGTGAGGGGGGCGGGGCAGGGGCGAGTTGCCTGGGTGAGCGGCCAATCCGTGCAGGGGGCGGGGCCATGGCGAGCCCAGCGGACAATCAGCTTTGTGTCACCGTAAGGACACAATTTTGGAGCAAGGCAGACAGACAGACAGACAGACAGAATAAGGCAATTATATATATAGATATATATATATATATAAATGTATATACATATATATACATAAAATGAGCTGCATCATACTGAGGTGCTGATATATATATATATATATATATATAACTAAGTGGCATCCTAAACGTGGCTATTGGACTTCTGTATAGTCCCACTAGTGCAAAGATATTTGCAGCACGTCTGCCTGCATTGCACACTCAAACTCATTGTTACTAAGCCATTATACTAGCAAACACTCAGTGAACCTAGTGGCACCCTAAACGTGGCTGTTGGACTTCTGTATAGTCCCATTAGTGCACAGATATTTGCAGCACGTCTGCCTGCATTGCACACTCAAACTCATTGTTACTAAGCCATTATACTAGCAAACACTCAGTGAACCTAGTCGCATCCTAAACGTGGCTGTTGGACTTCTGTATCGTCCCACTAGTGCAAAGATATTTGCAGCACGTCTGCCTGCATTGCACACTCAAACTCATTGTTACTAAGCCATTATACTAGCAAATACTCATTGAACCTAGAGGCATCCTAAACGTGGCTATTGGACTTCTGTATCGTCCCACTAGTGCAAAGATATTTGCAGCACGTCTGCCTGCATTGCACACTCAAAGTCATTGTTACTAAGCCATTATACTAGCAAACACTCAGTGAACCTAGTAGCATCCTAAACGTGGCTATTAGAGTTCTGTATAGTCCCACTAGTGCAAAGATATTTGCAGCACGTATGCCTGCATTGCACACTCAAACTCATTGTTACTAAGCAATTATACTAGCAAACACTCAGTGAACCTAGTGGCATCCTAAACGAGGCTATTGGACTTCTGTATAGTCGCACTAGTGCAAAGATATTTGCAGCACGTCTGCCTGCATTGCACACTCAAACTCATTGTTACTAAGCCATTATACTAGCAAACACTCAGTGAACCTAGTGGCATCCTAAACGTGGCTGTTGGACTTCTGTATAGTCCCAGTAGTGCACAGATATTTGCAGCACGTCTGCCTGCATTGCACACTCAAACTCATTGTTTCTAAGCCATTATACTAGCAAACATTCAGTGAACCTAGTGGCATCCTAAACGTGGCTGTTGGACTTCTGTATAGTCCCAGTAGTGCAAAGATATTTGCAGCACGTCTGCCTGCATTGCACACTCAAACTCATTGTTACTAAGCCATTATACTAGCAAACACTCAGTGAACTTAGTGGCACCCTAAACGTGGCTTTTGGACTTCTGTATAGTCCCAGTAGTGCACAGATATTTGCAGCACGTCTGCCTGCATTGCACACTCAAACTCATTGTTACTAAGCCATTATACTAGCAAACACTCAGTGAACCTAGTGGCATCCTAAACGTGGCTGTTGGACTTCTGTATAGTCCCACTAGTGCAAAGATATTTGCAGCACGTCTGCCTGCATTGCACACTCAAATACATTGTTACTAAGCCATTATACTAGCAAATACTCAGTGAACCTAGAGGCATCCTAAACGTGGCTATTGGACTTCTGTATAGTCACACTAGTGCAAAGATATTTGCAGCACGTCTGCCTGAATTGCACACTCAAAGTCATTGTTACTAAGCCATTATACTAGCAAACACTCAGTGAACCTAGTGGCATCCTAAACGTGGCTGATGGACTTCTGTATCGTCCCACTAGTGCAAAGATATTTGCAGCACGTCTGCCTGCATTGCACACTCAAACTCATTGTTACTAAGCCATTATACTAGCAAACACTCTGTGAACCTAGTGGCATCCTAAACGTGGCTGTTGGACTTCTGTATCGTCCCACTAGTGCAAAGATATTTGCAGCACGTCTGCCTGCATTGCACACTCAAACTCATTGTTACTAAGCCATTATACTAGCAAACACTCAGTGAACCTAGTGGCATCCTAAACATGGCTGTTGGACTTCTGTATCGTCCCACTAGTGCAAAGATATTTGCAGCACGTCTGCCTGCATTGCACACTCAAACTCATTGTTACTAAGCCATTATACTAGCAAACACTCAGTGAACCTAGTGGCACCCTAAACGTGGCTGTTGGACTTCTGTATAGTCCCATTAGTGCACAGATATTTGCAGCACGTCTGCCTGCATTGCACACTCAAACTCATTGTTACTAAGCCATTATACTAGCAAACACTCAGTGAACCTAGTCGCATCCTAAACGTGGCTGTTGGACTTCTGTATCGTCCCACTAGTGCAAAGATATTTGCAGCACGTCTGCCTGCATTGCACACTCAAACTCATTGTTACTAAGCCATTATACTAGCAAATACTCAGTGAACCTAGAGGCATCCTAAACGTGGCTATTGGACTTCTGTATCGTCCCACTAGTGCAAAGATATTTGCAGCACATCTGCCTGCATTGCACACTCAAAGTCATTGTTACTAAGCCATTATACTAGCAAACACTCAGTGAACCTAGTGGCATCCTAAACGTGGCTGTTGGACTTTTGTATCGTCCCACTAGTGCAAAGATATTTGCAGCATGTCTGCCTGCATTGCACACTCAAACTCATTGTTACTATGCCATTATACTAGCAAACACTCAGTGAACCTAGTGGCATCCTAAACGTGGCTATTAGAGTTCTGTATAGTCCCACTAGTGCAAAGATATTTGCATCACGTCTGCCTGCATTGCACACTCAAACTCATTGTTACTAAGCTATTATTCTAGCAAACACTCAGTGAACCTAGTGGCATCCTAAACGTGGCTATTGGACTTCTGTATAGTCCCACTAGTGCAAAGATATTTGCAGCACGTATGCCTGCATTGCACACTCAAACTCATTGTTACTAAGCAATTATACTAGCAAACACTCAGTGAACCTAGTGGCATCCTAAACGTGGCTATTGGACTTCTGTATAGTCGCACTAGTGCAAAGATATTTGCAGCACGTCTGCCTGCATTGCACACTCAAACTCATTGTTACTAAGCCATTATACTAGCAAACACTCAGTGAACCTAGTGGCATCCTAAACGTGGCTGTTGGACTTCTGTATAGTCCCAGTAGTGCACAGATATTTGCAGCACGTCTGCCTGCATTGCACACTCAAACTCATTGTTTCTAAGCCATTATACTAGCAAACATTCAGTGAACCTAGTGGCATCCTAAACGTGGCTGTTGGACTTCTGTATAGTCCCAGTAGTGCAAAGATATTTGCAGCACGTCTGCCTGCATTGCACACTCAAACTCATTGTTACTAAGCCATTATACTAGCAAACACTCAGTGAACTTAGTGGCACCCTAAACGTGGCTTTTGGACTTCTGTATAGTCCCAGTAGTGCACAGATATTTGCAGCACGTCTGCCTGCATTGCACACTCAAACTCATTGTTACTAAGCCATTATACTAGCAAACACTCAGTGAACCTAGTGGCATCCTAAACGTGGCTGTTGGACTTCTGTATAGTCCCACTAGTGCAAAGATATTTGCAGCACGTCTGCCTGCATTGCACACTCAAATACATTGTTACTAAGCCATTATACTAGCAAATACTCAGTGAACCTAGAGGCATCCTAAACGTGGCTATTGGACTTCTGTATAGTCACACTAGTGCAAAGATATTTGCAGCACGTCTGCCTGAATTGCACACTCAAAGTCATTGTTACTAAGCCATTATACTAGCAAACACTCAGTGAACCTAGTGGCATCCTAAACGTGGCTGATGGACTTCTGTATCGTCCCACTAGTGCAAAGATATTTGCAGCACGTCTGCCTGCATTGCACACTCAAACTCATTGTTACTATGCCATTATACTAGCAAACACTCAGTGAACCTAGTGGCATCCTAAACGTGGCTATTAGACTTCTGTATAGTCCCAGTAGTGCAAAGATATTTGCATCACGTCTGCCTGCATTGCACACTCAAACTCATTGTTACTAAGCCATTATACTAGCAAACACTCTGTGAACCTAGTGGCATCCTAAACGTGGCTGTTGGACTTCTGTATCGTCCCACTAGTGCAAAGATATTTGCAGCACGTCTGCCTGCATTGCACACTCAAACTCATTGTTACTAATACATTATAATACCAAAAATTGAGTAAACTTAGTGGCATACAAGAAGTGGCTGTTGTACTCCATTAGTGTCCCACTGGTGCCAAGCTATGTGCAGCACCTCCGCATGACACCCTCCTTCTCTGTTTTTAATAAGCTATAATAATAGCAAAAAAATGCTGCCATTTAGTGGCATACAAGAACTGGCTGTTGTATTTCATTATTGTCCCACTGGTGCCAAGCTATTTCTAGCACCTCTGCATGACACCCTCCTGCTCTGTTTTTAATAAGCTATAATGATAGCAAAAAATACTGCAACTTAGTGGCATACAAAAAATGGCTGTAGGACTCCTTTATTGTGCCACTTGTGCCAAGCAATCTCAAGCACCTCTGCATTCTACCCTCATGCACATTTTGCTATGCTAATTTTATAGCAAACTCAGCGAATTCCTTGCTGCATTTGATCATTAGGAGGGATAGAAAGTGAGGCTTCTTTTACTGTCCTGGTACCCACAGAACACGGCCACTGTACCCATCTGTCCACTTTTGCCACGCTATTTAATTTGCCCAAAGAGCTGACTCTTTTTCTGCCATCCTAAAATTGTCTGGTATACTAAGTTAGTGTTCCTTTGCTGCCAAGCAAGGTACAACACATGTGCATTCTACACTCCTTTCCATTTCTGGAATGCAATTATTAACTGCAGGTAGTCCAGGCAATCTGTGACGAAGGTGCAGGCGTGGATATAATGTAGCCTGCATCCAATGATGGTTCTCTCGATGTCTGACAGTTTAACAATACCTTCTGTTTCCGCTTCCAAAACAAGTGATGACCTGCCAATCACACTCCCTGTTGCGGGTAAAGGAGTGGAAGTTCAGTGTGAAAAACCATGTGTGACTGCTGTCCGCACAGTCACAGAGGATGAAGAGCACGCAGATGCACTTGATGGGGCAGGCGGTGGTTGCACAGGCACGCTAGGCCGCATTGTAGCACAGTGAAATTCACATTGCGACTTATGCTTCATTTTAAGTCGTGTACAGGGTGGGCTCCCCAGTATGCAGCAAAACCAGGCAACAGGAAAAGGACTCTAGGCAGTTGGGTTGATAAATGATTGTTTAACTTTACCAAAACAAACAATAAGAACCATGCATACAATTTAAATAATTGAACAATCTATTCTGTTGCCTACTACCTGCTAATCCCTCTGTGTAGCAGTAATTGTGTGTTTGTGCGTGTGTGTGTGTGTGTGTGTGTGTGTGTGTGTGTGTGTGCGAACACGACTTACCAGTGGCGCATCACAAGAGCTTCCAAGTTATCTACCTAAACATAGACAAAACACATTACCCCCCCTGAATACCCTTGTTAGCTGAAGCCTCACAGATAATGCAGATGATAACAGTGTGAATGCAAGCCACACAGCTCTGCAACACAGTCATGGAAATCTTGAAAAGCAACAGTCAATGCAAACATGTGTTGCTGTCCCTCTATGATTTAAACTGTACGTGACAATTTGACAGTGCAGAGGCAGCAAGTCTTATTGTCTATATAGTCGGCCTACCCAGAACAGATATGTGTTTTGCTAATAAAACAAAGTGTTGCGTGCCCGCATTATTGTCTGGGCACAGCCTACCGTACCCGGGTACTGTGATGTCCAGTTGCCAGAAATACAGACTTTACGCTCCTCTCACGGTAAACAGTATAGACAGCACCGTAAGAATGTTGGTCTGTGGCACAGGATGCTGCTCACTGACGTTACAGTGCTCATCATCAAAGTACAACACAACTCCCCTCACAATTGAACGAACTGTTTCCGCGGTGGCTCCTTGCTGTAACACACACCTTTAGCTTTTCCTTCTGTTCATAGACAGCATCTCCAAGTCCACACCCGAAGAGCAATTTTATATTGCTATAGTGACCAAAGGCAGATCCAAAAAAACAGCAGCCCCTTGTGTGTAGTCTGCAACAATGCATGCAATGAACGGCAAATAAGCATATTGTGTTGACAGTTGCTAAAGCTGAGCAATACACCTTCACGCTGTCAATTCATATCCATGTGATACTTCATCGAGGAAGTACTCAAAAGTGTGAGTTTTTGCCTTCTACTTACAGATTGTTGACAAATCTTACAGATTCCATGACTTGGGTGATCCTTTGCGATGTCCAAAAATTCACAGGCTAGGAAAGGCTTACAGCCCATGCGACCTGCATAGCCAACACGACTTCTGCTCAGAGTCAAAGTTGTGGTCCAGGATTCAGTTGTTGACGTGCTTCCAGTACTTTGTCTCTGGCCAGGAAGACGCAACGTAACCTCGTCGTCAGTAGCATCCTCCTCCACCTCCTCTGTTGACCTCATCGACTGGCTGACTTTGGTTTGACAGTAAGTGTGGTCTCCAACCTCATCAATAACCCTGTGTGTTTTCATTCCCCTCGTCCTGAGTCCTCCGAGACAACCTCTTCCTGCCCTGACCGAATAGTAAAGTTGTCCTTCCAATCAGGTATCTGTGCTCCTCATCATGTTCCCCATTGTCTCCACCAGGAGGAGTTACTTTTTGGAAATGAGGGTGTAGATTAGGCTCAGCACCTTCTTCATCAGGGCCTGGATCCCACTCACAAAGCTTCTGGCCATCTGCACAGATCATTTCCCCTGTCTCATGGAACTCGCTACCTCAACACGTCAGATTATCTGCTACACCCGCAAGCTTCAAACTGAATCTGAAAACTCATCTGTTCAGAAATGACTATAACCTTCAATGACACCACCACCATACGTACTTGGCGCTCAACCTAAACCACTCCTACTGTCTCCTCCCAAAAATCCGTTAGAATGTAATCCCGCAAGGGCAGGGCCCTCTTCCCTCTGTACCAGTCTGTCTATAGTTACTTGTTTATGTATTCTGTATGTAACCCCCTTCTCATGTACAGCACCATGGAATCAATGGTGCTCTATAAATCAATAATAATAAAAATAATAATAACTTCCTTGTCTGTACTCATTGCAGCTTTGGAGCAGACCTCTGATTCCCAGGCTATAGTGCGACTGAACAGCTATGCAAACTCAACCATCTCTGTCACCCCATACTCAGGAGGGCTGGTGGAAACTTGAGAGCTGTTAGGAAGCAAGTGCAATTGGATTGACACCACGTAGGAATGGAGTATTTGGGATCTTGAAATTGGGGTTGAGGAGAGGCCACTTTATGGAGCACTTCAGATCCATTGAAGCAGCTGCTGTTTTGGCCTCATCTACATTTGTTAGCGATGGTTGTGTCCATGAAAAAAGGATCATATCAGATTATCCATGGGAAGAAATACACCTGTTCTTTTGGATGGTATTTGTTGTTACAAAACGGTGACGCCTTAAACGCAAGCAGCCTGCTGCGGTTTCAGTTGCGCCCAGGAAACAGCTGCCATTTGTCACGCTCCCCGGGTCCTCTGCTCCGCTCCCCGGGTCCCCTGCTCCGTTCCCCGGGTCCTCTGCTCTGCTCCCTGGCTCACCTGCCACGCTCCCCGCTCTCCAGCCTCCGGTGCCCGTACTTCCCAGGCCCCCTGGTCTCCGCTCCCGGCGCCCGACGGCTTCCCAGTCCCTGGCCGGCTCCCCTGCGTCCTCCTCTCAGCTTCCTGCCCTGGCTTCTGGCACCCGGGCCGCGCGCATGCGCATTAGGGCGCGCGCGCGGTCACTGACCCTTTCTTAAAGGGCCAGTGTCAACTAACAGGAAATGATGCACACAGGTACAGGGTATATAGGGGGTTAATGTCCAAGGGAGCGGGGCCTGTTCTTCGTGTTTTCCCAAGCTAGGAGTCAGGTCTCCTTGTGTTCTGTGAGATACTTACCTCTCTGTCTTCTAGAGCCGATCCTGCATCGCCATCAGGTCCTGCGGTACCTCGAACCCTGAACGCTGCCCATCTGCCATCCTGACAGTCCGTACCATCTCGGATCCCTGCGGTGACCCGTCATCTCGCTCCAACGGTTCCGGACCCCGCCTGACACCATCACGGCTTCCGAACCTGAGCTCCGTCACCCGGACCACCATCAGTGACCTCGTGGTCCCAGGGACTTCTCCATTTTCTCCCAGTGCACGGACTGTCCTGCTACCTACAGTGCTCCGGCTACCGGACTCCTTTCCCTCATCCGGGAGTTCGGCCCAGTGGATCCACCTCCAGGGTCTACCCGTCCATCTGGCCCTAACAGTAAGAACAGGCCATGGATCCCGCCGAAGCACTAGCGGCCTTGCATGAGGAACTCCAACGCCAGCGTGAAGTCCAGACCCGCATGCTGAACTTTATGACTTCCGTGGACACCCGCCTGACCACGCTACAAGCGGCAGTCACGTCTTCAAGATCCCGAGCCTCCACTAGTCAAGCCACGACCCCCGCTCCCGTGGCTGCCTCTTCGGATGCTTCCAGACTGCGTTTGGCCTCACCACCCCGGTACGCCGGAGATCCCAAGACCTGCAGGGGGTTTATAAACCAATGCTCCCTCCATTTCACGCAGCTGCCACATCTGTTTGCCTCCGACCAAGCCAAGGTCGCCTTCATCATGTCTCACCTAGAGGGCGAGGCACTGGCGTGGATGAACCCCTTGTGGGAGAAGGAGGAACCTATGACCAAGAACCTCCAGGAGTTCCTGCAGGCCTTTCGCAGCACCTTTGACGAACCCGGACGCGCCTCCGCGTCTGCGTCATCACTTCTCCGGTTACGTCAGGGAACACTGACGGTGGGTCAATACGCCATCCGTTTCCGCACCTTGGCTTCAGAACTCGGGTGGAATAACGAGGCCCTAACCGCCGCCTTCTGGGAAGGACTATCGGGTCGAATCAAAGATGAGCTGGCTGGACGTGATGTACCGTCCACCCTGGACGCCCTGATTACCCTAGCGACTCGAGTGGACATACGCTTTCAGGAGCGGTCCAAAGAGGTATCCCGTGAGAGACGTCCGGTACGGCATTCCTCTCCTCCACAGAAGCCCGCCGTACTCCAGTCAATGGCCTCTGGTGTCTCCGTCCATGAGCCCATGCAGATCGACCGTGTGCGACAGTCTGAACAACGTCGAGCAGAGCGGCTCGCCAAGGGTCTCTGCTTTTACTGCGGAGAGGGCACACACCTGCTACGCGCCTGTCCAGAGAGGCCGGGAAACTCCAAAGCCTAGGGTTGGTAGGAGAGGCCACCCTAGGTGCTGGGACTCTCTCAGACCCAGTAACATGGACTGTGCAAGTGACAACGGGAGAGACGCGGTTTACGGCTGAGGCGTACCTCGATTCTGGGGCAGCAGGCAATTTCATCCAGCAGGCCACTGTGGACAAGTACCAGGTGCCTGTTACTCCACTCGACAAACCCCTCGTGATAGCCTCTGTGGATGGGAGACCTCTCTCTGACACCATCTCCTGGATCACCAAGCCGCTTGAACTGCGTATCGGTGCTCTGCACACCGAGAACATCGCTCTCTACGTCCTCCCACATATGTCACATCATATCCTGCTGGGCCTTCCCTGGTTGCGGACACACGAGCCTTCAGTCAGCTGGGGCACTGGCGATATCACTCGATGGGGGTCTTCTTGCCATGAGACGTGTCTGAAGACCATACAACCCATCCGGCGACCTCCGGTTCCCGAGTCCCTACCGGGACTGCCCTCAGCCTATTGGTCCTTCGTGGACGTCTTTGATAAGAAGGAGTCCGAAGTACTTCCGCCACATCGTCCTTACGATTGTGCCATTGACCTGCTCCCGGGAACTACACCACCTCGAGGATGGATATATCCACTGTCTCCAGCCGAAACAAGGGCCATGTCTACGTACATCACAGAGAGCCTGGCTAAGGGATTTATCCGGAGATCCTCCTCTCCTGCTGGAGCAGGCTTCTTCTTCGTAAAGAAGAAAGAGGGTGACCTACGCCCATGTATAGACTACCGGGGATTGAACCTAATCACCGTGAAAAACAAGTACCCCCTGCCGCTCATCCCCGAATTGTTTGATCGGCTCAGAGGAGCTCGTGTGTTCACCAAGTTGGATCTTCGGGGTGCCTACAACCTGGTCCGTATCCGCTCAGGGGATGAATGGAAGACCGCGTTCAACACTCGCGATGGGCACTATGAATACTGCGTGATGCCCTTCGGCCTGTGTAACGCACCAGCAGTCTTCCAAGAATTAGTGAACGATGTATTTCGGGACCTTCTCTACGTCTGTGTGGTGGTATATCTGGATGACATCCTTGTCTTCTCTCCGGACCTCCAGACCCACCGAGAGAACGTGCAATTGGTTCTACAAAGACTGAGAGAGAATCGTCTGTACGCCAAGTACGAGAAGTGCGTCTTCGAACAGTCCTCTCTCCCCTTCCTGGGGTACCTCATCACCGATACCGGACTGCAGATGGATCCAAAGAAGGTCTCCTCCATTCTCAACTGGCCTCCTCCTTCTGGACTGAAGGCAATCCAACGCTTTCTGGGATTCGCTAACTATTACCGCCAGTTCATTTCTCACTTCTCGGCTCTGACTGCTCCTCTCTCCGCCTTGACCAAGAAGGGGGCTAATCCAAAGGACTGGTCACCTGCGGCCGACGCCGCGTTTTGCGCTCTAAAGCGAGCCTTTGCCTCCTCTCCTGTACTCCACCGTCCAGAGTTAAACCGCCAGTTCACCTTGGAGGTAGATGCCTCCTCCTCGGGAGCCGGAGCAGTGCTCATGCAGAAGTCCTCCTCCGGGAAGATGGTGACGTGCGGTTTCTTCTCCAAGAGCTTCTCCGCGCCTGAACGCAATTACACCATCGGTGACCGAGAGCTATTGGCGGTCAAACTGGCTCTGGAGGAATGGCGCTATCTTCTGGAAGGAGCAGTGTACCCTGTCATTGTTTACACGGACCACAAAAACCTGGAATACCTGCGGACTGCTCAGCGACTGAACCCACGGCAAGCCAGGTGGTCCTTGTTCTTTGCCCGGTTCGACTTCCAGCTTAATTTCCGACCCGCGAACAAGAATGTACGCGCTGATGCCTTGTCTAGGTCTTTCGTGCCCGTGGAACAGGAGGAAGAGACATCTCAACCCATCATCTGTCCAAGTAAGATTATTCCGGTGGCTCCTGTCACCCTGGCCCAGATACCGCCCGGGAAGACCTATGTCTCTGAGACTGACAGGCAAAAAGTGTTACACTGGGGCCATGCCACGAAAACAGCCGGTCATGCAGGTCAGAAGAAAACATGGAGCGCTATTGTACGTCATTACTGGTGGCCATCCCTTCGCACGGATGTCGCCTCTTTTGTCTCTGCCTGCTCCTCCTGTGCCAGTAACAAGACACCCAAACACCTGCCATACGGCCGTCTTCTGCCTCTGCCCATACCCTCAGTTCCCTGGCAACACATAGCGATGGACTTTATTACGGACTTGCCATTGTCCTCCGGACACACAGTCATATGGGTCGTGGTGGATCGGTTCTCTAAAATGGCCCATTTCGTTCCTATGGCTGGACTGCCCTCTGCTCAGGAACTCGCGGACGCCTATATACATCACATCTTCCGCTTGCATGGCTTTCCATCACACATAGTGTCCGACAGAGGAACTCAGTTCACCTCACGCTTCTGGAGGGCTCTCTGCAAACATCTGGGAGTGACTCTGGACTTTTCTTCGGCCTACCACCCTCAGTCGAACGGCCAAGTGGAACGGGTCAATCAGATATTGACCTCTTTCTTACGTCACTACGTGAACGCCCATCATGACGATTGGTCCACGCTTCTTCCTTGGGCTGAATTCTCCCATAATCACCACGTCAGTGAGTCCTCCTCCAGTTCTCCCTTCCATGTCGTCTACGGACTTCAGCCGTCTGTCCCATTGCCTGTATCCTCATCCTCGGACATCCCTGCTGCTGATGCAGTACTCCGTGACTTTACAACCATTTGGGACTCAGTTAAGGCGTCCCTTGCACGGGCAACCCTGCGGATGAAGAGACACGCGGACAAGAGACGCCTGGATCCTCCGTGTTTCTCTCCGGGAGATCTCGTCTGGCTTGCTTCCAAGTACATCCGACTGAAGATACCATCCTACAAGCTGGGACCTCGCTACATCGGACCGTTTAAAGTCCTCGGCAAGATCAATGAGGTCTCCTACAAACTGCAGCTCCCGGCCACGATGAGAATACCCAACTCCTTCCACGTCTCTCTGCTCAAGCCGGTTGTCCTTGGTCCCTTCTCCGCTGCCGCCAGTCCGGCTCCTCCTCCTATTGCTTAGGACGACATCTATGCGGTAAGAGATATCGTGGCCATGAAGACCGTACGTGGTCGGCAGTTCTTCCTGGTGGACTGGGAAGGGTATGGTCCTGAGGATAGGTCCTGGGAGCCCAGGGAGAACGTGGGCACTCCTCTGATCCGTGCCTTCCTGTCCCGGTTGCGGGGAGGGGGGCGTGGGGGGGGGGGGTACTGTCACGCTCCCCGGGTCCTCTGCTCCGCTCCCCGGGTCCCCTGCTCCGTTCCCCGGGTCCTCTGCTCCGCTCCCTGGCTCACCTGCCACGCTCCCCGCTCTCCAGCCTTCGGTGCCCGTACTTCCCAGGCCCCCTGGTCTCCGCTCCCGGCGCCCGACGGCTTCCCAGTCCCTGGCCGGCTCCCCTGCGTCCTCCTCTCAGCTTCCTGCCCTGGCTTCTGGCACCCGGGCCGCGCGCATGCGCATTAGGGCGTGCGCGCGGTCACTGACCCTTTCTTAAAGGGCCAGTGTCAACTAACAGGAAATGATGCACACAGGTACAGGGTATATAGGGGGTTAATGTCCAAGGGAGCGGGGCCTGTTCTTCGTGTTTTCCCAAGCTAGGAGTCAGGTCTCCTTGTGTTCTGTGAGATACTTACCTCTCTGTCTTCTAGAGCCGATCCTGCATCGCCATCCGGTCCTGCGGTACCTCGAACCCCGAACGCTGCCCATCTGCCATCCTGACAGTCCGTACCATCTCGGATCCCTGCGGTGACCCGTCATCTCGCTCCAACGGTTCCGGACCCCGCCTGACACCATCACGGCTTCCGAACCTGAGCTCCGTCACCCGGACCACCATCAGTGACCTCGTGGTCCCAGGGACTTCTCCATTTTCTCCCAGTGCACGGACTGTCCTGCTACCTACAGTGCTCCGGCTACCGGACTCCTTTCCCTCATCCGGGAGTTCGGCCCAGTGGATGCACCTCCAGGGTCTACCCGTCCATCTGGCCCTAACACCATTTAGGCCTGTGCCTCGGGTTGTCCAGCTGGCTGCTTTCTCCTCCACGTCTAAGTGTGGAGAGGCAGCTAGTGCGCATGCGTGTGCCGATTTACCCCAGCCGCAGCCTAACTCCAGTGTTTCGCCTAGTGAGTATGCTCAGCCTGACTGTGCCATTCCTGAGGCTAAGTCTTCATTTCGGGCTACAGCGCATGCTCCCACACTTAGTGCGAAAAGCCTCTTTGCACAGGTACTTGCACTCCGTGCCGGGTCTAAGTCCTGTGTTGTGCCTAGACACTATGCTAAAGCTGATAGTTTTTTTTCAGAGACTGTATTTCATGCAACTGACAATGGTCAGGCACTTACTGCATCAGAAACTAGGTCCGGTAATGAACTCTTTAGCCCTGATGTGGGGGACCCATTTAGACCACAGGGCATCAGGTGTCCTGACGATGTGGCCAGGCCAGTCCCAAATGGCTTGCAGAGGCCCGCCCCTATGACTTGTCACCTCATTATTGATGGTCAGACGATGACTGATGAGGTGTTTGGGTCATGACAGCCATGAGGTCATCATTGAAGTTGCGGTTCCAAATAGGACGCTAGTTATGCCACTCCTGACGTATCACTCTGCTTTTGTCTCCAGGAGGTGCATTGTGGTCCACCCTGGTTTGGGGCGGACCCAGGTTATAAAAGGGGCTGGAGACAACAAGGAGGTGCGCAGTCTTCTATTATGCTCCGAAAGAGCACACCTCCATGTGTTGAACCCATTGCGGCTTTAGGCCAGAGGTAGGCAGGGATAGGGCGTCGATGCAGGCCGCCACCACAGTTGGTAACGCAGAACGGTTAAGACCAGCTCCTGTCCTACAAGTCCTGCTTGTGCAGCTCAGTGGCATTAACAGGCCTGCTGCTGCTGATGCGCCTGCTGTCCACAGGTGTGGCCCCAATACACACGGTCAGCGTACTGAATGGCCCCTGTGATGTTAACAGGGAGTTCCTGGGCTGGGTGGGCGTGTGGACCCTGTGACGCTAACAGGGCTCCTAGTCTCAAGATCCGAGTGGCGTCTAACTTGGTTCAGGCTACTATTAGTTTCATAGCCACACAGCTCTGTATCCTCCACCGAACCTTCCAGTTGCCAATCTCTCCTTTTCCATCTGGGAGCACGGTGGACACTGACTGCTGATGGGGATATATACCTTTCTCTTTCTTTTCTTATTAATTTTTGTTATATAGCGGTAACATAGTATATACCACCTTATCCAAATCTGCTAGTCCAACCGTAACAGATGGTGTTTCTTCATCAAATGTTACTTTTGCTTAACCACCAAACCCACGGACCAAAATTTTTTTCCCCTTTCCAACACACCTGTTCCCCTTTCCACCAGCATCTGTCCTTTTTCAACTCATTTTCTATATGACCAAAAGTGCAACTCTGCAGGGACACCGTACTCAATGCCATCTTAGCACAGCAGCCAGCCCTCGGTCCCTCAGATGTGGACAAGTAAAAGACCATTTCCTCCTATCCATGACAAAGCGTTGAGATTCACTCTGTGCAGCACTGGTGTTTAGTGGAAAAGCAGATCGAAGATTGCGTATCACCTTCTGAAGATACTCCTGTACACGTGCGTCCCTTTCTATGGCAGGAATTATTTCGCCAAATTTTGACTTGTACCGGGGATCTAACAGTGTGGCAACCCAGTAGTTAGCATTACTTCGAATTCGTACAATCCGAGAGTCATGTTTTAGGTAGTGCAGCAAGAAGACGCTCATGTGTCTTGTGCATCCAGGAGGACCAAGTCCTTGGTGTGTTGGTGGCAGAGAGGTGAGAATCGTGCCTCCTTCCTCTGCCCTCTCCCCCCAACCTTGCACAACCGAAATGTGAGCAAGCTCTCACTCATCTGCTGAGTCTTCCATGCCCATCGCAAGTTCGTCCTCCATTTCTTCATGGCTCCTGCACCTTCCTCAACAATTTTTGCTGATACTATGCGCCCTTGTTAATCCCTATCCCCCACCATAACTGCTGCCTAGGTGCCGCTTACCGTATGGACCTTGTAGATCTTATTATTCCTTCTGCATATGACTCCTCCTGTACTTCCTCACCTTCCTCTTGGACCAATACCTGACTCCGAATAATGCTTACAGTGTTCTCCATCATGTAGATGACCAGAATTGTCACGCTGAGAATGGCATTGCCAGTGCTAAACATCTTTGTCGACATTTGTAAACTATGTAGAAGGGTGCATAGGTCCTTGATCTGACACCACTCCAGCAGCGTGATCTGCACCACCTCTGGATCAAGTTAGCCCAGGGTATACGTCATACCGTATTTCAGCAGGGCTCTGCGGTGCTGCCACACATGCTGCAACATGTGCAGATTCCAATTCCTGCGTGTCGGAACATCGCATTTCCGGCGTTTAACTGCCAGACCCTAAGACTTCCGGAGCGATGAAAGTTGTTGAGCTGCTGGGTGCGAAGGATGAAAGTGAGCACATAGCAGTGTGCCCGCTGCACAAGGCCATGTAGGCCGGGATGGTATTTTAAACATTTCTGGATAATCAGATTCAACACGTGAGCCATACAAGGCCCGTGTGTCACATTGCCCTGATGAAGGGCCGCAGACAGGTTTGCATCATTGCCGCACACGGCTGTTAAGTCACCAACGTAGTCCACTCAATCAATTTGTACTCTGGTCCCAATGGGAAGACACCACACCCTTTTTTAGGCCCCTCCTGTCTGCAGACCACTGCCAGACAAAGCTATGAACCTCTTGTTACTGTTACCCCCAGTTCAGTTTTATGAGTTTGTGTGCTTGTTACCTGACTACGTTTCCTGCTTGCTGTTTATGTACCTCGTTGGCCGATCCGCATTTCACCTCTGCTTGTTTTCTGATTAAGTCCTGGCCGTCCCATTCTGTTCCTCTTCCTCAATTAATGTTTTTGACCCTGCATGACTACTATTCTCTGGAACTGCAGCCTTCCACAGGTATTGATCAACTTGGGCCCTGTGTAATTCCAAATCACTGTATAGGGGTTAAAGGGTTTCAGGGTTCTGGGTGTCCAGCTTGGTGAGTGGCTTGCCTCTAGCCTATCCTTTACAGGCCATCTGAGTGTGTCGATCCAGGCAGGCGTTACACCGTGCCCTCTGCAGAAGGCCATGTAGGCCGGGATAGTGTTTTAAAAATTGCTGGACAACCAGGTTCAACACATGAGCCATACAAGGCACGTGTGTCACATTGCCCTGAAGAAGGGTCGCAGACTGGTTTGCATCATTGTCGCACCCGACCTTCCCTGACTGCTGGTTGAGTGGAGACAACCATTGATGAAACTCGGTCTCACTCTCCAGAGCTAACCGTCCACAATTCCTCAGCGGTGTCTCACATTTCCCCTACATTTCAAAGTAAACATTTGACCGCCTGATGGCCTTGAGCTCTGCTGCCAGCATAGTAAGGAGGTGTGTGGGATTCCTTGGGCGCAGTTACAAGGAAGGGTGGACTGACCACACAGGGTTTGGGCCGAGGTGGAGGACCCACACGAGGTTGAGGAGGCAGAAGCAGTGGAGGAACTTGTACATACAGAGGAAGGATTGACACACAAGTCGTGGGGACGGCAAGACTTGTACAGCAAACCCTTCTCCATCTCTCACAGTTACCCAGTGCCCAGTCAGCAACATGTAACTCCCCTGTCCATGCTTACTGGTCCAAGTATCTGTGTTGAAATGCACCCTGTCACACACAGAGTTTCTCAAGGAATCGGTGAGGTTGTGTGCGACCTACTGTGGTAGCGCGGGCACGCCTTTCTTGGAGAAGGAGTGACGACTGGCCATCAGCTCTTGGGGCACCGCAATGGGCATAAGGTCTCAAAAATCCTCGGTCTCAAAAGGGTGTAAAGGCATCCTTTCTGTTGCCAACAAGTTGCAGATGATGAAACTCAACCTCTTAGGCATGTCATGCCCTTCGAAAATCATGTAAAACACAGCGAGGGGACTCCAACCACAGTCTCCCTCGTTGCCACTAATTGGGCCACACACACCCCACTTGACTGGCATCAGTTGACCCCCCTTTTGAAAAAGAAAAAGAAAAAGATGCTTTGCATGAAGCACTCTCAAAAATACACGTGCCTTTCCCATCCCCTGGCTGACCCAGGGGAAGAAAAGTCCTCTGAGAGCCATGACTTGTTCATCTTGGTTCTTTTAGAAACACAGCGAGGGGACTCCAACCACAGTCTCCCTCATTGCCACTAATTGGGCCACACACACCCCACTTGACTGGCATCAGTTGACCCCCTTTTGAAAAAGAAAAAGATGCTTTGCATGAAGCACTCTCAAAAATACGCGTGTCTTTCCCGTCCCCTGGCTGACCCAGGGGAAGAAAAGTCCTCTGAGAGCCATGACTTGTTCATCTTGGTTCTTTTAGAAACACAGCGAGGGGACTCCAACCACAGTCTCCCTCGTTTCCACTAATTTGGCCACACACACCCCACTTGACTGGCATCACTTGATCCCCCTTTTCAAAATGAAACAGATGCTTTGCATGAAGCACTCTCAAAAATACGCGTGCCTTTCCCGTCCCCTGGCTGACCCAGGGGAAGAAAAGTCCTCTGAGAGCCATGACTTGTTCATCTTGGTTCTTTTAGAAACACAGCGAGGGGACTCCAACCACAGTCTCCCTCGTTTCCACTAATTGGGCCACACACACCCCACTTGACTGGCATCAGTTGACCCAATTTTCAAGATGAAAAAGATGGTTTGCATGAAGCACTCTCAAAAATACGCATGCCTTTCCCGTCCCCTGGCTGACCCAGGGGAAGAAAAGTCCTCTGAGAGCCATGATTTGTTCATTTTGGTTCTTTTAGAAACACAGCGAGGGGACTCCAACCACAGTCTCCCTCGTTTCCACTAATTGGGCCACACACACCCCACTTGACTGGCATCAGTTGACCCAATTTTCAAGATGAAAAAGATGCTTTGCATGAAGCACTCTCAAAAATACGCGTGCCTTTCGCCTCCCCTGGCTGACTCAGGGGAAGAAAAGTCCTCTGAGAGCCATGTCCACATTGTCGTCAGTGGACAGACGCGTGTGCTTATCTGCCAGCAGACCCCCAGCAGAACTGAAGACAGGTTCTGAGAGAACGCTGGCTGCAGGACACGACAAGATCCCCAAGGCGTATGTGGCAAGCTCAGGCAATTTATCCAGATTGGAAACCTAAAATGAGCAGGGCTCAAGTTGCAAAGTAATGGCATCGATGTTTCCTTGCATATACTCATATATCTGTGTGTCCTCCTCTTTTTCCTTGTCCAGCTCTTTTGTTTTCTCATGAGTATATGTCCTTGTCACTTTCCCATGTGTTTGTGTTGTGTTGTGAGTTGTTTGTCACCTTTTGGACACCTTTGAGGGTGTTTTCTAGGTGTTTTTATGTGTTTGTGATTGCCTGCCATTGTTTCCTATGCAGTTCGAGTTCGGTTCGTCGAACGTTCGACGAGCCGAACTCGAATGGGACCTACGTTCGGCGAACCGACCTTGAGCCGAACTGCGACCGGTTCGCTCATCTCTAGTAATTATGTACGTGCTCTGAAATGACCGCTGTTTGCCCTTTCCACATTTTATATAGTGACTGTGATAGTTTCCCCTGGTTAGCTGCTCTACACTATGTGATGTGATAGCTGAAAGGTAAAATAGGGAAGGGGGAAGTCTGTGCTCTGGTGCCTGACATCATTATCCTCCTCTATCGATACTGCAGTTAGTCTGTAACTAACGACTTTGGGCATTTACTCATATGTAATCCTTGTTAATGGAATTGCAAATTATTCAAATGTACGTATACCTGCAAGAGCCAGGAAATGTGACTCAAAAATGATGTACAGCAAATTTATTTGGACATATCTAGTGGTCACTTTGGAGACATGAGGGTCAGAGATTTAGTGGGTGCTCTTGTCTACTGGCCTGGCTGTCTTTAGGAAGACCACATGGGCCGGGTCTCATTACATTGAATGCCTATACTCCTTCCCTGTGGGCAGAAAACACTCAGACAACACAGGGTGAAGTACCACAGTCCATTAAGACTTTATTGGGTCACCCACAGTCAATAGCATATTGTACATTCCCAGCAAGGACAGAAGATATGTACAGTTAGGTCCAGAAATATTTGGACAGTGACACAAGTTTTGTTATTTTAGCTGTTTACAAAAACATGTTCAGAAATACAATTATATATATATAATATGGGCTGAAAGTGCATACTCCCAGCTGCAATATGAGAGTTTTCACATCCAAATCGGAGAAAGGGTTTAGGAATCATAGCTCTGTAATGCATAGCCTCCTCTTTTTCAAGGGACCAAAAGTAATTGGACAAGGGACTCTAAGGGCTGCAATTAACTCTGAAGGCGTCTCCCTCGTTAACCTGTAATCAATGAAGTAGTTAAAAGGTCTGGTGTTGATTACAGGTGTGTGGTTTTGCATTTGGAAGCTGTTGCTGTGACCAGACAACATGCGGTCTAAGGAACTCTCAATTGAGGTGAAGCAGAACATCCTGAGGCTGAAAAAAAAGAAAAAATCCATCAGAGAGATAGCAGACATGCTTGGAGTAGCAAAATCAACAGTCGGGTACATTCTGAGAAAAAAGGAATTGACTGGTGAGCTTGGGAACTCTAAAAGGCCTGGGCGTCCACGGATGACAACAGTGGTGGATGATCGCCGCATACTTTCTTTGGTGAAGAAGAACCCGTTCACAACATCAACTGAAGTCCAGAACACTCTCAGTGAAGTAGGTGTATCTGTCTCTAAGTCAACAGTAAAGAGAAGACTCCATGAAAGTAAATATAAAGGGTTCACATCTAGATGCAAACCATTCATCAATTCCAAAAATAGACAGGCCAGAGTTATATTTGCTGAAAAACACCTGATGAAGCCAGCTCAGTTCTGGAAAAGTATTCTATGGACAGATGAGACAAAGAACAACCTGTACCAGAATGATGGGAAGAAAAAAGTTTGGAGAAGAAAGGGAACGGCACATGATCCAAGGCACACCACATCCTCTGTAAAACATGGTGGAGGCAACGTGATGGCATGGGCATGCATGGCATTCAATGGCACTGGGTCACTTGTGTTTATTGATGACATAACAGCAGACAAGATTAGCCGGATGAATTCTGAAGTGTACCGGGATATACTTTCAGCCCAGATTCAGCCAAATGCCGCAAAGTTGATCGGACGGCGCTTCATAGTACAGATGGTCAATGACCCCAAACATACAGCCAAAGCTACCCAGGAGTTCATGGGTGCAAAAACGTGGAACATTTTGCAATGGCCAAGTCAATCATCAGATTTTAACCCAATTGAGCATGCATTTCACTTGCTCAAATCCAGACTTAAGACGGAAAGACCCACAAACAAGCAAGACCTGAAGGCTGCGGCTGTAAAGGCCTGGCAAAGCATTAAGAAGGAGGAAACCCAGCGTTTGGTGATGTCCATGGGTTCCAGACTTAAGGCAGTGATTGCCTCCAAAGGATTTGCAACAAAATATTGAAAATAAAGATATTTTGTTTGGGTTTGGTTTATTTGTCCAATTACTTTTGACCTCCTAAAATGTGGAGTGTTTGTAAAGAAATGTGTACAATTCCTACAATTTCTATCAGATATTTTTGTTCAAACCTTCAAATTAAATGTTACAATCTGCACTTGAATTCTGTTGTAGAGGTTTCATTTCAAATCCAATGTGGTGGCATGCAGAGCCCAACTCGCGAAAATTGTGTCACTGTCCAAATATTTCTGGACCTAACTGTATATGTGGCATTCTCAATCTTCTGCTGGCTCAGTAGGTATTAAAACTCTGCAAATTTAGGGCAACCAACATCCCCAGCCAGCAGCTCACTGCTATTGGTGGGCATCCACTCAGAGCGGGTAGTGGCAAACTTAGGAAACTGGCAGAGGACAATGAGGTATGTGGCCATGTGACTGGAGTGTCCTAATCTCGGTTCTCCAAACAAATTAATGGTTTCAGTGTTGAGCAGTGAAGCAGTTCTGTAATCTACCAGCTGGAAACATGGTCCCTAGGTTGAAGTCCTGTAGAATCACACTGGTGAAAGGAGCAGACCCCTTTTCATATTCCTCAGCTCCCATTTCAAGGAATTGTGCTCCACAGGATTGGGGGGAAATAATCATGGCTGTTCCCGTAGTGTTCGCTAGTTCAATTATCAATTAGAGTCCCAGAAGATTCTAGAGGTCTGATACTAACTGATCAAAAATATGTCATACTGCTTTGGGTTATTATGATGTGGAAAAACATTGTGAAACAGATAAGTTGCTGCTGCAGTATACTATGTATAGGTTGGAAAGAGAGAGTCAGATTGTATGGCCTAATTTTCCAAACTTTAGATCTAAAGTACTGTATATGTACATACCAGAGTGCCCAACCAGATATCTTGTATTGTGGCTAAATTCATTTATTTACAATTTTATCACAATTTTTAGGTAGACTTTTTAGTAGATGATCTTATTTTGCTTTTAGAACAGGCAGCAATGCAGCTCCCCGTAAGTTGACTGTTAAGATATTCAGACTAATAGTTTTTGTTTTAGTGACACACAAAGGAAAGTTAATTGATTGATTGCCTGTTAATTATAGAAGTGCATTCCCTGGTCATGAGGATTTATTTGGACAGCCTTAATGTACAACAAATGATTTATTGATTAATGAAAAGACCAAACTATTGCAGGTGCTGCATTCAGTCCATTAACCTGATATTGCTGTAAGGCTTCGGGAACATCACATACTATGTGTACTTGTGCCTAGGAAGCATACTACTTGCTTCAGGCTACTAACACTTGAGAAATGCTTAAGTTCAATCTGAAAAATGCTGATTCAGCAACAAAGACGCTGGAGGAGGAGGTTTGTATTTTTCATAGAACATACAGTTGTAATGTATGCTCTTGGTGTTTCAGAAATGGACAGTCTGAGTATAGAAGCAAAAAGAAAAATAGGAAGTTGCTTTCCGTCAGCTCTTCTCTGGCCCTTTATAGACAGTTTAATTTATTTATCTGACAGTTTCATTTGTTTGAAAATTTTCAACTTCCTGAGAACTGTATATTGGGACATAATAACAGGAGGTACAATAGACGATGGTCAAGTTTTTTCTCATTCATAACTCCCTACTGATAGTCAGCCTTATCATTATCTAAACTAGTCCCTTCCAACTGAAGGGCACCCTCCAGTTTTTAATTATGGGTATTAACCCCTTCACCCCCGGCCACTAAAACACCCTAATGACCGGGCCATTTTTTGCAATTCTGACCAGTGTCACTTTGACAGGTTATAACTCTAGAACGCTTCAACGGATCTTGGCGATTCTGACATTGTTTTTTCGTGACATATTGTACTTCATGTCAGTGGTAAATTTAGGCCGATACTTTTTGTGTTTATTTGTGAAAATTTAGGAAATTGTGCGAAAATTTGGAAAATTTCGCAATTTTCAAACTTTGAAAATTTATGCCCATAAATCTGAGAGATATGTCACACAAAATAGTTACTAAATAACATTTCCCACTTGTCAACTTTACATCAGCGCAATTTTCGAAATAATTTTTTTTTTCGTTAGGAAGTTAGAAGGGGTCAAAGTTCATCAGCAATTTCTAATTTTTCCAACAAAATTTACAAAATATTTTTTTTAGGGACCACATCACATTTGAAGTGACTTTGAGAGGCCGAGGTGACAGAAAATACCCAAAAGTGACCCCATTCTAAAAACTGCACCCCTCACACTGCTCAAAACCACATCCAAGAAGTTTATTAACCCTTTAGGTGCATCACAGGAACCAAAGCAATGTGGAAGGAAAAAATGAAAATTTTACTTTTTAACACAAAAATGTTACTTTAGCCATAAAATTTTCATTTTTACAAGGGAGAAAAGAGAAAGTGCACCCTACAATTTATTGTGCATTTTCTCCTGAGTACGCTGATACCCCTTATGGGGTAAAAATCAATTGTTTGGGTGCACGGCAGAGGTCGAAAGGCAAGGAGTGCCATTTAAATTTTTGAACACAAAATTAGCTGCACTCATTAGCGGACGCCATGTCGGGTTTGAAGACCCCCTGAGGTGCCTAAACAATGGAGCTCCCCCACAAGTGACCCCATTTTGGAAACTAGAGCCCTCAAGTATTTTTTCTAGATGTTTGATGAGCACTTTGAACACCTGGGGGCTTCACAGAAGTTTATAACGTTGAGCCGTGAAAAGAAAAAAAAAATTTTTTACCACAAAACTGTTGCTTCAACCAGGTAGTTTTTTTTTCACAAGGGTATCAGGAAAAAATGCACCATAAAATGTATTGTCCATTTTCTCCTGAGTAAGCAGATACCTCATATGTGGTGGAAATCAAATGTTTGGACACACGGCAGTGCTCGGAAGGCAAGGAGCGCCATTTGAATTTTTGAATGCAAAATTAGCTGCACTAATTAGCGGACGCCATGTCGGGTTTGAAGACCCCCTGAGGTGCCTAAACAATGCAGCTCCCCCACAAGTGACCCCATTTTGGAAACTAGAGCCCTCAAATATTTTTTCTAGATGTTTGATGAGCACTTTGATCACCTGGGGGCTTCACAGAAGTTTATAACGTTGAGCCGTGAAAAGAAAAACAAATTTTTTACCACAAAACTGTTGCTTCAACAAGGTAGCTTTTTTTTTCACAAGGGTATCGGGAAAAAATGCAACATAAAATGTATTGTCCACTTTCTCCTGAGTACGCAGATACCTCATATGTGGTGGAAATCAAATGTTTGGACACACAGCAGTGCTCGGAAGGCAAGGAGCGCCATTTGAATGCAAAATTAGCTGCACTCATTAGCGGACGCCATGTCAGGTTTGAAGACCCCCTGATGTGCCTAAACAATGGAGCTCCCCCACAAGTGACCCCATTTTGGAAACTAGAGCCCTCAAATATTTTTTCTAGATGTTTGATGAGCACTTTGAACACCTGGGGGCTTCACAGAAGTTTATAACGTTGAGCCGTGAAAAGAAAAAAAAAATTTTTTACCACAAAACTGTTGCTTCAACCAGGTAGCTTTTTTTTCACAAGGGTATCAGGAAAAAATGCACCATAAAATGTATTGTCCATTTTCTCCTGAGTAAGCAGATACCTCATATGTGGTGGAAATCAAATGTTTGGACACACGGCAGTGCTCGGAAGGCAAGGAGCGCCATTTGAATTTTTGAATGCAAAATTAGCTGCACTAATTAGCGGACGCCATGTCGGGTTTGAAGACCCCCTGAGGTGCCTAAACAATGCAGCTCCCCCACAAGTGACCCCATTTTGGAAACTAGAGCCCTCAAATATTTTTTCTAGATGTTTGATAAGCACTTTGATCACCTGGGGGCTTCACAGAAGTTTATAACGTTGAGCCGTGAAAAGAAAAACAAATTTTTTACCACAAAACTGTTGCTTCAACAAGGTAGCTTTTTTTTTCACAAGGGTATCGGGAAAAAATGCAACATAAAATGTATTGTCCACTTTCTCCTGAGTACGCAGATACCTCATATGTGGTGGAAATCAAATGTTTGGACACACAGCAGTGCTCGGAAGGCAAGGAGCGCCATTTGAATGCAAAATTAGCTGCACTCATTAGCGGACGCCATGTCAGGTTTGAAGACCCCCTGATGTGCCTAAACAATGGAGCTCCCCCACAAGTGACCCCATTTTGGAAACTAGAGCCCTCAAATATTTTTTCTAGATGTTTGATGAGCACTTTGAACACCTGGGGGCTTCACAGAAGTTTATAACGTTGAGCCGTGAAAAGAAAAAAAAAAATTTTTACCACAAAACTGTTGCTTCAACCAGGTAGCTTTTTTTTCACAAGGGTATCAGGAAAAAATGCACCATAAAATGTATTGTCCATTTTCTCCTGAGTAAGCAGATACCTAATATGTGGTGGAAATCAAATGTTTGGACACACGGCAGTGCTCGGAAGGCAAGGAGCGCCATTTGAATTTTTGAATGCAAAATTAGCTGCACTAATTAGCGGACGCCATGTCGGGTTTGAAGACCCCCTGAGGTGCCTAAACAATGCAGCTCCCCCACAAGTGACCCCATTTTGGAAACTAGAGCCCTCAAATATTTTTTCTAGATGTTTGATAAGCACTTTGATCACCTGGGGGCTTCACAGAAGTTTATAACGTTGAGCCGTGAAAAGAAAAACAAATTTTTTACCACAAAACTGTTGCTTCAACAAGGTAGCTTTTTTTTTCACAAGGGTATCGGGAAAAAATGCAACATAAAATGTATTGTCCACTTTCTCCTGAGTACGCAGATACCTCATATGTGGTGGAAATCAAATGTTTGGACACACAGCAGTGCTCGGAAGGCAAGGAGCGCCATTTGAATGCAAAATTAGCTGCACTCATTAGCGGACGCCATGTCAGGTTTGAAGACCCCCTGATGTGCCTAAACAATGGAGCTCCCCCACAAGTGACCCCATTTTGGAAACTAGAGCCCTCAAATATTTTTTCTAGATGTTTGATGAGCACTTTGAACACCTGGGGGCTTCACAGAAGTTTATACCGTTGAGCCGTGAAAAGAAAAAAAAAAATTTTTTACCACAAAACTGTTGCTTCAACTAGGTAGCTTTTTTTTTCACAAGGGTATCAGGAAAAAATGCACCATAAAACGTATTGTCCATTTTCTCCTGAGTACGCAGATACCTCACATGTGGTGGAAAGTAATTGTTGGGCGCATGGCGGTGATATAGAAGGGTTAATAGTTTCTCTATTTCTTCATTAAAGATTTATTGTTATTAGTAAGTATATCTGATGGTAGTTTATAGTCATGGAGCCTACGGAATAAGAGACAGTCTCAAGGATTATTATTGTCTCTAAATGTTCTTCTTGTCTTCTTCTTATCTCATATGCATGACTCTACATTTTTGTTTTGCTAAAACTTAAAGGTCATATGAGCAACTTGTAAAGTCCAGCTAAAAGCCTTATTTGCAAAATCACATTGATCTGTAAATGGTATAAATAAACTGTACTTTGGTTAAATAAACAGAAGAAATTGATCATGCCCACATGGATGCTGGTCTTTTCTCTCCGAGCGCTCGATCTTGATTAGGTCTGAAGAGGCCTAATTCAGAGGACCTCACTGGTGATCCCATAAGCTGACTTGTGACAAAACAGAACAGCTACAACAGCGGGGTTCAGAAGAGAAGGGCACCATTTGACAGCAAAATTGATTGGAATCATTAGCGGACGCCATGTCACGTTTTTAGACCCCCCCCCATGGTGCCTAAACAGTGGAGCTCCCACACAAATTACCCCATTTTGGAACTAGACCCCTCAAGGAATTTATCTAGATGTTTAGTGAGCCCCTTGTACCCCCAGGGGCTCCACTGAAAGTTGATAATGTTGAACCGTGAAAATTATTTATTTTTTTTAAATTTTTTTTTTTAAATTTTTGCAGCAACAAGGTAGTTTTTTTTTTTCTCTTTTTACAACGGTATCAGGAAAAAATGCACCATAAAACGTATTGTGCAATTTTTCCCGAGTACGCAGATACCTCACATGTGGTGGAAATCAATTGTTTGGGCGCATGGCGGGGCTCAGAAGACAAGGAACGCCATTTGACTTTTCAAACGCACAGACGCGGTGCACTGATCGGCCGCTGCAGGAGGCACGGTCGGATGAGATACAAAAAGCGCTGGGGATACGGAAAAAAAAAAAAAGTCACGCTAAAAATTGAGCAGGGATGTTGATCCGCGCTCAGCGGGACACACGGATAGATGCGATACTTTTTTTTCCGTATCCCCGACGCTTTTTGTATTGCATCAGTCCGTGCGTCCCGCCGAGCGCTGATCAGGGATGCACATAACAGATCGGCATCCCTGCTCAATTTTTGGCGTGACTTTTTTCCGTATCCCCGATGCTTTTTGTCACGCCAAAAATTGAGCAGGGATGCCGATCCGTTATGTGCATCCCTGATCAGCGCTCGGCGGGACGCACGGACTGATGCAATACAAAAAGCGTCGGGGATACGGAAAAAAAAGTATTGAATCTGTCCGTGCGTCCCGCTGAGCGCGGATCAACATCCCTGCTCAATTTTTGGCGTGACTTTTTTCCGTATCCCCGATGCTTTTTGTCATGCCAAAAATTGAGCAGGGATGCCGATCCGTTATGTGCATCCCTGATCAGCGCTCGGCGGGACGCACGGACTGATGCGATACAAAAAGCGTCGGGAATACGGGAAAAAAAGTCCCGCCGAAAACTGACCATGGATGCAGATACGTTATCTGCATCCCTGATCAGCGCTCGGCGGGACGCACGGACGCATGAGGTGTAAAAATAGAAAGGGGATAGAGGAAAAAAAAGAAAAAAAAAAAAGTTATACTCACAGTACCCAGAGGTGTAGCAGGAGGAACAGAAGGCAAGGAACAGCTTTACAGCAGCAGCCAGCAGGCAGGAAGTTGGACAGCTCAGCAGAAGACCCAGGAATAAGGACCCAGCGATGGAGGCAGATGTGATCGGCCGGTGAAGACAGGTAAGAGGACGTCGGGGGGACAGCAGAGGGGGACGGGGACAGCAGAGGGGGACAGCAGAGGGGGAGGGGGAGAGCAGAGGGGGTGAGCAGAGGAGGGAGTTACCGGAGGAGCTGCAGAATAGAGATCACGGGGGAGGCCGGCAGATTGGGATGTCGGGGGGCAGACCGGGATGTCTGGGGGCAGACCGGGATGTTTGGGGGCAGACCGGGATGTCTGGGGAAAGACCGGGATGTCGGGGGGGCAGATCAAGATGTCAGAGGGCAGATCGGGATGTGGGGGGGCAGATCGGGATGTCGGGGGGGCAGATCGGGATGTCGGAGGGCAGATCGGGATGTGGGGGGGCAGATCGGGATGTCGGGGGGGCAGATCGGGATGGCGGGGGGTAGATCGGGATGGCGGGGGGCAGATCGCAGGGGGGCACGGGCAGGGGCCATTACGGGAGCGCGCAGGACCAAATCACAAGAGCGCGCAGGGGCTGCAAGAGAGCAGGGGAGGAGGGATACCGGAGGAGCTGCAGAATAGAGATGGCGGGGGGCAGATCGGGATGTCGGGGAGGCAGATCGGGATGTCGGGGGGGGGAGATCGCAGGGGGCACGAGCAGGGGCCATTACGGAAGCGCGCAGGGGCTGCAAGGTGAGCACAATACTCACCGCTCCTGCTCCTGCGACGTGACGTGACAGCAGCGGCAGCAGCAGCGGTGGCGTGGTACCACTAGTACCAGCCAGTGCTGCACGCTGCAGACATGTTGGGGGAGGGTCCCCAGACCAGCACAGGCCTGGGGAGGGCGGCCACCGGCAGATCAGACCGCCCCACTGCACACTGATTGGAGCGATTGCGTGTCATAGCACGATCGCTCCAATCAGTGCTGCAGGGGGGGGCCATGGTGTCTGCTTGCTTCCAGCCAATGATCGGAGCTGCTGCAGCCCCGGTCCTAGCTGGATTTTACAAGATCACACTATTTTTGGCATTTTTTTTTGCCGAAAACAGCGTGATCAATGTGATTGGCGGTTCCGATTTGAACAGCCAATCACATCAATCGCCTATGGGGGGTGGCGATGCCACCCCCCCTGAGGTCAAGCAAAGGTCCCCTGCTGTAAGAAACAGCATGGGACATCATTTGAAAGCCGTTGCTATGGCCACGGCAATCAAATGAAGTTTAGGCAGTAAAATTACGTCCCTGGTCGTTAAGTCACGTTAAAATAGGACGTAATTTTACTGCCCGCGGTCGTGAAGGGGTTAAGGGAAGGAAAACCATAAATTAATCCCCATTAAAAAGTAACTTTTAATAATACCATTAAAAGGTCATAAACCATAATAACAAAAACACAAAAACATAATAAATGCAGGGTGTATAATAACAAATGCTAGGCAGGAGAAGGGGATAAATTAACCCTATAAAGCCCTAGTCAAACTCTCCCTACCTAGCAATGGAGGGTACGATGCCCTTGTGGCGTCCCCATTCACCGACGAGAGACCCTGAATGACCCTATAAAGCCTTGAATAGACCAAATAAATACCAAACAATTAGATAAACAGCCCCATCAAGATGGGATAGAGACATCAAAACACTTATCTGAGAATGTCCGAAAACAAAGTCCTAACGTATTTCCTCCCAAAGATGCTAGGGGTTCATCAGGGTACAAACCCAGGACATAAATCGCCAATGCAGGAGTCTCCCTGGGGTACCAGTATGATGGTGCATGAGGGTGATACCTGAATGTATTAAGGAAAGCAGTTTTAAGAACTTGCATAGACATTTTTTCCCTTCACTGATCACTATTTTATCAATATAAGCCTTTCACTTTATGTTCACTTTAAAATTGTTTTCTGGGGTAATTTAGGCGTGGGATAGGTCATCAGTATGAGTACTGTCTGACACCTAGTACCCTCCCTGATCAGATGATGCGCCGCCCCGGTAGACCTCTGATGTCACGGTGGCGGGTCCGAGTGGCCATGTGGCTGTACTGAGCACGTGTGACTGGCTTTTATGATG
The DNA here is from genome assembly GCF_048569485.1 of Anomaloglossus baeobatrachus. NCBI lineage: Eukaryota > Metazoa > Chordata > Amphibia > Anura > Aromobatidae > Anomaloglossus > Anomaloglossus baeobatrachus. Next base: position 137,882,786 of record NC_134353.1, on the reverse strand, counting down.
GGGGTTAAAAATAATATTAAAAAGGGGAGAGAAAAATGATTAAATAAATAAGAGTTTGTGACTCCAGTTGGGATGTTCGGCTTTGGTACAGCCAGGCACTGCTGGAGGTCCCACCCCAGGAGTTAGATGGTGATGCACAGTGCCAGAGGGTTATTCCCTCATGCACCAACTAGGGCTGATTCCTGGGTATGTTGAGGCAGAGATGGTGCAGCAAAGAATAATTCAGCCAGAGACAGGACAGGGAGCTTTTACCTTTTACTGACGCTCTGCAGAATATTCCAGAACATTTCTCACAGCATTGACAATGACGGTGGTTCTACCTGCCCTAATGAGAGTTTGGCTTTTCTGCTGTGTGGTGGTAGTGTATTCTTCCTGCTGCTACTATTCCCTACCTGGGAATAGATATCTTGGAATCCTGGGATTTCCACGAGAAGAGATTCTGGATCTTTAATCCCTTCTGGTGAACAGGTGACTTGAATCCTTAAGGAAAACTCACTATTTCTTTTCGAAGTTTCCAGACTCAAACATGTCACTGTGCTCCCAGACAAATCACTGCTCCTTATAAAAAGGCTAATAGCAGTCTCTCAGTTTGCCACTGACCTTGAAAGTCCTGGTGGCCTAGGGACTGATGCCCTGCCATTGTGTAGCTGGCCCCTTCAGTGGTAATAAACGTTCACCTCAGGACAGGACCATCTCCATAATACATTCCTCACTTCACCTCCCACTGACTTCAACTCCAACTGTCTCTCCCTGAATTTACCTCACACCTTAGCTCCTCTCCTTTCTCCTTCTAGGGTGCACAGTCAAGCATTGGTTTTATCTAAAGTGAAGAGCCCCAGTAAGGGAGTGTGGGCAAATGTGTGTTTGTCATGAGCAGCAGAGAAAATCGAATCTCATCAAAGCTGACAATACATGTTATATATGTTGAAATACACATGCAGCTATTATTTGTCGGGACTGAGGCACAGGCCACCACACTGATATCTAATTAGCAGCAGCCAAACATAAGAAATGTACCGAACAGAGCCCTGTATATTGTTTAGTTACTAGCCAAATACTGAAGTAATCTTCCATTCATTTGAATGGATAAACCATCTATATGTAATGCGGGCGTCACACGAGATGATCTATTGTGCGATATGTCGTCAGGGTCACGGTTTTCGTGACGTACATCCGTTTCGTGACATTCAATCGTTTATGATGTTGTCCCGTGTGACACCTACGAGCGACGCAGAATGTTCGCAAATCGTGTATCGTTGACACATCGCTCATTTTTAAAAGATCGTTTATTTTTCGTTGCGCCTGTTGTTCATCGTACCCGGGGCAGCACACATCGCTCCGGGAACGATGAACACAGCTTACCTGCGTCCCGCGGCTCCCGCCGGCTATGCGGGAGGAGGTGGGTGGGATGTTTACATCCCGCTCATCTCCGCCCCTCTGCTTCTATTGGCCGGCCGCTGTGTGACGTCGCTGTGACGCCGAATGTCCCACCCCCTTCAGGAAATGGATGTTCGCCGCCCACAGCGACGTAGCTCAGCACGTAAGTACGTGTGAAGGTGGTTTAACGACTTTGTGCGCCATGGGCAACTAATTGCCCGTGATGCACAAACGATGGGGGTGGGTACAATCGCTCATGCGATTGCACGATAGATCATACCGTGTGACACCCGCATTAGTCCCACACAACCTTTATGGCGTTTAGGAGATAAATGAAAAGTAAACTGTGCAATATTGGCATTGACACCTTGTTTTGCTTGGGTATACCCAAGTCGGAAAAAAATATCGGTAAAGCTTGTTAAACTTTGAAGCACATTTTCAACTATGTAATACCTTAGGAAAACGTTAAATACTGAAAATAATTGCATAATGATTAATGAACTAAGCTATTAGGGATACAAGAATGTACCTCACCATGACCATGTATCATGTAAGAAAAAAATATATTTTCCTTGTAGAAAACAATTGCCGAAGCCTAAGCTGGCAGTGCAATTAGAATAGTGGTTATCCACACAGCAGACTCAGATTATATTTTGAAATGTAAAGAAATTTGAAGCTGGCCTCTTAGTTGTTTTTTAAGTTTATTAATTAGGCGATTTCATAACAGTGGAAGATGCATCAAATATGAACTATCGAAACATAGATGATAATAATCTTATTGTTTTCTAAATCAATGTTTCTGCATTATGTGTAAATACTAAGTATTCTCCTATTTAAAAAATTACATCAAAGATCATAAAACAATGAATGTAAACTGTACAGAATAGTTAAAACAAATTCTGAAAAAATTGCCACTATATTCCCCTAATATGCCTAGTGGGATTTGTGGCTACACTAAAACTTTTTTTACTTAATCGGATACTTAAGCAGGCTTTACACGCTGCGACATCGCTAATGCGGAGTCGTTGGGGTCACGGATTTTGTGACGCACATCCGGCCGCATTAGCGATGCCGTTGCGTGTGACACCGATAAGCGATTTTGCATCGTTGCAAAACAGTGCAAAATCGCTAATCGGCGACACGGGGGTCCATTCCCAATTATCGTTACTTCAGCAGTAATGAGGTTGTTCGTCGTTCCTGCGGCAGCACACATCGCTGCGTGTGACGCCGCAGGAGCGAGGAACCTCTCCTTACCTGCCTCCCGGCCGCTATGCGGAAGGAAGGAGGTGGGCGGGATGTTACGTCCCGCTCATCTCCGCCCCTCCGCTGCGATTGGGCGGCGGTTCAGTGACGTTTCAGTGACGTCGCTGTGACGCCGCACGGACCGCCCCCTTAGAAAGGAGGCGGTTCGCTGGTCACAGCGACGTCGCCGGACAGGTAAGTATGTGTGACGGCTCTGGGCGATGTTGTGCGGCACGGGCAGCGATATGCACGTGTCGCGCAACAGATGGGGGCGGATACCCACACTAGCGATATCGGGACCGATATCGCAGTGTGTAAAGTAGCCTTTACACACAACAGTATATTTGGATCTGATGTACATAGAGAGAAATATACACATTAATGCATTAAGAAAAACAAAGACAACTCACATGCTTCCCCCTGAATTTATGATATCCCTAAACATTTAGCAATACGTATTCATCTTTACATGCCATGGTTAAAAATATTATAGCGCAGCATTAACATTCTTCTTCTGTGATTTAAAAACATTAATAGTTAATTTATTTGTTTTGATTTTCTGATGCAGATTATATTATATGGTACAGCTTCCATCTAATCACATATCCATACCAGTGTCTTGTTATGCTATATATGTTATATATGAAAAAAAATATAAAAGTATACATTTTCCACTTATGTCCACATCTTTGATAATGTTTTTTGCGTCCACTCCCTCCTCCCTTATTTTTTTGTTCCCCCTCCTCCACCTAGACTCGTTTGTTCAAGTGACTCAAATGTGTTTTGACTTATGTTTATTTTCATTGTATTTTAATTTAGATAATCCTTGATAAAGGCTATATCTTATCCGAAATGTCGGATACGTATACGCAGATCTTGTATACACAAATTGTGTGCATTGTTTTTCTATAAATCTTATCACTAAAAGTGGACATTCTCCTTTTTGTGCAAAAGACCTGTGTGACGGAGTTTATTGTTACTAAATTACTTATATTTTCTCCTGAGCACCAACAACTTGACAGTTAAGCTACCTTACTCTCTTCTACTTGACAGATGTCCAGATCGCAGTCATTGACACACTCCACAAGGAGGGTAAGCCACAAAAGGTCATTGCTGAAGAAGCTGGCTGTTCACAGAGTGCTGTATCCAAGCATATTAATGGAACGTTGAAAAAAGTGCACAAGCGACCGGGACAACTGCAGCCTTGATAGGATTGTGAAGAAAAGGCCATTCAAAAATTTGGGGGAGATTCACAAGGAGTGGACTGCTGCTGGAGTCAGTGCTCCAAGAGCCATCACACACAGACGTATGCAGGACATGGGCTACAACTGTCGCATTCTTGTGTCAAGCCACTCATGACCAATAGACAACACCAGAAGCATCTTACCTGGGCCAAGGAGAAAAAGAACTGGACTGTTACTCACTGGTAATTTTCTGAGATAACGACTTTTGGGTTTCCATTGGCTGTAAGCCATAATAATCAACATTAACAGAAATAAGCACTTGGAATAGATCCCTCTGTGTGAAATGACTATAATTTATGCGGTTCGCTTTTGTATTGAATTACTAAAATAAAGTAACTTTTTGATGATATTCTAATTTATTGAGATGAACCTGTATTCAAATTAATATTGTCTTTTGGCGGCAGCTTTGTGGCCCTTTTTCAGGCGGATTACAAGCTTATTCCACCTGAAAAAGACGTGTGCTGATATCTTTGAGCATTTTCCCCAAGCTTTTTCTGATATTTTTCAGAGCAGAACAGTTTTTAATCTACCTAAAAAATTATAAGCATATTTGCTGTAAATCAGTCGATGTCTTCAAGTTTCATTTGAATAATTATTATTCTTTCTTATTGCTGGAGCTACAAAAGTTTTGCAGTAGATTACTCGTGAGCATCTTCAGGTCAGTTTACTAGAGGACAGATTTCTGAACTAAATTGTTTTTAAATTATTACTAAACATGCTTCACAATACCTTCACCAAGCAGAATGCTTCTCACAAGATGTATTTCTTTGCATACTAGACGTTGAAGGTCAAATGAGGCATTTGCTATGAAGATGTGTTCCAAAGAAAAGAAAGAAAAAGAAAAACAACCGGTTGACAGTTTCCAATATGCAGTAATTTATCTTGCCAATTACTTGTATATATCCTCATGCTAATGAATGAATATAACAGGAAATGTCACTATGATCATTATTTGAAGGTTTTCTTAGCTGTCAAATTATGAACTAACATGGCCACTGGAAATAAAGAGTCTGCAAGGCATAACTTCCCTGGTAAGATCAGCTGATTGCTGTGGCAGCACCAAATAAAAGCAATTTTGTCCAAGTCATCAAAGTTTTCAAGCCAGAAATCTTGTTTACTAGGTTTAAAAATTTCTGAAATTTAGATGCAATTAAGTTGCCTCTAATCTTTGACACTTTGGGGGTTTTCACATCAGTTTCTTCAAGATTCGACAAAATGGGTGGAGCTGGAGTGAGATGGGGCATGGAAATGGAGCATGAAGCAACAGCCCGTCTTATTCATAATGAGCTGTGACCTTCCATACACCAGGAATCTCACTCCAGTACCTGACTGGCGTCAGACCTCTGGCATAGTGCATGGAAGCGCACAACCCTCATCAGATGCTCCATATCCTTGAAGATGCATGCACCTATTAAATATCCAGGAGCATTTGACACTAGCAATCCCCCGCATCCAGACCGGCATGAGCAACGCCGGTCTTAACGAGCCAGGCCCATTGTCTAATGCAGTGATCCCCAACTCCAGTCCTTAAGAACCACCAACAGTACATGTCTTCAGGATTTCTTTAGTATTGCACAGGTGCTAATTTCATCGCCTACACAGGTGATGATTCCAACACTTGTGCAATGCTAAGGAAATTGTGAAAATATGCACTGGTGGTGGCTCCTGAGGACTGGAGTTGGGGAACACTGGTCTAAAGAGACTCTTCCCCTTTAACAGCAATGCAAATGGACCCAAGGAAGCCAGATCGTTTACTCAAAAGTCTTTCAACATGTAAGGGTTAATACAGCATGTATAAATCATTTCGCCGTATAATAGTTTTCTTGTATTGCTGCCAATGACTTATCTGAATCCATAAGCACTCCTCTGATTGATAATTATAATGCTTCTATTTTTCACTTGTTTAAAGTATTTGAAACTACGAGACATATAACCCGCTGTGACAGTACAATCTCATCATGCAGACTACAAAGCTTTGCTAAAGGTTGTCCCAAGGTTTCATACTTTATGCCATGAAGATCTCAAAATAAGTGAACCCTAAATGGAAATGTTATTTTAAAGGAGACAATCAATCTTAAAATTGAAATTGAATGCAAATTTGAAATCGATATATCTTTGGATAATCAATATTATCAATAATCGCCTATTGGGATGGATAGTGATGCTGTGTAATTATTGAATAAATGAACATTTGACAATAACCTGAACAGCAGACATACTGGTTATACAAATGTGTTTAGATGAATTGATCAAAACTAGATATTAATACAGCATATGTTCAGATATATGGACTGATAGATAATTAAAGCAAATTTTACTTATTATCACTAATGCAGTATTCTCCTTCTGCCTCTACAGCGGTGATCATTGCACTGCCTTTCAGCTTTAAGAGCATGTTTGGAGTTGTAGTTTTGATTTTATAACAGGTTGGAGAACATGGTGCTAGCAATAGTCTATTTTTTAATATCTAAATTAAACTCTAAACTTTTAGAGCAGATAAAGAACAAGAAAAGCATGAAAAATAATAACATAGAACGAATAAGAGCAAGCTGAGATGTACAAAGTGTGTTATTTAAAATTCTAAAGAACATCACAATATGACAGAATAACTAAACTAAATATAGGTAAAAAATACTACCAACAAGACTACTTAAAGAGGACCTATCACCATGAAACATACTAGGTAATATTTCAGTGGAAAGCAAGTATATAAAACTAAACATGGATAAACTCAGCTTTGGAAGCATAATGACTAATAATGATTGAACCTGGACTGTAATCCGGATCTGTGCTGGATGCTTAGCATCCGCACACGACCCCGGATATGGAGTTTTCATGGAACGCCGTGTAATTATCCGGATTCAGCCACCCAGACCAATTAAAAAATAAAGGAAAAAGAAAAAAATAGGGATAAAAATGAGTGTTATAATGGCTGAATCTTTCACGCAGCGGTAACACTACTTCAGAGGCTACTCATTAACCTCATACATATTCACTGCTTCCCCCACCCACCAGAAGTTCCAGTGCCTCTTATTGGTTGCAAATCAAAAAAGTCAATGGAGCCTCTGTTAGGAGTTTCAACACAGAAACTAGCCAGATATCCCTCCGGGAAGGACCTAGCCAAGGAGTGGCTCTTTTAGGAAACCACCATAACCACCATATGAAGTGGATATTATTGGTTGCAGTCAGACTGTGCCCCCATCCTGTGTGACAGCGTGGAATCACACACGCTGTGTGCATACCTATGGTGGTGTAAAAATAAGTAAATAAAAAAACTTCAAGTAGGGTCCACCCATATTGTAATACTCAGCACATATAAAGCATATGGCTAAAGGTTGCAGTCCCCAGCTGTGTGCTTATCTTGGCTGTGCATCAAAATAAGAGCGTCCACAAGCTTGGGAAACCCATGGTTATTTGCCCCCCCAGTCAAATAAAAGTTGTGGCATTTCATCTATGGATTGCTTATTGTGTGGTCCTTCCAAAACTGGCTTTTTCATCATCTAAATAGTGCAAAATCTGTGATCCAGCCAAAAATTGCCATTTAATCATCTAAATAGTGGTTATTGTATGGTCCAGCCTCAAATTGCTATTTCAGCATCAAAATAGTGCAAAATTTGTGATCGAGGCAAAAATTGCCATTTATTCATCTAAATAGTCAAAATTTTGTAACCAACCCAAAATTGCCATTTCATCATCTAAATATTGTAAAATCTGTAATGCAGACTAAAATTGCAATTTCATCATCTAAATAGTGGAATTTGTGTGGTCCAGCCAAAAATTATTTCATCATCAAAATACTGCAAAATCTGTGGTTCAGCTAAAAATTGCTATTTCAACATCTAAATAGTGCAAAATCTGGGGGACAGCCAAAAAATACCATTTAATCATCTAAATAGCGTTAATTATGTTGTCCAGTAAAAATTTCTATTTTGTCATCTAAATAGTGCAAAATCTGTGGTCCAGCCAAAAATTGCTATGTAATCATCTAAATAGTGGTAATTGTGCGGTCCAGCTAAAAATTTCTATTTCATCATCTAAATAGTGCATCTGAGTGTTTTTTGCGTGGATTGGGTTGAAGCTTTTACTTAGCAAATTTTTCATAAAATTTTGGATCACATTAATCTCATGGTCTACACTGAGCACTTACATTGGAGTTTCCATCTAAATCTACGATGACAATATGATTGATGTGAATGTGAATAATGTGATTCAGATGTGTCACCTGCGAGTGATCCATTCACTATAATGAGGCAGCAGAATTACTCAGGACTCCGTTTGACCTTTTTTCAGCATTGTCCTTTGCATAAGTGCATAAAACTGTGGTCAATTATTTTATGTACCACTAAAAAGATGGACACCGCTAGATTATAGGACAGGCTGAGTCAAGGATAGCCCTTCAAACAGAATAATGGTCCCCACAAAGCCCTTCATAAATAATAATGGGCCACACATAGCCCTCCACACAATATAATGGGCCCCACATAGCCCTCCAAACAGATTAATGGGCCTCACATAGCCCTCCAAACAGAATAATTTCCCCCCACATAGCCTTCCAAACATAAAAATGTGCTACACATAGTCCTCCATACAGAATAGCTTTGCAGGCCAAATAAAATCTGCCTGCGAGCAAGGTTGTGACATATGTGGTATGTGTTTTTGTTGTGCTCATTCAGTAGGCACAGTTTCACCTGTCCGACTATCTTGACCTGTGCGTTCGTCATCAACAGTACGTCCACTTTCCTATCCTTTACCACGTGGCCAGTGCATATTAATTTACTGAGGCAGCTAACAGTGGTATTAGTTGATAACCTGGTACGAATCTGCAATCAGTGTGAGGCCAAAATGACTATGAGGCGTAAATGATGTTATGGGACACAAGGTTGTAAAAGGTGGAGAAGCCACATCTGGAGTAATAGTAAGGGTTGGGGATCAAGTACTGAGGGACAACCACCGCCATCAGATTGCGGAAATCATCAGTGTCCACAAGCCTAAATGCCAGTCTGGAAATGTATCCATTTATTGTTTGGACCAGCGGATGGGTAGCTGCATATTAACGCTTGCGCTCCAAGGCCAGAGTAGAGATAGCTAGACACTGTGCTGGGACTTGAAAGTGGACGTGGTTGCAGATGGTGTTTGCAAATGTGCAAAGATGGTATCAGGGTTTGAGGCATCCACTCCTGGATCCTGGGCAGGGGATTGACCAACACGTAGCACAGGGGAGGAGGCAGTGGGGTCACCTGAAGAGAATAACTGTGGACCCGAGTGGTTGGGCCACCTAGGCAACCAGGAGTCATGACAAAACATCCAGCAATAGACCTACAGAAGACACTGTGTTCTCAGTTTGGAATCAATTTTAAAACATTCTTAATTCTTCACTCTCAAACAAGCAAAGGAGATGCAGGCAGAGCAAGGCCTAGCTAAAATGAGCCAGAGGAAAAGCAATATGGCCATCAACAGACAAATAGAAGACGCTCTAATTCCAGTTTGGGATCAATTTTGAAAACACTCCTTGTGAGTCGGCATGGTTGTGGTACGTACACATATGGTGGTTTGTAGGAACACACTTCCTCTAGCCCAGTATATATACGGCAGATATTGTGAAGGGGTGAAGAGTCACAGAATGGGCTAATGATGACAGGCATGTCCAGGAAGAATTCTCCATAATGCCCTGCATTACATCACATTGTTTAGTGTGGGTAATTATCACATCACAGTTAATATAAAAGATGGGGGCTGATCAAGCAATACCATATTATTAGTTTACATCATAAGGATAGAGGTCACAGTGCACTGCTAATTCTACATAGGAACAGAAAAAAGCACTAGAGTTGATGATCACTTAATTGCATCAATAGTGAGAGAGATAAGACAGAGGGCATCAGTCTTGTTAGTATAATTAAGTAATCTATTCCAATTAAACACATACTTCCCCAGTATAAAAGTTTGGTCATCTCTTTTTCTCTTTCTCATTTTCTTATATTGACAATAAAACTAATTGTACATAGTATTTTGGAATGTTCTAATCATCATTCTAAAGCGGGCTTTACACGCTACGATATATCAAACGATATGTCGTCGGGGTCATGTCGTAAGTGACGCACATCTGGCCTCGTTTGACATATTGTAGCTTGTGACAGCTACGAGTGACTGTGAAAGAGCAAAATTACTCACCTTATCGTTGCTCGTTGACACGTCGCTCATTTTCTAAAAATCGAACATCCGATTGTTCATTGCTCCAAAGGCAGTACACATCGCTCCGTGTGACACCCCGGGAACGATGAACACAGCTTACCTGCGTCCCGCCAGCAATGCGGGAGGAAGGAGGTGGGCGGGATGTTTACGTCCTGCTCATCTCCGCCCCTCCGCTTCTATTGGCCGGCCGCTGTGTGACGTCGCTATGACGCCGAACGTCCCTCCCCCTTCAGGAAGTGGATGTTCGCCGCCCACAGCGAGGTCGTTTGGAAGGTAAGAACGTGTGACAGGGGGTTACGACTTTGTGCGACACGGGCAAGAAATTGCCCGTGCTGCACAAACGATGGGGGCGGGTGTGATCGCACATGCGATCGCATGAGAAATTGATACGTGTAAAGCAGCCTTAAGTCAATTGGACTTCTTGTGATTTGCCTAAAATAAATTTGACACAAGTTAATTTTGTGGGAAAATTTGTCTAACCTGGTGATCTTAAATTATGAAAGGTTCAACCATTCAATAAGTATTAATATTATTTTTATGCATTTATCATCCCGCTAAGGTTCAGCCAATTGGCGGACATTTTGCAAAATTTTAAAAAACAATTTGGGAGGAAAATGAGAGGTGTGTCTTAAAATCTGAATTTAGCTTACTGGGGGGTTGTGGAGAGGGGTCACAGGAGGCAGGGCAATGCTGTGCGCTGTGCTGTGGGCGCTGCTCTGTGGTGACGCTCTGTGCGGTGGGCAGCGAGGCTCTGTGTGATGGGCGGTGATGCTTTGTGCGGCAGGTGGCTGGGCAGGGAGGCTCTGTGTGGCTGGCGGACAGCGAGGCTCTGTGCGGCAGGTGGTCAGCAAGGTCTCAGCTCAACTTTCATCTGCGCACGTGCTGCCACTTGCTGCCATTTCTTTGAAGCCTTCTCTGCCAACATCTTCAGAATGGTCAGTGCCTCGCCACCCGCAGTGAGCACCAGCACAGTGCAGTGCTCGTAATCCAGCACTGCCCCTACCTCGTGTGAGCCCCGCTCCACCACCACCGCCTCCCCTCCAGTAAGACACCATCGGATTATAAAACAGACCCCATAATTTCTTTTTCCTTTTTTTTTAAACCTCTAAATTTGGGGTGCGTCTTATAAAATGAAAAATACGGTACTATCTGTCAAAAAATCAATGCACATGCTATTCCCAAGATTTTTTCTAATCTACATACATGAAGACTTCTCTTCCTGATTTCAGATTTGTGAAAGTGAAATAAAATATACAAGCGACACAAATGCAACAAATAAACCTGTTACATTTCCATTGTTTCCATTTATTTTCTTTGCTATTATAATTATTATTAAACTTATTGAAACCATGTGAAATAGATTCCAAAATGACCAGCAATATTTTGAAAAATTATTTTATATGAACCAAGAAAGAAAAAACTAAAAATATTTGAAACTTGAATTTTGAACCATAGTAGAAATAGTTTCAATTCCCAAACATTAGTAAAGTGATTTGATGCATTGGTATGCAGTCTCTTCAGTATAGGAGTATTTTGTTACATGAAATGCTCTAGAGAATTCAAAGCTGCCTGACATATTTCTCTGTTTGGTATGCAGCCATCAGGAAACATTGCTGGAAAGAGCTTCTTAGTTTCCTTTAAATACAGTACTGTCAAGTGTATGACCAGGAAAAATGGCATAAGCAATGAATGCTAAGAGACAAAATATATGAACAAAATACTGGATAAGCAAAAAAAAAAAGATATGCTTAGTAGATAATAGTCAAAATTTTATATTTTTATAATAAAAAAAATCTTTAAGGCGCTGTTCACTACTCGGATAACCCCTTTTTGCCCCCGATAAAATAACAAAACAATACTTATACTCAACTTTACACTCACACTCCCAGAGCTCACGGGACATTGTTACATCATGTGAGTCCTGCACCCAATCAGTGCCGACTTCCCTATCTCCGCCTTGGGATGAATCAAACATCAAGAGGTAGTCAGAGCTGCAGCTGACCGCTCACTTCCTATTGATGTTTGATATGCCTGAAGGTGGGGAGAGTGAAACCAGTGCTATTTGGGCTCAGAGGTCACATGATGCAAAAATGTCACGGGAGCCCCAGGAGAGTGATGCCAACACCACTTGATCAGTGTGTACCGTAGAGGAGTATAAATGTTAGTTTAAGAGGTACAAACATGGTGATTAAGAAAAGGTTGTCGGAGTATCAGACAACCCCTTTAAGGCTTTCTTATTTTGAATATCACATGCAAATTCAAGCATCTAAATATCTTCTAGTGTATGGGTGGTCAAGAAGACTCCATTCCTGATGTAGTGCTGTGATATAAGAAATATAAGTAATAGCCATAATAAATAACTGTTGTCTCCGCAGCACTGGCTCTGTGTATTATTTCCGGAAGCTTGAAAAGATAAAATACATTGGAAAACCAGCATGAGATAAGTTGTATTGTAAAAAGGTGTCAACAGCAGGAAGGAGAAGGTGATATCATAGTTTCATAGGTCATTAGTAAGATCAAATAAGGAAAATCATTGTTTTCAGTCGATCGCCAACTATCTCCAAGTGAAGTCTCATGTAACAGCACAGTTCAGTGCAGTGCAATGATTTATATTTCACTTACATTTGTCAGAGAAGAATAAATGTGTTGCCATCATATATTAATCTAACATGAGGCCGTATTTTGGAAATGTTGCATATAATGTAATTTTTTTTTCCTTGCACTTTAATAGGTCACCATTAAAGGGAACCAACCATCAGGATTTTCATATATAAAGTAAAGCCAGTGCTATACTGACGCTAGGATGCTGAATGTAACCATACTTTTTGTTAAGACATTGAATGTTTTATTTCAGAAATATGTGCAAGTAAAGATCCAGTAATGGACTGCTATTTGATTGACAGGTGCAACAGGGCGGGAATATCAGTTGAGTTTTGCTATCTATTTGTGCTCCTGTCTGCCTGCATAGCCTTCCTTGCCCAATTGCTGTCATAGACATTGATTCCGGCTTGTGTGTAGTATCATTTGTAAACATTGCAGAAAACTCTTCACTAAGATGGCAGTGGAGTTGGCGCCTGCCATAGCGCTATCTCCGATGCAATCCTTGTGAACACTGTCTTCCTGCATTGGACTGTCGTATGCACCATTGCATCTTCTGCTCTTGTTATGATCATGGGAGCATGCGAGGTCACAACAGTAGTGGAGACCCCCCAAAATCAGCTTACCCAGAACACAAGCCACATGCTTCAAAGGAGACTGTACAAAAAACGCAGGAAGATAAAGATGGTTCCGGAGATAGTGCAGGCACCGACTCCAATGTAATCTTAGTGAAGAGCTTTCTGCAATACTTTAAAATGCTACTGTGCATGCTCTGGAATGAATGTCTATTGCGGTACGTGGCCAAGGATTAGCTGCCGCTGCTGTCACTGTCTTTCAGGGATTGTAGCAGCAAGGACGGTTCTGCTCCCCACAGGTCGAGCGGGCCCCGGGGAGGATGATGAGGGTTACGTTGATGGCTGGCGCGGAAGCACGGAGTGCTGGCAATAAAGGACGGACACGGGAGTTGCGGTACCAGGTCTTTACTCACTTTCCTTTGGTTGCCCGGGAGTACCGGTATATGCTGTGATGGGCTCCAACCAATCCCGGGTAAGTTTGAGGTAGCTACCAGTATTGGAAAGTGTCCTCTGCCAAGGGATGTCCCTCCAGAAGTGAGGAACCCTGGCTGAGCTTCCTGCTCCAAGCCGCAGGCTCCGTGAAGAAAAAGAAGTGATGTCATGCTGCCAGGATTGAAGTCCCGACTTGACTGAAGATTGTGTAAAGGTTGCCCCTACTTCTATCCCAAGTGGTGCCCATCCCCAAATGGTTGTCTTAGTGACCGAGAAAGTCCCAAGCATCGTGATGGCCACCCCCCCCCGTCTACCCTAGGCCAATCCCCAGTGAGAAGGCACCTAAGCTGTATGTAAGGTGAAATGTGAAAACACCGGTGGTGACTGAAGCCGCAGGGGTTGAATGCAACTTGATATATGTGCACATCAATAGCCAGATTTTGTATGTGACTTAGAAAGCATGATTTAGAAAATGTAAAGTTTGTATATATGTATATATATATATATATATATATATATATATACAGTACAGAACAAACGTTTGGACACATGTTCTCATTCAAAGAGTTTTCTTTAATTTTATAACTCTGAATATTGTAGATTCACATTGAAAGCATCAAAACTGTGAATTAACACATGTGGAATGAAATACTTCACAAAAAATTGTGAAACAACTAAAAATATGTCTTACATTCTAGGTTCTTCAAAGTAGCCACCTTTTGCTTTGATTACTGCTTTGCACACTCTTGGCATTCTCTTGATGAGCTTTAAGAGGTAGGCACCGGAAATGGTTTTCACTTCACAGGTGTGCTCTGTCAGGTTTAATAAGTGGGATTTCTTGCCTTATTAATGAGGTTGGGACTAGAGATGAGCGAACCGGTCGCGGAGGTCTCGTTCGAGTTCGGTTCGCCGAACGGAGGTCTCGTTCGAGTTCGGTTCGTCGAACGTTCGACGAACCGAACTCGAACCGCATAGGAAACAATGGGAGGCAATCACAAACACATAAAAACACCTAGAAAACACCCTCAAAGGTGTCCAAAAGGTGACAAACAACTCACAACACAACACAAACCATGGGAAAGTGACAAGGACATATACTCATGCGAAAACAAAAGAGCTGGACAAGGAAAAAGAGGAGGAGACACAGATATAGGCATGGCACGCCCTTCTAAAATCATGTAAAACACCGCAAGGTGACTCCAAGCGGAGTCTCCCTTTTTTCCAAAAATTGGGCCACACACTGTGATACCAATGTGATATGACTGAAGACTGAATGTGATTTAGATAGGGATCATAATCAAAAGATAGGAGTGATACCAGATATTATTTGACCTATCAATAATTCAGTATCAAGGAGATGTCCTCTGGATAACCAATTTCACTATGATGACCAAAGAATACATGTCAAACAGATCTTAAGATAATGAGGAAGTGGCATTTGCAGTTCCACTTGCCGGAAACTTGTGGTTGGCTTAAAGACAGGTGTAAGGAAGCTTGCATATAAAATTTACGGCTCATTGCAATATTTCACTAAAACTATGGTCAACTGTGGTCGGTCAGTTGTCAACTGGCAGGATGTACAAGTAAATGTGCAGGAAGCTGCTGGTGCCCACAGCAGTTTGTGGTCAAGTTACATGAACATGACTCAGTTGTCACATGCTGGTGACCATTTAAACACAACCTACAAAGTTTTCCTATAAAAATACACCGGACTCGCTTAATGTTAGGGAAACCTTCCAGGACATTGAAGTGTACGTACGCACTGTTCCTGTGATGCAAGAGGCCGGGTTGTTGTTTCCTTATCATTAAATCGAGTCCCTCCGATGAGAAGGATTGCTGCAACAAACGGTAATGTTGATGCATATTTCTGTTATTGTATAAGATTCTATGACTAAAAAGTAGTTCTAATGCCTATATGTACCAATGACTATTCATATGCTATTAAAATAAATAGTATCTTGCTATAAAGAATATTAGTATTCGTGCCTGATTGGGATATCAGTGAGCGCTTCGTAAGTACGGGCTTTCAGCCCCCTTTTTAGTAGAATTTAGCAAGACATAAATTGGTGTAGTCGGCAGGATTACTTCTATAAGAAGTTAGAAAAAAATGTTTGTAATTTAGAAATTAAAAACATATATTTGGCAAATTTCCAGATATTTTTTCAATCTTTTTGCATAGTGTCAAAATGTTCAGAAAACGTAAGGATAATGTTAAGGAGGTTGTTGTGGATATCCCATGCTGGACTGAGGCTCCCTACAATCTTATAGCACATGAATTGGTCAATTGTGCATTGGCAGAACAATGGCAGAATAACCTCAAGGGTTGTGAAGCTACTGATGTTGTGAATGGACTCAGTAGTGCCCCTGTGAAAACAGGTGATGTAGTGTCTTGTGGATTGGCAAAACAATGGCAGGATAAGCTTAAGGGTAGTGAAGCTACTGATGTTGTGAATGTATTTGGTAGTGTCCCTGTGAAAGCAGGTGATGTAGTGTCTTTAGCACGGCGCAAACAATGGCAGGATAAGCTTAAGGGTAGTGAAGCTACTGATGTGAATGTATTCGGTAGTGTCCCTGTGAAAGCAGGTGATGTAGTGTCTTTAGCACAGCGCAAACAATGGCAGGATAAGCTTAAGGGTAGTGAAGCTACTGATGTTGTGAATGTATTCGGTAGTGTCCCTGTGAAAGCAGGTGATGTAGTGTCTTTAGCACAGCGCAAACAATGGCAGGATAAGCTTAAGGGTAGTGAAGCTACTGATGTTGTGAATGTATTCGGTAGTGTCCCTGTGAAAGCAGGTGATGTAGTGTCTTTAGCACGGCGCAAACAATGGCAGGATAAGCTTATGGGTAGTGAAGCTACTGATGTTGTGAATGTACTCAGTAGTGCCCCTGTGAAAGCAGGTGATGTAGTGTCTTGTGGATTGGCAGAACAATGGCAGGATAAGCTTAAGGGTAGTGAAGCTACTGATGTTGTGAATGTATTTGGTAGTGTCCCTGTGAAAGCAGGTGATGTAGTGTCTTTAGCACGGCGCAAACAATGGCAGGATAAGCTTAAGGGTAGTGAAGCTACTGATGTGAATGTATTCGGTAGTGTCCCTGTGAAAGCAGGTGATGTAGTGTCTTTAGCACAGCGCAAACAATGGCAGGATAAGCTTAAGGGTAGTGAAGCTACTGATGTGAATGTATTCGGTAGTGTCCCTGTGAAAGCAGGTGATGTAGTGTCTTTAGCACGGCGCAAACAATGGCAGGATAAGCTTAAGGGTTGTGAAGCTACTGATGTTGTGAATGTATTCGGTAGTGTCCCTGTGAAAGCAGGTGATGTAGTGTCTTTAGCACGGCGCAAACAATGGCAGGATAAGCTTATGGGTAGTGAAGCTACTGATGTTGTGAATGTACTCAGTAGTGCCCCTGTGAAAGCAGGTGATGTAGTGTCTTGTGGATTGGCAGAACAATGGCAGGATAAGCTTAAGGGTAGTGAAGCTACTAATGTTGTGAATGTATTCGGTAGTGTCCCTGTGAAAGCAGGTGATGTAGTGTCTTTAGGACGGCGCATCTGGATTTTGGCAAGTGCATATAGTGTAATGCATGAGCGTAATCTAAAGATGCAGAAGAAAAGTTCCCAGATGGAACAAAAGATGATAGAATTAGGTGGCCAGAAAACAGTTCTGGAATGTAATACCCGACTGTTGAAGGATAAATTGGAATATTATCAGAATGTGGCAGAAAAAGCTGCCATAAAAATTGCTCAAAATAAGTACAAGAAAAGAAGAGGAAAGGTAAATAAAACCAAAGTACATAAAAGTATCGTCTCAGCTTCTATAAACTGGGATCCCGATACTTGGGATGGGGATGTGTAGGATTCATCTTCATCATCTGATGAGGAGGATTACCATAAAGGGAAGATTCAAGCTAATCCAGTAAGGAGGCGCCTAGAGAGGACAGAGAATGAGATCATCCTGGAACATGTCCGGGATGGTCAGGGGAATCTGCAATATGACGAAGATGGTAATGCCATCACAAATGAGAGAACGATTCCTCATGTAAAGAATCGAGTAACCATTGAAGATTACTCTCAGGGAGAAGTTGATAGCATTTTAACACAGTTTAGACAAAAGCCAGGAGAAGGAGAAATTCCCTGGTTGGTCAGGGTGCACGATCTCGGAGGAGGTGGAGTGCGCTTTGACGCCGGAGATGTGGCAAAATTTGTCACCATGTCTCGGGACCCAGTAATTCAGAGATCAATAAAAAATTATTTTGTTGATCATAATGAGCATGGTACTCAAAACTTAATCATGATCTTAGCCCACGCTTTTCTGGACAAATATCCATCAAAAGCAGACTTTCCTATCAATGATAAACCTTGGTATACCTTAAAAGACGCTATGGAAAGGCTGAAGGAAGAAGCAATGAGGAAGGCTCTTCCTCTTTTGGGAATGGATGATGATTATCTCCAGTACCCATTGACAGCCAGCATAAGTAATAGGCTGGTTAAACATGCTCCTCCAGCATACAAAACAGTTATTTTAACCTTAACTGTAGCGCTGACTGGAGAATCAATCGGTGTAGTTCTAGGGAGGATGAGGGAGTTACAGGTTATGGGACAGTGGGATAAATCGTCCCCTGGAGGCCATGTTGGTAACAGTAAGCCAAACAATCCTGATTGGAAAGAGAAATCAGTAGGGGAGGCCCCACGGGTGTCTCGCAAAGACATGTTCCAGGCTTTGCTTAAAGCAGGGATCAATAAGGAAAGGATTGATGGAAAGGAGACAGGAGAATTATGGAAGTTGTACAAACAGAAAGTTCTATCCGCAAAGAAAGTGACCACTACAAATGTGGGAGGGGGCTCAAAAACCCCCAAGGTAAAGAAATCAGAGGGAAAAGGGGAAAAAACCCCAAAGAATGTGTCTTGGGAAGATTTTCAGTCAGTTTATCCATGGGAAGAATTGGCTGCAGCCGTGGCCACAAAGGTCATGGAAGGAAGGGCTAATACACAGACTGAAGTCTGTGTAAATGAAAGTTCAGAAGGAAGTGATTTACCATAGGTAGCCAGCCAAGCCCCCCTATTGATAAAAAGGGACGAACGTCCCTACGTCAATCTTAGCATACATTGGAAACGGGGAAATGTTCAAAGAGTCCCAGCTTTGATTGACACGGGGGCGGAGGCTACTTTAATTCATGGAAACCCAGAAAAAAATAAAAGGAACTTGAGTAAAAATTGCTGGACTAGGTGGTCAAGTGATCACCGGGGTTCAGACACAGGTAGCTTTGAAGATAGGTAATTTACCTATCAAGCAGTATACGGTGCTGGTAGTTCCTATACCAGAATATATTTTGGGAATTGATGTCCTAAAATGGATGACTCTTAATCTAACCAAAGGAAAATTCTCCTTTGGGGTTATGTCTTGTCATAAGGAAATGCAGATTTCACATTATATCGATGATATAATGATACAAGGACAAGATGAGCAAAGTGTGAAAGATCAATTGACAAAACTGGTTGCTCATATGAGGAGTAAAGGATGGGAAATCAATGATGCTAAGGTTCAAGGACCGTTTCAAGTGGTAACATTTGTAGGGATTCAGTGGAACAAGGGGCACAGAGAGATCTTGCCCAATGCCAGACAGAAAATTATTAATTTTCCGGTCCCTAAATCCAAACGGGAGACTCAGTCTTATCTTGGATTGTTTGATTTTTGGAGACAACACATCCCTCATTTGGGACAAATGTTGGCTCATTTGTACAAAGTAACGAGGAAAAAATATGAGTTCCACTGGGGAGAGGAACAGCAAAATGTGTTTGAGATGGTCAGGGAAGTGTGGCAAGACATTGAAGGGATTATTCAATCTACCAAGACCACTGTATTTCATGTCGATACTCATGTCCCTACTAACTCACTTGAACGTTTGTTTAATTCAGAAGCAGATAAAGCAGCAGCCATCAGACAAGTCAGTCCAACAGTTGACAAGGTAAGGTACAGCTGTTTGGGCACACCAGAAAGAGCGACATCTTATTCAGCAGGTTTAGACCTCAGTACATTGGAAACTGTCGTGGTACCCCCAGGTAAGGTAAAACCAATTTCAACAGGATTGGGTTGCCATACACCAAAGGATCATTATGGTCAAATAGCCACTCGTTCTAGTTTAGTGTTAAAAGGAGCCATAGTGGTGGGAGGGGTAATAGATGCAGATTATCAGGGAGAAATCAAGGTACTGATGCTAAATTTGGGAAATGAACCTTTGATATTGATGAAACACCAGAAGGTGGCTCAGATTTTGATATTTCCAATAAACTTGTCTGAAATAAGAGAAGGAACTACCCCGGCAGAATTAACAATACGGGGTACTAAAGTTTTTGGATCATCTAATATTACAAATGTAGGAGCAAAAATATGGATTCAAAACCTCCAAGGACCGCCCTCAGAGGCAGAGGTAATAGTGGTCGGAAAAGATCGTACTCTCCTGATAATGAGACCAGGAGTGGAGAAGTGGGAATATGTCCCACAAGAAAAATGTTATTGACGAGAATAATAGTGTATCTTTATTTGCAGATGGTGTTGTAAATAAGCAGAATCCATGGTATCGGTTACTGGGAAGAGCTCGATAGTGATGAGATGGAGAAATTATAGTGATGAGATGGAGAAATTCCTGTGTTTGATGTTTGCCTCTTTGGTCGTTGGATGGACAAGTCTACATCAGGAGGAACCTATGGCGAATAAATTTATGATGCACCATCACATTTTCAACACACAGATTGCTGGATCTGTACACATTCTTCGGTTACAGCCACCAGTATCCCTTATCTGGATGTCCCGGTATCGATGGAGGAAATCTTAAAGTGGAAAAGTTGTTCTGATCAGCTTGCTGATAAAGACACTCGAAGTGTTCATCTATAGAATGCGACAGTACCCATTTCCGTAGTGGGATGGATCAATCGTCCATGGTGGCAAGGCAATTTGAATGCAACAGTCACCAATTTGCAATATCTGGCTTTTAAGGGAGGAATTTGGGTACCAAGAAATAAGACTGGACTGACTAACCTGGGATTCATCCCTATGGGGAATATAAAAATAAGTTTTGGGACAGCTATAAATACTGTAGATGCTTTTAAACCCAGCTTAGTGGAAAGGACAATTCATGATATGTTATGGCCTTATGCCAATATGTTCATAAATGGGTCTAGTGAAACTTGTAGTAACATATCGGGAAATGTAATGTGTAATGATTCCTTTGAATATCGAGCAAATGCCAAAACACATGATGTTCAAGGGAGCTTCTCAGATAATATTGCTTTTAGTTTCAATATACATAGTAGTGAAAGTGATTATATTTGTGATTCAACGTTTATCCAAACAAACCAAGAAAACAAAATCTGTGGCAAAGTCAATGTTAGTGTCCTATTAAAAGCGATATTTCTTGGTCATGGTATGGTATATTCCGAGTGATCTTCCTCTAGTGGAATACTGATGATGGAAAATAATCCCTGGGATCAAGGACCGATTGTGATACTAATGTGATATGACTGAAGACTGAATGTGATTTAGATAGGGATCATAATCAACAGATAGGAGTGATCCCAGATATTATTTGACCTATCAATAATTCAGTATCAAAGAGATGTCCTCTGGATAACCAATTTCACTATGATGACCAAAGAATACATGTCAAACAGATCTTAAGATAATGAGGAAGTGGCATTTGCAGTTCCACTTGCCGGAAACTTGTGGTTGGCTTAAAGACAGGTGTAAGGAAGCTTGCATATAAAATTTACGGCTCATTGCAATATTTCACTAACACTATGGTCAACTGTGGTCGGTCAGTTGTCAACTGGCAGGATGTACAAGTAAATATGCAGGAAGCTGCTGGTGCCCACAGCAGTTTGTGGTCAAGTTACATGAACATGACTCAGTTGTCACATGCTGGTGACCATTTAAACACAACCTACAAAGTTTTCCTATAAAAATACACCGGACTCGCTTAATGTTAGGGAAACCTTCCAGGACATTGAAGTGTACGTACGCACTGTTCCTGTGATGCAAGAGGCCGGGTTGTTGTTTCCTTATCATTAAATCGCGTCCCTCCGATGAGAAGGATTGCTGCAACAAACGGTAATGTTGATGCATATTTCTGTTATTGTATAAGATTCTATGACTAAAAATTAGTTCTAATGCCTATATGTACCAATGACTATTCATATGCTATTAAAATAAATAGTATCTTGCTATAAAGAATATTAGTATTCGTGCCTGATTAGGATATCAGTGAGCGCTTCGTAAGTACGGGCTTTCAGCCCCCTTTTTAGTAGGATTTAGCAAGACACACACACACCCACTTGTGCCCCAGTTGTACACTTCACAGCTAGATTTGCATCAAGCACATTCAAAAATACGCCATACTTAACCGTCCCCAGGATGACACCGGGGTAGGTAGCAAAGTCTTTGCTGAACCATGACTTGTTCATCTTGGCTCCTTTTAAAAAACACAGCAAGCAAGGGTTACTCCAAGCAGAGTCTCCCTTTTTTCCAAAAATTGGGCCAAACACACACCCACCCCTTCAGTGGCAGCACTTGTGCCCTAGTTGTACACTTCACAGGTAGATTTGCATCAAGCACATTCAAAAATACGCCATACTAAACCGTCCCCAGGATGACCTCGGGGTAGGTAGAAAAGTCTTTCCTGATCCCAGCTCTGTGCATCTTGGATCATTTTTAAAAAACAATGTAAGCAAGGGTTACTCCAAGCGGAGTCTCCCTTTTTTCCAAAAATTGGGCCACACAGACACTCACCCCTTTAGTGGCAGCACTTGTGCCCCAGTTGTACACTTCACAGCTGGATTTGCATCAAGCACATTCAAAAATACGCCATACTTAACCGTTCCCAGGATGACCCCGGGGTAGGTAGCAAAGTCTTTCCTGATCCCAGCTCTGTTCATCTTGGAACATTTTTAAAAACAATGTAAGCAAGGGTTACTCCAAGCGGAGTCTCCCTTTTTTCCAAAACTTGGGCCACACAGACACTAACCCCTTCAGTGGCAGCACTTGTGCCCTAGTTGTACACTTCACAGGTAGATTTGCATCAAGCACAATCAAAAATACGCCATACTTAACCGTCCCCAGGATGACACCGGGGTAGGTAGCAAAGTCTTTGCTGAACCATGACTTGTTCATCTTGGCTCCTTTTAAAAAACACAGCAAGCAAGGGTTACTCCAAGCAGAGTCTCCCTTTTTTCCAAAAATTGGGCCAAACACACACCCACCCCTTCAGTGGCAGCACTTGTGCCCTAGTTGTACACTTCACAGGTAGATTTGCATCAAGCACATTCAAAAATACGCCATACTAAACCGTCCCCAGGATGACCTCGGGGTAGGTAGCAAAGTCTTTCCTGATCCCAGCTCTGTGCATCTTGGATCATTTTTAAAAAACAATGTAAGCAAGGGTTACTCCAAGCGGAGTCTCCCTTTTTTCCAAAACTTGGGCCACACAGACACTAACCCCTTCAGTGGCAGCACTTGTGCCCTAGTTGTACACTTCACAGGTAGATTTGCATCAAGCACAATCAAAAATACGCCATACTTAACCGTCCCCAGGATGACACCGGGGTAGGTAGCAAAGTCTTTGCTGAACCATGACTTGTTCATCTTGGCTCCTTTTAAAAAACACAGCAAGCAAGGGTTACTCCAAGCGGAGTCTCCCTTTTTTTTAAAAAAAAATTGGGCCACACAGACACTCACCCCTTCAGTGGCAGCACTTGTGCCCTAGTTGTACACTTCACAGCTAGATTTGCATCAAGCACATTCAAAATACACAAGCATTTACTCTCCCCGGGATGACACAGGGGTGGTAAATTCCTTGTGGATCCATGACTTGTTCATTTTGATGAACGTTAGTCTGTCCACATTGTCACTGGACAGACGCGTGCACTTATCTGTCAGCACACACCCAGCTGCTGAACGTGAAGACACGTTCAGAGACAACGCTGGCAGCTGGACACGACAAAATCTCCAAGGCGTAAGTAAAGAGCTCTGGCCATTTTTCAAGATTTGAAGCCCAAAATGAGCAAGGCTCCATTTGCAAAGTCATGGCATCAATGTTCATTTGGAGATTCTCCTGTATCATCCTCTCCAGCCGTTGACTATGTGTTAGACTTGTTGTCTCTGGTGGCCTTGCAAAGGAGGGTCTAAAAAAATTATGAAAAGATTCAATAAAATTGCTGTTACCAGCACCAGATACGGTGCTACTGGTACGGGTAGACTGTTGAAGATGATGAGACCGTCTCATGTTTGTCAAGTTACAACTGGGAGATTCACTCCCTGCACTTGCACGGTTGTTTGGTGGAAAAGCCGAGCTAAGATCGAGTAACAGCTTCTGCTGATACTCCTGCTTACGTGCGTCCCTTTCTATGGCTGGAATTATGTCACAAAATTTGGACTTATACCGGGGATCTAATAGTGTGGCAAGCCAGTAGTCATCATCACTTCTAATTTTGACAATACGAGGGTCATGTTGGAGGTAGTGCAGCAAGAAGGCACTCATGTGTCTTGCACAGCCATGCGGAACAAGTCCACGCTGTGTTTGTGGCATAGAGGTGCTAACCGTTCTTTCTTCCTCTGACATCTCCCCCAACCTCTTTCAACTGAAATTTGACCAAGGTCTCCCTCATCCGCTGAGTCTTCCATGTCCATGGACAGTTCGTCCTCCATTTCTTCATGTTCTCCGGCACCTTCCTCAACATTTCGCCTGCTACCATGCGCCCTTGTTGATCCCTGTCCCCCATGGTCCTATGCCTGCCGCGTTGGTGATGATGAACATCTGGACCTTGGTGATGCTGTTGTGTCTTGCGTATATGAATCCTCCTGTAGTTCCTCCCCTTCCTGTTGTCCCACCCCCTGACTCCAAATAGTGTTTAGCGTGTGCTCCAGCATGTAAATGACTGGAATTTTCATGCGGATAATGGCATTGTTAGCGCTAAACATATTTGTCGCCATGTCGAAACTGTGCAGAAGGGTGCATAGGTTCTTGATCTAAGACCACTCCATCAGGGTGATGTGCTCCACCTCTGCATCTCGTTGGCCCAGGCTATACGTCATGACGTATTGCACCAGGGCTCGGCGGTGCTGCCACAGTCGCTGTAACATGTGGAGAGTCGAATTCCAGCGTGTCGCCACATCACATTTCAGGCAATGAACCGGCAGGCCGAAAGACTTCTGAAGCGATGCAAGTCGCTCAGCTGCGGCGGTTGAACGGCGGAAGTGAGCAGACAGTTTTCGTGCCCTGGTCAGAAGGCCATCTAGGCCGGGATAGTGTGTTAAAAATTGCTGGACAACAAGGTTCAACACGTGAGCCATACAAGGCACGTGTGTCACCTTGCCCAGGCGATGGGCCGCACCCAGGTTTGCAGCATTGTCGTACACGGCCTTACCAGGCTGCAGGTTGAGTGGAGACAACCATTTATTAAACTCAGTCTCCAGAGCTGCCCACAACTCAGCCGCTGTGTGACTCCTATTTCCAAGACATGTCAAGCTAAAGACCGCCTGATGCCGTTGAGCTCTGCTGCCAGCATAGTAATGAGGGGTGCGTGATTCCTTCTGCGCAGTGAGAACGCTGGTGGCCTGACCAGGCAGGCTTGGGGCGGAGGTGGAGGACCCAGATGAGGTGGAGGAGGCAGAAGCAGTGGCGGAACTTGGACAGACAGAGGATTGACACACAAGTCGTGGGGATGGCAAGACTTGTGCAGCAGACCCTTCACCATCTATCACCATAGTTACCCAGTGCCCAGTCAGTGACATGTAACGTCCCTGTCCATGCTTACTGGTCCAAGTATTGGTGGTGAAATGCACCCGTTCACACACAGAGTTTCTCAAGGAAGCGGTGATGTTGTGTGCGACATGCTGGTGTAGCGCGGGCACACCTTTCTTAGAGAAGTAGTGGCGACTGGGCATCTGGTACTGGGGCACAGCGACAGACATAAGGTCTCTAAAATCCTGTGTGTCCACCAGGCGGAAAGGCAGCATTTCGGTAGCCAAGAGCTTACAGAGGGATAAAGTCAACCTCTTAGCTTTGTCATGGGTCGCAGGAAATGGCCTTTTATTTGTCCACATCTGAGGGACAGAGATCTGGCTGCTGTGTGTAGACGGTGTTGAGTAGGGTGTCCCTGGAAAAATGCAGGTTTGTGAGGAAAGTGCAGGCGGAAACATGATGTTGCCTTCATCCAACGTTGGTGCTATCGATGTCTGAGAGAGCTGTACACACGGATTTGTTTCCCCTTCCAAACCAACTGATGACCTACCAAGCAAACTGCTTGTTGCGGTTACAGTGGTGGAAGTTGTGCGTGGAAAACCAGGTGTTACAGCTCTCCCCACAGTCCTAGAAGATGAAGAGCGCGCGGATGCACTGGAAGGGGCAAGCGGTGGATGGTTTGCTCCGCTAGGCCGCATTGCAGCACAGTAAGCTTACCACCTCGACATATGATATTTATTCATGTGACGATTCATGGAAGAAGTTGTCAAACTGCTGAGGTTTTGCCCTCTACTAACAGAATCACGACAAATTTTACAGATCACATAATTTGGGCGATCTTTTGCTATGTCATAAAAGGACCAGGCTAGGCAAGGCTTAGAGGGCATGCGACCTGCTGATTCACCCCGACTAGTGCTCAGAGGCACAGTGATGGCTGAGGATGCAGTTGTAGATGTGCTACTAGTACTCCGACTCTGTCCAGGAAGGCGCAAGGTAACTTCGTCGTCAGTTGCATCCTCCTCCACTGTCTCTGTTGACCTCCTCGAGGGCCTGACTGTGGGTTGACAGTAGGTGGGATCTAGAACTTCCTCATCAATTGTTGTGTTTGCACTCCCCTCACCCTCAGACCGAGCCTCTTCTTGCCCTGACCGAATATTTAAGTTGTCATCCCAATCTTGTATCTGCGTCTCATCGTCATTAGTATGTTCCTCATTGTCTATAACAACAGGTGTTACAGTTTGTGAAAAAGGGTCAACATTATGCTCAGAAACTTGGTCCTCACGGCCTGAATCAGAGTCACAAAGGTTCTGGGCAACACTGCAGACCATTTCATGGTCTGTACTCACTGTAGCGTGGGAGCAAACCTCTGATTCCCAGGCTATAGTGTGACTGAATAGCTCTGCAGACTCAGCCATCTCAGTTCCACCATACTGTGCAGGGTGGATGGAGACTTCAGAGCTGGGAGAAAGCAAGTTTGATTGGGATGACAACTCAGAGGACTGGTGTTTTTTGGATGCGGTAGTTGAGGTGGTGGAGAGGGCACTTGTTGGACCACTTGAGTTCCATTCAAGCATTTTCCTTTTTTGGCCATTATCTACCTTTGTTCCAGT
Organism: Anomaloglossus baeobatrachus; assembly: GCF_048569485.1. Taxonomy (NCBI): domain Eukaryota; kingdom Metazoa; phylum Chordata; class Amphibia; order Anura; family Aromobatidae; genus Anomaloglossus; species Anomaloglossus baeobatrachus. Next base: position 137,855,786 of record NC_134353.1, on the reverse strand, counting down.
TGTTCATGTCCGTAAAAAAGGGAGCACATCGGATTGTCCACGGTAAGTAGTAGACATCTTACTTTTGCTGGAAGATGGTCTATCCTTAGCAGATGGTAATGGAGCTTTGCCACCTTCCCCACGGACAAACCCTTTTTTTCCTTTTCCAACACGCCTCTTCCCCTTTCCACCAGCATCTGTCATTTTGCCACTCATTTTGATTGCGACAAGATTGTGCACTTAAAATGTGGTAGTAAAAATTGAGAGGTGGTGTAGATTGCAGCGGTGGTCTATCTTTATTAACAGCAGAATAAACAACAATAACTATCCCTGACAATGCAACTATGGCCCTTAAACTGGCAGCATATTTTGCTAGTATAATGGCTTAGTAACAATAAGTTTGAGTGTGCAATGCAGAGGTGCTGCACATAGATTTGCACCAGTGGGACACTAATGGAAGTCCAACAGCCACTTTTAGGATGCCACTAAGTTTACTCAGTGTTTTCTAGTATAATGGCTTAGTAACAATGAGTTTGAGTGTGCAATGCAGAGGTGATGCACATAGATTTGCACCAGTGGGACACTAATGGAAGTCCAACAGCCACTTTTAGGATGCCACTAAGTTTACTAAGTGTTTGCTAGTATAATGGCTTAGTAACAATGAGTTTGAGTGTGCAATGCAGAGGTGATGCACATAGATTTGCACCAGTGGGACACTAATGGAAGTCCAACAGCCACTTTTAGGATGCCACTAAGTTTACTCAGTGTTTGCTAGTATAATGGCTTAGTAACAATGAGTTTGAGTGTGCAATGCAGAGGTGATGCACATAGATTTGCACCAGTGGGACACTAATGGAAGTCCAACAGCCACTTTTAGGATGCCACTAAGTTTACTCAGTGTTTGCTAGTATAATGGCTTAGTAACAATGAGTTTGAGTGTGAAATGCAGAGGTGATGCACATAGATTTGCACCAGTGGGACACTAATGGAAGTCCAACAGCCACTTTTAGGATGCCACTAAGTTTACTCAGTGTTTGCTAGTATAATGGCTTAGTAACAATGAGTTTGAGTATGCAATGCAAAGGTGATGCACATAGATTTGCACCAGTGGGACAGTAATGGAAGTCCAACAGCCACTTTTAGAATGCCACTAAGTTTACTCAGTGTTTGCTAGTATAATGGCTTAGTAACAATGAGTTTGAGTGTGCAATGCAGAGGTGATGCACATAGATTTGCACCAGTGGGACACTAATGGAAGTCCAACAGCCACTTTTAGGATGCCACTAAGTTTACTCAGTGTTTGCTAGTATAATGGCTTAGTAACAATGAGTTTGAGAGTGAAATGCAGAGGTGATGCACATAGATTTGCACCAGTGGGACACTAATGGAAGTCCAACAGCCACTTTTAGGATGCCACTAAGTTTACTCAGTGTTTGCTAGTATAATGGCTTAGTAACAATGAGTTTGAGTGTGCAATGCAAAGGTGATGCACATAGATTTGCACCAGTGGGACAGTAATGGAAGTCCAACAGCCACTTTTAGGATGCCACTAAGTTTACTCAGTGTTTGCTAGTATAATCGCTTAGTAACAATGAGTTTGAGTGTGCAATGCAGAAGTGCTGCACATAGATTTGCACCAGTGGGACACTAATGGAAGTCCAACAGCCACTTTTAGGATGCCACTAAGTTTACTCAGAGTTTGCTAGTATAATGGCTTAGTAACAATGAGCTTGAGTGTGCAAAGGGCAAGAGGGTACAGTGGCAGGGTTGTGGGTCTAGGTAGAGGAAAGGAAGCCTCCCTTTCTATCCCTCTTAATGGGGAAATGCAGCGAGGAAATCCCTGACCTTAGCTACACAGACGCTGTCATCTTGTGTAGCTGTTAAAATCTGTTTTCACGGACCTGACTGTCACCTATGGCTCTGACCCTGCCGGTATTAGCCCTTAAAAGGACTAATAGAAACTTCTATCCCTATTCTGTATAGCGCTGTGTATAGAGTTTACACAGCAGTATTGGAGACTAGAGATGAGCGAACCGGTCGCGGTTCGGCTCGAGGTGGTTCGCCGAACGGAGGTCTCGTTCGAGTTCAGTTCGTCGAACGTTCGACGAACCGAACTCGAACGTATAGGCTATAATGGGAGGCAATCACAAACACATAAAAATGCATTATAAATGTACACAAACAGTTAATAAACATTGCCATAACACTTACCGGTCCTCGCGATCCCTTCTGCACTCTGTCTCCTGCCGCTATTCCATCCGATGATCGCTGAATCCTCCCGGTGACCTGCACTGCCAGCAGAGATGCAGGACCTATCGTGACGTCAAAATAGCCATGTGACCAGTCATGTGGCTATTATCTCATTGGCTACAGACTGGTCACATGACTATGACACGTCATGTAGGACCTGCGAGTGCATCTCTCCGGTACACGGTGCACATATGTGTATCGCCGTGTACCGGCGACATGCTCTAGCACACGGTCGACTCCCCGTTCCGTTAGGGACCGGCTGACACAGCCGGTCATTAACGGAGATCACCGTTGCCATAGCAACGCAGTTAGCGGTGACGTCACCGCTAACCGCGGCTCCGAGAGCACCGTTGCTATGGTAACGCGTCTGTCAGCGTTACCGCTAGCAGCCAGCAGTGATCACTCACGGAGTGAAGGCTGCACGCTGCTGCACGATTGTAGTGAGCATTGTAGTGAGGATGGAGGTTCCCCAGCCCCAAGTGATGAGCTGGTGAATCTCATCCTTCCTCACTACAATCGTCACTACTACTACACTAGAAAGAAAGAAGACAGAAGAGCAGGGTCGTGGAGGGCTGACAGGGGGTAATAAAGATGGAGTCTCTAATGTGTCTGTGTATTTATTTCTATTAAAGTATTTTTCCTCTGTGTGGTGTCTTTTTTTTAACCCTTTATTGGAGATTCTTAATGGCCGGGTCAAACGTGCCTGACATTAAGAATCTCTGGCTTAATACTGGCTAGTAAAACAAAGCCAGTATTAACTCATGATTACCCAACAAGCCACCCGGCTCCAGGGCTGTTGGAAGAGTTGGATACAGCGCCAGATGATGGCGCTTCTATGAGAGCGCCATTTTCTGGGACGGCTGCGGACTGAAATCCGCAGCAGAGGCGCCCACAAACCTCGGGCTAACCTGTGCTGCGTATTCCAATCCCCAGCTGCCTAGTTGTACCCGGCTGGACACAAAAATAGGGCGAAGCCCACGTCATTTGTTTTTTAATTATTTCATGAAATAAGTGAAATAATTAAAAAAAACGGGCTTCCCTATATTTTTGGTTCCCAGCCGGGTACAAATAGGCAACTGGGGGTTGGAGGCAGCCCGTGGCTGCCAGCTGTACCTGGCTAGCATACAAAAATATGGCGAAGCCCACGTCATTTTTTTGGTGGGCAAAAAACTTCTGCATACAGTCCTGGATGGAGTATGCTGAGCCTTGTAGTTCTGCAGCTGCTGTCTGCTCTTCTCCATACAGACAGACAGCAGCTGCAGAACTACAAGGCTCAGCATACTCCATCCAGGACTGTATGCAGAATTTTTTTGCCCCCTGAAAAAATTATGTGGGCTTCGCCATATTTTTGTATGCTAGCCAGGTACAGCAGGCAGGTACGGCTGCCCCCAACCCCCAGTTGCCTATTTGTACCCGTCTGGGAACCAAAAATAAAGGGAAGCCCTTTTTTTATTATTTCATGAATTTCATGAAATAATTAGAAAACAAATGACGTAGGCTTTGCCCCATTTTTGTGTCCAGCCAGGTACAACTAGGCAGCTGGGGATTGGAATCCGCACCACCGGTTGGCCTGAGCTTTCTGGGCCCCACTGCTGCGAATTGCAGTCTGCAGCCACCTCAGAAAATGGCATTTTCATAGAAGCGCCATCTTCTGGCGCTGTATCCAACTCTTCCAGCACCTGCCTGCTATACCTGGCTAGCATACAAAAATATGGCGAAGCTCACGTCCTTTTTTTGTAGTTTTTTGGCAAAAAAAATAAAAAATGCTTCCCTGGATTTTCCATTGCCAGTGAAGGTAACACCAAGCAGTGGGGGTTAGCAGCCAGTAGCTGCTTGGATTACCCTTAGCTAGCAATACAAAAAATGCAGCGGGAGCCCATATATATTTTTTTTAATTATTTATTTAAATAACTAAAAATAAAATGGGCTTCCCTGTATTTTGATTGCTGGACATCACAGTGCTGTAAAAATAAATCTTTAAAAAAATGACGTAGCGCTCCGCGGTATTTTTGATTCTCAGCGCAGATAAAACAGACAGCTATGGGTTGCCACCCCCATCTGCCTGCCGTTACCTTGGTTGTCAATCAAAATACAGGGAAGCCCATTAATTTTTTCTATTTAAAAAATAGTTAAAAAAAAAAATTACGTTGGGTCCCCCCATTTTTGATAGCCAGCTAGGGTAAAGCAGACGGCTGTAGCCTGAAAACCACAGCTGGCAGCTTTACCGTGGTTGGGGATCCAATGTGGAGGTCCCCTCAGGCTCTTTTTTATAATTATTTTATAAATATTAATAATTACACAATAAAAGTAGGGTCCCCCCCAAATTGGATCACCAGCCAAGGTAAAGCGGACAGCTGTGGTCTGGTATTCTCAGGGTGGGAAGGTCCATAGTTATTGGGCCTTCACAGCCTAAAAATAGCAGGCCGCAGGCACCCCAGACGTGGCGCATCCACTAGATGCGCCAATCCTGGCGCTTCACCCCAGCTCATCCCGTGCCCTGGTGCAGTGGCAAACGGGGTAATAAATCGGGTTGATACTAGCTGTAAAGTCACCTGAGATCAAGCCCAGCAGTTTGTGATGTCATGGCGTCTATTAGATACCCAACATCATAAACTGTCAGTACTAACAAAAACAAAAAATCGACAAAAGAAATTTATTTGAAAAAACAGTCCCCAAAACATTTCCTCTTTCACCAATTTATTGTAAGAAAAAAAATAAAGGGGTCCCACGACGACTCTGGACCGTCTAGAATATGGGGGGGAGACACTCAGGGAACGTATCCCCCATTTTCTAGGAGTGCGGACCCTTCATGTGAGGAGTGTGGGTGCAATGAATCTGCACTCACTCTCCCCGGGTCCACAGCAGCAGAGTCCATGTCATAATGGTTGCTACCAAAGCTGCAATGCCCTGCTCATGAGGTAAGGGCATGCCTAATCAGGAGAACTACTGTAGAGGAAGCTCTGCTCACTGGTATATAGGTGCTCAGAGGTAATAATAGATAAAATTAGTGAGTAACCTCGGCACTCTAAATCTCCCAGACTAAGTCAGTAAGTCCCAATGGATAGTAATGCAAAATCACTCTTTATTGGTCCGTATTAAGAACATTTTTTTTTTCATAAGCATATATGTTTTTGTCCAAAACAAGTTACAAATGACGTTTCGGCCTGAGCCTTCGTCAGATTGGACTTATCTGCATGTAATCATGAAAAATGACAATAATCAGTATCACATAAGAGTGAGAGAACAATAACATAAACTCGAACAATGTAGAGGTACAATTGGGATGCAGCAAAAAAATTGCAACACAGCAAGAAATGAAACACATGATACAAATGTCATAATACAGTACAAGGACAATATAGTAATGACAAATATGGGGTCAGAGTAGGCTTAGACAGCTCTGGTACGAAAGAGATGTCAATCATAAAGTAACATGTGCAGTAGGTGTAGAGCTACAGTATGCATGGCAGAGCTAATGGGTAGACTGACCATAGAAAAAGAACGGTGAAAAAGTGGAGAAAAAGTGGAGAAAAAGTGGAGCATAAGAGGAGAAAAAGTGGAGAAAAAAGTGGAGAAAAAGTGGAGAACAAGTGGAGAAAAAGTGGAGAAAACGTGGAGCATAAGAGGAGAAAAAGTGGAGAAAAAGTGGAGAAAAAGTGGAGCATAAGAGGAGAAAAAGTGGAGAAAAAGTGGAGCATAAGAGGAGAAAAAGTGGAGAAAAAGTGGAGAAAAAGTGGAGCATAAGAGGAGAAAAAGTGGAGAAAAAAGTGGAGAAAAAGTGGAGAAAAAGTGGAGCATAAGAGGAGAAAAAGTGGAGAAAAAGTGGAGCATAAGAGGAGAAAAAGTGGAGAAAAAGTGGAGCATAAGAGGAGAAAAAGTGGAGAAAAAAGTGGAGAAAAAGTGGAGCATAAGAGGAGAAAAAGTGGAGAAAAAGTGGAGAAAAAGTGGAGCATAAGAGGAGAAAAAGTGGAGATTAAGAGGAGAAAAAGTGGAGAAAAAGTGGAGCATAAGAGGAGAAAAAGTGGAGAAAAAGTGGAGCATAAGAGGAGAAAAAGTGGAGAAAAAGTGGAGAAAAAGTGGAGCATAAGAGGAGAAAAAGTGGAGAAAAAAGTGGAGAAAAAGTGGAGCATAAGAGGAGAAAAAGTGGAGAAAAAGTGGAGCATAAGAGGAGAAAAAGTGGAGAAAAAGTGGAGAAAAAGTGGAGCATAAGAGGAGAAAAAGTGGAGAAAAAAGTGGAGAAAAAGTGGAGAAAAAGTGGAGCATAAGAGGAGAAAAAGTGGAGAAAAAGTGGAGCATAAGAGGAGAAAAAGTGGAGAAAAAGTGGAGCATAAGAGGAGAAAAAGTGGAGAAAAAAGTGGAGAAAAAGTGGAGCATAAGAGGAGAAAAAGTGGAGAAAAAGTGGAGAAAAAGTGGAGCATAAGAGGAGAAAAAGTGGAGATTAAGAGGAGAAAAAGTGGAGAAAAAGTGGAGCATAAGAGGAGAAAAAGTGGAGAAAAAGTGGAGCATAAGAGGAGAAAAAGTGGAGAAAAAGTGGAGAAAAAGTGGAGCATAAGAGGAGAAAAAGTGGAGAAAAAAGTGGAGAAAAAGTGGAGAAAAAGTGGAGTATAAGAGGAGAAAAAGTGGAGAAAAAGTGGAGCATAAGAGGAGAAAAAGTGGAGAAAAAGTGGAGCATAAGAGGAGAAAAAGTGGAGAAAAAAGTGGAGAAAAAGTGGAGAAAAAGTGGAGCATAAGAGGAGAAAAAGTGGAGAAAAAGTGGAGCATAAGAGGAGAAAAAGTGGAGAAAAAGTGGAGCATAAGAGGAGAAAAAGTGGAGAAAAAAGTGGAGAAAAAGTGGAGAAAAAGTGGAGCATAAGAGGAGAAAAAGTGGAGAAAAAGTGGAGAAAAAGTGGAGAAAAAGTGGAACATAAGAGGAGAAAAAGTGGAGATTAAGAGGAGAAAAAGTGGAGAAAAAGTGGAGAAAAAGTGGAGCATAAGAGGAGAAAAAGTGGAGAAAAAGTGGAGCATAAGAGGAGAAAAAGTGGAGAAAAAGTGGAGAAAAAGTGGAGCATAAGAGGAGAAAAAGTGGAGAAAAAAGTGGAGAAAAAGTGGAGAAAAAGTGGAGTATAAGAGGAGAAAAAGTGGAGAAAAAGTGGAGAAAAAGTGGAGCATAAGAGGAGAAAAAGTGGAGAAAAAGTGGAGAAAAAAGTGGAGAAAAAAGTGGAGAAAAAGTGGAGCATAAGAGGAGAAAAAGTGGAGAAAAAGTGGAGAAAAAGTGGAGCATAAGAGGAGAAAAAGTGGAGAAAAAGTGGAGAAAAAGTGGAGAAAAAGTGGAGCATAAGAGGAGAAAAAGTGGAGAAAAAAGTGGAGAAAAAGTGGAGAAAAAGTGGAGCATAAGAGGAGAAAAAGTGGAGAAAAAGTGGAGCATAAGAGGAGAAAAAGTGGAGAAAAAGTGGAGAAAAAGTGGAGAAAAAGTGGAGAAAAAGTGGAGAAAAAAATGGAGAAAAAGTGGAGAAAAAGTGGAGAAAAAGTGGAGAATAAGAGGAGAAAAAGTGGAGAATAAGAGGAGAAAAAGTGGAGAATAAGTGGAGAAAAAAATGGAGAAAAAGTGGAGAAAAAAATGGAGAAAAAGTGGAACACCCTTTGGTACCTTTCATGTGGCACTAAGGGATGCTTAGCTTTGTATTTAGCCAAAAAAATGAAAAAAAAATGACGTAGGGTTCCCCCTAGTTTTGTAGCCAGCTAGGGTAAAGCAGACGGCTGCAGCCTGCAGACCACAGCTGGCAACCTCACCTTGGCTGGTAATCCAAAACTGAGGGCACCCCACGCTGTTATTTTAAATTAAATAAATAATTTAAAAAAAAAACACGTAGGGGTCCCCCAAAATTGGATCACCAGCCAAGGTAAAGCAGACAGCTGGGGCCTGATATTCTCAGACTAGGGAGGTCCATGGTTATTGGAATCTCCCCAGCCTAAAAATAGCAGGCCGCAGCCGCCCCAGAAGTGGCGCATCCATTAGATGCGCCAATCCTGGTGCTTCGCCCCAGCTCATCCCGCGCCCTGGTGCGGTGGCAAACGGGGTAATATATGGGGTTAATACCAGATGTGTAATGTCACCTGGCATCAAGCCCTGGGGTTGGTGAGGTCAGGCGTCTATCAGATACCCGACATCACCAACCCAGTCAGTAATAAACAAAAATAGACGACAAACACATTTTTATTTGAAAAAACACTCCCCAAAACATTCCCTCTTTAACCAATTTATTAGAATGAAAAACAAATCCAGGTCTGGTGTAATCCAAGGGGTTGCCATGACGATCCACACTGTCCCAGTCAATGAAGAGCAGGATGTTCCCCATTGGCTGGGAGAGCAATGCAGTGACCTGAGCTAACATCAATGGGTCAGCCCAGGTCACTGCAGGGCATGACAAGTGCTGCTGTCAGCGAGGTACATTACCTGCGCTGATCTCCAGCACTGCCGACAGCCCCTGTCACTGAGGTCAATGACCGGCGCCTTCACATCAAGTATCGCGAGAGGTCCGTGACGTCTCGGGTGGGAAGCGAGAGGTGATGTGACAAGCGGCGGCCATGGAGGACAGTGACAGCGCTGAGGTCTGGATGGCGGGACTTCACCACCGCAGGTAAGCCGAGCGGGGGGGGGGAGGGGGGGTGCGTGTGTGAGAGTGTGTGTGTGTGTGTGTGTATATGTATGTATACATGCCGCGGGCAGGAGGGGGCGGAGCGAGCTGAGCGGGAAGTGTGGGCTTCCTGCACGTAACTAAGATAAACATCGGGTTACTAACCAAGCGCTTTGCTTGGATACCCGATGTTTATCTTGGTTACCAGCTTCTGGCAGGCTGCCAGCGATGGCTCCTGCACACTGCAGCTGTAAAAAGCCCTGCTTTTTGCTGCTAGAACCGTTCTCGAACGTTTCTAGAACTATCGAGCTTTTAGCAAAAAGCTCGAGTTCTAGTTCGATCTCGAACAGCCCAAAAATCACTCGAGCCTAGAACTGGAGAACCACGAACCGCGAACCGCGCTCAACTCTATTGGAGACAGGAGCTACGCCAGCGGTGACTGACACCAAGACGCAGAAGGCAGATAATGGCGTGCTGGAGGAAAATGTCCGTTTTTAGAATGCAGGGACATGTGACATGGACATCCTATCACACATGCCGTTGCTTCTCTGGCTAAAAGTCCACTTAGCTGTGTGTGTGTCTGGGATTGGCTGACATGCTGGCCCGCCCCACTACATGCGCGCGTTTAGGGAAGAAGGACAAGGAAAAAAAAAAATGGCGATCGCCATTATCCAAACAGCAGTGATCTGAATGCGCTGTTCCCGCACACTATACACTGAAATTTCATAATAGTGTGAGTCACAGAGTGACTTACACTATTACAGCGGAAAGCCAGCTAGTAAATAGCTTGTCTTTTTGCTGCTAGAACCGTTCTCGAACGTATCTAGAACTATCGAGCTTTAGCAAAAAGCTCAAGTTCTAGTTCGATCTAGAACAGCCCCCAAAATCACTCGAGCCGCGAACTGGAGAACCTCGAACCGAGAACCGCGCTCAACTCTAGTTGAGACCATCAATTGTATTGTGTAGAAGTCTGGTGGATACACAGCTGATAGTCCTACTGAAGAGACTGTTAGAATTTGTATTATGGCAAGAAAAAAGCAGCTAAGTAAAGAAAAACGAGTGGCCATCATTACTTTAAGAAATGAAGGTCAGTCAGTCCGAAAAATTGGGAAAACTTTGAAAGTGTCCCCGAGTGCAGTGGCAAAAACCATCAAACGCTACAAAGAAACTGGCTCACATGAGGACCGCCCCAGGAAAGGAAGACCAAGAATCACCTCTCCTGCGGAGGATAAGTTTATCCGAGTCACCAGACTCAGAAATCGCTGGTTAACTGCAGCTCAGATTAGAGACCAGGTCAATGCCACACAGAGTTCTAGCAGCAGACACATCTTTAGAACAACTGTTAAGAGGAGACTTTGTGCAGCAGGCCTTCATGGTAAAATAGCTGCTAGGAAACCACTGCTAAGGACAGGCAACAAGCAGAAGAGACTTGTTTGAGCTAAAGAACACAAGGAATGGACATTAGACTAGTGGAAATCTGTGCTTTGGTCTGATGAGTCCAAATTTGAGATATTTGGATCCAACCACCGTGTCTTTGTGAGATGCAGAAAAGGTGAACGGATGGACTCTACATGCCTGGTTCCCACCATGAAGCATGGAGGAGGAGGTGTGATGGTGTGGGGGTGCTTTGCTGGTGATACTGTTCGGGATTTATTCAAAATTGAAGGCATAGTGAACACGTATGGCTACCACAGCATCTTGCAGCGGTGTGCTATTCCATACGGTTTCCGTTTAGTTGGACCATCATTTATTTTTCAACAGGACTATGACCCCAAACACACCTCCAGGCTGTGTAAGGGCTATTTGACTAAGAAGGAGAGTGATGGGGTGCTACGCCAGATGACCTCGCCTCCACAGTCACCAGACCTGAACCTAATCAGACCTGAACCTAATGAGATCCAGTGTACATCTTGTCTCATGTATGCAGTCCTTGAAAAGCCGTTCGAGGGTGCATACTGTTGTTTGAGATGTGAGCAAGTTGCACATTTGGAAGCCCAGATACTGGATCTAAATAAGCAGCTGGCAACTCTGAGATGCATTAGCAATATGGAAAGGAGTGTGCTGCTCACTGAGCAGCAGCTTGCTGGGTCAGATGTGGGGGAGGATCATAGTAGGGAGCGGCAGGACGGTGAGGTAGGTAGCTGGGTGACAGTTAGAAAGGGGGGGTAAAGGGAAAAGTGCTAGGAAGGCTAGTCCTGAACTGACACACCCCAATAGGTTTGCAAACTTGGCAGATGAGGGGGATGTCATTACAGGGGTAGCATTGCTGCAGCAAGGCATGACCTCTGAACGCCAGAGGAGTGTCTGCTCCAGTAAGGGGGGGAATAGGAGTGCAGGGCAGGCAAGACAGGTACTAGTAGTGGGGGACTAAATTATTAGGGGGACAGATAGGGCAATCTGTCACAAAGACAGGGATCGCCGAACAGTGTGTTGTCTTCCTGGCGCTCGAGTTCGGCACATCGCTGATCGGGTTGACAGATTACTGGGAGGGGCTGGGGAGGACCCAGCGGTCATTGTACACATTGGCACAAATGACAAAGTTAGAGGTAGGTGGAAGGTCCTTAAAGATGATTTCAGGGAATTAGGTTGTAAGCTTAAAGCATGGACCTCAGAGGTGGTATTTTCGGAAATACTACCTGTGCCACGAGCCACACCAGTGAGGCAAAGAGAGATCAGGGAGGTTAACAGGTGGCTCAGGAATTGGTGTAGGAAAGAGGGTTTTGGGTTCCTGGAGAATTGGGCCGACTTTTCAGTTGGCTACAGATTCTATGCTAGGGATGGGCTGCATCTTAATGGGGAAGGTGCAGCTCTGCTGGGGCAGAAAATGGCTAGAAGGTTGGAGGAGTGTTTAAACTAGGAATGGGGGGCGAGGGTATTCACTTTATAGAAGAGGAATGTAGTGCAGATAGTGACCAGGGCACAAGTAATGAAATTGGGGGTGGTACGGGGGGAAGGGTTAGGACAGTTAATACAGTAAGCAGGAATACAGGTACAGAGTCATACGTAACGTGCATGTACACTAATGCCCGAAGCCTCACAAATAAGGTGGAGGAATTAGAATTAATATTGTTGAAGAAAATTATGATATAGTGGGGATATCAGAGACATGGCTGGATGAGAGCTATGACTGGGCTGTTAATTTACAGGGTTATAGCCTATTCAGGAATGACCGTACAAATAAGCGAGGGGGAGGTGTGTGTCTATATGTAAAATCATCCTTAAAACCCATCCTGCGTGACAACATATGTGAGGGTACTGAGAATGTAGAGTCCCTATGCGTGGAGATAAGGGGGGGAGAATGAATAATAAAATACTGATAGGGGTGTGTTATAAGACGCCGAATATTATGGAAGAGGTAGAGAATCTCCTCATAAAGCAAATTGATAAAGCAGCGAGTCTCGGAGAGGTAATTATTATGGGAGACTTTAACTATCCTGATATAAATTGGGGAACAGAAACTTGCAGTTCCAGCAAAGGAAATAGATTTTTGATAACAATGAAAGATAATTACCTTTCACAAATGGTACAGGACCCCACAAGAGGGGGAGCACTACTAGACCTAGTACTAACCAATAGGCCAGACCGCATATCAAATATACAAGTTGGGGGTTACTTGGGGAATAGTGATCACAAAATAATAAGTTTTCATGTATTCTTTAGTAAGATGTCTAGTAGAGGGGCTACAAGGACACTAAACTTCAGGAAAGCAAATTTTAAATGGTTGAGAGATGATCTTAGTGCAATAAACTGGGATGATGTACTAAGTAATAAAAGTACACAAAGCAAATGGGAGACTTTTATGAGCATCCTGAATAGGGCTTGTGCAGAAAATATACCCTATGGGAACAAACATGCTAGAAATAGGAGGAAACCCCTATGGCTAAATAGAGCTGTAAGGGAAGCAATAAAAGAAAAACAGAAAGCCTTAAAAGAATTAAAGAGGGTAGGTAGTGATGAGGCATTATATAATTATAGAAAATTAAATAAAATATGTAAAAAGCAAAGTAAGTTAGCTAAGTTTGAGACAGAGAGACTCATTGCGAGAAAAAGTAAAAATAATCCTAAAATATTCTTTAACTACATAAACAGTAAAAAACTGAAAAGCGATAGTGTTGGCCCCCTTAAAAATAGTCTTGGTGAAATGGTGGAAGGGGATGAGGGTAAAGCCAACCTGCTGAATGACTTTTTTTCTACGGTTTTTATACAAGAAAATGCCATGGCAGATGACATGACCTGTGATACCATAAATTCACCCTTGAATATTACCTGCTTAACCCAGCAGGAAGTACGCCGCCGCCTCGAAATCACTAAGGTTGGCAAATCTCCGGGCCCGGATGGCATACACCCCAGAGTACTACAGGAATTGAGTTCTGTGATAGATAGACCATTATTTTTAATCTTCTCAGATTCCTTAATAACAGGGTCGGTACCGCAGGACTGGCGCATAGCAAATGTGGTGCCAATATTCAAAAAGGGGACAAAAACTGAGCCGGGAAATTATAGGCCGGTAAGTTTAACCTCTACGGTTGGTAAAATCCTTGAGGGTTTCTTGAGAGATGCTATACTGGAGTATCTCAAGAAAAATAACCTTATAACAGAGTATCAACATGGGTTTATGAGGGATCGATCCTGTCAAACTAATTTGATCAGCTTCTATGAAGAGGTAAGTTCAAGTCTGGACCAGGGAAATGCAGTGGATGTTGTGTATATGGACTTTTCAAAAGCTTTTGATACGGTGCCACACAAAAGGTTGGTACATAAAGTGAGAATAATGGGGATAGGAGAAAATATGTGTAACTGGGTTAAAAACTGGCTCAGTGATAGGAAACAAAGTGTGGTTATTAATGGTACGTACTCGGACTGGGTCTCAGTTCATAGTGGGGTACCACAGGGGTCAGTATTGGGCCCGCTTCTTTTCAACATATTTATAAATGACCTTGTTGGGGGCATGCGGAGTAGAATTTCAATATTTGCAGATGATACTAAACTCTGCAGGGTAATCAATACAGAGGAGGATAATTTTATATTACAGGGAGATTTATGTAAATTGGAGGATTGGGCTGAGAAGTGGCAATTGAAGTTTAATGTAGATAAATGTAAGGTCATGCACTTGGGTAGAAGAAATAACATTTATGATTATGTACTTAATTGTAGAACACTGGGTAAAACAGACACAGAAAAAGACTTGGGTGTATGGGTGGATGGTAAACTTCACTTTAGTGGACAGTGTCAGGCAACTGCTGCCAGGGCTAATAAAATAATGGGATGTATTAAAAGAGGTATAAGTGTTCATGAAAAAAATATAGTTCTACCTCTGTACAAGTCACTAGTGCGACCGCACTTAGAATACTGTGTACAATTCTGGTCACCGATATATAAGAAGGACATAGCTGAACTGGAGAGGGTGCAGAGAAGAGCGACCAAGAATATTAGAGGAATGGGTGGGCTGCAATACCAAGACAGGTTATTAAACTTGGGGTTATTTAGTTTGGAAAAATGAAGGCTTAGGGGGGATCTAATCACAATGTATAAATATATGAGGGGACAGTACAGAGACCTTTCCAAAGATCTTTTTACACCTAGGCCTGCGACTGCAACACGGGGGCATCCGCTACGTCTTGAGGAAAGAAGGTTTAATCATAATCACAGACGAGGATTCTTTACTGTACGAGCAGTGAGACTATGGAACTCTCTGCCGCATAATGTTGTAATGAGTGATTCACTACTAACATTTAAGCAAAGCCTGGATGCCTTTCTTGAAAAATTTAATATTACCAGTTATGTATATTAGATTTTATGACAGGGTATTGATCCAGGGAACTAGTCTGATTGCCGGATGTGGAGTCAGGAAGGACATTTTTTCCCCATTGGAACTTGTTTGCCACATTGGGGTTTTTTTTTGCCTTCCTCTGGATCAACATGTTAGGCTACGGGTTGAACTAGATGGACTTAGAGTCTCCCTTCAACCTTAAAAACTATGATACTATGATACTATGATAATCGAGATGGTTTGGGGTGAGCTAGACCGCAGCGTGAAGGCAAAAGGGCCAATAAGTGCTAAGCATCTCTGGGATCTCCTTCAAAACTGTTGGAAGGCTATTTCCGGTGACTACCTCTTGAAGCTCATCAAGAGAATGCCAAGAGTGTGCAAAGCAGTAATCAAAGCAAAAGGTGGCTATTTTGAAGAACCAACAACATAAGACATATTTTCAGTTGTGTCACACTTTTTTGTTAAGTACTTCATTCCACATGTGTTAATTCATAGTTTTGATGCCTTCAATGTGAATCTACAATTTTCAGAATCATTAAAATAAAAAAATCTCTTTGAATGAGAAGGTGTGTCCAAACGTTTGGTCTGTACTGAATATACGGTATATAAAACTAAATCTGACCATTGATATGTATATATATATATATATATATATATATATATAGGACTACTCCTCCTAGTATACTCCTCTCCCCCCAGGACTACTCCTCCTATTATCCTCCTCTCCCCCCAGGACTACTCCTCCTATTATACTCCTCTCCCCCCAGGACTACTCCTCCTATTATACTCCTCTCCCCCGAGGACTACTCCTTCTATTATACTCCTCTCCCCTTAGGACTACTCCTCCTATTATTCTCCTCTCCCCCGAGGACTACTCCTTCTATTATACTCCTCTCCCCCCAGGACTACTCCTCCTAATATACTCCTCCTTCCCCAGGACTACTCCTCCTCTTATACTCCTCACCTCCAGGACTACTCCTCCTATTATACTCCTCACCTCCAGGACTACTCCTCCTATTATACTCCTCTATCCCCAGGACTACTCCTCTTATTATATTCCTCTCCCTCCAGGAATACTCCTCCCATTATACTCCTCTCCCCCCAGGACTATTCCTCCTATTATACTCCTCTTTCCCCAGGACTACTCCTCCTATTATACTCCTCTCCACCAGGACTACTCCTTCTATTATACTCCTCACCTCCAGGACTACTCCTCCTATTATACTCCTCTCCCCCCAGGACTAGTCCTCCTATTATCCTTCTCTCCTCCCAGGACTACTCCCCCTATTATCCTCCTCTCCCCCAGGACTACTCCTCCTATTATACTCCTCTCCCCCCACCCCAGGAGTACTCCTCCTATTATACTCCTCTCTCCCCAGGAATACTCCTCCTGTTATACTCCTCTCCCCCCAGGACTACTCCTCCTATTATACTCCTCTCCCCCCAGGACTCCTCCTCCTATTATACTCCTCTCCCCCCAGGACTACTCCTCCTATTATACTCCTCTCTCCCCAGGACTACTCCTCTTCTTATACTCCTCATCTCCAGGACTACTCCTCCTATTATACTCCTCACCTCTAGGACCACTCCTCTTATTATACTCCTCTCCCCCCAGGAATACTTCTCCTATTATACTCCTCTCCCCCAGGACTTCTCCTCCTATTATACTCCTCTTTCCCCATGACTACTCCTCCTATTATACTCCTTACCTCCAGAACTACTCCCCCTATTATACTCCTCACCTCCAGGACTACTCCTCCTATTTGTTACGTCACCGCCGGAGTCTGCTCCAGCGAGTTCTACTCTGATCGCCAGGCGACGCCGTGTTCCTGCCGTGGATGGTGCTGGTGATGGGAGAGAAGTCGATGCCAGCGGCACCAGTGGGCGCAGGCTCCGATCATCCACTGGGCTGGGTTAGCTTGGGATCTGCAGTACCGCTGGCTGACTGTGGGTGGCATGTGTCTTGCAGCTGAAGTTGCCAGCGTTCAGCTACAGCCAATGGGAAGACACCACACCCTTCTTATTTCCCCTCCTGTCACATGATTACTGCCAGATATAGTTCTGATTTTCCTGGCTCCTGTTACGTCCTATTCTGTTGGTGATTCCTGTGTTTGACTTCTGCGTGTTTTGACTACCCTTCTGCCTACTGTTTTTGTACCTTGCTGCCCGACCTGGATCTGACCTCTGCTACGTTTGCTGACTACGTCACTGCCTGCCGATTCTGTCCCTGTTCCGCAATTCCTGGTTTGACCTTGCCTGACTACTACTCTCATCGGACTGCAGCCTTACACAGGTAGTGATCTCCAGTTCCCTGTGTAATTCCAAATCCCTGTATAGGGGTTAAAGGGTTTCAGGGTTCTGGGGGTCCTACTTGGTGAGTGGCTTCCCTCTAGCCTCCCCTTTACAGCCCATCTGAGTCTGTGGATCCAGGCAGGCGTTACATTATATCTGGCCATCTAACCAGAAGAGAAAAAAAAAAGAAATGGATTCTCTCTATGCTGTGCTAAATCAGGTGCACACCCTTTCTGGGCTTGTACATGGACTGACACAGCAAGTGCAGGATCTCAGGTCTGCTCAGGTCCAAGCCCCCGCTGCAGTACCTACCTCAGCATGTCCAGAGTCCCGTCGACTGCAAGGGAGCAGATCACGTGGTGGAGTGTCTGGATCAGAGAGGCAATCACTTCCAAGGCAGCAGCACCACCTGAGCGGACCCCAGGATACCCGCTCAGGTGCCCAGGTACTTCCTGCAGACCCTATGAGGTTAATGTTACCTGTCTCATTGTCTCACCAGGGAAAATCTGTACGGCTGCAGGCCTTTGTTGATTGTGGCTCTGCTGCTAATTTTATAGACACTATTGTAGCAAAAGAGCTGGGTTTGACTTTGCTAGGGTTAAATGCACCTATTAGAATCTCTGCTATTGACAGTACACCTCTCACGCAGGGTGTGGTTACTTTTGTAACTCCAGAGATCTCCATGCTTGATGGTGCTCTGCATGTAGAATCTGTGTCATTTTTTGTTCTTGAAAATCTGATGTCAGCAGTGGTATTGGGCATGCCTTGGCTGCGTAAACATAACCCGGTCATAGACTGGCATCAGGGTGAGATTGTGCGCTGGAGCCCTGAGTGTCAGGAGACGTGCATGTCTTTATCTGTGAACTTGACTAGAGCTGAACCTATCTTCATACCTTATGCATTCAGGGAATTTGCTGATGTGTTTTCTGTATCTGAATCTGAAAAATTACCTCCGCACAGAGATTTTGACTGTCCCATAGATTTGGTCCCCAATTCCCGACTCCCCAAGGGTAAAATGTATAATCTTTCTAGTCCGGAGCGTCAGGCCATGAAAGATTATATAGCAGACAGTCTGCAGAGAGGGTTCATCAGACCATCCAGGTCACCAGTCGGCGCTGGATTCTTTTTTGTTGATAAGAAAGATGGTGGCCTCAGGCCTTGTATTGACTACCGTGAACTGAATGCTACCGTATTACTGTAAAGAATCAGTACCCTCTGCCACTCATCCCCGATCTGTTTAACCAACTCATATGAGCCCGGTGGTTCACCAAGCTGGATCTCAGGGGTGCATATAACCTCATCCATATCAGAGAAGGGGATGAGTGGAAAACTGCATTTAATACTCCAGAGGGACATTATGAGTACCTGGTAATGCCTTTTGGATTAAGTAATGCGCCGGCTGTGTTCCAGAACTTTGTTAATGACATTTTCAGAGATATTTGTGGTCAATATGTGGTGGTCTATCTGGATGATATCCTGATTTATTCTCCTGATGCTACGTCACATGTCCAACATGTATGCACTGTACTCCAGAGACTCAGGGAGAATTCCCTATTTGCTAAATATGAGAAATGTGTTTTTTTTGAGGCAGAGGTTAATTTCCTGGGTTATATATTGTCTGCAGGAGGCTTCCGCATGGATCCCTCTAAGCTTCAACCGATTAAGGAGTGGGTGCAACCCAAGTCTCTGAAAGCCTTGCAGCGTTTCCTTGGATTCGCTAATTATTATCGCAAATTCATTAGAGATTTTTCCAAAATTGCCAAACCCCTCACCGATTTGACTAAAAAGGGGGCTGATGTGGTTAATTGGAAGCCAGAGGCAATCCATGCCTTTTCAAAATTAAAAGGATGTTTCTCCTCAGACCCGATTCTGGTTCAGCCTGACCTTATGCGTCCGTTTATTGTGGAAGTCGATGCATCCGAGGTTGGAGTGGGAGCGTTGCTAACAAAAGGTCCTCCGTCTCTCACTCAGCTTCGTCCTTGTGCCTTCTTTTCCCGCAAGTTTTCTCCCACAGAGAAAAATTATGACATTGGTAATCGTGAGCTGTTGGCAATTAAATGGGCCTTCGAGGAATGGCGCCACTTCCTCGAAGGCGCCAAACATAAGGTCACAGTCATCACAGACCATAAGAACCTCACTTATCTGGAATCTGCTAAGAGATTCAATCCTAGGCAAGCTAGGTGGGCATTGTTCTTCTCCAGATTTGATTTTGTGGTAACATTCCGGCCCGGTACCAAGAACACCAGAGCTGGTGCACTTTGCCGTAGCTTCTGTCCCTCTCAGTCTGAAAACTCTGAACCAGTGTATATTTTAGCTAAAGGCATTATTATGTCATCGGTTTCCTTAGATTTGATAGAAAAGGTCCATAATACCCAAGACCAAGCTCCTGAAACCACCCCTGTCCATAAACTCTTTGTCGCCCCCTCACTGCGCCTACAGGTACTCGAGGAATGTCACCATTCTGTGCTGGCTGGTCACCCTGGTATCCGCAATACCCTACGATTAGTAACCAGGAATTTTTGGTGGCCAACCGTAGCGAAAGATTGTAAGGAATATGTACTGGCTTGTGAAACTTGTGCTCGAGCCAAGACACTCCGTACTCGTCCTGACGGATTTCTCCAGTCCCTACCTACTCCAGTAAGCCCTTAGACACATCTCTCCATGGACTTCATCACTGACCTTCCACCCTCAGAATGGAAGACTTGTATCTGGGTAGTAGTGGATAGATTCAGCAAACAGTGTCATTTTGTTCCTCTGTCCAGATTACCCAATTCTGAAACTCTTAGCAAGTTGTTTATTAGGCATATTGTGCGGTTACACGGGGTTCCGGAAAATATTGTTTCTGACCGAGGAACACAGTTCGTCTTGAAATTCTGGAGGGTGTTTTGTAAAAAGATCAATATAAAGCTATCTTTTTCATCTGCCTACCACCCAGAGACCAATGGTCAGACCGAACGTTCCAATCAAACCCTTGAACAATATCTCCGGTGTTATGTGTCTGACCGTCAGTCTGACTGGGTGGAATATCTGCCGCTAGCTGAGTTCGCTATCAATAATCAGTATCAGGAATCCATCAAGACTACCCCCTTTTTCTGCAATTTAGGGTTGCATCCACGTTTTGGTTCTTTTTCTTCCGCTGTGGTGGATACTTCTGAGGCTGACTCAACTGTGGACAAATTAAAGGCTATCTGGTCTGAGGTGAAAGAGAACCTGAAGAAGGCAAAGGTTAGTCAAGCCTCCTCTGCTAATAAGAGACATTCCAAGGGCCCTAGCCTTGGAGTTGGGGACAAGGTATGGTTATCCACACAGAATATTAAACTCAAGGTCCCTTCTGCTAAGTTGCGTTCGAGATTTATTGGACCTTACGAGATAATCGAGGTAATTAATCCCACAGCTTTCCGCCTGCAACTCACCCCATCCTTCAAGATATCGAATGTGTTCCATAAGTCCCTCCTCAAGTTATATCGTGTCCCCATTCACCCAGTCAGTGACCCTCCTCCTCCTGTTTTGGTGGAAGGTAACTTGGAGTATGAGGTACAGAGAATACTTGATTCCCATATTGTCAGAGGGGCAGTACAGTATTTGGTGCATTGGAGGGGTCACGGCCCAAGGAGAGGTCATGGGTCCCTGCGAGCGATGTTCATGCTAGGGGTCTGGTCCGACGGTTTCACCTCCAATATCCTAGGAAGCCGGGTTTTGAGGGCCCGGAGGCCCCTCGTGGAGGGGGGGTACTGTTACGTCACCACCGGAGTCTGCTCCAGCGACTTCTGCTCCGATCGCCAGGCGACGCCGTGTTCCTGCCATGGATGGTGCTGGTGATGGGAGAGAAGTCGATGCCAGCGGCACCAGTGGGCGCAGGCTCCGATCATCCACTGGGCTGGGTTAGCTTGGGATCTGCAGTACCGCTGGCTGACTGTGGGTGGCATGTGTCTTCCAGCTGAAGTTGCCAGCGTTCAGCTACAGCCAATGGGAAGACACTACACCCTTCTTATTTCCCCTCCTGTCACATGATTACTGCCAGATATAGTTCTGATTTTCCTGGCTCCTGTTACGTCCTATTCTGTTGGTGATTCCTGTGTTTGACTTCTGCGTGTTTTGACTACCCTTCTGCCTACTGTTTTTGTACCTTGCTGCCCGACCTGGATCTGACCTCTGCTACGTTTGCTGACTACATCACTGCCTGCCGATTCTGTCCCTGTTCCGCAATTCCTGGTTTGACCCTGCCTGACTACTACTCTCATCGGACTGCAGCCTTTCACAGGAAGTGATCTCCAGTTCCCTGTGTAATTCCAAATCCCTGTATAGGGGTTAAAGGGTTTCAGGGTTCTGGGGGTCCTACTTGGTGACCGGCTTCCCTCTAGCCTCCCCTTTACAGCCCATCTGAGTCTGTGGATCCAGGCAGGCGTTACACTATTATATTCCTCTCCCCCCAGGACTACTCCTCCTAATATACTCCTCTCCCCCCAGGACTACTCCTATTATCCTCCTTTCCCCCATGAATACTCCCCCTATTATCCTCCTCTCCCCCCAGGACTACTCCTCCTATTATACTCCTCTCACCCCACTCCAGGACTACTCCTCCTATTATACTACTCTCTCCCCAGGACTACTACTCCTTTTATACTCCTCTCTCCCCAGGACTACTCCTTCTATTATACTCCTCCTATTATAGTCCTCCTATTATACTCCTCTCTGAGGGGTGCATAGCATGGGAGATGGAGCACGATGGGGGTGCGTAGCACGGGGGGATGAAGCACAATGTGGGGTGCGCAGCATGGGGGGATGAAGCATGATGGGGGGTGCGCAGCATGGGAGATGGAGCACGATGGGGGTGCATAGCATGGGGGGATGAAGCACAATGTGGGGTGCGCAGCATGGGGGGATGAAGCATTATGGGGGGTGTGCAGCATGGGGGCATGAAGGACGATGGAGTGTGCGCAGCATGGGGGGATGAAGCACGTTGGGGGGTGTGCAGCATGGGGCATTGAGCATGATGGGGGTGCGCAGCATGGAGGATGGAGCAAGATGGGGGTGCGCAGCATGGGGGATGGAGCACGTTAGGGGGTGCGCAGCATGGGGGATGGAGAACGATGGGGGGCGCAGCATGGGGGATGGAGCACGATGGGAGGTGCGCAGCATGGGGAATGGAGCATGATTGGGGTGCACACCTCCCCCCCAAAACACACACACACACACCACCACACACGCACCGCACAACACACCACACACACACTGGGAACCACAAACACCGCCCTACACAGACACCCACACACATAGACAACGCCGCACACACACAACACCCAACACACAAACACCGCGGCACACTCAAATATACGCACACACCGCGCAACACACACACACTGCACAAAACATACCTCCCCCAAAACACACAGACGCACCCCACACACACACACACACCCACACAAACCACGCAACACACACAGCACCACACACACACAACGCTGCAAACACAGCACTCTACAAACAACGTAACACACAACGCAACACAGAAACAACACCGCTCTCACACACACCCACACCCAGACAACACCCAGAACATTTACAGCGCCCTACACAAACACTTGGCAACTACACACAACAACATATATATATATATATATATATATATACATATATATATTTATATATATAAAAATAAATATATATATATATATATATATATATATATATATATTGTGAGGTAGCAGCGTTGTTTGGGCAAAAACGTGAGGCAGTGAGGCAGCAGCGTGTTCACACCAACAGTCTATTTATTGTTGCAGCATAAATAGATCCAATTTCCCACAGTCAAAGTCTCTTCCGGATCATAGCCGGTGCATATAGACAAATTCTTTGCATCAAAAAGTCTTGTTACCTTAGGACCCCGATAACCGCAGGGATCTGTATAAGGTTCTCCTAGGCTGACACTCTTGGCCTGTGTTCACTCCACACAGAGCCAGCCCAGCTCACACCGCATGTGTTAGCTTCACCAAGCCTGGCTCTCAACTGAGACACACCCTGCTGTGCTCTGCATGATTTTAAATGAAAATGCCGGACATGAGGATTGCTACAAAACCTGGACTGGGAGGAGGGATCCGTCTCCCTGTTACCCTTTGTGCTATACTCCCAGTAATAGCTATAGCAAACTCAGAGGGTTTCCAGACACATTCTGGGGGACACATAGCGGTCTTCAAATATTATCCCTGTCACTGCCTCACATATCCCTCCCTCAGTTCAAACGGGCGGGGTTGAACTTTTGTCAACATACAGGGACCTCTGGACAGGGCATCCGCATTGCCCTGCAACCTACCAGCCCGGTGTTCCACAGAAAAGTGAAAGTTCTGCAAGGAGAGAAACCACCTGGTGACTCTAGCATTTCTCTCCTTAGCATTCCTTATCCAAACCAAAGGGGAGTGGTCTGTCACCAGGCGAAAGTGTCGCCCCAGCAGGTAGTAGCATAGGGATTCCAGAGCCCATTTTATGGCCAGGCACTCCTTCTCCACTATGCTATAGTTCTTCTCTGCCGGGGTGAGTTTTCTACTCAAATAGGTGACCGGGTGCTCTTCTCCATCTACCTCCTGGGACAGAACCTCACCCAGACCCACCTCAGAGGCATCTGCCTGTACTATAAACTGCTTTTGAAAGTCAGGGTTGACAAGGACAGGCTGACCACATAGGACTACCTTTAGCACCTGAAAGGCTTCCTCTGCTTGTGTATTCCAGTGGACCATGACTGACTTCTTCCATTTTAAAAGATCGGACAAAGGCGCCGACCGTCCAGCAAAATTGGGTATGAATCGTCGGTAATACCCCATTATACCCAGAAAGGCTCTTACCTGTTTTGTGGTAAGGGGACGAGGCCAGTTTTGAATGGCTTCGATTTTGTTTACTTGTGGCTTGATAACCCCTTGGCCTATCACATACCCCAAGTAACGGGCTTCTTTGAGGCCCATAGCACATTTGCTTGGATTCGCCGTCAGACCAGCCGCTCTGAGCGAATCCACTACCGCTTGTACCTGAGATAAGTGGGTGCTCCAGTCACTGCTATAGATGATGATGTCATCCAAATATGCGGAGGCATATGGTTGATGGGGTTCTAACACTATGTCCATTAATCTCTGAAACGTGGCCGGAGCCCCATGTAAACCAAATGGCAAGACGACATAGTGATAGAGCCCCCCTGGCGTGACAAAAGCGGTCTTTTCTTTTGCCGCCTCTGTCAGCGGCACCTGCCAGTAACCTTTAGTGAGATCGAGAGTCGTGAAGTACTGGGCCCGTCCCAGTCTCTCTATCAGCTCGTCGACCCTGGGCATGGGATACATATCAAACTTCGATACCTCATTTAACTTTCGGAAGTCATTACAGAATCTTAAAGAACCGTCTGGTTTCGGGATCAGCACAATGGGACTGGCCCATTCGCTCGTGGATTTTCAATAACCCCTAGTTGGAGCATCTTTTTTACCTCCTCCGCAATGGCTTGCCTACGAGCCTCTGGTACCCGGTATGGCCTCAGGCGTACCCTTACTTGAGGCTCGGTGACAATATCATGGTGGATTACGGTTGTTCGGCCGGGTAGGCTTGAGAACACATCCGTATTCCGCTGCACTAATCTCTGAGACTCCCGTCTCTGCTGTTTTGAGAGAGAATCCCCTATCCTTACTCCCAATTCACCATCAGGGGACTCCTCCTTTGTTGTTGTCAAGGCACCTGAAAAGGTTAGGTCCAACGTTACGTCAGCCACCATACATTCCCTGTCTTTCCACGCCTTCAGCAGGTTTACATGGTAGATTTGCTCTGGTTTTCTTCTACCTGGCTGATACACTTTATAGTTTACTTCCCCCACTTTCTCCCGGATCTCATAGGGACCTTGCCATTTGGCTAAGAACTTACTTTCTGCAGTAGGTATTAGGACTAAGACACGATCTCCCGGTTTAAAAGACCTGATGGAGGCCTTTCTATTATACTGAGTACTTTGGGCTGCCTGAGCATCCAGAAAATGCTCTTTAACAATGGGCATTATTGCCGTAATACGATCCTGCATACCCATAACGTATTCCACTGTGCTTTTGTGAGGGGTGGGCTCCTGTTCCCAAGTTTCCTTAACTATATCCAGCAGTCCCCGCGGATGTCTGCCATACAGTAACTCAAATGGCGAGAACCCGGTGGAAGATTGTGGGACCTCGCGGATAGCGAACATTAAATAGGGCAATAACATGTCCCAATCTATCCCCTCTTTGGAGACCACCTTTTTCAACATAGCCTTTAGAGTTTTATTAAAACGTTCCACTAGACCATCAGTCTGGGGATGGTACACCGACGTGCGTAGCTGCTTGATCTGGAGGAGTTTGCACAGTTCCTTTGTAATTTTAGACATAAAGGGAGTGCCCTGATCGGTCAGGATTTCTTTGGGTAACCCCACGTGACAGAACATAGCAAACAACTCCCGAGCAATAAGCCTCGCCGAGGTGTGACGTAGTGGAATGGCCTCCGGATAACGTGTCGCATAATCCATCACTACCAGGATGTTCTGGTGACCACGGGCTGATTTTACAATGCGTCCGATCAGATCCATAGCAATCCGCTCAAAAGGCACCTCTATAATGGGTAAAGGTATCAGAGGACTACGGAAACGGTGCGTTGGTGCGGTCAACTGACAAACTGGGCAGGACTCACAGAACCTCTTAATTTCTGCGCCGACCCCTGGCCAGTAAAACCGCTGAAACATGCGTTCCCGCGTTTTCTCTTCACCTAGGTGCCCGCTCATTAGGTGGTTATGAGCCAATTCCAAGGTCTGACGGCGGTACGGCTGAGGGACCACCAACTGTTCCACTATTTCCCCCCGGATTGTATCAACCCGATAGAGCAACTCTCGCTTTAGAGCCATGTAGGGAGTTTCCAGCCTGGCACCAGGCCGCTGGGGTACCCCATCAATTACCTGTACATTTCCACGTCCAGGAGCCAATGTGGAGTCCCGGAGCTGTGCTGTTCCGAAATTATCTGGAGACACGTTCAACTCCGGGATTGCCTCGGGTGGCTCAACCTCTCCTGCCATTACCTCTAGGGGGAACCTGGCAGGGTTACACTCTGTCCCTATACTGGTGACCCCTACGGCAGGTATCCCTGAGTCGGGATCGTCCGGCTCAGGGCCTGGTTCAATCATACACCTCGGAGGGCTAGGTCGCCTCCCACATAATGTCCAGAACAGGGGCAAGTCTCTTCCCAAAATAACAGCATATGGAAGTCTTTTCATCACCCCCACTTCATGTTGTACCTCTCCACACGAGGTAGCAATGGTGACCCTTTCCATAGGGTATTCACGTAGGTCTCCATGAATACAAAGTACCCCTACTTTATGTCCCGTAGGGTTTTCCCCGGAGACCAAGGAGGCATGTACAAGAGTCACTAAACTTCCTGAGTTCAACAAAGCCTCTGCTGTATAGCCATTAACACGTACTTTGCAGAGATGGGGCTCCTCCCCCATAGTAACAGTGCTTACGGTACAAACAGTATGGGCATACATTGATACCCGGCGAGCGTACCGGCAGTCCATGGGTTCTGGTGTGAGTGGGCACTGTGCCATCACATGCCCGAGCTGATGGCACCGCCAGCACATAACAGCAGAGGTGTCCCTGTTTCAGGTGTCTGACTTTGGGGAACCGGGACTCCTGCTGACCTTAGTCTGGGGTTTACTCTCTGCCAGGGCTGAAGACAGGGCAGCACCCGAGGAGGGACGGGAGTCTTTTACCAACTGTGAATGGGGCGTATCCCTACGGAGTGCCCGCCGTGAAGCAGAGTCCCGGACCAACTCCTGGGTAGCTGTGTAGCGTTCCACCAAATTGACTAGCTGGTCTAGGGTACCGGGGTCCCCCTGTCCCACCCACCGTTGAATGGGGGCTGGCAAAGTCCGCACAAACCGTTCAATCACCACCCGCTCAATCATCTGTCCGGGGTTCAAGGTCTCCGGCTGCAGCCATTTTTTTACAAGGTCCAGTAAGACATGGGCCTGTGAGCGTGCAGGTTTTCCCTCCTCAAAGGACCACTGAATCACTCGTTGGGCCCGGAGATAAGTGTTAACCCCCATTCGTGCAAGGATCTCACCTTTCAGTGTGCCATAGTCCCTGGCATCCTCCGTGCTGAGATCCAGGTAGGCTTTTTGGGGTTCACCTACCAAGAACGGGGCCACGACATCAGTCCAACGGTCGATAGACAATTTCTCTCGCTCAGCGGTCCTCTCAAACACGGAGAGAAAGGCTTCTGGGTCATCCTCTGCACTCATCCTCGTAAGTGCTGCCCTTACTCTGTCCTGGGCCGCAGGAAGGACTGGATGACCTGGAGTTACCGCTGGGAGCGCTTCTCGCAGAGCAGAAAGCTGCTTAGCCAACAAGCTGTTTGTCTCCTGTTGCTGAATGAACGCCCGCTGGAGCTGGACATTGGTTTGTTGCTGCTGAGCATTAGCCTGGGCCAGCTGATTACAAGATCCTCCATGGTGGCTGCTGAGTTAAACTGTAACTTTGCAGGCTTGATCATAAACATGTGAAAACTGGGTTGTTGCCCCTAGCAACCAGGCTGCAACGCCTGCAGGCTTCGTGGACCCGCCGATCCACCGCAAACAGTCAGTGGAAAAAAAAAAGGTTTTTTTTTCTTCCGGGTAAGTACCTCTTAGGCCATTGCACTTAGCAACCAGGCTGCCATGCCCGCATTCTCCACCATAATGTGAGGTAGCAGCGTTGTTTGGGCAAAAACGTGGGGCAGTGAGGCAGCAGCGTGTTCACACCAACAGTCTATTGTTGCAGCATAAATAGATCCAATTTCCCACAGTCAAAGTCTCTTCCGGATCATAGCCGGTGCATATAGACAAATTCTTTGCATGAAAAAGTCTTGTTACCTTAGGACCCCGATAACCGCAGGGATCTGTATAAGGTTCTCCTAGGCTGACACTCTTGGCCTGTGTTCACTCCACACAGAGCCAGCCGAGCTCACACCGCATGTGTTAGCTTCACCAAGCCTGGCTCTCAACTGAGACACACCCTGCTGTGCTCTGCATGATTTTAAATGAAAATGCCGGACATGAAGATTGCTACAAAACCTGGACTGGGAGGAGGGATCTGTCTCCCTGTTACCCTTTGTGCTATACTCCCAGTAATAGCTATAGCAAACTCAGAGGGTTTCCAGACACATTCTGGGGGACACATAGCGGTCTTCAAATATTACCCCTGTCACTGCCTCACAATATATATATATATATATATATATATATATAAAACAAAAATCATACATTAACTACACAATAAATTCTAGAATACCCGATGCGTTAGAATCGGGCCACCATCTAGTATATATATATATATATATATATATATATATATATATATATATATAAACTTTGGTTATTATATAGGTGTGTCACACGCACATTACAATGATGTGGATTTGAGAAAGCCATTATTATCACCATTTAAGGCTATATTCTCATGCTCATATGTTGGGGAAATGGTGCTTTACTGAGTCTTTAGAAGATGTACAGTTGTGCTCAAAAGTTTACATACCCCGACAGATTTTTTGCTTTATTGGCCTTTTTCAGAAAATATGAATGATAATACAAAAACTTTTTTCCACTCATGGATAGTGGTTGGGTGAAGCCATTTTATTGTCAAACTACTGTGTTTTCCCTTTTAAAATCATAAGGACAGCCAAAAACCTTCAGATACCCTGATCAAAAGTTGAGCACAACTATATTTCTTCCACAGACCTTATAAATGACCAGGGGACATTTATTATGTTTGGCATCTAAATAGGAAAGGGTTCTAGACCCTTCACTCCTGCTGCCCTTGCCATTCTACACATTGCAGAATAGCACAGCATATGGCACTTGTGTTTTATCATCATCAGAGATGTGCTGTGGTGGTCTGCTGACTGTGTGCACTGGGTCACCCACGTACTCATGTTCAAACAGAACAAGTGGTTGGACACCAGTTGGATGGGTCGTAGAACCTCAGCCAGCGGAGTCATCAAAAAGCAGAAGTGACTGCTGAATGACCTATGGATCTGACTGCTTGGCTGATTTGTAAGGGAGTTGAGATGTCCATGGTCCTAAGGTGATCAACCACGTCCTCTCCCTGCAGCAGCTACACCGTGACCACCAGCATCACCATGGTCACAGCCCCTTTTTGGTGCTCTCCTCATTTGTTCCCCCTAAAAAAATTCCCAGTAGAGAAGAGGCTGTTGTTAGGGCTGTAAGCATCAGGCTGTTAGGGCACTGTGCACCAAACTCTTAGGACAGTCTAGCTAGCTCTTAGAGCAGTATGTACCATGTGTTTAGGGCACTGTGCACCAAGCTCTTAGGGCAGTATGCATCAGGTTGTTAGAGCACTGCACTAGGCTCTTAGAGCAGTATGCACCAGGAAATTAGGGCACTCTGTCCAAGACTCTTAGGGCAGTAATCATCAAGCTGTTAGGGCAGTATGTACCAGGTGATTAGGACACTGTGAACAGGCCTTTAAGGCACTGTACACCAGACTTTTAGGGCACTGTACACCAGGCTATTAGGCCAATGCACTAGGCTCTTAGGGCAGTATCCACCAGACTTTAAGGGCAGTGTGCACCAGGCACTTAGGGCACTGTGCAGCAGCCATTTTGGGCAGTATGCCCCAGGCTCTTAGGGCAATATGCACCAGGCATTTTGTGTACTGTGCACCAGACTCTTAGGGCAGTATCCACCAGGTATTTTTGCACTGTGCAGCAAGCTCTTGGGTCGGGGAGCATTCTGTCTTCAGTTTACATGGCAAAAACCTGATGATTGAGTCCCTTAAACTACATATCTATGTAAATATCTCCATTGTTATGCTAACTTTCCTCTGACACATGTTTGTTCTCATTCAGCTTAGAAAGAAGGTAGGAAAGCAGCAGAAAAATCCTACAGCTGGGAAACTATGTGTAATATTGCTCAACATACATTGGTGCCGTGGACCATCAACCTATAGAGTATAATGCAATAAAGTACATTTAGTAGTATAATAGCCTGAAGTGTAGTAAATTTCATTTAATTTGTGGTCTTATTAAATGTAACCTGTCAGCTGATACATGCTGTCAAAACGCTGTAGCATTTGAGAGAAAACCATACTTTTAATAGTTGTGCTGTGCAGGCAGCTCCCTGGCGGCTTCTCCTCGCCCACTGACAGTGACGGACATGACCTGACAATATGCCCATATAGACAGAGACCTGTCAGTCACTGTCAGCCGGCGGGAGAAGCCACTGGGGACTCATCTGTATGACTAGTCATGAACTGATATACATTATAAGGAAATCCAGCACTCCTTATGTAGCAGAAAATATGATATAAGAGTGACATAAGGAGTGACGGATTTTCTTGTAGATCAGTTAATGGAGTGGTCTCCTATCCAGGCACCCACTACAGAGGGACATACTGTATATACAACTGTATAATTTGTACGAGTAATTCCCCCATACTGCTTGGTCCTCGGCAGCTATTAAAAGAATATTTTTCTCTGAAACACCTCAGCTTTTTAGAGTCAAACATACCTGGCTATGATTAGACATCCAATGGCTGATAAATGCTGCCCACGGTTTGAGCAGCATATATCAGTTGACAGGTTCCCTTTAATGATCTCTATCTCTGATTGTGTGTATTTAAGGAAAAAGTGCTTGTTGATTCTTTTTTTTTTTTTAGCAAGGTGAATATAATTGCATTATTTATGTTATAACATGGTACAACAGAGGTAAAACAAGCGTCCTTGATATTCAAGAGAAAAACTTTTAACAAGGTCCTATTCCAGGATGAGCACATAGCAGTATACCGGATTATAAAACGCACTTTTGTTCCCCCAAAACTGGGGGTTTAATGGGGGTGCAACTTATAATCTCGATATGGCTTACCAGAGTGGCAGTTGTGGAGCGGGGTAACAGGAGGCAGGGTCAGCAATGCTGAAAGGTCGGAAGAGAGGGTGTCACTGCACTGCAGCGGCTCAAGAGAACCACAGGACAAAGGGTTGGCAATGTGGCGGGAGACATTGATCTGGAGCTGTTGACTCCATTGAAACGCCCGCGGTTGACGAGATGGAATAGAAGAAAATTACCGCAAATGCGGCGCGTGTGCAGAATGACGCGATGGACTTCACTAAAATGTCTGCAAAGTCCTATCTGCGCATACGCTGCCTCCGCGGACATGTTCTTGAAGTCAATCTCGTCAACCGCAGGTGATTCAATGGAACCCGCAGTCCCCTGGTAGATCAATAGTGCCTGCCACCACGACACCCCCGACCTTGCAGTATTGCCGACCTTCCATCCACTGACCCTACTGAGTCGCAACACCCCGTCCTCCAAGCCCGCAGCATCACCAACTCCGCCTCCTGTGACCTTCATGAGCCGCTCCACCACCACCGCTCCCCCTGGTGAGATATTATAAGACACACTAGGATTTTAAGGTGGACCCTCATTTTAACATTAAAAATTATTGTTTCCTATTTTTCTCCTCTAAATTTGTATTTTATAAAACAAAAAATATGGTATATTGGAAATGGACAGGTAATGATTATATTTACTCTATTATGCAATTGACTCATATTATTTCATATTATTGGCCTCTCAGTTCTATGAATTGTATTTTTAATGTTAACCTTTTTTCTTTATAACAATTTGGGTTTTTGCAACAGCTATTTCAATTTCATATATCTAATAACTGATGGACTGTGTAATATTTCTGGATTGAAATGAGGTTTATTGTACTAACAGAAAATGTGCAATCCGCATTTAAACAAAATTTGACCGATGCAAAAGTATGGGCACCCTTATCAATTTCTCGATTTGAACACTCCTAACTACTTTTTACTGACTTACTAAAGCACTAAATTGGTTTTGTAACCTCATTGAGCTTT
Source organism: Anomaloglossus baeobatrachus (assembly GCF_048569485.1). Classification (NCBI taxonomy): domain Eukaryota; kingdom Metazoa; phylum Chordata; class Amphibia; order Anura; family Aromobatidae; genus Anomaloglossus; species Anomaloglossus baeobatrachus. The sequence continues at coordinate 137,823,992 of NC_134353.1, read as the reverse complement.
GAACTTCATAGGCAGGTGTATTCAATCATGAGAAAAGGTATTTAAGGTGGCCACTTTCCAGTTGTTATCCTATTTGAATCTCCTATGAAGAGTGGCATCATGGGCTCTTAAAAACAAGTCTCAAATGATCTGAAAACAAAGATTATTCAACATAGTTGTTCAGGGGAAGGATACAAAAAGTTGTCTAAGAGATTTAATTTGTCAGTTTCCACTGTGAGGAACATAGTAAGGAAATGGAAGAACACAGGTACAGTTCTTGTTAAGCCCAGAAGTGGCAGGCCAAGAAAAATATCAGAAAGGCAGAGAAGAAGAATGGTAAGAACAGTCAAGGACAATCCACAGACCACCTCCAAAGACCTGCAGCATCATCTTGCTGCAGATGGTGTCAATGTGCATCGGTCAACAACACAGCGCACTTTGCACAAGGAGAAGCTGTATGGGAGAGTGATGCGAAAGAAGCCGTTTCTGCAAGCACACCACAAACAGAGTCGCCTGAGGTATGCAAAAGCACATTTGGACAAGCCAGTTACATTTTGGAAGAAGGTCCTGTGGATTGATGAAACATAGATTGAGTTGTTTGGTCATACAAAAAGGTGTTATGCATGGAGGCAAAAATACATGGCATTCCAAGAAAAGCACTTGCTACCCACAGTAAAATTTGGTGGAGGTTCCATCATGCTTTGGGGCTGTGTGGCCAATGCCAGCACCGGGAATCTTGTTAAAGTTGAGGGTCACATGGATTCAACTCAGTATCAGCAGATTCTTGACAATAACGTGCAAGAATCAGTGACGAAGTTGAAGTTACGCAGGGGATGGAAATTTAAGCAAGACAATGATCCAAAACATTGCTCCAAATCTACTCAGGCATTCATGCAGATGAACAATTACAATGTTCTGGAATGGCCATCCCAGTCTCCAGACCTGAATATCATTGAAAATCTGTTTGATGATTTGAAGCGTGCTGTACATGCTCGGCGACCATCAAACTTAACTGAACTGGAAGTGTTTTGTAAACAGAAATAGTCAAATATACCTTCATCCAGGATCCAGGAACTCATTAAAAGCTACATGAAGCAACTAGAGGCTGTTATTTTTGCAAAAGGAGGATATACAAAATAATAATGTCACTTTTATATTGAGGTGCCCATACTTTTGCACCGGTCAAATTTTGTTTAAATGCGGATCGCACATTTTCTGTTAGTACAATAAACCTCATTTCAATCCAGAAATATTACTGAGTCCATCTGTTATTAGATATATGAAACTGAAATAGCTGTTGCAAAAACCCAAATTGTTATAATGAAATAAGGTTATCATTAATAGGGGTGCCCAAACCTTTTCATATGACTGTATTTTCTTTGTTCTCAATTCCTCCTCTTTTATCTCTTATGATTCCTTACATCCTTACATTCCTGCTTCCAACATTGTGACTGCTATGCTTGTTGCACCAGTAGTTATGACCACAATTACTTCCCTTTATTTTTTTTCACCATCTGTTAAAAGTCCTATTAAAGTTCCTCCTATATCTCTGTAATTTAGTACTGTAGGGAGGCCCATAAAGCTGTTATATAAAGTGCCTTCTGTGTATTCCATGCTATTTTACTTGATCTCCAGCATGACATAAAAATTCATTGATCACTTGCAAAACATGTTCAAATTGCAATTAAAAAGCTTCATGTCACTTGCTTTCTATATGTCTCATCAATTATAGAATCATTGGGAAAACATACAAGGCAATTTTACTATAGATACAAGGGTGCATTTTGTATAGAATAGCTTATTAGAGATCAACACACAAATACATGTAAACTTGAAAAAAGTGAAATATTATTCTAATTTAAGGATTTGAAAACAAATAGTAACAATGGATGAAAAATATGCACTGTCCAATCATGACATTGACAGAAAAGGTGTTTAGAAGTTACAGTAACAATTTGTTGCAATGCCTGATTGCCAGAAGAAACAATGACATTAACTTGGCCAACCTATATGGAAATAGTCAATAGATTGAAATCAGCTCTCCATTGTTCTGCAGCTGAGTCAGGATTGCAATTATGTTGTTGTCCATGGTGCTGAAATCATGAGCACACATGGTCCTTGCACACCTCGGAATTATTCTGGCAATGAAGAAATATAAATAGTATGAGAAAGGAACTGATCTGCTTATTTTTAATTTTTTTAAAAAATGTGCAAAGTTGAAGGTGAAAATTAAGAGACCTGTCTAATCAGTGTAATTGGAACTAATGAGAACAAGTCTAATGCTGGCGTCACACGGGACGATTTATCGTGCAATCGCATCAGCGATTGCACTCGCCCCTATCGTTGTGCGTCGTGGGCAATTCATTGCCCGTGTCGCACAAAGTCGTTAATCCCCCGTCACACACACTTACCTCCCGCATGACCTCGCTGTGGGCGGCGAACATCCTCTTCCTGAAGGAGGGACATTTGGCATCACAACGACGTCACACAGCTGCCGGCCAATAGAAGCGGAGAGGCAGAGATGAGTGGGACGTAAACATCCCACCCACCTCCTTCCTTCCGCATTGGTGGCGAGCGCAGGTAAGCTGTGTTCATCGTTCCCGGGGTGTCACACGGAGCGATGTGTGCTGCCACGGGAATGATGAACAACCGGCGCACATAAGGAGGACCGACATTTTGAAAATGAATGACGTGTCAATGAGCAACGATAAGGTGAGTATTTTTGCTTGTTAACAGTCGTTTGGAGGTGTCACACGGTACGATATGTGAAACGATGCCGGATGTGCGTCACTAACGACGTGACCCCGACGACATATCGCACAATATATCGTACCGTGTGACTCCGGCATTACCAAATCTCCTTATAAACAATAGATTTAGAAGGCTTACGTGTTTTATAAAAGTTCAAAGGGTTAACGTAAGTGGAAGTAAGATGTAAGATGATTGTATCTTTTAAAGTTTGAATTAGCAGGATTCAACAAATTTTCCAAGAAGTTCGATTTGTGGCTTGCATAGATTTCAGTTTTGGAAAGGAGAAAAAGAAAAGAGAGAGATATTGGATGACCAAGTGATGTACAGATCACTAGAGATGAGCGGACCTGTGGATGTTTGGTTCGCTGGGTTCAGCTCGACTTTAGATAGTATCTTAGTATCATAGTATCATAGTTTTTAATGTTGAAGGGAGACTCTAAGTCCATCTAGTTCAACCCGTAGCCTAACATGTTGATCCAGAGGAAGGCAAAAAAAACCCCAATGTGGCAAACAAGTTCCAATGGGGAAAAAATTTCCTTCCTGACTCCACATCCGGCAATCAGACTAGTTCCCTTGATCAATACCCTGTCATAAAATCTAATATACATAACTGGTAATATTAAATTTTTCAAGAAAGGCGTCCAGGCTCTGCTTAAATGTTAGTAGTGAATCACTCATTACAACATCATGCGGCAGAGAGTTCCATAGTCTCACTGCTCGTACAGTAAAGAATCCTCGTCTGTGATTATGATTAAATCTTCTTTCCTCAAGACGTAGCAGATGCCCCCGTGTTCCAGTCGCAGGCCTAGGTGTAAAAAGATCTTTGGAAAGGTCTCTGTACGGTCCCCTCATATATTTATACATTGTGATTAGATCCCCCCTAAGCCTTCGTTTTTCCAAACTAAATAACCCCAAGTTTAATAACCTGTCTTGGTATTGCAGCCCACCCATTCCTCTAATAATCTTGGTGGCTCTTCTCTGCACCCTCTCCAGTTCAGCTATGTCCTTATATATCGGTGACCAGAATTGTACACAGTATTCTAAGTGCGGTCGCACTAGTGACTTGTACAGAGGTAGAAGTATATTTTTTGCATGAACACTTATACCTCTTTTAATACATCCCATTATTTTATTAGCCCTGGCAGCAGCTGCCTGACACTGTCCACTAAAGTGAAGTTTACCATCCACCCATACACCCAAGTCTTTTTCTGTGTCTGTTTTACCCAGTGTTCTACAATTAAGTACATAATCATAAATGTTATTTCCTCTACCCAAGTGCATGACCTTACATTTATCTACATTAAACTTCAATTGCCACTTCACAGCCCAATCCTCCAATTTACATAAATCTCCCTGTAATATAAAATTATCCTCCTCTGTATTGATTACCCTGCAGAGTTTAGTATTATCTGCAAATATTGAAATTCTACTCCGCATGCCCCCAACAAGGTCATTTATAAATATGTTGAAAAGAAGCGGGCCCAATACTGACCCCTGTGGTACCCCACTATGAACTGAGACCCAGTCCGAGTACGTACCATTAATAACCACCCTTTGTTTCCTATCACTTAGCCAGTTTTTAACCCAGTTACACATATTTTCCCCTATCCCCATTATTCTCATTTTATGTACCAACCTTTTGTGTGGCACCGTATCAAAAGCTTTTGAAAAGTCCATATACACAACATCCACTGCATTTCCCTGGTCCAGGCTTGAACTTACCTCTTCATAGAAGCTGATCAAATTAGTTTGACAGGATCGATCCCTCATAAACCCATGTTGATACTCTGTCATATGGTTATTTTTCTTGAGATACTCCAGTATAGCATCTCTCAAGAAACCCTCAAGGATTTTACCAACCGTAGAGGTTAAACTTACCGGCCTATAATTTCCCGGCTCAGTTTTTGTCCCCTTTTTGAATATTGGCACCACATTTGCTATGCGCCAGTCCTGCGGTACCGACCCTGTTATTAAGGAATCTGAGAAGATTAAATGTCTGTTTTTGACCCGGACTTGACCTGAACCTCATTGAGACTCACAGATTGGGCAGTTTGGCTCTCCACCCACATACAGCCAGCCATAAACAGAATACATCCACGGGAGAAAGGGCAGAGTTTTTTCTTGCGCACACTACATCCGATAAGGCTGATTTTTCAACCAATGTGAAGCAAACACTGCAAGTGGCTCATACTGGTTGAAGCACCAAGCTTACCTGGTCACAGCACTGCTCGCTGTAGTGGTTTACACCCAAACTTCGAACTTGAACAATTTTTTTTGCTGTTTGTATTTGCTCATCCCTACAGACCACCACTCTATAAGGTATAAAATTCCACTTGATAAATTGGAATGTGATGCTATAGCTGTTGAGCATTGCTGCTGAGCATTGATGATGAGCAAGGCCACCTAGAAGTGCAAAATAACATTATATTACTCATGTTAAGCTACCACTAGGGGGTGCAGGGACTCAGGCTGGAAAAGAACTCCTGAGTGTAGTTAGATAGAAGCCCACTAGAGGCCACCAAAACAATAGCAGGGTTAGTCAATCAGTCAGGCTCTAAGCCGGTATGTCACATCTGTACCGAGGAGAAAACTATCCAAAGTCAAAGAACAAAGCCGAGGTCAGATACCTGGAAAGCAAGTAAGCACATGGGAGGATGTGGGGACACAGGACAGGACAGGAGACCAGAGGACAGGGAGGTATGGATGAAAGAACGTGTAGAAGGGATGGGAGTATGGACAGGCAGGAGGAATGGAGATCAGGACAGGCCAGGGAAACTGTGGTCAGGTCAGGGGAACGGAAGTCAGATCACGTCAGGCAAGAGGCCAAAAGTCAGGTCAGGCAAGGGGAACGGAGGTCAGGACAAACAGTATCTGATAGGAGGATAAGAACTAGAGAACTTTTCACAGGAATGAAGCACAGAGCAGAGCTAGAAATATCACTAGGGGCATCCTGGAGGCAGTGTTATGGACATGGTTTTGAACTGTTATGAGTATTAAGAATTATATAAAGATATCCAAAAACAAGACTTAAGATGGCGCTTGAAACGTGTACCACACCTATATCTGCATTCAGCAGACATCATAAGACTCACCAGACATTCTGGGACTTTCATGTGATAAGTGAATCATGCTGGCTTAGCTTAATATAAATGAGGAAACACGTATACAGCATACATATATCTTAGAATAAGCACTTTTTGTGGTTTACCCAATAGGAGACGTGTTACGTATTCTTGGCTCCTAGCCTACTGATTTCTTCAAATGTATCTTAATTTCCACAATTAAACTAATCATATGTTATACCTAGATCACTGTACCATCACTTACTAGTCCAGTGTGGATAAATAGCATGCTACTGACAAAATGATTCATGATTTGGATGCAGGCGGATTAAAGGTGTAGATGCATAACTTGGATTGCATTACTGTAAATTATGCACCCTTAACAGCAGCAGCACCAAGATATAGCGGCGTGACTTCCGGAACGAGGCAAGAACAAACAGACCCCTCCTGGAGGCAGGATATACGCAACAGCTCAGGAACGGCAGAGTCATGCATGAATCATTACAACTCACTGATGTTTCATCGTCTGTCAAATTGTGTTGGGCAACTTTTTTCTTGCTAATCGTGAATCAAATCTCAAAGTGTTTGAATTCACATAGAAAGACACACTTCAGGAAATTTGACTCAAACTCAATCCTTCACGGTTCCATACACTCATCTCTAGTTGTAATGATTTTATCAATAAGCTTCCCAACTTTAAATGAATTACAGTCTTAAAAATAAAGGTTATTCTTTGCTTAATAATTAGTCATGAGTGAATCTGATGAACTTTGAATTCAAAAGTTTGCTCAAAAGTGTCCTAGAAAGTCAATAATAAACATAGGATGAAAAAAATATTCATTGCTTTGCTCTGCTATGCCACTTATGCACCCTCTTGTTTGGTGCACCGCACAGCTTCCTCTGACACCGTTCATGCAACTTCTTTTTTAGATCTTCGGGCATCTTCATTTCTGTGTCTTCTTGTGCTGCATAGGCTTTAGGTGTCACAGCATGTACTCACTGGCACATTACTACAAGTGTCATGACGTCATGATGTGCATTGCTTGGGTCAGAGACTACTGTGTTGTCACTGCATTGAATGAAGATGCCTAAAAAGCCAAAGAAGATGTGGTGGCAAAGGGAAGTTACCTAGCAGATGGAAAGGCACTCCACAAGGCAGCAAAGTGGTGGCCTGCCATCATTTTACTGAGTCACAGAAAGAGAATAACAAAAAATTGGATTTAGGAGAAACCAAACTTTTGAGAAAACTTAAGGATAATTCAACTGATTTCAACATCTCTAAGGTTATACAATATTCAGACCCTTTCTGGATAAATTCTTCAATGTTTCAATATACCTGTGTACTGTAAAGGCACCGTTACACGCTACGATTTATCTGACGATCTCAGTAGCGATGTGACACGCCCAGATTGTAGTTACGATTTGACCAAGGCGGTCGTGTGGATGTTGTTCGTCGTTGGCTGGGCGTCAAACGTAGCAATATGTCTGTTGAATTCCAAACGACGAACAATATTTTAAACTGAATGACGTGTCAACGATCAACGATTTTCAACCTATTTGCGATCATTCGGAGTCGCACGTAGGTGTCACACGCAACGACGTCGCTAACGATGACGGAAGTGCGTCACGGAAACCGTGACCCCGATGACATATCGTCAGATAAATCGTAGCGTGTAACGGGGCCTTTATTCATTAAGATTGTGTACGGTTATCTGAGCTTTGTCTTATACAAGTTGAGACCAGTATGTCCATCTTTGGACAAATTACAGGTTTTGTATTACACCTAACTGACCTTTGTTTCAAGTTTATATTTTAAGAATTATTTTTGACTTCTTAATATTATAAGTTGGTAAAGAAGAGTGAATTAATTTGATGCAAATTAAATTACATTTTTCTGAAATTCAGATTTTCTGAAGAATTTTCAACATTTTACAGTTTGATTCAAATCAATCTTCAAAAAATTGCCCATGAGAGTCACCAATAAATGCCTTTTTACACATTTCAGAAGACATATGCTTCAAAATAACGCCTTTCACCTATAACCGGATAGTGCAGCCAATCAGTAGGGGTTATCAAAATCTTTTTAAAAGCCTAGGCAGGGAATGCAGCAGTCAATTTAATATCATCTAGGATAGGGATAAGAAGTCAGAGTTCGTAGTGAAACGAGTTATAGGAAAAGAAAGCCCTAAAAGATTGGACAAATACTCCAAACAGTAATGTATTGAGCAACTGCAACATTGAAGAGGGTAAGAGTAGTATTCTGATAATAATACAGAGATTCAATTGATAGAGGGAGAGATAGGAGATATGCCAGTATCATTGCCAGGCTCAGTGTGATTGATCAGTGATATAGTATAGCTGGCACCTGTCTTGCTGCATTTGAATTAAAATTACACATTTCTCTTCATTCACAAGATCTTTGAAAGCAACAATACAATTTTGTTTTACAGAAAAAAAAATTAAAATGAGTGTCTGTCAGAATTGTAATGTTTGTACTTCCAAGATTCTATACTGAGTTCTTGCATTTCTTGTGCAATCTTTTTTTGTGAAAAATGAACAATTTTATTTTAAAAATTACAAAAGAAAATTCTCCCAAATCCAGATAACTGTTACTGTTTACCTCACAAAATGCTTTGCATGTGTACATTCAACAGAAATACAGCATCTATTTGCAAGTGCAAGATTTTTGGATGTCTACCTATCTAGCAATTCATATTATATAATTTTTTAAAAGGAAGTACTACCGTATTTTTCGGATTAAAACACACACTTTTCCTCCCAAACATTTGGGAGGAAAATGAGGGGTGCATCATATAATCCGAATGTAGCTTACTAGGGGTGGTAGAGAGAGGTCACAGGAGGCAGCAGAGTTGCTGCGGGCTGTGGGAGCTGTGCTGCGGGCTTACTGCAGGCGGCAGGCTGTGCTGCTGCCAGTGCTGGGTGCTGTGCTGCAGTTGGTGCTGGGTGCTGTGCTGTGGACGGTGCTGGGCACTGTGTTGCGGCCAGTGAGGCAGGGGCCATCATTCTGAAAATGTCAATTGTGCAGGCTTCAAATAATGGCGCCCGGATTTGGCGCCTGTTCAGATGGCGCTCTTGGCTAAGGATCTCATATGCAAAAGCGCCGCCTCTGGCCCATTGACTGCCTGCAGTGGACTTAATGAAAATAGCGCCTAGAGGTGGCAAGTGCGCAGATAAGAACTCAGTATGTCATTGAGCCGAGAGCTCCATCTGGGCACGCGCTGACTCTGGATGGCATTTCTTTGAAGCCCGCACCGCCGACAGCTTCTGGATGCTCCTCCTGCCTCACAGTGCCCGCAGTGAGCATCTGGGAAATCTGCTGCTGCACCCGCAGCATTGCTCTACTCCACCACGGCCCATGCCTCCTGTGACCCCACTGCACCACCATTTGCCACCCCTCCTCCAGTAAAACAGCACCGGTTTATAAGACGGACCCCATATTTTTGTTCCCTTTTTTCTCTAAATTTGGGGTGCATCTTATAATCCGCTGCATCTTATAAAATGAAAACTACAGTACTTTGTTGAAATAAATACAAAATATATATATATTTTTTTTAAATGTTGACATATAACTGTGCGTGTCTGTTTTTACACGTTTTGCGTGTCCAATTTAACTACCATACCCCAACTACAGAATACTGTGTCCTGCTGCCACACTTTGCTTTTTGTACATGTATTTACGTACCAACATTTCTTGTTACATTCTTTTTGGCAAGGATTGAGTAACTGGGGTTTAAAAGTTACTTATGGTGTTAAATAAGATGCAAGATAAAAGAAAAAGCAACAATAGCAATGGACAAGGTAGTGTAAAATAAAAAAAAATCCCTTCAGCACAGCTGCTGAGAATGTTGGTGCTGCTAGCAGTGTGCCTGTCACATCGATCCTTAAAAAAATACATCTACTGTTTTGTGCCACACAACTTTACAAATAAAATATGAAATAATTAAACTAAATAAAACATAAAGGTATGAACACTTCTTTGCTACAGATAACAGACAGAAATGTCAATACTCTATGTGAATATACAGTATATAGTGGGTACGGAAAGTATTCAGATCCCTTTAAATTTTTCACTCTTTGTTTCATTGCAGCCATTTTGTAAATTCAAAAAAGTTCATTTTTTTCTCATTAATGTACACTCTGCACCCCATCGTGACAGAAATAAATAGAAATGTAGAAATGTTTGCAAATTTTTAATACAAGAAAAATTGAAACATCAAAAGGTCATAAGTATTTAGACCCTTTGCTTAGACACTCATATGTCACATGCTGTCCATTTCCTTGTGATCCTCCTTGAGATGGTTCTACTCCTTCATTGGAGTCCAGCTATGTTTAATTAAACTCATAAGACTTGATTTGGAAAGGCACACATCTGTCTATATAAGACCTCACAGATCATAGTGCATGTCACACTAAATGAGAATCAAGAGGTCAAAGGAACTGTCCAAGGAGGTCAGAGACAGAATTATGGCAAGGCACAGATCTAGCCAAGGTTACAAAAGAATTTCTGCAGTACCTGCATAATTCTTAAATGGAGGAAGTTTGGGACCACCAGAACTCTTCCTAGACATGGCTGTCCAGCCAAACTGAGCAATCGTGGGAGAAGAGCCTTGGTGAAAAAGGTATAGAAGAACCCCAAGATCACTGTAGTGGAGCTCCAGAGATGAAGTAGGGAGATGGGAGAAAGTTCCACAAAGTCAACTATCACTGCAGCCCTGCACCAGTCGGGCCTTTATGGCAGAGTGGCCTGATGGAAGCCTCTCCTTAGTGCAAGACATATCAAAGCATGCATAGTGTTTGCAAAAAAGCACATGAAGGACTCCCAGACTATGAGAAATAAGATTCTCTGGTCTGATGAGATGAAGATAGAACTTGTTGGTGATAGTTCTAAGTGGTATGTGTGGAGAAAACCAGGCACTGCTCATCATCTGCCCAATACAATCCCAACAGTGAAACATGGTAATGGCAGCATCATGCTATGGGGGTGTTTTTCAGTGCAGGCACAGGACGATGGTTGCAATTGAAGGAAAGATGAATGTGTCCAAGTACAGAGATAATCTGAAAGAAAACCTCTTCCAGAGTGCTCTTGACTAGTGATGGGCGATCCCGAACTGTAAAGTTTGGGGATCATACCAATCACATAGTGATCGTTTGCACAATCCCGATCACGAGCTTTCCTGGGAAGCTTGTTTAACAGATCTGGTCCAGATCGGGTCCAGGGGCTGTAAAAAAAAGCACATTATTAAAAAACATTATGATCATACTTACAGGTCCCGCAACATTTCCTGCTGACTGTCTCCCGCTTCGCCTGCTTATGATCATTGCTGTGTAACCAGCACTGACTTACATGACCTTTAATGATGTCATAGCTATGTGACCAGTCTGATGTGAATGTTGTACAGACATTGGCTTACAGACTGGTCACATGACTATGATGTAATTGAAGGTCCTGTTAACTGAACTTTTACTGTCACTGTGAGTATCGCATCGCATCACGGCACACGATCTTCCAACAGGAGCGGGCAAGCTGCATGTATTTCCATGCAGCTGAGGTGCTTCTGTCCAGAGAGTGTCAGGCCGTGCGAGGTGATGCAATGCAAGACACACGTGGAATCATCCCCTCATTGTCAGCCTGCTTCTCGCTCTGTACAGAGTAATGAAGCAGAGCTGACATGGCTCTCTCTGCTTCTATATCTGTAGAGCCACTTGTCTTTACAGAGTGATGAAGCAGAGTTGACATGGCTCTCCCTGTGGACTACATCAGACTAAGGAGTTTTTTTTATACTAAGATGAAGTCTCTAAATGTTTTTTTGTTTTATTTCTAATAAAAAAAATATTTTCTCTGTGTTGTGTTTTTTTTGCTGTTTACTAGAAATTCATGGTGGCCATGTCTAATTTGGCGTGACACCATGAATTTCGGGTTCATGGAAATACATGCAGCTGCATGGAAATACATGCAGCCAACCGCTCCTGTCAGGAGAGTGCGCGGCCGTAACGGGTGATGCTGATGTGACACTCGCACAGTGATAGTCAAAGTTCAGTTAACAGGACCTTCGATGATGTCATAGTCATGTGACCAGTCTGTACGTCCAAAATGTCTGTACAACATTCACACCAGACTGGTCACATGGCTATGATATCATGAAAGGTCCTTTAGGCACTGCTGGTTACCGGGCGGCACAGCAATGATTGGACGTGGAAGCAGAAGCGGCCGGGAATCAGAGTCTGCAGAACGCGTCGCAGGACCTGTAAGTATTATGAGAATGCTTATTATTAACTACATTCTTTATTTTAGAGCGCCCCCCGCCCCATCCCATAGCTGTAAACCCCGAGTTCAGTGATTGGATGCAAGTTCATGTTATCTCGATCCCGATCTCGATCTTTACAAAACGATCGAGCGAGGCTCCCTATCCCAAACATCGGGGGGATCGCCCATCACTACTCTTCACCTCAGACTTGGCTGAAGGTTCACCTTCTAATTAGACAATGACCCTAAGCACACAGCTAAAATAACAAATAAGCAGCTTCAGAACAACTCTGTGACCATTCTTGGCAGGCCCAGCCAGAGGCCTGACTTAAATCCAATTGAGCATCTCTGGAGAGACCTGAAAATGGTTGCCACCAACATTCATCATCCAACCTGACGGACCTAGAGAGGATCTGCAAGGAAGAATGGCAGAGGATCCCCAAATCCAGGTGAAAAACTTGTTGCATCATTCCAAAGAAGAGACATGGCTGTACTAGCTCAAAAGGGTTCTTCTACTCAATACTGAGCAAAGAGTCTGAATATTTAAGACGATGTGATATTTCAGTTTTTCTTATTTACAAAAGTTTAAAAAAACTCCACATTTCTGTTTTTTTTCTGTCAAGATGTGGTACAGAGTGTACATTAATGAGAACAAAAAGAACTCTTTATAATTTACTAAATGGCTGCAAGGAAACAAAGAGTGGAAAATTTAAATGGGTCTAAATATTTCCTGTACCCACTGTATATATATATATATATATATATATATATATATATATATACATATATATACAGCTTGGGCTAAAGTCTTAACATTAGGTAACGGCAGTAAGACGATGAAATGTATCATTTTAGAAAACCTATCCACCACTACAAAAATTACCGTATTACCAGCAGAGGAAGGTGAATCTGTAATAAAGTGCATGGAAATGTCTGTCCAAAGTTGATTAGGGACACTCAAAGGGGTACTTTACACGCTGCGACATCGCTGCCAATATATCGTCGGGGTCACGTTGTAAGTGACGCACATCCGGCGCCGGTAGCGACATCGCAGCGTGTGACACAAATGAGCGACGATCAACGAGCCCAAAAACGTGCAAAATCGTTACTCGTTGACACGTCGTTCGTTTTCATAATATCGGTGCTGCTGCAGGTACGATGTTGTTTGTCGTTCCTGTGGCAGCACACATCGCTATGTGTGACGCTGCTGGAACGAAAAACATCTCCTTACCTGCGTCCACCGGTAAAGGAGAAAGGAAGAAGGTGGGCGGGATCTTCCGGCCGCTCATCTCCACCCCTCCTTTTCTATTGGGCGGCGGTTCAGTGACGCTGCTGTGACTTCGCTGTGATGCTGAACGAACCGCCCCCTTAGAAAGGAGGTGGTTTGCCGGTCACAGCGACGTCGCAGAGCAGAGATGTGTGATGAGGCCGTAGCGATAATGTTTGCTACGGCAGTGATCACCACATATCGGGCGTGCGACGGGGGTGGGTGCAATCACGCTCGACATCGGTAGCCAAAGCCCGCCTAAGTCTGCAGACATCCTGAGGGATGAGAGTAAGATGCCTTTGAGCATGCAAAGGTGGCACACACACAGATGCAAAGACTACCACATTCCTCCATATTGTGATCCCCCAAAAATGACTGTCATGCCCTCGGTTGCGGGGTCGGTATCCCCTAGCCAGGGAGATTGACGACATCACTGCACCTCCATTCCTCCCTATGGTTTAGATTCTGCTGCTGGCTTTGTCGCTGCTGCGCATCGTGCCACTCACCCTGTCCACTCTGCTGAGCATTCTCCTGCCTCCTTCTCCACCTGGAACCTGCCTCTTCTTAAGAGGATGCCCGCCACACTCTGCTGTAATGTAAAGGAACAGTACACCTATTCCTTGTGCTGATTCTGACTGCAGGATTGCTTCCTGCTTATAAGGCACTTGCTCCCTATGGTTGGTGCCTGGGCAACGTGCTCATTCCTTTAGAACGATTCTAGGGTTCATGCCCTCTACTACTGTGCTCTGTACTCACTGACTGATCTCTGTTCTGCTCTGCAAAGATACTTACTTCTTTCTTTCCATAGCACCTCCAGCTGCCGTTCCATTCTTTCCTGGCTTCACTTTATGCTCCGGATTCCTCCACTGCCGTCTAAACCTTCAAGGTCCTTTTGGAACACTCCAGATTCTTACAACGGCCAGATCCTCTTCGCCAGGAGTGACAGCAATAATCCCTGAATAGGGTTCCCTTGCCAGTAGCTCCTCCAGTGGTGCTCAGCGTGAATCGTCTTTCTGGCAAGCGTCTGTCTGACCTTCTGGGGCTGTGGCGGGATAATCCCTTTATAGGGGTTCCCTCAATGATTGCTCCTCTGGCGGTGCTCAGCGTCTTGATCCTTTGGGCTCTCTCACCATCTGCGCTTATTCACCATTCCTATAAATAAATCACCTTTGCTTTTATTCAAGTTCTCTGCAGTCTCATGCTGTAGTGGGTAATCTGCTGCTAACAGTCGCGGTGGTCCAGCGAATCCACAGTAACATCTCCATGCCTCAGCGGCGTGACAACAACACAATATGAAATCCAGAGTACGTTTCACCCCAGGGTGACCAGCCAGAACAGAATCATGATGCTGTCCCAGAACCTTAAGAAAAAAAATCACCTCACCTTCCGCTTCAGCAATCTCAGATTCCATATCAGTACTGAACACTGACACCACCACTCCCTTCTAAAGGATAGGGTCAGGTTCATCACAGGGTTCCCCTCTAGAAAACTCCTGGACAAAGCATAGACTTTAATGTTTTTAGAACCAGGGCGATAAGTAACGAAAAAAGAAAACCTTTCGAAAAACAATGACCACCGAGTTTGTCTTTTTGTAAGATGCTTAGCCGACTCAAGGTAAAGAAAATTTTTGTGATCAGTAATTACTGTACCCAGATGAATAACTCCCGCCAGAAAGTGTTGCCATTCCTCAAACATTAAGTTCATTGCCAGTAATGCCTTATTACCATGATCATAATTACGTTCTGCCGAAGATAATTTCTTAGAAAAGAAGGTGCAAGAAAACAGTTTACCAAGAGATGGATTCTGAGACAGTATAGCTCCCACCCCCATCTGACGCATCCATCTCCACCGTTAAACTTTGAGACACTTCAGGCTGTACCAATACAGGTGCTGATGAGAAATGGGGCACCCCTGAGGCTCTGGTCGCCACAGGGTACTGCACCTCAGTTAAGGTGCGGTATCCATCTCAGGTCAGGGGGGGGTAATCACCGGTGTTCCACATTTACACATTACATACAGCTTAGGAGCCTTCTCACAGGGTGGGATGGCTCAGGGTAGGCAGGATGGTTGCCATCACGATTCATGGGACTTCCGCGGTCACTGAAGTCAGCCACCTCGGGGGTGGGGTCCACTTGGGGGTAGAGGTAGGCGAAACACACTCATTCACTCAGATCCGTCGGGACCGTAGTTCTGACAAGACACCTCTGGAACTCTTGGACTTTACTGGGCCTAGGGCTTGGAGCCAGAGGTCAGCCCAGGTACCTAACTACTGTCACGCTTCCCGGTCCCCTGGTCCCGTTCTCCGGTCCCCGTGGCCCGCTCCCCGCTCCCCGGCGGCGTCCCCTGCTCACCACTCCGGTCCCGGCCTCCTCTGCCCCGCCTGCCGCCTCCATGCGTCCAGCTCCCCGCTCCCGGCGCTCCTCTGCGACGTGGAACTCCCAGCCGGGCACCCCTGCTTCCTCTGCACCACTGCCTGGACTGGCTTCTGGTACTCGGGCCTCGCGCATGCGCATTAGGGCGCGCGCGCGGTCATTGACCCTTTCTTAAAGGGCCAGCACCTAGAAACAGGAAATTGCTTAGACAGGTACAGGGTATATTAAGATTCACTTTCCTGGTGGGCGGGGCCTGTTCTACGTGTTTAGCAAGCTAATGTTCAGGTCCCCGTATTGCTTTGCCCTGTGCTTTGCCTTGTATTAACCCTGTCCTGTCTCGTAGAGCCTGTCCTGCCACGCCAGTCGCTCCGAACCAAGTCCATCCCTGGACCCTGACGGTGACTTCGGCGGATGTCCCACCATCTCTGCAGCTCCGCCAGTCTCCAGTCCCTGGCTCCGTTCGGTGACCCATTCCATCGCTCAGCAGGTTCCGGATCCCGCCTGACCCTACAACCCGGCCTCGGACCCTGAGCTTCGTCATCCGGGCTACCGTCCTGAACTTTGTGTGCTCAGCGTCATCCACCTTTCCTGCTCCTCTACGGACTGTCCAGCTACCTATAGTGCTTCGGCTGCCGTGCATCAGGACCCTCTGGCGGGGTGACCGGCCTTGCTGCCTCCTCAGGGGAAATCGGTGTACGGTCCAGTGCTTCCACCACCCGGTCGTAACAGCTAGAACAGGCCATGGATCCCGCCGAAGCACTAGCGGCCTTGCAGCAGGAACTCACACGCCAGCGCGAGACCCAGACCCGCATGCTGAACTTCATGTCTTCTGTGGATACCCGCCTGAACACGCTACAAGCGACGGCCACATCCTTGGCATCTCAGGTTTCCACTGTACAATCCACGGCCACAGCTCCCGTGGCAGCCTCCTCGGATGCTTCCAGACTTCGTTTGGCCTCACCACCCCGGTACGCTGGAGATCCCAAGACCTGCAGGGGATTCATCAATCAATGCTCTCTCCATTTCAAGCTGCTGCCGCACCTTTTTGCTTCTGACCAAGCCAAGGTCGCGTTCATGATGTCCCATCTAGAGGGAGAGGCACTGGCCTGGATGAACCCCTTGTGGGAGAAGGAGGATCCGGTAACCACCAACATCCAGGAATTCCTGCAGGCAATTCCTCCGCGTCTGCCTCATCCCTCCTCCGGCTACGTCAGGGGACTCTGACGGTGGGCCAATATGCCATTCGTTTTCGCACCTTGGCTTCGGAACTCGGGTGGAACAATGAGGCCCTAACCGCCGCCTTCTGGGAGGGACTCTCGGGTCGTATTAAAGATGAGATGGCTGGTCGTGACGTGCCGTCCACCCTGGATGCCCTGATTGCCCTAGCGACTCGAGTGGATCTTCGCTTTCAGGAACGATCCAAAGAAGTGTCCCGCGAGAGGCATCCGATACGGCACTCCTCCCCACCACAGAAGTCCATCGCTCCCCAGTTGGCGCCACCTGGCGCATCTACCTCCGAGCCCATGCAGATTGACCGCCTGAAGCAGTCGGAACAACGCCGAGCAGAACGACTAGCAAAGGGTCTCTGCTTCTACTGCGGTGATGGCACACACCTCCTACGCTCTTGTCCCGAGAAGCCGGGAAACTCCAAAGCCTAGGCTTGGTAGGAGAGGCCACCCTAGGTGCTGAGACTCTCTCAGACTCCATTACCTGGACTATTCAAATCACTACAGAAGAGACCCGGTTCACGGCAGAGGCGTATCTCGATTCCGGAGCAGCAGGCAACTTCATCCAGCAGGCCACGGTGGATAAGTACCAGGTGCCTGTCCTCCCACTAGAGAAACCGCTGGTGATCGCCTCTGTTGATGGGAAACCCCTCTCTGACACCGTCTCACTGATCACCAAGCCTGTGGAAGTACGGATCGGTGCTCTACACACCGAGAAGATCACATTCTACGTCCTCCCGCGCATGTCTCATCAGATCCTGCTGGGACTTCCATGGTTACGGTCACACGAACCATCGGTCAGCTGGAGTACAGGTGAAATCACCCGATGGGGCTCCTCGTGTCACGAGAGATGTTTGAAATCCATCCAGCCCGTCCGACGCCCTCCGGTTCCAGAGTCTCTACCAGGACTGCCTTCTGCCTACTGGTCCTTCACGGACGTGTTTGATAAAAAGGAGTCAGAGGTACTACCGCCTCATCATCCCTACGACTGTGCCATCGAGTTACTGCCAGGAACTACGCCTCCTCGAGGACGGATATACCCCTTGTCCCCTGCTGAAACACGAGCTATGTCTGCCTATATCACCGAGAGCCTAGCTAAGGGGTTCATTCGGAGGTCCTCGTCCCCTGCCGGAACAGGGTTTTTCTTCGTCAAGAAGAAGGAATGTGATCTGCGCCCTTGCATTGACTACCGGGAATTAAACCAGATCACCGTAAAGAACAAATACCCTCTGCCGCTTATCCCCGAACTATTCGATCGGCTCCGAGGAGCCCGTATATTCACCAAGTTGGACCTCCGTGGGGCCTATAACCTCGTTCGCATTCGCTCTGGAGATGAATGGAAAACCGCATTCAACACTCGGGATGGGCACTACGAGTATTGTGTCATGCCCTTTGGTCTGTGTAATGGTCCGGCAGTCTTCCAAGAACTGGTGAACGACGTGTTCAGAGATCTCCTCTATGTCTGTGGCGTGGTGTATCTGGACGACATCCTGGTCTTCTCTCCGGATCTACAAACCCACCGAGAGAACGTGCAGCTAGTCCTCCAGAGGCTTAGAGAGAATTGTCTGTACGCCAGGTACGAGAAATGCATCTTTGAAAAGTCGTCTCTTCCCTTCCTGGGTTATGTAATCTCGGACACTGGCCTGCAGATGGACCCAGAGAAAGTGTCTGCCATCATCAACTGGCCTCCTCCTTCCGGACTGAAGGCTATCCAACACTTTCTCGGCTTTGCGAACTACTACCGTCAATTAATCCCGCATTTCTCTGCCTTGACTGCACCTCTCTCTGCCTTGATTAAGAAAGGAGCTAATCTTAAGGACTGGTCCCCGGCGGCCGATGCCGCGTTCTGCTCCTTGAAACAGGCGTTTGCTTCTTCCCCGGTTCTCCATCGCCCTGAATTGAACCGACAGTTCACCTTAGAGGTGGATGCCTCCTCCTCAGGAGCCGGGGCAGTGTTGATGCAGAACTCCCCCTCCGGAAAGATGGTCACTTGTGGATTCTTCTCCAAGAGCTTCTCGACACCCGAACGCAACTACACCATTGGGGATCGGGAGCTACTGGCCGTGAAGCTGGCCTTGGAGGAATGGCGCTACCTCTTGGAGGGAGCTGTATACCCTGTAATCATATACACGGACCACAAGAATCTAGAGTACCTGTGGTCTGCCCAAAGACTGAACCCACGACAAGCCCACTGGTCCTTGTTCTTTGCTCGATTTGATTTCCAACTCCATTTTCGGCCTGCGGATAAGAACGTGCGGGCAGACGCTCTGTCCAGATCCTTCGTGCCCGTGGAGTTGGAGGAGGAGACATACCAGCCCATCATAAACCCCAGTAAAGTCGTTCCGGTGACTCCTGTCGCTCTAACTCAGATACCCCCTGGGAAAACCTATGTCTCAGATACTGACAGACAGAGAATCCTGCACTGGGGCCATGCTTCTAAGATCGCCGGCCATGCTGGTCAGAAGAAGACTTGGAGTACGATTGTCCGTCACTACTGGTGGCCGTCCCTCCGTAAAGACGTCGCAACCTTCGTCTCAGCCTGTCCATCCTGTGCCCGGAACAAGACACCCAAGCACCTACCCTATGGACGTCTTCTGCCTTTGCCCATTCCTTCCGTTCCGTGGCAACATATCGCAATGGACTTCATTACGGACTTACCCTTATCCTCCGGACATACGGTCATATGGGTTGTGGTGGATCGCTTCTCAAAGATGGCCCACTTCGTTCCCATGGCAGGGCTGCCCTCTGCCCAGGAGCTAGCTGACTCCTTCATACAGCACATATTCCGATTGCATGGCTTCCCCGCACACATTGTGTCTGACAGAGGAACTCAGTTTACCTCGCGCTTCTGGAGGGCTCTCTGCAAACATCTGGGAATGTCCTTGGACTTTTCTTTGGCCTACCATCCTCAGTCGAATGGCCAAGTGGAACGGGTCAATCAGATCCTGACCTCCTTCCTGCGCCACTACGTCAACATCCATCATGACGATAGGTCCACGCTCCTACCTTGGGCTGAATTCTCCCATAACCAGCACATCAGTGAGTCCACCTCCAGCTCTCCCTTTCAGATCGTTTACGGACTGCAGCCTTCTGTCCCGTTGCCAGTATCCTCGGCTTCCGACGTCCCCGCAGCAGATGCTCTGGTTCGGGACTTTTCAGCTATATGGAACTCTGTCAAGTCGTCCCTAGAACGTGCTTCATTGCGGATGAAGAGACATGCGGACAAGAGGCGCCTGGATCCCCCGTGTTTCTCCCCAGGTGATCTGGTCTGGCTTGCATCCAGATATGTCCGATTGAAGTTACCCTCGTACAAGTTGGGTCCTCGCTACATCGGGCCGTTTAAGATCATCAGCAAGATCAATGCAGTCTCCTACAAGCTGCAGCTCCCGGCCACGATGCGGATACCCAACTCCTTCCATGTCTCCTTACTCAAGCCTGTTGTCCTTGGTCCCTTCTCCGCTGAGGTCGGTACTGCTCCCCCTCCTATTGCTGATGATGACATCTATGCGGTAAGGGATATCGTGGCCATGAAGACCGTGCGAGGTCGGCAATACTTCCTGGTAGACTGGGCGGGTTATGGTCCCGAGGATCGGTCCTGGGAGCCCCGGGAGAATGTTGGCACTCCTCTGATACGTGCCTTCCTGTCCCGCTTGCGGGGAGGGGGGCGTGGGGGAGGGGGTACTGTCACGCTTCCCAGTCCCCTGGTCCCGTTCTCCGGTCCCCGTGGCCCGCTCCCCGCTCCCCGCTCCCCAGCGGCGTCCCCTGCTCACCACTCCGGTCCCGGCCTCCTCTTCCCCGCCTGCGGCCTCCATGCGTCCAGCTCCCCTCTCCCGGTGCTCCTCTGCGACGTGGAACTCCCAGCCGGGCACCCCTGCTTCCTCTGCACCACTCCCTGGACTGGCTTCTGGTACTCGGGCCTCGCGCATGCGCATTAGGGCGCGCGCGCGGTCATTGACCCTTTCTTAAAGGGCCAGCACCTAGAAACAGGAAATTGCTTAGACAGGTACAGGGTATATTAAGATTCACTTTCCTGGTGGGCGGGGCCTGTTCTACATGTTTAGCAAGCTAGTGTTCAGGTCCCCGTATTGCTTTGCCCTGTGCTTTGCCTTGTATTAACCCTGTCCTGTCTCGTAGAGCCTGTCCTGCCACGCCAGTCGCTCCGAACCAAGTCCATCCCTGGACCCTGACGGTGACTTCGGCGGATGTCCCACCACCTCTTCAGCTCCGCCAGTCTCCAGTCCCTGGCTCCGTTTGGTGACCCGTTCCATCGCTCAGCAGGTTCCGGATCCCGCCTGACCCTACAACCCGGCCTCGGACCCTGAGATTCGTCACCCGGGCTACCGTCCTGAACTTCGTGTGCTCAGCGTCATCCACCTTTCCTGCTCCTCTACGGACTGTCCAGCTACCTATAGTGCTTCGGCTGCCGTGCATCAGGACCCTCTGGCGGGGTGACCGGCCTGGCTTCCTCCTCAGGGGAAATCGGTGTACGGTCCAGTGCTTCCACCACCCGGTCGTAACAACTACTAAGGGGGGCATCATAGGAAAAGGACACTCTCTCTCTCTTTCTCTCTTCAAACACCGGTGGTGGCCCCTTTACTTGCTTGGGATTGACCGGAGCCCACAACGGCAGAGACCAGCACCTGGGTGCAGCTTTAAATCAGTGAGTAAAAGAACCTGGAACCGCAGTTGTCGACTCAGACTCTGATTAGCGATGCCATCGCCCCGCGCTCCGGCACTACCAAGAAAGTGCCAATTCCAGTCATCCCCCTGGGTCAATCTCCACCTGTGGGGAGCGACACTATCCCAGCTGCCATACACCTGCACCGGAGAGGAATTCTGCAGCGGTGGCTACTCCCTGGCCGCATACCACAGGTGGCGTCACGACAAACTTTCCTCAATCACCCCACTTTCCCTTCATTTACTGCATGCCTCGGGGAAACAGAACAGGGCAAGGCCACCCGTGACATCGCCTAACCCGGCCTGCGACAGCCCGGCAATGAGTAAGTTAACCACCTGCTCCGTGCGGCATTGCAGAAACACTTCCTAAGGTCCCCTTCACACATCCATGAAAATCACACACGTGTTTCAGGGACGTGTCAAAGGTGCGTTTTCCCCTCCGTGTGCCGTGATTATGGCACTACGTGTGTTCTCCGTGTGTTCTCCATGATAACACACGGAGAATGAGAACTTTCAACTCACCTGTCCCTGGCGTCACTGTCCGTGGTGCTGAAATTCGGTCTCCAGCCCTGCCGACTCCCTGCTGCTGCTGCTTCCACCGCAGTGAAGTGAATATTAAATGAGCATAATGAGCGGTGGTCGGCAGCAAGTGACAGCAGCAGCAGAGACTGCAGGGCTGGAGAAGGTGAGTAAAGTTTTGTTATTTTTTTCTCTGACACATGTGTTTCTCCGGCGTGTGTCACACGGGACCGCATCCACACTACATCTGTGTGGTACGTGTGCGGGCCGTGTGACACCCGTGCTGCCGGAGAAAAATGGACATGCATCCGTGAGGAGCACACGGGCTCAGGTCTGCTCCACACGGAGGCACGGGCCAATGGCTGCACACGTGTGTGCATATAAACCCATTGATTTTAATGGGCTTATGTGTGCCTGTGTCTCCGGTAAATGCGGGCATGGACCTAGCACATATCGGAGACACGTGCGTGTGAAGGGGGCCTAAGACAGTAGATGGCATACAGAACATCCTGAGTCAATTTCGAGAAGTCCATACTCTTTTTAGTCATGTCAGCAATTGATCTTGCTAAGGCAGAGAAATTCCTAATAAACCTTGTCATAATTAGCAAACCCTAAAAAACATTGCGGAGCTTTAAGGCTCCTGGGATTATTTCCTTCCAAATAGGCTGTAATTTAGAGGGATCCATCCAAAAATCTGCAGCAGAAACAATGTAGCTCAAAAACACAAGGAAGTTTCTGAATGGCGAACATACATTTTTCTAGTTTAGTATATAATTTATTCTCTCTTAGGATTTGTAAAACTTGCCTGACATGTTTCAAATGAAACCCAAAATAACATGAATATGTAAGAATGTCTTCAAGATAAATAATTACAAAATTCCCTAAAAGATGAGAAAACATAACAAAATACTGTAAAACTGCAGGCACATTGGTTAGACCAAACGGCATCACCAAATTTTCAAGTGCCGCTTCGGTGTATTGCATGTCGCTTAAGTCCCTTTAAGGTCGAGTTTAGAGAACCATTCAGCACCTGCAATCTGGTTAAATAGGTCCAGAATAATTGTCATGAGTTACAGATCATGAACAAAAAAAATTGTTTAAAAGAACAGAGTCCTCAGTGGTTGATACCTTTTAATGGCTAACTGAAAAGATGGTAATAATTGCAAGCTTTCGAGACTACTCAGGTCTCTTCATCAGGCATGGTATAACACAAAATCTGAAGAGTCACGTATTTATACACAACAGGACTTAGAATAGTGCAGTAAAAAAAAAAAAAAAAAAAAAAAGAACAAGTTATATGAAACAGAACTATCTCTATGGCAGGGGGACAAGCTGTTCTAGCCATAAATACTGATGCAGTTCAGTGTGAAAGTTTTATTGTCCTTTGATAAGGGTCTGGTCCAGGGCTGTGACACGCTCGGATGGTCAGAGGAGCACATCTTTTAACTGATGTAAAAAGACATGAATCCATGAGACACATTCATTCCTTCTCTGAATGTGTCAAAGGTCATCATAAGTTTGTACTCCCATAGTCTCCTGTCTCTCTGGGACTTGAAGTTTCCTTTCAATACCAGCAATTTCATGTCCATGATGCTGTGGTCTGGGTTACAAAAATGTTTGGCCACAGGTAGATCCATCCTTTTTTCTCTAATTGTGTGGCGGTGAGAATTCATCCTTGTCCTGAGCTGTTGTCCTGTCTCCCCTACATACAGACCCCCAGTTGGACATTTGGTACATATAATTAAGTACACCACATTGGTTGTGGTGCAGCTGAACGTACCTGGGATCTTGTAGTCCTGATGTGATCTGGGAATCTTTATCTTGTCCGTTGTCAATATTAATGGACAGGTCTTGCATTTTTTCTGGTTGCAGGGAAATGTTCCTGTTGGTGTTGGAGAGGACAGGGAGCTTCTGACAATGATGCTTCTTAGATTTGGGGGCTGTCTAAAACACAGAAGTGGGGGGTCTGGAAAAATAGATTTTAACCGGGCATCCGAGCGTGTCACAGCCCTGGACCAGACCCTTATCAAAGGACAATAAAACTTTCACACTGAAAAATGCAAAAAGATGCCCGGTTAAAATCTATTTTTCCAGACCCCCCACTTCTGTGTTTTAGACAGCCCCCAAATCTAAGAAGCATCATTGTCAGAAGCTCCCTGTCCTCTCCAACACCAACAGGAACATTTCCCTGCAACCAGAAAAAATGCAAGACCTGTCCATTAATATTGACAACGGACAAGATAAAGATTCCCAGATCACATCAGGACTACAAGATCCCAGGTACGTTCAGCTGCACCACAACCAATGTGGTGTACTTAATTATATGTACCAAATGTCCAACTGGGGGTCTGTATGTAGGGGAGACAGGACAACAGCTCAGGACAAGGATGAATTCTCACCGCCACACAATTAGAGAAAAAAGGATGGATCTACCTGTGGCCAAACATTTTTGTAACCCAGACCACAGCATCATGGACATGAAATTGCTGGTATTGAAAGGAAACTTCAAGTCCCAGAGAGACAGGAGACTATGGGAGTACAAACTTATGATGACCTTTGACACATTCAGAGAAGGAATGAATGTGTCTCATGGATTCATGTCTTTTTACATCAGTTAAAAGATGTGCTCCTCTGACCATCCGAGCGTGTCACAGCCCTGGACCAGACCCTTATCAAAGGACAATAAAACTTTCACACTGAACTGCATCAGTATTTATGGCTAGAACAGCTTGTCCCCCTGCCATAGAGATAGTTCTGTTTCATATAACTTGTTCTTTTTTTTTTTTTTTTTTTTTTTTTTTTACTGCACTATTCTAAGTCCTGTTGTGTATAAATACGTGACTCTTCAGATTTTGTGTTATACCATGCCTGATGAAGAGACCTGAGTAGTCTCGAAAGCTTGCAATTATTACCATCTTTTCAGTTAGCCATTAAAAGGTATCAACCACTGAGGACTCTGTTCTTTTAAACAATTTTTTTTATCTCTACTGGCTAACACGGTACAAAGATATATTTAACTTGTATAGATCATGAACAGTTGTCTGGTTGAGCTCACGGAAGTTCATGCACAGTCGTAGTCCACTATCCTTCTTTTTAACAAAGAAAAATATTGAACGCCATGGAAGAAGGAAATGTCCTACTGTGTCCATTAGCCAAACTCTCCGTTATATACTCTTTAAGAGCTAGTCTCTCAGGGCTCGACAAGTTACACAATCTACACTTGGGCAACTTTCACCATGGCTTTAACCTTATGGTGCATTCATAAGCTCTATGCAGCGGCAACTCCTAACAACCCTTCTCAGACAACACATCACCAAAATCTGTCTGAGAGAGGATCCAGAAGACTAGTGGTTATCACTGAGATACAGGTTCCTAGACAGTGTTGAAAAAACAAAAAGCCAGCACCAAATGTGCACTACAGCACTAAACATTCCAAACTGTACTTATTATAAAAAATTTTTTTGAGATTTTTGGCAAAAAATTGCAATTTCTTGAGCTGCTTCGCCACGTCACGGCAAATCTCATTTGAAGCAGTCCTACACTAAAATATTTTTATAAAATGTGCCATACGGCCTCACATATGAATAGTAGAACTGCTCTTAGCAGCACTCACCTGGTCTATTTCAATCCCGTACCCATGACTGAGTCATGGCTGTGGGCGGGACAGGTCCAAGCAAATGCTGCATGAAGTAAATAGCCTGTGGACAAAGCCTGATGACTTAATGTGAACAGTCACCAACCGCCAAAATCCAGACAGATGGAATACATCCCAAATTGGGGTGCATAGCAAGGTGGAGGTCAACCACCGACCAATTCAATGAAGAAAAAACAAAAAGCCAGCACCAAATGTGCACTACAGCACTAAACATTCCAAACTGTACTTATTATAAAAAATTTTTTTGAGATTTTTGGCAAAAAATTGCAATTTCTTGAGCTGCTTCGCCACGTCACGGCAAATCTCATTTGAAGCAGTCCTACACTAAAATATTTTTATAAAATGTGCCATACGGCCTCACATATGAATAGTAGAACTGCTCTTAGCAGCACTCACCTGGTCTATTTCAATCCCGTACCCATGACTGAGTCATGGCTGTGGGTGGGACAGGTCCAAGCAAATGCTGCATGAAGTAAATAGCCTGTGGACAAAGCCTGATGACTTAATGTGAACAGTCACCAACCGCCAAAATCCAGACAGATGGAATACATCCCAAATTGGGGTGCATAGCAAGGTGGAGGTCAACCACCGACCAATTCAATGAAGAAAAAACAAAAAGCCAGCACCAAATGTGCACTACAGCACTAAACATTCCAAACTGTACTTATTATAAAATTTTTTTTTGAGATTTTTGGCAAAAAATTGCAATTTCTTGAGCTGCTTCGCCACGTCACGGCAAATCTCATTTGAAGCAGTCCTACACTAAAATATTTTTATAAAATGTGCCATACGGCCTCACATATGAATAGTAGAACTGCTCTTAGCAGCACTCACCTGGTCTATTTCAATCCCGTACCCATGACTGAGTCATGGCTGTGGGCGGGACAGGTCCAAGCAAATGCTGCATGAAGTAAATAGCCTGTGGACAAAGCCTGATGACTTAATGTGAACAGTCACCACACGCCAAAATCCAGACAGATGGAATACATCCCAAATTGGGGTGCATAGCAAGGTGGAGGTCAACCACCGACCAATTCAATGAAGAAAAAACAAAAAGCCAGCACCAAATGTGCACTACAGCACTAAACATTCCAAACTGTACTTATTATAAAAAATTTTTTTGAGATTTTTGGCAAAAAATTGCAATTTCTTGAGCTGCTTCGCCACGTCACGGCAAATCTCATTTGAAGCAGTCCTACACTAAAATATTTTTATAAAATGTGCCATACGGCCTCACATATGAATAGTAGAACTGCTCTTAGCAGCACTCACCTGGTCTATTTCAATCCCGTACATTTTTTATAATAAGTACAGTTTGGAATGTTTAGTGCTGTAGTGCACATTTGGTGCTGGCTTTTTGTTTTTTCTTCATTGAATTGGTCGGTGGTTGACCTCCACCTTGCTATGCACCCCAATTTGGGATGTATTCCATCTGTCTGGATTTTGGCGGTTGGTGACTGTTCACATTAAGTCATCAGGCTTTGTCCACAGGCTATTTACTTCATGCAGCATTTGCTTGGACCTGTCCCGCCCACAGCCATGACTCAGTCATGGGTACGGGATTGAAATAGACCAGGTGAGTGCTGCTAAGAGCAGTTCTACTATTCATATGTGAGGCCGTATGGCACATTTTATAAAAATATTTTAGTGTAGGACTGCTTCAAATGAGATTTGCCGTGACGTGGCGAAGCAGCTCAAGAAATTGCAATTTTTTGCCAAAAATCTCAAAAAAATTTTTTTATAATAAGTACAGTTTGGAATGTTTAGTGCTGTAGTGCACATTTGGTGCTGGCTTTTTGTTTTTTCTTCATTGAATTGGTCGGTGGTTGACCTCCACCTTGCTATGCACCCCAATTTGGGATGTATTCCATCTGTCTGGATTTTGGCGGTTGGTGACTGTTCACATTAAGTCATCAGGCTTTGTCCACAGGCTATTTACTTCATGCAGCATTTGCTTGGACCTGTCCCGCCCACAGCCATGACTCAGTCATGGGTACGGGATTGAAATAGACCAGGTGAGTGCTGCTAAGAGCAGTTCTACTATTCATATGTGAGGCCGTATGGCACATTTTATAAAAATATTTTAGTGTAGGACTGCTTCAAATGAGATTTGCCGTGACGTGGCGAAGCAGCTCAAGAAATTGCAATTTTTTGCCAAAAATCTCAAAAAAAATTTTTTATAATAAGTACAGTTTGGAATGTTTAGTGCTGTAGTGCACATTTGGTGCTGGCTTTTTGTTTTTTCTTCATTGAATTGGTCGGTGGTTGACCTCCACCTTGCTATGCACCCCAATTTGGGATGTATTCCATCTGTCTGGATTTTGGCGGTTGGTGACTGTTCACATTAAGTCATCAGGCTTTGTCCACAGGCTATTTACTTCATGCAGCATTTGCTTGGACCTGTCCCGCCCACAGCCATGACTCAGTCATGGGTACGGGATTGAAATAGACCAGGTGAGTGCTGCTAAGAGCAGTTCTACTATTCATATGTGAGGCCGTATGGCACATTTTATAAAAATATTTTAGTGTAGGACTGCTTCAAATGAGATTTGCCGTGACGTGGCGAAGCAGCTCAAGAAATTGTAATTTTTTGCCAAAAATCTCAAAACAATTTTTTATAATAAGTACAGTTTGGAATGTTTAGTGCTGTAGTGCACATTTGGTGCTGGCTTTTTGTTTTTTCTTCATTGAATTGGTCGGTGGTTGACCTCCACCTTGCTATGCACCCCAATTTGGGATGTATTCCATCTGTCTGGATTTTGGCGGTTGGTGACTGTTCACATTAAGTCATCAGGCTTTGTCCACAGGCTATTTACTTCATGCAGCATTTGCTTGGACCTGTCCCGCCCACAGCCATGACTCAGTCATGGGTACGGGATTGAAATAGACCAGGTGAGTGCTGCTAAGAGCAGTTCTACTATTCATATGTGAGGCCGTATGGCACATTTTATAAAAATATTTTAGTGTAGGACTGCTTCAAATGAGATTTGCCGTGACGTGGCGAAGCAGCTCAAGAAATTGCAATTTTTTGCCAAAAATCTCAAAAAAATTTTTTATAATAAGTACAGTTTGGAATGTTTAGTGCTGTAGTGCACATTTGGTGCTGGCTTTTTGTTTTTTCTTCATTGAATTGGTCGGTGGTTGACCTCCACCTTGCTATGCACCCCAATTTGGGATGTATTCCATCTGTCTGGATTTTGGCGGTTGGTGACTGTTCACATTAAGTCATCAGGCTTTGTCCACAGGCTATTTACTTCATGCAGCATTTGCTTGGACCTGTCCCGCCCACAGCCATGACTCAGTCATGGGTACGGGATTGAAATAGACCAGGTGAGTGCTGCTAAGAGCAGTTCTACTATTCATATGTGAGGCCGTATGGCACATTTTATAAAAATATTTTAGTGTAGGACTGCTTCAAATGAGATTTGCCGTGACGTGGCGAAGCAGCTCAAGAAATTGCAATTTTTTGCCAAAAATCTCAAAAAAATTTTTTATAATAAGTACAGTTTGGAATGTTTAGTGCTGTAGTGCACATTTGGTGCTGGCTTTTTGTTTTTTCTTCATTGAATTGGTCGGTGGTTGACCTCCACCTTGCTATGCACCCCAATTTGGGATGTATTCCATCTGTCTGGATTTTGGCGGTTGGTGACTGTTCACATTAAGTCATCAGGCTTTGTCCACAGGCTATTTACTTCATGCAGCATTTGCTTGGACCTGTCCCGCCCACAGCCATGACTCAGTCATGGGTACGGGATTGAAATAGACCAGGTGAGTGCTGCTAAGAGCAGTTCTACTATTCATATGTGAGGCCGTATGGCACATTTTATAAAAATATTTTAGTGTAGGACTGCTTCAAATGAGATTTGCCGTGACGTGGCGAAGCAGCTCAAGAAATTGTAATTTTTTGCCAAAAATCTCAAAACAATTTTTTATAATAAGTACAGTTTGGAATGTTTAGTGCTGTAGTGCACATTTGGTGCTGGCTTTTTGTTTTTTCTTCATTGAATTGGTCGGTGGTTGACCTCCACCTTGCTATGCACCCCAATTTGGGATGTATTCCATCTGTCTGGATTTTGGCGGTTGGTGACTGTTCACATTAAGTCATCAGGCTTTGTCCACAGGCTATTTACTTCATGCAGCATTTGCTTGGACCTGTCCCGCCCACAGCCATGACTCAGTCATGGGTACGGGATTGAAATAGACCAGGTGAGTGCTGCTAAGAGCAGTTCTACTATTCATATGTGAGGCCGTATGGCACATTTTATAAAAATATTTTAGTGTAGGACTGCTTCAAATGAGATTTGCCGTGACGTGGCGAAGCAGCTCAAGAAATTGCAATTTTTTGCCAAAAATCTCAAAAAAATTTTTTATAATAAGTACAGTTTGGAATGTTTAGTGCTGTAGTGCACATTTGGTGCTGGCTTTTTGTTTTTTCTTCATTGAATTGGTCGGTGGTTGACCTCCACCTTGCTATGCACCCCAATTTGGGATGTATTCCATCTGTCTGGATTTTGGCGGTTGGTGACTGTTCACATTAAGTCATCAGGCTTTGTCCACAGGCTATTTACTTCATGCAGCATTTGCTTGGACCTGTCCCGCCCACAGCCATGACTCAGTCATGGGTACGGGATTGAAATAGACCAGGTGAGTGCTGCTAAGAGCAGTTCTACTATTCATATGTGAGGCCGTATGGCACATTTTATAAAAATATTTTAGTGTAGGACTGCTTCAAATGAGATTTGCCGTGACGTGGCGAAGCAGCTCAAGAAATTGCAATTTTTTGCCAAAAATCTCAAAAAAATTTTTTATAATAAGTACAGTTTGGAATGTTTAGTGCTGTAGTGCACATTTGGTGCTGGCTTTTTGTTTTTTCTTCATTGAATTGGTCGGTGGTTGACCTCCACCTTGCTATGCACCCCAATTTGGGATGTATTCCATCTGTCTGGATTTTGGCGGTTGGTGACTGTTCACATTAAGTCATCAGGCTTTGTCCACAGGCTATTTACTTCATGCAGCATTTGCTTGGACCTGTCCCGCCCACAGCCATGACTCAGTCATGGGTACGGGATTGAAATAGACCAGGTGAGTGCTGCTAAGAGCAGTTCTACTATTCATATGTGAGGCCGTATGGCACATTTTATAAAAATATTTTAGTGTAGGACTGCTTCAAATGAGATTTGCCGTGACGTGGCGAAGCAGCTCAAGAAATTGCAATTTTTTGCCAAAAATCTCAAAAAAATTTTTTATAATAAGTACAGTTTGGAATGTTTAGTGCTGTAGTGCACATTTGGTGCTGGCTTTTTGTTTTTTCTTCATTGAATTGGTTGGTGGTTGACCTCCACCTTGCTATGCACCCCAGTTTGGGATGTATTCCATCTGTCTGGATTTTGGCGGTTGGTGACTGTTCACATTAAGTCATCAGGCTTTGTCCACAGGCTATTTACTTCATGCAGCATTTGCTTGGACCTGTCCCGCCCACAGCCATGACTCAGTCATGGGTACGGGATTGAAATAGACCAGGTGAGTGCTGCTAAGAGCAGTTCTACTATTCATATGTGAGGCCGTATGGCACATTTTATAAAAATATTTTAGTGTAGGACTGCTTCAAATGAGATTTGCCGTGACGTGGCGAAGCAGCTCAAGAAATTGCAATTTTTTGCCAAAAATCTCAAAAAATTTTTTTATAATAAGTACAGTTTGGAATGTTTAGTGCTGTAGTGCACATTTGGTGCTGGCTTTTTGTTTTTTCTTCATTGAATTGGTCGGTGGTTGACCTCCACCTTGCTATGCACCCCAATTTGGGATGTATTCCATCTGTCTGGATTTTGGCGGTTGGTGACTGTTCACATTAAGTCATCAGGCTTTGTCCACAGGCTATTTACTTCATGCAGCATTTGCTTGGACCTGTCCCGCCCACAGCCATGACTCAGTCATGGGTACGGGATTGAAATAGACCAGGTGAGTGCTGCTAAGAGCAGTTCTACTATTCATATGTGAGGCCGTATGGCACATTTTATAAAAATATTTTAGTGTAGGACTGCTTCAAATGAGATTTGCCGTGACGTGGCGAAGCAGCTCAAGAAATTGCAATTTTTTGCCAAAAATCTCAAAAAAATTTTTTATAATAAGTACAGTTTGGAATGTTTAGTGCTGTAGTGCACATTTGGTGCTGGCTTTTTGTTTTTTCTTCATTGAATTGGTCGGTGGTTGACCTCCACCTTGCTATGCACCCCAATTTGGGATGTATTCCATCTGTCTGGATTTTGGCGGTTGGTGACTGTTCACATTAAGTCATCAGGCTTTGTCCACAGGCTATTTACTTCATGCAGCATTTGCTTGGACCTGTCCCGCCCACAGCCATGACTCAGTCATGGGTACGGGATTGAAATAGACCAGGTGAGTGCTGCTAAGAGCAGTTCTACTATTCATATGTGAGGCCGTATGGCACATTTTATAAAAATATTTTAGTGTAGGACTGCTTCAAATGAGATTTGCCGTGACGTGGCGAAGCAGCTCAAGAAATTGCAATTTTTTGCCAAAAATCTCAAAAAAATTTTTTTATAATAAGTACAGTTTGGAATGTTTAGTGCTGTAGTGCACATTTGGTGCTGGCTTTTTGTTTTTTCTTCATTGAATTGGTCGGTGGTTGACCTCCACCTTGCTATGCACCCCAATTTGGGATGTATTCCATCTGTCTGGATTTTGGCGGTTGGTGACTGTTCACATTAAGTCATCAGGCTTTGTCCACAGGCTATTTACTTCATGCAGCATTTGCTTGGACCTGTCCCGCCCACAGCCATGACTCAGTCATGGGTACGGGATTGAAATAGACCAGGTGAGTGCTGCTAAGAGCAGTTCTACTATTCATATGTGAGGCCGTATGGCACATTTTATAAAAATATTTTAGTGTAGGACTGCTTCAAATGAGATTTGCCGTGACGTGGCGAAGCAGCTCAAGAAATTGCAATTTTTTGCCAAAAATCTCAAAAAAATTTTTTATAATAAGTACAGTTTGGAATGTTTAGTGCTGTAGTGCACATTTGGTGCTGGCTTTTTGTTTTTTCTTCATTGAATTGGTCGGTGGTTGACCTCCACCTTGCTATGCACCCCAATTTGGGATGTATTCCATCTGTCTGGATTTTGGCGGTTGGTGACTGTTCACATTAAGTCATCAGGCTTTGTCCACAGGCTATTTACTTCATGCAGCATTTGCTTGGACCTGTCCCGCCCACAGCCATGACTCAGTCATGGGTACGGGATTGAAATAGACCAGGTGAGTGCTGCTAAGAGCAGTTCTACTATTCATATGTGAGGCCGTATGGCACATTTTATAAAAATATTTTAGTGTAGGACTGCTTCAAATGAGATTTGCCGTGACGTGGCGAAGCAGCTCAAGAAATTGCAATTTTTTGCCAAAAATCTCAAAAAAAATTTTTCTAATAAGTACAGTTTGGAATGTTTAGTGCTGTAGTGCACATTTGGTGCTGGCTTTTTGTTTTTTCTTCCTAGACAGTGTTCCTTACAGTAAGAGCTCCATTTAACACTAGAACTACTGAGGTAGTCATTTTGACTACTTTGCACTATGTATTTCTATATAGGTGTCACGAGTCCAGTAGTTCTAGTGTCAATTATGTTTTAGATTGATTTTCCATTCAACAATATGTAATATAAACCAGGGGAAGCCTCATACGATTTGGGTAGGGAGGTCTTTAAACACTTAACACGTTTTAAGCTCCGGATGTAGTACCCCTATGGGGAGTTTACACCCTGTACACACTCAACAAAATCCCCCTGAGAAAGAGATGACGAGTCAATGGCAAAAATCGTTACCAGACTAGACGACAACTTCCCTTCTAAGCCAGAAGACCAAGCAAATTGTTTATCCCCTATCTTTGCCCCTAAACCACAATCCAGAAAAACCGTAATAGGGACAGGGCTGTATTTACCATTAGGCACCCGTGGTCCCGTGCCTAGGGCGGCAAGATGCAGAAGGCGGCACCTTCTAGCAGTAAAAAAAAATATTTTTTTTTTACACATTCATTAACCCCTGCACGACCGCGGGCAGTAAAATTACGTCCTTTTTTAACGTGACTTAACGACCAGGGACGTAATTTTACTGCCTAAACTTCATTTGATTGCCGTGGCCATAGCAACGGCTTTCAAATGATGTCCCCTGCTGTTTCTTACAGCAGGGGACCTTTGCTTGACCCCAGGGGGGGCGGCATCGCCACCCCCTATCGACGATCGATGTGATTGGCTGTTCAAATCTGAACCGCCAACCACATCGATCGCACTAATTTCGGCAAAAATAATGCCCGAATTAGTGCGATCCTGTGAGATCCAGCTATGAGATGCCGCAGCTGCAGCAGCATATCATAGGTGGACCTCAAACATGCCGCCCCCAGCCCCTGCAGCACTGATTGGAGCGATCGTGCTATGACACGCAATCGCTCCAATCAGTGTGCAGTGGGGCGGTCTGATCTGCCGGTGGCCGCCCTCCCCAGGTCTGTACTGGCCTGTGAGCCCTCCCCCAACATGTCTGCAGCGTGGAGTGGCTGGTACTTTTGGTACCACGCCACCGCTGCTGCTGCCGCCGCCGCCTCTGATGTCTCCACCGTATTCCGTATTCAGTATTCCGCTCCCTGCGCGCTCCCGTGAAGGCCCCTGCGCGCTCCCGTGAAGGCTCCTGCCCGTGCCCCCCCGATCTGCCCCCCTACGCCCCGATCTGCCCCCCGGCATCCCGATCTGCTACCACCGCTGCTGCTGAGGTCACCGCTGCTGCTGCAAAGTGAGTACTGTGCTCACTTTGCAGCCCGTGCGCGCTCCCGTGGTGCCCCTGCGCGCTGCCGTGATAGCCCCTGCCGTGCCCCCCCCGCGATCTGCTCCCCCCAACCACCCCCCCCCCCCGACATCCCGATCCGCTCCCCCCGCGATCTGACTGCCTCCCCTATTATTTCTATTCTGCTTCTGCAGCTCCCTCTCCGGTCTCCCCCTCTGCTCTCCCCCTCCACCTCTGCTCTCCCTCTCCCCCTCTGCTCTCCCCCCCCTCTGCTCTCAACCCCCCCCTCTGCTCTCCCCCCCCCCTCTCCCCCTCTGCTCTCCCCCGACGTCCTCTTACCTGTCTTCACCGGCCTGATCACATCTGCGTCCATCGCTGGGTCCTTCCTGGGCATTCTGCTGATCTGCCTGCTGCTCCTGTAAAGCTGTCCATCTCTCTGCCATCTGTTCCTCTGCAGCTCTTCTGGTCAGTGATCCTCCTGTTAGTCCTCTGGGTACTGTGAGTATAACTTTTTTTTTTTTTCCGTATCCCCTGTCCATTTTTACACCTCATCCGTCCGTGCGTCCCGCCAAGCGCTGATCAGGAATGCAGATAACGGATCGGCATCCCTGCTCAATTTTTGGCGGGACTTTTTTTTTTCCGTATCCCCGACGCTTTTTGTATCGCATCCGTCCGTGCGTCCCACCAAGCGCTGATCAGGAATGCAGATAACGGATCGGCATCCCTGCTCAATTTTTGGCGTGACTTTTTTTTCCGTATCCCCGACGCTTTTTGTATCGCATCCGTCTGTGCGTCCCGCCGAGCGCTGATCAGGGATGCAGATAACGGATCTGCATCCGTGGTCAGTTTTTGGCGTGACTTTTTTCCGTATTCACGACGCTTTTTGTATCGCATCCGTCCGTGCGTCCCGCCGAGCGCTGATTAGGGATGCAGATAACGGATCGGCATCCCTGCTCAATTTTTGGCGTGACTTTTTTCCGTATTTGCGACGCTTTTTGTATCGCATCCGTCCGTGCGTCCCGCCAAGCGCTGATCAGGGATGCACATAACGTATCTGCATCCATGGTCAATTTTTGGCGTGACCTTTTTTTTTACGTATCCCCCACGCTTTTTTTATCGCATCCGACCGTGCATCCTGCAGCGGCCGATCAGTGCACTGCGTCTGTGCGTTTGAAAAGTCAAATGGCGCTCCTTCTCTTCTGAGCCCCGCCATGCGCTCAAACAATTACTTTCCACCACATATGAGGTATCTGCGTACTCAGGAGAAATTGCACAATACGTTTTATGGTGCATTTTTTCCTGTTACCCTTGTGAAAAAAAAAGCTACCTAGTTGAAGCAACCGTTTTGTGGTAAAAAAAAATTTTTTTCTTTTCACGGCTCAACGCTATAAACTTCTGTGAAGCCCCCAGGTGTTCAAAGTGCTCACCAAACATCTAGAAAAATTATTTGAGGGCTCTAGTTTCCAAAATGGTGTCACTTGTGGGGGAGCTCCACTGTTTAGGCACCATAGGGGGTCTCCAAACGTGACATGGCGTCCGCTAATGATTCCAACCAATTTTGCTGTCAAATGGCGCTCCTTCTCTTCTGAGCCCCGCCATGCGCCCAAACAATTACTTTCCACCACATATGAGGTATCTGCGTACTCAGGAGAAAATGCACAATACATTTTATGGTGCATTTTTTCCTGATAGCCTTGTGAAAAAAAAAGCTACCTAGTTGAAGCAACCGTTTTGTGGTAAAAAAAATTTTTTTTCTTTTCACGGCTCAACGCTATAAACTTCTGTGAAGCCCCCAGGTGTTCAAAGTGCTCACCAAACATCTAGAACAATTATTTGAGGGCTCTAGTTTCCAAAATGGGGTCACTTGTGGGGGAGCTTCATTGTT
This sequence comes from Anomaloglossus baeobatrachus, assembly GCF_048569485.1. Lineage (NCBI taxonomy): Eukaryota > Metazoa > Chordata > Amphibia > Anura > Aromobatidae > Anomaloglossus > Anomaloglossus baeobatrachus. The sequence goes on along the minus strand of NC_134353.1, from coordinate 137,787,555 downwards.
TAGGCACCTCAGGGGGTCTTCAAACCCGACATGGCGTCCGCTAACAGGTGCAGCTAATTTTGCACTCAAAAATTCAAATGGCGCTCCTTGCCTTCCGATCACTGCTGTGTGTCCAAACATTTGATTTCCACCACATATGAGGTATCTGCGTACTCAGGAGAAAATGCACAATACATTTTATGTTGCATTTTTTCCTGTTACCCTTGTGAAAAAAAAAGCTACCTAGTTGAAGCAACCGTTTTGTGGTAAAAAAAAATGTTTTTTCTTTTCACGGCTCAACGCTATAAACTTTTGTGAAGCCCCCAGGGGTTCAAAGTGCTCACCAAACATCTAGAAAAATTATTTGAGGGCTCTAGTTTCCAAAATGGTGTCACTTGTGGGGGAGCTCCACTGTTTAGGCACCATAGGGGGTCTCCAAACGTGACATGGCGTCCGCTAATGATTCCAACCAATTTTGCTGTCAAATGGCGCTCCTTCTCTTCTGAGCCCCGCCATGCGCCCAAACAATTACTTTCCACCACATATGAGGTATCTGCGTACTCAGGAGAAAATGCACAATACATTTTATGGTGCATTTTTTCCTGTTACCCTTGTGAAAAAAAAAAGCTACCTAGTTGAAGCAACCGTTTTGTGGTAAAAAAAAAAATTTTTTCTTTTTCACGGCTCAACGCTATAAACTTTTGTGAAGCCCCCAGGGGTTCAAAGTGCTCACCAAACATCTAGAAAAATTATTTGAGGCCTCTAGTTTCCAAAATGGGGTCACTTGTGGGGGAGCTCCATTGTTTAGGCACCTCAGGGGGTCTTCAAACCCGACATGGCGTCCGCTGAGTGCAGCTAATTTTGCGTTCAAAAATTCAAATGGCGCTCCTTCCCTTCCGAGCTCTGCCGTGCGCCCAAACAATTGATTTTTACCACATATGGGGTATCAGCGTACTCAGGAGAACATGCACAATAAATTGTATTGTGTACTTTCTCTTTTCTCCCTTGTAAAAATGAAAATTTTATGGCTAAAGTAACATTTTTGTGTTAAAAAGTAAAATTTTCATTTTTTCCTTCCACATTGCTTTGGTTCCTGTGAAGCACCTAAAGGGTTAATAAACTTATTGGATGTGGTTTTGAGCAGTGTGAGGGGTGTAGTTTTTAGAATGGGGTCACTTTTGGGTATTTTCTGTCACCTAGGCCTCTCAAAGTCACCTCAAATGTAATGTGGTCCCTAAAAAAAATTATTTTGTAAATTTTGTTGGAAAAATGAGAATTTGCTGATGACCTTTGACCCCTTCTAACTTCCTAACGGAAAAAAAATTTGTTTCGAAAATTGCGCTGATGTAAAGTAGACAAGTGGGAAATGTTATTTAGTAACTATTTTGTGTGACATATCTCTCAGATTTATGGGCATAAATTTTCAAAGTTTGAAATTTGCGAAATTTTCAAAATTTTCGCCAAATTTCCTAAATTTTCACAAATAAACGCAAAACATATCGGCCTAAATTTACCACTAACATGAAGTACAATATGTCACGAAAAAACAATCTCAGAATCGCCAGGATCCGTTGAAGTGTTCCAGAGTTATAACCTGTCAAAGTGACACTGGTCAGTATTGCAAAAAATGGCCCGGTCATTAGGGTGTTTTAGTGGCCGGGGGTGAAGGGGTTAAATCCGCTGTATTTTCTGAGGGGGGAGGGGGGAGAGGCGCACCTTTATTTATTTGTATCCACGTCAATTAAGACGCGAATGCAGACAAACTGCAGCGGCCCGGCACAGAGAGCTGATTGACCCCGGAACTGCCGGCGCCTGCACTTCCAGGGTCACAGGCGCGCCAATCAGCTCCTTCCTGAGGCTGATGCTGGGGGAGGCTGGGAGGAGGGAGGCTGATGCTGGGGGAGGCTGATGCTGGGGGAGGCTGGGAGGAGAGAGGCTGATGCTGGGGGAGGCTGATGCTGGGGGAGGCTGATGCTGGTGGAGGCTGGGAGGAGAGGGGCTGATGCTGGGGGAGGCTGGTGCTGGGGGAGGCTGGGAGGAGGGAGGCTGATGCTGGGGGAGGCTGGGAGGAGGGAGGCTGATGCTGAGGGAGGCTGGGAGGAGAGAGGCTGATGCTGGGGGAGGCTGGGAGGAGGGAGGCTAATGCTGAGGGAGGCTGATGCTGGGAGAGGCTGAAGCTTCGGGAGGCTCGGAGGAGAGAGGCTGATGCTGAGGGAGGCTGATGCTGGGGGAGACTGGGAGGAGAGAGGCTGATGCTGGGGGAGGCTAGGAGGGGGGAGGCTGATGCTGGCGGAGGCTGATACTGGGGGAGGCTGGGAAGAGGGAGGCTGATGCTGAGGGATGCTGATGCTGGGGGAGGCTGGGAGGAGGGAGGCTGATGCTGAGGGAGGCTGATGCTGGGGGAGGCTGATGCTGGGGGAGGCTGGGAGGAGGGAGGCTGATGCTGAGGGAGGCTGATGCTGAGGGAGGCTGGGAGGAGAGAGGCTGATGCTGAGGGAGGAGGAGGCTGGGAGGAGAGAGGGGGAGACTGGGAGGAGAGAGGCTGATACTGGGGGAGGCTGATGCTGGGAGAGTGTGGGAGGAGAGAGGCTGATGCTGGGGGAGGCTGGGAGGAGAGAGGCTGGTGCTGGGGGAGGCTGATGCTGGGGGAGGCTGGTAGGAGGGAGGCTGATGCTGGGGGAGGCTGGGAGGAGGGAGGCTGATGCTGAGGGAGGCTGGGAGGGGGAAGGCTGGGAGGAGGGAGGCTGATGCTGGGGGAGGCTTATGCTGGGGGAGGCTGGGAGGAGAGAGGCTGATGCTGAGGGAGGCTGATGCTGGGGGAGGCTGATGCTGGGGGAGGCTGATGCTGGGGGAGAGAGGCTGATGCTGGGGGAGGCTGGTGCTGGGGGAGGCTGGGAGGAGGGAGGCTGATGCTGGGGGAGGCTGGGAGGAGGGAGGCTGATGCTGAGGGAGGCTGGGAGGAGAGAGGCTGATGCTGGGGGAGGCTGGGAGGAGGGAGGCTAATGCTGAGGGAGGCTGATGCTGGGAGAGGCTGATGCTTCGGGAGGCTCGGAGGAGAGAGGCTGATGCTGAGGGAGGCTGATGCTGGGGGAGACTGGGAGGAGAGAGGCTGATGCTGGGGGAGGCTAGGAGGGGGGAGGCTGATGCTGGTGGAGGCTGATACTGGGGGAGGCTGGGAGGAGGGAGGCTGATGCTGAGGGATGCTGATGCTGGGGGAGGCTGGGAGGAGGGAGGCTGATGCTGAGGGAGGCTGATGCTGGGGGAGGCTGGGAGGGGGGAGGCTGGGAGGAGGGAGGCTGATGCTGAGGGAGGCTGATGCTGGGGGAGGCTGGGAGGAGAGAGGCTGATGCTGAGGGAGGAGGAGGCTGGGAGGAGAGAGGGGGAGACTGGGAGGAGAGAGGCTGATACTGGGGGAGGCTGATGCTGGGAGAGTGTGGGAGGAGAGAGGCTGATGCTGGGGGAGGCAGGGAGGAGAGAGGCTGGTGCTGGGGGAGGCTGATGCTGGGGGAGGCTGGGAGGAGGGAGGCTGATGCTGGGGGAGGCTGGGAGGAGGGAGGCTGATGCTGAGGGAGGCTGGGAGGGGGAAGGCTGGGAGGAGGGAGGCTGATGCTGAGGGAGGCTGATGCTTGGGGAGACTGGGAGGAGAGAGGCTGATGCTGGGGGAGGCTGGGAGGAGGGAGGCTGATGCTGAGGGAGGCTGGGAGGGGGGAGGCTGGGAGGAGAGAGGCTGATGCTGGGGGAGGCTGGGAGGAGGGAGGCTGATGCTGAGGGAGGCTGATGCTGGGAGAGGCTGATGCTGGGGGAGGCTGATGCTGGGAGAGGCTGTGAGGGGGGAGGCTGGGAGGGGGGAGGCTTATGCTGAGGGAGGCTGGGAGGGTGGAGGCTGATGCTGGGGGGGCTGATGCTGGGGGAGGCTGGGAGGAGTGAGGCTGATGCTGGGGGAGGCTGGGAGAAGAGAGGCTGATGCTGGGGGCAGAGAGGCTGATGCTGGGGGCAGAGAGGCTGATGCTGGGGGAAGCTGGGGGAGAGAGGCTGATGCTGGGGGAAGCTGGGGGAGAGAGGCTGATGCTGGGGGAAGCTGGGGGAGAGAGGCTGATGCTGGGGGAAGCTGAGAGAGAGAGGCTGAAGCTGGGGGAGGCTGGGGGGAGAGAGACTGAAGCTGGGGGACGCTGGGGGGAGAGAGGTTGATGCTGGGTGGGCTGGGGGGAGAGAGGCTGATGCTGGGGGAGGCTGATACTGGGAGAGGCTGTAAGGGGGGAGGCTGGGAGGGGGGGAGGCTGATGCTGGGGGAGGCTGGGAGGGTGGAGGCTGATGCTGGGGGGGCTGATGCTGGGGGAGGCTGGGAGGAGTGAGGCTGATGCTGGGGGAGGCTGGGGGCAAAGAGGCTGATGCTGGGGGCAGAGAGGCTGATGCTGGGGGAAGCTGGGGGAGAGAGGCTGATGCTGGGGGAAGCTGAGGGAGAGAGGCTGATGCTGGGGGAAGCTGGGGGAGAGAGGCTGATGCTGGGGGAAGCTGGGGGAGAGAGGCTGATGCTGGGGGAAGCTGGGGGAGAGAGGCTGATGCTGGGGAAGCTGGGGGAGAGAGGCTGATGCTGGGGGAAGCTGGGGGAGAGAGGCTGATGCTGGGGGAAGCTGGGGGAGAGAGGCTGATGCTGGGGGAAGCTGGGGGAGAGGGGCTGAAGCTGGGGGAGGCTGGGGGGAGAGAGGCTGAAGCTGGGGGACGCTGGGGGGAGAGAGGTTGATGCTGGGGGAGAGGCTGCTGGTGAAGGCGGGGGAGAGCGGCTGCTGCTGGGGGAATGGGAGAGAGGGGCCAATCCTAGAGACAGAGGACAAGGGTTGAGGGATAGTGCAATGACAAAATCGATAGCGGGGGAGTGTAAGGACTCAGAATGAGAGGGGGGCAGCATTGGGAGCTCATTATGGAGAAGGAGCAGCATGTGTGGGCTCAGTATGGAGTGGAGCAATGTAGGGGAGTCAATATCAAGAGTGGGGTAGTGTGTGTGTGTGTGTGTGTGTGTGTGAGGGGTGTCTCAGCATAAGTGTTAGTGTGGTGGTCTTAGGATGGGTGGGGCAGCATGGAGGTGTCATTATGAAAAAGAGGAAAGCAGCATTAGGAGCTCATGGAGAGGGGCAGCATGCATGGGACATTGTGAGGAGGGAACAGCATGCATGGGAAACTGTGAGGAGGGAGCAGCATGCATGGGACACTGTGAGGAGGAGGCAGCATGCATGGGACACTTTGAGGAGGGGCAGCATGCATGGGACATTGTGAGGAGGGGGCAGCATGCATGGGACATTGTGAGGACGGGGAAGCATGCATGGGACATTGTGAGGGGGGGGAAGCATGCATGGGACATTGTGAGGAGGGGGCAGCATGCATGGGACATTGTGAGGAGGGGGCAGCATGCATGGGACATTGTGAGGAGGGAACAGCATGCATGGAAAACTGTGAGGAGGGAGCAGCATGCATGGGACATTGTGAGGAGGGGGCAGCATGCATGGGACATTGTGAGGACGGGGAAGCATGCATGGGACATTGTGAGGAGGGGGAAGCATGCATGGGACATTGTGAGGAGGGGCAGCATGCATGGGACATTGTGAGGAGGGGGAAGCACGCATGGGACATTGTGAGGAGGGGGCAGCACACATGGGACATTGTGAGGAGGGGGCAGCACACATGGGAAATTATGAGGAGGGGGCAGCACACATGGGACATTGTTACGAGGGGGACCCGGGGAAGCGTGCCAAGATGGGGAATGGACAGCTTCCGCCGGTCAAGGTCCACTGTGCGGTGTAAGGGACCGCTGCTATGGTGAGTGAAGAGTGAGCGGGTTGCTGCTAGCGATCGTCTGGAATGTCACAGACGATCTATGTACACCGGTCTGCCCTAACCCGTGTGGGTTGTATGGCAGGGATCACACGGCTCGGTGTACCTGTTGCACGGGGAAGCACAGAGGTGCCCACGCACGTGTGCCAGTGGAAGTCACGAGAATATGGCACGAGGGTAGCACAGAGGTGCCCACGCACGTGTGCTTTCAATAACCAGGTGAGTCCAGTGGAGACTCGAGGAGCTCACCTGGGACAGGAACACGGCCTGTAGAAGGAGCTACTGCCGGAGCAGCAAGGCAGGGACACGGCCTGCAAACCAGGTGCTGCCTAAGCAGCAAGGGCCAAGCCCACAGAGGAAGATAATGCCTGAGCAGTGGCGTGGCAGCACGCTGCCAGACATCCAAACATAGAAGGACGGTCGCGCGCCGCCATGATGGCAGGAGGAGCTTTTAAGGAGGTGTAGCTCCAGCCAAGGGCGGGCGCGAGGCGGAGATGACAGACTTGACCCAATCAGGATCCACGACATCCCAGCCTGGCCAGTCAGGATTCACCACGTCACCAGCCTTGTCATCAAGCTGTGTGACGTCAGTGGGCGAATCAGGATCCACCAAGCATAGCACATGCTCACCCTCCTGCCTCTGGGAAATAGAGGCGGGATCCTCGGTCTCACAATGTGTAGAGATAACGGGAGTCTTACTGCTTCCCTGAGCAGCAAATCTCTGCACATTGCGCAACCTCACAGACCTTCGAGGCTGCTGAGCAGGAAGAGCTGTGGCAGGCAAGGAATGGGAGACCACCTCATTTCTTGCAACAGGAGTACCACTAGGTGTCACCCTTGTGCTGCCTCTCTGAGGAGGTTTCTCCTGCAGTCTGGCAGACCTTCGGCGCTGCGGAGCAGGAGCGCTCGTGGCAGGCAAGGAGACTGTCTCATTCCTTGCCACAGGAGAGCCACGAGGTGTGACAGGACATTGTGAGGAGGGAGCAGCATGCATGGGACATTGGGAGGAGGGGCAACATGCATGGGACATTGTGAGGGGGGCAGCATGCATGGGACATTGTGAGGAGGGAGCAGCATGCATGGGACATTGTGAGGAGGGGGCAGCATGCATGGGACATTGTGAGGAGGGAGCAGCATGCATGGGACACTGTGAGGAGGGGGCAGCATGCATGGGACATTGTGAGGAGGGGGCAGCATGCATGGGACATTGAGAGGAGGGGGCAGCATGCATGGGACATTGTGAGGAGGGAACAGCATGCATGGGAAACTGTGAGGAGGGAACAGCATGCATGGGAAACTGTGAGGAGGGGGCAGCATGCATGGGACATTGTGAGGACGGGGAAGCATGCATGGGACATTGTGAAGAGGGAGCGGCATGCATGGGACATTGAGAGGAGGGAGCAGCATGCATGGGACATTGTGAGGAGGGAGCAGCATGCATGGGACACTATGAGGAGGGGGCAGCATGCATGGGACATTGTGAGGAGGGGGCAGCATGCATGGGACATTGTGAGGAGGGGGCAGCATGCATGGGACATTGTGAGGAGGGAACAGCATGCATGGGAAACTGTGAGGAGGGAGCAGCATGCATGGGACATTGTGAGGAGGGGGCAGCATGCATGGGACATTGTGAGGACGGGGAAGCATGCATGGGACATTGTGAGGAGGGGGAAGCATGCATGGGACATTGTGAGGAGGGGCAGCATGCATGGGACATTGTGAGGAGGGGGAAGCATGCATGGGACATTGTGAGGAGGGGGCAGCACGCATGGGACATTGTGAGGAGGGGGCAGCATACATGGGACACTGTGAGGAGGGGTCAGCACGCATGGGACATTGGGAAGAGGGGGCAGAATGCATGGGACATTGTGAGGAGGGGGCAGCATGCATGAGACATTGTGAGGAGGGAGCAGCATGCATGGGACACTGTGAGGAGGGGGCAGCATGCATGGGACATTGGGAGGAGGGGGCAGCATGCATGAGACATTGTGAGGAGGGGGCAGCATGCATGGGACACTGTGAGGAGGGGGCAGCATGCATGGGACATTGTGAGGAGGGGGCTGCATGCATGGGACATTGTGAGGAAGGGGCAGCATGCATGGGACATTGGGAGGAGGGGGAAGCATGCATGAGACATTGTGAGGGGGGGGCAGCATGTATGGGACATTGTGAGGAGGGGGCAGCATGCATGGGACATTGTGAGGAGGGGGCAGCATGCATGGGACATTGTGAGGAGGGGGCAGCATGCATGGGACATTGGGAGTAGGGGGCAGCATGCATGGGACATTGTGAGGAGGGGGCAGCATGCATGGGACATTGTGAGGAAGGGGCAGCATGCATGGGACATTGTGCGGAGGGGGCAGCATGATGTGAGGTCAATGTGCAGATCATATTTCATAATTGAGGAAGTTGTGGTGGGTATAATTTATAAGGGAGGGCAGTGTGTAGTTTATTAGGGGCAGTGTGACAGTCACAGTATATAAGTGGGGACGGTTTGGTGGGAATATTTTATACTCATGCTATGTTTTGATGTGCCTGTGGTGATCCCCATTGGGGGGGTTAGTGCCCTTCGTTTCTCATTGATACTTTTTCAAGTGTTTTACAGAGTAGATCTGCCTTAAACAGATGTCGTGTGCGAAAACTCAGTGTTACGTTGTCACTAAGTGGCGCGACCACTTAAAGTGCCTAGGGCAGCACGAAGGCAAAATACAGCCCTGAATAGGGACTATAGATGACTGAACCTAAGGTTCTGTTTTCGAACTAAACACCAACTCAAGTTCCTGGGGTATTATACTTCCACAGGTAACCCACGGTCCCTGGAGTCCTGGTTCCTTACTCCACATTCCCTCACTCCTCACTCCTGTTACAGCATTCCGCTGTTACTTCAGGTCTTTTCCTTTCTTTCTGTATTTTCACTCTTCACTCCTCTTTCCTTTCTCCTTCACTTCACAACTCCCTACTCTTAACTAACTACTTCCACTGACTAAACACGCCCCTCCCCTTGCTGGGTCTGTCCCTACAGATTGGGTGGTAACTATCCAATCAGTGCCCATCCCTTTTACCTGTTGCTAGGCAGTCTTCAAGTCTGGAATGAGGGTTGTGTATGTGGCCTGAGGGGTTTGGGTTTCCATGTTCACATTTTGTGGCACCTGATACCTCAGGGGTGCTACATTCCCCCTTGGTTAATTCCAGCACGTCCGTGGGCAGCAAAGATGACAAAGTATATTTTTAAAGTTTTTGTAACAGTAAACACTAAATATATCAACATTATTCCCATGCAGGGGAGACATTTCCTTCTACGTTGCTAAACCTGGAGTACCCCTTTCCTTCACCCACCACCCAAACGTCGTGGTCCCAAAACCCCTAGGACGAAGGTCACCGGTTTCCATGGTGACCGGGTCTCAGCCGAATCTATCACAGACCATTCCTGCAACCATAATCTCTTTGGTGGCGGTGTCAATTAGGGTCCTTTGGTAAGGTTGTACTCTGGTATTGGCACAACAGTGCAACTATATACAAGTAAAGTTTTTGTCACATCCAGTCCTGTGACTGTGTCCATTTTTATCAAACTTTTATGCAATCATTATCAACTTTTCCGGTATCACGCAAGCCTTTTTAATAGCAGAAATAAACAGTTTTAACTGGAACTGGGTAGCGTAGTTCTGCTACAATACACTTCAGCACTGGAAGCTGGAGTCTGAGGAGGAGGCGGGGACTGGCACCACAGCAGTCCCCACTGTTGGACGCATTTCCACATCCAGGGCAAACCAGCCCCGCTCCACATGATGCTGGGTATAAGTTACCATATCACCTGGGTGCAACTCCCAACCAGGGTGACTCTTCTGGAGGTGGGCCATCACGTCTCGCCGTGAAACAAAAGCACCGACTTGCAACCCCGGCTCAGTGATGAAGCCCACCTCTTCTTCTGGTTGAACTCATCCACCACATCCTGGTAACGAATTCCATGGTTCTTCCAGCTAGCCCGCCACAGACTCTCCTGTACACGGAAGTCGCGGGCCCGCACCTACACCTTCTGTGCTTCACGCTCCTCCTGGTCCAAGGCCAACTGGCGGGTCATAGCCTGGCATGCCGCGTGGATCTCCTCCGAGACTGCGGCTTTCAGCTTGGACACCCGGACCGCCGTGGGGGCTGGTTGGATCTTTCCCCACTCTGTGTTGGACTGGCAAGCCTCCAGGTACTCCGCTATCGGTTTAGGAGGTGGTGTGACTAGATCCGTGGCCGGAGATGGAGGCGGTGGCTCCATCTGCTCAGCGACCGGGGGAGGCATGGGTTCCGCTACCGGGGACGGAAGCGGTGAAGTGGCCTGATGCGTGGCTGCGTGGCTGGGGATGGCGGTGGTATTGCGGCCCAGTCAGCGGCCTGGGATGGCATGGGTTCCGCTACCGGGGAAGCCGATGGGGCCAGGGAGGTTTCTGCTCCTACCTCCGGGCGCTGCTCCTCATGCAAGACCCGCTTTTCTTGGGCCTGCACTGCCCTCTACGATCCTCCACATACATTTGTCCATTCAGCCATTTGACAGAGGAACTGGGCCCAAATCCAGATGCAGAGTACATCCAGCTCTTTCTCCAGCCAGGCAGCAGTCCCCACTTCTGGATGGTCTGGTGCTCTATCCCCTGAGGCAGCCATGTTGTTGCTCTGCACTCCTGGAAACTTTCTGCAGCAGAGTTCCGGTGTCCCTGCATTGGTTTCATTTTACATGGTCAGGCACTCCCAGGGGTCTCTGGTTTTAGCGCCCTTTGCAGCTTGTAAAAGCAGTTGTTTTTAATGTCCAAAATGGCGGCAATTTTGCAAGTTTCAGTCACAGTTCAATTTGTAAGGCCCATTTGTCACCCGAGGTTACGGGTCTAGTCCTTATCCTGCCGACTACGCCAAGTTCGGGGTTTAACACCCCAAGGCTGTGGGGTACTCGGTCCCGGACGCGTTATGTGCAGGGGGGATCAGTCATGGTCGCGGCTGATGCCCTGTTCCGTGACCCTTGGTGTCAGTCCGATAAAAAGGGGTTGAAAAATGAGAGAAAAATAAAAGAAAATAAAATAAAAGACTTTTTCGACTACGCCACTTGCGGTGTGCGGCCATGTTATTGAAGCCGTCACTGCAGGGTCCTGCTGGGGCTGATGGAGTAGTGCAGCTTAGATGCTTTGGGCCCTCCGCAAGCAGGGCTAGGCCCCAGCAGTGGGTGATGGAGGTTATAGTAAGAAACAGTGAGTGTATGCGTACGGAAGTGAGAAGGAAACAGTCCACACCGGTATTGCAGTTTCAACTTGCCTTTTACTTGTGGCTGGTACCTGGATCCACTGATGCCGGTTACAGGTCTTCCCACTCCCCTTGTTCTCCGTGTCAAGTGTGACCTGAGGTAGCTGTCCTCAGTGCACACTCGTTTGTATTGGGCTCCCGTGGCTTAGAGCTTCTGGGGAACCCCTCCGTTTCCGTCTTTGTCCTATTGCAGGCAACCTGGACTATTTAAGGGGTTCAATGCCCGGTCCCCTCTTTGCTGCTGATGCTTCAGAGTCTTTGGGTGCTGAGGGACCCTGACACTACTGACCCCCCTTAACCAACCCCCCAAGTGGGCGACCCTATTCCACTCAGGCCGTACACTGGTGTGTCTGGTGGGTGTGGTGCAGAGTGTTCCTAGGATTTTGATTAGCTGGCCTTTGGCAACACCATTTGGATAGGGACCCATAACTAAGGAGGAGGTGGATACTGCACAGAAGGGCAGATTGCACAATATCCTGTGACGACCTGCTAGGCCAGGGAGTCACAGATGTGTGAAACTAGCCTAACTGTCTGAATGTTAATGTATCACCCACCACTCCCAGGGACATCTATCCACCTGCAGGGATGCCGCGGGGACTCCACTTGTTGGTATTTCTTGCCACAGGTACGTCAGGTTTATTTACATAGGAGTCGTGACGCAACTCACAGTTTGCGGTCAGGGATATGGGTGACCGCCACTGCAGGTTTAACGAGCATCTGGGGCTGATGGAGTCTGCAGTCGGATTTTGTGGCGTCCCATGAGTGAGGCTGGCCCCAGGGGCTCGGGTGTGTAGAACAACAGGTTCCAGAATAACTCAGTCACAGCCCAAAATGTCTTTCAACTCATTTACTCACTTTCAGATGTTTTTGTGAGCTAACCTGGGCGATGCTGAGATAAACCAGGTGGAACCAGGTATCCTTCAGGCTGGTCTAAGGGTAACCGTTAACTTGCCTTCCTAGCACTTCTTGTTTCGGATAACCCCTGACTTGAAGTACCGTGGGATTCATACAGGGAAGTCGCTGCTGCCTTTTCTCCCCTTTTTGGCACGTTTGCTGGCAGTGTGGACCAAGTGAGATGGCTCAAGGCTCGATCCTTCTTATAGGCCCCCTCATTGCTGCTGATGCTTGGACTCTAGTTGGTTGGTGTGGGACTTGTGGTTCTGTGGCGCCCCTGAGGCTTCCGTCGCCACAGGTCATTGCACCCCATCCAGCGGTGTGATGCCCCATTCTGGGAGAGGAAGAGAGTGAACTCCGGTCCCCTGGTAAATCCGCACTACACCCATTGCCAGGAACACACTGGGACCAGGGAAAGTGGCAGACAACCCTCCCATGCTGCATGCTGGGAGGGGGCCATAAGACCCATCCCTGCTCCTATAGGGTAGATCAGAGCAACTGGGGAGGTGGGAGGAGCCAGCTGAAAGCAGACACAGAGAGGAAGGTCAAGTTGAGTCAGTTTAGAGAGAGAGTGGGGAGGAGGAGGCCTGCTGGAGGCAGGCAAGGAGGAGAAGTAAGAGGAGAGAAAAGCCCCAAGTCAGTCAGGGGCTAGAAAGAAGAAAAGAGACGCTTCCTGGTGAAGGTCCTGGGACCCAGAGGTCCAGGTGACACCAAGCAGAGAACAGAAGGAGTCGCAGGGCCACGGGTAGTCTGTAGAGCTGTCCAGGGCAGTTTAGAGCTGCGGTGGCCTGTTCCACAAGAACATCGGTGGAGGGATCAAGCTGCAACAGGGGACGGTCCCTAGAGACTGGAGGAGTGCAAAGATCATCTCCAAACAGTAAAAACCGAGGCCCAGGGAATGTTGTAAACTCCCCGGGCCAGAACCCATAGCAGACCTTTCAGAAAAGGGGTAATCAGCCGACAGGTGACCCCCCAGCCTGGAGGCTGTAGTGGAGGCCAAGCCAGGTTTATCCTATCAAAGGCAATGCTAAGGAAGACAGCAGAAGATAGAGACACTAAAAAGAAGGGTACCGGCTTTTACTCTCAGAATCACCCAGAAACGGCGGAGGTCCCTGACAGTGGTCCCAGCAGTCCAAGGGCCCTGGGCCCCGACAAGAATTGTGAGTAAAGAACTTGAACTGCACCCTTGAAGTTGCCTCTGTTATTTCATCTGCATAGACACTCACAAGCACCAACAGTGCCCCGGGCATTGCTCCACCTGTGGGGAGCAGTACCACCATTGCTGCTATAACATCCCCCGGAGGCCTCATACAGCAGCGGCGGCCTATTAGCCGCATACCACAGGTGGCGTCACGAACACAAACTTTATTCACCTAGCCACATATTATACTGACACCCACCAGGGCCACGGAGCCGGACCCAGCCACCACTGACTACCACAGGACTAGTCCGGCCCGGCACCAGGTGTCCCATAGCCCTGGGGTGGGCGAGTCAGTTCCACTCACTGGCAGGTTTAGCAGATCAATTAAATGGACATCTACTCTAGGGACCTGTTACCTGTGCGTGCCTAGTCACCAGGAGTCTCCGTACACGACCAGCTGACTTCCTCAGCGACTTTCTGTCCAACTACTGGTAACCGTTCTCCCCCGCTAATGGCTACTACACGAGCAGGGTCTGACTAGCGTGTCAGCGCACGTCTCTCTTATTCCTCTTCTTTCTGCTTCTGCTCTTTCTGTTTGCCACACGTTCTGCGCTTCTCCACTACCAGACAGGCTAGCTCCTCCTACTTTCCTGACAGCCGCTGCCACCTTAGCTTCCAGCCCCTCCCCTACACCCTTAGATGAGATGTGGAGGAACGCCCCCTCTTTAGTCTGCCCAAGAGTCCCCTCTAAGGTGTGGGAGACCTGGTTGCTATGTGTCTGTGCGTACACACCCTATTCCAGCCTTTGGATTACCTGAAGGTACTGCCCCCAGCATGGGTGCAGTACCCAGTGGTGCCTGACCAGGTGAGAGGCGCCACATTAACATTAAAATGGCAATACCAGGGGTGGACACATCATTGCGACAGCCTGTGACGTCACACAGTGGCCCAATAGGTAAGGGGGACTGTTTCTACCTCCAAAAAGATGCAATTGGGCATTTTGATGAGTTATTGGGCAGAAAATGGTCCATATTTTGTTCTTGCACAGGGGACTCTTCTGTCTGTGTCCGCCAATGAGCAATACAAAGATATATTCTGTAGAAATCATCTTCTGAAAACAGATGAAAGCAGACTTTGTTCTGCAATGAGATCTGACGTGAAATGGTTAATCTGGCTGCAAGGTGCGGTGATTCCCCCCTCCCCATCAGTAAGTGATGGGCTCCACAGACAGCAGAGGGGAAGAAGCTGGCAGATAACTTTGAGAACTCTGTTATCTCTCACTTGTATAAGCTTTGAGTAATGATCAGTTCCCATTGGAGGGATGTGCTGTGTTGCAGTGCAGGAGGTGGCAGGCACAGAGCCGGTACACAGCAGCCTGTGCATTCATTCTGCTGGAGGAAGGGATCTGCAGAAGCTTGTAATGCAGCAGTGTATGGCTGCTCAGTGAGGGCATCCTCCTGAATGCCTGGCAGAGCACACATCCTCCACAGCAGCTGCCAACCTGCAGAATTGCATAGACCTTGTCACTGCCAGCTAGTGTGGAGCTGAGGAAGCAGGCGGCACTAAGACCCAGAAGGCATGTGAAGGGAAGCAGCGTTGCCTTTGACAGAGAAGAGAAATCCCATCAGTGCTGGCCCAGAGAGGAGAAGTGAAGTCAGTCACCTCCCCCGGAGGCCTCATACAGCAGCGGCGGCCTATTAGCCGCATACCACAGGTGGCGTCACGAACACAAACTTTATTCACCTAGCCACATATTATACTGACACCCACCAGGGCCACGGAGCCGGGCCCAGCCACCACTGACTACCACAGGACTAGTCCGGCCCGGCACCGGGTGTCCCATAGCCCTGGGGTGGGCGAGTCAACTTTGGCGTCACGAACAGGATTTCGTGCCCGGTCACACCGTGTACTGTGCGCCTGAAGAATCGTGAAATAGCCTGTGTTTACTGTGAGAAACTGCCGCCATTGAAGCCACTGAGCGCGGGAAGAAGGGGGCGTGAAAGAAGAAAGGGCGCGAAGAGAAGCCGCGCCCCCTTGTCTAAGAAAAGAGCGCGAAGCAGTGCCCGCCATGGAAGGCGGAAGAAGAAGAAATGGCGCCTAGAAAAGCTGGCCGGCTGGCAGAACAAGTCAAAATGCCAGACCAGCAGAGAGAGAAAATGGCTCCTGTAAGAGGAGGCCAGGGGGAGCTCACCTGGATCAGGCCTGTGACCGCCGCTGAGCTGGAGGCTGAGGTCGGAAGGATGGCTGATGGGATGAAGAAGCAGAGCGGACGGGAGACAGCCGCGTGGGGAAAGGAGATGGTGCTGGCCATGAGGAGTCTGCAGAAGTCTGTGCAGCGAGGCCTGCGTGGGGGTGATGCCCACGTCCATCCAGAGTCCACACCAGCGATGGCGATCCTGCTGCAGAACATCTCCAGCCTAGATCTGGGTGAGTCCCATGCTGCCCCTGCAGGCGCGAGTGCCCCAACCCCCGCTGCCATGCCCGCGGTCCCTGGAGAGACGCCCGGCACGGCGACGCCGATCCAGGCCGCAGCCACGCCAGGTGCGGCCTGCCAAGATTTCGCCGCCGGAGCGACGCCCATCCACACCGCAACAGCAACGCCAAGCCCGGACCGTCCAGCTCAGGCCCCAGCAGCGATACCCCGCTCGGACCAGCAAGATCCCGCCCCAGCGGCGACGTTAATCCACGCCGCAGATGCGGCCCGCCAAGCCCAGGCCGCAGCCACGCCAGGTGCGGCCCGTCAAGAATCGGTCACAGCAGCGACTCCAATACGGGCCGCCGCCATGCCAGGCGCGGCCCGCCAAGACCAGCAGACGCAGACTGTGCTGATCGCTGTCTACCTGCTGCCAGGTGGGGAGCAGGAGAAGAATCCCTACATGTAAAGAAGTAAAAGTGAAAGTGAAGAAAAGAAGCTGAACTGTAAATAGCCCCTGTCTGCCCCTCATTCTTTGTGAAGATGTCCCTTTTGTGCTGCCCTAATGTTCTTTTTGAAGATGACACCCTTTCCTGCCTTACTGCCCCTTGTACTTTTCGAAGATGTCACCCCCCATGTTTATATGTACCGGGCCACGGAACTGGAATGTGGTCCCCGGTGAATGTTTTTGTGCCATGTCTTACCAGGCCACTGGACTTAGTGGCTGGTGTGTTGTTTATGTGCCTTGTGTTTAAAATGAAGCTGAACGAACTGCCAGGCTACTGGACTTGTTGTAGCCAAGAAATGTATATAGTTGCACCCGTTGTGCCCCCTACCAGAATTATGGGGGATGTGCCCGAACCGTGCAATGGACTGGAAGTGCACACGTAGTAGTTTCTTTCTAAGAAGTTCGTAACGTTCGAATAATTGTGCCTCCCATAAAGGGAAGAGATGTTTACTGTTTTACTGTTGTTCATAACAAAAATGTTTTGCAGTTCTTCCACATATTTTTGTTGTTGTTTTTCAGCCCGAGGACGTGCTGGGATTTGCTGTGAGGGAGTGTGGCGCCCCTGAGGCTTCCGTCGCCACAGGTCATTGCACCCCATCCAGCGGTGTGATGCCCCATTCTGGGAGAGGAAGAGAGTGAACTCCGGTCCCCTGGTAAATCCGCACTACACCCATTGCCAGGAACACACTGGGACCAGGGAAAGTGGCAGACAACCATCCCATGCTGCATGCTGGGAGGGGGCCATAAGACCCATCCCTGCTCCTATAGGGTAGATCAGAGCAACTGGGGAGGTGGGAGGAGCCAGCTGAAAGCAGACACAGAGAGGAAGGTCAAGTTGAGTCAGTTTAGAGAGAGAGTGGGGAGGAGGAGGCCTGCTGGAGGCAGGCAAGGAGGAGAAGTAAGAGGAGAGAAAAGCCCCAAGTCAGTCAGGGGCTAGAAAGAAGAAAAGAGACGCTTCCTGGTGAAGGTCCTGGGACCCAGAGGTCCAGGTGACACCAAGCAGAGAACAGAAGGAGTCGCAGGGCCACGGGTAGTCTGTAGAGCTGTCCAGGGCAGTTTAGAGCTGCGGTGGCCTGTTCCACAAGAACATCGGTGGAGGGATCAAGCTGCAACAGGGGACGGTCCCTAGAGACTGGAGGAGTGCAAAGATCATCTCCAAACAGTAAAAACCGAGGCCCAGGGAATGTTGTAAACTCCCCGGGCCAGAACCCATAGCAGACCTTTCAGAAAAGGGGTAATCAGCCGACAGGTGACCCCCCAGCCTGGAGGCTGTAGTGGAGGCCAAGCCAGGTTTATCCTATCAAAGGCAATGCTAAGGAAGACAGCAGAAGATAGAGACACTAAAAAGAAGGGTACCGGCTTTTACTCTCAGAATCACCCAGAAACGGCGGAGGTCCCTGACAGTGGTCCCAGCAGTCCAAGGGCCCTGGGCCCCGACAAGAATTGTGAGTAAAGAACTTGAACTGCACCCTTGAAGTTGCCTCTGTTATTTCATCTGCATAGACACTCACAAGCACCAACAGTGCCCCGGGCATTGCTCCACCTGTGGGGAGCAGTACCACCATTGCTGCTATAACATCCCCCGGAGGCCTCATACAGCAGCGGCGGCCTATTAGCCGCATACCACAGGTGGCGTCACAAACACAAACTTTATTCACCTAGCCACATATTATACTGACACCCACCAGGGCCACGGAGCCGGACCCAGCCACCACTGACTACCACAGGACTAGTCCGGCCCGGCACCAGGTGTCCCATAGCCCTGGGGTGGGCGAGTCAGTTCCACTCACTGGCAGGTTTAGCAGATCAATTAAATGGACATCTACTCTAGGGACCTGTTACCTGTGCGTGCCTAGTCACCAGGAGTCTCCGTACACGACCAGCTGACTTCCTCAGCGACTTTCTGTCCAACTACTGGTAACCGTTCTCCCCCGCTAATGGCTACTACACGAGCAGGGTCTGACTAGCGTGTCAGCGCACGTCTCTCTTATTCCTCTTCTTTCTGCTTCTGCTCTTTCTGTTTGCCACACGTTCTGCGCTTCTCCACTACCAGACAGGCTAGCTCCTCCTACTTTCCTGACAGCCGCTGCCACCTTAGCTTCCAGCCCCTCCCCTACACCCTTAGATGAGATGTGGAGGAACGCCCCCTCTTTAGTCTGCCCAAGAGTCCCCTCTAAGGTGTGGGAGACCTGGTTGCTATGTGTCTGTGCGTACACACCCTATTCCAGCCTTTGGATTACCTGAAGGTACTGCCCCCAGCATGGGTGCAGTACCCAGTGGTGCCTGACCAGGTGAGAGGCGCCACATTAACATTAAAATGGCAATACCAGGGGTGGACACATCATTGCGACAGCCTGTGACGTCACACAGTGGCCCAATAGGTAAGGGGGAATGTTTCTACCTCCAAAAAGATGCAATTGGGCATTTTGATGAGTTATTGGGCAGAAAATGGTCCATATTTTGTTCTTGCACAGGGGACTCTTCTGTCTGTGTCCGCCAATGAGCAATACAAAGATATATTCTGTAGAAATCATCTTCTGAAAACAGATGAAAGCAGACTTTGTTCTGCAATGAGATCTGACGTGAAATGGTTAATCTGGCTGCAAGGCGCGGTGATTCCCCCCTCCCCATCAGTAAGTGATCAGCTCCACAGACAGCAGAGGGGAAGAAGCTGGCAGATAACTTTGAGAACTCTGTTATCTCTCACTTGTATAAGCTTTGAGTAATGATCAGTTCCCATTGGAGGGATGTGCTGTGTTGCAGTGCAGGAGGTGGCAGGCACAGAGCCGGTACACAGCAGCCTGTGCATTCATTCTGCTGGAGGAAGGGATCTGCAGAAGCTTGTAATGCAGCAGTGTATGGCTGCTCAGTGAGGGCATCCTCCTGAATGCCTGGCAGAGCACACATCCTCCACAGCAGCTGCCAACCTGCAGAATTGCATAGACCTTGTCACTGCCAGCTAGTGTGGAGCTGAGGAAGCAGGCGGCACTAAGACCCAGAAGGCATGTGAAGGGAAGCAGCATTGCCTTTGACAGAGAAGAGAAATCCCATCAGTGCTGGCCCAGAGAGGAGAAGTGAAGTCAGTCACCTGCTGGTGAAGGACAGTACCACAGCTCCAGAGGAGCACAAGCTCTGTGCCTCTGTCATCTTGGGAAGAGCCACCTTCTACTCCTGCACCTTCTTGGCTGAGCTGCACCTTTCCAGAGGAGAAAGCCTTTATTTTGGAGACTACTGCATATGTGGGAAGGAGATACATGAAAGTGTCATCTGCTGGGGATCATTACAGCCAACTGTCAGGAGGGAGCTGCACTGTTCTGCGATTGATCATCATTAATGTAGGATGCTAATGAGCAGCATGACCAAGGGATGGATCCTGACATCTCCTGCTTCCTAGTTTGAACACATTTCTTTGCATTCTGCCGCATGATGTCCAAGGAAGCAGCTTCTTAGGATGCAGCAATTCTCTGCTTTGTAGCAGAAAGGATATAAATAGTCAGATCGTGCAGAGCATCGCTCTAATCTGCACCATCCATCACAGGGGGTCTGTCCACGATCACCTGTCGCTGAACACTCACTGCCAGAGAGCAGAGAGATTGGGGGATTACACTCCTGGTCCATAAGGGGATAATGAGAGAGATCACAGCCAGGGGCTGGAGGACCAGGAGGACTTTCTGACTCTACATTGTGTCCAACTTTCCTGATGCGAGGAGAAAGTCCCCGAGAAAAGCAGGTAGGAGCGATCTGAGGGATCTCAAGGTGCAGAAGTGAGATGTGGAGGAGCAGAATGGGGCATCAGATGCTGGAACTTTCTCCTACAGGGTCAGAATATCTGGATTGTGTGTGTGCATACAAATGCAATGGATACAACTGTATATATCCAATGTGCTTTAAAATGATCCCCTGCCCTGGGAGTAATGCTGTTTAGCAGGTTATAGCAGCAGGCAGGCTTCACTGTGTAGCACACATTGCACAGCAAGTGGAACATATCTGTAATAGTAATGCTGGAAACTCCTGAAAATGATATTATATACAGGATCATTTGTACTGAAATCTGATCCAGACTGTATTCTGTGCACCTACTGGAAAGGCAATGCGAACAGATGAATTCCCAAACATTTCTGCTCATAGGAGTAACACAAGTGCCATAAGGAGAGGGACCAGGTCTGGAGATAGGGAGAAGACTTCACATATGTAGAGGAACCCACACCATGTGCCATGTGACTTCTATCTATCTATCTATCTATCTATCTATCTATCTATCTATCAATTATCTATCTATCTATCTATCTATCTATCTATCTATCTATCAATTATCTATCTATATCTATCCCTCTATCTATCTATCTATCTATCTAACCCTCTATCTATCTATCCATTATCTATCTATCTATCTATATATCCCTCTATCTATCTATCTATCTATCTATCTATATCTATCCCTCTATCTATCTATCTAACCATCTATCTATCTATCTATCTATCTATCTATCTATCGATCTATATCTATCCCTCTATCTATCTATCTATCTAACCCTCTATCTATCTATCTATCCATTATCTATCTATCTATCTATCTATATATCTCTCTATCTATCTATCTATCTATCCCTTATATATCTATCCATTATCTATCTATCTATCTACCTATCTATCCCTCTATCTATCTATCCATTTATCTATCTATCCCTCTATCTATCTATCCCTCTCTATCTATCTATCTATCTATCTATCTATCCCTCTATCTATCTATCTATCTATCTATCTATCTATCTATCTATCTATATATCCCTCTATCTATCTATCTATCTATCTATCCCTCTATCTATCTATCTATCTATCCCTCTATCTATCTTATCTATCTATCTATCTATCTATCTATCTATCTATCTATCTATCTATCTATCTATCTATCTATCCCTCTATCTATCTATCCCTCTATCTATCTATCTATCTATCTATCTATCTATCTATCTATCTATCCCTCTATCTATCTAACCCTCTATCTATCTATCCCTCTATCTATCTATCCCTCTATCTATCTATCTATCTATTTATCTATCTATCTATCTATCTATCTATCTATCTATCTATCTATCTATCCTATCCATCCATCCATCCATCCATCTATCTATCTATCCCTCTATCTATCCATCTATCTATCTATCTATCTATATACATATATATATATATATATATATATATATTCTATCTCTACTTATCTATCTATCTATCTATCAATATGTGTATATATATATATACATTTCTCTCTCTCTCTCTGTATATATTACTTTATTATTTTTTTCTGAAAAATACCAAATCACATACGTAAAATGTAAACTGCTGTTGTGGATGTTACTATATATTTTTTACTATGAGTCCTCCATTGCCCTGTGATTAGAATACACTTTTCGGTCATCTTTAGGGTCTTGCCTGCTTATTCCCATGAGTTACCCATTCTAATAAGTGTTATTTATATTTTATTAATATTTCACACTGATAATGAAGAATTAATCCACTATAAAGTAGCACAGCGCAGGGTGCATTATATAGGTTGTGCATGATTTACATGTACATGATCTACCATTACCAATGATTTATGATGCACAACAAAGTGCTGCTCCAGTGTAGACAGAGGCTGGTGAACTCCACATTGCCTTATCTATTGCTAAGTATCATTCCTGTTACCTCTCTTTTTCCTGCTATTTATTTACATCCATCACCAATGACCAGATGCACTTGACTTGGTAATGAAATGGTTGTGGGTGATATATTGTAGCATGAGATGGTAATAATGGAACATGGCTTCTTGGGCATTATTTTAAAATATATTAATACTGCTGAGCAAACTATATGGCTGATGAATGAGTACTCTATAATATAATAAAGCTATCCACTTAATGTTAAGCTCCAGGACCATGTTCTTGGTTATACAGGCTGTCTTGGCTAATGACATATTTTATATGCATGCATTATAGCAAATCTATTTATTCTATATGGGAGTATATGAGCACATCAGGGGTGGTGGTAAGAGTCATCCTCTGGATGAACTAGGTCAATCAAATTATCTGAGTGCTCTTTTCTCATACATTCTCTATATCCTTCTGGATAAAAGGCATTGTGACTTGAAGATATATGCAGTTTCGGTCGGGTTTACCTGTGTTAAGGTACTATATATATATATATATATATATATATATATATATATATATATATATATGTAAGTCAATAGGACTTCACATAATTGGGAGATACAGCGTTGTTTTAGATCCACTTTTAGTAATGGTAATTAGAATTTTAGAATACTTTTTTAATATCTATCTATCCATCTGTTTACATACAAACATAATAATATGTCTATCTATTTATATTTCTTTCTATCTATCTATCCATCTATCTATCCATCCCTCTACCTATTATCTATCAATTATCTATCTATCTATAGTATCTATCTATCATATATCTATCCTTCTATCTATCTATCTATCTAACTATCTACCGATCTATCAATTATCTATCTATCTATCTATCTATCTATCTATCTATCTATCTATCTATCTATAGTATCAATCTATCATATATCTATCTATCTATCTATCAATCAATCTATTATCTATCTATCCATCTATCAATTACCTATCTATCTATTATCTATCTATCTATCTATCTGTTATCTATCTATCTATCTATCTATCTATCTATCTATCTACCTATCATCTATTGATTATCTATCTATCACCTATCTATCTATCTATTTATCTATTTATCATCTATCCCTCTATCTATGTATTTATCACCTATCTACCTATCTCTCCATTTATCTATCTGTCTAATAATTGAATTTTGAAACTGACTATTCAGTATTTGTCCTTACATTATGCATGTACCATACACGTTATTATGTGGCATGCTGTAGGTAATGTAATGCATTGGCTTTCTGAATGGTAAAGCCAACTTTCATGAATCACTAGAGATCAATACAACAAGGAGCAGGGGAAGAGGAGGAATGTGTATGTGGGTCGGGCGAGCCATGCCTGTACATTTTATGCTGTTTTCATGACATCTACATTTATAAATACTATTATTCAGCAATAAATTCTCCAGTTCCCAGGGAGAGCAGACCAGCCCTGGTCTCTGTAAAATATGCACTCTGGAAATGACAGAGTTAAAGAATTTCACCCTTTGGAGACTGCCTTGTTCTTCTTGACCTCATTAGTATATTGCTATAACTCTTTCATGTTCAGGTTAGAGGGAAGAGTGGCGACAACTATCTATTGTCACTCCCATTAAAGGGATGTGCTGGCATATAATCCTGATGGCACCCGCCGCCTCCCTGATCAGCTATTATTAGCGTCGTCGGTGGCTGGATGTAAACACTGGAGCAGAACCCCACAGCGCCACACACTGTTTAGTGGCCACTCTAGGGAACTGCAAACCACCTGTTATTGCCTTAAATAAGAGCCAATCTGCAGTTGTCTCTTCTGCACCTCACATGGACCGGTGCTGTCCGGCTCTGTCCAAAGTCTCCATCTGACCACCGGCCGATCGGTGGGGCGCTGGGTGATGGACCCAAAAAAAAATTGATATTAATATCATATCCTAAGATTAGGTCATCAACATTATACACCCAGACGTGTTCATTAATAGTTATGCATTACCTTATTATTAATGAAACTTAGCTTTAACCTTTAGTAATATTACCATGAATATACACATGTACACAGATTTACAAAAATATACAGAAATAGCGAATAAAAATTACACTTGATGCGTTCAATGCCTTTTTCAGAGTGGTCACATGTTGGAAAAGGTGGGGGGTGGTATTAAGGCAAATAGTCCGCCATTGGTGAAAATAGCTCCTGCCACATCTTCACACAGCGGTATGAAATTGTAGTTTTAAAGTGATATATATAAATGCGTATATTACATAAAATATATCAGAAATACTTTATAGTCTCATGAATGTTTATTAATGGTAATACTTAATAAACTAATGTACTGGACCTAGGAGAAATCGGAAATAAATGCAACTTTTACATTATTTCAGTCTATAACACAGACTACCAAAGAATTGGCTAAAGTACAAACCACTGTGTATGTGTATAATATAATATGTTCTATAATATAATAACAGCATACAGTATATATTTATGGTGGTTACTAATAAATGAACCTTTCTAACCTTTTTTCTATTTATTTGTCTATCTATCCATCTACTATATATTGATCGATCTATCATCTATCTATCCATCTATGATCTATCTTTGTTTCTATCTATCTGTCCGTCTATCTACAATCTATCATTCGATTGATCGATCTTGACAGTGGAGCTGTTTAGTACTCTTATGCGATACGATATATATCGGGCGATATGTCGTTGGGGTCACGGATTCCGTGACGCACATCCGGCATCGTTTGACATATCGTACCGTGTGACAGCTCCGAACGACTGTGAACGAGCAAAATTACTCACCTTATCGTTGCTCGTTGACACATCGTTCATTTTCAAAATGTCGGTCCTCCTTATGTGCTCCGGTTGTTCATCGTTCCCGAGGCAGCACACATCGCTCCGTGTGACACCCCGGGAACGACAAACACAGCTTACCTGCGTCCCGCCGGCAATGCGGAAGGAAGGAGGTGGGCGGGATGTTTACGTCCCACTCATCTCCGCCCCTCCGCTTCTATTGGCCGACCGCTGTGTGACGTTGCTGTGACGCTGAACGTTCCTCCCCCTTCAGGAAGAGGATGTTCGCCACCCACAGCAAGGTCGTCTGGGAGGTAAGTACGTGTGACGGGGGTCAACTAATTGCCCGTGACGCACAAACGACGGGGGTGGGTACGATCGCTCGTGCGATCGCACGATAGATCTTACCGTGTGACGCCAGCCTTAGTCATTGTAACTACTCTGCATCACCTATAGCTATACCCCTTGATTAGAAAACACATGTGTTACTGTTATGCTTGCAGGGCGAGCACTGTATTAGTGGGTCCACTGGACCAAAGGTACTGTTCACTTGCTTGGAGGAGCGAACTCGACCTGCTGCTGAGTCTTTACTACTGCCACCTAAGGTGGCAGCAGGTACACACACTGGTACACAGCCGGCAGAGGGCAGCCCAGGTGATCTGTGGTACCTTGGCAACTGGCGCCACGGACACAGTACAGTCTCTGGAAAAAGCGGCTGCATCAGCAGGCAAAGTAGTGGATCCATCTGGGATAGATGGATGCAGCAGCAGCGACCAGCATGGATACTTGCGGAAGCTTGTATCGTGGCAGACAACCGGTGTAGGCAGTCGTAGCAGCGGCAGTAGATAGGGAGTACACTCCAACAGAGGTACAAATTAGCAGCTGAAGAAAACACAATATCAGCAGCTGCAGTACTGAGGACCTGAGAACTAGCAACGTATATGACTTACTGCCCAGGCACCTCCCATAGGGCAGAGAGGCTTTAAGTACCTGCAGCCTCCCAGCTTACCTAAGAGGCACTTCCGGGTCAGGGTACGATGGCCCTTTAAGAAAAGGGGCCTGGACACGCGCGTGCTCTTCGGGCAGAACCAGGAAGCCTGTGAGATGTGCACAGCCTTCAGGAAACAGCAGCATGGACCGAGGACTGGGCAACCACTGTAGGATGGCCAGATGGGTTAGAGAGCCAACATCCCCGCTGGGGGATGCTGGGGGAGTGGGGTAGGACAGTGCGGGGATCTCATCCATTTGTTACATCAGCAGTTATTAAAATGTAGAAGATTAAAACTAGTTTTCTATAATAGTAAAGGCAACATAGCCATAAAAAAATGAATATTATATGGTTGATCCATGTGAAATGAGTTTTTTGCACACGCAAATCTCATCCAAAATGTGGCAGAGACTAATGCATGCGAGATTACCAATGCTCATTAAATATTGGTCCTGGTGTTGTCCGTGTGAGGTCAGTTTTTTCCAATTCTCAGACCAAAAATACTTTTGTGTGACAGAAGCCTGAGTGTCATGGGCATATCAGACATAATGTAGTTACTCAGTTTATTATTTCTAGAGGATTTTTCAATCACACCATCTTGTGTAAATAAAATGTCCCTACCTCGGGACTGAAAAGTCACTTTATATTTCTCATGTATAGTCACCCTACTTGATGCACCCCATTTTCCTCCCATTGCCTCCTCTGCTCAGATCAGCATTCTGTTCCTCCTGTTTCAATGGTATCTTCTGAGTAGAATAGTAAGTCTTAGCCATGCCTCCCATATCTTTGCTATCCCTCAGCTCAGTATATACAGGGGAGGCATGGCTCGGACTTACCAATGCACTCCCCATTGCACTCCGTCCGCCATCTTGGAAGCAGGAGAAGCAGAATGCCGACCTGAGTGGAGGAGACATCGGAAGGCAAACAAATGGCACCAGGCATGGTGACTATATATGAGAAATGTAAGGTCATTTTTCAGTGCTGGTGTGGTCTCTTTGAAGTAGGAGTTGGAATGAGGTGTAATAGATCGAACTGCTAATTCGTCTATGACATGAGTTGTGAGATATCTTTATTTCCATACAACTTAGAGGACTTTGTTTATTCTGACAAGGTTCGGCAACTTCTTAGTGTAACAGAAGTGAATACAATCCAAATTAAACATAGTGTTCTTGATACCTACAATGACATTAATTGGGTATTATTGGAAGGAGCATGTGAAGGAGGTAGCCGGCCCCGGGCCACACAGGAGCCACTATCCTTTGCCAAGGAACCTCCGTGTCCATACGTGTCTTTAGGCAGGGTATATGACACTTATTAACTTCTTCAGGCCAGTGTCTAACACCAGTCGCAACCCCAATGGTCAGTAAGACACACAACACCAGAGTTCACTTTTATTTTTCACATCGTTATGACTGTCACAAACCACCGGGGGGGTCACTCAGAAATCCCCCGCGCTGGCTACCAGTACGTCACAATCGGGGGGTAACAAGTGGGGGTCACCCCTCCTTTATACCTCCCGACCGACAGACAGAGCACGTGACGCGCTCTCTAGCGCCCCTCTTATAGTCAGGCCAATTATGGAATTGCCCGACAATAAGCAAGGAGGCCGCTATACTACTTATGCCGATTATTGAAGGGTCCCCGGTGAGAGTAAGGTATATATTCCCCCGACCTCCGCGGGCGGAATATATAAAATCTCCCCGAATCTCACTGGCCTCCCCACAATAATCCTTGGCACAATTCGCTGCCACCAACCGATTTACGGTAACTATTAGCCGAACACACAGACGTGGGATTCAAGATCGAGATAACAGAACAGCCCAAGATTAATTATATAATTTAATCAGCCTAAAGCACACTAGAAACTACAATATATACAATAGGGAATCTACAGAATATACATATGTCAGAGTACAGTTACAATCAAAGCATGGGTTACAAACAGGCATACACAGTTCCAGCAGTTACCTTGTTGCGTCTGGCCACAGGGGGGCGCTGTACCCAGGTTTCTAGGATCCTTCCCACAGATGTTTCCTACACGTGCCCCCAGCGAGAAGAACCTTGGAAAATGGTCGAAGTAGGGTTATCAACCTGGGCCAATCCAGGTCCCCTCCTACCTTAGTGACCTCACAGGGAGCACTGCCACTCCCCCTGCATGGATCAGAATTATCCAGCAAAGGGGATATTGGCCATAACTTTGCCTGGGAGCGTCGTAGGCAGACGCCAATGCTCTCATTGTGACAGTTATGAATTTAGCTACAGAACGAGGGGACTCATGACCTGTCTGCCAGTTCCCCATTGGCTGATATCACGCCTGGGGCATTTCCCAATGTCCTGCTCCCATAAAAAGGGTGTGCCGGCATCGTCCGCATGCGGAGACACCATTTTTATGGTTGCCATATTTATCGGAAATATGGCTTGCGAGATATGAACCATTTTTTACTGGAGTCGTTCTGTCTGGCTATTTCCATAGCCTTGCTAATTAGATAGCAGCTCCTACTACAGGGTGACGGCAGGGAGCCATCCTGTGTCCATTGTCCTAAAGCCACCTAATTTCCATATCACAGGACATGGCCATGGGATTTGTTGCTAAACCAGTTGTGTGAAGGAAAGGGGGGGTGACACCAGGAGAGGGCTTCCTGACATACTTGAATATCATGATTTATCGTCATATCTCCGGATTTACCTCACACCTCCCCCCTTTTGAGGGCGCTAGGGGGCAGCACACTCCGGTGTTCCCCCGTGCGCCCGTCCGCGACCTCTCCTTGTCGGGACAGCCCGTCTGCGTTACCGTGGTCACGGCCCCTTTTGTGGCGAATGGTGAAGTTGTATTGCTGGAGCGCAAGGCTCCATCGCAACAATCGCCCATTCGTCCCAGAGACGGTGTGCAACCAGCTGAGGGGATTGTGGTCCGTCTCCACGATGAAGTGGCGCCCGTATAGATAGGGTTGCAGACGCTGCAGGGCCCACACTATGGCCAGGCACTCCTTCTCCATCGTGGAATAGGCAACTTCCCTTGGTAACAGCTTCCTGCTCAGGTACAAGACTGGGTGCTCTTGGCTCGCAGAGTCCACCTGGCTGAGCACCGCACCGAGGCCGAAGTCACTGGCGTCGGTCTGTACTACAAACGGCCGCGTGAAGTCGGCTGCCTGTAGCACGGGCGGGCTGGACAGGGCGTCCTTTAGGGCCCGGAAGGCTGTCTCGCAGTCCATTGTCCAATCGACTGCAGAGGGCAGCTTCTTCTTGGTGAGGTCCGTCAAGGGCTTTGCCAGGCTACTATAGCATGGAACAAACCTCCTATAGTACCCAGCGGTCCCCAAGAAGGACATCACCTGCTTCTTGGTCCTGGGGGTGGGCCAGGATGCGATGGCTTCCACTTTCTCAGGCTCGGGCTTCAGTGTTCTCCCGCCTACCCGGTGACCGAGGTACTGGACCTCGCTCATGGCCAGCTGACACTTTCCCGGCTTGATGGTCAAACCTGCCCGGTGGATCCGCCTGAGCACCTGTGCTAGATGCTCTAGGTGGTCCTCCCAGGTGGGACTGAAGACGGCAATGTCATCCAGGTACGCGGCCGCGTACCCTTCAAGTCCCTTGAGCAGGGTGTTGACCATCCGCTGGAAAGTGGCAGGGGCATTCCTCATCCCGAATGGCATCACCGTGGACTCGTATAGTCCAAATGGGGTAATAAAGGCAGAGCGTTCCCTGGCCTTGCGAGTCAGGGGGATCTGCCAATATCCCCGGCTCAGATCCATGATGGTCAGGTACTGAGCCCCGGCCAACTGATCGAGCAGGTCATCGATGCGTGGCATTGGGTACGCATCGGCGACCGTGACCGCATTGAGCCCCCTGTAGTCCACGCAGAACCGAGTGGTTCGGTCCTTCTTAGGGACGAGGACTACAGGCGAGGCCCAAGCGCTGTTGGATGCCTGGATCACCCCCAGCTTCAGCATCTCGTCAATCTCCTGGCGCATGTGTTGCTGCACCTCCAGGGAGACCCGATATGCTGAACGCCGGATCGGGGGATGATCCCCAGTGTCCACGTGATGGACAGCCAAGTCAGTCCTTCCGGGCTGGTTGGTAAACAACCCCCGGAAGGGGAGGAGGGTGGCCCACAGCTGGGACCGTTGGTCCTCCAAGAGCTGGTGGCCAACCTCCACATCCTCAATGGATCCGCCTGCCCTAACCTGGGCTAGCATATCCAAGAGGGTTTCCGCTTCTCCCTCCTCGGGCAGGTTGCACACGGGGAGCGCACATGCCTCCCGCTCATGATGTGCCTTCATCATGTTCACATGGAAGGGCTTCCGCCTTCCACGGGCAGGGTCCAGGGTGACCAGGTACGTTACAGGGTTGAGCTGCTGGTACACGAGGTATGGGCCTTCCCAGGCTGCCTGAAGCTTGTCCTGTGGTACGGGGACCAGTACCCACACCTTTTGACCCACTTGGTAGGTCCTCTCACAAGCGTTCTGGTCGTACCAACGCTTCTGATCGGCCTGGGCTTGAGCCATATTGTCGTGTACCAGTTGCGTCAAGGCCTGCATTTTGTCCCGGAAGCGCATGACATACTCGATAACCGACACTCCAGGGGTGGCCAAATCCCCTTCCCAAGCCTCTTTCACCAGAGCCAGGGGGCCCCGCACACGTCGCCCGTACAGGAGCTCAGACGGTGAGAATCCTGTTGAGGCCTGTGGAACCTCCCGGTAAGCAAATAACAGGTGTGGGAGATACCGCTCCCAGTCACGCCCATGGGAGTCGACCAACATCTTAAGCATCTGCTTTAAGGTGCCATTGAACCGCTCGCACAGGCCATTAGTCTGTGGATGGTACGGGCTGGCCACCAGATGTCGCACCTGGACTTGCTTACAGAGGGCCTCCATCAGCTGGGACATGAATTGGGTCCCCCGGTCAGTGAGCATTTCCTGGGGAAAACCCACTCGGGAGAAAATCTCCAGCAATGCGGTGGCCACCTTGTCAGCCCGAATGGACGACAAGGCCACTGCTTCTGGGTACCGGGTGGCATAGTCCACTACCGTCAGTATGAAGCGTTTCCCGGAGCTGCTGGGGATGGCCAGCGGGCCGACCAGATCCACAGCCACCCTCCTGAAAGGCTCATCGATGATTGGCAGAGATACCAGTGGGGCTTTGGGGCGTGGCCCCGCCTTCCCCACTCTCTGACAGGTTTCACACGAACGGCAGTAGGCAGCCACATCGGCCCCCATTTTTGGCCAGTAGAGATGCTGGTTTAACCTGGCCTTGGTCTTAGCGATCCCTAGGTGTCCGGCCATCGGAATCTCATGTGCGATCCGCAACAACTCCGTCCGGAACGGATAGGGTACCACCAACTGTCGGTCCCTGGGCCACGCCTCCGGTGAACCCTGCTGGACCGTGGCCCGGTACAGCCGTCCTTGGTCCCAGACCACTCGCTCCGGGTCCGAGTCCGAGGGAGGCTGTGCCGCCTGCTCCTTAAGAGCTTTCAGGCTGTCGTCAGCTTCTAACGCTGCCGGAAACCCCTGACTAGATGTGGCCAGAATCGACGAGACTGTCACATCTTCAGTCAGTACCCCGGGACCTGTGTCCTGGCCTCCACCTGACTCGGCTGCCACTTGGTCAGAAGGGGAAGAGCTATCGGACCTCCGGGAGGCCCCTTGGCTTCCAGCACTCCCACTGCGGGTGACAGCGGCCACAGCCGCTGCGACCGTGGGTCGTGCCTGCTCCTCCTCCGTTCCTGACCAAGTCGCCGGTTCAGGCAGACCTACCTGGCTTCCTGACACCCCGGTTGTGGGGGAACCATGCACCGAGATCTTACCTGGGAGCACTTCCGCTCCTGGACCGGCCCCAATCTCACCTGCCTGTTCCCCTCCTGCAGCAACAGAACCCCGCTGTGAAATCTCTGGGGACCCCACATTTGCTGTGGTAGCCCCCACCCCACACACTGGTCCTCCCCCTGCAGCACCCTGCTCTCTGCTTATCCCTGCAGAGGGCAACAGATCCCAGCTCACAGGCTGGTTACTTGTAGAGGCATTGTCACACCTTTCTCTGACCCCCTCCCCTGTCACAGCTGCAGCTGAGTGTGTGTCTATGGTGTCTATGCAAGCAGAAATATCAGAGTTCACTCCCTCCTCCCTTACATCATTCATAGATAACACATTAACATTGTTAGGAGTCATGTCAGTACGGGCTGAAGGTTCAGCCCTTGGTTGGGGCCCAAACTGGGAGGTTATCTGCCCCAAATCTGTCCCAAGTAGCACGTTTGCAGGGATCCGATCAGTTACCCCCACCTCCCTCACCCCTCGCCCTGCGCCCCAGTCCACATAAATGTCAGCAACAGGCAGCGCCGGGTCAGTGCCTCCAATCCCGGAGACAGCGAGGGTTTTTCCAGGGATCAAGTCTTGGGGGGACACCATCTCAGGCCGCACCAGAGTCACCTCCGAGGCGCTGTCTCGCAGTCCTATGGTCACAGACCGGCCGACGGTGACAGGTTGGAAGCTGTCCAGGGACCTACCACCACCCCCACCCACACAATACACCTTGGGCGGCCCTTGGGACGGGGACGGAGCCGGGGCCTTGGGACGCTGAGGGCACATGGCCTTGAAGTGTCCAGGTAGGTTGCACTGGTGGCACCGTCTTGGTTCCGCCACGGGCCTGGAGAGGGGAGTTGAGGGGGACACCCCCTGCAGTCTAGGGGCAGGTGGGGCAGTCGCAGAATTCATCTTACCCCCTCTCCAGGTGCTGCTGGTGGCCGCTCTCCTGGCCTCAGGGGCCCGGTTGTTGGTGTAGTCATCGGCAAGGGCAGCTGTAGCCGTGGACCCCTTTGGCTTCTGGTCTCGGATGAACTGGCGGAGATCCTCAGGGCAGTTCCACAAGAGTTGCTCCGTGATGAACAAGTCCAGGATCTCCGGTCCGGTGGAAAGCTGCAGGCCTTGGGTCCAGTGGTCGGCAGCTCGGGCAAGTGCCCGCCGGTGGTCAGCCCAGGAGTCCTTTGGTCCCTTCTGTAGGCTCCGGAACTTCTTGCGGTAGGACTCTGGAGTGAGGTTGTACTGTTGGATCAGGGCCCGCTTGATGGTGTCGTAGCCCTGATCTGCCTCAGCAGGCAAGTCCCCAAGGATTTCTAGGGCCTTACCCCTTAAACGGGGGGTCAGGTATTTGGCCCACTGGTCCTTGTCCAGATGGTGCTGCAAGCAAGTCCGTTCAAAAGCAGTCAAGAAAGAGTCCAAGTCTCCATCCTTCTCCAGCACTGGGAAGTCCTCAACACGGACCTTTGGAAGTTTGGTGTCTCGAAGGTCACGTGTGGCTGATGAGGGCCGGAGCTGAGCTAGCTGCAGCTGGTAGTCACGGTCTGCCTGTCGCTCTCGCTCTCGCTCTTCACGCGCTGCCTGCCGCTCTCGCTCCGCAGCCTCACGCTCTGCGTGCCGCTCCGCAGCCTCAGCGTCACGCGCTGCCTGCCGCTCTGCCCTGCGCTCTGCCAGGAGTTCCTTGTAGCCCTTCTGGTCTCCAGCCTGGAGAAGGGCCATAGCCATTTGAAGAAGGCTATCCGAGCCTCCCAGGCTCGGTGGAATGGCACGTGGTGATCTGCGGCACGCTGCAGAGCTAGGCGATTCACTGTCCCTTTCAGAGCGGAGGGCTGGCATCTGGCTCGTTGAGGAACCTTGGGTGAGCTCCTCCTCATCTTGTCCAGCAGTGCCAGGTTGTGCAATGTCCTCGGCAGAACGGTTTTCTGGCGTCGAGCTCCTGGAGGACTCGTGGGCAACCTCCTCATTGCTGTCCACAGCACCGTCCTCCCTCTCTTCGGCTCCTGCCTTAGCATTGGCCAGTTGCATAGCTCTGCTCCTGGTGCCATCAGCCATTCTTGCAGACTTTTGGTCACTGACACAGAACTGACACCTGATGCCTCCACACACCTTACAGTATCTGCACTCTGACACTCTAGTGTTGAGCTAGTCTGAAGACCCCAGCAGCCACAGCTGCTGCAGGCAGTCTTTAGTGTCTGGGAGTATGGGTCTCACACTCACACACACTATTATCTCGATCCCACCGCTATGCCACCAATATGTCACAAACCACCGGGGGGGTCACTCAGAAATCCCCCGCGCTGGCTACCAGTACGTCACAATCGGGGGGTAACAAGTGGGGGTCACCCCTCCTTTATACCTCCCGACCGACAGACAGAGCACGTGACGCGCTCTCTAGCGCCCCTCTTATAGTCAGGCCAATTATGGAATTGCCCGACAATAAGCAAGGAGGCCGCTATACTACTTATGCCGATTATTGAAGGGTCCCCGGTGAGAGTAAGGTATATATTCCCCCGACCTCCGCGGGCGGAATATATAAAATCTCCCCGAATCTCACTGGCCTCCCCACAATAATCCTTGGCACAATTCGCTGCCACCAACCGATTTACGGTAACTATTAGCCGAACACACAGACGTGGGATTCAAGATCGAGATAACAGAACAGCCCAAGATTAATTATATAATTTAATCAGCCTGAAGCACACTAGAAACTACAATATATACAATAGGGAATCTACAGAATATACATATGTCAGAGTACAGTTACAATCAAAGCATGGGTTACAAACAGGCATACACAGTTCCAGCAGTTACCTTGTTGCGTCTGGCCACAGGGGGGCGCTGTACCCAGGTTTCTAGGATCCTTCCCACAGATGTTTCCTACACGTGCCCCCAGCGAGAAGAACCTTGGAAAATGGTCGAAGTAGGGTTATCAACCTGGGCCAATCCAGGTCCCCTCCTACCTTAGTGACCTCACAGGGAGCACTGCCACTCCCCCTGCATGGATCAGAATTATCCAGCAAAGGGGATATTGGCCATAACTTTGCCTGGGAGCGTTGTAGGCAGACGCCAATGCTCTCATTGTGACAGTTATGAATTTAGCTACAGAACGAGGGGACTCATGACCTGTCTGCCAGTTCCCCATTGGCTGATATCACGCCTGGGGCATTTCCCAATGTCCTGCTCCCATAAAAAGGGTGTGCCGGCATCGTCCGCATGCGGAGACACCATTTTTATGGTTGCCATATTTATCGGAAATATGGCTTGCGAGATATGAACCATTTTTTACTGGAGTCGTTCTGTCTGGCTATTTCCATAGCCTTGCTAATTAGATAGCAGCTCCTACTACAGGGTGACGGCAGGGAGTCATCCTGTGTCCATTGTCCTAAAGCCACCTAATTTCCATATCACAGGACATGGCCATGGGATTTGTTGCTAAACCAGTTGTGTGAAGGAAAGGGGGGGTGACACCAGGAGAGGGCTTCCTGACATACTTGAATATCATGATTTATCGTCATATCTCCGGATTTACCTCACAATGACAAACATGGCCTTCCTTTCTCTCTTTGTGGCATACTATACCTTGTTCTGTCCACTGATGTTTCGGACCTGGTCCTCAATACTACGGGGTCTCTGCCTCCTTCCCCCTTACACCTCATACTTTTGTCCATTTCAGGGCCCTCTATAAGCCTGCCAGGGTGAGCCGTAGAATCCGGTCCTCCAGAAGTTACCTCAGGGTTCCCTGACTGGTCCTATCATCGATGATACGTCCTCTCACTTTGAAGCCACTTCTAGACTCCTCTTCCTCTGGAACCTCTTCGTTTAGCTATCCACTCTGCCACCTGTCTCTCGTCCCTTTCACTACTTTAACCCTATCTTATCTAACATCTCTTCCATATCTTGCTCTACCGCTGACCTTATCCGAACCCTAGATGGCAAAATTTGGCCGCCTAGTCTACAGTTCTAACTACTACACATGGAAACTGTTCTTCTCTAAAAAACACTTAAATACTAACACATGCATTTATATCATTCAACTCAACAGTATACACATAAGACATAGTATAAGTACATGATGGGGCACTGCCCACTTATTAAACACAGATAGCTTAGTGACATCAATACTTTGCCTTGGACCTACTTGACCCAATCTAGTTAATACAGAAAAGATTGGAAATGCAAATGTAACCATGAAGTGGCAAAAGTATGGTCAACTGGTTTACTATATAGCATACTTTAATATAAATTCTCTTCTGATATGTCTGCAAACAACTTCTGTACGAGCTTTACTTTCTGATGTCAAAACCAGATGACTATATAGAAATTGGTGATGTTTCTTAGACATTGCTTATCTCTTCCTGCAGAAGTTTCTTCTTTTGTGTCAATCACTGATGGACTGACATGTAAAGCTCCATTTCTTATTAAAAAAAGGGGATTTCATAAACTGCAGTAAGCATTACACAGTTATATCATCCATCTCCTGCAAAATATCACAATAAAAATTCATATAAGCATCTACAGGCAGAATTTTTGTAAGCCACACAGGTTAGTGAGTCACAAGGGCTCTCTAGTGTCCCCGTTTTACCCCATACAGGTAGCTGGCCTTTGCTTCAGCGACCCTTGGGTTACATCCATAGAGTAGATGCTGACTGGTGGAGCAAGATAAAGTACAAAATTTGTGTAAGATAAGTAAAAACCAGACAGATGGGGAAAATGGGAATTCATAACCAAATATACAGTCAAGGGCTACCTGCGATTAAAGAAAACATGTCAGGTGCAATATGCACCCAGAAACATGAGCAGTTCTGAGTGCATATTGCTAATCCCTGTCTAAATGTCCCTGTATATGTCGCGAGCGGGGGACAGATCACAACCGGGGGGGCGCTCGAGGCACTCGGATCCGGGCGGTGGCTGCGGCTCGAGTGGCTACCGGATTCGGGGCTCGCGCAGCCGTCCGTCGCCCAAGAGTGAAAAGGGGATATTTACAGGGGATTGTCTATGATGCCACCCGTGGGTTGCAGTGATGAGATGGTGGCACCGCCGCTGCCTCTTGGGACAGTGCCTGGGGCCGATGGTGTGGGGGCAGCGAGGTGGTATCCCCTCCACAAGTAGGGAATGTGTAGTCCCGGGGCCCAGGGTATTGTGAGGGATTACAGGGGAACGGTAAACTCACAATTTGGTTGTGGTGGTGCTGGATGAGGTTGCACTGATGTGATGAGTCAATAAACACAGAGTCCTTTTGTAAACCAAAATTGCCAGTGGCCGGCTGCCACGGCCGGGTGTATTCTGGTCCCTCATCCGGGGTATGGTCTGTTTCACTTTCCCCTGCTCCATTTTTTAGTTCTCCTTGGACTTCCCGGTATGGAAAACAGGAGCCCGCTCCCAGAACTACGGGCGGGAGCCTTGCCTGCAGACGCTGACCCTTGGGATCTCAGTGGATGTTTGCAGACACCCTATCCTCCGCGGTGGGCTGTCGGTCTGCTTTTGGACTTTTGGTGAGACAGGACCTATAATCCTGTCCTCAACTGGTTAATTAACAAAGGAGGTGGTTCCGTTCTTTGTTTCAGGGCCCAGGTACCCCCTCTGTGCACGGTTTCCGGGTCGGTTCTCCGGTGTCAGTACCGGCGGGCTCCTACCCTGTCCCAGTCCACCTCAGATCTTCGGCAGCCGTCTTCCTGTCTCCTTTGGCCCTGCTCTGCCGTCTGCCACCTAGTCCTTTGCAGGTGCTACTGTAGTCCAGGGACTCCGACCCCTGACTACACTTCACTGACTGCTCAGCACAACACGACTGTCACTTTCCCTGTCCAGTACTGCTCTGACTTGATCCCTCCCCTAGCACCTCAGGACCCCTAGGTGGGCACTCCCATCCTCCTGGTCTCGCCCACTGGTGTGTCCCTATTGCATGGTGGGGTGACTAGGGTTTTATCGGCTGGTGTTCCTGTGTGTGAGATGTGATGTTGAATCCCAAGGAGGAGGCGATTCCTGTACCCTTGGTGGGGCACAATCATCTGTGACTCCCTGGTTTTACCAGGGCGTCACATTACACTAGAATAGATAAACATATCTTTAGAAAAAATATTTCTATAGATCATTTCTTATATGCTAATGAGGCCAGCGTCTAGTCGCAAGGACATTATTTGGCCCATATAGTATGTCAGCACCTCCCTGTGGGCGTACTAACATACTAATGAATGCGCAGCTTCGCCGCTTATACCTCACTCTTCATGGCGGCCGGAGGAGGATGGATGACATCCAATCATGACCACTAAATTGATGCCGGGTATAAGTTTCCCAGCTTCTTTTAGGTATAGTGCACATGACAGGAAGTGTTGGGGACTCCGGATCATGCCCAGTGCGCATCCATCCTCCTCCGAATTTGTTCAATTTCCTATATAGCCAGGTCCCTTGGTTGCTACACACAAGCAGGTTTCAACCACACATAGAGGTAACATTTGGTTAGGTACCCATACACACAAGCAGGTTTTAACCGTATATAGAGGTAACATTTGGTTAGGGGCCCGATAAATAAGAGATTACCATGAAGTAGTTATCGGGCAATAATGAATTGATCAATACATTAGCTAAATATCTCTTTTTTTCAAATAATCCTCAGCAGTCATGCAATGTCCCATTTTTCAATCATTTCAGTTTTTCATATGGCTAATTGTTCTTTTCATTTGTTTATCATAGAGCAGTCATGATTAGTCATATTTCTCTGAGTTTGGTGTGCAGCTTTCACTTTATCTAGTGCATCCACAGGGGTATATTAATGTGGCGCCCTAGACTAGCCAGGTCGTCACAGGTACTACAACACGACACCCCCACCCCGAGATGGGCACATCAGTCAGACACAAATCCTTGTTGCCTCCCTCCAGGGGCTGATGTCCACACCAGGTGGAGTGGAGCCAGCCGGTTGTCCCCACCCACTGAGCAGTTCACAGTCCTGGAGGTGGGAAAGGAAGTCAGTTCAGTGCAAGTGAGAAGTGAGTAGGAGTCAGGAGAGGAGTGAGGTGGTAGTAGAGGAGCAAACTGACCATGTCCGGGTACGTGGCCCGGGCACCGAGAGCAAGGTTGGGAGATGGTGGTGGCCATCTGCAGGAGAGGCAGATCAACGCAGAACCGTAGGACCGGGGACGGGCGGTGGCCCGCCGGTACCGAACCGGGGAGCGAAGTGAAGCCAGCACAAACTGGCAGGGCCTGCGGACCCCGACCAGGCTTGGAGTCTCCGTTAAACAAGTCAAATCCGTTAGTGACCGGAACCCCAGGGGTTTCCAAACAGCCAAGACCCGATTGAAGGCAACCGTCCAAACAGCACAAGGGAAATACAGCTACTGCCACTGCTAGAGTTCCCAGGGCCAGAGCCTGCGGGCAAAAGGGCTCCTCCAGCACATATCCACGCTGGGGAGCGGGTTACCGGTGGGAAGCCATCGGGACCGAACACACACAAAAGGTGCAGGGAAAGGCACCCACCACCAACCGTCCAGGAGAAGCCACAGCAGCCGGCTGCAGGACCCGTCCATCCAGCCGTTTGTTTTACCAGAGACTGTGCATCCATTTATGGCTGAGTGAGTACTACCGTGCCGACTGGCACCACGCTGCGCAGTCCAAGCAACCCTGCACCTTGCCAGCCCTGCTTTCTCGTCACCTCAACCGGGCCCCGGGACCACCAAGTTCGACAACTTGGCGTCCCAAACAGGATCTTACCGTTCTACCGGCTGGTAGAAGTGCGCCTTGTATCCCGCCGGCGGTATCCGGCCGAAAAATTTCAGAGTCCGCCATCTTGGGCGCGAAGATTATCTCGCTCGAGCGTCTTCTCGAGCAGTGGAGGCGTGAAAGCCGAAGCCCCGCCCCTGAAGAGGAGGTGCTGAGAAAAGACCAAGGGGGACGGATAGCGTCCGGCCGCATGTAAACCGCGGCTATAAAAGCAGGGACGCCAGGACTCTGCGGCCATATTTGGTTCCTGGAAGATACCGCTGCCAGTATGCACAGTCCGTCCAGTAACACCGCAGTCCCCGCGCCCGCGCCTGGTACCGCGGCGTGGATGGAGATCCGGACTGTTCAGCTGAGCAGCCGCCTGCAGGTCCGAATGCAGCTCCTCCTGGAGGAGTGGGAGGCCGTCCCGTGCAGGAGGAGGAGGCGGAGGTCAAGCGGGAAAGGACCCCTGTACCCATCCCCCACGCCTCAGCTGAGACTGCGCTGGGTCGTTGCTACAAGGCAGCGCCCCAGGCCATGTCACTGCGGGATCTTCCACCAAGGGTGACAGTAGTGGGCAGTGTAGTTGAAGTCCCGCGGGGCCCGACCTGCGCAAAGCGGCAAGCAGCTGCCCCTTATTGGGACAGGGAACCAACCCCGCTGGGCCGAGAGATTGCGGAGAGGGAGAAGTGTAAGGCTGAGCTGATCACCCGCACAATCCAAGAGAAGGAGAGCCTCCGCAGAGCCACCTTCCAGGTGCGGGGCAAGTGAGAAGATTTGACATCCGCCGGGGGTATGGATTTATTTTCGAGCCAGGCCTGGAGGTCGAGGTGTTTGTGGCCTGCTGGGACGTTAATGCCCATCTGCCAGAGGGCCACCCGAGCCGTAACTTGATCCCAGGCGACCTCGTAACGTACACGCGGCACTGTGGAGAGAGGGGCTGGTTGCCCTGAATGCCAAGTTGAGAGGAGGCCAGGAGGCCCAAGAACCGACCCAGCCCCCTCATCCGGCCTGCGTTGTGGATTTAAAGTAAGGCAGCGGTTCCTCCGTTGCACCGTTGTCCCCGTTGGGACCACCAGTACCGTTAACCTGTTAAATGGAAAGTAATCAACCGAACATGTTACCTGATTGTCAATTGTGATTGACCCGGCCGTTGCCGGCAAGTTGTCCCCATAGGGACCCTTTGTTACCGTGCATAAGAAACTGCTTATGGACATGCCTGAGAACTAGCAGGGGACCCACAAACTAGTGGAAATGTAAATATGTTGGCATGTGGGACCTGTCCATCCAGCCATTTGTTTTACCAGAGACTGTGCATCCATTTGTGGCTGAGTGAGTACTACCGTGCCGACTGGCACCGCGCTGCGCAGTCCAAGCGACCCTGCACCTTGCCAGCCCTGCTTCCCCGTCACCTCAACCGGGCCCCGGGACCACCAACCCCCCTACCCACGGAGGGGGAAAACATCTCAGCTGCTCCCTAACAACGCTCCCGGGATCCCCGTCACCAGCAGCGGTGGTGCCCACCTTCACCACAAACCGTGGGTGGCGTCACGGACCAAATCTCCAAACCAAACCACCCCCTTTCACTCACGGGCGAGGAGCGCCGCTCGAGTCCCCGGATCCGGCCCACCGCTCGAGCCACCGAGCAGCAGCAGCAGCAGCGCCGGACCCGAGCGCCAGCGAGAGCGCAGCAGCGACGGCTCCCTCCCCGCCCGCGACACTAACATTCTAAGTGAGCCCTTGTGATTAGTCCCTGTCCTCATTAGCATACAAGAAACGATCTTTAGAAATACTTTTTCCTAAAGATCTCTTTATCTATGCTAGTGTATACAGGGACTGTTAGACAGGGATTAGCAATATGCACCCAGAACTGCTCGTGGTTTTGGGTGCATATTGGACCTCACAGGTTCCTTTTAAATCTAGAAGGTCAAGGCAGTTATTTCAAGCAAAGTAAGGTCAGGAAGTCCAATGGACAGTACCGGGAGGGCATGAAGGTGATACACAGCAGAATAATTAAAAAACTTGTTATAAAATCAAAGATCAATCCAATATAAAGTGCACCATAGACATATATTTATTACATAATAATTGGAAGTAAAACATACACTGATGAAAATGTGAATAATGCTGCTAAATTTCACATTGCCCACCAAACCTGATTACTTATTGGTCTTCTATTTAGCCTAAGGGGTACTTTGCACGCTGCGACATCGCAGGCCGATGCTGCGATGCCGAGCGCGATAGTCCCCGCCCCCGTCGCAGCAGCGATATCCTTGTGATAGCTGCCGTAGCGAACATTATCGCTACGGCAGCTTCACATGGACTCACCTGTCCTGCGACCGTCACTCTGGCCGGCGACCCGCCTCCTTGCTAAGGGGGCGGGTCGTGCAGCGTCACTGCGACGTCACACAGCAGGCGGCCAATAGGAGCGGAGGGGCGGAGATGAGCAGGATGTAAACATCCCGCCCACCTCCTT
Organism: Anomaloglossus baeobatrachus; assembly: GCF_048569485.1. NCBI lineage: Eukaryota > Metazoa > Chordata > Amphibia > Anura > Aromobatidae > Anomaloglossus > Anomaloglossus baeobatrachus. Next base: position 137,746,117 of record NC_134353.1, on the reverse strand, counting down.
CCTTCCGCATATCCTACGGAAGCCGCAGTGACGCCGGTAGGAGATGTTCCTCGCTCCTGCGGCTTCACATACAGCGATGTGTGCTGCCACAGGAGCGAGGAACAACATCGGACTGTCGCGTCAGCGTAATTATGGATTACGCCGACGCTGCATCGATGATACGATTACGACGCTTTTGCGCTCGTTAATCGTATCATCGAGCCTTTACACACTACGATGTCGCATGCAATGCCGGAAGTGCGTCATTTTCAATTTGACCCCACCGACATCGTACCTGCGATGTCGTAGTGTGCAAAGCCCGCCTAAGAGACTGTCTGGCCAACAGATACATGGGACATATCCGTAAAGGTGTTGTCTCCTTTTAGAAATGTTTTTTTCCATAACCCCAATAGAAGTAAACAAACTGAGCTTTACCTACCCTGCCCAGGTCCAAGTCGGAGTCTCCTCTGCTACTCCGGTGTCTAGCTCACTAACGTCGACAACACTACAACCAATCAGTGAAATCCCCTGCTCTGAATAACACCTGCATCATCAGATTTGCTGGGCTCAGTTAATATGATGGCGGTGCCGCAGACAATAACACACTGGGATCAGTAGCGGAGGAGACTCAGCACTGGACCTGGGGAGGGTGAGCAAAGGCAGTTTGTTTTTCTATTACTAACTTAACATATAACTTTTATGAAAAGGGTCAAACCCTTTAATCATTTAAACACATTGGCATAGTGGTGGAAACACAACTTCCATTAGAAAGATAGTGCCCATTCCCTCGGGAGGAATTACCAATGATGTTAGCTGGTATGTGTGCATGACGTATAACACAAGCAAATCACAGTGAGTATATTGGACTTCAATACAAACATCAGAGCAAATATTACAAAAGTGAGTGGAATATAAACTAATCAACGGTGGAAAGGAACCTCCCTCTTAATCTTAAAATGGGTGTTCAGCTGAAGTATGTATTATGGGAAATATTGTGCCCTTTCTATTACCTGTGATCAGGGCCGTAACTACAACTGGGGCAGCCAAGTCACAGCCCCAGGGCCCCAACCACCCAAGGGGCCCCAAACTGATGGTAAAAAAATTGTATTTTAATACTTTAATTTCTCATAAAATACCCAGCTCCAATATTATTCGAGTTTAAAGTTAATAAAAATAACGAAAAGATCCATGAAAGTGCAAGCGTAAATGTGTTTTGTTCGTTTACTTTAAACGGGGAAACTCTATTTCGCTTAGTAATAGGAGCTCTATGGCAGACAGTAGACTGTTAGCTGATCGTGTCAGGCGATGCCAATAGTTCAGGCAGCGGCCGTGACGCAACGTGCACTGACACTGAGGTCTTGTTTTGAGAGGAGACAGACAGTCTCAGCAGACACAAATATCTCTGTGACAAACAGTGAAAAGACATGCCCCTCTCCAGTCTGCAGGTCTATACTGCTGCGGGGGGGAGGGACGGAGGAGGGGGAAGTCTCCATAATCACACATTCCTCCCGACTCCGGGTCATGCAGTATCTGTCTTCTCAGTCATCTGCCTCTTGTTTTCAATAATCAGTGTACAACCCCCACTCTCCTCACAACTGGGAGGGAGCAATAGTGGTACCTGTAGTCGGGGGTGGTATTTGATGTCTGGCACCTGCTGGGGGAGGCAGAAATGTCAGCTCCAGTCTCTCTCCTCCTGGAGAGAGCGGCTGGACACAGACCACATATCCTGGGCAGCCGCACTGTCTCTTTGCCAGTAGGTGGCATGTATGGTGTATGTTTAACACTAGAACTACTGGACTCGTGACACCTATATAGAAATACATGGTGCAAAGTAGTCAAAATGACTACCTCAGTAGTTCTAGTGTTAAGTAAAGTTATGTTTAATTGAACAAAGTTTAAATATATACTGTTTAAAAATACTTAATATTTAATAAACATATACAGTTATTTGAAAATTGTGCAATTTTTGGAATTAGGATCAGTGATGTGTGTGCGCAGTGACTGCGCCAGCGGGGTGGTGGGTGCAGCTCTGGAGTATAATACAAGATGTGGCTCAGGAACAGTACAGGATAAGTAAAACTACACATGGTGACTCCCTTGTGTGCACATATTCAATAGTTTTAAGCTTTTAAATGAGGTTTAACTTTATTTTTAAGGGTTATCACATTGCAGAAAATGGCTAGATTCTCTATAAGGAGTTTAGCCCAGGGAAAAAAACATGGCTGCTCTCTTCCAGGAATGGGTAACCTGTTCATAGACTGAGTTGTGTGCAGTATTACATCTTAAAGTGAGTGGCGAGTGTCTGCACAGAATGATCACGCAAAGTGCAGGCACTCGGTCTGAACAATCTGATAAATGTTGGTGCAATCTTTGCAGACCTTACCATCAATTCTATTCACTTAACCTTATTAATTTTCCAAACATATTCACTGAATATTTACTTTCTAAGGCTATGTGCCCACGCTGTGGATTTGCCGCGGATTTTGCCACGGATTTGCCACGGATTTACCGCGGATTTGCCGAAAATCTGCAGCAGCGGCACTTCCAAGCCATTTCAATGGCATTTTGGAAATGCTGTGTCCATGCTGCGGATTTTTCCGCTGCGGATTTGCCGCGGATTTTGATCCGGAAAAATCTGCAGCATGTCAATTGTTTGTTGCGGATTTTGGTGCGGATTTGGGTATAGAATGGGAAAAAAAAATCCGCATCAAAATCCGCGGTAAATCCGCGGCAAATCCGCGGCAAATCCGCGGGTGCGGATTTGCCGCGAAAGTCGCGAATTTTCAGGCAGAAAAGTCCGCAGGTACATTCTACTGTGGACACATAGCCTAAAACTTACATCATAAACAAAATCTATTAAAGGTCTTGCAGAACGTGGTGAAGCCTGTGTGTTGTATACAACAATGCGTAGCAGGCTTCACCACGTTCCGCACAACCTCTAGTAATTTAAATGTTGAGGGGCCCCACTGTGAAGTTTTGCTCCAGGGCCCCGAAGTTTATAGTTCTGTGATCCATATAAATGCACTAAGCCTGTAGTCTCGAGCATTTATTTAACTTCTTGCTTCTTGTTACTATTCTTTCAGTTTACAGTAGGGCTCGACAACAAAATGTAGCTGTATAATTAAAATGGCCATTGACTTGACATTTCTCTGTTAAAATGTTCACCTACACAATTTATTTTCTAACTACTAATTCACATGAATAAAAACCTGCAGTTTATAAATAACTCAACTATTAAGAAAATTAGACAAGGCTTACACGTACGTATTGAGCCGTACAATAGGCTGCACTTCGCGACACAGCACGGCCATAATGTGACTTTGTACTGAAGTTCTTTATAGTAGTCTGGATTTTTTGCAGTACCAGAAATAGCCATAGGATGGCTCAGGTTGTCTCAACATTTTTGAATAGGAAGACATTGATCTACTGTTTTATTTTACTGTGTACTATGTAAAGGAAAAGGTAAGGAGATACTAAAAAAATTATACAGGTCTTACTGTAACTTCAATAGTGACTTTCTATATCTAAATATTGTTGAATTTAGGACAAAGTAACTGCAAGTCAGGACACCCTTTAGGTATCATTATAGTGTCCTCCTTTATGGTAAGAGACAATCTTTCATTTCAGATGCTCAGGAAGCTGCTTAGAAGAGCCCATAGCTATTGCTTGTAGGAACATCGCCCTTAAAACGTAATCAAATCTACCTATATCTAAAATTGTCTATGCTTGCTAGTGTTAAAAGAACAATACTGAATGCAATGAGCAGATTGATCTGTGGGGAATCGAGTTTGCGGTTTCATGGATATTGAAATAAGTTGAGATTTGTTTTGCGGTCTCATACTGGTCACATTTCTCACACTGGTGAAGCATCAGAGACCGGGCTAACAACAGTTTTTTGCCGTGCAGGTTTCTCCATAATGCCCTTTAGCTATAACATGTTATAGATTATCATCATTTGTACAGTCAGTACCTGACCATTACAGATCACCAGTTCCCAGTGGAGCACAGTTTGTAAAGCAATGTCATTTTCCATCTCCAGAGTCACTAGATAATAGTGATGGGCAGGCTAGATCTTTTTGGTGATCTTGCTCACTGGATTGCACTCACCAGGAAGAGCCAGCAACTTTAGATCCTAAATAGATCACTATTAAATAGGTGCTTGCTCCAGATGAACACATATTTAAGATGAAGTTAACGCGGCCTGCTTACTTGCTAAATTCTTATGATCAGAGAGATAATCTATAATTCTCTCTCTCTTCTGTAGATTGTAATCTCTTATGGTCAACAGGGTTCTTTCTCTTTGTCTTTCTCTCTCTCTTGTAGAGTGTAAGTATTTATGGTCAACAGGTTCCTCTTTCTCTCTGTCTTTCCTGTAGAGTGTAAGCTCTTATGGCCAAGAGGGTCCTCTATCTCTGTTTCTCCTGTAGAGTGTAAGCTTTTATGGTCAATGGGGTCCTCTCTCTCTCTCTCTCTCTCTTTCTCTCTGCTGTAGAGTGTAAGCTATTATGGGGTTCTCGCTCTCTGTTTCTCCCGTAGATTGTAAGTGTTTCTCCTGTAGATTGTAAGCTTTTATAGTCAATGGGGGTCCTCTCTTTCTCTCTCATCCTCTCTCCTGTAGAGCGTAAGCTCTAAGGGTCAGCGGTGTCTTCTTTCTATCCTTTTCCAGTAAAGTGTAAGCTCTTATGGTCAAGAGGGTCCTCTCTCTTTTTCCTGTAGAGTGTAATCTTTTATGATCAACAGGTTCTCTCTCCCTGTCTCTCTCTCTGTCCTGTAGGGTGTAGGATCTTATGGCCAACAGTGTCCTCTCTCTTTTTCTCCTGTAGATTGTAATCTTTTATGGTCAGTGCTGTCCTCACTCTCTCTCTCTCTCTCTCCCTCTCTCTCTCTCGTTTGGAGTGTCAGCTCACAGGGTCAGTGGATCCTCTCTCTCTTTCTTAAAGAGTATAAGTCTTATGGTCACTGGGGTGCTCTCTAACTTACCCCTTATGAGTGTAAGCTTTTATCCCTCTGGCTTCTCTCTCTTTTTCGAGCAATTACAAGCTTTCCAGTATTGAGATTCGAGACTGCATATTCCATTGCAAAAGATCTGCTCACATCCACTACTGATTGAATTAGTAGGGTGCTAGAACTTTGCAAAATATAAACTTTATTCACTATGTTAGATTCAACAGGTAAACAGTACTGATACACTAAAATATGTTATATTTGCCTTTGTATCTTGAAGAGGTTTTGTTGAATTTCTTAAATTAGAAAATCAACGGAACCAGTATTTGGGAATAAAGATTTGTCACAAATGAAGAACCATTGCATTATTTCATGCATTGCAAACTATGTTGCTTACAATCTGTACAACTGGCGAAGCATTGTATTGTAAGACCTGTACTATGACCAAAAGAGAACTGAATAAGATATTGTCTTCTTTTAGGATATCAGTTACACTGTGCAGTGCTTCAGCTGATGTAATTGAACAGTAAATTGTGGGCTTTGTGACTACAAATAGATAGAAGGTTTTGGTGATCTTCCCTTCATGCCTTGCTTTAGGTATGTTACAGTAACCTAATAAGTCAGGCCTTGTGTATAAGTGCATTTAGATTATTACTTCCAAGATCTGGAAAAAATTCTTTCAATCTAGAAGTTGATTCACAGTAATTTAAAGCGGCTTACCTAAGAGATTGCATATTCTCGATGGCATTCCGCGGTTTGAAATATTACATCAAACCCCTTGCCTATATTTTATGTTGAAAATTAACTTATAAATACATTACCGCCAAAGAAGGATTTCTGAAATTAATAATTGTCAAAAATGTAAATTTTTCAATTGCAAATATGTCACAGAGCTGTATTCATAGGGTTTATAAACCGCAGTGAAATAATCCACATCTGTCTTCTCCGTCTTCCTATGGAATGTGTAATCAGGAATCTCATATGGTTTATGAGGCTAATAACGAGTGTAAAATATTTATGAAAAAATATGAAAAATGAAGATAGACTTATAATTAGTTTTTTTATGGCATTTATCTTTAGAATAGATAGCAAGGGCAGCATCTCTCAGAAGAAATTATATTAGACTTGCAAAAGGAAATCTAATGGATCTCCCGCAAATGTTTGCATAGGAAATGCTCGCTTTGAATAAAACAGATGACCTACCAAACTTAAGTGGAGCTATCCATTATTAGTAAGGCTGGTTTTATTGTTTCTTGGTACATTTTATACTTAGATACAGTGTCTGCCATATTTATACAGGCTTGGAGAGCTGCAGCCGAGCGTAACATGATTTATTGGAAATATGTTTCTTACATTACAGTTAAGCTACCGGTCTACCTGAATCCTAATTGTGTTATGATTCATATAGTAGCATGTCCTTTCTTTCATTGTTTTCATATGAAGCTCCCTAACTTCATTTCTATTGTTGAAAAAACTGACATGATGTTTACAGAGGATCAGCCGTGGCTTCACAGTCCTACAGTTCCTCCATTCTAGGCCACGATAAAAAACTTACAGCAACATAATATCATTTTAATAAACTGCATAGGGACAAAATAATTGGTAACATTAACATGCACCCTATTTATTACTCTTTTTGCTGCTGACAATTATGATTTTTGGGCCAGAGAAATGACCAATCGGCTGATTATCGACTGTTTTGGTTTTTCATTGGCTGTGGACAATATGCAGTAATGATCAGCAATGAGTGTTCATAGTTTGCTGATTACCGGTTCATGCTAAGAGTAGGGATGAGCAAACCCAAACTGTAAAGTGTCCATGCACGATCCCCAAACACGGACTTCTCAGAGAAGTGTGTTAATGTTCTGGTTCAGCCACCCAGATAATAATAGAAATTTTTTAAAAAAAGGAAAAAGAAAGTAAATAAGGAATAAAGCAGGACAATTATACTTACCGATCTTCCCCACGGCTATAACACTACTTCCATGTCCGATCATTAGCTCTCATGCATATTCACTCCTTCCCCTGCCCACCGTCAGTCCTGGCTTCTGTGATTCATTTCAGTCAGACCACGCCCCTAACCTCAGTAAGAACGTCTATGATTAGTTGGAATCACAGACGCTGTCTGCCTCCCTATAGTGGAGTAAAAATAAATACATTTAAAAAATGGAGTAGGGTCCCCCATATTGTGGTACCCTGTGCAGATAAAGCAGATGGCCACAGGCTGCAGACCATGTGGCTTTTTAAAAATTCTTTAAATCATTTAAAACCAACTACGTGTTTTCTCCCCAGAATTTTGATACGCAGCCAAGAAAAAGCTGACAGCTGAAAGTTGGTATTCTCAGACTGGGGAGGCCTATGGTTATTGGGGCCCCCAGCCTAAAAATAGCAGCCTACAGCCAGCCTGGAATTGTTGCATTGATTAAATGACAATTCTTTTGCTTTACCCAACTCATCCCAATTACCCTAGTGCAGTGGCGATTGGGATAATATAAAGGGTTAATGACAACTGTAATTAAATAAAATTACTCTCTTTTGGAGCAGTTTTCAGGCAGGAGTTGCAAATTTGATGCAGAAATTTGGTGCAGACATTTCAGCACCAAATTTGCATCTTCTGGCAGAAAACTGCATTTAAACTGCATTTTTTGCCAGGAGATACAGTATTTTTGCAGGAATTTGGTATATAAATAAAAGCCCCAAATCTGCATTTCTTGGTAAAAAAAATGTCTTTTTTGCCAGGAGATGCAGGTCTCATTGAACCTATGAGTTCACCTGAGGTTAATGAGTTCAATGAGTTCACCTGAGGTGAGTTTACCTGTGGTCACAGGTGGGGTACTTTGGGAACCTCCAGCTGTGACATCAGGTAAACTCAGTGACATCACCGCTCAAAGCTGCAGCTCTATCAGTGTGTCACTGATGCCGCAGTGAGTGGTCAAGTTTTCTAATGTTAGCATGTACTGCCACCTCAGTATGTAGAAGAGCCAAGATCATTATGGGATGTCATGGTGTGGATTATTTAGGACCTCGATGTTTTGGAGGTTTATAATTTGTAGAAAGAGGTTTTGGTTTTGTGTTTATTTCTTTGACTTACAGGGTTAGTAATGGGGAGTCTCATATATCTCTCCCCATTATTAATCCAGGGTTTACTGACAGCTGTGATTTTTGTCAAATCACAGCTGTCATATACCCTTTATATTACCCCAATTGCCACCACAACAGGGCAATCGGGATGAGCCAGGAAAAGCGCTGGAATTGATGGCTGTGACAATTCTGGGAAAGCTGTGGGCTACTATTTTTAGGCTGGGGGGCACTATAAACATATGCCTCCCTAGGCTGAAAATACCAGATCCCAGCTATTGGCTTTACCTTGGCTGGGTATCAAAATTGTGTGGGGGAGGGGGGGAAATTACACATAGTTTTTTTTAAAATTATTTAAATCATTTAAAAAAAAAAACAACGCATGAGGTCACGCATATTTTGATACACTGCCAAGATAAATCACACAACTGGGGGCTGCAACCTGTAGCCATCTGCTTTATCTTCACTGGATATCAATATATGTAGGACCCTGCATCATTTTTTGTATTTATTTTTACACCACTATAGGGACGCAGACAGTGTGTATTTTCATCCAATCATAGTTGCTGTCACAGAGGGTGGGAGAGCAGTCTCACTGCAACTAATCACAGACGCTGGGACTGACTGTGGATAGGGGAAGCAGTGAATATGCATGAGATCTAATGATCGGACCCGGAAGCAGTGTGACAGCCGCAGGGAAGGTCGGTAAATACAGTAGAACCGTCCTGCTTTATTCTTTATTTTCTTTTTTTTGCACCCTAGTAATTACTAACTCCATTTTATAGCACATAAGTTTGGGTCCCTCAGCCCTATATGGGGTTTGGCGTCATGGTCAAGCTGGGGGTTAAGGTTAGCTGCCGAATCTGAATTTTTTTAGTTCGTGCTGATTCAGCGAATGCGAATATCCATGGGTTCACTCTTCACTAGTTAACAGACCTTAAGGAGAACCTGTCATTAGGGTGATGCATAGTAAACTGAAGATGTTCCCATAATGGCGCTGTTATACTAATTAAATACTTTCATTCATTGAAGAAATGTGTGGAGCCCTTCAGGTGCGGTGCAGCAGGGTACTACCCTTAGGGACTCCACGGGATGGAACGGTCGGGTCACAGGTAGGGAACCTTCGTTTTGGGATTTGCCGTGACGCCACTCTCAGAATTGCGGTCAGTGAGGACCACCACTGCAGGTTAAGGGATGCCTGGGGCTGATGGTGGGTGCAGTCAGTATAATAGCCTCCTGAGAGTGAGGCAAGCCCCAGGCCCCTGTGTATGTGTGTGGGACCACAGGTCGCAGAATGACTCAAACACAGTCCAAGTAGTCTTTTAACGTGTTTACTCACTGTTTAGAGGTCACGGTGAGATGCCCGGGCGACACTGTGATAACCAGGTGGAACCAGGAATTCCAGGAGGCCGTTCTGAGGGTAGCTGTCCACTCGCCCTCCTTGCACTCTTTCTGTTTGGGAGGATCCCTTGCCTGAAGCGTGGTAGGACTCCTCCAGGGAAGCTGTTACTACCCTGCTCCCCTTGCTCTGGCCCGTCTGCCGGCAGCGTGGCCTTGGTGGGATGGCTTCTGGCCCTGTCCCCTTATGGGCCTGGTGGTTGCTGCTTGGCTCGAGCTCTGTGTAGTCGTGGTGAGGGCATGAAGTACCCCCCCCCCACCTGTAGGTTAAGCAGCTCTGGATGATTTGCTGCCCGTACTGGGGATCTGTTTCCCCTTGCGTGCTCGGATACCAGGATCTCCGTCCTCAGCCACCCCTCTCTCTGGATGTCTTTCAGGCCGACCCACGGTGCCCTTTCTCCCCCGCTTTCAGCTACTGCACTCCTCAGGACCTGTCTTACACGAGAGCCCCTCTGCTCCCTTCCACACACCTCAACCTCCAGCTCCCGACTCCCCTCACTTCCTCTCTGCCCTGCTTCCTAGCAACCAGCCTCGGAGCACACCCCTTGCTGGGAATTGAAAGTTAACCCCTACTGGCTACCCAAGGGTCCCCTCTAGTGATGTGGGAGACCTGGTCACTATGTGTTTGTGTGTGCACCTCATCCTGGCCTTTGGAGATTACCTGGAGGCATTGTCCCCGCATGGGTGCAATACTCTGTGGTGCCTGACCAGGTCAGGGGCGCCACATTCCCCCTTAGTTATCATCAGCACGTCCTCGGGCTGCAAAGACAAGAGAAAAGAAAAAAAAGGTAAATACAAACTTTTCCCACACAGAGGCAATTATTTACATTTAAACATACCAGGTACCATTCCACCACCAACCACCCACATGTCCGAACCCCACCCAAAAACCTCCAGGAGGTAGGTCGCCGGTCCTTTTGGTGACCAGGGCTGGGCCATCACATTCCCCAGACCTTTCCTCCAATCTTCCTCTCCTGAGGAGAGTGGTGTAAGGTAGGCCCCATAAACAGGCGTACCCGCTTCCGAGTGTTGGAGGGCAGGCCCCATAAACAGGCGTGCCCCCTTGTTGGTGCAGAGCCATGCCCCCTAACAGGCAGACTCTGTGGTTGATACCAAGGAGGCAACTTTTTACAATGCAAAAGTTTGTGGTTAAAGCCAGTTCATAACCGGTGGTCCATTTTTTTTTTTAAAGTGCACGTGAACTAGTGCAAAGAAAACATTTTAAAGAGGTCTCACAATAGTCCTTGTGGGCACATTTCACTTAAACATTACTTAACTGTAAACAGGTTAAACATTACATTTCATACCGTCACTTTGAACTAAACTGTACTTTCTCTATAGCGTAATGGGAGCTGACCAAAGTTGCTGCGGGTTGACCTACGCAGTACTATACTGTCACCTGTCTGAGGTTGTATCCTCCCACCCGATGTATGTGTCTCAATGTGAATAATAGGTGTACTAGGTATTGATACCAGTGCATGGTCTTCTGCTTCAGCTACATTTGGCTCTTCCAGGTTCTGAACAGGTTCTTCTGGGTCTCTTACTTCTCCAGATTGAGGGAATGTAATAACCGGAATAACTACTGCTCCATTGTATTGAGGCCAACTTGCTGGAAAATCTCCAAGTACAGTATGGATCATCTTTTCTTTTGGTTCTTGAACTGGCAAAGGGTTGGGACTTTCTTCAGGGGTTCTTAGTTGTTCAGGACATTTCTTTAAGCGATCTCTAGAAACGACAGCTGTTGTTTTTCCTCCATCCTTGCTGATACGGCATGTCTTTTCATTGCTAAGCGTCGATGGTAACACAGTATAGGGTTCTTCTTCCCAGTGATTGTCAAGTTTATGATGTCTTCTCTTTCTCTTGAGAACTATATCTCCTGGCATCAAAGGAACAGCAGATGCTTTTCGATTGTAGGCCTTTTCTTGTTTCTCACATTGCTGAGTCAGGCTTCGCTCCACACACTCTTGTACTTTCTTGTATTGGGCTTGGTGGTTGGAATCCCAATCAGCACCTTGTAGATGGTCTTCAGGGGTCTCAACTCCCATTTCCAGATCTACTGGCAATCTCCCTGGTCTGGCCCTCATCAGGTATGCCGGTGTGCAGTTCGTGGAACTCACAGGGATGTTGTTATACATGTCCACTAGATCGGGCAGTTTTTCCGGCCACCGACTTCGTTCTTCTAATGGGAGAGTCTTCAGAAGGTCGAGAATGATGTGGTTCATTTTCTCACACATGCCATTGGTCTGAGGATGGTAAGGCGTGGTACGGATCTTCTTGCAGCCGTAAAGGTTACAAAACTCCTTAAACACTTCAGCTTCAAAGGCTGGTCCTTGGTCAGTGAGCACTTGGTCTGGATAGCCATGTGGTCGACAGAAATGTGTCTGGAACGCTTTGGCTGCAGTCTGACCGGTCAAGTCCTTGACTGGTACTACCACCAGGAATCTGGAGTAGTGGTCAACCATAGTGAGAGCGTAGTTGTAGCCTTGTCTGCTGGGTGCCAACTTTACATGGTCCAGGGCCACGATCTCCAGGGGCCGTTTAGTTTGGGTTGGCTGGAGTGGTGCTCTCTGGCTGGGCTGGTCTTTTCTTCTAAGATTGCAGGGCCCGCAGTTTCGACACCACTTCTCTAGGGCAGATCTCATGCCCACCCAGTAGAATCTTACTTTAAGTAGGGCCTCCAGTTTCTTCCAACCAAAGTGGCCTGCACCATTGTGATAGGCTTCTAGCACCATCCTCGTATCCTTCTGTGGTACAATCACTTGCCACACCTTCTCATGCGTCCTCGGGTCAATGATGCTCCTGTAAAGTTTGTCTTGATAGATGAATAATCGACCCCTCTCCTTCCATAGGTACTGTGCCTCAGGTGGGGCTCCTTTGTCAAGGCTGGCGCCAGGCTGGTTGATCAGTTTCTTTACCAAGCCTACCGCTGGATCATTTTCCTGGGTCTCCTTCCAGTTGTAGTGAGGTAGTGGGTTCAGGGTCACCTCTTGGCGGTTGGCACGCAACTGCCGACACTGTTTTGCTCCATGGCGATGGAACGCTGGCAGCTCAATCTCTTCAAGATCATCTACATCTTCACCCTCGTCTGCTAGGTGAGGCATCCTGGACAGAGCATCTGCGTTGCCGTTCTTGCGGCCAGCTCGATACTTGACAGTAAAGTCATAATTCGCCAGTCGGGCTACCCAACGCTGCTCCATGGCACCCAATTTAGCAGTATCCAAGTGGGTCAGGGGGTTGTTGTCCGTGAAGACAGTGAATTTGGTGGCTGCCAGGTAGTGTTTGAACCGCTCTGTGATAGCCCATACCATGGCCAGGAACTCTAGCTTAAATGAGCTATAATTTTCTGGGTTTCTTTCAGTAGGCCTGAGCTTCCTGCTGGCATAAGCAATCACACGCTCTTTGCCTCCCTGCACCTGTGAAAGCACTGCTCCAAGTCCCACATTACTGGCATCTGTGTACAGTACGAATGGCAGACCGTAGTCAGGGTAGGCTAGGATCTCTTCACCCGTCAAGGCCCCTTTCATTTGTCTGAAGGAGTGTTCTTCTGCTTCTCCCCAGTGAAATGGCGGGCCGGAGATCTTTCCTTTCTTCTTTGGGTGGCCTACCAGGAGCTCTTGCAAAGGCGCTGCCATTTTCGTGTAGCCCTTGATGAACCTTCTGTAGTAGCCTACCAAGCCAAGGAACTGACGTACCTCCCGAACGGTAGTAGGTGTGGGCCATTCCTGGATGACTGTGACCTTCTCTGGGTCCGGTGCTACTCCTTCTGCACTGACCACGTGACCTAGGTACTGGACCTTTGGCTTCAGTAGATGGCACTTGGATGGTTTCAGCTTCCTTCCATATCGGGATAGCGCTTCAAAGACTTCAGCCAGGTGTTTCAGGTGGTCCTCGTAGGTCTTGGAGTACACGATGACATCATCTAGGTAGAGCAGGACGGTCTCAAAGTTGAGGTGCCCTAGGCAGCATTCCATAAGCCTCTGGAAGGTCCCGGGGGCATTGCAGAGTCCAAATGGCATGCTGTTGAACTCACAGAGGCCCATTGGGGTGGTGAAGGCCGTCTTCTCCCGATCTTCCTCTGCTACAGATACTTGCCAGTAGCCACTAGTAAGATCTAGGGTAGAAAAGTAGTTGGAGGTTTTTAAGGCAGCGAGGGATTCCTCTATCCTTGGCAAAGGGTAGGCATCCTTGTGTGTTATCTGATTTATCCGTCTGTAATCCACACACATCCTCATCGTGCCATCCTTCTTTCTCACCAGGACCAGGGGAGCCGCCCAGGGGCTGCAACTGTCCCTTATGACTCATGCCTCCTTCATGTCCTTCAGCATGTCCTTTGTGCGCTGGTAATGGGCTGGTGGAATAGGCCTATGTCTTTCCTTAATGGGAGGATGACTGCCTGTGGGTATGTGATGTTGCACCCCTTTGATCCTACCAAAGTCTAGTGGGTTCTTACTAAAGACCTGCTCGTATTCCTGCACGACCCTGTAAACCCCATGTTTCTGGTAGACGGGTGTAGAGTCAGTCCCCACGTGTAGTTTCTGGCACCAGTCCTCTAACTGCTTTTGGGAGGTCTCGTCCTCTGTTGAGTCAGCTTGTGTCAGGGGACCTACAGGTGTTATGGCGTCATCTGAGCATGTAAACAGTTTGGTAGCGTACCTTGGTAGTCTGGCTTCCTCCTCCCCACAGTTCAACACTCGTACAGGCACTCGTCCCTTGTGTACATCAACTACCCCCCTGGCTGTCAGAATCGTGGGCCAGTGGTCTGAATGAGTGGGCTCTAGTACAGCCTGGTAATCTTGTCCTCTGAGACCTACCGCTGCTCTACACCACATCATCATTTCACTCCGTGGGGGTATCACAATGGGGTTAGCATCCATCACCCGTACACTACCAATCTCACCGCCAGTCTGTTTTACCTGTTGCTTCCTCAGAATGATTCGGATCTCCTTTTGCAAGGCTCTTTGCGACCCGCCCTCAGCACCTTCAACAATCTGGTGAAGCAACAACAACACTTCCCCTAGGCAATTTTCTATGATATTAGTGCCTAAAATCATTTGCGGGTTCCTTTCTCTAATATCAGTGTCCACAACAATCAGTCCTTGTCCCTTCATTTCCTGCCTTCCCACCTTTATGGTTACCTCTTTGACTCCAATCTGGCCTATAGGTTGTCCGTTGGCAGCATAGATGGTGAGGGAGGGGTCCGGGGGTCGGAGTTCGTCGTCCGACCAAAACCTACGATAAAGGACGTACGGGATCGTGGTTACCTGAGAGCCGGTGTCCAATAATGCCGGGGTAGGGATCCCATCCAGGACGATGGACAGGACAGGACGTCCACCCACGTACTGATCACGGCAGCGACCTGGGCCTGATCTTCTTAATCCTGAGGACTGGCCCTCGGCCCCAGGTTTGGCTCGTTTAAAGGGCAAGCCCTTGCATAGTGACCTGCCTCCTGGCAACGACGACAGATGGGTTGTCCAGATGAGTCATAGCGATCACTGCTCCTGCCTCGGGTTGTAGGACCTCTTCTCCTCCGCATCCACGGGACGTCCTCTGGGCTGTCAGCTAGCAGGATCCGATGAGGGACTTTGGTGTCTGAGGGCAACTGCATTGCTTTCAGGATTTGTGCGACGTCCTTAGTGAGCTGTTGCACCTGGGAGGATAGTGTATTTATGGTCTCTGCTGGCGTGTTGAGTCCTTTTGCAGTTATCAGGGCCTGCGAGGAGGATTCCGCTCCTGCAGCCGTGGAACTGGCAGGCCACGCTGGTGCGACGGGGTCTGTGTCCACAGGAGGTTGGAGTGCTTTCACTGCCCTGTCTTTCAGAATGGCAAAGTCCACGTCAGGGTGTTCCAGGGACCACAGCTTCATCTGCTTCCCATCCTCAGGAGAGCGCAGGCCCCGCAAGAATTGTTCCTTCATCATCCGATTTCCTTCCTGATCACTGACAGGGTCCACCAGCTTGAGAGCCCGTAGTGCAGCCTGCAGCCTGAGGGCATAGTCTCTTATACTATCTTGGGGCTTCTGACGGCAGTTATAGAAGTCCGTCCTCAGCTCTCCCTCTGTGCGGTGTTCAAAAGCAGCTGCTAGTTTGGCAAAGATGGTCTCAACAGAGCCCCGATCATCATTGGTCCAGGACTCAGCTTCCAATTCTGCTGCTCCAGTCAATTGTCCCAGCACCACAGCGGCCCTCTGCTTACCAGTCATCGCGTGCATGTCTAGCAGGGTGTTGATCTTCTTCTTAAACCCGGTCAGCGTGTCTATTTTACCGGCGTATTGGGGCAGCCATTGCGCTCCTGGGACATACAGTAAGGAAACTGGCATTATGGGGGAGATTTCGGCCGGCGCAGCTGCGACCGCGGCACCGGCACCAGGCGCTGCTGCGTCCAGCGCGACGGGGGCTGGCATCGCTTGGGCTGCGTCGCCCTGACCAGGGGCATTACCTCCTGCAGCATCCATTTTTCTTCAAAAAAATCTGCACGCTCCCTTTCCACTTCCTGGGTCAGTACGCTCTCTGAATTGTGGGGATTCTGGGGCGGCCACACCTCTTCGTGGGCGGTGCTCTTCTCCCTCGCGCGGGCTGCAGCGCGCACTTTTGAAGATGGCAATATGGCGGC
Organism: Anomaloglossus baeobatrachus; assembly: GCF_048569485.1. NCBI lineage: Eukaryota > Metazoa > Chordata > Amphibia > Anura > Aromobatidae > Anomaloglossus > Anomaloglossus baeobatrachus. The sequence goes on along the minus strand of NC_134353.1, from coordinate 137,730,109 downwards.
GGTTCAATTTTTGCGGTCGGACCTCTGAGGCACACGGTCACCTGTCTGAACAGGTCTAGTCCAAATCCTGTTCGTGACGCCAGATCTGTGGAGCCCTTCAGGTGCGGTGCAGCAGGGTACTACCCTTAGGGACTCCACGGGATGGAACGGTCGGGTCACAGGTAGGGAACCTTCGTTTTGGGATTTGCCGTGACGCCACTCTCAGAATTGCGGTCAGTGAGGACCACCACTGCAGGTTAAGGGATGCCTGGGGCTGATGGTGGGTGCAGTCAGTATAATAGCCTCCTGAGAGTGAGGCAAGCCCCAGGCCCCTGTGTATGTGTGTGGGACCACAGGTCGCAGAATGACTCAAACACAGTCCAAGTAGTCTTTTAACGTGTTTACTCACTGTTTAGAGGTCACGGTGAGATGCCCGGGCGACACTGTGATAACCAGGTGGAACCAGGAATTCCAGGAGGCCGTTCTGAGGGTAGCTGTCCACTCGCCCTCCTTGCACTCTTTCTGTTTGGGAGGATCCCTTGCCTGAAGCGTGGTAGGACTCCTCCAGGGAAGCTGTTACTACCCTGCTCCCCTTGCTCTGGCCCGTCTGCCGGCAGCGTGGCCTTGGTGGGATGGCTTCTGGCCCTGTCCCCTTATGGGCCTGGTGGTTGCTGCTTAGCTCGAGCTCTGTGTAGTCGTGGTGAGGGCATGAAGTACCCCCCCCCCCACCTGTAGGTTAAGCAGCTCTGGATGATTTGCTGCCCGTACTGGGGATCTGTTTCCCCTTGCGTGCTCGGATACCAGGATCTCCGTACTCAGCCACCCCTCTCTCTGGATGTCTTTCAGGCCGACCCACGGTGCCCTTTCTCCCCCGCTTTCAGCTACTGCACTCCTCAGGACCTGTCTTACACGAGAGCCCCTCTGCTCCCTTCCACACACCTCAACCTCCAGCTCCCGACTCCCCTCACTTCCTCTCTGCCCTGCTTCCTAGCAACCAGCCTCGGAGCACACCCCTTGCTGGGAATTGAAAGTTAACCCCTACTGGCTACCCAAGGGTCCCCTCTAGTGATGTGGGAGACCTGGTCACTATGTGTTTGTGTGTGCACCTCATCCTGGCCTTTGGAGATTACCTGGAGGCATTGTCCCCGCATGGGTGCAATACTCTGTGGTGCCTGACCAGGTCAGGGGCGCCACAAATGCACAGCCTGTTGTTTTTTTTCAAATCATCTTTAGAAGATTTGGTCTCTGTGCATCATGGTTGGACTATAGGGCGAGACTGTGGGTAGGGTGTCCGGTCTGCCACTGCCCCTCCACTGTCTCAGGTTTGTGGTGTTTGGTGGGCGACTGTTGTGCATATTGATCTCCCGGCAGTTTTCAGTAAAATAGTGCTGGAGGCAGCGCATGCGCAGATTGAGATCTTAGCTTGTCATTGAGTCAAAATGTAAATCTACGCATGAGCAGGCACCGGTGCCATTTTTCTCAAGTCCCCCAGGGAGGTCAATCTGCACAAGTGCTGCCCACGGCTAGTTTGATTCCAGCACATAATTTAAATATGAGAGAGGATAAAGACACCAGAGACCACAGAGGACCCATGGCAGAGCCAAGGAACCTACTCATAGTCTAGTCCTATAGTCCCGTCTCGATGCACAGAGACCCAATTTCTAAAGATGATTAAAAAAATAAAAAATGGCTGCAGATTTTTTTCAATTAATGTATTTGATCAGTATAACAGCTCTATTACGGCACACCTTTAATTTACTGTACATAACCCTGGTGACAGGTTCACCTTAAGGCTTATAGGTACCCAAAGGTTTGGCCCAATATTATTCGTACAGGATGTATTGGAAATACAAGGTCATAAGGTTTAAATCAAGGGAAAATATTATTTACGGTCAGTATTAATAAAAACAACTATTTTCTGGAAACAACACAATATATGGAAATACAACTGTTTGTGGATGCTGGTATAAGTTCCTGTTATGCACAGAATAAAAACTGTTATATGTTGTGAGGAGAATGTTACCATGACATGTTGCTGACAGAGTCAATAGTGACAAAGTGAGAATTCATTTAGCTTCTGATATTTACAGATGTCTATCCTGAACTTTCCTTTTGTTCTGACATTTTCTGAGATGTTTAAAGTTAAGTTACCCTCTTTTAAAAATTCACAATTTCACACTAGTCTGCCGGAAGACAGCTTGTATATATGCTCTGTGTGTGTATATGTGTGATCTCCCAGTGGTTACATTTTTTAGAGCTTTATAGGAGCCAATGGAATCCTCATCCTCTCCTCCATGATGACATCATGAACCTGTTGAATGTTACAGATCTTGCGCTCCTCCACCTTCTGTTTTAGGATACCCCATAGATGCTCAATAGGGATTAGGTCTGGAAACATGCTTGGCCAGTCCAGCATTTTAACTCTCAGTTTCTTTAACAAGGTAGTGGTCGTTTTGGAAATGTGTTTGGAGTCATTTTTATGTTGCAATACAAAGGGAGTGATCATGCTCTGCTTGAGTATGTCAAAGTACATGTTGATATTAAAAGTTCCCTCAAAGAATTGTAGCTCCCCACAGCCGGCAATACTCACACAGCCCCAAACTATGACACTCCCACCACCATGTTTGACTGTAGGCAAGAAACACTTGTCCTTGTATGCCTCACCTGGTTGCTGCCACAATTGATACATACCAAATAACCAAACCAAATAAGACCAAATAAGTTTATCTTGGTCTCATCATCCCACTGGAGATGGTTCCAGTAATCCATATCCTTTCTCTGCTGGTCTTCAGCAAACTGTTTGTGGGCTTTCTTGTGTATTATCTTTACAAGAGGCTTCTTTCTGGGATGATATCCATGCAATCCAATTTGATGCAGTGTGCGGCGTATGGTCTGAGCACTGATAGGCTGTCCCCCCACTCCTTTAACCTATGTGGCGAGGCTTGTTCTGAGTGGAACCAGTCTTGTTAAACCGCTGTATGGTTTTGGCCACTGTGCTCCAGCATAGGTTCAGGGTGTTGACAATCTTCGTATAGCTTAGACCATCTTTATGTAGAGCAATAATTCATTTTTTCAGATCCTCATAGAATTCCTTGGCATGTGGTACCATGTTGAACTTCCAGTGACCTGTATGAGAGTGTGAGTGATAACACCAAGGAAAAAACACCTGCTCCCCATTCACACCTGAGACTTGTAACGCTAATGAGTCACATGACACCAGGGAGGGAAAATGGCTAATTGAGCATATGTTGGCCATTTTCCCCTAGGGTGTATTCACTTTTGTTGCAAGTGATTTAGACATTAATGGCTGTGTATTGAGTTATTTAGAGGGTATCGAATTTACACTGTTAGGCTATGTGCGCACGTTGCGTAAATACATGCAGTTACGCTGCGCTTTGTAGCGCAGCGTAACTGCATGCGTCCTGCGTCCCCTGCACAGTCTATGGAGATTGTGCAGGGGCCGTGCGCACGTGGCGTTTAAGAGTGCAGCACTTCGGCTACTATCTTTAGTGTTACATAGTTGCAAAGGTTGATAAAAGACCTAGATCCATCTAGTTCAACCTTTCTCCACCAAGTGTACTTTTCGTCACTAAATCATTGATAACCGACAATGTTGTGAGTACTGAGGAAATCATCCAGCCCTTTTTTAAAAGTTGTTATAGTATCTGCCATTACTACCTCTTGTGGTCGGCATTCTACAGTCTGACTGCTGTAACTGTAATGAACACTTTCCTATTTAGCTACCAGAATCACCTTTCTGCCACACGCAGTGAGTGCCCCCTGGTCCTTAGTATTGTGGTCCCATAAAAAGATATACTAAAATATATACAGTGTGTTCACTTTTGTTATGTACTTTATATAATGACGAATTAAGGAAAAAGAAAGTGGTGTGACATCTCCTTTATTTTTTTTTATGCTAAAGCCCTGAAAAATATCAAAACATGATTCCAGCATTTAAGAAAATAAAGTTATCCACAGAAAATGAGGGTTTTTTGTAATTTTTGCAATATTGTTTTTCAACTAACACAATCTTTATTAAAATAAAAAATAAAAAACCTTACAGATTTCAAAGAAGCTACTGGGGTTCTTTTAGACTATTACTTTGTGTTTTTTTCAGAAAATCCATATGTCAACATGTACATTATCTACAATGAGCAGACTCTGACCCTATCATTGGTATTGGCAGATTGGATAATCGCGAGAAAAGTTTATTGTGACGGGAGGAGGCAGGGTTAACTGGGCCCGCCTATAGAAAATGATGGATCATGTGTTATCAGTGGTCCATAGCGATGTTACCTGTAATTGTAATATTCCTGGTGTAAACATTCTGTCATTTCCCTCTAAGGACATGGTGTATAATTCACCATTCAATCTGCTCATGTACATGAATTCAAGTTGAAAGAGAAATAACCAATAAGTATTAAGGAATATATACTGGCACATTTTTTAGATTTTCACAAAACAATTGTTTTCTGACTCAATGTTTGTAGACATGTTTTAGATTTTGTCTTCAGGCTATTATCAGTATATGATAGCCTTCAAAATGGTGTGTGTATCCTACAGGCTCTGTAGAGTTACTCAAACTTCAAGAACCAATTCTTCTAACTCTGAGATGTGCATTTTTTTGAGGTTCCTCTTGGACTTGATAACTGTGGGCTATTATTCCTTTAGATACAAGGGCAAGTTCCTTCCTAGTCATATTGTATGGATACACTCTAATGACATAGAAATATTCATACATGTCCAGAAGGAGAGCGGCACCAAAGGCTGCAGAATGTTTTTTTTTTAATGAGGGTCTACAAGTGTGTACTAAAATGGCTGACAAATCCTTCATAATTCTCTATATTGGATCCTCTCACTGACTTGTGTCATATTAGTTTATTACAAGAAAGAATTTCTCTCCTTCTGTACAATCTTATAAAATAAAATGATTTGTGATAGCAGAATATCAATGGATAAATTTGCCGTGCTTACAAATCTCTTACAGTTCTTTTAAATAGATCCCTGCAGGTTAGACTATGTATTTTACTACCTATGAAGAAGGCTTAATAGATCTGCTTTGAAATGCTTTGTGTAAACGCAAGAAAAGCAATGCTAGGTTGGGTTTCTTTAATATTGTCCAATTTGCTTTCTTCCTTATGCAATTATTTTAGCACACATGAGAAATATATTTCTAATGTAAGTTTACTATAAAGCTAAACACATACAAAAGTGACTTCAAAAATTGATGTTCACAACCAAATTAGTAGAAGAAATAATGGACTCTGGGTTGTAGAAGCTGACCTTCTATTTGGCCAGACCCTAGTTTTACTCTCACCTTACTAGCGCACCTCTACTTCTTTTTTAACTTTATTCACAAGAATAATGTCAGGCTATCACTAGATGGTGCTGGGACTCAGGTATGCAACTACTCCTGAGTGCAATGATTCAGAAGCCAAGTAGAGATCGCAAACACAGCGTAGGGATAGTCAAACTGAAAGGGTCAATGCCCGGATGTCATGAATGTACCAGGGAGGAAATAAGCCGAAGTCAAGAAAAAAAGCCAATGTCAGATGCCAGGAGAACAAGTGAACACAGGGGAGTGAGTTGAGGACACAGAGCAGGACCGGAATCTGGAGGACACAAAAGTACTGAGGGAAGGTCAAGCAAGACAGACGGAGGGCAAAAAAGGCAGGAAGGGCAGAGGTTAGACAGGAAAAGAGGGAAGGAGTTCAGGCAGGGCAGGAGAGACGAAGGTCAGGTCGGGTTAAAGGGTCAGAGGTCAGGACGAACGGTACCAGGTAGCAGGACATGTAGAAGAGCACATAGTGCTCAGAAAAAGAGTACATAGCCAAGCCGGAAATATCACTGGCTGCAACCCGGAGGCAGCAGCACCAAGATATGGCAGTGTGACCCCCGTAACGAGGCCAGAGCAAACAGGCCCCTCCTGGAGGCAGGACACAAGCACCGGCTCAGGAACGATAGAGCCGTGCATGAATCATGACAACACAAATAAAATGCTCAAAAAACACCTTTTGGATTAAATTCACCACAGTAGACATTTTATTAAAACAAACAAGTACAATGAAGTTTACAATTACACTATAGAGCAGGTCCTAGGAACTACAAACACCTATTGAATCATCAATCTAAAGTTTAATTGGTTACCCCCAGCCACAACCATCTTTTCAGTGGTACCCAAGCTACCCATCTGATTATCTTCCACCAACTCCTAGGGACACCAACCCAAAAGAGTCATATACTTCACTATACAGCTTTCATTGTATATAGCATGCCATGTCTATAGGCCCCTTTACACACTGCAACATCGCTAGCGATATCGCTGTAACATCACCGGTTTTGTGACATAATAGCGACCTCCCCAGCGACATTGCAGTGTGTGAAACGCATCAGCGACCTGGCCCCCGCTGTGAGTTTGCTGATCGCTGCAAATCTTTTAGGACCATTTTTTGGTTCATTGTTTCCCGCTGAGCAGCAAACATCATTGTGTTTGACACCGTTACAACGACTTCGTTAGCAACTTCCCTTTCAAATAGCTGCTTTAACACGTCCCCACCGACCAGCTAGGTCATTCTGCAGGTCCGTATCACTGCTGCGTCGTTGGTCAGGTCTGCCTGTTTGACAGCTCACCAGGGACTTTCCAGCGATCCCGGCCAGGTCGGGATCGCTGGTGGGATCGCTAGAAAGTCTTTAGTGCCCTTATCTTTATCTGACCTCCAAATGTCTAATGATACCTGTGAAATGTCTTTTATCTTCCTTTTGGGAACACAGCATGTGACTTCCAACTCTGATAACTCACACACCATATTCAGAGTGTAATCTAGTGGAAGCAAACGGTTGGTGTCCCAAATGAACAACATCCTGAATATCCTGTGACTGTAACATCTTTCAGGCAAGATTCATTTCATATCTATATGATATACAATAGTTGAAGGGGATAGTATTTATTTTTATTTTACTCACTTATATAGAGCTATTAATTCCTCTGCGCTTTACAGACGTGATCATCCCTGTCCCTATTGGTGCTCACAATCTAAATTCTATATCATTATGTCTTTGGAGTGCGGGAGAAAACCGGAGAGCCAGGAGAACATACAAACTCATTCCAATAGGTGATTTACATGTGCAATGAAGAACTCTCTCAATCGATGGACCCAGGAGAAGGAGAAGTGTTGGACAACCAGGCTCAATGCTGGACTGTATATAATGAATAGATTTTTTGCCTTATTTTGACACAAGTTGGGGACCCAAACCACTTAGACTTGTTCACCCTTGGCAATAAGCAGAAGAACGAAAAGAATATTGAGCTCACCACAATGTCCATTTCCCCTTTGTTATGGAGTCCAGGATCCAGCCGCACCATAGCTCTAAGCAATTCAATTTCAAAGAAACATAGGGATCCGGCTATCAAACATTCAAAGTTTCTTTATTTACATTACATTTAGTTATAGTGCATCAAACAGTGGAAAAGCACATGAATAGTGCAAGCCACGCGTTTCAAGTGTGTATAGCACTCTTATTCATGATTTGCATGGCAATAAGCCCAGAACAGAACTTCCTTATTGAGGATTACCAAGGATATAACTTTCCTGCTTTGTTCACCTTTTTATAACTAAGTGGTACTTGTGCATGTGGCCTGTGTAAGGTTTATGGGCAGTTAATACATTGCGTGCATGACATTGTGATTTACTGCCCTTTTTGTAAGTGGTGGCAGCATTGAGTATCTGCAGTGTGTGGACTGGTTGAGGGTACATTCTGTGTTCAATCTGTAGCCCGAATGAGGGGCAAGTGTGAGATTGAGCTGTTGTGACTTGGACCCCTTATAGGCCCCCAAATAAAAGAGGCTGAGTATTAGTACCTAGAGTAAGCAATAACCCCTGCACTCAAGAACTGGTAGCATACGTACAAGGCAGATATCAGTTTTACAAGGCAAACCTGTGTATACTTTTGTTCAAGACAGATATTCTAGCAATTGTCAACTTCCTGTTTTTCTTTTTATGTCTTATTTGGCAACTTTCTCAGAAATGACCTCTGTATATTGAAAGCTGAGTAAGGATAGTTTGATTAACCTTTGTGAGGAGGGAGAAATTGATCCAGCTGATAAACCTAGGGATATACTTATCCAAGCTTTGATAGAACATGACATGGAGCAGCATACCATGGCATTAGAGCATGAAGCCCATGTTACTGAGGACAGTTCTTACTTAAACCTTAGTCCAGATGTTCGCTTCACTGCCCTGAGAAGACCAGTAGTCCCTGTTTTCAAGCTGGCATGGACTCAGTTTTAAAGCCCTGTAAATGGTTTTAAAACATTTGGGCACATGTCTGCGCTTGTAACACATCCTTCAGCATCAACAAGGGAGTTCCAGCTGTAGATTGCACCAATCCAGAAGAATTAGGCCCTGTGCGCACTGGAAAATGTAATTTTCTTAAGAAAATTCAGCAGGGTCTGAAAGATTACCGCACCCGCGGTAAAAATCGCGGCAAACCGCACCCAAAAACGGCATGTGGTTTGCCGCGGTTTGCTGCGGTTTTACTGTGGTATTGTTCATGCTATTGCCGCGGTTTTGCCTTAGCGGGTTAGTACATGTGCTTTAATGCATTCAATGCAATTAAGCAAATTGAAAAAAAAAAATTCCTTCTGAGATAGATAGCAGACAGATAAAAAGACAGATAGAAGAATAGAAGGCACATAGAAGAATAGATAGAAGAATAGATAGAGGGATAGAGTCCCTGTGAGCACACGCTGCATTTCTCCTGAGCGGTAATGTGAGTTCACATTACCGGCCGTGGGAAATGACTGGTAATTACCTCTGCTGTCTTGCTGCGAGGCTTCATTCAGCGCTGTGTGTCAGTCGCGGTTGGATGCAAGCATCGCAGGATGTGGATTATGTCGGAGCTTTGCTTTGGGAGGGGTTAATAAAATGGTGAACCAGGGGCTTTTTTGCATTTTATTTAAAATAAAAGATTTTTCGGTGTGTGTGTTTTTTCACTTTACTTACGGGTTGATCATGTCAGCTGTCACATAGACGCTGCCATGATCAAGCCTGGACTTATATGGCAGCAATCCGCTGTCATTTAACTCATTATTACCTGGATAGCCACCGCATCACGTCATCTGGAAGAGTCGGGGACACTCCGGTACTGTCGCATAATGCATGTGACAGTCCCGGGGCAGCTGCGGGCTGACATTCTCGGCTGCGGGAGGAGGGGGGCATTAACCCTGTCCCTCGCCATCCCCGGCCTGAGAATACTGGGCCGCCGCTGTGTGTTTACCTCGGCTGGACGGTAAATATGCAGCGGATCCCACGTGTTTTTTTATCTATATGTCAGTTTGCTTTCTATGTGTATTTTATAAGTCTGTGTGTGAGTGCGATGTGTGTGTGTTCTATGTCTGTGTCTGATCTGTGTGTGTTTACTCTATGCTCCGCTTCCTCTTCCTGTCATAATGACATCACTTCCCTGCAAACCACAGGCAGCGATGTACATTACCGCAGGTAAACCGCGAAATACCGGAGGTAATATTGCAGGAAAATGCAATGAATCGCACATATTTTGCTGCCTGCGTTAAGGTTAAGTTAATCCCTGCGGGATTTCACGATTACATTGCAGTCAGGAGTGAAATCCCGCAGCGACGTGTGGAAAAGAAGTGACATGCAATTGTTTTTGCTGCGGGAATCCCGCAGCAAAACATGCAGCTGTCAAATTCTGCATAGTGCGCACAGCATTTTTTTTTCCATAGGTTTTGCCGTTGAATCACTGCAGAGATGTTATGAACATTTTCTACAGCGAAACATGCAGCAAAACCACAGGAAATCCGCGGGAAAAAATGGCAAGTGCGCACAGAGCCTTAAGGTACCATTCTCCAGAATGAACCCAGCGAAATAAGTTCATGAATACTTTGTCCGAAAAGGTTGAAGAAATTTTCATCTAAATCCCTATCTATTTATTCCCATAATCTTAGCTCTTTTCTAATGGGGCTGCATTAAGAATTCCCTACCATTCCCTAACTACACTATCTAACTGCTCTTGATTTTTTTCCCCTACTTTTCTTATTTGAGAAACCCAGTACATGCTGGTATACTCAAAGCTGTCACTGCTGCAGCCTTTTCCCCCTTTCTGAAAGGAAGCCCCATCAGTGATGCTCATTTCAGGTTCTGGTCTAGTTTCTACTATGTCCCTGCATGCTCAGATTAGTAGTAATGAGTTGGTAACACAGAGCAGAGTGCACTATCAGTGCACATTGGCAGAATCCCTGGGATGTAGAGACCAGCACCACCACACGTCACTTGCGGGGGTGGTCCTGGTGTTTGAACTCTGACAGGTACTTTGACACTGCACACTGGTCTACTAATCTAAGATGGCAACACAGAGTGCGCTGTCATTGTGCACATCACACAATGACAGCACACTGGATATAGCACAAAAAAACAGACAAGCCCGTGAACTGAACATCACTGATCATGCTTTGCTATAGGGAGGGACAAGAGGCTGTGGAAGTGACCGCATGCACTGGGATTCTCAAACAAAACATGATGACCCAGGAAGTAGGGCATACAAATCAATACCAGTTAGATATTGTAATTAGGGAATGGTAAGGAATTTTAGCTTCAGCCATATTAAAAAAGTAATTTAGATTATGGCAATAAATAAATAGAAAATTTCTTCAGACCAACCTCTTAAATAGTTACGTCTGAATCTATGTTTCAACATATGGTATTCTGTAACAGTAGTAGACATATGACTTAATGAACTGATTACTTCTGTTTGGTTTTCTTATTCTGACTCTTCTCTTAGTGACATAGCTCAAATGTTTACAAATCACTTTGAACTTTTATACTTATTTTTCTGTTGTGCTGAAAGTCTCATGGTATATTTCTATGTGGCAGAATTATTGCAGAAATTCTTGAAACTAAAAATGTATTCCTTTAATCTCAATGCGGTTGTTTTGACAAGAAACATAGATTTCTGCAACTCCCAAAGTGTTGAATTGCGCAGAAACTTTTAGACATGTCAAAGAATGGAATTGGTATAGATAACATCATAATTTCTATATATCATTTGTAATACTGAACTGATGAAAACCAACGTTAATTACTTGGCTTACTTGGCAAAACTGATATTTAAATTTGGACATGATTAACTAACCATGGTAAGATTTAAAGTCTTATACCTTAACTTGTTAATATACATTTTTTAATACATTAATACATGCATGGTGATTAGCATAAATGAGTACATCCCCTATGAAAGCTGACATTTAAATCAATATCTCAGTGAAGGCAAAATATTTTTGATAAGGCTTTTATTGAACATTTTTTCAACCCATGACATGAAGCAATGTTAATATTATAACATTCATTATGAAATCTTCAGTTTTACTCAAATTACTTAATGCAAAAAATGAATAGACCCCAAAGCAAAAACTACCACATACAGTGTTTTGTTTGACCTCCATGATTTTTAAGTAAAACACCAAATTTTCTAGGTATAAAATGAACAAGTTAGCCACCATCTTTATTTCCCTGGTGGAGTAGTCCTTTAAATCTAAGGAATCTGCTCCCTGTATTTTACTCACCTGCTACCATATTAATCTGTTTCTAGTGTTTCTCCTGACGGTCTCCTGTGATTTGCGACCTGCTGGCAGCTCCAGTTTTTTATGAGGCGAGCTGGAAATGAAAAATCAATACAACTCTATGAGAGTCTAATTTTGGCTCCGTTTTGCCTCTCATAGAGTTGCATTGAGAGCTTGTGATTTAAGTTTTGACTTATGGCCAGTCAGCAGTTATGGGCACAATATGACGCCATGGGACCGTAAATGCACCAAAAAAGGATGATAATGCTGGAGGGTAAGTATAATGCTAGATTCAAAGGGAATCTGTCAGTTGGTTTTTGATAGCTCATCTGAGAGCAGCATGATGTAATGAAAGAGACCCTGAATTCAATGATGTATCACTTAGATTACTGGGTGCAGCAGTTCTGATACAATCAAAGTTTTTATATTTAGCATGTAGCAGAGCTTAGAGAGCTGCCCCCACCCAGTCCAGGTCTTGTCTATAGACAGATACCAGTTTTACAAGGCAAATGCGTGCTTATTGCGTGCATAGTAATAAGCGGCTAATCACAGCCGGGGGCATGTCTGACAAATATCCATGTACCTGCTTCTCACACCAATGATAAACTACTTTATCTTAAACAAACATAGCAGGTAAACAAGAACACACTTTGTGATATGAGACACATGGCTGAATTCTCTGTATTAACTCCTACAGCATGCTGTCTTCAGATTACTTAACAGAAATCTGCTAACATATTCCCTTTAAAACACCACTCCAGCACTTAAAAAATGCCGGAGTGGTGGCTGAACAATCACTTCTGGTTCCTGGATGCTGGATGCAGAGTAATGCTCAACTTTTCTCTTTATAATTCCCCATTGTGTTGGATTAGAGCAGAAGACATACTTGGCCACTTAATCACATTCAGCCTGTTCTTATTCATAAAGAGGCTTAGTGTGATGGTAGCATCTTCTCTTTCAATACAGAGCAGTACAAATCTGTGAATTCATAATACCATCAATCAAATGTAACTCCCCAACACCAGCAGCACTCATAAAACACCACGTAAGGGCACTGCCATCAACATGTTTCACTGTAGGCACTATGTATTTTTCTTTGTACTTGTCACTTTTGAAATGCCACACAGATTTAAAGCCATCAGTTCCAAAAACATTTATCTTGGTCTCATCACTTCAGAGTCATAGTTTTCTTTATATTTATCAGCATGGGTGGGTCCTGGCAAATTGTAGGCAGGCTTCTTTAAGGATGGGCTTTAAGAAAGGCTTCTTTTGTGAAATATACCCTTGGTGTATCTAATGAATGCACCACTTCTGCGGTGGCTGTGGGCTGCTATTTTTAGGCTGGGAGGGGCAAATAACTATGGTTCTTCCCACCCTGAAAATACTAGCTCACAGTTGTTTGCTTCACCTTTGTTGATTATCAAAAATAAGGGAACCCCTCTATTTTTGATAAATAGCTAATGTAAAGCTGACAGCTGAGAGTTGTAGCCCATAGCTGTCTGTTTTATCTGCGTTAGTTATCAAAAATAGGCGGGAGCCCACATCATATTTTTAACATTTATTCCATATTCACATTTGCAGGGAAATTGCCCTCATTTTGCTTCATTCTGCAGTCCCCTAGCCCTTATTATGACCATTTCACATCCATTTTACAGCAGAGAAGTTTAGGTTTCCATTGATTTATATGGGGTTAATGGTCCGGAGTCAAGTTTGGGACAAGTCTGGGTTTCAAACCAAACTTTTAACTATTGTCTGGCCAAACCCAGCAAACCCAAACTGGACCCTTAGTTATAAGCTCCTTCCAATTACTTACTATCATGTTTCCCCGAAAATAAGACAGAGCCTTATATTAATTTTTGCTTTGAAAGATGTGCTGGGGCTTATCTTAGGGGGATGTCTTATATTTTCGCAAGAACAATCCACATTTATTCTTGAACCAAAAAATAAATCAACATTTATTCAAACATAATCTCATCATCACAAACTGGAGCATCAACATTTTGTGCTAATCCAATTGCTGGTTCAGATGCACATTTTCTTATGTGATCTGCCAGTCATATTGTGCAGAATCACTCCTATAATGGTGGATACATACCATATTTATAAAGTTTATCTCTAAAAGAAAGCAGACACCCCTTTAAAAAACCCACCTACCAGACCACAAACAATTAGAGTTGGCAAGCGAATGGACTCTCACATACAAATCTCCGTCACTATCAGGTCCTCATATATTCTACAGCGGTTAGCTTCCCCTGGCGACTGAAGTTGTATCACTCATGCGGAGGGATTCTGGTACCCAAACTGTTTGTGAGAGCTACAGTGCAATGCAGCTAGAATGAAAAAGGACCTGACAGTGATGTAGATCTCTGTGTGAGAGCCTATCCACCATCGGCACTTGCCATCTGTAATTGTTTGGGGTATGGTCAGTGCGATTTTTTGTGGGTTTTCTAATTTCTTTTGGGGCTGTCTTTTTTTTAGGGGGGTGTCTACTTTCTTTTATGAAGTGTCCTGTATTTTTATTTTTTTTTTACTGCTGGGACACTTCCTTACAGCATTCAGCCCCCGGGCACTTTCCGTTTTTGCGTCTTTGTTTTTTGCTCCCCTTCTTCCGAAAGGCGTAACTTTTTTATTTTTTCATCAATCTTGCCATATGAGGGCTTGTTTTTTGCGGGACGAGTTGTACTTTTAAATGAAACCATAAGTTTTACCATATAGTGTACTGGAAAATGGCAAAAAATTCCAAGTGCGGAAAAATTGCAAAAAAAGTGTGATTGTACAATAGTTTTTGGGATATTTTATTCACTGTGTCCACTATATGGTAAAAGTGAGGTATCTATGTGATGCCTCAGATTGGTGCAAGTTTGTAGACACCAAACATGTATAGGTTTACTTGTATCTAAGGGGTTAAAAAAAATTCACAAGCTTGTCCAAAAAACAAGGTGCATGTTTTGCGCCATTTTCCAAAACTCGTAGTGTTCTCATTTTTCAGGATCTGAGGCTCAGTGATGGCTTATTTTTTGCGTCTCAACCTGACGTTTTTAACGGTATCATTTTTGCGCAGATGCTATGTTTTGATCGCCTGTTATTGCATTTTGCGCAAAATTTGCGGCGACCAAAAAACGTAATTTTGGCGTTTGGAATTTTTTTGCCGCTACGCCGTTTACTGATCAGATTCATTGATTTTATATTTTGATAGATCGGGCATTTCTGAACGTGGCAATACCAAATATGTGTGTATTTTTTATTTTTTTAACCCTTTAATTTTCAATGGGGTAAAAGGGGAGTGATTTGAACTTTTAGGTTTTTTTATTTTTTTTTAATTTTTTAAAACTTTTTTTTTACTTTTTTTTTAATTTTACTAGTCCCCCTAGGGGGCTATAGCGATCAGCAATCCAATCGCTTTGCACTATCTGCAGATCTCAGCTACAGAGCTGAGAACTGCAGATTTGCTGCTTCACTTTCAATGCCGGCTGTATTCCGGCATTGAGAGGAAGTGAGTCATGTTAGCTACAGGCGTCATCACATGACCCTGTGCTACCATGGCAACCGCTGAAAGTCACGTGATCATGTCACGTGACTTCCGGTGGGGGCGGGGTAAGTGACTGTCATGGCGGCGCCCATATACATATCGCTGCCAGATTTTGGCAGCGAAATGTAAGGGGTTAATGGCCGTGGGTGGAAGCGATTCCACCCGCGGCTAGCAGGCACACATGTCAGCTGTTGATAACAGCTGATATGTGCGCAGATCGCCGCCGCCTGCCGGCGGCAGGGGGTGGGGCTTACCGGCACACGATCCATGACGTACCCAGTACTTCATGGGTCGTTAAGGGGTTAAGGAACTGTAATCAGGGCTTATTTTTGGAATAGGGCTTATTTTCAAGCAAACAGGATATTTATGAGGCATATGAGGATTTTAGGACTGATGTATGGTAGTATTACATCAAATATGCTCAAGTGTTCATATAGAATATTGTTATATGATTTATTTTTTATTTTTCACACGCAGTTTATAATGCATGTGTATGTTTGTTAGCATTACTGAGAATCTGCTTATATTTTGCACTTTTCTTTTCCATCCACTTAGATAAGTGATTCATATTTTTAAATTCTTTATTACTACTGTTTTCATTATCACTTCCTAATTTTTCCTTAATTTGTCATTAGTCATAAAATGCTCATATAATATCTTTTTTAGTAGCTTCCAGAATTTTATCAGCTGACAGTTGTTTAACTTTGTTTTTTAGTTCAATATATATGTTGATGAGCTATAGAAATACATCACTGTCCACTAGCTTACACATGATAAAAGAGAAATACTGCAGAAGGGGATATTGTTTCGCTAGCATATAATAAATGGACTGTTGCCAAGATATGTAAATATATCTTCCACCTTTAGACAACTTCAATTTATTGATCCATTTCCTTGTCCTTGAACACGGTAAAGTTATATCTATACTCATGGTTTTGTTTTAATGAATATCAAGTGAAATATAATTTTATAGCTCTATGACATCTAAGCTAGCTAGTTAAAAAACTAAATTCATGCCACAGAAGGATCTTTCACAATTTGGACACTAGACAACTTAATTAACATAATGGGGTGCATATGGTTCCCATTGTGGTGCCCTTCCTTTTACTAGAAAAAAAAAACAAAAAAATTACAGAATTTACAATAGCATTTTTTTAATCTAGCCTACAATGCATAAGTGTGAAATTCTTATTTTAAAGATGAGTATCCACATAGAACTTTGTCATACTCTTACACACATTTAAATTAATTCTAATAGCCTATATATAATATAATATCATCATCTTTCACTTTCTATTATATAGAAATGGGAAAAGTTGACTCAATCTTTTCATTGTGTGTCTCTGTGTACCAGTCTAAGCATAGAGAACGGAAATGAAAGAAGAGAACTGTCTGAGGACTTGAGAATTGAAACGGTTGAAAAATATTAACAATCCTAAGGGTACAAATCCATCTCCAGAGATCTTGATGTTCCTTTATCCATGGTGAGAAACATAATCAAGAAGTTTGCAACTCATAACAATGTATCTAATCTTCTTGGACATGGAAGGCCAAGAAAAATTGATGAAAGGTTGCAGTGCAGGATACTCCAGATGTTGGGTAAGCAGTCCCATGAAAGTTCCAAAGAAATTCAATCTGTCCTGTAAGCTCAGGGTGCATCAGTTCCACTTCAAATTATCCACAAACATTTGAATGCTGATACAATGACATAAAAAACTAGACTGCAATTTGCCAAAATGTACGTGAGGAAGCCAATATCCTTCTGAGAAAGCATCTTGTGAACAGTTGAGACCAAGTTAGAGGTTTTTATCAAAGTACAACATTCTATTGTTTACATAAAATGGATTGAGGTGTACTAAGAAAAGAACACAGTACCTACAGTCAAATATGATATGGTGGAGGTTCAAAATGTTTTCAGGTGGTTTTTCTGCCTTTGGCACTGGGTGCCTTGACGGTGTGCAAGGCATCATGAAATCTAAAAATTACCAAAGGATTTTAGGTGTGTAGTGCTCAGTATCAGAAAGCTGATACTAGGTCATGGGTCTTCTAGAAGGACAATGACCCCAAATATACTTAAAGTAACACCCAGAAATGGAGGGAAACAGAGCGCTGGAGATTTCTGAATTGGCAGCAATGAGTCTGGATCTAGATACCATTGACTACTTGTGTAGATACTTTAAAATTGTTGTTTGAAGAAGGCACACTTCAAATATGAGACCTGGAGCAGTTTACAAAATTTCATTTGAGAGGTGTAATAAGCTTGTTGATGGTTATAGGAAATGATTGATTGCAGTTATTTATTACAAAGAGTTTGCAATCAAATATTAAGTTGAAGGTTCCAACAATTTTGTCCGGCCAATTTTTCGATCTCTGTATGAAATGATATCCAATTTTTCTTTTTTCTCAGTTTTTTTGTGTTGTTCCAATACACACAAGGAAATACACATGTGTATAACAAAACATTGGCAGTTGCAATAATTTTCTGGGAGAAATACTTTATTTTCTGAAACAATTTCAAGGGTGCCAACACTTTTGACCAATATATATATGATCCAATTTGCTTATGCATTATTACTACTGTCCTATTTCCATTAATCACTGCCTGAGGGTGTTGTACTGACTCCTTGTCCACATTTGTTTCTATTACTTGTTAATCTAGCTGAAACATATTAATGATTTCTAGCTGAAATGTATTACTTTTATGTCATTAATTCTACACTTTATACATTGTTTAAATTCATGTGATATACAGTATATTTTATTTTTCATTTAAGTGAGGTTGACTTGTCAGTTGCTTTCAGTTGGTGACTGGCTACATCACTTACTAGCATAATCAACAGATGAACTGGTGTGACTACTCAGATTATCATACGTTTTGTATACTTTTTCTTTATAATTCTTTACATAGCCAAAAATAACAATTAGGAAAAACAGGCTAATCAAAAGTGTAGCTTGTTGAAGGAGCCACAGTAGCACTGAAGAGAAGACAAAAGCTGGGCCACTCCATGTAAAACATTTCTCTTACCCCATCAGAATATCACCAGTAATCAGTGATTGATTGTGCCTATAAATGTACTATTGCCAGATAAGGAAGAATAGACTCATAGTTAGGGATACTTTTCTTATAATATTGCATTTGGTGCTGTTGGAGAATTATTAAGTAACTAGACGGTGGCCCGATTCTAACGTATCGGGTAGTCTAGAATGTGTTTGTAGGTTAGCAGATTGAATAATAAGGTAATGAATAGACTGGATGGGTTAGGTTTAATTTAGTATTCTTATAATTGTTTATTGGTTTTAAAATGACAAACAGAAGGAACAGTTTTAATAGATGAGTCTAATGTTTAATGATGTCCATGGCTTGTAATGAAAGAAGGCCATGAACAGTGTAAAGTTAAGTAAAAATATGCTGATGCTGTTATGTAGCCCAATGCTGGTATGCTCCCCCATCATGGTGCAGTCACCATCCTAACATGTACCCCCATCCTGTGGGGTAATGTGTGCGGGGGGCGGAGTGCGGGTGGAGCCGAGCGGGGCCATGGCGCTGAGGACGTCAGTGCCGGGGACTGCATGGCTGGGGACAGGTGACTATCCAGGTGTGTGTGTTCAGTGTATACATTACAATCAGCAATGTTTCAAGGCAGAATATCAACACTGCAAAAAATAGTCATAAAATTTAACTTTTACTTCAATCACTAAAATGTGGTCAGAATCACAATTACAGGACAAACAAACAACCAACATGAATTAAAATAATTTTGGCCCCTCCTTATTTCTGGGATATATATAGGCCCAAATTAACACACCGCAAGTAGAAATCGGATTTGTCTCACCAACTTTTTCTTTTCCTTGATAGGGCGAGAAGCACAGGCGTCTGTACCATGTGCATGCTTGCAGAGGTGACAGGCTCTCTATAATTAGTACCTGTATTGGAATCACCGTAATTTTATTGAACAAAGTTATAAAATGCATATTATATGAATGCAAGGTCCATGTCTCTATGGGACCTAGGATGCATTTAATACTCCCCTGAAGAGTTGATTGAAACGCGTCGGGAGATACTTCAGATCCATTGTTTTGGGGTTCTACTAATGAATGGACCCTATAAACTTCACTGAAAAGAAAAAGTTGGTGAGACAAATCCGATTTCTACTTGCGGTGTGTTAATTTGGGCCTATATATATCCCAGAAATAAGGAGGGGCCAAAATTATTTTAATTCATGTTGGTTGTTTGTTTGTCCTGTAATTGTGATTCTGACCACATTTTAGTGATTGAAGTAAAAGTTAAATTTTATGACTATTTTTTGCAGTGTTGATATACTGCCTTGAACCATTGCTGATTGTAATTGATACATATAACTAATAATTTTCCAGTGGCTATTCTTTCAGTGTATACATGCGGAAGGGCGGAGTGCAGGGGGGGTGGAGCCGAGCGGGGTAATGTGTGCGGGGGCGGAGGCGAACAGTGGGTATGTGTCGGCTGGGTTGCCGGCATGGGCTCCCGGGGGTGCAGCACTCACCGGGGAGTCGGGGCTCCATGTGAGTGCGGGGAAAAGTGTCGGGTGTCGTCCTGTCGGCCCGTAGTTCGGGCTGTTCAGTTAGCTGAGCCGTTGGTCGCAGGCTCTTTAGCGCGCGCGGTGTGGCGACGGTTGTCACTGTTATGACGTAATTTTGGAGCAAGACAGACAGACAGAATAAGGCAAATATATCTATAAATTGTTTTGGAAATATAGGACAACACCTTTTATATTAGCAGCATTTCAATTGGATTGTTATTACACAGCAAGTACAATATAAATATACAGTAGCAACAGGGTAACAACATTTTGAACTTTTGATTTTCAGGCTCTATATACTACATCTTTGAGTGTGAGACTACGCTCATTTTATAGACAATCATCTTGGTTATCTCATACATAAATTTGACTTGCACCTATTCCGCATATGATTAGTTATGAATATTCTTGTCATTTTACTGCATTGTTACTGTTTTGCTTCTGGTGTTTGAAAATCATTTTTGTTTTTGAATTATACAAAGTACAGTCTATTCTCACATTCCATAATAGCTCATTGTGTTATTAGGTTGATTCCAAAGCAAAAGGTCACTGGTTCGAATTGAGTAGCAGCCGTGAAGATTTCCCAAGAAACGAGAAACAGCATCATCCAGCTCATCGACAGCTGTCTCTCGGCCAAGAAAATTGCCAAACTCCATCATGTGAGTGCCATGACAAATAAAATTAAGTCCGTCCATCAATTCAAAAACCAAAAGTTGGACATCTAGGCAAAGTTTTAGCGTCAACAAGTAGGCTCATCACTAGGTCTATGCATTTATTTGCAACAAACATGGCAAAGAAGGTGGCTTGTATGCTTCATAATAGTGAGATCACAGAAATCCATGCACAATGTGATGCACTTTACATAAATCTGCAATGGTGGCCTGAAAAAAGGTGAAGAATCCTCAACTTTAATATCGTCATAAGAAGCCTCGATTTCAAGGGAATAAAGGGCTAACAGATAGAGGTATTGAAGGAACTGTCAAGTTTGGTGGTGAAATCCTAATGATGAGGGGTTGGTTCACAAGATCGATGATCAAGATCGATAGTGGTCTCAATGCTCAGTTATATGTGAGTATCCTAGAAGAGGAGTTAATTTGTACACTCAAATATTATGAATGTAAAAAGGACAACATAGTGTTCCAGCAGGAGGATGACCTGAAGCATTGAGATTTGTGAAGAAATGGTTAAATGACAATGAAGTATGGTGCTGGATTGGCCCTCACAATCGCCAGACCTCAGCCCAATTGAACACTTGTGGGTAGAATTAAAATAAAAACGTATTCATAGCCAAGTGAGTCAACCAGTATGTACCAACATTGGAAACATGTAGACGAGACCTGGGCTCAGATTTCGGTTAAGATATACTTGAATTTGATTGAGACCATGCAAAACAGTAACAATTCAGCGACATGACAAGAATCTGCATAACTAAATTGTTTCAAATCAAATTTATGAATGAGATAGCCATATGTTTATAAAATGAAGGTGGCCTCATGCTCAAAGCTGTAATTGATGGTGAGATATGGAGCCTGAAATTCAAAACTTGAAAACATTGTTACCATTTTGCTTGTTACTGTCATTTGGAAAAAACCAATTACCATTCCCGTTTTATAATCTGGTGGTGTCTTACCGGGAAGGTGGGGTAGCAGCGGTAGTGGAACGGGTGTCACAGGAGGCAGGGGTGGTAAAAGAGTATGGCGATGCTGCAGGTGGTGCAGAGGGATACTCACTGCTGGCCGTGGCGCTGTGCTGGAGTAGCCGGCGCTGCTCAGTGCTGTGGCAGGTGCTGCTCTTTGCTAGTGCTCGCTGTGGGCGGTGAGGTACTGGCCATTCTGAAGATGTTGGCGGTGCATGCTTCAGAGAATTGACGGCCGAATTTGGCGCATGCTCACTTGAGAGCTTGAGCCAAGAGCTCCATCTGCGCAAGCGCTGACTCTTGGTGCCATTATTTGAAAGCTCTTACCACTGACATCTTCAGAATGGCTCGTGGCTTGCTTCCCGCTGCACAGAGCCTTGCTGCTCACCGCACAGAGCCTCACAGAGCAGCACCGCCTGTCACACAGAGCTGCATAAAGCAGGGTCACCCGCTGCACAGAGCAGGGCGGCCCGCCGTACAGAGCCACACAGAACAGGGCCGCCCGCCACACAGAGCAGTGCTGCAGAGAGCAGCACAGCGCACATCATTGCCTTGCTTCCTGTGACCCCTCTCCACCACCCCCCGGTAAACTACGTATGGATTTTAAGACGTACCCCTCATTTTCCTCACAAATTTTTGGGGAGTAAAGTCCATCTTATAATCCGAAAAATACGGTAATCGATACCCTGCAGTAAGTAAATAAATAATAGTTATAGATGTAAATACTTAGTTTGCTTTTTTTTATCAGCAAAGCATAAAATCCATCCCGCCGTGACAAGGTGTACCCACTCAGGGTGGTCCCTAAGTCTAGCAGCTTACTTCGTTATGTGCCAGCAGGCCTCAAAATAAATGTTGACAGAGAAGAACCCAGGCATGATAGTGTTTATACCCGCCTATGGAAAACTAAATAGATAAGATTTACAGCTTAAAATGGGAGGGGAAGGGCACACCCCCAAATGTACAAAGCACAATGAATAAAAGCAAAACTGAATACGTGATCCAGCTTATCATAATGTATTATGTAGGTCCACATTGACATTGTTGCCTTTAACATACAAATATGATACAAATATAAATGTCACATCATGTGCAATGTTGCTGCTACTGGCAAAGAATGCATTTGGGAGAGGAGTGGGTTAGCTCCCCAGGTCTCCTGTGGGAAGTAAAACAATGGAGTAGGAAGAAATACTGCTAAATATGCAATGGGGTAGGTAGGGTACGGTTTGGTCATGTGACCTGGGTTTTAGGTGCCTGGGGAGGATCCAACAAGCCACCCTCAGAAACAGGGCTATAAAAGCAAACTGAGTCTACGCTCAGACTTCCAAAATGGCATCTAAAATGGAATGAAATGGACAAATTCCTTAATTAAGTGCATCCTGATAATGATTTTTATGCTAATTATTTGCTTGCTGCTCTCTACAAGTGTGTTTTGCACATTAAAAAGTTAGACCATTTCACGGCCATTTTTAATGTAACTGCCTCAGAAATAACATTAAAGGGTACTTTACACACAACGATATCGCTAACGATATATCGTCGGGGTCACGGTAATCGTGACGCACATCTGGCGCCGTTAGTGATATCGTTGTGTGTGACTAAAAGGAGCGACGATCAACGATCGCAAAAACGTCAAAAATAGTTGATCGTTGAAACGTCGCTCCTTTTCATAATATCGTTGGTGGTGCATGCCGCTGGTTGTCGTTTATGCGGCACCGGCACTCGCTATGTGTGACACTGCAGGAATGACGAACATCATCTTACCTGCGTCCACCAGAAAGGAGGAAGGAAGGAGGTGGGCGGCATGTTCCGGCCGCTCATCTGTTCCCGTCCTCTTTTATTGGGCGGCTGTTTTGTGATGCCGCTGTGACGTCGCTGAACAGGTATGTGTGTGTGACGCTGCCGTAGCGATATTTTTCGCTATGGCAGCGATCACCACATATCGCACGAACAACGGGGGTGAGTGCTATTGCTCGCGACATTGCTAGCAATCACTAGCGATGTCGCAGCGTGTAAAGCACCCTAAAGTCTACTGATAAGCTTTCTTAAGAACAGACTGTATATCTTCTAGATTTTCTTCTCCTGGCTTGGAAAGATGTCTTTACTAAACTACTTTTGTTTTCATTTAGGATCAATTAGGCACAAAACAGATGGGAATACAAATACATCATGGATGAATATTTTCACAGTATAATACATGCCAATGCTATGCTTCACAATTGCACTCATTTGTATGAAAGATGTATTCTAAATGTTATCAACTATCAAACATAAGAAATGTTTCCAAGATGTAATTGATCTAAAATGAAATTAAATTAAGGGAACTTGAAAATCTTTGTTTATCAATCTGACATGATGATTGGTTACCTAACCACAAAGTACCTCTTAATTTGGTGATAACATTTTGAAATTACTTAGATATAATAAAAATAATGTGAAAAATTGAATATATCACCATATTTTATAATAAAACTACATACATTATTAAATAGATACCGTATTTTTCGTTTTATAAGACGCAGCGGATTATAAGACGCACGCCAAATTTAGTGGAGGAAAATAGGAAAAAATAATTTTTAATTTTAAAATTAGGGTCCGTCTTATAATCCTAGAGCGTCTTAATCCTAATGCTTACCAGGGGGGAGCTGCAGTGGTGGAGAGGCTCAGGAAGGTTACAGGAGGCAGAGAGATGCTGCGGGCTCAGAGGAGGGGTGTTGCGGCTCAGGAAGGTCATCACTACTGCGGGCTCAGTTGTGTCACTGTGGCCATTGATCTACCGGCGGGCTTCGGGGGTGTCGCGGCAGTGGGCGCCGTTTGATCTGCCAGCGGTGTCACTGCAGTGGAGGGTCACAGGACAGGGTGTCTCAGTGGCGGGAGCCATTGCTCTGCCTGCAGGTTCCATTGAATCACCCATGGTTGACGAGATGAACTTCAAGAAAATGACCGCAGAGGCGACATGTGCGCAGATAGGAAACTGCAGCCATTTTCTTCAAGTCCATCTCGTCAATCTGCGCATGCACTGCCTTTACGGACATTTTATTGAAGTCCATTGCGTTAACCTTGGGCGATTCCATGAGGCCCGTAGTCAGCTCAATGCACCCGCCTCTGACCCTCCTGAGTCGCTCCACTACAGTGACACCCCCGCAGCTAGCCGGCAGATCAATGGCGCCTGCCACCACGACACCAGCGAGCCCGTCCTGTAACCCTCCTGAGCCGCTCCACTGCTCCTCCGAGCCCGCAGTATTACTGACCCTTCCTTCTATGACCCCGCTTCACCATTGCCGTCCTGGTAAGCCATATCTGTTTTGTAAGGCACACCTCAATTTTACCTCCAGTTTTGGTGGAAAGAAAGTACATCTAATAATCTGTAAAATATGGTATCTTATTAAACTTTCAGGGAATTCTGTCACTAGTTTTTTTTTGTTGCTAGGTAATTAAAGAGCAACATGATGTGGAGACTCAGAGCCTGATAGCAGCATGTGTCACTAACTGGGCTTCTTGCAGGCTTTTTTATTTTTTAAAAAATCACTGTTTTATTTGTGGCAAATCTACCATGCCACTGAATGCTGACCTTGTTACCGCTCCTACACTACTGATTGGCAGCATTTCATACAAACTGTGCATAAGCAGAAAGTTGCCAATCAGTAGTGACGGGGAGGGTTTAAACAGCTCATAAATATAAAGGACTACATGGCAGTAGGTTAACTAGTCCTTTAGTAAAAATCTCCCCCTGATAAAGTGGGGTTTTTATTAAAACTACAGCAAGAAGTCCAGTAAGTGATAAAATTGCTGAAATGATGGTTTTTGGCTTTACATAATTCTGTTCTCAGATTAGGTGGCAAAAACATGGTGACTGGTTCCCTTTACCTATTTCAAGAGAGTTTAAACATTCCAGTGGTCTTTTATTTATCCAGCAGTAGCCTTTTAAAGGGGTATTTCACTACTCACCATTAGTGGCCACATCGCTGTAAAACTCATAAAGAAGGCTTTTATCAAATACCTTGTGTAGTACATTCTGCCTGTGAATGGCGCTATTGCGGTCTTCTCATCCCCACCCACTCCACCCACAGCCAAGTCACTCAGGAAGACTGGAGCCTTGGTGATGTCGGGTCAATTGGATGCTGACTTGACATCACCGGATCTCAGAGGTCACGGAGCCCAGGGGTCATGTGATGCGGATGAGCGGACCACTATAGCGCCGCTCAGAGGCAGAATGTATTACACAAGGTATTTTAGAGAAGCCTTCCCTATGAGTTTTACAGCGATGTGGTCACTAATGCAGAGTAGTGAACCACCCCTTTAACATCACTGCCTATAAAAGCAGTTGCCCATCGTTGTGACACACAGCTAGACTTCCTCATCCGGTCTCAGAGATCATGTGATCTCTATGTGTAGGGAAAGAACAGGAGCTGCTTGGTTCTAAGAAGCCCGGTTAGTACTGTTGTGGAGAGACTCATTTTACCCTGTAAAGGGGGCTTATACTGTATACTAGGCATACCTACAGGTTAAATTAGCAATAAAACAAATGTGTTCAAATTTCAACCAAAAGTTTTATAAGACTTTATGGGAGTGCACAGTGTGTATAATTAATGAATAAAAAACTAAAAAGCATGAAGAAATAAAGGAAAGCGAAATAATATAACTTCAGTTCTAATCACTCTTTTCAACATTGCCGCATTGAAAAAAAAAATATGAAATGTATAAAAATAATTTCTACAGAAAAGGAAACACATTTCGAAATCTTTTTAGTGGTCCTTTGTGGTCATTCAAAATATGTAGAAAATGGGAAAAACAGACAAGTATTTTATTTTGTGTTTATATTTTCTCCTGGTAGCAGCATTAACGAAGAAAAATTATATCAAATTATGTAAAAAACCCCACATGTCTCGTGAAATAAGAGGCATATTTAATATTCAAGTGAGATTTTTTTTAATAGCTGTCAAAAGTGCATTTACGATGAAACCCGAAAATGTGCCTATTCAGGAATAGAGGAAAAATGTTCTCACTTTGAAAATCATTGTTAAAATATGTATTTTTTAAAATTTCCCTTTCTAATACCTTGTTTCCCCAAAAATAAGCTCTAGTAAGATTTTGGGGTCTTTTTGAGCATGTTTAAATATTAAGCCTTACTCCAAAAATAAGCCCTAGTTGTGGTTCCATAAAGAAGTATCCAAGCTCCTAAGAACACAGCAGGACTCTTCATCAAAAGAAAGTAGACAGGCCCAAAAGAAATCAGATACCAACCAAAAAAAGAAATGCACTCACCAGCCCCTAAACAATTACAATTAACAAGTGCTGATGGTGGATGGGCTCTCACACAGAGATCTGCATCGCTGTCAGGTCCCTCGTCATTCATTGCACTGCAGATCTTACAAACAGATCGGGTACTAATATCACTCCGCATGAGTGATACTGCCCCAGTCACCAGGGGCAACCAACCACTGTAGAATGCAAGGAGACCAGACTGCGATGCAGATTTGCAAGTTTCACAGTCTCTCGTGGGTAGGCCATGGCAAATACAGCTTGGAGTTGAATGCTGAAGTGCAATTAGGGTACTGGAGCTTTAAGTGCACAATTTGTTTCAGAATTAATACTGGTATGCTTTAGGTTCAGAGTCTCTTGAGTTTAGAGGGTAGATATGATAAGATTATACAGACCTGGACTCCTGGGGTTAATTTCACTGCTAGTTCAGACACGTGCAGTACTTGTAAGCAAATGAAGACAGTTGCCCAGCGTGCTACGGGGAGCGGACGGCTGGTGCGTGGACAATGGCATGAAAGCCACTAATATTGCAGTGGGGCGGGAGACCCTCAAACATCCCCAATCTGCGTGCAGTAGGGTCTGGTATATAGTCAGTATGCCCTACTGTCTGAAGAGATGCACAATGTCAGGATAGGAAGCCTTCAGCATATTGGCTGTAAAAATCAGGAAATGATGAAATTCTAGGCCTCGGGCCTAGGAGGAGTCTTGTGGTGAAGAGATTCTCCACATAATGTCTTCCCTCAGAGGAGACCCAGCCTGATCCAGCTCATTCCAGTTGTTTCTAGACAGAGGCTGGAGAATAGCTCCACCTATTGAGCCATGTGACCAAGAACTAGCCAATAGGATAACACCCAATGAACACTTCAGATTCTTACAGTTTTCACCAGTAGATGGTGCTAGAACACAACAAATGAAAAATGCTTTACTTATAACATATAGCATAATATTACATATAAGTAAATGTACTTAAAGAAACAGACACAATCTGGACAGGGCCACTACATTAGCATCTGGTGTAGCCACCATTTGACAGTCTGCCATTTGCCCTGTGCAGTGAAAATCAGGATTCAGCCATGAAGAGACCTCTCCATCGTGCTGGATGCCATAGAATGTGAGCATTTGCCCACTCAAGTCGGCTACGATGATAAACTGCAGTCAGGTAGAGGCCCCAATGAGGATGATGAGGAGCAGATGAGCTTCCCTGAGATGGTTTCTGACAGTCTCTGCAGAAATATTTTTGGGTATGCAAATCAATTGTTGCAGCCACTGTCCGGGTGGCTGGTCTCAAATGATTTTTGAGGTGAAGATGCTGGATGTTGTGGTCCTGGGCTGGTGTGGTTACACATGGTCTGAGGTTGTGAGACCGGTTGGATGTACTGCCAAATTCTGTGAAACATCTTTGAAGACCGCTTATAGTAGAGAAATGAATGTTTAATTCATGAGCAACAGCTCTGGTTGACATTCCTGCAGTAATCATGCCAATTGCACACTTCCACAAAACTTGCAACATCAGTGTCATGGTGCTGTGTTATAAAACTGCACATTTTAGAGTGGCCTTTTATTGTGACCAGCCTAAGGCACACCTGTGCAATAATCATGCTGTCTAATCAGCATCTTGATATGCCACAACTGTGAGGTGAACGGAGTATCTCGCAAAGAAGTTCTCACTAACAAAGATTTAGATGAATTTGTTAACAGTATTTGAGAGAAAAAGGCCTTTTGTATAAATAGAAAAGTCTTAGATTTTTAAGATCAGCTCATGAAAAATGGGAGCAAAAACAAAACTGTTGTTTTTCTATATTTGTTCAGTATTTTTAATAATGTATGCAGATCGTATTAAGAAATCTGGTTACAGAACAACTTTAAGCTGGAAAGTCGACAGAATCCATACATTAGAATTGATTTTACCCTCTTACCCTTAAAATTAAAATATGGGGCCTTCGCTGCACTCTCTGTCTTTGCATCCCAGTCAAACTGCTACGTATGCTCAGCTATATTTTGAACTCCAATCTCTCAAATGAAGAGATATGTGCAGCCAGCTCTATATCGACCAAAGCACCATGAAAGATGAGAGAGGGGATCAGGGGAGTCCTATCTGGAGATAATTATAGGTCCCACATATAACATCCTGTGACGATAACCTTTTTAAAAAAAAGCAACTGTCAGCATTCCTGAATGTTTAATTTAGTAAATACTTGTATTTCCCATGAAGTAATCCTGGCTCATGCTTTTCGCTGTTGTTCTGTTTCTTTGTAGTTTTCTTTTAAGAGTACTGAACAAATTGCTAATTGAACATTGTTGAGTATAGGAATAACCCTCTGTATCACCATTGATTGGATGATGTCAGAATATGTAGGGTGGGGGCCTAGCTGCAAGTAGAATGGCAAAAACCCGGATTTTCATTTTTCATTACTTTAAAAAGGAAGAAAAAGAGGAGCAGCAATTCTAACAATAAAACATTCTGAACTGTTACTTCGTAGAGAGTACACATATCTACTAAATAGGCTTGTCGTAAATGTGCTCTTACTTTAACTATGAATTTAAACTATTACTTTTAACTACTAATGTAAAGCTTGAATTGATTCCTTTAGTAAATTTTAGAATGAAGCTATACAACGATTTTGTCCGTGACACCTGTCATGCAACAAAGTTCACTTAGTACTGCTGCTTCATTGTGTCAGGGACGGGTGTGTAACGGATGGTCAGAGGACACATGAAACCCTATGCAGACCCTAAGATTGGGGTCCCTCAGCTCACCCTCACACTCGGAAGTACCCTTTGAGGTAGGGAGGTCCAGGCCCCCGACCTGGCCCTTCCTCCTGTCCTGGCCCTGATGACAAAGTCCCCACCACCCACACAACCAGGGGACCGACCAGGATGTAGATCCCAAAAAAACCCACCAAATAAGAAAAACAGACAGGGGTAAAATAAAACCTTATATACATCTAAAACCCACACTGGAATAACCAGTGATGTACAAGAAGGGATAACAAGGGAAAGGAGGTAGTACAAAAACATACACCTCCAAAAACCACAGCACACAGGAACATCAGTAAGCACTATGTCCTCTCTGCTCCCAGGCTAGATAGGCTCATAACTGAACAGAATCACCATCAAAAAGTCCAGGAAGCAGTAGGCTGTATATCCAGGCCGGAAGTGATTAACTGCTACCAGCTGAGAAAGTCTGCTGCTGCACCACAGAAGGGATTAATCCTAAATGTGCCTAAGGAAAAAAATACACTTAATGTGCATGGTTCAGATGGAAAGATAAAATTAGCCCTGAGCCTGCCCCTATACATGTGACACATGGCAGTGCAGTACAAGTGAGTCACATTGCAGCCCCGAGGGTACGATCAAGTTGGGCTTTTTGCAACTTACTTGACGCAGTCACAATATACTCTGGGCACCAGTGCAATCCCATTTACTTTGTATTATGTTATGATATAGCAGCAGCACCAAGTGAACCTTGATCACATGACAGGTGTCAGTAAAAGTTGCTATCTTGCGCTAACCTAAAAGGGAATCTGTAAACAATATTTTTACACTCCAGACAAATTATATGGTTATGTAGTTGTTTTATAAAGTCCACAAATATGTTTACATGGCTAGTCCATTCCTCTGTTACTCAGAAATCACTGTTTTGTATTTATATACACACGAGGTTGTAGGTCTGAAACCTCGGTCACTCCAGCTCTATCCGGTGTGGAATAGAATTGGAGTGACAGAGGCTTCAGATTTACAGCCTCATTTGCATACAAATACAAACAGTGATTTCTCCATACTGGAGAAACGGACTGCCTATGAAAATGTATTTGTTGATTTCGTCTATGAAAGAACTACATACACACATAGTTTGGGGTATGACATTCTGCTGATACATTCCCTTTAATGCATACTTTCAGGAATAAAAAATATTGAAAAAAAAATACATGTATTTCTTATATATTACAACTGTATACAATCCTCACATATTTCTAAATATTTTATTATATCTTTTCATAGGACAACACTGAAGATATGACACTGTGATACAATGTACAGTAGTCAGTGTGCAGCTTGTATGACAGGGTAAATTTGGTGCCCTCTAAATAACTCAACACACCGCCATTAATATCTAAACCACTGGCAAAAAAATGAGTACACTGCTAAGTTTAAATGGCCAAATTGTGCACAATTATCTATTTTTTTGCCTCAATGTCATGTGACTGATTACATTTACCAGGTCTGAGGTCTGAATGGGGAGCAGATGTGTTAAATTTGGTGTTATCGCTCACACACGTATTCTCATACTGGTCACTGGAAGTTCAACATGGCACCTCATGGCAAAAGATTGCAAGTGGTTTAGAAATTAATGGCTGTGTTTTGAGTTATTTGGAGGGCAAAACAAACTTACCCTGTTATACAAGCTGTACACTGACTACTTTATATTGTATCACAGTGTCATATCTTCAGTGTTGTCCTATGAATATATATAATAAAATATTTACAAAAATGTGAGGGGTGTACTAACTTTTATTATTATTATTTTCTATTTAAATATATTTGAAAGTAATCAACAACCACCAGATCATATATTCATGCCACTTACATAAACTAGATCAACTCCGACAATTGTCCCCCAATCAGGAAACAATTCAGTGGTTCATGTTAAAAAATCAATTTTATTACATTAATTAAAAACACATGTTGAACATTAAAAAAACAGAATTATCCTGTAAGGGACACAATTAAATACCCAGAAGCTAAAGTTTACATATAAGGAGGGAGCTGTGAATAACACTAAACAATTAAATACATGGCTATCATAATTAGAGCACATTACATAGAACAGTGCTGCTAGTAAAATAACCATACATGCACTGTAACACTGATTACATTCAATAAGCTGCCAAAAAGAAGGTAAAGTGCCTAGTGACTTAAAGTGTCCACTGCCCTGTTGTAAACAATAATAACCCAAGGTTAAATGCTATAAATAGCTTTCCTGATGGTAATAGAACAAAGCCTGGGTCTGGGTAAATGGTCCCTCCACCCCAACGCCATTTTGCCCTTACTTCTTCCGGGGGCGTGAATGTAATCAGTGTTACATTATATTTATAAGTTATGATATGTATTCTGAACTGTAACCATAGTCAGTACATTTCTCATGCAGTAATAGGAGTCACATCCATTGTATCAGCTATTTTTTTTAAACAAGTTGAGTACTCATTTGGATCCTTCGAAGATAGTAGTAGAAGGCATTAGGCATTTCTAACCAGTGGACCAATCATTTTGCGTGTTTTGGAAAACAAGACTTCCACTTATCATATGATTTGATGGCATGTAATAGACTTTTGTGCTTTACAGAAACCTGGTAATAGATTGTCTTTAACAGGAAAGAAAAGAAATGAAAGATAAATTGTCTAGAGTAGTAGCGACAGATACAATTTAGCTGCAGTGCAGTGTACTTACTCACTCTATCAAAAGCAGAGAGCTGAAAATATAAGCTGGAGACTGAAGTGCCTGACTTCTCATTCATCTGTTTGCTGCAATGTCATGTCTTTTCTTTAGGCATATATGCATTGTACTGGAAAGGTACTGTATTATAGAGAATATGTGGAGACTGGGAATATATCAAGGACACGGCCTCTATTGTCAGGATTGTTAAGAACAGTGAGTGTACAGTATATCAGGTCTGATGGCAATGAAAACAGTCCACAAAGACTGTGCAGTTCATAAACATTAGGATTATTGTTGAGTATGAGTCAGAATTGACATATGATGTTATTTTATAATTGATATAATGCATCCCGATGTTAATTTCATGAGATCAGTATTAGAATACCAAAACTCTTCCCTACCACGTGAGCGCAATGAAGGTACTTCCAACATTGGGATGCAGGTAAAGTGGAAAAAACGCTCTTTATACAGTTCATCATCCACATTTATTTTCATTTAGATCCTGATGGGTACTTGCAGTTGCAATTAGGAGGAAGTAGAAATGATTGTTTAGTACTTGACCCACAGGCTAGACCATACATGAGCACCTGAATTTGATGTGGATAAAATTGCTCAGTCACCCTCACAACCATGAGCTTGATCATCCACACAATTATACATGTACGTAACAGATAACTGATTTGTCAAAATTCATATTCGGCAGTTTTCTTGTCTGGAAATTCCATGCATCAAATTTATTTTATGCGAATAGAATGTGTCATGATCCAGGCCGGTATCTGTCAGTCTGGTATCTCCCAGCTCTGGCCTAGTCATGTCAGGATTTAATTTCTCTCTGCCTCATTCTGGTTTCCGGGATGCTATATCTGGGTGCTGCACCTCTGGTTCAGCGCCAGTGATAGTCTATGTCTCATAATGTGTGTAGTTGGCTCTGTTGAGGTACCCGATCTGTCCTGCTATGCACCCTTTCCTGCCTTACCTGTGTTTGTCCCCCCCTAGCCCCATCCCGCTTGTCATACCTTTGTAGTTTGGACTTCCCGGTACTTCATTTACTGTCCCGTCCCTGACTTGGTTTTGTCTCTCTCTTTGGCTTTCTTTATTACCATTTGGCTCCGAACCCCTTTGCTTGCTTCTTGACTCTGAGTTTATTCACCCCTCATACATTATTTTGACTTCCTGTTGCTGACTCGGCTCTCGACTGCTGCCATCTTGTGGTGACTTTGCTGTACTATTCCGGGTCACATCTTAATACAGTGGGACATTACTCTGCTGCCACCTTCTGGTGACTCCGCTGTACTACTCCAGGCCACGTCTTAGTGCAGGGGGACAATATGTTTTATTATGCTCTTTGGAATTTCCAGACCCTAGAGCATAAAAATCAGAGCTTTAAAGAAAAAAATACTCACCTCACTATTTACTTGTCCGATTACTGCAGCTCTGATATGACACATGGACTTAGATGTGACAGTGAATAAACAGATAGCTCTTTATAGGTATGCCTGGCTTTGTATCGTGGTACTGAATGCATGGGTTTTGTCCAGGTAAAAGGTTATTGCTATCTTCACTTGCTAACTCCTATTCATTTGAGGTCTGAAAATTGAAACCCCTATCAATTCAATAGCATGGGGCTCTGAAATGCCCCAATAAAATGGCACAGTACAGACCAAAAGTTTGGACACACCTTCTCATTAAAACAGTTTTCTTCATTTTGATGACTCTGAAAATTGTAGATGCAAATTGAAGGCATCAAAACTATGAATTAACACATGTGGAATGAAATACTTAACAAAAAGTGTGAAACAACTGAAAAATATGTCTTATATTCTAGGTTCTTCAAAGTATCCACCTTTTGCTTTGATTACTGCTTTGCACACTCTTGGAATTCTCTTGATGAGCTTCAAGAGGTAGTGTCCGGAAATGGTTTTCACTTCACAGGTGTGCCCTGTCAGATTTAATAAGTGGGGTTTCTTGCCTTATAAATGGAGTTGGGACCATCAGTTGTGTTCTGCAGGAGTCTGGTGGATACACAGCTGATAGTCCTACTGAATAGACTGTTAAAATGTGTATTATGGCAAGAAAAAAGCAGCTAAGTAAAGAAAAACAAGTGGCCATCATTACTTTCAGAAATGAAGGTCAGTCAGTCTGAAAAATTGGGAAAACTTTGAAAGTGTCTCCAAGTGCAGTGGCAAAAACTATCAAACGCTACAAAGAAACTTGCTCACATGAGGACCGCCCCAGGAAAGGAAGACCAAGAGTCACCTCTCTTGCGGAGGATAGGTTTATTCGTGTCACCAGCCTCAGAAATCACAGATTAACAGCAGCTCAGATTAGAGACCAGGTCAATGCCACACAGAGTTCTAGCAAAAGACACATCTCTGGAACAACTGTTAAGAGGAGACTTTGTGCAGCAGGCCTTCATGGTAAAATAGCTGCTAGGAATCCATTGCTAAAGACAGTCAACAAGCATAAGAGACTTGTTTGGGCTAAAGAATACAAGGAATAGACATCAGACCAGTGGAAATCTGTTCTTTGGTCTGATGGGTCCAAATTTGAGATCTTTGGATACAACCACTGTGTCTTTGTGCGACACAGAAACGATGAACGGATGGACTCTACATGCCTGGTTCCCACCATGAAGCATGGAGGATGAGGTATGATGGTGTGGGGGTGCTTTGCTGGTGACACTGTTGGGGATTTATTCATAATTGAAGGCATACTGAACCAGCATGGCTATCACAGCATCTTGCAGCGGCATGCTATTCCATCCGGTTTGCGTTTAGTTTGACCATCATTTATTTTTCAACAGGACAATTACCGCAAACACACATCCAGGCTCTGTAAGGGCTATTTGACTAAGAAGGAGAGTGATGGGGTACTATGCCAGATGACCTGGCCTCCACAGTCACCAGACCTGAACCCAATCGAGATGGTTTGGGGTGATCTGGACCGCAGAGTGAAGGCAAAAGGGCCAACAAGTGCTAAGCATCTCTGCGAACTCCTTCAAGACTGTTGGAAGACCATTTCTGGTGACTAGCTCTTGAAGCTCATCAGGAGGATGCCAAGAGTGTGCAAAGCAGTAATCAAAGCAAAAGGTGGCTACTTTGAAGAACCTAGAATATAAGACATATTTTCAGTTGTTTCACACTTTTTTGTTAAGTATTTCATTCCACATGTGTTAATTCATAGTTGTGATGCCTTCAATGTGAATCTAAAATTTTCAGAGTCATGAAAATAAAGAAAACTCTTTGAATGAGAAGCTGTGTCCAAACTTTTGGTCAGTTCTGTATATTGCTTTCAGCGGGAGAAACAAAATAATAATCTTGTAGTTATGATTAGGAATGAGCAAACCCGAATTGTAAAGATCAGGGTTTACACAAAACACAGACTTTTAAAAACATCTGATTTCAAAGTTTAGGTGCTGTACGTATGCTAACCACTCCACCGAGCATCAGGTTGCTCAGGTATGCTTGGTGGTTTTCCCACTGTGAGACTCTTGCAATCTCTAAATTGCTCTCAATGGCAGTAAAAACAACATTTTCAGATGTAGTGTTTCCAAAAAAACAACAACAAAACAACCCAACCTCCCTCCACCAGAAGTGATCTGTTTACAGCTGTCTATCTGTGGGCAGAGAGTCGAACTACCCAATCATTGACTCCCAATGGGGTTATATCTCCGGGATCAAGTTCAGCTCAAGTCCAGGTCCCGAACTGAACTTTTTCTAAAGCCCCGCTTTTTCTAAAGCCCCTTTCACACGTCTGTGATTCTGGTACATATGACGTCCGTTTTCATACGTACCGAAGACACGGATATATGCAGACCCATTAAAATCAATGAGTCTGCGCACACTTCTGTGTTTTTTCACGGACGTGTGTCCATGTGGCACACACGTGTGTCCATGTGTTCCACATGGAGACAAGTCCGTTCTTCTCCAGCAGCACTGATATCACATGGCTACACACTGATGTGATCCGTGAGACATCAGTGTGACCCATATCGGAGAAAACATGTGTCTTTGAAATAAAATTATTTTCTATACTCACCTGTCTCCAGGGCTGCTGTCTTTGGTGCTGCTGTCACTTGCTTCCGGGTCCGCTCATTATGCCCATAAATATTCACTGCACCGCAGACCCGGAAGCAGCAGCAATGGAGAGCGTATCGCCAGGGACAGGTGAGTAAAAATTTCCCGATCTCCATGTCCTATCATGGATAGCACATGGAGAACACACGTACTCTAAAATGACAGCACATGGATGGCCATACTCACCTTCAACAAGGATCATGAAAACCATGTATTTTTATCATGGACGTGTGAAGGGCCTTACACAGATGAGGGTAAGTCTAACTCTGGCCATGTTTACGGAAACAGTTTTTTAGGGTGTTTTAGAGCATATACAAATGTGTAAAGAATTATTTATATTATGTCCTACTATTTTAATTCTACAGCCAGCTAAATAACATTTTAAAAATAAGCCAAGAGTTTTAGCCTAAATCCCTCACTTGCCATGTTATTCTCTTTTTATATGTCAGCAACTTGTTATTAATTTGACATAATTCTTTTTTGGCATCCGTACACGTTTTGATGGATGCATAAAGCCTGTATTTTGTTACTAAAACTACAGCATAATTCAGAAGCATAGAGCTGTGGTTCTGCCTCATTTTTCACATTTCCTCAGATGGGTTATATATTGTTCATTAAGTACCAAAGTGAATACTGACTAAAAACAAATCGTAAATTCTCTCTTTCATCACACTTGTAGAATGGTATCATTAATTTACTTAGGTATTTTATTGTGATTTTATTTTTACATTTTTCATATTTATTGTTATACCTATTAGCACAATAATTTACAAGAAAGTTCATAAAATGCCATTAAATACGATTTATTCTGTCAAGGTAAATTATTCTTTAGTATGTTGGAAATTGCATTGGTTGCGTGTAATTTTTTTAGATTTCACACTTTCACTATGGGCAAAGGAAAATCTGTTTTGTTTAAAATACTGAAGCTGACCTTTACCAAGTCACTTATACTAAAGTAAGCTTTTTATTTCCCAAATGCCAACCAGCCAATCAAACATGAAATTAAACAGCCTTCATCCTTATAAAGCAAGAAAGGTCAGTGTATGTGCACAACTAGTTGACTTTGATTTTCTGAAATTAAAATTCTCATTTTCTGTAATATGAGCATACATCAGGCATTCTGTTTACTATGATGTCTGAAATGTATACTTTATCAACACATTAGGCATTAAAGTTATAGCAATTATACCAAATATCACATGTTAGTCTACATCATTCTTATTCACTTAGTTATTAACCTAGATGTAGTTTTCGACAAAAGATCATGAGATTTCACTTTACTTCTTTCCAGGGAAATTACCTACCTCTAGAGTTGAGCGAGTGCCTAACTTTTCGTACTCGTTATACTCATAATGAGTACTGTATAATACTCGCGTATTTGTTCCGAATAGCATGTGCAATGCAAGTCAATGGGGAAAAACTTGCAATGTAAGAATAATCTGAATGCTGTACTATTCATGCGAGTAGCGAATAATGCGGAATTCAGGTTACTCATTACATTGCAAGTTTTTCCCTGTTGACTTGTATTGCACATGCTATTAGGAAAGAATATGAGAGTATTAGACAGTACTCCTTATGAGTATAGCGAGTAAGAATAATTAGGTACTTGCTCAACTCTAGCTACCACAATTCTCTTTTGAAAGCAAAAATATTATAGTCAGCTTAACGGTAATAGATGTATATGTCCATAATGGTATAAATTCTCAGGTCCGCACAAAATCGGCTAGGTAGCCAAATGAAAATCCAAAAACAACAAGAAAAACAGCAGTATCTAGTGGAGTTTGTTGGTATCTTTTTTTCCACAAAAGTTTCTTTAATTTTTATAATTATTTTTCAATTTTTAATTATAAATTCATTAAAATTCCATTATTTACATAAAAAATTGGTAGAATGGAATACAATTAAAATTATCGTAAGAAATTTTTGGGGAAAAAAAAAAAAGACACCAAAAATCTCCACTGGATACTGCTCTGTTTTTCCTACAATTTTTTTTCCGTTTTCAAAGATGCCAAATAGATTTTCAACTTGGATAAGAAGAAGAAAGTTGGCCTTTGTAAAATCTGATTAGATGACGACTAGAGAACAACGTTTACACGTCTAAAATGATCATTGCAACTATCTGGTGATAACTTTCACCTTTTTCATGCACATTATCTTCAATTAGATTGTCTGTTAACTTCATTGCCATTAGTTAATTGTATTTTGAAAATATTCAAATATTTTCCAAGCATCTAAGTTAACTTTACTTCTATGTGGTTAGTACTTTCCAAGCTATAAGAACATTCTGTGGTAAACTATGAAATGGCCAGGTAAGCAAAGTGTTCCAAGAGCCTGAAATGGATCCAGAAAATGTCCTAGCCATTATTTTGTGATCTTGTCTTGTCAACTTAAATCTATTTTTTATGTTTACTACTAATAATCAATATTTTATTCAAAGTTACTGTTAACTCCTGATCAGAGTGATGCATCAGCCCTGCTCTGATCAGGAGAAATGCGGTTCTCCTGTGAGTGCCAGTGCTCAGCCAGCATTCACAGGAAACACATCATGGCAGTGACAGGAGTCATCATCTAACCTCATGCTGTCATGGCAACCTATTGGTGCCCCATGATCATGTCACATGGGGAACAGCGCGAGCCATACTGGAGTGCTTTAGAACACACTATGAGAATTTGACAGTGCAATCTGAAAGGTTATCAGGCGCAGGTGGATCAGAGATCCACCAGTGCCTGTTAACTGCACATGTCTGCTGATCATATCAGCAGACATGTGCAGGGAATATGCGGACTCGCTCTGTAAGCCCACATTAAAGGTACAGACATGTCCAAGGATGTACATATACGTCCTTGGTCGTGAAGGGGTTAAATAATGTTTTATCTCTCATAAATCATATAAAAAATGGTCAACATTTGTGTATTGAGAGAGGAAGCAATGCACAAGGCTGCATTTCTTTTGTATATTACAGTACCCTAACTAAAATAACCATTTCTTCCTCAAGACTATTGTATCCCAGGTAGGAGCAAAGATTGTTCTTTTTCAACACCAATTTTTTGAAAGGTTTAACTCCTGTGGATTATCCTTTTTTTAAAAAAAAAAAAAAAAATCCTTCACATCAAGGAATTATAATATTGACAAGAGTGGCAATGTACTTCTAGGTCCTAAGGAATGGAAACATCTTTGGATGAAACAAGACACATCATGCTATGTATAGATCCTAAAACGTGAAAAACCTCCAGTCCGCAAAGCTTGCTAGCCTTTTCTTACTGTACTTCATCAGCTTATCACTTATTGTCCAGTAAACACACTAAAACACTAAAGAAAATCATCCTTTTTATTTGTTTCATCCCTCTGATGATCTTCCAGATGTCTTGGGATTTATTTTCATACATTTAATCAAGTATAAAAGTACAGGAGTTGTTTATGTTGTTCAATGTGATTGGCCCTTTGATTATGTAATAAAAAAAAAAAAAAGTTTAGTTGCAAAATTAATGACCTCTATAATGATATATTGCATAAGCATAATACCCCCTTTGCCAGTAACAATCAGAGTTTACATGGAGGAAACCAAGGCGGAATTAAATTCACGGGTGTCCTCAATATCCAAAGTTAGAGAGTTGCGTTGGAGGCTCAGACATTTATAGTTTATTTTTCAATTTTTTTTTTGTGTATGCACACTACATCTGATCACACTGATTCTACGCCAAATGTGAGTCGTTCAAACACTGCAAGCAGCTCACACAGGACTGAGCATCTCTCATACCCAAGCACAGCGCTGCTCGCTTCAGTGGTTTGCGATCGTAACTCACTCAAACATCGAACCCTAACTTTGTTTTTTTGGAAGTCGGTTTCTGATCCTGAACTCCGAACATCAAACCTCAGATTCACTCATCTCTACATTTTAAAATAATCCAGAGACTATTGTAGTCTTAGCGCTGACTAAAGCAGAATGTCAACTATTTGTAAGCCCATAAAAGTGTTTTACAAACAGAGGGAAAAACAGTGTGAACAGTAACGTGCACCAACAGACTTGCAAAACAGTGTTTGTCACTGGATGGCAATTCTTCTGTATCCATAACATAGCAGACAATAATAAAACCTTCCTTTTAATGAATTATTAAATTGAAAAGTTCTGCAGCTCAAAGGCAGGTTTGAAGGAAAAGGTTCTGTAAAGTTGTTGAACATGAAGATCTAAAAGGATTGTAATAGCTTCAATTTTTTTGACAGTGCACTTTTATGTCTTGTGTTCTAGTATTTTTTTCTTTTTGCTATAAACATACGGAACATAGTTGTAGGTGCAAGTATTCTAAGGGAGAAAGCTTGAAGAGCAAACTGAAATAATAGAACAACAAACTAGGATTTGCGCCCTACGTAAACACTAACGCCAGAGCACTGCTAAAGTCGGGCTGCTGATATTTATGCAGTTTGATTGATGAGGATTGATAGGGAGTAGTCATGAGCCAGGGAGTAGTGATGAGCCTACCTTTGGGGGTTTGATTCACTGGCAGCAAATGAACCGAACCTCCATTGGTCCGAACTTGGCTCGAGGAGGTTTGGAATCACTGATTGGCAGTTTGAGTCTCCACCCACATACAGCCAGACATAAGCAGATCACTTCCGGGGGAGGGTGGGTAGGCTTTTTCAAGTTTCTTTTTTGTTACAGACTATATCAGATCACACTGTTGTTACCTCCAGAGCCAAGCCGAGCCGGTCAAGCACTGCAAGCGGCTCGCACAGGACTGAGCACCAAGCGCACCTGTGTACAGCGTTGCTCGCACAAGTTAATTTCGCACGTAAAGTATAAGAACTCCAATCCCGAGCCCTGTTTTTTTAAGTTAATGTTCGGTTTGAAAACTGAACCTCAGGATTGCCCATCTCGAGTAGGGAAAGATTATTCAAAAAGCAGGAAAAAATAATGCTAAATGCTAACATAATATTGGAATAGAGAAATCCAATTCAATCCAATGTAAAAGTGCTAACTGATGATTTATTTTTATCTCCGATAATTTATTTCAGTTGAAGATGTTTTATTGAAGATTTACAAATAATTGCAGCTAATAAAACCTGCATTATATGAAGACATAACTGTAAATGTTTAATGTTCGCATCCATTATACAGTTACCCTATAACGTCCATGAGACTATTTCAGGTGCAGCAGTAATGAAAAGTTCTGCTGACACCTCATTATATGCAGCAGTCATCTCATATGCATGCTGCACAATTCTCCAAATCTCAGCTCACTGCAGTCCAGTTTAATTGGAGAACATTCCCATGGCAGAAAATACTGTACATTTCCATCATTCGGCTTCTTTAATAATTAACAAATATATTTGAACCTGTTGAGCTCCATTAAGGTCAGCAGTATTTGGCATGAATAGTTATAAATGTGTTGTTTACCACTTTAGGGACTGCCTAGGTCTCTATTAGGTTTGTGAAAAAGCACAAGTAGTACATCAGATTTCGCTTGCAGCAGTCTATCGGCCCATTCAATCTTTGACAAATCCCCATAGAAACTGAATATATCTATTAGCCCATGCACATGATATCCAAAAATGCAAACTATAGTCTATGTCAGGAATAAAATATTTTCTGGCTTCATTCAAAGACTTCAGAGCTCCTTCAGCAGATAATAATGAATCTTTCCCCTCTGCAACAGAGTAATGTGATTTATACCCTGTGGGACACTTTTGGCTTTATTAACAATGGGGAAGGAATGTAGAAACTTTTTTTGCCAGTTTGTTCTTCAGCAGAATAGTAATCTGTGCCTTGAAATGGTTTCTCCTGTGGTGATTTTGTTCAATTATGTTTGGTGTTCATTGTGTTAATTGGAGTTGAGCCGAACTCCCATGTTTCCCAATTTTGGGCTGAATATAGATATTGAGAGATGTATAGTACATCAGTACATATTAACTAATCTCTGGGGGAAAAATTAGGTATTCAAAAATAGTATCGCAAGCCGTCTTGTTAGGGTTAAAAATAAGTCGTCTTAAATTACAACAGAGGGGTAAACGCTCTATGAAATGTTACACATGAGACTACTATGGATGGAAACTTTAGGCATTGCTTTGTGATCAAGGCATGAAGTATGCCCGATATATCATCAGATGACTTGATATTAAAAATAATGCAGTCTCATGGCACAAATTCAAAGTTCAGAATATTCACTAATCACTATAAACCAGAAGCTACTGCTCAGCACAAAGCTAACCTTGTAACTAGAGATAAGCAGCTTGATCCATGGAGAACAGACTTCGAGCCAAACTTTCTGAATTTCTTAGTTCCACACAAATTCGAACACTATAGAATTCGATTTTAGAGAATACTAAAAAAGGAAACCATGCTTAGTACAATTTCCCTTGTTGCAATACTATAAAAAAATGGGCTAATGATGTTTTGCATGTCCATGCGGTATTCTCGTTAATACCCAGCAGCTGGGACATCACATGGTATGTTTCAGTTTATCAAGTGAATTATCATACCTTTTTCAGTGGTGGCAAGAATCTGGGTTATCAGAGATCAGCAGATCCCAGTGGTGAACACCGGGGCACAAGATTGGCTGTTTGCATAGCAAAGTTAAATTCCATCTCTAGATTCATAGTGAAAGTAAATTATATAGATCTTATTAAAATAAAATTATCTCTCCATCTCTCTTTTGTACATATATTTTTCAAACAAATTAGAAGATTTCAAATAATGCAATTCATACTTTTATTTAATAGTTACATAGTAACTATAGTATTGCAAATTAATTTTTTGGGAAAAAGTCTGCGAAGCTAGTGAAATTGAATTTCAAATTATCTTCTCAATCTGAAGACATTAGGCATTTCCCCTTTAACCACTTTACGACCTAAGACATACCTATACATCCTCGGTTGCCTCCCTCCCTTTAACCCTGCTGTTCTGTTCTCATGTACTATACACTTGTATTGCTCCTGGGTCACTATGACCCGGTTTATTAAATCTTGATTTTAGATACTCTAACTCAATTATTTTTATACCTTGTGCTTACTAGACTGTATGGGAACATGTTTGGAAATAAAAAAAAAGAAAAACGAAATTGAAATCTTTTTTTTTTTTTATTCAGAAAAAACTT
Source organism: Anomaloglossus baeobatrachus (assembly GCF_048569485.1). Classification (NCBI taxonomy): domain Eukaryota; kingdom Metazoa; phylum Chordata; class Amphibia; order Anura; family Aromobatidae; genus Anomaloglossus; species Anomaloglossus baeobatrachus. The sequence goes on along the minus strand of NC_134353.1, from coordinate 137,686,974 downwards.
AGTAATAAGCAAAACGAAAAATAGCAAACTACACATATGTGGTAAAAAAAACCCAAACCAAAACAAGCAAATCAAACATTTTGTGAAAAAAATTAAAGATAATAAACACTTCAATTTGAACATATTCACATGGTAATATTACTTTATGTATTCTTGCATGAAGAACAATAAAATGGGCTTTGCATAAGAATTTTTGGCATCCAGAACATGTAATACTTGTTTTATTACCACAAGAATAAGGGCACTATCTGCACCTCTTTCTTTTTATTCTTGAATCACCCCTGGTAGAGGCCATGGGGGTAGAAGTGGTTGTGGAGGCCATGGTTTCACTTTTCTGAGCATGTTGCTGGATGCTCTGTACAAGGCATGCTGCTCCTTCCGTTCTGGGTGTTACCTTTCTTTCCTCAATATACGGCCTAACCAGTGCTTTTCCAAGTTCTTCTATAAAGAATAACAAACTAAATACCTGTAAATGCCAAGATACAGCCTGGAACAGAGATGTGTACAGAGCTGCTGTCCAAAGAAACTGAAAGGTCAAATGACTAAGGGGTACTTCTCACATAGCGAGATCGCTAGTGAGATCGCTGCTGAGTCACGCTTTCTGTGACGCACCAGTTACCTCATTAGCGATCTTGCTGTGTGTGACACTGAGCAGCGATCTGGCCCCTGCTGTGAAATCGCTGCTCGTTACACACAGTGCTGGTTCATTTTTTGGACGTTGCTCTCCCACTGTGAAGCACAGATTGCTGTGTTTGACAGCGAGAGATCAACGATCTGAATGTGCAGGGAGCAGGGAGCCGGCTTGTGGCAGCCTGTGGTAACCTGTAACTAAGGTAAATATCGGGAAACCAAGCAAAGCGCTTTGCTTGGTTACCCAATATTTACCTTGGTTACTAGCGTACGCCGCTCTCAGGCTGCCAGTGCTGGCTCCCTCCTCACTGCACACGTAGCCGGAGTACACATCGGGTAAATAAGCAAAGCGGTTTGCTTATTAACCCGATGTGTACTCTGGCTAGGAGTGCAAGGAGCCAGCGCTAAGCGGTGTGCGCTGGTAACCAAGGTAAATATCGGGTAACCAAGCGCTTGGTTACCCGATATTTACCTTAGTTACCAAGCGCAGCATCGCTTCCACGCGTCGCTGGTGGCTGGGGGCTGGTCACTGGTCGCTGGTGAGATCTGCCTGATTGACAGCTCTCCAGCGGCCATGTAGCGACGCACCAGAGATCCTGACCAGGTCATATCGCTGGTGGGATCGCTGGAGCGTCGCTAAAGTGTGACGGTACCCTAAGTGTGCTAGCATATGTGTTCTGATAAGAGAAGATAAGAACCTTCTGAAAACAAGGAGATAAGCCAGGAAAACAGACGTACTTAGCAAAAAAGAACCATTTGGAGGCCTTTAGAGCTCAGCTTTACAAAATAAGGCCCTCTTACACAGCGCGTTCTGCACAGAATATACACGTGTAGTGCACACCTAGTGATCTCTCTGGATGCACTCTACATTTTAGTATAGACTGCGCACCAAAAATAATCAATATAAAGCCATTTTTATGGTGCGCAGATCTCAATGCATACACCCGGCAGATCGTGTGTTATGACCCCATTGAAATAATTTAGGAAATAAATAAATTGATATACAATAGTAGATGCAATAAATAGACCCAACCTTAAGTTTTAGAAACTTATAGAATAATATCTACAGGGCCACAAAAAATTGTCTACGGGTCACTATGACCCGAACAGAACAGCAGGGTTAATGCAGGCTCGCGCAGCAAGTCCACATTATTCCCTGCACATGTTTGCTGATCTGATCAGCAGACATGTACAGCTAACAGGTTCAGGTTGATAGGAGACTCTGACAGCGGTCATGCTCGAACTGGCGTGTGTCTGATTTCATAGCATGACAGTTGCGCTCAGACCTACGGACATCCGATGTGTGATGCCCTGGACCCCCAGGGGTCACAGTACATTAACACCACACTCACACCCCCTTCCCCGGGTAGGTGACACCAGTTAAACAAAATCCTTGTTGCCACCCCCCAGGCTTGATGTCCACACCAGGTGGGGCGGAGCCAGGTGGTTGACCCCACCCACCGAGGAGTTCACAGGCCTGGAGGCGGGAAAAAGTAGTTAGTTGAGTTCAGGAGTTGAGAGTGAAAGTGTGAGGAGTAAAAACTGTGTGTCTGGGTTGGAGCCCAGGCACGATCAGCAAAGTCGGCAGACGGTGGTGGCCGTCTGCAGGAGTTGGTGGAGGTCAGCAGAACCATAGGACCGGGGTCGGGCGATGGCCCGCCGGTACCGAACCGGGGAGCAGATTGAAGCCAAGCACCAAGGCAGGGTACTCAGACCCCGACTAGGCTAGGAGCCGCCTAAAAAGTCAAATTCTCTGATTGCGGTCTGGACCTCAGTGGTTCATTCCCCCCCAAGTCCCATCAGAAGGCAACAGCCCAACCCATCCGGATAAGTGCCACCGCCAAGGGCCAGAGATCCAAGGGCCAGCGCCTGCGGGCAAAACGGGCTCTCCCGACACATACACGCCGGGGAGCGGACTACCCATGGGAAGCCATAGGAGTCAAACACACATACACAGGTGCAGGAAAACGACAACCACCATCAACCCGTCCGGGGAGAGCGAGAACACCGCAGCCGGCTGTGGGCCCCCTCCATCCAGCCATTTGGTTTACCAGAGATTGTGGCCTTCTGTGTCTGAGTGAGTAAAACAGTGCCATCCGGCACCGCACTGCACCGCAATGTTGCACCCGCGCCCATGCTGCCTCCCCGCATCGGCACCTGCACCTATACCTTCCTCCCTACTCCCCAACTGGGGCCCCGGGACCAACAGCCCCTACCCACAGAGGGGTCAACACCTTAGCTGCTCTCCGCCATCGCTCCCGGGATCCCCCGTCACCAGCAGCGGTGGTGCCCAAGATCACCACAACCCGTGGGTGGCGTCACGACTGACATCCCCAAACATCCCACCACTAACCTCCCCTTTTCACTCGTGGGCGAGGAGGCGCTGCTCAAGCCCCGGGTCTGGCCCTGTGCTCGAGCCACCGAGGAGCAGAAGCACCAGACCCGAGCGCCAGCGATCCCAGACGAGCGGCGTTCCCACCTCTCCGCCCGCAACAGATGCACTACACAAGAGACAACATACAAGGGAACTCCGTGGACACTTAAACAATGGAGGGCCCTTTCACTAGGTAGGGGGGAGATGGGACATCTGCACACACCTACAGCTAGTCCCTAGCAAACCCTATACAGGTTCTTTTACTTTGTCACTGAGCAGGTTACCTAGAGCTCTCGCTAGCCCTGAAATCACCAATACTAGTGAGATAGGTGATGGGAGCACTAGTCCCACCTCTGCACTAATCAATAGGAAATAGGAAAGGAAAGAAGATAGGGTAAAAAGGATACCAACATAAACTTCATGGCCGCAGACTCTGAGGCTGCAGATGACTTAGCACCAGTCAGAATCCCAGCAGCTTCTTCTACCCATGTGTCCAGAACAGAATGTAATTCTATCATCAGCAAAGGCTGATGAGATATGCAACTATTTGAAGGTGATGGATTTGGTTACTGAGCGGCCACATCTGAAATGGACTGCTAGAAAGCTGCAGGCAACAAAACTGATATTAACCCTTAATACACCAAAGGAAAGGAAAATATTTTTAATATAAAGAGTCTCAAAGCACTGTGAGACTCCTGATCAGAATCTAGATATTGAGAGATGTATAGTACATCAGTACATATTAACTAATCTCTGGGGGAAAAATTAGGTATTCAAAAATAGTATCGCAAGCCGTCTTGTTAGGGTTAAAAATAAGTCGTCTAAAATTACAACAGAGGGGTAAACGCTCTATGAAATGTTACACATGAGACTACTATGGATGGAAACTTTAGGCATTGCTTTGTGGTCAAGGCATGAAGTATGCCCGATATATCATCAGACGACTTGATATTAAAAATAATGCAGTCTGATGGCACAAATTCAAAGTTCAGAATATTCCCTAATCACTATAAACCAGAAGCTACTGCTCAGCACAAAGCTAACCTTGTAACTAGAGATAAGCAGTTCGATCCATGGAGAACAGACTTCGAGCCAAACTTTCTGAATTTCTTAGTTCCACACAAATTCGAACACTATAGAATCCGATTTTAGAAAATCCTAAAAAAGGAAACCATGCTTAGTACAATTTCACTTGTTGCAATACTATAAAAAAATGGGCTAATGATGTTTTGCATGTCCATGCGGTATTCTCGTTAATACCCAGCAGCTGGGACATCACATGGAATGTTTCAGTTTATCAAGTGAATTATCATACCTTTTTCAGTGGTGGCAAGAATCTGGGTTATCAGAGATCAGCAGATCCCAGTGGTGAACACCGGGGCACAAGATTGGCTGTTTGCATAGCAAAGTTAAATTCCATCTCTAGATTCACAGTGAAAGTAAATTATATAGATCTTATTAAAATAAAATTATCTCTCCATCTCTCTTTTGTACATATATTTTTCAAACAAATTAGAAGATTTCAAATAATGCAATTCATACTTTTATTTAATAGTTACATAGTAACTATAGTATTGCAAATTAATTTTTTAGGAAAAAGTCTGCGAAGCTAGTGAAATTGAATTTCAAATTATCTTCTCAATCTGAAGACATTAGGCATTTCCTCTTTAACCACTTTACGACCTAAGACATACCTATACATCCTCGGTTGCCTCCCTCCCTTTAACCCTGCTGTTCTGTTCTCATGTACTATTCACTTGAATTGCTCCTGGGTCCCTATGACCCGGTTTATTAAATCTTGATTTTAGATACTCTAACTCAATTATTTTTATAGCTTTTGCTTACTAGACTGTATGGGAACATGTTTGGAAATAAAAAAAAAAGAAAAATGAAATTGAAATCTTTTTTTTTTTTATTCAGAAAAAACTTAGTAATAAGCAAAACGAAAAATAGCAAACTACACATATGTGGTAAAAAACAAAAAACAAAACAAGCAAATCAAACATTTTGTGAAAAAAATTAAAGATAATAAACACTTCAATTTGAACATATTCACATGGTAATATTACTTTATGTATTCTTGCATGAAGAACAATAAAATGGGCTTTGCATAAGAATTTTTGGCATCCAGAACATGTAATACTTGTTTTATCACCAGAATAAGGGCAATAGCTGCACCTTTTTCTTTTTATTCTTGAAGCATCCCTGGTAGAGGCCATAGGGGTAGAAGTGGTTGTGGAGGCCATGGTTTCACTTTCCTGAGCATGTTGCTGGATGCTCTGTACAAGGCCTTCCGTTCTGTGTGTTACCTTTCTTTCCTCAATATACGGCATAACCAGTGTTTTTCCAAGTTCTTCTATAAAGAATAACAAGCTAGAGACCTGTAAAAAGCCAAGATACAGCCTGGAACAGAGATGTGTACAGAGCTGCTGTCCAAAAAAACTGAAAGGTCAAATGGCTAAGGGGTACTTCACACACAGCGAGATCGCTACTGAGATCGCTGCTGAGTCACGTTTTTTTGTGACCTCATTAGCGATCTCGCAGTGTGTGACACTGAGCAGCGATCTGGCCTCTGCTGTGAGATCGCTGCTCGTTACACACAGTACTGGTTCGTTTTTTTATTGTTGCTCTCCCGCTGATAAGCATACATCGCTTTGTGTGACAGCGACAGAGCAACAATCCTGAATGTGAAGGGACCAGGAGCCGGCGTCTGACAGCCTGCGGTAAGCTGTAACCAAGGTAAACATCGGGTACCCAAGGTGGTTACTCGATATTTACCTTCGTTACCAGCCTCCGCAGCTCTCACGCTGCCAGTGCCGGCTCCCTGCTCCCTGCACACGCTGAGTTAAGCGGTGTGAGCTGGTAACTAAGGTAAACATCGGGTAACCATACCCGATGTTTACCTTAGTTACCAGTGTCCGCAGCTTCCAGACGCCGGCTCCGTGCAAGCGCAGCGTCGCTTGCACGTCGCTGCTGTCTGGGGGCTGGTCACTGGTCGCTGGTGAGATCTGCCTGTTTGACAGCTCACCAGCGACCATGTAGCGATGCAGCAGCGATCCTGACCAGGTCAGATCGCTGGTCGGATCGCTGCTGCATCACTAAAGTGTGAAGGTACCCTAAAGCTGGTGTCACACATAACGACGACGACAACGACGTCGCTGCAACGTCACCATATTCTGTGACGTTGCAGCGACCTCAGCAGCGACGTCGCTATGTGTGACACATAACAACGATCAGACCCCTGCTGCGAAATCGCTGCTCGCTCCTGAATGCTCCAGGTCATTTTTTGAATGCTGCTATCCCGCTGCGCCATGCTGATAAGCTGATAATCCTTTTGTTTGACACCGCAGCAGGGACGCTACGCTACGTCTGAAAACACACAACGACCGTCGACGTCGCTATGATCGCTACTCCGTCGCTGCTTTTTATAACATGTTTGACAGCTTACTAACGATCATCTATGGTCGCTGCTACGTCACAGAATATGGTGACGTTGCAGCGACGTCGTTGTCGTCGTCGTTATGTGTGACCCCAGCTTAAGTGTGCTAGCATATGTGTACTGATAAGAGCAAAGAAGATAAGAACCCTTCTGAAAACAAGGAGATAAGCCAGGAAGATAGACTAAAGCTGGGGTCACACTAAACGACAGCAACAACGACGTCGCTGTTACGTCACCAAAATGGTGACGTAGCAGCGACCTTGTAAGTCGCTGTTATGATCGCTGCTTAGCTGTCAGACACAGCAGCCGAAGCAGCGATCATAACGACACGCGTTGCTGTGCTGCAACATGTGCAGAGAGCAGGGAGCCGCGCAAACTGAGCGCTGGCTCCCTGCTCTCCTAGCTACAGTACACATCGGGTTAATTACACGATGTGTACTGCAGCTACATATGCAGAGAGCAGGGAGCCGCGCACACTGCTTAGCGCTGGCTTCTTGCTCTCCTAGCTACAGTACACATCGGGTTAATTAACCCGATGTGTACTGCAGCTACATGTGCAGAGAGCAGGAGACGGCGCTGGCAGCGTGAGAGCGGCGGAGGCTGGTAACGAAGGTAAATATCGGGTAACCACCTTGGTTACCCGATGTTTACCTTGGTTACAGCTTACCGCAGCTGCCAGATGCCGCCTCCTGCTCCCTGCTCGCTTCATTTCGTCGCTCTCTCGCTGTCACACACAGCGATCTGTGCATCACAGCGGGAGAGCGACGACCAAAAAATGAAGCTGGACATTCAGCAATGAGCGGCGACCTCACAGCAGGGGCCAGCTCGTTGCTGGATGTCACACACAGCGACAGCGACGGGACGTCGCTGCAACGTCACAGAAAATGGTGACGTAGCAGCGACGTCGTTGTCGTTGTCGCTGTGTGTGACACCACCTTAAAGGTACTGTCACACATAACGAGATCGCTAGCGAGATTGCAGCTGACTCACGGTTTCCGTGAGGCAGTAGCGATCCCATTAGCGATCTTGTCATGTGTGACAGCTACCCGCGATCAGGCCCCTACTGTGAGATCTCTAGTCATTGCAGAATGGTCCAGGCCATTTTCTTCAAAGGCGATGTCCTGCTGGGCAGGAGACATCGCTGTGTTTAACACTGTGTGACAGGGTCACACGGACTGCTGAGATCGTTATACAGGTCGCTACTGCGACCTGTATTGTTCCTGCATCGCTGGTAAGATCTGACTGTGTGACATCTCACCTGCGACCTCCCAGCGACTTACCTGCGATCCCTATCAGGTTGCATCATTTTCGGGATCGCTGGTAAATCGTTGTGTATGACTGGGCCTTTACTTAGCAAAAAAAAACCATTTGGAGGCCTTTAGAGCTCAGCTTTACAAAATAAGGCCCTCTTACACAGCGCATTCTGTGCAGTCCGTTCTGCGCAGAATATACACGTGTAGTGCACACCTAGTGATCTCTCCGGATGCGCTCTACATTTTAGTATAGACTGCGCACCAAAAATAATCAATATAAAGCCATTTTTATGCTGCGCAGATCTCAATGCATACACCCGGCAGATTGTGTGTTATGACCCCATTGAAATAATTTAAGAAATAAATTGATATACAATAGTAGATGCAATAAATAGACCCAACCTTAACCTGAGGTTATAACTCCTTTATTTCACTGAAAATATGCCCTCACAGCTGTAAAAAATGATGCCGGGTCACTATGACCCAAACACGACAAGTGTACAAATCGGCGTGTAGCTAAAAGTAAACACAAAAAAAATACACATAGATAGGTCCCCCCAAATGAGGAAAAGTCAAGTAAGCTCAAGTTTTAGAAACTTGTAGAATAATATCTACAGGGCTACAAAAAATTGTCTATGGGTTACTATGACCCGAACAGAACAGCAGGGTTAATGCAGGCTCACGCAGCAAGCCCACATTATTCCCTGCACATGTTTGCTGACCTGATCAGCAGACATGTGCAGCTAACAGGTTCAGGTTGATAGGAGACTCTGACAGCTGTCATGCTTGAACTGGCGTGTGTCTGATTTCATAGCATGACAGTTGCGCTCAGACCTACGGACATCCGGTGCACTACACAAAAGACAACATACAAGGTGACTCCGGGGACACTTAAACAATGGAGGGCCCTTGCACTAGGTAGGGGGGAGATGGGACATCTGCACACACCTACTAGCAAGCCCTATACGGGTTCTTTGACTTTGACTCTGAGCAGGTTACCTAGAGCTCTCACTAGCCCTGAATTCACCCTTACTAGTGAGATAGGTGATGGGAGCACTAGTCCCACCTCTGCACTAATCAATAGAAAATAGGAAAGGAAAGAAGATAGGGTAAAAAGGATACCAACATTAACTTCATGGCCGCAGACTCTGAGGCTGCAGATGACTTAGCACCAGTCAGAATCCCAGCAGCTTTTTCTACCCATATGGCCAGAACAGAATGTAATTCTATCATCAGCAAAGGCTGATGAGATATGCAACTATTTGAAGGTGATGGATTTGGTCACTGAGCGGCCACATCTGAAATGGACTGCTAGAAAGCTGCAGGCAACAAAACTGACATTAACACTTAATAGACCAAAGGAAAGGAAAATATTTTTAATATAAAGAGTCTCAAAGCACTGTGGGACTCCTGATCAGAATCAGTCACAAGTCTCCTAATGCTGAGAGACCACCATGACAAATATCTGACACTACTATCATTGTCATGACAATGTGAAGTTAGCTGATAACCCCTGTCACTGTCATGACTAGGTTCCTGTGACTGCAGGGAGAGTGTTGGCATTCACAGGAGCTCAGCATTTCTGATGATCAGATTGATGCTAAAGCATCGCTCTGAACAGCAAAAGCGATCAGATAGTGCATGCATAAAGTCCCTAAGGTGACCAGTAAAATCAATAAAAAATATAAAAATGTTTTAAAAAATATGAAAAAATAAAAGATCTAAAAGTTCAAATCACCTTCCTTTTTCCCCATTGAAAATTAAACAAAAAAACACACATATTTGGTGTTGCCGAGTTCAGAAATGCCCGAACTGTCAAAATAGAAAATCAATTAATCTGATAGGTAAGGGACGTAGAGAGAAAAAAAATCAAGACACCAGAATTACGTTTTTTTGCTCGCCGCAACATTATATTAAAATGCAATAACAAAAGATAAAAACATCACATTTACCCAAAAATGGTACAATTAAAAACAATAACTCAAGACACAAAAAATAAGCCCTCACATAGCCGCATATCCCGAACAAAAGACCGCTACTGGTCTCGGAAAATGGCAACAAAAGTATATTTATTTTTATTTTTACAAACTTCTGAATTTTTTTTCACCACGTAGATAAAACTAAAACTATACATGTTTGACCTGGCCTGGGGAATCATATTGTCAGGTCAGATTTACCATATAGTGAACACGGTAATTAAATCCAGGAAACAATTGTACAATTGCACTTTTTTTGCAATTTCACCACAATTAGAGGTTTTTCCATTTTCCAGTACAATATAGGGCAGATTGAATCATGTTATTCAAAAGTACAACTCGTCCCATAAAAAATAAGCTCTCATATGGCTATATTAACGGAAAAATAAAAAAAGTTATGGTTCTTGGAAAAAGAGGAGGAAAAAACGAAAATGAAAAACTTAAAATCGCCAAGTGGTAAAGGGGTTAATTAATGTCTAGATAAAAATTTTACTATGCAGGAATAAAGAAAGACTTTTTTTTTATAATTGGACGGCTGTGCTAATTTTCCTTCTACCTTCTAATGTCTAGATAGTATGATTTACAATGTGTTTCAGTTTTAACATATCAGGCTTGTGTAATGAAAAGATACACAACTTTCTAATATGCTTTTTATAGCAATCGATTACAGATCCATGCTGCACCTCTTTCATTCTGTACCTGCACCACTGCTCCTGTAGGCCTACTTCAGCCTTGCCCATTCGTACAGATTCTGAGACCATTAGTTATGTTATGTCACCACCGGAGTCCGCTCCATCGACTTCTACTCCGATCGCCAGACGCCGTGTTTCTGCCGTGGATAGCACTGGTGATGGGAGAGGAGTCGATGCTAGCGGCGCTGGTGGGCGCAGGCTCCGCTCATCCACTGTGCTGGGTTTCCTGGGGATCTACAGTTCCACTGGCTGACTGTAGGTGGCCGGTGTCTCCCAGCTGAAGTACCATCATTCAGCTACAGCCTATGGGAAGACACCACACCTTTTTTAATGCCCCTCCTGCCTGCTGACCTCTGCCAGAGATAGTTCTGAAAATTCTGGCTCCTGTTTCGTCCTGTTCTGTGATTTCGCGTGCTGATTACCGCTTGTTTCCTAACTACCCTCCTGCCTGCTGTTTTTGTACCTCACTGCTCGATCTGGTTTTGACCTCTGCTTGCTTCTGATTATGTCCTTGTTTGCCGATTCTGTCCCTGTTCCGCAATTCCTGGTTTGACCCTGCCTGACGACTACTCTCTCAGACTGCAGCCTTCCACAGGTAGTTATCTCCAGGGCCCTGTGTAATTCCAAATCCCTGTATAGGGGTTAAAGGGTTTCAGGGTTCTGGGGGTCCTGCTTGGTGAGTGGCTTCCCTCTAGCCTGTCCATTACAGCCCGTCTGAGTCTGTGGATCCAGGCAGGCGTTACAAGTTAATCTTCTTGGTGATGTTCCCATCAGCTAATCTTTTCTTTTGCACTTTGAACAATTTAGCAAGAGTCACGGGGATTTAAGAAACATCTGATTGAGAAGGAGGCCATGTTAAAGACCCCCTCTCCAGAATGTAAATATACCCCCAAAAAGGTTTATCAATAATTTTATTGCATTATTTTTAAAAAAGATTACATTCATTGATGAATGCTAGAGCTTATAGAGTTCATAAATATAAAAGTATGTATTGTATAATGATGGAAATAATTCTCTCTTAATCCTACATTTTCCCTGACAGCTATATAGCAATGCTGGAGAGGCATACAATAATAATGCTAATATGTGACTGTTCAGCATGTGATTGATTGCTTATGGTATTCAGACATCTCTTCGAAAACATAATTACTATGTGACCTGTGACGGTTTACTTACCATGTGACTTGACAAGTGTTTGAAGCTACAATTATTGGGCTTTATAAGAAATGAGCAACAGTACCATTACTCAGGAATTGGCTGCCCAATATATGATTATACTATGTTCAGTTCACACTAATGTTTGCATTGAACACTGAAATGGGATGTTTTGTTGCATTTTATTATATAAAATGACCTTGACAAAGTGTGAATATATAGTAAGAGCAGATGTAGATGACAGGACAGTAAGTGGCTGTCTATATGAATGAGAATTGATATAATGACTAATAAGATGTATGGGGTAAAAGCTTTTGATTGGAAATCCACCACTGGTTATCTCTGGAAAATCAATTGTCTCTTCATATCACCTAGTATTCCCAAACAAGTTTTCGATAAGGATGAAAAGTATTTCTTTTTGATCTCTCATATTAAACAGTTAAAAAAAATGTGTGGAATAATCACAAACTTGTATGTATTCTGTTACAATGAAGCCATCAGTATCCTTGTCTGTTTTTTTAATTTCCTGATCAATGGGGTTTCTATGAACTTAAATAACTTTGAGATAAAAAAATTGTTTAAAAGAACAGAGAGTCCTCAGTGGTTGATACCTTTTAATGGCTAACTGAAAAGATGGTAATAATTGCAAGCTTTCGAGACTACTCAGGTCTCTTCATCAGGCATGGTATAACACAAAATCTGAAGAGTCACGTATTTATACACAACAGGACTTAGAATAGTGCAGTATTTTTACTGCACTATTCTAAGTCCTGTTGTGTATAAATACGTGACTCTTCAGATTTTGTGTTATACCATGCCTGATGAAGAGACCTGAGTAGTCTCGAAAGCTTGCAATTATTACCATCTTTTCAGTTAGCCATTAAAAGGTATCAACCACTGAGGACTCTCTGTTCTTTTAAACAATTTTTTTATCTCTACTGGCTAACACGGTACAAAGATATATTTTACTTGTATCATAACTTTGAGAGACATTAACATAAGATATAATAGATTCCAAGGCACCAAAGATTCCTCTCCATTTTAAAAACCTTTATTTGTCCCAGTATACAAAGAAACAAGTGCAATAGCGACATTTTGGCGGACATACATGATTTTTATGGCTTGATAAAGGCCCTGCATCAGCCGAAACGTCGCTATTGCACTTTTCTCTTTGTATGTTGGAACAAATAAAGGTTTTTCGAATGGAGAGGAATTTTCGGTGCCTTGGATTCTATTATATCTTCTTTGAAAACGTTGCTGCTAATGGACGATGTGCATGGGACATTGTTATTTCAAGTTATTATTATTACTACTAGATAAACAATTTTAATAAAAAAAAACCTTGCACAACACCAGATATATTAAAATAATGTCATCATTGTGATGCCCTTATAAAATTATACTTTAGCCCCTTGAAGGAATATGGATAGTTCATTTTTCATCACTTATTGATAGCTGTGTACCCATCCACCTAATGAATAGAGACACCAATCAAGTCGGGTGGCCCGGACCTCTGCCACAAAAAAAAATAAAGGTGATTCAGTATGGAAACAGTACTGTGGCTCACTTATTCTATGGATTATGGTGGTCCCAGACATTAGAGCCCCAGTGATCATTAAAGATCACCTGATGCAACTTTATCCTGTCATGCCAGAAGATGTTTGCCCAATGTCCAGACTGTTGTTAACATTAGACATTAGTGCGCTGATCAGGAATAGAGATGAGCGAACCTTAGGCTCGAGGTTCGAGGTTCGGAGTTCAACTTATAAAAAAATCAAGGTTCAGGTTCGGAGTTTGAGTGAGTTATGAGTATGAAACTTTCAAGCAAGCAGCGCTGTGCTTGGGTATGAGTGATGCTCAGCCCTGTACGAGCCACTTGTAGTGTTTGATTGGCTCGCACCTGGGGTAAAATCAGCGTGATCATATGTAGTGTGCGCACAGAAACCAAAAAAAAAATTGCATAACTCCCGCCCACCCTCTCCCGCCAATGTTATGGTTATGGCTGATCAAACACTGCACGTGGCTCGCACAGGGCTGAGTATCACTCATACCCAAGCACAGTGCTGCTCGCTTGAGTGGTTCATACTCATCCCTCTCTCGAACTCCGAACCTAAACCTTACCTTTTTGAAGTCGAACTCTGAACCTTGAGCCTAAGGTTCGCTCATCTCTAATCAGGAGCAAAAGAATATTGGACTTTAATCAATAACCCCTTTATCAATAGTGACAACAGCATCTAAAATGTGTAACAGGGAAAGTAGACTGCCGTTTTCAACCTATTAGCCAATTGATTACTTTAGCAACTGCAGGTGTAAAATAACCCTCCGGCCTGTAAATATTTGCCTGTCAAGCCACATATTATGTAGATATTTGATTATTAAGGTAACACTGGTAGGCAATAATGGTTTGAAATCCTATGTTTGTCATAGTATTGATGAAGTAGTATGAAGTAGTATGAAGTAAATGATCAAGCCTTTTTAATATCGCCTAAGGAGATAAAATAATGTAAAACTAACTTTAAAAAAGTTTTGTATAAAAGAGAAATCTTCCACAACTAAATATAATTACATTTATTTTTTCCATTAAAACTTATTATTATTTAAAGTTCATGATAACAAAAAAACATATTTGTTATGATCCTTTTTAAATAAGACTAAATTATAGAACAGTGATTTCCCACTTCCACATCATTATTGACTTGGCAAACTCATTATAGGAAAAAATGTAGGAACGTCTGTCCACGTGTGTAAATGCATTAGAAATCTTGACTCGATTGATAAATGAAGATTGATATTACTTTGCTCAAACTTTAATTGAAAATATTTTATTAGGACCAATTCTTCCTTTTAATTTTAGATCCTCATCTACTTTTGCATATCCCATCATTTTGTAAGAAATTTCTATTGAACTCAAATTTGGAATTAATATTAAATTTGTGTAAGATATTTAAGCAACATCATGTATCATAACTTAACAAACCTGACACATTTATCAGCTACAATAAGTCATCAATGGTGACAAATGCTAAAGCAATGTAGAGCAATTTGAGTACTGGAGCAAATCCAAGAGAAAAAAGTACAATTTCCTTCCTCAATGTCACAGGACAAATGGAAGTCTCAGGCAGTTAATGGTCTGTGTACAGAATAAGACAGCCCTATAGAGAGTTCCACCTTAGTGTTGGTATATGGAAAAATAATGTGCTTCATTCATAAATAGTCATTTTGTCAATTTTTATAATTAGGTTTTGCTAGAAAATAAAAGGTTTTGTGGTTACAAGAAATTAGGTTAAGATTTGAATAACCGAAAATAGCTTTAGTTAGAAATTCAGAAACATTTATTAATATGGTATACTCTATTTTGAAAAGACTTCTTTAAGGAGGCTTAAAAAGGTTGTATCACTTTCTTTTTAGTAATTAATCGAAAAATATAAATAGACTAATTTTTTTCTATTTTTTTTATTTCTTTAGTTTGTATACTTATCTTTTTAGTAATTAAGCAAAAAAGACCATTTTTTATTTCTTGACATTGTATCACTTTCTTTTTAGTAATTAATCAAAAAATATAAACCCATTTTTCGATTTTTTTTTTTATTTATTTCTTGAGGTTGTATTACTTTTTTTTAGTAACTAAACGAAAAATATAAATAGAATAATTATTTCTATTTTTTTATTTCTTGACGTTGTATTACTTTTTTTTAGTAATTAATCGATAAATATAAATAAACCCATTTTTCGATTTTTTTTTTTTATTTATTTCTTGAGGTTGTATTACTTTTTTTTAGTAACTAAACGAAAAATATAAATAGACTAATTATTTCTATTTTTTTTATTTCTTGACGTTGTATTACTTTTTTTTAGTAATCGATAAATATAAATAAACCCATTTTTCGATTTTTTTATTTCTTGAGGTTGTATTACTTTTTTTTTAGTAACTAAACGAAAAATATAAATAGACTAATTATTTCTATTTTTTTATTTCTTGACGTTGTATTACTTTTTTTTTTAGTAATTAATCGATAAATATAAATAAACCCATTTTTCTATTTTTTTATTTCTTGAGGTTGTATTACTTTTTTTTAGTAATTAAACGAAAAATATAAATAGATCCATTTTTCTATTTTTTTTATTTCTTGACATTGTATCACTTTCTTTTTAGTAATTAATCTAAAAATATAAATAAAGCCATTTTTTCCATTTTTTTATTTCTTATTTTATGGGAGGTTTAGAAGCTATTTGTTCAAAAGCTTTTCCAAAGATATGTGTTGTACAGAAGGTATTTAAACTTATAGTGGATATAAAAAGTATACAGACTCCTGATTAGAGATGAGCGAACCGGTCCCGGTTCGGCTCGAGGTCGGTTCGCCGAACGGAGGTCCCGTTCGAGTTCGGCTCGTCGAACGTTCGACGAACCGAACTCGAGCCAATAGGAAACAATGGCAGGCAATCACAAACACAGAAAAACACCTAGAAAACACCCTCAAAGGTGTCCAAAAGGTGACAAACAACTCAAACACATGGGAAAGTGACAAGGACATATACTCATGCGAAAACAAAACAGCTGGACAAGGAAAAAGAGGAGGACACACAGATATAGGCATGGCACGCCCTTCTAAAGTCATGTAAAACACCGCAAGGTGACTCCAAGCGGAGTCTCCCTTTTTTCCAAAAACTGGGCCACACAGACACCCACCCCATCAGTGGCAGCACTTGGGCCCTAGTTGCAAACAGGATGTTTTGATTTACATCAAGCACATTCAAAAATACGCCATAATTAACCGTCCCCAGGATGACACCGGGGTAGGTAGCAAAGTCTTTCCTGATCCCAGCTCTGTTCATCTTGGCTTCTTTTAAAAACACAGCAAGCAAGGGTTACTCCAAGCGGAGTCTCCCTTTTTTCCAAAAATTGAGCCACACAGACACCCACCCCATCAGTGGCAGCACTTGGGCCCTAGTTGCAAACAGGATGTTTTGATTTGCATCAAGCACATTCAAAAATACGCCATAATTAACCGTCCCCAGCATGACACCGGGGTAGGTAGATAAAGTCTTTGCTGACCCATGACTTGTTCATCTTGGCTTCTTTTAAAAACAATGTAAGCAAGGGTTACTCCAAGCGGAGTCTCCTTTTTTTCCAAAAATTGGGCCCCACACACACCCACCCCTTCAGTGGCAGCAGTTGTGCCCCAGTTGTACACTTCACAGCTAGATTTGCATCAAGCACATTCAAAAATACGCCATAATTAACCGTCCCCAGGATGACACCGGAGTAGGTAGCAAAGTCTTTCCTGATCCCAGCTCTGTTCATCTTGGCTTCTTTTAAAAACAATGTAAGCAAGGGTTACTCCAAGCGGAGTCTCCCTTTTTTCAAAAAATTGGGCCCCACACACACCCACCCCTTCAGTGGCAGCAGTTGTGCCCCAGTTGTACACTTCACAGCTAGATTTGCATCAAGCACATTCAAAAATACGCCATAATTAACCGTCCCCAGGATGACACCGGAGTAGGTAGCAAAGTCTTTCCTGATCCCAGCTCTGTTCATCTTGGCTTCTTTTAAAAACAATGTAAGCAAGGGTTACTCCAAGCGGAGTCTCCCTTTTTTCAAAAAATTGGGCCCCACACACACCCACCCCTTCAGTGGCAGCAGTTGTGCCCCAGTTGTACACTTCACAGCTAGATTTGCATCAAGCACATTCAAAAATACGCCATAATTAACCGTCCCCAGGATGACACCGGAGTAGGTAGCAAAGTCTTTCCTGATCCTAGCTCTGCTCATCTTGGCTTCTTTTAAAAACACAGCAAGCAAAGGTTACTCCAAGCGGAGTCTCCCTTTTTTTCCAAAAATTGTGCCCCACACACACCCACCCCTTCAGTGGCAGCAGTTGTGCCCCAGTTGTACACTTCACAGCTAGATTTGCATCAAGCACATTCAAAAATACGCCATAATTAACCGTCCCCAGGATGACACCGGAGTAGGTAGCAAAGTCTTTCCTGATCCCAGCTCTGCTCATCTTGGCTTCTTTTAAAAACACAGCAAGCAAGGGTTACTCCAAGCGGAGTCTCCCTTTTTTTCCAAAAATTGTGCCCCACACACACCCACCCCTTCAGTGGCAGCAGTTGTGCCCCAGTTGTACACTTCACAGCTAGATTTGCATCAAGCACATTCAAAAATACGCCATAATTAACCGTCCCCAGGATGACACCGGAGTAGGTAGCAAAGTCTTTCCTGATCCCAGCTCTGTTCATCTTGGCTTCTTTTAAAAACAATGTAAGCAAGGGTTACTCCAAGCGGAGTCTCCCTTTTTTCAAAAAATTGGGCCCCACACACACCCACCCCTTAAGTGGCAGCAGTTGTGCCCCAGTTGTACACTTCACAGCTAGATTTGCATCAAGCACATTCAAAAATACGCCATAATTAACCGTCCCCAGGATGGCACCGGAGTAGGTAGCAAAGTCTTTCCTGATCCCAGCTCTGTTCATCTTGGCTTCTTTTAAAAACAATGTAAGCAAGGGTTACTCCAAGCGGAGTCTCCTTTTTTTCCAAAAATTGGGCCCCACACACACCCACCCCTTCAGTGGCAGCAGTTGTGCCCCAGTTGTACACTTCACAGCTACATTTGCATCAAGCACATTAAAAAATACGCCATTCTTATCCGTCCCCAGGATGACACCGGGGTAGGTAGCAAAGTCTTTCCTGATCCCAGCTCTGTTCATCTTGGCTTCTTTTAAAAACACAGCAAGCAAGGGTTACTCCAAGTGGAGTCTCCCTTTTTTCCAAAAATTGGGCCACACAGACACCCACCCCATCAGTGGCAGCACCTGGGCCCTAGTTGCAAACAGGATGTTTTGATTTGCATCAAGCACATTCAAAAATACGCCATAATTAACCGTCCCCAGCATGACACCGGGATAGGTAGATAAAGTCTTTGCTGACACATGACTTGTTCATCTTGGCTTCTTTTAAAAACAATGTAAGCAAGGGTTACTCCAAGCGGAGTCTCCTTTTTTTCCAAAAATTGGGCCCCACACACACCCACCCCTTCAGTGGCAGCAGTTGTGCCCCAGTTGTACACTTCACAGCTACATTTGCATCAAGCACATTCAAAAATACGCCATTCTTATCCGTCCCCAGGATGACACCGGGGTAGGTAGCAAAGTCTTTCCTGATCCCAGCTCTGTTCATCTTGGCTTCTTTTAAAAACACAGCAAGCAAGGGTTACTCCAAGCGGAGTCTCCCTTTTTTTCAAAAATTGGGCCACACAGACACCCACCCCATCAGTGGCAGCACTTGGGCCCTAGTTGCAAACAGGATGTTTTGATTTGCATCAAGCACATTCAAAAATACGCCATAATTAACCGTCCCCAGCATGACACCGGGGTAGGTAGATAAAGTCTTTGCTGAACCATGACTTGTTCTTCTTGGCTTCTTTTAAAAACAATGTAAGCAAGGGTTACTCCAAGCGGAGTCTCCCTTTTTTTCCAAAAATTGTGCCCCACACACACCCACCCATTCAGTGGCAGCACTTGTGCCCTAGTTGTACACTTCACAGCTAGATTTGCATCAAGCACATTCCAAATCCACAAGCATTTACTCTCCCCAGGATGACACAGGGGTTGTAAATTCCTTCTGGATCCATGACTTGTTCATTTTGATGAACGTCAGTCTGTCCACATTGTCACTGGACAGACGCGTGCGCTTATCTGTCAGCACACACCCAGCAGCACTGAAGACACGTTCAGAGACAACGCTGGCAGCTGGACACGACAAAATCTCCAAGGCGTAAGTTGTGAGCTCTGGCCATTTTTCTAGGTTTGAAGCCCAAAAGGAGCAAGGCTCCAGTTGCACAGTCATGGCATCGATGTTCATTTGGAGATACTCCTGTATCATCCTCTCCAGCCGTTGACTATGTGTCAGACTTGTTGTCTCTGGTGGCCTTGCAAAAGAGGGTCTAAAAAAATTATGAAAAGATTCCATAAAATTGCTGTTACCAGCACCAGATACGGTCCTACTGGTACGGGTAGACTGTTGAAGATGACGAGACCGTCCCATGTTTGTCAAGTTACAACTGGGAGATTCCCTCCCTGCACCTGCACGGTTGTTTGGTGGAAAAGCCGAGCTAAGATCGAGTAACAGCTTCTGCTGATACTCCTGCATACGTGCGTCCCTTTCTATGGCTGGAATTATGTCACAAAATTTGGACTTGTACCGGGGATCTAATAGTGTGGCAATCCAGTAGTCATCATCACTTCTAATTTTGACAATACGACTGTCATGTTGGAGGTAGTGCAACAAAAAGGCACTCATGTGTCTTGCGCAGCCATGCGGACCAAGTCCACGCTGTGTTTGTGGCATAGAGGTGCTACCCGTTCTTTCTTCCTCTGACATCTCCCCCCAACCTCTTTCAACTGAAATTTGACCAAGGTCTCCCTCATCCGCTGAGTCTTCCATGTCCATGGACAGTTCGTCCTCCATTTCTTCATGTTCTCCTGCACCTTGCTCAACATTTCGCCTGCTACTATGCGCCCTTGTCGATCCCTGTCCCCCATGGTCCCATGCCTGCTGCGTTGGTGATGATGAACTTCTGGACCTTGGTGATGTTGTTGTCCCTTGCGCATATGAATCCTCCTGTAGTTCCTCCCCTTCATGTTGTCCCACCCCCTAACTCCGAATAGTTTTTAGCGTGTGCTCCAGCATGTAAATGACTGGAATCGTCATGCTGATAATGGCATTGTCAGCGCTAAACATATTCGTCGCCATGTCGAAACTGTGCAGAAGGGTGCATAGGTCCTTGATCTGAGACCACTCCATCAGGGTGATCTGCCCCACCTCTGCATCTCGTTGGCCCAGGCTATACGTCATGACGTATTGCACCAGGGCTCTGCGGTGCTGCCACAGTCGCTGTAACATGTGGAGAGTTGAATTCCAGCGTGTCGCCACATCGCATTTCAGGCGATGAACCGGCAGGCCGAAAGACTTGTGGAGCGATGCAAGTCGCTCTGCTGCGGCACTTGAACGGCGGAAGTGAGCAGACAGTTTTCGTGCCCTGTTCAGAAGGCCATCTAGGCCGGGATAGTGTGTTAAAAATTGCTGGACGACAAGGTTCAACACGTGAGCCATACAAGGTACGTGTGTCACCTTGCCCAGGCGAAGGGCCGCACCCAGGTTTGCAGCATTGTCGCACACGGCCTTACCAGGCTGCAGGTTGAGTGGAGACAACCATTTATTAAACTCGGACCGCAGAGCTGACCACAACTCCTCAGCTGTGTGACTCTTATTCCCAAGACATGTCAAGCTAAAGACCGCCTGATGCCGTTGCGCTCTGCTGCCAGCATAGTAATGAGGCGTGCGGGATTCCTTCTGCGCAGTGAGAACGCTGGTGGCCTGACCAGGCAGGCTTGGGGCGGAGGTGGAGGACCCAGATGAGGTGGAGGATGCAGAAGCAGTGGCGGAACTTGGACAGACAGAGGAGTGACACACAAGTCGTGGGGACGGCAAGACTTGTGCAGCAGACCCTTCACCATCTATCACCATAGTTACCCAGTGTCCAGTCAGCGACATGTAACGTCCCTGTCCATGCTTACTGGTCCAAGTATCGGTGGTGAAATGCACCCGTTCACACACAGAGTTTCTCAAGGAAGCGGTGATGTTGTGTGCGACATGCTGGTGTAGCGCGGGCACACCTTTCTTAGAGAAGTAGTGGCGACTAGGCATCTGGTACTGGGGCACAGCGACAGACATAAGGTCTCTAAAATCCTGTGTGTCCACTAGGCGGAAAGGCAGCATTTCGGTAGCCAACAGCTTACAGAGGGATAGAGTCAACCTCTTAGCTTTGTCATGGGTCGGAGGAAGTGGCCTTTTATTTGACCACATCTGAGGGACAGAGATCTGGCTGCTGTGTGTAGACGGTGTTGAGTAGGGTGTCCCTGGAAAAATGCAGGTTTGTGAGGAAAGTGCAGGCGGAGACATGATGTTGCCTTCATCCAACGTTGGTGCTATCGATGTCTGAGAGAGCTGTACACACTCACTTGTTTCCCCTTCCAAACCAACTGACGACCTACCAAGCAAACTGCCTGTTGCGGTTACAGTGGTGGAAGTTGTGGGTGGAAAAACAGGTGTGACAGCTGTCCCCACAGTCCTAGAAGATGAAGAGCGCGCGGATGCACTGGATGGGGCAGGCGGTGGATGGTTCGCTCTGCTAGGCCGCATTGCAGCACAGTGAGCTTCCCACCGGGACCTATGATATTTATTCATGTGACGATTCATGGAAGAAGTTGTCAAACTGCTGAGGTTTTGACCTCTACTAAGAGAATCATGACAAAGTTTACAGATCACATAATTTGGGCGATCTTTTTCTATGTCAAAAAAGGACCAGGCTAGGCAAGGCTTAGAGGCCATGCGACCTGTTGATCCACCCCGAATAATGCTCATAGGCAGAGTGGTGGCTGAGGATGCAGTTGTAGACGTGCTACCAGTGCTCCGACTCTGTCCAGGAAGGCGCAAGGTAACTTCGTCGTCGGTTGCATCCTCCTCCACCGCCTCTGTTGACCTCCTCGAGTGCCTGACTGTGGGTTGACAGTAGGTGGGATCTAGAACTTCATCATCAATTGTTGTGTTTGCACTCCCCTCCCCCTCAGACCGAGCCTCTTCTTGCCCTGACCGAATATTTAAGTTGTCATCCCAATCGGGTATCTGCGTCTCATCTTCATCAGTATGTTCCTCATTGTCTATAACCACAGGTGTTACAGTTTGTGACAAAGGGTCAACATTATGCTCAGAAACTTGGTCCTCACGGCCTGAATCAGAGTCACAAACGTTCTGGGCATCACTGCAGACCATTTCCTGTTCTGTACTCACTGTAGCTTGGGAGCAGACCTCTGATTCCCAGGCTATAGTGTGACTGAATAGCTCTGCAGACTCAGCCATCTCAGTTCCACCATACTGTGCAGGGCTGATGGAGACTTCAGAGCTGGGAGAAAGCAAGTGTGATTGGGATGACAACTCAGAGGACTGGTGTTTTTTGGATGCGGTACTTGAAGTGGCTGAGAGGGCACTTGTTGGACCACTTGAGATCCATTCAAGCATTTTCCTTTTTTGCCCATCATCTTCCTTTCTTCCTGTTGTTCGTGTCCGTAAAAAAGGGAGCACATCGGATTGTCCACGGTAAGTAGTAGACATCTTACTTTTGCTGGTAGATGGTCTATCTTCAGCAGATGATAATGGAGCTTTGCCACCTTCCCCACAGACAAAACCTTTTTTGCCTTTTCCACCACGCCTCTTCCCCTTTCCACCAGCATCTGTCATTTTGCCACTCATGTTGATTGCGACAAGATTGTGGACTGAAAATGTGGTAGTAAAAATTGAGAGGTGGTGAAGATTGCAGTGGTGGTCTAGCTTTATTAACAGCAGAATAATAAAGAATAAATATCCCTGACAATGCAACTACGGCCCTTAAACTGGCAGCAAAAAATGCTAGTATAATGGCTTAGTTATAATGAGTTGGAGTGTGCAATGCAGGCAGATGCGCTCTGCAAATGTCTTTGCACTAGTGGGACTATAGCAAAGTCCAATAGCCACAGATAGGATGCCACTAGGTACACTGAGTGTTTGCTTGTATAATGGCTTAGTTATAATGAGTTGGAGTGTGCAACGCAGGCAGATGCGCTCTGCAAATGTCTTTGCACTAGTGGGACTATAGCAAAGTCCAATAGCCACGTATAGGATGCCACTAGGTACACTGGGTGTTTGCTAGTATAATGGCTTAGTTATAATGAGTTGGAGTGTGCAACGCAGGCAGATGCGCTCTGCAAATGTCTTTGCGCTAGTGGGACTATAGCAAAGTCCAATAGCCACGTATAGGATGCCACTAGGTACACTGAGTGTTTGCTAGTATAATGGCTTAGTTATAATGAGTTGGAGTGTGCAACGCAGGCAGCTCTGCAAATGTCTTTGCACTAGTGGGACTATAGCAAAGTCCAATAGCCACGTATAGGATGCCACTAGGTACACTGAGTGTTTGCTAGTATAATGGCTTAGTTATAATGAGTTGGAGTGTGCAACGCAGGCAGATGCGCTCTGCAAATGTCTTTGCACTAGTGGGACTATAGCAAAGTCCAATAGCCACGTATAGGATGCCACTAGGTACACTGAGTGTTTGCTAGTATAATGGCTTAGTTATAATGAGTTGGAGTGTGCAACGCAGGCAGATGCGCTCTGCAAATGTCTTTGCACTAGTGGGACTATAGCAAAGTCCAATAGCCACGTATAGGATGCCACTAGGTACACTGAGTGTTTGCTTGTATAATGGCTTAGTTATAATGAGTTGGAGTGTGCAACGCAGGCAGATGTGCTCTGCAAATGTCTTTGCACTAGTGGGACTATAGCAAAGTCCAATAGCCACGTATAGGATGCCACTAGGTACACTGAGTGTTTGCTAGTATAATGGCTTAGTTATAATGAGTTGGAGTGTGCAACGCAGGCAGATGCGCTCTGCAAATGTCTTTGCACTAGTGGGACTATAGCAAAGTCCAATAGCCACGTATAGGATGCCACTAGGTACACTGAGTGTTTGCTAGTATAATGGCTTAGTTATAATGAGTTGGAGTGTGCAACGCAGGCAGATGCGCTCTGCAAATGTCTTTGCACTAGTGGGACTATAGCAAACTCCAATAGCCACGTATAGGATGCCACTAGGTACACTGAGTGTTTGCTAGCATAATGGCTTAGTTATAATGAGTTGGAGTGTGCAACGCAGGCAGATGCGCTCTGCAAATGTCTTTGCACTAGTGGGACTATAGCAAAGTCCAATAGCCACAGATAGGATGCCACTAGGTACACTGAGTGTTTGCTAGTATAATGGCTTAGTTATAATGAGTTGGAGTGTGCAACGCAGGCAGATGCGCTCTGCAAATGTCTTTGCACTAGTGGGACTATAGCAAAGTCCAATAGCCACGTATAGGATGCCACTAGGTACACTGAGTGTTTGCTAGTATAATGGCTTAGTTATAATGAGTTGGAGTGTGCAACGCAGGCAGATGCGCTCTGCAAATGTCTTTGCACTAGTGGGACTAAAGCAAAGTCCAATAGCCACGTATAGGATGCCACTAGGTACACTGAGTGTTTGCTAGCATAATGGCTTAGTTATAATGAGTTGGAGTGTGCAATGCAGGCAGATGCGCTCTGCAAATGTCTTTGCACTAGTGGGACTATAGCAAAGTCCAATAGCCACAGATAGGATGCCACTAGGTACACTGAGTGTTTGCTTGTATAATGGCTTAGTTATAAAGAGTTGGAGTGTGCAACGCAGGCAGATGCGCTCTGCAAATGTCTTTGCACTAGTGGGACTATAGCAAAGTCCAATAGCCACGTATAGGATGCCACTAGGTACACTGGGTGTTTGCTAGTATAATGGCTTAGTTATAATGAGTTGGAGTGTGCAACGCAGGCAGATGCGCTCTGCAAATGTCTTTGCACTAGTGGGACTATAGCAAAGTCCAATAGCCACGTATAGGATGCCACTAGGTACACTGAGTGTTTGCTAGTATAATGGCTTAGTTATAATGAGTTGGAGTGTGCAACGCAGGCAGATGCGCTCTGCAAATGTCTTTGCACTAGTGGGACTATAGCAAAGTCCAATAGCCACGTATAGGATGCCACTAGGTACACTGAGTGTTTGCTAGCATAATGGCTTAGTTATAATGAGTTGGAGTGTGCAATGCAGGCAGATGCGCTCTGCAAATGTCTTTGCACTAGTGGGACTATAGCAAAGTCCAATAGCTACAGATAGGATGCCACTAGGTACACTGAGTGTTTGCTTGTATAATGGCTTAGTTATAATGAGTTGGAGTGTGCAACGCAGGCAGATGCGCTCTGCAAATGTCTTTGCACTAGTGGGACTATAGCAAAGTCCAATAGCCACGTATAGGATGCTGTCACGCTCCCCGTGTCCCAGCACCACTCCTTACCCACTGATCCAATCCATGTGTCCACCAGTCATGGCTGCCGCTCCCGCTCCTGCTCCCCTGAGTCATGCTCCTGGTCTCAGGAGTCTGACTTTGAGTATTGGCCTCAGGATTCTGTATAGGACCGGGCCGCGCCCACTCTCCTGGTCTTATAGGCCCAGCACACCTGCAGCAGGAAATGACATGAGGCTGTGCTGGGTATATAAGACTTGCCTTTCCATAGGGGCGTTGCCTGATCAACGTGTCCTTTAGCTTGTCTTTAGAGCTAGATGCTCAGGTCCCCTTGTGCTCTCTCCTGTGACTGTTTGTCTGTTGCTACCGGGTACCTGTGCCTGTTTCCTGCATTATCCCATAGAACTCCGTGATCCTGCTGACCCGGTTATAACCGTCCCGGTCACGTCAGTGCTCCGGCTGCCGTGTACTCTGCCACCTGGTGGCGTACTCGGTCCAGTGGATCCACCTCCTGGGCCCACCAGTCCTCCCGGCCGTGACAGATTGATCAGGCCATGGATCCCGCTGGAGCACAGACATCTGAGCTGGCCGAACTACGCCAGGAACTGGTGCAACAGCGTGACACCTTACACCGCATACTAAAGTTCCTGACGTCTGTGGACCACCGGTTGTACACATTACAGACTGCCGCCTCGTCTCGGTCCACGCAGCAAACGGTGTCCGGATCTGAACCTGCTGTCTCCGCAACCTCGCAACTTCGCCTCGCTGCTCCGCCTCGCTATGCTGGGGACCCCAAGAACTGCCGGGGGTTTTTGAACCAGTGCTCCCTGCATTTCAAGTTACTTCCTCATTTGTTTGTCTCAGACCAGGCTAAAGTGGCGTTCCTGATGTCACACTTGGAAGGCGAAGCTCTAGCCTGGATTAACCCCCTGTGGGAGAATGAGGATCCAGTGACCACTGACATCCGGGAATTCCTGCACGCTTTCCGAGGTACATTCGATGAACCCGGACGTGCCACCACGGTGACCTCTTCGCTCCTCCGGCTACGCCAAGGGACCCTGACCGTCGGCCAATACGCCATCCAGTTCCGCACGCTCGCCTCTGAGCTGGGCTGGAACAATGAGGCCTTGACGGCGGCCTTTTGGGAAGGACTCTCTGGCCGCGTCAAAGAC
Source organism: Anomaloglossus baeobatrachus (assembly GCF_048569485.1). Classification (NCBI taxonomy): domain Eukaryota; kingdom Metazoa; phylum Chordata; class Amphibia; order Anura; family Aromobatidae; genus Anomaloglossus; species Anomaloglossus baeobatrachus. The sequence goes on along the minus strand of NC_134353.1, from coordinate 137,660,378 downwards.
GAGCTTGCTGGCCGTGACGTTCCACGCACCTTGGACGCCTTAATATCTTTAGCCACCCGGATTGACCTCCGTTTCCAGGAGCGAACCAAAGAGGTATTCCGGGAGAAGCTACCACCCCGTCACGCCTTGTCCCCGCAGAGGCCTACCGCTCCTTTGCCCCTGCCCTCCTGTGACATGTTCCCGGAACCCATGCAAATAGACCGGCTGAGCCAAGCCGAGCAACGCCGCGCAGAGCGACTCGCCCGGGGCCTGTGTTTCTACTGCGGAAGCGGTTCTCATCTGCTCCGCTCTTGCCCGGAGAGACCAGGTAGACCCCAAGTCCAAGGGATGGTGGGAACCGCCACCCTTGGTACCGGAATTCCTTCAGTCCCGGTTACACAGACTGCCCAGGTCACGACCGAGAAGACCCAGTTCACGGCGGAGGCTCACATTGATTCGGGAGCAGCGGCTAATTTCATCCGACAAGCTACCGTGGATCGTTATCGGATACCGGTCATCCCGCTTGCAAAACCCCTCTGGTTCGCCTCCGTGGACGGAAAACAATTATACGAACCTGTCCGGTACACCACCGAACCCGTGAGACTTTGTATTGGTACCCAGCACACTGAGACTATTGCGTTCTACGTCATCCCGAGAATGACTCCTGCGCTCCTGCTGGGTCTGCCCTGGCTGCGACTACATGACCCTGACATCAGTTGGCGCTCTGGGGCAATCTCTCGCTGGAGTCCCTCGTGCCATGATACCTGCCTACAGCCTGTTCCTCGGTCCCTGTCACCTGACCCTATCATGGCACAAGAAGAGGAGAATCTGACGCAATCCAGCGTTGTACCACAGCCCCTGGCACCTGACCCTATCATGGCACAAGAACAGGGGAATATGACGCAGTCCTGCGGTGTACCACAGCTCCTGGCACTTGTGCCTGTGGTGCCACCAGAACCGGAAGTGACGACGCTCTCCAGCGTCGTTCCACCGTCCCTGACGATTGAGACTCTGATGCCAACGGCTGCCGGGGATGAGTCCCTGTCCTGTGTCCGGTCCGAGACGCCCGGGCCGGTTGTCCACGCTGCCAGTCCTGTTTCTGACGGTCCTCCTCTTCCCGTTGCCCCCGTTGCCACTGCTGGGAGATCGGCTAAGCGCCGTGCAGCTAAGAAGGCGGTACGGGGTCAGCGGTCCTTCCCCGCCTTTGCGTTGGGTCCCGATCCGGTGTCTCGATCCGGGGTGCCCCTGGGGTTCTGTGCTCGGAGGGGGGGGCTTAGAGGGGGGGGTACTGTCACGCTCCCCGTGTCCCAGCACCACTCCTTACCCACTGATCCAATCCATGTGTCCACCAGTCATGGCTGCCGCTCCCGCTCCTGCTCCCCTGAGTCATGCTCCTGGTCTCAGGAGTCTGACTTTGAGTATTGGCCTCAGGATTCTGTATAGGACCGGGCCGCGCCCACTCTCCTGGTCTTATAGGCCCAGCACACCTGCAGCAGGAAATGACATGAGGCTGTGCTGGGTATATAAGACTTGCCTTTCCATAGGGGCGTTGCCTGATCAACGTGTCCTTTAGCTTGTCTTTAGAGCTAGATGCTCAGGTCCCCTTGTGCTCTCTCCTGTGACTGTTTGTCTGTTGCTACCGGGTACCTGTGCCTGTTTCCTGCATTATCCCATAGAACTCCGTGATCCTGCTGACCCGGTTATAACCGTCCCGGTCACGTCAGTGCTCCGGCTGCCGTGTACTCTGCCACCTGGTGGCGTACTCGGTCCAGTGGATCCACCTCCTGGGCCCACCAGTCCTCCCGGCCGTGACAGATGCCACTAGGTACACTGGGTGTTTGCTAGTATAATGGCTTAGTTATAATGAGTTGGAGTGTGCAACGCAGGCAGATGCGCTCTGCAAATGTCTTTGCACTAGTGGGACTATAGCAAAGTCCAATAGCCACGTATAGGATGCCACTAGGTACACTGAGTGTTTGCTAGTATAATGGCTTAGTTATAATGAGTTGGAGTGTGCAACGCAGGCAGATGCGCTCTGCAAATGTTTTTGCACTAGTGGGACTATAGCAAAGTCCAATAGCCACGTATAGGGTGCCACTAGGTACACTGAGTGTTTGCTAGTATAATGGCTTAGTTATAATGAGTTGGAGTGTGCAACGCAGGCAGCTCTGCAAATGTCTTTGCACTAGTGGGACTATAGCAAAGTCCAATAGCCACGTATAGGATGCCACTAGGTACACTGAGTGTTTGCTAGTATAATGGCTTAGTTATAATGAGTTGGAGTGTGCAACGCAGGCAGATGCGCTCTGCAAATGTCTTTGCACTAGTGGGACTATAGCAAAGTCCAATAGCCACGTATAGGATGCCACTAGGTACACTGAGTGTTTGCTAGTATAATGGCTTAGTTATAATGAGTTGGAGTGTGCAACGCAGGCAGATGCGCTCTGCAAATGTCTTTGCACTAGTGGGACTATAGCAAAGTCCAATAGCCACGTATAGGATGCCACTAGGTACACTGAGTGTTTGCTTGTATAATGGCTTAGTTATAATGAGTTGGAGTGTGCAACGCAGGCAGATGTGCTCTGCAAATGTCTTTGCACTAGTGGGACTATAGCAAAGTCCAATAGCCACGTATAGGATGCCACTAGGTACACTGAGTGTTTGCTAGTATAATGGCTTAGTTATAATGAGTTTGAGTGTGCAACGCAGGCAGATGCGCTCTGCAAATGTCTTTGCACTAGTGGGACTATAGCAAAGTCCAATAGCCACGTATAGGATGCCACTAGGTACACTGAGTGTTTGCTAGTATAATGGCTTAGTTATAATGAGTTGGAGTGTGCAACGCAGGCAGATGCGCTCTGCAAATGTCTTTGCACTAGTGGGACTATAGCAAAGTCCAATAGCCACGTATAGGATGCCACTAGGTACACTGAGTGTTTGCTAGCATAATGGCTTAGTTATAATGAGTTGGAGTGTGCAACGCAGGCAGATGCGCTCTGCAAATGTCTTTGCACTAGTGGCACTATAGCAAAGTCCAATAGCCACGTATAGGATGCCACTAGGTACACTGAGTGTTTGCTAGTATAATGGCTTAGTTATAATGAGTTGGAGTGTGCAACGCAGGCAGATGCGCTTTGCAAATGTCTTTTCACTAGTGGGACTATAGCAAAGTCCAATAGCCACGTATAGGATGCCACTAGGTACACTGAGTGTTTGCTTGTATAATGGCTTAGTTATAATGAGTTGGAGTGTGCAACGCAGGCAGATGCGCTCTGCAAATGTCTTTGCACTAGTGGGACTATAGCAAAGTCCAATAGCCACGTATAGGATGCCACTAGGTACACTGAGTGTTTGCTAGTATAATGGCTTAGTTATAATGAGTTGGAGTGTGCAACGCAGGCAGATGCGCTCTGCAAATGTCTTTGCACTAGTGGGACTATAGCAAAGTCCAATAGCCACGTATAGGATGCCACTAGGTACACTGAGTGTTTGCTAGTATAATGGCTTAGTTATAATGAGTTGGAGTGTGCAACGCAGGCAGTTGCGCTCTGCAAATGTCTTTGCACTAGTGGGACTATAGCAAAGTCCAATAACCACGTATAGGATGCCACTAGGTACACTGAGTGTTTGCTAGTATAATGGCTTAGTTATAATGAGTTGGAGTGTGCAACGCAGGCAGATGCGCTCTGCAAATGTCTTTGCACTAGTGGGACTATAGCAAAGTCCAATAGCCACGTATAGGATGCCACTAGGTACACTGAGTGTTTGCTAGTATAATGGCTTAGTTATAATGAGTTGGAGTGTGCAACGCAGGCAGATGCGCTCTGCAAATGTCTTTGCACTAGTGGGACTATAGCAAAGTCCAATAGCCACGTATAGGATGCCACTAGGTACACTGAGTGTTTGCTAGTATAATGGCTTAGTTATAATGAGTTGGAGTGTGCAAAGCAGGCAGATGCGCTCTGCAAATGTCTTTGCACTAGTGGGACTATTGCAAAGTCCAATAGCCACGTATAGGATGCCACTAGGTACACTGAGTGTTTGCTTGTATAATGGCTTAGTTATAATGAGTTGGAGTGTGCAACGCAGGCAGATGCGCTCTGCAAATGTCTTTGCACTAGTGGGACTATAGCAAAGTCCAATAGCCACGTATAGGATGCCACTAGGTACACTGAGTGTTTGCTAGTATAATGGCTTAGTTATAATGAGTTGGAGTGTGCAACGCAGGCAGATGCGCTCTGCAAATGTCTTTGCACTAGTGGGACTATAGCAAAGTCCAATAGCCACGTATAGGATGCCACTAGGTACACTGAGTGTTTGCTAGTATAATGGCTTAGTTATAATGAGTTGGAGTGTGCAACGCAGGCAGTTGCGCTCTGCAAATGTCTTTGCACTAGTGGGACTATAGCAAAGTCCAATAACCACGTATAGGATGCCACTAGGTACACTGAGTGTTTGCTAGTATAATGGCTTAGTTATAATGAGTTGGAGTGTGCAACGCAGGCAGATGCGCTCTGCAAATGTCTTTGCACTAGTGGGACTATAGCAAAGTCCAATAGCCACGTATAGGATGCCACTAGGTACACTGAGTGTTTGCTAGTATAATGGCTTAGTTATAATGAGTTGGAGTGTGCAACGCAGGCAGATGCGCTCTGCAAATGTCTTTGCACTAGTGGGACTATAGCAAAGTCCAATAGCCACGTATAGGATGCCACTAGGTACACTGAGTGTTTGCTAGTATAATGGCTTAGTTATAATGAGTTGGAGTGTGGAAAGCAGGCAGATGCGCTCTGCAAATGTCTTTGCACTAGTGGGACTATTTCAAAGTCCAATAGCCACGTATAGGATGCCACTAGGTACACTGAGTGTTTGCTAGTATAATGGCTTAGTTATAATGAGTTGGAGTGTGCAACGCAGGCAGATGCGCTCTGCAAATCTCTTTGCACTAGTGGGACTATAGCAAAGTCCAATAGCCACGTATAGGATGCCACTAGGTACACTGAGTATTTGCTAGTATAATGGCTTAGTTATAATGAGTTGGAGTGTGCAACGCAGGCAGATGCGCTCTGCAAATGTCTTTGCACTAGTGGGACTATAGCAAAGTCCAATAGCCACGTATAGGATGCCACTAGGTACACTGAGTGTTTGCTAGTATAATGACTTAGTTATAATGAGTTGGAGTGTGCAACGCAGGCAGATGCGCTCTGCAAATGTCTTTGCACTAGTGGGACTATAGCAAAGTCCAATAGCTACGTATAGGATGCCACTAGGTACACTGAGTTTTTGCTTGTATAATGGCTTAGTTATAATGAGTTGGAGTGTGCAACGCAGGCAGATGCGCTCTGCAAATGTCTTTGCACTAGTGGGACTATAGCAAAGTCCAATAGCCACGTATAGGATGCCGCTAGGTACACTGAGTGTTTGCTAGTATAATGGCTTAGTTATAATGAGTTGGAGTGTGCAACGCAGGCAGATGCGCTCTGCAAATGTCTTTGCACTAGTGGGACTATAGCAAAGTCCAATAGCCACGTATAGGATGCCACTAGGTACACTGAGTGTTTGCTTGTATAATGGCTTAGTTATAATGAGTTGGAGTGTGCAACGCAGGCAGATGCGCTCTGCAAATGTCTTTGCACTAGTGGGACTATAGCAAAGTCCAATAGCCACGTATAGGATGCCACTAGGTACACTGAGTGTTTGCTAGTATAATGGCTTAGTTATAATGAGTTGGAGTGTGCAACGCAGGCAGATGCGCTCTGCAAATGTCTTTGCACTAGTGGGACTATAGCAAAGTCCAATAGCCACGTATAGGATGCCACTAGGTACACTGAGTGTTTGCTAGTATAATGGCTTAGTTATAATGAGTTGGAGTGTGCAACGCAGGCAGATGCGCTCTGCAAATGTCTTTGCACTAGTGGGACTATAGCAAAGTCCAATAGCCACGTATAGGATGCCACTAGGTACACTGAGTGTTTGCTAGTATAATGGCTTAGTTATAATGAGTTGGAGTGTGCAATGCAGGCAGATGCGCTCTGCAGATGTCTTTGCACTAGTGGGACTATAGCAAAGTCCAATAGCCACAGATAGGATGCCACTAGGTACACAGAGTGTTTGCTAGTATAATGGCTTAGTTATAATGAGTTGGAGTGTGCAATGCAGGCAGATGCGCTCTGCAAATGTCTTTGCACTAGTGGAACTATAGCAAAGTCCAATAGCCACGTATAGGATGCCACTAGGTACACTGAGTGTTTGCTAGTATAATGGCTTAGTTATAATGAGTTGGAGTATGCAGAGGACACGAGGGTACAGTGCCAGGATTTTGGGGCTCTGGGTAGAGGAATGGAAGCCTGCCTTTCTATCCCTCCTAATAGGGAAATGCAGGGAGGAAATCCCTGACCTTGGCTACACAGACGCTGGCGCTGTTTTCAGGACCTGTCACCTTAACTCTGACCCTGCCGGTTTGAGCCCTTAAAAGGACTGCTATAAAGTGCTCTCCCTAAGCTGTCTAACGCTGTGTAAGCAGCGCATACAGCTGTATCGGCGATAGGACTCAGGAGGACGGAGCTGCGACAGTGATGTCTGACACCAAAGACGCAGAAGGCAGATAATGGCGTCCTGGAAGAAAATGTCCGGTTTTATAATGCAGGGACATGTGACATGGACATCCTATCACACATGCCGTTGCTTCTCTGGCTCAAAGTCCACTTAGCTGTGTGTTTGTCTGGGATTGGCTGACATGCTGGCCCGCCCCACAAGACGCGCGCGCTTAGGGAAGGAAGACAAGAAAAAAAAAAAAAAATGGCGATCGCCATTATAGAAACAGCAGTGATCTGAAGGCGCTGTTCACGCACACTATACACTGAAATGTCATAATAGTGTGATTCACAGAGTGACTTACACTATTACAGCAGAAACCAAGCTATGATTTAGCTGTTTTTTTGCTGCTAGAACCGTTCTCGAACGTTTCTAGAACTATCGAGCTTTTGCAAAAAGCTCGAGTTCTAGTTCGATCTAGAACAGGCCCCAAAATCACTCGAGCCTAGAACTGGAGAACCACGAACCACGAACCGCGCTCAACTCTACTCCTGATAAAATACTGGGTTTTTGTCAAATAATAAAAAAAAAATACCAAGAAAACTCATTTAAGAACCTATTCCACCTTTAAGGTCACCCATAATCTATACAAATGCATTAGGAAACAAACTTAAATCACTTTGGGGGAAAAATAAAATAAGAAAACTAAATTAATCTGCTTGCATAATTGTGAGTATTGGCGATGTGGTCCTGTTCAGAATTAGGCACACGTAATTACATTTAAAGACTTATTAAATAATAATCAGTGCATGGCTGACATCAGTTATAGGGGTTCTAAAATAAATTGAATAATACACATTTAAATGTTACCTTTTTCTCTAAATACCTTTATTTCAGAAAAGGTATGCTTTCTCTTATGCACTCTTTCAGGATTTTAAAGATGGCAGCTGCCATAAATCAATGTGCACCCATTCTAGAGGACAGATAGTAGAACTGGCTGTGTGACTGAGTGAAGACAGACTTGAGGTCACAGCAGCGACCGGTAAAACATCATGAAATTGCATTTCCTCTACTCATTCAACTTGACAGGATACTGAGTGGAGTGGACTAAAGGAGGAGATAAATACCTTTAATTACTTGACTGAGAATGAACATTCATCTCAGTCTGCCTGACAGCTTTAGTGCAGCGCAGGAGTACATCTGTCTCACTCTTCAGGTAGTCCATCCAAAAACACTGCCAGCTGGAAGTTGCCATCTTTAAAATACTGACAGACTACACTACACTACATAAAAAATACCTTTTTGCTAGGTAAAAGAATCTTAAAAACTGTTTAGTATGAAATAATTGTTTAATTTATTTTAGCACATTTCTTGGAGAATGTGTAAACGCCATATAAGGTTTAGCTGTCATAAATGAAATTTCCTAACATTTTCTTAGTTGCAATTTACAGCAAAAGCCATGGTCTGTAAACAGCTTACAACACAGCAAAGGGATCTAAAAGTTGAAAGTTGTCAGACTGGAGAAGGGTACAACATTTTTTCTAAGGCATTAGATATATTATGGAACACTGTAAAGACTGTCATTAAGAAGTGGCTTAAATTGACAGAGTTATATAATCTGTTGCTGTCCACTGTAAAACAAAAAAGTTTTTGGAAGACTGTTGTGCATGCTCTTGTTAAGTGTACTCAGACAACTAGTGTGAATGTGGTTAGCTTTCTGAGCTTTCCTACAGACTACTTCTAAGAACTCAGAAATCAGGGTCTCTTTGCCTACATTATTGTGGGTCAAGGGGAGGTAGCAATAACCTAATGACAGATTCCATTTAATGCGCTATTGCAATTGATTTATATTGTACATAGTGAACCTTCATAACTTTCACTATTTTATAACAGCACAGATGTATCTAAGCTGCATGCAATAATTCATTATAACTGATGTGGGTTCACTGTGGATTTGATTTGGAGTGTTGTCAGGTTATAATAATGTGTGACCTGTGCATTTCCATTGGATAGTAGCTGGTAATATTGAGTTATTTCATAAGGGTTGTATGAGATGAAATTAATAGAATTAACTTTTTTTTCAGTTTTGCTTCCTTTGTTTTTTTGTCCAAAATTTTTATTTTTCATTGTATTGTACAGTCATGGCCAAAGTTTTGAGAATGACACCAAAATTATATTTTCACATGATCTGTTGCCCTCTGGTTTTTAATTGTGTTTGTCTGATGTTTACATCACATACAGAAATATAATTGCAATCATATTATGAGTACCAAAAGGTTATATTGACAGTTAGAATGAGTTAATGCAGCAAGTCAATATTTGCAGTGTTGACTAGAGATGAGCGAACCGGTCCCGGTTCGGCTCGAGGTCGGTTCGCCGAACGGAGGTCCCGTTCGAGTTCGGCTCGTCGAACGTTCGACGAACCGAACTCGAACTGCATAGGAAACAATGGCAGGCAATCACAAACACATAAAAACACCTAGAAAACACCCTCAAAGGTGTCCAAAAGGTGACAAACAACTCACAACACAACACAAACACATGGGAAAGTGACAAGGACATATACTCATGCGAAAACAAAACAGCTGGACAAGGAAAAAGAGGAGGACACACAGATATATGAGTATATGCAAGGAAACATCGATTCCATTATTGTGCAACTTGAGCCCTGCTCATTTTAAGCTTCCAATCTTGATAAATTGCCTGAGCTCGCCACGTACGCCTTGGGGATCTTGTCGTGTCCTGCAGCCAGCGTTCTCTCGGAACCTGTCTTCAGTGCTGCTGGGGGTCTGCTGGCAGATAAGCACATGTGTCTGTCCACTGACAATGTGGACATGGCTCTCAGAGGACTTTTCTTCCCCTGGGTCAGCCAGGGGACGGGAAAGGCACGCGTATTTTTGAGAGTGCTTCATGCAAAGCATCTTTTTCATCTTGAAAATTGGGTCAATTGATGCCAGTCAAGTGGGGTGTGTGTGGCCCAATTAGTGGCAACGAGAGAGACTGTGGTTGGAGTCCCCTCGCTGTGTTTCTAAAAGAACCAAGATGAACAAGTCATGGCTCTCAGAGGACATTTCTTCCCCTGGGTCAGCCAGGGGACGGGAAAGGCACGCATATTTTTGAGAGTGCTTCATGCAAAGCATCTTTTTCTTTTTCAAAAGGGGGCTCAACCGATGCCAGTCAAGTGGGGAGTGTGTGGCCCAGTTAGTGGAAACGAGGGAGACTGTGGTTGGAGTCCCCTCGCTGTGTTTCTAAAAGAACCAAGATGAACAAGTCATGGCTCTCAGAGGACTTTTCTTCCCCTGGGTCAACCAGGGGACGGGAAAGGCACGCGTATTTTTGAGAGTGCTTCATGCAAAGCATCTTTTTCTTTTTCAAAAGGGGGCTCAACCGATGCCAGTCAAGTGGGGTGTGTGTGGCCCAGTTAGTGGAAACGAGGGAGACTGTGGTTGGAGTCCCCTCGCTGTGTTTCTAAAAGAACCAAGATGAACAAGTCATGGCTCTCAGAGGACTTTTCTTCCCCTGGGTCAGCCAGGGGACGGGAAAGGCACGCGTATTTTTGAGAGTGCTTCATGCAAAGCATCTTTTTCTTTTTCAAAAGGGGGCTCAACCGATGCCAGTCAAGTGGGGTGTGTGTGGCCCAGTTAGTGGAAACGAGGGAGACTGTGGTTGGAGTCCCCTCGCTGTGTTTCTAAAAGAACCAAGATGAACAAGTCATGGCTCTCAGAGGACTTTTCTTCCCCTGGGTCAGCCAGGGGACGGGAAAGGCACGCGTATTTTTGAGAGTGCTTCATGCAAAGCATCTTTTTCTTTTTCAAAAGGGGGCTCAACCGATGCCAGTCAAGTGGGGTGTGTGTGGCCCAGTTAGTGGAAACGAGGGAGACTGTGGTTGGAGTCCCCTCGCTGTTTTTCTAAAAGAACCAAGATGAACAAGTCATGGCTCTCAGAGGACTTTTCTTCCTCTGGGTCAGCCAGGGGACGGGAAAGGCACGCGTATTTTTGAGAGTGCTTCATGCAAAGCATCTTTTTATTTTTCAAAAGGGGGCTCAACCGATGCCAGTCAAGTGGGGTGTGTGTGGCCCAGTTAGTGGAAACGAGGGAGACTGTGGTTGGAGTCCCATCGCTGTGTTTTTAAAAGAACCAAGATGAACAAGTCATGGCTCTCAGAGAACTTTTCTTCCCCTGGGTCAGCCAGGGGACGGGAAAGGCACGCGTATTTTTGAGAGTGCTTCATGCAAAGCATCTTTTTCTTTTTCAAAAGGGGGCTCAACCGATGCCAGTCAAGTGGGGTGTGTGTGGCCCAGTTAGTGGAAACGAGGGAGACTGTGGTTGGAGTCCCCTCGCTGTGTTTTACATGCTTTTAGAAGGGCATGACATGGCTTAGAGGTTGACTTTCAGCATCTGGAAACTGTTGGCTACCAAAATGCTGCCTTTCCAACCTTTTTAACCGAGGATTTTCGAGACCTTATGCCCATCGCAGTGCCCCAAGAGCCGATGCCCAGGCGCCACTCCTTCTCCAACAAAGGCGTGCACGCGCTACACCAGCATGTCGCACTAAACATCACTGATTCCTTGAGAAACTCTGTGTGACAGGGTGCATTTCACCACAGATAATTGGCCCAGTAAGCATGGACAGGGGCGTTACATGTCGCTGACTGGGCAATGGGTTACTGTGGGGAGAGATGGAGAAGGGTCTGCTGCACAAGTCTTGCCGTCCCCACGAGTTGTTTCAATCCTTCTTCTGTATGTAGAAGTTAATACACTGCTTCTGCCTCTTCAACCTCGTGTGGGTCCTCCACCTTGGCGCAAACCCTGTGTGGTCAGGCCACCCTTCCTTTTAACTGCGCACAAGGACTACCACACACCTCCTTACTATGCTGGCAGCAGAGCTCAATGCCATCAGGCGGTCAAAGGTTTACTTTGAATTGTATGGGAAATGTGAGTCACACCGCTGAGAAGTTGTGGACGGTTAGCTCTGGAGACCGAGTTTCATCAATGGTTGTCTCCACTCAACCAGCAGCCAGGGAAGGCCGGGTGCGACTATGATGCAAACATGGGTGCGACCCTTCGCTGTGACAATGTGACACACGTGCCTTGTGTGGTTCACGTGTTGAACCTGGTTGTCCAGCAATTTTTAAAGCACTATCCTGGCCCACATGGCCTTCTGCAGAGAGCACAGTGTAACGCCTTCCTTGATCCACACACTCAGATGGGCTGTAAATGATAGGCTAGAGGGAAGCCACTCACCAAGCAGGACCCCTAGAACCCTGAAACCCTTTAACCCCTATACAGGGATTAGGAATTACACAGGGCCCAAGGTGATTAATACCTGTGGAAGGCTGCAGTTCCAGAGAATAGTAGTCAGGCAGGGTCAAAACATTAATTGAGGAACAGGAACAGAATGGGACGGCCAGGACTTAATCAGAAAACAAGCAGAGGTGAAATGCGGATCGGCCAACAAGGTACATAAACAGCAAGCAGGAAAAGTAGTCAGGTAACAAGCACACAAAATCATAAAACTGAACTGGGGGTAAAAGCAGAGCTATGTCTGGCAGTGGTCTGCAGACAGGATGGGCATAAAAAAGGGTGTGGTGTCTTCCCATTGGTTGTAGCTGAATGATGGTATTTCATCTGTGAGATACCCACCAGCTACATTCAGCCAGAGATTCTGCATCTGTCAAGGTAATGCAGCCCAGTGGGTGAGCATAACCTGCGTCCACCTGCGCCGCTGGCATCGACTCCTCTCCCATCATCAGCACTATGCATGAAAGGAACACGTTGTCACCTGGCGACCGGAGTACAAATTGACGGAGCGGACTCCGTTGGTGACTTAACAGCCGTGTGCGGCAATGATGCAAACCTGGCTGCGGGCCATCGTCAGGGCAATGTGACAAACGTGCCTTGTATGGCTCACGTGTTGAACCTAATTCTCCAGCAATTTTTAAAACACCATCACGGCCTACATGGCCTTGTGCAGCGGGCACGCTCGCTATGTGCTCACTTCCATCGTGCGCACACAGCAGCTCAACAACTTTCGTCGCTACAGAAGTCTTTAGGTCTGGTGGTTAAACGCCTGAAATGCGATGTGCCCACACGCAGGAATTTGAATCTGCACATGTTGCAGCGTTTGTGGCAGCACCGCCGAACCCTGCTGCAATACGTTATGACATATAGCCTGGGATAACTTGATCCAGAGGTGGTGCAGATCACGCTGCTGGAGTGGTGTCAGATCAAGGACCTATGCACCCTGCTACACAGTTTACAAATGTCGACGAAGATGTTTAGCACTGGCAATGTCATTCTCAGCGTGACAATTCTGGTCATCTACATGATGGAGCACACTGTAATTATTATTCGGAGTCAAGTGTTGGGACAAGAGGAAGGGGAGGAAGTACAGGAGGAGTCATATGCGGAAGGGATAACAAGATCTACGAGGTCCAGATGGTCAGCGGCACCTATGCGGCAGTCATGGTGAGGGAGAGGGATTAACAAGGGCGCATAGTATCAGCAAAAAGTGTTGAGGAAGGTGCAGGAGCCCATGAAGAAATGGAGGACGAACTGGCGATGGGTATGGAAGACTCAGCAGATGAGTGAGAGCTTGCTCACATTTCGGTTGTGCGAGGATGTGGGGAGAGGGCAGAGGAAGGAGGCACGATTCTCACCTCTCTGCCACCAACACACCAAGGACTTCGTCCTCCTGGATGCACAAGACACATGAGCGCCTTCTTGCTGCACTACCTACAACATGACCCTCGGATTGTACGAATTCAAAGTAATCCAGAATACTGGGTTGCCACACTGTTAGATCCCCGGTACAAGACAAAATTTGGCGAAATAATTCTTGCCATAGAAATGGACGCACGTATACAGGAGTATCTGCAGAATGTGGTACGCAATCTTAGATCTGCTTTTCCACTAAACACCAGTGCTGCACAGAGTGAATCTCAATGCTTTGTCATGGATAGGAGGAAATGGTCTTTTACTTGTCCACATCTGAGGGACCGAGGGCTGGCTGCTGTGCTGAGATGGCGTTGAGTACGGTGTCCCTGCAGAGTTGCACTTTTGGTCATATACCAAAATGAGTTGAAAAAGGACAGATGCTGGTGGAAAGGGGAACAGGTGTGTTGGAAAGGGGAAAAAAGTTTTGGTCCGTGGATTTGGTGGTTAAGCAACATTAACATTTGCTGAAGAAACACCATCTGTTACAGTGGGACTGGCAGATTTGGATAAAGTGGTATATACTATGTTACCGCTATATAACGAAAATTAATAAGAAAAGAAAGAGAAAGGTATATATCCCCATCAGCAGTCAGTGTGCACCGTGCTCCCAGTTGGAAAAGGAGAGGTTGGCAACTGGAAGGTTTGGTGGAGGATACAGAGCTGTGTGGCTATGGAACTAATAGTAGCCTGAACCGAGTTAGACGCCATTCGGATCTGGAGACTGGGAGCCCTGTTAGCGTCACAGGGTCCACATGCCCACCCAGTCTAGGAACTCCCTGTTAACAACACAGGGGCCATTGAGTACGCTGACCGTGTGCGTAGGGGCACACCTGTGGACAGCAGGCGCATCAGCAGCAGCAGGCCTGTTAATGCCACTGGGCTGCACAAGCAGGACTGGTAGGACAGGAGCTGGTCTTAACCGTTCTGCGTTACCAACTGTGGTGGTGGCCTGCATCGACACCCTATCCCTGCCTACCTCTGGCCTAAAGCCGCAATGGGTTCAACACATGGAGGTGTGCTCTTTCGGAGCATAATAGAAGACTGCGCACCTCCTTGTTGGCTCCAGCCCCTTTTATAACCTGGGTCCGCCCCAAACCAGGGTGAACCACAATGCACCTCCTGGAGACAAAAGTAGAGTGACACGTCATGAGTGGCATAACTAGCGTCCTATTTGGAACCGCAAATTCAATGATGACCTCATGGCTGCCATGACCCAAACACCTCACCAATCATCGTCTGACCATCAATAATGCGGTGACAAGTCATAGGGGTGGGCCTCTGCAAGCCATTTGGGAGGACACCTGATGCCCTGTGGTCTATATGGGACCCCCACATCAAGGGCCGGGCCATAGAGTTCATTACCGGAACCAAGTCTCTGATGCAGTAAGTGCCTGAGCATGCTCAGTAGCATGAAATACAGTCTCTGAAAAAAGACTATCAGCTTTAGCATGGTGTCTAGGCACAAAACAGGACTTAGACCCAGCACGGAATGCAAGCACCTGTGCAAAGAGGCTTTTCACACTTAGTGTGGGAGCATGCGCTGTATCCCGAAATGAAGACTTAGCGTCAGGAATGGCACAGTCAGGCTGAGCATACTCACTAGGCGAAACACTGTAATTAGGCTGCAGCTGGGGTAAATCGGCACACGCATGCGCACTAGCTGCCTCTCCACACTTAGACGTGGAGGAGAAATTGCTCTTGGAGATGCTGTCTATGAACAGAAGGAAAAGCTAAAGGAAGCCTGACTTTCTATCCCTCCGAATTATCAAATGCAGCAATGAATTCCCTGAGTTTGCTATAACATTAGCGTAGCAAAATGTGCATGAGGGTGTCATGTAGAGGTGCTATAAATAGCTTGCCACCAGTGGGGCACTAATGGAATACAACAGCCAGTTCTATGATGCCACTAAATGGCAGTATTTTTTGCTATCATTATAGCTTATTAAAAACAGAGCAGGAGGGTGTCATGCAGTGGTGCTAGCAATAGCTTGGCACCAGTGGGGCACTAATGGAATACAACAGCCAGTTCTATGATGCCACTAAATGGCAGTATTTTTTGCTATCATTATAGCTTATTAAAAACAGAGCAGGAGGGTGTCATGCAGAGGTGCTAGAAATAGCTTGGCACCAGTGGGGCACTAATGGAATACAACAGCCAGTTCTATGATGCCACTAAATGGCAGTATTTTTTGCTATCATTATAGCTCATTAAAAACAGAGCAGGAGGGTGTCATGCAGAGGTGTTGCACATAGATTTGCACCAGTGGGGCACTAATGGAGTACAACAGCCACTTCTTGTATGCCACTAGGTACACTGAGTGTTTGCTAGTATAATGGCTTAGTAACAATGAGTTTGAGTGTGCAATGCAGGCAGAGGTGCTGCAAATATCTTTGCAATAGTGTGACTAGACAAAAGTCCAATAGCCGCGTTTAGGATTCCACTAGGTACACTGAGTGTTTGCTAGTATAATGGCTTAGTTAAAAAGAGTTGGAGTGTGCAATGCAGGCAGACATGCTGCAAATATCTTTCCACTAGTTTGACTACACAAAAGTCCAATAGCCACGTTTAGGATGCCACTAGGTACACTGACTGTTTGCTAGTATAATGGCTTAGTTAAAAAGAGTTGGAGTGTGCAATGCAGGCAGACATGCTGCAAATATCTTTCCACTAGTTTGACTACACAAAAGTCCAATAGCCACGTTTAGGATGCCACTAGGTACACTGACTGTTTGCTAGTATAATGGCTTAGTTAAAAAGAGTTGGAGTGTGCAATGCAGGCAGACATGCTGCAAATATCTTTCCACTAGTTTGACTACACAAAAGTCCAATAGCCACGTTTAGGATGCCACTAGGTACACTGACTGTTTGCTAGTATAATGGCTTAGTTAAAAAAAGTTTGAGTGTGCAATGCAGGCAGACGTGCTGCAAATATCTTTCCACTAGTTTGACTACACAAAAGTACAATAGCCACGTTTAGGATGCCACTAGGTACACTGACTGTTTGCTAGTATAATGGCTTAGTTAAAAAGAGTTGGAGTGTGCAATGCAGGCAGACATGCTGCAAATATCTTTCCACTAGTTTGACTACACAAAAGTACAATAGCCACGTTTAGGATGCCACTAGGTACACTGACTGTTTGCTAGTATAATGGCTTAGTTAAAAAGAGTTTGAGTGTGCAATGCAGGCAGACATGCTGCAAATATCTTTCCACTAGTTTGACTACACAAAAGTCCAATAGCCACGTTTAGGATGCCACTAGGTACACTGACTGTTTGCTAGTATAATGGCTTAGTTAAAAAAAGTTTGAGTGTGCAATGCAGGCAGACGTGCTGCAAATATCTTTGCACTAGTTTGACTACACAAAAGTCCAATAGCCACGTTTAGGATGCCACTAGGTACACTGAGTGTTTGCTAGTATAATGGCTTAGTTAAAAAGAGTTTGAGTGTGCAATGCAGGCAGAGGTGCTGCAAATATCTTTGCAATAGTGTGACTAGACAAAAGTACAATAGCCACGTTTAGGATGCCACTAGGTACACTGACTCTTTGCTAGTATAATGGCTTAGTTAAAAAAAGTTGGAGTGTGCAATGCAGGCAGACATGCTGCAAATATCTTTCCACTAGTTTGACTACACAAAAGTACAATAGCCACGTTTAGGATGCCACTAGGTACACTGACTGTTTGCTAGCATAATGGCTTAGTTAAAAAGAGTTGGAGTGTGCAGAGGACAGGAGGGTACAGTGCCAGGATTGTGGGGCTCTGGGTAGAGGAATGGAAGCCTGCTTTTCTATTCCCTCCTAATGTTGAAATGCAGCGACGAAATCCCTGACCTTGGCTACACAGACGCTGTTGCTGTTTTCAGGACCTATGGCTCTGACCCTACCGGTTTGAGCCCTTAAAAGGACTGATAGAAAGTGCTCTCCCTAAGCTGTCCAGCGCTGTGTATGGAGCGCATACAGCTGTATCAGCGATAGGACACAGGACGGAGCTGCGACAGTGATGTCTGACACCAAAGACGCAGAAGAGATAATGGCATCCTGGAGGAAAATGTCCGGTTTTATAATGCAGGGACATGTGACATGGACAGCTTATCACACATGCCGTTGCTTCTCTGGCTAAAAGTCCACTTAGCTGTGTGTGTGTCTGGGATTGGCTGACATGCTGGCCCGCCCCACAAGACGCGCGCGCTTAGGGAAGGAAGACAAGGAAAAAAAAAAAAATGGCGATCGCCATTATAGAAACAGCAGTGATCTGAAGGCGCTGTTCCCGCACACTATACACTGAAATGTCATAATAGTGTGAGTCACAGAGTGACTTACACTATTACAGCGGAAAGCCAGCTAGGAATTAGCTGTTTTTTTGCTGCTAGAACCGTTCTCGAACGTTTCTAGAACTATCGAGCTTTTGCAAAAAGCTCGAGTTCTAGTTCGATCTAGAACAGGCCCCAAAATCACTCGAGCCTAGAACTGGAGAACCTCGAACCGCGAACCGCGCTCAACTCTAGTGTTGACCCTTCTTCTTCAGGACCTCTGCAATTCTCCCTGGCATGCTCTCAATCAACTTCTGGATCAAATCCTGACTGATAGCTGTCCATTCTTGCATAAGCAATGCTTGCATTTTGCCAGAATTTGTTGTTTTTTGTTTGTCCACCCGTCTCTTGATGATTGCCCACAAGTTCTCAATGGGAGTTAGATCTGGGGAGTTTCCAGGCCATGGACCCAAAATCTCTGTTTTGTTCCATGAGCCATTTAGTGATCACCTTTGCTTTATGGCAAGGTGCTCCATCATGCTGGAAAAGGCATTGTTGGGCGCCAAACTGCTCTTGGACAGTTGGGAGAAGTTGCTCTTGGAGGACATTCTGGTACCATTCTTTATTTATGGCTGTGTTTTTAGGCAAGACTGTGAGTGAGCCGATTCCCTTGGCTGAGAAGCAACCCCACACATGAATCGTTTCAGGATGCTTAACAGTTGGCATGAGACAAGACTGGTGGTAGCGCTCACCTCTTCTTCTCCTAATAAGCTGTTTTCCAGATGTCCCAAACAATCGAAAAGGGGATTCATCTGAGAAAATGACTTTACCCCAGTCCTCAGCAGTCCACTCCCTGTACCTTTTGCAGAATATCAGTCTGATCCTGATGTTTTTTCTGGAGAGAAGTGGCTTCTTTGCTCCCCTCCTTGAAACCACGCCTTGCTCAAGCAGCCTCCGCCTCACAGTGCGTGCAGAAGCACTCACACCAGCCTGCTGCCATTGCTGAGCTAGCTCGGCACTGCTGGTAGTCCGATCCCGCAGCTGAAACAGTTTTAAGATACGGTCCTGACGTTTGCTGGTCCTTCTTGGGCGCCCTGGAGCCTTTTTGGCAACAATGGAATCTCTCTCCTTGAAGTTCTTGATGATGCGATAGATTGTTGACTGAGGTGCAATCTTTGTAGCTGCGATACTCTTCCCTGTTGGGCCATTTTTATGCAGAGCAATGATGGCTGCATGTGTTTCTTTAGAGATAACCATGGTTAACTGAAGAGAAACAATGATACCAAGCACCAGCCTCCTTTTAAAGTGTCCAGTGGTGTCATTCTTACTTAATCATGACTGATTGATCGCCAGCCCTGTGCTCATCAACACCCACACCTATGTTAATGGAACAATCACTAAAACAATGTTAGCCGGTCCTTTTAAGGCAGGAATACAATGATGTTGAAATGTGTTTTGGGGGTTAAAGTTCATTTTCTTAGCCAATATTGACTTTGCAAGTAATTGCTGTTAAGCTGATCACTCTTTATGACATTCTGGAGTATATGCAAATTGCCATTAGAAAAACTTAAGCAGTGGACTTTGTAAAAATTAATTTTTGTAGCATTCTCAAAACTTTTGGCCATTACTGTAGGTCATACTTTGAGCTGTAAAATTAGATATAGCCTAATGATAATTGTGATTCTGTTTCTGTTAAAAATAAAAACCTTGTCATACAATTTACATAAATCAGTGATTACAGTGCAATACATTGTAATAAAAAACAAATTATCTTGACAGCATATCAGCTCATACAGATTCATACATAAAAGCTAGGGTGCCCCATAGCAACATTTTAGGTTAATAAAAATATTTGAAAAATGTTTTTAAAAATATAAAGAATATAAAAATTCAAATCATTAACTTTTTCCCCACTTGAAAGTAAAGGAATAAAAACAAAATGTTTCAGATATGTGGTATCATAACATATTTAAAAGTCTGTTCCATCATAATATAGAATTAATTAACCCAATAGGTAACTGTGTAACGAAGAAAAAAATCGAAATAGTAGAATTACCATATTTTTCGGACTATAAGATGCACTTTTTCCCCCCAAATGTTGGGGGAAAAGTGGGGGGTGCATCTTATAGTCCGAATGTGGCTGTGGGGAATGAGGGTGCTGCGGTGGAGCGGGTCATCGGTGGCATGAGCAGGCTGTAGCAGCGCCTGCTGTGACCACATGGGCCCGCTCTTTTGATATGCACGCCCATCCTCCCACACATCATCCCTCAGCGCTGAAGCTGGTGCTGACAGGTGGGCGGAATGATGGGCGGGGGGTGAGCACATTATTAACAGCCGGCACGCGTGATCACCCCTGGCAACTACAGCCTAGAGTGATCATATGCGTCTGTATTCACTGCTCCTTGTGCATCATCATCAGCGCGGGGTGCAGTGAATCAGTATACTCCCCCATCACCGTTGTCTGCAGCATCACGATCTCCTCCTGTCTGCCGGCCAGCTGATCTGTGTAGAGAGCGGTGAGCACAGCGATGATGTCATCGCTGTGCGCACCGCTAGTCTCCACACAGGTCAGCTGACAGGCAGACAGGAGGACAAGCGATGCTGCAGACAACGGGGACAGCTCCACACTCCAGCAGCGCTGCTGCCACCACTGACAGGAGGAGGAGCAATGCTGCATGGAGCGAGGAAAGGTGAGTATAAATGTTTATTTTTTTTGTGTGCCACAGGATACTCGCCATATAGCAGGATGGGGGTATATAGAAGGATGGATGGGAGTATATATCAGGCTGGATGGGGGTATATATCAGGCTGGATGGGGGTATATAGCAGGATGGATGGGGGTATATAGCAGGATGGATGGGAGTATATAGCAGGATGGGGGTATATAGCAGGATGGCAGTATATAGCAGGATGGCAGTATATAGCAAGATAAGGGCATATACCAGGATGGCGGTATATAGCAGGATGGGAATATATACGATGGCGGTATATAGCAGGATTGGAATCTCTAACAGAATGGGGTACATATATACAAGGATGGGGATCATATACAAGGCAGGAGGATCATTACCAGGATGGGGTACCTTAGTTAGAGAATTTGAGGACATTACCCTCATAACAGTATAAAACAGGCAGGGAAATGTTTAACATCACAAAAATAATCGACTATGATCCTATGCTGTAATGTCTGTATACTCTCTTTTGTGCCCTACCTGGCTGCCTAGGAGATGTGGTATGATCAGACCATGTCCCTGTACGGTCAGACATGACCATTACACAGTACATAGCAGGGACACATATACAATATTATGTCAGTACAGGAGAAAAAATAAAGCACAGTTATTAATCTATTAATTAAAATTAAAATGAGCTTTAAAATCAAATTTATTTGCTAAAAAAAAACAACTTTATGTTCTGTTTTCCTTAGCTGAACTAAGCAAAGAAACATGGAAAAATTCTGCATTCTGTTTCATCTTGCTGTACACTGGTCAAAAGAACTCTAAGTATTTTCTGATGTTTTTTGCATTCAGTTTATATTTTATGGATACTCTGGAGTCTGAAATGCCTTTTTTGCTAAAAGAAACCAATCCTTTTTTTTCCAGGTATTAGTGCATGGTAAAATTCTTGCAAGATTTCAATCAGTATCTTAACCTTAGTTCATCTTACAAAATATATAGATTTTCTTGGCTTTTTCAATGATTTATCTCTCTGGGAAACTTATTTTGGCTCCAAAGTAATTATATATCATGCTGCTTCCTGATCTACACTTTGACGTTCTGGTGTAGGATTTTAAGATGGAAAAGATATAGCGACAATATTACTTGTCACATTACTTGTGAAGAAATCATATCAAAGTGGCGCTCAACTGTTTTGTCCAATTCAGAAGATTACCCAGAATCTGAGGAAATGGAGATTGAAGCAATAAATACAGATCTTGCAAAGACAGGGGTAGCCACTACAATGCCACCAAACAACATTTGCACCCTTCAGGATGTCTTCTACTGTATATTTCATTGTAATTTGATTTTGATTTACAGAAATTAGATTTTAAATTAGGAAAACCTGAGCAAACACATTTTGTACTTATTATTGAAATTAAGTTAAAGAGACTGTCAGCAGAAATTCACCCTCAAACTATGCATATAGTCCTCCATTACTAAAAAAAATAGTGATTGAATTGATATAAAAATAAGCTGAAGACATCAAGCCTCTGTCACTCCAGCTCTATTTCATGCCCAATGCCTGCTACTCCTGCTTGATTGACAGCTCCTTTTCCAAACGTCATACAGCATTGAAGCTGAAAGTTAAGCAGGAGGAGGCAACATTGGTCAGGAAATAGAGCCAGAAGAACAGAGGCTTCATATCTAACTCAAGTGTTCAGAAATGCCTATACTCTCCCATGACCCCACTGCTTTACCACTGCTGGAGTTGCTGCCTCACCACCACCGGCGCTGCCGCCTCCCCACCGCCTCACCTACTTTCTCCTCCCCAATGTTCTATAGAATGTAAGGCCACAAAGGTAGGGTGCTCTTCTCTTTGTACCAGTCTATCTATTGTAATTTGTCCATGTATTTTGTATGTAATCCCTTCTCATGTACAGCACCATGGAATCAGCGGTGCTCTCTAAATAAATATACAGTGCCTACAAGTAGTATTCAACCCCCTGCAGATTTAGCAGGTTTGATAAGATGCAAATAAGTTAGAGCCTGCAAATTTCAAACAAGAGCAGGATTTATTAACAGATGCATAAATCTTACAAACCAACAAGTTATGTTGCTCAGTTAAATTTTAATAAATTTTCAACATAAAAGTGTGGGTCAATTATTATTCAACCCCTAGGTTTAATATTTTGTGGAATAACCCTTGTTTGCAATTACAGCTAATAATCGTCTTTTATAAGACCTGATCAGGCCGGCACAGGTCTCTGGAGTTATCTTGGCCCACTCCTCCATGCAGATCTTCTCCAAGTTATCTAGGTTCTTTGGGTGTCTCATGTGGACTTTAATCTTGAGCTCCTTCCATAAGTTTTCAATTGGGTTAAGGTCAGGAGACTGACTAGGCCACTGCAACACCTTGATTTTTTCCCTCTTGAACCATGCCTTGGTTTTCTTGGCTGTGTGCTTTGGGTCGTTGTCTTGTTGGAAGATGAAATGATGACCCATCTTAAGATCCTTGATGGAGGAGCGGAGGTTCTTGGTCAAAATCCCCAGGTAGACCGTGCTATCCATCTTCCCATGGATGCGGACCAGATGGCCAGGCCCCTTGGCTGAGAAACAGCCCCACAGCATGATGCTGCCACCACCATGCTTGACTGTAGGGATGGTATTCTTGGGGTCGTATGCAGTGCCATCCAGTCTCCAAACGTCACGTGTGTGGTCGGCACCAAAGATCTCGATCTTGGTCTCATCAGACCAGAGAACCTTGAACCAGTCTGTCTCAGAGTCCTCCAAGTGATCATGAGCAAACTGTAGACGAGCCTTGACATGACGCTTTGAAAGTAAAGGTACCTTACGGGCTCGTCTGGAACGGAGACCATTGCGGTGGAGTACGTTACTTATGGTATTGACTGAAACCAATGTCCCACTGCCATGAGATCTTCCCGGAGCTCCTTCCTTGTTGTCCTTGGGTTAGCCTTGACTCTTCGGACAAGCCTGGCCTCGGCACGGGTGGAAACTTTCAAAGCCTGTCCAGGCCGTGGAAGGCTAACAGTAGTTCCATAAGCCTTCCACTTCCAGATAATGCTCCCAACAGTGGAGACAGGTAGGCCCAACTCCTTGGAAAGGGTTTTGTACCCCTTGCCAGCCTTGTGACCCTCCACGATCTTGTCTCTGATGGCCTTGGAATGCTCCTTTGTCTTTCCCATGTTGACCAAGTATGAGTGCTGTTCACAAGTTTGGGGAGGGTCTTAATTAGTCAGAAAAGGCTGGAAAAAGAGATAATTAATCCAAACATGTGAAGCTTGTTCTTTGTGCCTGAAATACTTCTTAATCCTTTAGGGGAACCAAACAGAATTCTGGTGGTTTGAGGGGTTGAATAATAAATGATCCTCTGAATAAACTTTTCACAATTTAAAAAAAAAAAAAAAAAAAGAAATAACATTCTTTTTTGCTACATCTACAGTCCAAATGTCACAATATACTACTTGTAGGCACTGTAAATAATGATAATAATAATAATAATAATAAATCTACCATAGCCATTTCATATTATTTGAAATGCTGATTTCTCAGTAACAGGAATAGTATTTTTGGACTTGTATTTGAAAGAGCTAAATAAGCACATAAATGGTTTGGCGTGTGAGATCCTGCTGACAGTTTCCCTTCAATTATTACAAAATCTTTAATCATATTTCCGATCACTTTATTCATGTATGAGTTGTTCATGTTATTATCACGGACTTTTACTATGCAGTATTTATTTTTTAAAACCTATGTAGGTTGTTGTGCTTCTTTTTACATTTCCATTTGCTAAAGTATCTCTATGCAATTCACGATGAGACTGTGTCTGGTCCTAAAGTTTAATGGCCTCAACCATTCAGACATATTGCTTTACCATCTCAAAATATTTTCTTACTGAACAATCTGATTAAATCCCTGCTTAAGGGTATTTGAATAACAAATTATATTAATATTTATTGATAACCAAAGATTCATTTCTTAAAGTATACTATTTTGTTGAAAATGGTGAGAAATCAAAAAATAAAGGCACCGTTTTATCAAACAGTTTTTGCCAGTGTTCTGTTTCAAAACTGTTAAGGCCCCATTACACGCAACGACATCGCTAACGAGATGTCGTTGGGGTCACGGAATTCGTGACGCACATCCGGCCTTGTTAGGGATGTTGTTACGTATGACACATACGAGTGACCGCTAACGATGTGAAATACTCACCAAATCATTGATTATTGACACATCGTCCATTTCCCAAATGTCATTGCTCGTGCAGGACGCAGGTTGTTCTTCATTCCTGAGGCAGCACACAGCGCTACGTGTGACACCCCAGGAACTACGAAGAACACCATACCTGCATCCTCCGGCATCAAGGTGAGCGTGACTTCCATGCGGCTGCTCTCCGCCCCTCCGCTTCTATTGGATGCCTGCCGCGTGATGCCGCTGTGACGCCGCACGATCTGCCCCCTTAGAAAAGAAGCTGTTCACCGGACGGCGAACAGCCTCTTTTCTAAGTGGGCAGTTCATGCGGCATCTCAGCGACGTCGCTAGGAAGGTAAGTATGTGTGACGGCTCCTAGCAATATTGTGCGCCACGGGCAGTGATTTGCCCGTGATGCACAAATAACGGTGCTTTCACGAGCGACATCGCTAGCAATGCTGCTGCGTGTAAAGCCCCCTTTAGAAATGGCACAAAATTTGTGCTACCTTTGGTGTTTATACTACTGTGTTTGCCATTCCTGAGAAAATTTTGAAACATGGATGCAGCTTCACGGTAAGGGGACATGGCTGGCATATTCATCTTAATTTACACATTGCAAAAGTGGCAAAACTACAAAAGAAATGTATCCAACGCTTGACTGCAGTATATTTCTTCAGGGGGTTCATGGCTGCTGAAAGATGTGTCCCTAATTAATTTAAAAAAAAATGCATGCCTCTTAATTATTCTCTGAAAAAATATTTAAAGGGCTTATCTAGTCAAACATATTTATATTTATCTGATCTATTGCCTATCTAGATATGTTTTAGTAAGTCAGTTGATCAGATATGTATATTTTCTTTCCTTTGGTCTAGGGTTCAGTTGCTCCACCTGGCCTGGTCTCTACATTCAGTCAGTGATTAAAGCCGGCCCACTGGGTATTGGGTTGGTGCTCGAGGAAAGGACTATGTTCTCAATTAGTAGACGAAAAAGCTCAATACTCAATACTGATACTGTATTGCTGCAAACAAAATAAAATATTTTTTTTTATTCCCATTCTGCACAACAGAAATTATCCATCCAACGTTTTAACCTATTAAAGGTCTTTTTGAAGGATATCTGTGTTAAAGGAGCTGGAGTGAGAGCACATGGAAGGAAAAAGTACGTCCATATAAGGGGCACCAGGTGGAGTATGGCAGCATGAACTGCAGAGGATCCACCATGAGGGTGCTGATCTCTAAGACACTTTGCACCCAGAACCCTCATGGGGCATCCTCGTAAGCTCATGCTTCCATACTCCACCTGGTGCCCCTTATATGGACATACTTTTCCCTTCCATGTGCTCTCACCCTGACTTCTTTAACACAGATATCCTTGAAAAAGACCTTAAGCAGGTCGAAATGTTGGATGAATAATTTCTGTGGTGCCACATTGAAATAAAATAAAATATTTTCACTTGTTTGAAGCAATAAAGTATCAGTTTTTGTCTCATTTTGGTGCTGAGGTTTTTTGTCTACTGGTCTCACTCTCTACACTGTCATGTGTGAGTATGTGCCCAGTTCTGTTTATGGGGAGGGCTAGCTGGCTGTTTATTTTAATAGCTAAACCAGCCCCCTTTTCTATCTCCTAAAAATGGAGACTGTTTAGATATGGAAATGATCCAGTCAGCCAGCCCCCTTCACACACTTCACTGATGATGTGCCAACACAGAAAAGAGAAAAGCTGCCAAACTTGAAAAACAAGGGGATAGCTGCAAAATCGGGACAACTTGGACAATAGAAGTCTTTATATTGGTGAATTGTATAACTTACTTTTTGACTTACATTTAAGTATAATTTTTAGTTGACAACCCTTTTAATAAAAATTAACTGGTTGGAATAGCTTTTTAAATTGTACATTAAAGGGGTTGTCCGACATAAACTCAAAAATTTTTGTTAAGCTAATCTGTGCTGTATTGTCATATAAAATACCCCTACATTGTTATTTTTTGTTTTCTAACTTTTGTTCCTCTTGAATTCAGCCTTTATTCTCTGCAGCTCCTTGTTTACATCCAGCTCTGACCACTTCCTGTGCAAAACCTCTGTCAGAGCTGGCACCGCCCGGCCTCAGTGTCCAGCCTCGCCCCCTGCCCGCCCCCTGCACACATATTCCATGTCAGTATTCTTCCCCAGCACCTGACCTGTTATCACTACAGCGTTGCAAATAACAGCCCCACATCGGGCTCTGCAACGCACACGCACACATATGGCTCTACACCCTGCCCATGTTGACATGAAATGACCGGAAGCAGCAAAATCACGGCAGGAGTGGTCACATGACCACTCTGAGCTGGGGGAGAGGGGCTGACAGCAGGGCAGGTAAGTGGTCTCTATCTACTTACCTGCCCCAATGTAGCCCAATAGGGTAATAAAAAAAAAAGTCAAAAGAAGCCGGATAACCCCTTTAACTGTACCAATCTTGTCTTTATTAGGCCCTCCTGTAGATGATCTAATCAGAATGTTCTGACCCAGTGTTGTAAGTTTTAATTTACTAAAAATGTTTGTATAAATTTCATCAATTTATGAAAAAAAAAATTGTAGCAAAAATATGTAAGGCGGGCTTTGCATGTTGCGACATCGCAAGCCGATGCTGCGATTCCGAGTGCGATAGTCCCTGCCCCTATCGCAGCTGCGAAATGTGGTGATAGCTGGTGTAGCAAAAATTATCGCTACGCCAGCTTCACATGCACTCACCTTTCCCTGCGACGTTGCTCTGGCCGGCGACCCCCTCCTTATTAAGGGGGCAGGCCATGCGGCGTCATAGCGACCTCACACGGCAGGCGGCCAATAGAAGCGGAGGGGCGGAGATGAGCGGGCCGTAAACATCCCGCCCACCTCCTTCCTTCCGCATAGCCGACAGGAGCTGCGGTGAAGGAGGTAGGAGATGTTCCCCGCTCCTGCGACTTCACACACAGCGATGTGTGCTGCCGCAGGAATGAGGAACAACATCGGACCGTCGCAGCAAGGTAATTATGGTTTTCGCCGACGCTACACCGATGATACGATTACGACGCTTTTGTGCTCGTCAATCATATCATCTAGGCTTTACACACTACGATGTCGAGAGCAACGCCTGAAGTGCGTCACTTTCGACATGACCCCACTGACATCGCAGCTGCGATGTCGTAGTGTGCAAAGTACCCCTAACATATAGCCATCTTTCCAAATGTTTGCCGCAAAAATTGAGGTCTTTTTATACTTAAGTTGTATAACCATCTTTAGCCATTGGAAGCAATGGGAGATTGGATATAACCTAAATTGTTTAGCTGTAGAAGATCTCTTTGCTCATGCTATGTTCAAAAGGGACATTGGTGAAGGTTAAAGCTGTATTGCAAGTATGGAATTTTAATGTAAGCAAAGATTGGAGTTAAAAAAAAAAATACCGACAGAGACGAATCCCTAAGCAAACCTGATAGTGAGCTGTAATTTGATAAATCATCTGCGTTGATAATCAAAACGGTTTAAATGTGATTAGAAAAAGAAGGCATTTTACTGATTTGTCATGCATTAATTAATACAAGATGTTCATGCAAACATCCCTTAAGGTGCTGCTGCAGAGCTGCTGAAATTCATAGGATAGACAGTGGAAGGAATAAGATATGAAAATCTATCAGAGACAATGAGATAATCAGTATTGATGAGATACATCTTGCCAAGACTTTTTTTGTCATGTAAATGAGTCACTTAAAAGCAAGGAATTGTTATTTATGGATTTTCATATTTTTCTTCATTGTCTCACACACTAAGATACCAATAGATCACAGTAACAACTACATTTGTAAAGGATATAAAAGGTTTCAATGACGTCTATCTGAATATGCATGAAGAATCATTGAAAAATATTGACACTGGTCAAATCTCAAGAACAACTTTCTTTTCTCATTCTCCATAGAATTCATTGTCTAAGTAGCAGTGCTAAAGAATCACAGTACCTAATAAATGGCTATACAGTGGAACCTCGGTTTACGAGTAACCCGGTTTGCAAGCATTTCACTATACGAGCAAAGCTTGCTGCAAATTTGTAGCTTGGTTAGCGAACAATGGTTTGCTGTACAAGCAAATACTCACCGCACACACTTCTGATTCCATGCTTTCACCGTGCTCTGACTCACTCTGGCTGCTTCTTGTGGATCCGGTAACAATCACAGCTAGTGCAGTGGCTACTGCTGTCTGTGCTTCATGTCTGCACACCTCCTAAAGGCAGCGCGCTTACCAATCAGATGCAAGTGGCTCATGCGTATGACGTCAGCGCGCTGGCCAATCAGAGGGCAAGCAGCTCATGCGTATGATATCTGCTGCTGAAGCACTGACAGCGGCAGCCCCTGCTTTGGCCACAATCATTACCAGGTCCACATGCCTGTGGACTGCAAGAACCAGGGAAGAGGCCACTGAGGGAACCGAGGATAGGTGAGAATAATGTGTGTGCGTGTGTGTGTGTGTGTGTGTGTGTATGTGTGTGTGTGTATGTATGTGTGTGTGTGTGTGTGTGTGTGTGTGTGAGTGAAATGGCACAGTAGGGAAGTTGTGGAACAAATTGTCTGAGTTTCAATTGTTTCCTATGGGAAAAGTTGCCTTGCTATATGAGTAACTTTGATTAAGAGCACACTCACAGAACGAATTGTGCTCGGAATGAAAGGTTCCACTGTATATGAAAATGGTGTTACAATATATACTTTAAAGTGTCTTACAAATAGGAATTTTAATTCTGCTAGCTTCTTCACTTCATGACTGCCCATAGACTATAATTGTTTGGGTAGTCTCTGTTGGCATTCACAGCTTCATGCCCTGTAGAGAAGATATAAGTAATTTGTCATCATGACTTCCTTTTCAATTACTAAATAAGTGTATATAGAGATTAGAAAGCACTAACCCGGCTTCCTTCTCTGGACCCAGACATCATCTCTTGATGTAGGGAGAGAACAAGAACTGTTAAATACTAGAAAGTCCAGTCAGCACTGCTGCGCAGACAAGAAACTGATTTTCTCCTGTAACTGGAGCTAACATACCAGCCCCAATTTTAGTGGGAATGTATAACAAAGCAAATGTATTAATGTCTTTAAATGCCCACTAAAGGTCTTTTAAAACTATAAGGGGGCACAGTGTACAAAATAAATTGAAAGAAAAATTAATAAGAATGCATGATTATAAAAAAATAAAAAAAACAACTTAAAAAAATATAAAAATACATTGTCTCTCTAAATTGTTTCTAGCCCCACCCATATCAGAAAAAAATATGTCCAAAATATAAAAGTAAAACAAGAAAAACACAATTTAAATGTGTTTATTTGTTTATTATGATTGTAAAAAAAAAAAAATGTAAAAAAGCATTTGTTTAACCTTCAATATCAGCAAAAAAAAGAATATAAAATTTGCGTAATATTTAAATACCATATATTGCAAATAAAGAGGCAAAAATTATATTAATTTTCAAATTTAATTTTCTTTCAGAGCTGTCAAAAGCAAATGTATGATAAAACCCAAAAATGTTCCTGGTTAGAAACGAAGGAAAATGGCATAGTTATTAATTGTGCAATAATAACTTTGGTATTCTCAAATATAGTTAGCTTTTCACAGTGAGACTTTACTAAGTAGACACTAGTGATGGGCGGATCCGGACTGTAAAAGTCCGGATCTACACAGGTACAAAAAAAATCAAGCACCGACCCCAGGCCCGGAGTTCTCAGGGAACTCCAGGTAACAATCTAGGTCTGGCCACCCAGAAAAGAAAAAAGAAAGAAAATAAGAATAAATAGCGGCTGTACACTGAACACTGCTTCTGACGCTGCTCAATCTACTTCCGGGGTTGCTCATTATCATCATGCTGTGTGTACAGACTACAGCCCCCAGCTGTGCACATTTTTGTGGCTGTGTATCAAAATAAGAAGAACTGCATGCAATGTTATTGGGCCCCTCCAGCCACTTTGATTTCGCATCCTGGCTTTACCTAGCTCATTCCAATTGCCCTAGTGTGGTGGATATCGGGGTAATAAGAGGTTAATAACAGCTCACAGCTGTCACTAAGCCCTAGATTAGTAATAGGAAGTGTGTATGAGACCACGCCATTACTATTCTGTAAGTGAAAAGATATAAACACAAACACCGAAAAAATAATTTATTTGAAATAAAATACAAAAAATCCACACCCTTTTTCACCCTTATATTAACACCAAAAATGCCCAGGTCCAACGTAATTCACACAAGATCAAATGCCGATTTTGGCTCTACTACATACTGACATTATTTATTTGGTTTTACACCAATAGACATGCACATATAGCATCTCTGATTGGTTGCAGTCAGACATGCTGTAACACAAGGTGCGGGCGCATCTGACTGCAACCAATCAGTTACATGGGGACTCCTTGTGGGTGGAGAAAACAGTGCATATGTATGAGGTTAATGAGCAGTCCCAGAAGTAGAGTTAGATAGGAGACTTGGTAAGTATAATGTGCCTTCTCCAAAACCCCTTCTACCACCATTTTTAAAGCGCCGGATTCTGGTCCAGCCAGATAGCCATAATCAATTCCGGGTCCGAGCCGGGTAATTTTTTTAAATCCGTTTGGACCCACCGATTTTGAGTATCTTCCAGTCCGCCCATCACTTGTAGACACCTAAATTGGTATGAAAATAATTTCCATGAATTAATTTCAGGTACTGCTGTGTCAATGTCATTGTAGAAAACAAAACTGAAGAGAAATTTTAAATTTCTTCACCTTTTCTTTTTTTTATCAGCAAAGGAAGTAGTAAATGAGTAAACTTCCCATCTGGCCATGTTTACTGAGGGTAGTATTATAGCCATTCACCGTCTTTAAAACATTTTTACATTTTTTCCAGAAAACAAAAAAGTAAAAAAAAAAAAAATATATATATATGAGAAACTATTGACTTCAATATCTGGGACTCTAACACATGACACCCCAGTGGTCTACACTATGACATGAGATAAAAATATATTTTTCTTCAATACACTAAATCTTGTGTTTGCAGAACCCAGTCGATGGTTATGATGGTGATGTCATCCAATGCACATCTAAGCATCCCGTCTTGGCAGAAACCATCAGAGTGGCCTGCATGATGTCATATGGTTTAGCGTCAATGAGAGCAACTTGTTTTATTTTATTTTTTTAACTATTCCTTCCTTTCTTGAAATTTTAATATATAAAAGCTCCTCTTCCACATCATCTTGGATTATTCTAAGATTCTGGATTATTACTCATCTAATTCTCGGACACCAGTTCATGTTGCTCCTATTCTTAGATTCATCTCTGTCATGTATTTTGGGAAATGGGCTCTCAAAGTAAGTTTACAGAGCATGCCTCTGACCTTGGCACTTGATTTTGAATGTTATGGTTACAGATAATGTACCATAATATTCCAAATTGAAGATTAAATTTAGATATTTTAGCTGTTCACATACCCACATGTCAAAGGACATAAAGTTAATTAATGTCCCAAAATTGACATGTGTTTGTGGATTAGCGCCAAGATACATGATTCCAAAGATTACTTATTGCATTTCTTAATTAACATGATGTGTTTTTTATTGCCAATTTGACTTAGTGGGTTTATTCATACGTGGTAAAAAGGCTATATATAATTTTATATATATATATATATATATATATATATATATATAATTGCCTTATTCTGTCTGTCTGTCTGTCTGTCTGTCTGTCTATCTGTCTGTCTGTCATGCTCCGAAATTGTGTCCTTACGGTGACACAAAGCTGATTGGCCGCTGGGCTCGCCATGGCCCCGCCCCCCCCCACAGATTGGCCGCTTGCCCAGGCTGCGCCCCCACACGGATTGGCCAGCCGCTCGCCCAGGCTCCACCCCCCCACAGATTGGCCTCTCGCCCCGGCACCCTGCAGGCATTGGCAATTCGGCCACGCCACGCCCCGCCCCCCTCACGCAATGCACGCTAGCTCTGGCCCCGCCCCCTCCCTCCCCCGCGCATTTCCCGAACTGACACGGCTGTAACGGAGGTGAGTACGGTACTCTCCCCCCCCCCTCCCGCGCATTCCCCGAACTGACACGGCTGTCACGGAGGTGAGTACTGTACTCCCTCCCCCCCCCCGGCCCCCGCTCCCTGGCCCCCGCTCGCACGGGAGTGGTGTGGATACGTTGGTAACCATGCTCGCATGGTTACAAGCGCTGTCACGGAGGTGAGTACTGTACTCCCCCCCCCCGGCCCCCGCTCGCACGGGAGTGGTGTGGATATGTTGGTAACCATGCTGGTTACAAGCGCATCAAGGTCCTGCTGCCTGCTGCGGCGGAAGATCCACACGCACACACACAAACATACACACACATCAGATCACACTCACTCTCACACACACCTCACACACACCTCACACACACCTCACACACACCTCACACACACCTCACATCGCATCCACATACTCACAACATCCTGGGATATCGCTTGCTTCTCGGCCTCGATACTGTGCT
The DNA here is from genome assembly GCF_048569485.1 of Anomaloglossus baeobatrachus. NCBI lineage: Eukaryota > Metazoa > Chordata > Amphibia > Anura > Aromobatidae > Anomaloglossus > Anomaloglossus baeobatrachus. The sequence continues at coordinate 137,627,543 of NC_134353.1, read as the reverse complement.
GTTGTGACCTTCCAGGACCTGACGGAGGATCACATGGCCAGAGGCATGTGATATCTCCTGATGTTGTGAGTATGAGCGCCTAAGTGGGTGTGTGTGAGTGGATGCGATCGGGTGTGTGAGAGTGGATGCGATCGGGTTTGTGCGAGTGGATGCGATCGGGTGTGTGTGAGTGGATGCGATCGTGTGTGTGTGAGTGGATGCGATCGGGTGTGTGAGTGTCGGCAGAGGAGCACGGCGTGCTGGAGGAGGCTGGGAGCAGAGAGGCTGATCATGGGGAAGGCTGGGAGGAGAGAGGCTGATGCTGGGGGAGGCTGATGCTGGGGGAGGCTGGGACGAGGGAGGCTGATGCTGGTGGAGGCTGATGCTTGGGAAGGCTGATGCTGGGGGAGGCTGGAAGGAGAGAGGCTAATGCTGGCGGAGGCTGATGCTTGGGGAGGCTGATGCTGGGGGAGACTGGGAGGGGAAGGCTGATGCTGAGGAAGGCTTGGAGGAAGGAGGCTGGGAGGAGAGAGGCTGATCCTGGGGAAGGCTGGGAACGGGAGGCTGATGCTGAGGGAGGCTGGAAGGAGAAAGGCTGATGCTGGGGGAGGCTGGAAGGAGAGAGGCTGATGCTGGTGGAGGCTGATGCTTGGGGAGGCTGATGCTGGGGGAGACTGGGAGCGGAAGGCTGATGCTGAGGGAGGCTGGGAGGGGGAGGCTGGGAGGAAGGAGGCTGGGAGGAGAGAGGCTGATCCTGGGGAAGGCTGGGAAGAGGAGGCTGATGCTGAGGGAGGCTGGAAGGAGAGAGGCTGATGCTGGGGGAGGCTGGAAGGAGAGAGGCTGAGGCTGGGAGGAGAGAGGCTGATGCTGGGGAAGGCTGATGCTGAGGGAGGCTGGGAGGGGAAAGCTGATGCTGGGGAAGGCTGGGAGGAGAGAGGCTGATCCTGGGGAAGGCTGGGAGAGGGAGGCTGATTCTGGAGGAGGCTGGAAGGAGAGAGGCTGATGCTGGCGGAGGCTGATGCTGGGGGAGGCTGGAAGGAGAGAGGCTGATGCTGGTGGAGGCTGATGCTTGGGGAGGCTGGGAGAGGGAGGCTGATGCTGAGGGAGGCTGGGAGGAGGGAGGCTGGGAGAGGTAGGCTGAGAGAAGAGAGGCTGATGCACACACACACACGCGCACTGCACAACACACCACACACACACCGCACACACTTCTGATTCCATGCTTTCACCGTGCTCTGACTCACTCTGGCTGCTTCTTGTGGATCCGGTAACAATCACAGCTAGTGCAGTGGCTACTGCTGTCTGTGCTTCATGTCTGCACACCTCCTAAAGGCAGCGCGCTTACCAATCAGATGCAAGTGGCTCATGCGTATGACGTCAGCGCGCTGGCCAATCAGAGGGCAAGCCGCTCATGCGTATGATATCTGCTGCTGAAGCACTGACAGCGGCAGCCCCTGCTTTGGCCACAATCATTACCAGGTCCACATGTCTGTGGACTGCAAGAACCAGGGAAGAGGCCGCTGAGGGAACCGAGGATAGGTGAGAATAATGTGTGTGCGTGTGTGTGTGTGTGTGTGTGTGTATGTGTGTGTGTGTATGTATGTGTGTGTGTGTGTGTGTGTGTGTGTGTGTGAGTGAAATGGCACAGTAGGGAAGTTGTGGAACAAATTGTCTGAGTTTCAATTGTTTCCTATGGGAAAAGTTGCCTTGCTATATGAGTAACTTTGATTAAGAGCACACTCACAGAACGAATTGTGCTCGGAATGAAAGGTTCCACTGTATATGAAAATGGTGTTACAATATATACTTTAAAGTGTCTTACAAATAGGAATTTTAATTCTGCTAGCTTCTTCACTTCATGACTGCCCATAGACTATAATTGTTTGGGTAGTCTCTGTTGGCATTCACAGCTTCATGCCCTGTAGAGAAGATATAAGTAATTTGTCATCATGACTTCCTTTTCAATTACTAAATAAGTGTATATAGAGATTAGAAAGCACTAACCCGGCTTCCTTCTCTGGACCCAGACATCATCTCTTGATGTAGGGAGAGAACAAGAACTGTTAAATACTAGAAAGTCCAGTCAGCACTGCTGCGCAGACAAGAAACTGATTTTCTCCTGTAACTGGAGCTAACATACCAGCCCCAATTTTAGTGGGAATGTATAACAAAGCAAATGTATTAATGTCTTTAAATGCCCACTAAAGGTCTTTTAAAACTATAAGGGGGCACAGTGTACAAAATAAATTGAAAGAAAAATTAATAAGAATGCATGATTATAAAAAAATAAAAAAAACAACTTAAAAAAATATAAAAATACATTGTCTCTCTAAATTGTTTCTAGCCCCACCCATATCAGAAAAAAATATGTCCAAAATATAAAAGTAAAACAAGAAAAACACAATTTAAATGTGTTTATTTGTTTATTATGATTGTAAAAAAAAAAAAATGTAAAAAAGCATTTGTTTAACCTTCAATATCAGCAAAAAAAAGAATATAAAATTTGCGTAATATTTAAATACCATATATTGCAAATAAAGAGGCAAAAATTATATTAATTTTCAAATTTAATTTTCTTTCAGAGCTGTCAAAAGCAAATGTATGATAAAACCCAAAAATGTTCCTGGTTAGAAACGAAGGAAAATGGCATAGTTATTAATTGTGCAATAATAACTTTGGTATTCTCAAATATAGTTAGCTTTTCACAGTGAGACTTTACTAAGTAGACACTAGTGATGGGCGGATCCGGACTGTAAAAGTCCGGATCTACACAGGTACAAAAAAAATCAAGCACCGACCCCAGGCCCGGAGTTCTCAGGGAACTCCAGGTAACAATCTAGGTCTGGCCACCCAGAAAAGAAAAAAGAAAGAAAATAAGAATAAATAGCGGCTGTACACTGAACACTGCTTCTGACGCTGCTCAATCTACTTCCGGGGTTGCTCATTATCATCATGCTGTGTGTACAGACTACAGCCCCCAGCTGTGCACATTTTTGTGGCTGTGTATCAAAATAAGAAGAACTGCATGCAATGTTATTGGGCCCCTCCAGCCACTTTGATTTCGCATCCTGGCTTTACCTAGCTCATTCCAATTGCCCTAGAGTGGTGGATATCGGGGTAATAAGAGGTTAATAACAGCTCACAGCTGTCACTAAGCCCTAGATTAGTAATAGGAAGTGTGTATGAGACCACGCCATTACTATTCTGTAAGTGAAAAGATATAAACACAAACACCGAAAAAATAATTTATTTGAAATAAAATACAAAAAATCCACACCCTTTTTCACCCTTATATTAACACCAAAAATGCCCAGGTCCAACGTAATTCACACAAGATCAAATGCCGATTTTGGCTCTACTACATACTGACATTATTTATTTGGTTTTACACCAATAGACATGCACATATAGCATCTCTGATTGGTTGCAGTCAGACATGCTGTAACACAAGGTGCGGGCGCATCTGACTGCAACCAATCAGTTACATGGGGACTCCTTGTGGGTGGAGAAAACAGTGCATATGTATGAGGTTAATGAGCAGTCCCAGAAGTAGAGTTAGATAGGAGACTTGGTAAGTATAATGTGCCTTCTCCAAAACCCCTTCTACCACCATTTTTAAAGCGCCGGATTCTGGTCCAGCCAGATAGCCATAATCAATTCCGGGTCCGAGCCGGGTAATTTTTTTAAATCCGTTTGGACCCACCGATTTTGAGTATCTTCCAGTCCGCCCATCACTTGTAGACACCTAAATTGGTATGAAAATAATTTCCATGAATTAATTTCAGGTACTGCTGTGTCAATGTCATTGTAGAAAACAAAACTGAAGAGAAATTTTACATTTCTTCACCTTTTCTTTTTTTTATCAGCAAAGGAAGTAGTAAATGAGTAAACTTCCCATCTGGCCATGTTTACTGAGGGTAGTATTATAGCCATTCACCGTCTTTAAAACATTTTTACATTTTTTCCAGAAAACAAAAAAGTAAAAAAAAAAAAAATATATATATATGAGAAACTATTGACTTCAATATCTGGGACTCTAACACATGACACCCCAGTGGTCTACACTATGACATGAGATAAAAATATATTTTTCTTCAATACACTAAATCTTGTGTTTGCAGAACCCAGTCGATGGTTATGATGGTGATGTCATCCAATGCACATCTAAGCATCCCGTCTTGGCAGAAACCATCAGAGTGGCCTGCATGATGTCATATGGTTTAGCGTCAATGAGAGCAACTTGTTTTATTTTATTTTTTTAACTATTCCTTCCTTTCTTGAAATTTTAATATATAAAAGCTCCTCTTCCACATCATCTTGGATTATTCTAAGATTCTGGATTATTACTCATCTAATTCTCGGACACCAGTTCATGTTGCTCCTATTCTTAGATTCATCTCTGTCATGTATTTTGGGAAATGGGCTCTCAAAGTAAGTTTACAGAGCATGCCTCTGACCTTGGCACTTGATTTTGAATGTTATGGTTACAGATAATGTACCATAATATTCCAAATTGAAGATTAAATTTAGATATTTTAGCTGTTCACATACCCACATGTCAAAGGACATAAAGTTAATTAATGTCCCAAAATTGACATGTGTTTGTGGATTAGCGCCAAGATACATGATTCCAAAGATTACTTATTGCATTTCTTAATTAACATGATGTGTTTTTTATTGCCAATTTGACTTAGTGGGTTTATGCATACGTGGTAAAAAGGCTATATATAATTTTTTATATATATATATATATATATATATATATAATTGCCTTATTCTGTCTGTCTGTCTGTCTGTCTGTCTGTCTGTCTGTCTATCTGTCTGTCTGTCATGCTCCGAAATTGTGTCCTTACGGTGACACAAAGCTGATTGGCCGCTGGGCTCGCCATGGCCCTGCCCCCCCCCACGGATTGGCCGCTTGCCCAGGCTGCGCCCCCACACGGATTGGCCAGCCGCTCGCCCAGGCTCCGCCCCCCCACAGATTGGCCTCTCGCCCCGGCACCCTGCAGGCATTGGCAATTCGGCCACGCCACGCCCCGCCCCCCTCACGCAATGCACGCTAGCTCTGGCCTCGCCCCCTCCCTCCCCCGCGCATTTCCCGAACTGACACGGCTGTAACGGAGGTGAGTACGGTACTCTCCCCCCCCCCTCCCGCGCATTCCCCGAACTGACACGGCTGTCACGGAGGTGAGTACTGTACTCCCTCCCCCCCCCCGGCCCCCGCTCCCTGGCCCCCGCTCGCACGGGAGTGGTGTGGATACGTTGGTAACCATGCTCGCATGGTTACAAGCGCTGTCACGGAGGTGAGTACTGTACTCCCCCCCCCCCGGCCCCCGCTCGCACGGGAGTGGTGTGGATATGTTGGTAACCATGCTGGTTACAAGCGCATCAAGGTCCTGCTGCCTGCTGCGGCGGAAGATCCACACGCACACACACAAACATACACACACATCAGATCACACTCACTCTCACACACACCTCACACACACCTCACACACACCTCACACACACCTCACACACACCTCACATCGCATCCACATACTCACAACATCCTGGGATATCGCTTGCTTCTCGGCCTCGATACTGTGCTGTTGTGACCTTCCAGGACCTGACGGAGGATCACATGGCCAGAGGCATGTGATATCTCCTGATGTTGTGAGTATGAGCGCCTAAGTGGGTGTGTGTGAGTGGATGCGATCGGGTGTGTGAGAGTGGATGCGATCGGGTTTGTGCGAGTGGATGCGATCGGGTGTGTGTGAGTGGATGCGATCGGGTGTGTGTGAGTGGATGCGATCGGGTGTGTGAGTGTCGGCAGAGGAGCACGGCGTGCTGGAGGAGGCTGGGAGCAGAGAGGCTGATCATGGGGAAGGCTGGGAGGAGAGAGGCTGATGCTGGGGGAGGCTGATGCTGGGGGAGGCTGGGACGAGGGAGGCTGATGCTGGTGGAGGCTGATGCTTGGGAAGGCTGATGCTGGGGGAGGCTGGAAGGAGAGAGGCTAATGCTGGCGGAGGCTGATGCTTGGGGAGGCTGATGCTGGGGGAGACTGGGAGGGGAAGGCTGATGCTGAGGAAGGCTTGGAGGAAGGAGGCTGGGAGGAGAGAGGCTGATCCTGGGGAAGGCTGGGAACGGGAAGCTGATGCTGAGGGAGGCTGGAAGGAGAAAGGCTGATGCTGGGGGAGGCTGGAAGGAGAGAGGCTGATGCTGGTGGAGGCTGATGCTTGGGGAGGCTGATGCTGGGGGAGACTGGGAGCGGAAGGCTGATGCTGAGGGAGGCTGGGAGGGGGAGGCTGGGAGGAAGGAGGCTGGGAGGAGAGAGGCTGATCCTGGGGAAGGCTGGGAAGAGGAGGCTGATGCTGAGGGAGGCTGGAAGGAGAGAGGCTGATGCTGGGGGAGGCTGGAAGGAGAGAGGCTGAGGCTGGGAGGAGAGAGGCTGATGCTGGGGAAGGCTGATGCTGAGGGAAGCTGGGAGGGGAAAGCTGATGCTGGGGAAGGCTGGGAGGAGAGAGGCTGATCCTGGGGAAGGCTGGGAGAGGGAGGCTGATGCTGGAGGAGGCTGGAAGGAGAGAGGCTGATGCTGGCGGAGGCTGATGCTGGGGGAGGCTGGAAGGAGAGAGGCTGATGCTGGTGGAGGCTGATGCTTGGGGAGGCTGGGAGAGGGAGGCTGATGCTGAGGGAGGCTGGGAGGAGGGAGGCTGGGAGAGGTAGGCTGAGAGAAGAGAGGCTGATGCACACACACACACACACACACACACACACGCGCGCACTGCACAACACACCACACACACACACACACACACTGGGAACCACAAACAACTGCCCTACACAGACACCCACACACACAGACAACGCTGGACACACACACAACACCCAACACACAAACACCGCGGCACACACAAATATACGCACATACCGCACAACACACACATTGCACAAAACATACCTCCCCCCAAAACACACCACACACACACAAACCGCGCAACACACACACAACGCTACACACACACAGCGCTCCACAAACAACGCAACACACGCAACACACATACAACACCGCTCTCACCCCCCGTCACACCCAGACAACACCCAGAACATGTACAGCGCCTACACAAACACTTGGTAACTACACACAACAACATCTATATATATATATATATATATATATATAACAAAAATCATACATGAACTACACAATACGTAAATTCTAGAATACCCGATGCGTAGAATCGGGCCACCTTCTAGTATATATATATTTATATATAAAAAAATAATTGAAAATGTGACTTTATATGAAGAGAAATTGTACCATATGTGTCTGGGATTGGCAATCAATTTTCCCAAGGGGCCATATAAGAGACTGGAGGGCCAAATTAACAGACTGGAATTAATTGCCAAGTATTATGGTTATTATTCACAATAATTTATATTAATTTGTATCACTTGCTATTGAGCAGAATTAAGTATGATGTCTAGATACTACTGTTAATACATGTTACCATAGGTTAACAAATATTTTTACTAGTAGCAGATCAAAACTAAATAATTTTCTGTTTTTTTTTTAAAGTTTATAAAGTATATCACTTCTTTTATTCAGCCTTAACTATATATAGTTATAGATGTACCTAAATCAAAACCTCTCCCCACACAGTATGATGCCTCTTCAACTCCCTACACAATTTAATACCATCACAACTCCTCCTATCCAGTATGATGCCCTCAAAAATCCCCATACACAATACGATGCCCTAACAACTTCCCACAAAGTATGATGCCACCACACTCAATATGTTGCCCTCAATTACTATCCCTCATCTACCCACACAGTTTGATACCCCGCTGCCTTTACACACAGTATGATTTTTACAAAATTACCACTCACACACACATGAAATAAAGATAAATTCCACTCTTCCCCCCAAAAAAAAAATAAAATACAAAATTACTTTCCTATGCTCTTTTCTCTAAAAGTGATGCTCTAGTCTGTATGGTGTGTGGACTTAAGATCCATGCTGCAGGAGCAATCTAGGGATGTCATTGTGCCTATCGTGCTGAGATTGAAAGGCACAGGCTGACTAAGAGAAGATGAAGCCATTAGCAACCTAGTTTAATATTGCATTTAATGATTTTAGCATCTTAAGGTGGCAAATACTGTTGACATCAAGATACCAGGTGGTATGGTAGTCCACTATTTTTACTGCTTAGGTTGTCCTGAACCATATGTGGCCTGCACATCACATTTTGTTCAGGTGTGATATACAGTAGATGATTAAATTTTAGAAAAAGAGTAAAATTCTTAAAATATACATGCTAATATGAATAATGAATCAAAGGGAACATAACAAACCCTTGTCCTGTCCAAAAGAGACAGAGAACCCTCATACACATTAGAAGGTTGACCAATCCTGGTTGTATCTGCCGGCTTGAACAACTATAATCTTATGTTTTTGTGAAGTTTTAGAAACAGTGATTGTAAACCTACTCTTTTCAGTGTTTTCATTTGCTGTCTTAATGAAGATGGGATATTTACTGATTGAGGCTGCTATTGAACATTTATGGAGAGTCTATGTACAGCGATATGGAAACTCAAAGCTGCAGGAAGGGGAAGATACCACATTCCTCTAAGATATACTGCACATTTTTACTTAGGCACACATGTCTTATTTATGCAAGAAATGTAATTGTTCTGATCTACTATAAACTTTTTCTTCTGATTTAAATAATTAGGCTTTTTTAAGCAATATACATCTGCAGTAGGAATTCTGTTTTCTTTTCCTTATAGGAAGTTACAAACTATGGAAAAGAACTGTCTCCACCAGGCCATCTTTAATGGGGTCAGTTGGGTTTTCATTAGGGTGTCTACCATTTACTTGAGAATATTAAATTACAGTCTGTGTAACACAGCTAGAAATAAGCGAACCTGAGGTTTGATGTTTGGAGTTTGGGTTTGGAAACTGACTTCCAAAAAAGCAAAGTTCAGGTTCAAAGTTTGAGTGTGTTACAAGTGCAAACCACTCAAGTGAGCAGCGCTGTGCTTGGGTATGAGTGATGCTTAGCCCTGTGTTTGAACGGCTTGCACTTGAGGTACAATCAGTGTCATCAGATGTAGTGTACACACACAAACAAAAAAATTGAAAACTCCCCCCACTTCCCCTGGAAGTGTTTTGCTTAGGGATGGTTGCATGTGGATATAGCAATGATCTTCCCAATTACTGACTTCCATTGAGATTCGGATCAAGTCGGGGTCAAAATCCAAACTTTTTTAGGGTTCGACTGTACCTGGTGAAAAAAATAAAATTCCAAAAGTTTGCTCACCCCTAAACAGAGCCTCCTTATAAAGGTTGAAATGCTAAAGTTCTACAAAGGCATACTAACTGAGACTATTATTATTTTTATTATTATCATCATTATTATTATTATTATTATTATTATTTGATATGGTTGTGCTTAAGTGATAAAAATTCTATGAGAATATAGTAAGTTATTGTTAGGAAAAGCAAGAACCTTTGATTCTTTTTTTTGCTTAAACCAAGCATTTGCTAAAATGTGTTGGCACTAGAACAACTCATTTATTTAGTATTGTAATTAAATTCTACCTATTGGCTGGGACATACAGTGCACTATTTAAAGTATATGCAATTGTCTAAAATATTTTGTTCAGTTAAATTACTATGGCAGCAGGATAATCGAAATTTAGGTTGACCTGCAGAAGCACATTTTTTGGGAAATGCTTTTTACATTACAACTCTGCACAAAAATAAATGAGGGGTAGAGTGTGAATCATTGAAATTATTATTTTACCATTTTAATCAAAGAAATTTCTTTCCACGAAGTTTTCAATCAGTACAATTACTACATAAAGCATCTGCAGAACAGTCAGAAATGAAGAAAAGTGTGCATGTCAACATTAACGCAAGTATATTTGAAATATTAACCTGAAAACACAACAACCATTAGAATCCAAAAAAATACATTTATAAATTGATTTTTTGCAGGTGGAAAAATTAGTCTTATGGCATTGGCTTGATTTTAAACGATCTTTGAATTATGAAAGATGCAGTTTCAACTTTAAGATGTTAAGTCCAATAAGATAACAATAAATCTTACTGTGTTGGTTTAAATGCCAGTTTACTCCTCAATCTGACATTATTTTAGTTTTGTTTATTCCCTCTCTTTCCTGTACCTGAATTTAATCTTTTCCAAGTGGGCTAAACTCTTCTTTATTGGAGTCTACTGGAGTATGGGAGTCATCTGGCAGAGGACCATGCCTATTTAGGTAATAAGAGTAGATTTATATAGCAAATGTATATATATATATATATATATATATATATATATATATATATATATATATATATATATATATATATATATATATAAATAGAAATAGAAATATATATATATATATATATATATATATATATATATATATATTTACGTATTTGCCACTTAATAAGTTAACTGGTCATCATGACCTGAGGAAGGTGTGTCACCGAAACGCGCTGTGGTATACATCTGCCATTCATCAGTGTGCATAAGCCGGTGTCTTTACTCGCAATATGGATATTTTTTTAATCAAGTTGAAATAAATAAAGAAGAATTTTTATTTATGCTCTGGAGTCCAGCTGGATTTTCCTTACTGCTTTGATAGATTACATTTGTTGCATTGCATACTTTACCTAGACCTGCGGAGAATGTCCTGTATATCAGTTATCTTCAATTGCACCAGATACACATACATCAAGAGATAAAAATGTAACAGAGAGAATGTGTTTTCTTCTGACTGTAAACTGCGCAGTTTGCTTAAGACACATTTAAAAGTTAGACAGTTTTTCATAAACATGTTTTCATAGCTACCGAGTTAAATGTAATTTCACACCTCAACAAACATATGTCTTCAGCGAGCTGAGTAGTCTTATTTTCCTCCCTTACATTATCAAACACATTTTAGGCTGAAATCAATACACCGGCCTGCAATAATAATCTGCACACTTCCCGAACCAAATATTTATATAGAATTAAATATCCTTGTAGGTTGTGTGGGGCATTAGAAATAACGGGCCATTTATTATTTTGTTCTTGTATGTGCGCTGTTCAAAGACCCTGTTTTGCTTGTTCCCAAATATGTGAACAGATTTGCTAGGATTGATCTAGTTTTTTAAGTGCTTTAACCAACATTTCCATTAAATCCACTTCTAACGGTTAAATAAAAAGTATGTTAATATGTTTTCTATAAGGATTGGACTGCTTAGCAAATTTCAGCTTCATGAAATGCATTTTATACTGTTTGTAGAGAGCCGATTTCTTCTCTATCTAATGCAAAAAGACTTCTTTGTTATGTATATAAATGGGAAAATGAACAGTTGTGAACATGAGACACCATGCTGAGCCAAATATTACTTTGCATTTACATTTGTTAAGACTTCTGAAGAGATGAATTTACTGAACAGCAGAAAGACAAATTGTAAGCAAACATGAAAGACATCTATATCTTTGCCTACCTATTAAACACAGTAAATATACGTTCAGAACACTTTAGTCAAATTATCATACTAGTATGTGTATGATTGCACACAATTCAAGAGAACATGATCATTAGAAATTATTATTCCAAAATTTTGACATTTTTAGTTGAAAACCAACAATATATGAGCAAGTCCTGGATCTATACTAATTGATGCACTATAGTGTAGCGACCATTTTGTGGGTTTTTATGAAAACCTATTACATATTGTTTGTATTAATATTGTAATATACCAGCAGGGGGGCCAAAACTCCTGGTATACACAGGGTGGTGATGAATCCTATAAGTGTTACTAGTTCCACCTGTAGATCATTCAGGGAAAATCGTGCGAGTTGAAGTCAGAGCCAGGAGATCACGCAGTGCCAAGGAGGAGGCGGAGTCAAAGTCAAGGGAGAGCCAGGTCAGAAGCCAAGAGGTATCGTCAGAGATCGGAGAGCAGGTAGTAGTGGGGGAACACAGAGACAGAACAGCAGAGAAGGGACCGGAGAGGGAGGATGGAAGTCAGGGAGGATGGACATAGTCAGAAGAACGGAAGTCAGGGAGGACGGATGCAGCCAGGGGGACAGGAGTCAGGGAGGACAGATGCAGTCAGAAGGACAGGAGTCAGGGAGGGCAGACAAACTTACGAGGACTAGCGAACACACTGCAGAGCAGAACTATAACGAGTGCTGATCCAATATAATGACACCATGATAAGGCGCCGTGATCCCATAAAATAAGGCATGGAGGGATAGGCTTCTGCTTCCGGCCACTCTCTGGAATACACTGACCATCAGAACAGCCACCAAGAACAACTCTGCAACAGCAGAGATAACTATGAATCGTGACAAATATTATTTAGAATATATTCTCCTTCTCTACATCTCTTATATACCTTGCACATTGACAACAATCGATATGATTTAGAGAACTAGATGTGAAGGGTCCTTTATCCAATTATCCCCCCAATAATATGACTCGCCCACCCCAGGGCCTTAGGTGACTCGGTGTCGGGCCGGACTTGTCCGGGGTAGTCAGCGGTGGCGGGGCCCGACTCCGTGACACTGGTGGAGTCAATTAATGTGGCGATATTGGGGAGGTGATGATGGGAGTTGTAGTTTATTTAAATTCGTGACGCCACCTGTGGAATTGTGCAGCTATGAAGCCGCAGCTGCTGGAAGGGACCTCCGGGGCTGATGTTGTGGCAGCTGAGGTGGTTCTTGCTCCCCACAGGTGGAGCGGGTACCCCGGGACAACCTTTGCAAGAGTCTATTATATTTGCTGAGGAGGTGCAGGTCAAAATAGACGACACGGGCTTGCAGTTAAGATGTTTACTCACTGTTCTGTTTCAATGCTGCAGCTTACCCACGGAATGCCAGGATCCGCCATCAGGGACCTCCGCCGATCCCGTATAGTTCAAGGGTCAGTACCGGTGCACCCCTCAGTGTGTCCTTTCTGGCTGTCTCACTAGCGCTGAACTGCACTAGGCTGTCCTGTGCCTCTGCCCCTGGGCCTGTCCAAAGGTTGGCTGACCTAGGTCTTCTATTGCTTCCCCTTGCAGGTGATCTGTGGCAGGTTGTGGCCTCGGTTGCCTACAGCAATCTCCCGGGCCGTCGGTTTTGCTAAAAGTAATGTCTTTCTTCTTTCAGCCTAGGGACCGTCCCTGTGTTGCAGCCGGATCCCTCCGCCCGGTATTTTAGTGGAACAGGTCCACGGGACGTTTGTACTTCCGTGGCACCCTGGAATCCCTTCAATCGGTGTCACCTGGGACCAACAAGACCCCAGGATCTCCACGAGCAACCTCCTTCTGTCTCTGTCTTTCTGACCGCTGTCCTCTCCTGACAGCCCACCTCCTCACTCCTTGTCTCATCCTCACTTTCTGCCTGAACTTGAACTGATTGGTTCCCCTTTCTACTTCCTGACTCCTGCCACACCCTTTCCTGGTAGGCTCCACCCCCTCATGGACCAGTGAATGGGACTTAAGGACCCATAACCAGGTATACTGGTCGCTACTCTCAGCATCAATGGGTGCCTGCCTTAAACCCTGACCCGGTGTGTATCCTACCAATTGGTGTGTGCAGGGTTTTGTCTGTGAACCGGTAGATGACCCCCTTCTTACCCGGGATGGGATACCACACCTCTGGATGAGGTGCAGTACCTCTGTGGCGATGGAAGCCTCAGGGGCGCCACAAATATATCTTTTAATCAGAAAATAAAGTTTAACTTGAATATCATCTGACACAGTCAATTTAAATATAATAAGTGAGTGGCTGGTATAATGTCCAGTCATTTTTACAATGAACTAAGAGCTGGATTGAAAATGAACTTGTTTCTTCTAAATCTGTACTAACACCTAGCAGTAGCAACTAGTCAACATACTGAATTCTGATCAATATTAAGCAGCAAAATTACTATTAGTATACAAAAATAATTATAGAAAGGTGGAATTCTGCAGAGAGATCAAGGAGAATTAGCAGTATATATTTCCTTCATCTACTGTGTTAAAATCCATCTTTAAAAGCCTCTATCAATGGTATATATTTAACAAATCTGCTTTGTTGAACCTGTATCTTCAAACTTATGTTTGCAAGCCTCTATAAATGGTATATACTATATTGCATTAAACTAACTGAGTTGTTCCCTATTGCTGTAAGGTCATCTCACTTGTTCAAAGACTTTATGATCCATGTTGGACTAAAAGATTGTTTGTTTGTCATTCAATTTATTGCCTCCTGTTGTCTTAAGTTAGTTGATTGATTATTAATGAGTTAAATTAGACCTGAATGTCAGCATAAACCTTCCTATATATTTAGGCACAGCTAAGGCAAAAGCACTTGTGCAAATTTTATTGAAGTGCCAGGCAGTTAAACATGACAGTTAGACAAGGCAGTAGACAAGTAAGTCACAAAAGTCAATATAACTTATTCCTAGTTCATTTGTGTTGCAAAATGTATTCACCAAATGTATTTGTATGATTTATGTTCTCTATTCTTCAATCACGTATATCTACAGCCCCATTTACATCAGTCACTCTCCTCTTCAATATACAGCTCTCATTCTCTTTTAACAATTTTAAAGTACACAAATCCATTTACTTTGACCAAACAACACAAGAAATGCTCTCACAAATCACTTAACTATCACCTCTATTCTCCTTCTACTAGACTCAAGAGATATCTTCCCTAACCCAGGACATTTTTCTACTGATAAGTTTAACTCCTTCCTTTCTACATTAAGAAACCCTGCACATTTCATTAATATTTTATGTATCCCTTCTATATTATTTAACAGTGCACTTTGGATCCCACAGTCAGCATGAAACAAACTCTGTCACATCTATGACTTTTTCTTTTCCAATTCCCTTAACCTCCTAGCTCTTAAAAAAAACCTGGATCCAGCAGTTGTACACCACCACTGCTGCAGCTCTCTCATATGGTGGTCTACAATTATCACAAACCACCAGAACTGAGATCAGACCAGGTAGAGATTAGGTCTGCTACCTTCAACAAATTGTGCTTTTCGGGTTAGACTTCCCAGTGTCCACACCTATCTTCCCTTCTTTTGAGGTACACACTGTTAGACTTTACAGGCCCTTTTTGATGTTAGCAGCAGTTGTGTGTCACCCTCCAGGCCTCTCCCATTAGTTCCTCGCTCACTTTTCTCACCTGGCTTAAACACTTACTAGCCTGTGACATTTCAGTTCTCATCAAGGGGGACTTTAATATCCCTACAGATGACTCCTTGTCCTCATCTGCCAGTCATCTTTTATGTTTAATCTCCTCTCTCGTCCTTTCACAACTTACTAACTCTCCTACACATAAAAGCAGGAACATTCTGGACCTCTTGTTCTCACGGCTCTGCTCAGTCCATGATTTTACTAATGCCCCTCTCCCTCTCTTTAAACACAACTCTCTTTCATTCTTTGTCAGGAATTGTCACTCTACTCAGTACATGTCAATTTACCACACTAAATACCCAGAAACTTATGAAGAATTTGCAATTATCATTGGCCCTAATCGCCTCCCTCTCATATCCTGACTCTGGTCTGAAACATTATAATGAAACATTGCAAAGTGGCCTGGATGGTTGCACCTTCTAGACATAGAAGAACTCAGCACAGATAGCGGCAAACCTTACACACACTGCAAACATGTTTTCTCCAGTGGTGTTCCAGGTGTGCCAAATTAATGTGGAGAAAATACAGTCAGGCCAAAGATTTCATCCATTATAAGTTTATGGTTAAAACATACAACTCTGCCCTTCTGCTCTCCAAATAAGCTTACTTCAATATCCACATCACCTCACTATCCAACAATCCTAAAAACTCTTTGATACTTTGATTCTTTCCTTCGTCTAGGAATGCTGGCCCCAACCACTAACCTCAAAGCTGATGATCTGGCTAATTATTTACAAAATTCTCCCAATCCCCTAATACCATGCATTCCTTCCCCTTCTGCACTTCAGCTTATTTTCTGTCTTTGAACCTGTCACAGAAGTCCTTTTTCCATTATTGTTGGGGTTCCTTAGGGTTCAGTCCTAGGCCGACTCCTCTTCTCCCTATATACTGCCCTTAATGGGCAAACCTTCAGTAGATTTGGTTTTCAGTACCATTTATATGCTTATGAGTGACACATAATTATACACATCATGTCCTGACATCACCACTACATTTCTACAAAATACCAGGGGTTGTCTGTCTGCTGTCTCTAACATCATGTCCTCCTTCAATCTAAAACTGAATCTGTCACAAACTTAACTCCTTGTGTTTCCTCTCTCTACTAACATTTCTAAACCCAATATTTATTTTTCCCTGTGTGGTTGTACCATTACTTCCCAGCAGCATTCCCGCTTTCTTGGGGTTATATTTGACTCAGTCCTTTTCTTCACACCCTACATCCAATCCCTTGCTTGCTCATGTCACCTAAACTTCAAAAGCATCTCTAGAATTCAACATTTTCTTACTTTTGACTCCACAAAAAGTTGTAATGTTTCTTTTATTCATTCTTGGTTGGAGTATTGCAACTCTCCACAAATCAACCTCCCGCTTACTAAACTCTCCCCTCTCCAATCTTTCCTGAACGCAGAAGCCAGAATTATATTCTTCAACAACAGCAACATTGATGCCTCTACTCTGTGCCAGTAACTGCACTGGTAGCCCATCCACTAAAAAGACCAAAATAAACTTTTCACTCTCACTCACAAAGTCCTACATCTCCTCTTTCATCTCTGTCTGTCACCCTACTCATGCCCTCCATTCTGCTCATGAACAAAAGGCCCTGTCACACAGAGATAAATCTGCGGCAGATCTGTGGTTGCAGTGAAATTGTGGACAATCAGTGCCAGGTTTGTGGCTGTGTACAAATGGAACAATATGTCCATGATTTCACTGCAACCACAGATCTGCCAAAGATTTATCTCTGTGTGTGTCAGGGCCTTTAGACTAATATCCTCAATAATTTGAATATCCCACTCCAATCTTTAAGACATCTCGAGAGCTGCACCAATTCTCTGGAAAGCACTATCCAGGAAAATGTGATTAATTCAGAATACCTACAGTTTTAAGCATGCCCTATTTGCTGCATGAACACCATTTGCTGGAAAACTGTCATTATTTATCTTTTTTAATCTCCCCTATTACCTCATAGGTTGTAAAGGGCACTTAACACGCTGCAATATCGCTATCAAGCGTAACCGCCCCCGTCGGTTGTGCGTCACAGGCAAATCGCTGCCCGTGGCGCACAACATTGCTAACACCCATCACACATACTTACCTGCCTAGCAACGTTGCTGTGGCCGGCAAACCGCCTCCTTTCTAAGGGGGCGGTTAGTTCGGCGTCACAGCGACGTCACTCAGCGTCCGTTCAATAGAAGCGGAGGGGCGGAGATGAGCGGTCGTAACATCCCGCCCACCTTCTTCCTTCCTCATTAGCGGCAGCCGCAGGTACAATGTTGTTCCTCATTCCTGCGGTGTCACACATAGCGATGTGTGCTGCCGCAAGAATGACGAACAACATCATAACTGCAGCAGCAACGATATTTGGGATTAGAACGGCGTGTCAACGATCAACGATATGGTGAGTATTTTTGATCGTTAACAGTCATTCATGCATTTCACACGCAATGACGTTGCTAACGAGGCCGGATGTGCGTCACGAATTCCGTGACCCCAACGACATCTCGTTAGCAATGTCGTTGCGTGTAAAGTGGCCTTTAGCTCACGGAGCCCTCACTCTTTTTGGTATCTGTTTAATAGTGTTACTCTGTAATGTTTCATATTTTCTGTACATAGCCTCTGAATTATAAAATACTGGGAAATACAGTATGTCTACTCTAAAGAAATACAAATTATTATTATTACTCTTATGTTAATGATATTATTAATATTGAGCAGAATTAATTTCAGTCTATTGGTTTGATCCTCCATAACAATTATGGTCACTGGCGTGGCACCTCTAGAAAATTATCAAAATTAATAACGCAATTAGTGAATTTAATTAAAAGCCGCTATAGAAAATTTCAGCAATCAACCATTTATAATATGAACATTCTATTTTACACTGGTTCCATCCAATAAAGCCCTGATGACAATTTAGAGAGCTTTATTTAAGATTTATATATACTTTGTGTCTAGTGTCAAACTATATTTAGCGGTATACACAATTGAAATGTTATTCAGGACTTTGTGACAGTAAATAAAGTAGTTAGTAAGCCAGTATAGGCCTAAAATATTAGTTAATGCAACTAACATCAAATTGTTTAATGTATATTTGTGCATTATGCTGGATACAGTTGTCAAAATCAGAGAGCACCGACCAATTGGTTACGTATGTGAAAGAACCTATGCTAGCGCTGCTGCCAGATGTGGTGAATATGAAAAGAATAATGGACTGTGGCCATAGAGTTCAAAATTTGTCAGTTACCCTGCTTTGCCTCAAATGGATGTAAATGTGAGAAATTATTTTTTTTCACATTAAAAACAACTTTATATGAGCACTTCAAGACAAAACTGTCCTGCCTTCCATATTAAAAGCTTGAAAGCATTTTAAGAATTATTGCCCGCAACTTTGGATTAAAAGGAAGAAATTATAGGAAGTGCTCTCAAAGTCACAAATATTTGGGAAAGATGGGGTTTTCAGTTTTCTTGATGAATCATGGTAAAGTGGCATGCAAAAATGTGGGCACCCCAAGTGAAAATTACTGTTATTGGGAACAATCATTTTTTAACCATGACTTGATTTTAACCTCAATGGAAGTCAGTAACGGGGAATTTCTTGGCTCCACCCACATACTGCCAGCCATAAGCAGAACACTTACGTGGGAGATTCGGTGGGTTTTTTCAAATTTTTATTTTTTGTTTGTGGTTGCACATTACATGTGATCACGTTGATTTTACCCCAAGTGCGAGCCATTCAAACACTGAAAGCGGCTTACACAGGGTTGATCATACCCAAGAACAAGTCTGCTTGCGTGAACTTTGGGTTTTTTTGGAAGTCGGTTCCCGAACCAAAATTCCGAACCTCAGGTTCGATCATCTCTACTTATAAACGCTTTTTGTAGCCAGCCAAGAGTAGAGATGCGTGAACCTGATGTTCGAGGTTCGAAGTTCGGGTTCGAACACAGACTACAAAAATAACTGAGTTCAGGTTAAAAGTTCGAGTGAGTAATGAGAGCAAAACACTCAAGCGAGCAGCGATATGCTTGGGTATGATTGAGGCTCAGCCCTGTGCGAGCTGCGTGCACTGTTTGAAGTGCTCGCATATGGGGCAAATCACCGTGTAATGTGCACACACAGACAAAAAATAAAATTGAAAAAAACAAACATAAAAATGTATGAAAATAACCCACTAATAACCTAATTTACATAATAATTTGCAGAAATACTACAGAAATTGTGCAACATCAAAAGCTCACCAACAGTTCATTGTGAGAACATAGCCTATTATGTTCTGTGCACAGTTTCATATTTTTCCCCTTATCCCCTTCTCCACGAAGCAGTAGTACGCAGCACTTGGGATTTGTGTGTTGCACCACTGTTGTCCCGGATGTTAGGTTAATCCTTGTTTAATGTGTATGTCTGAAACTTAAATAGATGGGATGTGCAAAATGTGAAATGCTGGAAGACAAGAGGGAGCGTAAATAGGGATATGGGGGAAATTACAATTAGGAGTCTCACCTTGGAGGGTTGTGTGAGTCACAAACAACTGTTCAGGGTATGAATCACACAGCTGCTGCAGCCGCACAAAAGCAGAGGAAACCGAAGACCAGACTGGGTATAGATGCTGCCTCACCTTTGTGAAAGATTTTTCCAGATATATTATTAAAAGAGATCTATTTCTACACGTTTCGGAGAGACACCCTCCCCTTCATCAAGAATAATCATATATCAATTATGTGATTCTTCCTGATGTGAGAGAGGGTGTATCTCCAAAACTCATAGAAATAAATCCCTTTAAATAATATATCTGGAAAAATCTTTCACTATGGCAGTGTAACATCTATAGTTTCTTCTTTGGTTACCTCAACAGATGTGATTCATTTCTAAATAAATAATTGGACAATGAGCACAGTGCTGTGTCATGATAGGACATGTGACATGTTTTAATGCCTCAAAATTAGAAATTAGGATTACATCATTGAAATAGTTATGCTCCTAGTGTGGTGTTTACTAGAGATGAGCGAACTCGAGGTTCAGTTTTCAAACCAAAGACCAACTTGAAAAAACAGGGCTTGGTGTTCGGAGTTCGAATGCTTTACATGCAAACTTAACTTGCATAAGTAATGCTGTGCTCAGGTACGCTTGGTGCTCAGCCCTGTGCGAGCCACTTGCAGTGTTTTAACGGCTCGCACTGGGGGTAACAACAGCTTGATCACATATAGTGTGCAACCCCCCAAAAAATTTGAAAATGCTCGCCCACCCTCCCCCAGAAATGATCTGTGTATGACTGGCTGTATGTGGGTAGAGACTCAAACTGCAAATCAGTGTTTCTGCACCTCCTCAGGCAAGGTTTGGACATGTTGAGATTCAGTTTGTTTGCTGTCAGTGAACCAAACCCCCAAAGATTCACTCATAGAGTTGAATGAGTTTCGAAATATTTGTATTCGCGATACTCGTAATGAGCACTTTGTAATGCTCGCGTATTCATTCAGAATAGTGAGTACAATGCAAGTCAATCGGATATGGAAGTAATTTACTGCTTGACACTAACAGAAAATTATTCACATTTCCCAATCAGCGGAAAATTACTCGTATAGCCCATTGACTTGCAATGTACTCGCTATTTGGAGCAAATTCTGCAAGTATCACAAAGTACTCTTTACGAGTGTAACAAATATGAATATTTTGAATCTCCCTCATCTCTATTCGCTAATCTTTAGTCAATAAGGTCAACGAGAAAATGGTAATACCCATCTGAAAGAAGAATTTTTTAAAGTTATGCATAATCATTAAGAATTTTCAGTATTTTCAATTTTTTATTGAAAAATTTAGTAAATTTACTGCAATAAATAGTAAATGAACTACAGTGGTTTTTAAATGTAAAACAAATTACAATTAGTCTTACTTTATAAAAAGCTATACCTAATTTAAGTAACACATTTTTATATTTGCATTCAAAAATTTGTTGTTTAATCCTATAATAAATTTTATGAAAATCACGGCACATAAAAAAGATAAAAATTCAAGCTTACCAGTTACAGGATTACGAGAATCTAGCTTTCAGCAAACTTCATGTTATATAGTAAATAAATCCTAAACCTTTCAGGAATGGGAAGCAAGCACCTAATCGTGTAGTCACTGATACATTCGTGAGCAGAAGATCTTTTTAGTGTTGCTTTATATACATGAGCTTAATGCAGAATGTGGATAAGCCAGCGCTGGCTAAATATAGCAATGTGAAAGAAGCGATAAAATTAAAAAGTCTCCATGTGTATTCTGTAAAGCATATGCATCCTATGTGATAAGTTTATAGCCACAAATTACGTATTGCAGCTGCCAATCTCTCCTAAGATAGATATACTCATTTAAAACCGTAATTAAAAAAAACTATTTTTTTTAAAGTAAATAAATTACAGAAATAAATTAAGAAAAATTACTAATATAAGCAGGGGGTTTAGGAAGTGTGAAGTTTAACCCCTTCAGGCCCAAGGGTCATTAGAAGAGTTGTCCCAAGAGCAAAGTATATTTTCATTAATACATCTTGAAATAATAAGTTCTACAATTGGATGTTTTGAAAAAATGTTTCTGTGCTGAGATCTTGTAAATGTTCCTCTTCTGTCTCCTGTGTAGGATGATGGGATCACAGATTCTGCTTTGTGTCAGATAGAACAATTCCCTGGCTGCCATGGGATGTTCTGCTCTGCACTCGCTAAGTGTCTTATCAGCGTTGGACTCTGTGCACACTGCAGAGTCTGAGAGTCTGACAGGCAACCTGATGTCTCTTAGTTGTTCAGCCAGAGTCGAGCATTGACTGTTTTATGTTTACTGGTCATCAGTCAGTCCAGCAGAAGTTAATTCCTGCTGGCTTGTGAACTGCTGCTAGGAGCTCAGGATTCTAATGACCACTCACAGTTGCCTCCAATCTTTATAAGGTGCTGAATCATGTAGGAATGCTCGGACCTGACACCCATAATGTGGTGGTGGTGCACCCTCATATTGTGGGTGTCAGGTCCGAGCATTCCTACATGAACAGTGTTCTAGGAAGTGGATTGGTCATCATGGGTCAGTTGAATGGCCACCGAGGTCTCCCGATCTATCTTTTATCTTTGGGGTCATCTGAAAGCAGTTGTCTATGCTGTTAAGATACAAGATGTGCAGCATCTGCAACAACGGATGCTGGAACCCTGCACTAGAATTTCTTCTGTGGTGTTACTATTAGTGTGTCAAGAGTGGGAGAAGAGGATTGCATTGACAATCCAACAAAATGAGCAGCACTTTGAACACACTTTATAAGTGGTCATAAAATTGTAAATAACCAATGAAAGGATAAAGATACATTAAAACCAAGTGCACCATTGTTTTTCTTGTAAAATTCTCAATAAGTTTGGTGTTACATGACCCTCTTTGCATTGGAAAAAATAAAGTTGGATCCAAAATAGCCTACTTCAAAATAGCCGCCATGGTCACCACCCATCTTGAAAAGTTTCCCCCTCCCATATACTAATTAGCCACAAAAAGGAAGTTGATATCACCAACCATTCCCATTTTATTTAGGTGTATCCATATAAATGGCCCAACCTGTACATTTCGGTATTTGGTGTTATTATTATTAGTAGTAGTATTATTACGCCTACTACATTTTGGGATAGAATCTTGTAGATAAAAGAAACCATTTAAGAATTTAATGAAGAGGTGCAAGAGTGTTAATTTGACTTAATGGACTACTTGCTGTAGTTTTGTTAAAATTACTGTTGGTAGAAGGGGACTCTGAATGCTAAACAGTGTGTAGTCTTCTGGGTGCTTGGGTTTGGCATATAGCAAATCGGATAGACAAATTTCTGGGTGGAGCTGGGGAAAACTCAGCGGTCATGGTGCAGATTGGTACAAATGACAAATTTAGAGGGAGGTGGAAAGTCTTTAAAAATGATTACAGGGAACTAGGAGAGAAGCTGAATTCCAGGACCTCCAAGGTGGTGTTTTCAGAAATACAACCGGAGCCACGAGCACCACTAGAAAGGCAACGGTAGTTTAAGGACATAAATAAGTGGCTGAGAAATTGGTGCAGGAAGGAATTAATATTCAGGAGAACGATACTACATTTCTAATTGGAGTTATTTCCTAATATAATTATAATTGCTTCTACTACATATTGGAATGGGATCTTTGAGATGGAAATAGCCCTTTAAAAGTCCAAAATTATGCCGACAGGGCCTCTTTAAACACAGCAGAATTTTTAATAAAGACATGGAACGTAACTGGTAGCAAAAATATCAGCATATTGGAATGTAAACTCCATTTTTTTTAAAATCAATGGATAGAGAAATTAAACATTTAGAAGGCTATGCTTGACTTTGCTAATGAGTATTAGGGAGGATGTCAACAAAGTATCAACTATGAGAAATGGGAAGGACAAATGCCAATGTTGTGAAAATTGTTCCGTTAAAGGTGTACTGAGCCAAATCTTATGTGAAATATTTACTGAAATGTAACTGCAATTTCAAAATATGCTGTCATACAGGTACATGAGGATTACACTTTTCTTCAAGGAATAGCAGTTTCTCGGTGTGTCTTTACACTTAAACCTTTCTCATGCTGCTTCCCTCTTACACACTCTATAGACTTATAGGCAGGAAAAATATTCAGAACTGTCAATGAAAATGAATGATCAGTTTTGGAGGTTTGAGAGAAAGAAGTGACTTATAAGTGATGAAGAAGGTTTTTTTTTGTAAAATATATGTAAAAAATATATATTACACTGTATCTTATCTTCATTTATATAACTGATTTAAGAAAAAAATGTAAAATTAATTTACTCCTTAACTATGCAGATTTGGATAAAACTGAATTCATCATCTTTCCCCCATCTCAGTCTACCACCCTACCTGACCTATCCATCAAAGTCAATGGCTGCTCACCCGCTCCAGTCCCATGTGCTCACTACCTGGGGATAACCCTTGATTCTGCTCTCTCCTTCAAGCTACATATGCAAGCCCTTTCCACCTCCTGCTGACTCCAAATCAAAAATATTTCCTGGTTCCATTCATTCCTTGACCTAGAATCTTCAAAAACACTAATGCATGCCCTTATTATCTCCCAGCTTAAATACTGCAACCTCCTGCTCTGTGGCCTTTTTTCTAACACTCTCGCACCCCTCCAATCTATCCTATGCTCTGCTGCCTGACCAATCCACCCATCTCCTCTCTATTCTCCTGACTCTCCTCACTGCCAATCCCTTTACTTGCTTCATATTGCCCAAAGTCTCCAGTTCAAAACACTAACCATGACATACAAAGCCATCCACAACCTGTCTGCTCTATACATATGTGACCTAGTTTCCAGGTACCTACCTGTACGCAACCTCAGATCCTCACAAGACCTCCTTATCTACTCCTCTTTTATCTCCTTTTTGCACAATTGCATACAAGATTTCTCCCGTGCCTCCCCCATACTCTGGAAATCTCTACCACAGGATATCAGACTCTTGCCTACCATGGAAACCTTCAAAAGGAACCTGAAGACCCACCTATTCAGACAAGCCTACAACATACAGAAACTATCAGTCCACTATATACTGCTGCACGACCGGCTCTACCCTCACCTACTGTATCCTCACCCATCCATGCTAGATTGTGAGCCCTCACAAGCAGGGTCCTCTCTCCTCCTGTGCTAGTCTGTGCCTTGTATTGTTCATGATTATTGTACTTGTCTATGTACAGTGTCTTGCAAAAGTATTCAGCCCACTTGAATTTTTCAACCTTTTCCCACATTTCAGGCTTCAAACATAAAGATAAAAAAAATAAATTTTATGGTGAAGAATCAACAACAAGTGGGACACAATTGTGAAGTTGAACGAAATGTATTCCTCATTTTAAACTTTTATAAAACATAATAAACTGAAAATTGGGGCGTGAAATATTATTCGGCCGCTTTAACCCCTTAGTGACTGAGCTAATTTTCACCTTAATGACCAGACCAAATTTTGCAATTCTGACCAGTGTCACTTCATGAGGTTATAACTCTGGAACGCTTCAACGGATCCTGGTGATTTTGAGATTGTTTTTTCGTCACATATTGGACTTCATGTTAGTACCAAATTTAGGACAATATTTTTTGCGTTTATTTATGAAAAAAATTGAATTTTGGCAAAAATTTTGAAAATGTAGCAATTTTCAACTTTTGAATTTTTATACCGTTAAACCAGAGATTTCTGTGACACAAAATAGTTAATAAATAACATTTACCACTTGTCTACTTTACAAAACCACAATTTTGGAAACAAAATTTTTTTTTGTTAGGAAGTTAGAAGAGTTCAAAGTTTATCAGCGATTTCTCATTTTTACATCAAAATTTACAAAACCATTTTTTTAGGGACCACATCATATTTGAAGTGACTTCGATAGACCTAGATGACAGAAAATACCCAAAAGTGACCCCATTCTAAAAACTGCACCCCCCAAAGTACGCAATGCCACATTCAAGAAGTTTATTAACCCTTCAGGTGCTTCACATGAACAAAAGCAATGTGGAATGAAAAAAAGCAAAAATTAAATTTTACCTAAAAATGTTGCTCTAACCCAAATTTATTCACTTTTAGAAGAAATAACACAACAAAATGAACCACAAAACTTTTTCCCCACTTTGTTATGAACACACTGATACCCCACATGTGGTCAGAAACCTCTGTTTGGACAAATGGGAGGGCTCGGAACAGAAGAAGCAATATTTGAATTTTGGAAAGCAAATTTGGCTGAAATAGATTGCGGGCACCATGTTGCATTTATAGGTCCGCTAAGGTACCTAAACAGAAGAAACCCCTCACAAGTGATGCCATTTTAGAAACTAGACCCCTCAAGGCTTCTATCTAGGGGTATAGTGAGCATTTTGGATCCACAGGTACTTCACAGATTTTGTTAACGTTACGTTGTCATATTGAAAATTGTAATAATTTTCTCAAAAATGTTGCTTTAGCATCAATTTTCTCACTTTTTCAAGAGGTAATTCCAAAAATTTGACCTCAATGTTTGTTACCCACTTTTTTATGAGCGCGGTGATACCTCACATGTGGTCTGAAACCTTTGTTTGGACAAATGGGAGGGCTTGGAACGGAAGGAACAATATTTGAATTTTGGAAAGGAAATTTGGCTGAAAAAGATTGCGGGCACCATGTCGCATTTGGAGGTCCCCTAAGGTACCTAAACAGCAGAAACCCCGCACAAGTGACCCTGTTTTGGAAACTAGGCCCCTCAAGGAATTTATCTAGATGTTTGGTGAGTACCCTGAACCCCCAGGTGCTTCACAGAAGTTTATAATGTTGAGCTGTGAAAATAAAAAAATACATTTTTACCACAAAATTGTTACTTCAACCAGGTAGCTTTTGTTTTACAAGTGTGAAAGGAAAAAATTCCACATAAAATTTATCGTGCGATTTCTCCTGAGTTTGGCGATGCCTTATATGTGGTGGAAATCAACTGTTTGGGCGCATGACAGGGCTCAGAAGGGAAGGAGCGCCATTTGACTGCAAAATTGGCTGGAATCAATAGCGGACGCTATGTTGCATTAGGAGAGCCCCTGAGGTGTCTATACAGTGAAGCTCCCCAACATGTGGCCCCATTTTGGAAAATAGACCCCTGAAGGAATTTATCTAGATGTTTGGTGAGTACCCTGAACCCTCAGGTGCTTCACAGAAGTTTATAATGTTGAGCTGTGAAAATAAAAAAATACATTTTTACCACAAAATTGTTACTTCAACCAGGTAGCTTTTTTTCTACAAGTGTAAAAGGAAAAAATTCAGCATAAGATTTATTGTGCAATTTCTCCTGAGTATGCTGATACCTTATGTGTGATGAAAATCAACTGTTTGGGTGCACAGCAGGGCTCGGAAGGGAAGGAGCGCCATTTGACTGCACAATTGGCTGGAATCATTAGCGGACGCTATGTTGCATTTGGAAATCCCCTAAGGTGCCTAAACAGTGGAGGTCCCCCACAAGTGACCCCATTCTGGAAACAAGACACCTCAAGGCTTTTATCTAGGTGTATATTGAGCAGTTTGAATCCAAGAGTACTTCACAGAATTTGATAAGCTTAGGTTGCCATATTGAAAATTTTCATTTTTTTCACAAAAATGTTGCTTTAGCATCATATTTCTTACTTTTTCAAGAGGCAACAACAAACCGTGGACCCCACAGGTTGTTATCCAATGTCTTGTGAGCACAGGGATACCCCACATGTGGCCAAAAACCTCTGTTTGGATAAATGGGAGGGCTTGGAATGGAAGGAGCACCATTTGAATTCTGGAAAAGTTGAAATAAATTGCGGGCACCATGTCACATTAGCAGGGCCCCTTGGGTACCTATACAGCAGAAACCCCCCACAAGTGACCCCATTTTGGCAAGTGGATTTTATTCAGGAGTATAGTAAGCATTTTGAATCCACAGGTACTTCACAAAAATGTTGCTGTAGCAACAAATTTCTCACTTTAAGGGTATTTGGCCATGATCCAGCGACACGGCGTCTAGTACACAGTGTCAGCCTTCCTGCAGAGATGTGAGTGTTGTCCACAGGAGAACGCAGCTGCCCATGCCCACGATTTGGGTTCAGGCCGCTGTGGAGCTCTATGCTACCTGCAGAGAACACTCTTGTCTCCGCAGCATAAATTGACATGCTGAGGCTCAGGAAGCTGCACCACAGGTCGGTTTATGCTGCGGAGAAAAGAAGCACATTGGTCATAGAATTTCTAAAAATCCTTCCACTGTGCTTCTACTGCACAACGCAGCTTTATGGATGCAGGGAAAACACTCTGCGCCCAAAACGCTGCAAATCCTGATTGTGGGCGCACAGTCTAAAATGCTACAATGGATGAATGGATAGATGTCAAACATATATAACATCCCACCCCTCT
Source organism: Anomaloglossus baeobatrachus (assembly GCF_048569485.1). Taxonomy (NCBI): domain Eukaryota; kingdom Metazoa; phylum Chordata; class Amphibia; order Anura; family Aromobatidae; genus Anomaloglossus; species Anomaloglossus baeobatrachus. The sequence continues at coordinate 137,599,517 of NC_134353.1, read as the reverse complement.
GCATATTCTAAGCTGGCGCCCTTTAGTGCCTTTCATGTGGCACTAAAGGGTGCCTAGCCTTGTATTTAGCCCCCCAAAAAATTAATAATTAAAATAAACGACGTGGGGTCCCCCCTATTTTTGATAGCCAGCTAGGGTAAAGCAGACAGCTGTAGCCTGCAAACCACAGCTGACAGCTTCACCTTGGCTGGTGATCAATTTGGAGGGCTCCCCAGGCATTTTTTTTAAAAAAAAACAAACGTGGGGTCCTCCCCAAATTAGATCACCAGCCAAGGTGAAGCGGACAGCTGGGGTCTGGTATTCTCAGGGTGGGAAGAGCCATGGTTATTGGACTCTTCCCAGCCTAAAAATAGCAGGCCGCAACCGCCCCAGAAGTGGCGCATCCATTAGATGCGCCAATCCTGGCGCTTCGCTCCAGCTCATCCCGCGCCCTGGTGCGGTGGCAAACGGGGTAATATACGGGGTTGATACCAGCTGTAATGTCACCTGGCATCAAGCCCTGGGGTTAGTGATGTCACGGCATCTAAACAGATACCCGACATCACTAACCCAGTCAGTAATAGAAAAAAATGAACACACAAAAAAAAATGTATTAGAAAAAAAAACTCCCCGAAACATTCCTTTTTCACCAATTTATTGAAAATAAATAAATTTCGGTCGCTGTAATCCATTTTGAAGGCCCTCGGCGACTCTGGACCTTCTAGAATATGGGGGGCATGTTCAGGGAACGTATCCCCCATTTTCTGGAAGAGCAAGCTCTCCATGAGCAGTGTGGGTGCAGTAATCTGAGAATACTGCACTCACACTGCCCCGGTCCAACCTAGGGCAGAGTGACCTGCAGTAACCTCATTCCAGAATATGAGGGGCACGCTCACAGAACGTACCCCCCATTTTCTAGAACAGCAGGCTCTCCATGTGAGGAGTGTGGCTGCAGATTACTGCACTCACTCTCCCCCGGTCCACAGCGCAGCAGCAAGGTCAACATCCCTGCTTACAAGGATCCAGCTGACAGCTGCTGTCTGCGCATGCGCCGCCAGCTTTCTAGGAGGCGGAGTGATCGCGGGGACGGAGCAGCAGGTAGGTAACGGGGCTGACCGGGGCTGACCGGGGCTGACCGAGGGCTGACCGAGGGCTGACCGGGGGACCTGGGGACGACTTTTCTGCCGCATGTGACGTGTCACATGCGGCAGAAAGAGCAGGATGAATGCGGCTGTGCGCTGCGCGCCGCAATCTTGCATGCTCCGGAGGGGGGGGGAGCGCTCTAGAGAACCGGAGGGGGCTCCGGTGGACCAGAGGGCTCCGCTGGACCGGAGGAGGGGTCAGGGGGAGGACATTTCCCTGCGATCTGAAATGTTTGATCATTTCAGATCGTAGGGGAATGAATGCAGAGCCGGCAGCGGCTGCAGTTTTCGGCGCGAGTCGGCGCCATTTTGACTGCTCCGGAGGGGGGGTAGGGGTGGTGGGGGGACTCTCCGGTACCGGGGGCCTTGGGGGCACTAGAGAATTATATTTCTTTATCATCTGACATGTTTGATCATGTCAGATGAGAAAGAAATCAGCATTTTTTGTCATTTTTTTTTTTTTTTATGTGTACGTCGGTATACGGTGTATACCGGCGATCACATTATCGGGGTCCAAAAAAAACACCCCGATTCATAATCTTGGGGGTCTCAGCTACCTCCGGTAGCTGAAACCCCTGAGATTTTTCGTCACTGGGGGGTGCTACAAGCTTTTTCCGGCCTGACATCTCAAGACGTCGGAACAGAATAAGTACCCTGTTTTTCCGACGTCTTGAGACGTTAGGCCGTCGCTATGGGGTTAAGTTAATACTTTGTAGCGCCACCTTTTGCTGCGATTACAGTTGCAAGTCACTTGGGGTATGTCTCTATCAGTTTTGCACATTGAGAGACTGAAATTCTTACCTATTCTTCCTTTGCAAACAGCTCGAGCTGAGTAAGGTTGGATGGAGAGCGTTTGTGAACAGCAGTTTTCAGCTCTTTCCACAGATTCTCGATTGGATTTAGGTCTGGACTTTGACTTGGCCATTCTAACACCTGGATACTTTTATTTGTGAACCATTCCATTATAGATTTTGCTTTATGTTTTGGATCATTGTCTTGTTGGAAGACAAATCTCCGTCCCAGTCTCAGGTCTTTTGCAGACTCCAACAGGTTTTCTTCAAGAATGGTCCTGTATTTGGCTCGATCCATCTTCCCATCAATTTTGACAGTGGGGATGGTGTGTTCAGGGTAATGAACTGTGTTGCTTTTACGCCAAACATATCATTTGGCATTGAGCGCAAAAAGTTTGATTTTGGTTTCATCTGACAAGAGCACCTTCTTCCACGTTTGGTGTGTATCCCAGGTGGCTTGTGGCAAACTTTAAACAACATTTTTTATGGATATCTTTGAGAAATGGCTTTCTCCTTGCTACTCTTCCATAAAGGCCAGATTTGTGCAGTGTACGACTGATTGTTGTCCTATGGACAGAGTCTCTCACCTCAGTTGTAGATCTCTGCAGTTCATCCAGAGTGATCATGGGACACTTGGCTGCATCTCTGATCAGTCTTCTCCTTGTTTGAGATGAAATTTTTGAGGAACGGCCAGGTCTTGGTAGATTTGTAGTTGTATGATACTCCTTCCATTTCAATATGATTGTTTGCACAGTGCTTCTTGGGATGTTTAAAGTTGTGGAAATCTTTTTGTAACCAAATTCGGCTTTAAACTTCTACACAACAGTATCACGGACCTGGCTGTTGTGTTCCTTGGCCTTCATGATGCTATCTGCGGTTTAAATAGAACACTGAGACTATCACAGAGTAGGTGCATTTATACGGAGACTTGATTACTCACAGGTAGATTATATTTATCATCATCAGTCATTTAGGACAACATTGGATCATTCAGAGTTCCTCAATGAACTTCTGGAGTGAGTTTGCTGCACTGAAAGTAAAGGAGCCGAATAATATTGCACGACCCACTTTTCAGGTATTTATTTTTTACAAAAGTTTAACATAAGCAATAAATTTGTTCAACTTCACAATTGTGTCCCACTTGTTGTTGATTGTTCACCATAATATTAAAATTTTTTTCTTTATGTTTGAAGGCTGAAATGTGGGAAAAGGTTGAAAAATTCAAGGGGGCCGAATACTTTCACAAAGCACTGTATTCCTCCCCTTTTTCACAAGTAAAGCGCCATGAAGTAAATGGCGCTATAATGATAAATAATAATAATAATTTTCAGTATAGCACATAAATCAGATGTGGTAAGTATTCTTATAATACCCATACACTGTACAGTAAAAATACAAAAGTACATGCTAGTATCAACATGAACTATCAAGTATAATAATACTTTAGAGAACATGCAATTTATTTTGCTATAAGATCTAGTAACTTTATTTACTATAGTCAGTAGAATCTATACAGTGTACCTCTGAATATTAATATGGATAGAATAATGTATAGGAACATTGGGAATGATCCCAGTTGATTCATCTGTATTACAATTATAAGAATAAGTAAGCTGTATATCTTGAATCAGGAGATACTTATTAAATAATCCATAGTAAGGACCTTCCCCAATATTCACACTGACTGTAGGATTAGCGCACTCCTCCTATAGGAGGATGATCTCTCAGCTGGGTACAGTACTTCAGTGAGATAGAATTGCTTTTATTCATTTTAATAAAATAAATATATTCTTTTGTATGTGATAAAAAGATCTCAGTAATAATAAAATATAAGGTGTTTCAGTCTATTGTAGTTTAATCTCCCACTGGTTTCTCTACTCATACTAGAGACAACATCTAAATTATGTATTTATTTTTTAGAGGTGCCTCATGGCTGAGTGTTCTTCCTCCCACCTTTCTTTTATAAATAAGTTTATTTTTCAGTTAATTTTATTTATTTTTTTTTGTTTTATTATTTTCCTGTTTCTAGACGAGTGAAATTAGTTCCATCAATGATAGTGTGAAGGTATTAGAGCTTTTAGTGTGATATGCACATACAAAGGTAAGAATTTTAATGTTGACTCCGTAGACTATGCAGCCAGGGCATCTGAACATCTGCCCATCCTTCTATAACTGGGGGCTACAAAAAGAAAACGCTAGTGGTGGCAGAATGAGACAGTAGAATTAATGCAGACTTCACATCAGACCCACTAAATAATTTCAAGCCCCCAGACCAGAATACAGCATATATATACTGCTTTTTGATCCAGACTTCTCTTCACTTCCAGCACCATACAGTACATGCACTCACATAAAACTTAGTGCAACAACGGATGAAAGGGATAGACATATGCAGCGAAGAGGCATGAAAACCTCTCTTATTTATTACATTTATTTGCATGATGGATATCAAATTCTATACTCTGCACAGCATCTGTATGATGTGTACATGTGCACCACTGTTTGTAAAGATAGGGAATTTGTGGCATGGCATGATGCCAGATGGCAAAGTCATAGATTTTTTTACTTTGATATTATTTAGCTATTATATTGTTATATATTCAGTGTATAAATGAATGTTTCACTTTTATATCATAATTTAGAGTGTGTAGTGAACGTCTTGACACTGACTATATGCCCCAAACCTCCATACTGGTATCTCAGATAACTTATTTGCTTGAGTGCACTCTCATAATCTTTTTTTGGGGCTCACTCACATAGCCATAGATTCTCTCATGTGAGAGGATCAGATGGTAGATGCTAATAATACTTGGCTCAAAGTTTTATTCAGAGTTGCAGCCAAGTGTTATTTACTGTAATCCAATTCTCTTGCGTGCAAGAATCATATCACAGGTGAGGAGAAGATGGAGAGATTAATTTCTCTATCTTCTCCATTGTCTGTGCTGGCGTAAATCGTACTGCACTCAGATGAGATCCGAATACAGGCCAATGTTTTGCACACACCCATAGACCTGAATGGGTGCTTGCTGTCTGGTATACATTGACAATTGCACCATGCTAAGATTTTTTTCTCATGCTGAATTGGCATGAGAAAAAAAATTTCTGTTCAGTAGTCACGGGCGAACTCACAGATTTCCGGAATCTGTGGGACAAACTGGACTTAAAAAAACAGCCCGGAATTGATTCCGAATATCTGGCCAGACACCGGTCCCCATATAAGTTTATGAGGACCAGAATCCAGTGCTAAAAATGGTGGTAGAAGGAATAGGAGAATTAGAACAAGCGCACTATACTTACCGAGTCTCCAGTGCAGCTGTAACTGCTTCCAGGCTGCTCATTCTTCTTCCGAGGCCACTCATTATTGCTTATCCATATTCACTGCTTTCCCTGCACACCGGGAGTCCTGGTGTTTGTGATTGGTTGCAGTCAGACACTGTCACACAGGCTGGGGGCATCTCTGACTACAGCCAATCACAGACCCTGTATTCGAGTCACTATCGTGGTATAAAAACAAATAAAGAAAGAAATTGGTGTAGGGTCTGTGATTGGTTGCAGTCAAACACTGTGATACAGGCTTGGGGGCATGTCTGACTGTAACCAATTACAGACACCAGGACTGTCCGTGGTTGGAGAAGCAGTGAATATGGAGCAATACTGTGCAGCCCCGGAGAAAGAGGAAGCAGCCGCAGGAGCAGTTACAGCCATGCTGGAGACGAGGTGAGTATAGCCCGCTTTCTTTATTTGTATATTTCTTTTTTTTATTTCCTGAGTTGCCTGGCCCCGATCATTAGCCAGAGTTCCCTGAGAACTCCTGGCCCGGGCCTGGCACCCAGATACTTTTGAAACCACTCTGGACTTTTACAGTCCGGGTTTGCCCATCACTACTGGTCAGCACTGTCCCATAGTAAAACATGAAATAGCACTTGTGCAATGTACATGTGTGAGCCCAGCAATAACACTTTGTTCTTAAAAAAAGAGCAAACAAATGGAGCTCCCAAAAGGCATGAGAACAGAGCCTTACACATTAAATGCACACAGCACACACAGCAATTACATATTAGACAAATACAGCATGCACATACCATTTACATATCGGACACACACAATTGTCATATTGTGCATATCACCAACATCATTAATGTAATACCTACATACCTACATAGATCATTATGTTTGAGTCTACAGCCATAAAAACACACCTAAGCCCCACCCACTTGCTAACAAACTGCCACCCAATCACATTGCTAAGCTGCACCCCAATCTAATGCCATCTGTCTGTGTTATCAGTGTTGCATACATGAATATCATGAGTGGTATAAGTAAGAAGATCATCAATTAATTGATTTCCAAATTATTATGTCATGCAACAGAACTCAAGAGAGAAGAGAACTTTCTAAAATGCTGCTTTCTTTGGCACAAAGAAACTTTTGTTTACTTCTTTGTTATTTTATATTAAGATTATATAGTAGAGAACAGGAACAGAAGCCTAGGTATTCTAGTTAATCTTAGAGAAGCAGCATCTCTTCATAAAACATATAGATGGATTGCTGTGCAAGAAAACAATCTTCTTTCTTCAGTTCAGTTTTCTTTCTGAGCTTCTGACATGACTTATCTATTATGAAAATTGCATCTTCCTGCAAGACTTTAATTTGGAACAAGGGGATTCCTGAATAGTTCCATCAATCTATAGTTCCATCAGTGCAACCAACCTCCTGATTAAATCTCTTCCCTTTATTTAGGCAGCAGCTTCTTCATACTTCAGTTATCTAGTGCAACAGCAGAAATACACTATTGATATTTGTTGCTATCAAACATAAATTCATTAGCATCAAATTGTCTACTTTTCTTCAATTTCTGCAATATAAAATATAAAATTGAACCATTATATTTGTAAGGATTTAACCCCTTCATGATGCCAACACTTTTTGGTTTTGCATTTTCAATTTATCCTCTCCTTCTTCCAAGAGCAATAGCTTTTTTTATTTTTCTGTCTACATAAACATATGAGAGCTTGTTTTTCGTGGGACAAGTTGTACTCTTGAACAGTATCGGACAGGCTACCGGAGGAACCTCCAGTAATACCAGTCCTGGCTGTGGTTACCTGCATTCAACTCCGGAGCTTTCACCTGAGCTCCGGAGTACAGCCTGGACTGAACTTAGGGTTTTCAGGACTGAACTGCGAGTGCCGACTGATTACACGGCGATTTCGGTTCAGTTCATGTCATAGCTGCGGACAGGCCGAGCTGAACTCCGGAGCTCAGGTGACAGCTTCGGAGTTCAGCCCGGCCTGTCCACAGCTGCCATGAACTGAACCGCAATCTCCGGGGAATCAGTCGTTGCTTGCAGTTCAGTCCTGCAAACCCGGAGTTCAGTCCAGGCTGCACTGTGGAGCTCAGGTGAAATCTCCGGAGTTCAATGCAGGTAACCACAGCCAGGCCTGGTATTGCTGCAGGTTCCTCCGATAGCCAGTCCGACCCTGCTCTTGAATGATGCCGATCATTTTACCACATATCATACTGTAAAACAAGGAAGAAATTCCAAATGTGTAGACATTTAAAAAAAAAAAAAATTCTGACATTTTTTTGGGATAAGTACCATAAATGTCCAAGAGTCACCTAAATTATAGACTGCACTTGATTGCTCAATCATAAACCCCCTATAATCAACCATGTATCGTGGTTGAAAAAGGGACAAGATCTGGATTACATGCAATATTTTATTCAATTTCAAAATAATTAAAAACAGATATAGCAAAAGGTGCTACTAAGATGATATACTGCACAATGGGACGAGCGATCGGTACACTAGGATTACAGGAGGGCAGCAGCTAGTTCATAATTCTAATAATAAAATTCAAAGGACTATAAAGGTTATACATAATGCTGCTGGTGGTACAGGAAAAAATATATTCTTACTGTATCCACAATATTGTTAACCATACAGGGATATGTGTTCGACAATACAAAATAATAATGATTGATAAATACAATGCAATTACAAAAACACATCTCAAAAATGCAACTCTGTCAGTAAGAAGGTTATTAGCAAATCATGACTCTGCAGGGTGCAATACTCCTGGCTGTGCAGTGTGTAAAGGTATATGTGGAGTGACTGAATAAATATCCCACCCAGATGGCAGTATCCGCCTAGTGGCCAGTGAAACAATGTATTGAGTCACAAATTAAAGAACAATAGTCCTGTACCTGCAAAAGTGTTGGTTACCAGTGCCAGATCCACGTCCCTACCCCGACACGTGTTTCATCCAAGGTGTATGTTTTGACCACTCCCCCTGAGGATGCTTTGGGCGAAACCCATGTAAAACATGTGAAACATGTATCTCTATAATTACACCGATTCAAATAATAAAGCAGTCTAATCACCTACACTGCATGGTGAATAGAATAAAAAATAAATAAAACCATTTTTTGAACTGCTGTTGATTTGTTCATGTTTCCTTCTCAAAGATTACAGTGCTGTTGCTCACATTTATCCTGCACTTTGCTTTGGTTGCTTACATCAGGGTTTCCATGCAAATCTCTCACAGATGAACTATGCCCCATAGTTTTGCACTGGTGCGAGTGCAATTCGATATTCGATGTTTTACCGGATTGCACTTGTCTGTGCAAAACGCAGATGGAACCGTGCACTCAGGAAGGAACTTGGATTTTTGACTGGCTACCATTGTCATTACATAATCTGCAATACTCAGCAATTACATTAGACATAATTATAAGTGAAAATTGTGTTTTTTAGTAGAATTTGTTTTAAGCTTTGTTACTATTTTTATTTTGTTTTGCTGCTATTACAAACATTCTCGTTGTTACTTTGAGAAAGTTCTATAAACATAGTACAAAATACATCCAACACGGTACTTATCATTGGACACTCATTAGTTATCCATGTTGGAGTGTTTGTTTCCTATTCTGATGTGAAGCTGAAGGCATGCCATGATTGAATACAGAGCTTTACCACAAAATGCAGTAAATACATTTGTATCATTTTTGTAAAGGAGCTGGTAGTATTTTCAGATATACTTCCTATCATTTGATGATCTACCCCTGACTGAGAGGAAATAAATAAAATGTTCTTTGGCTATGTAATACACAATGCATTCTTCAATCACTTCATTTATGATTTCCAGTATAGTTTGTGGTAAGTTATTATTGTGACTCAATTTCCGGATACAGAATAAAGTTTAAATTCATCACTTATTTCTGCCAAAAATGTATTGTGTCTTCAGACTGTAGAGAAATTCTGTTATGACAGGAAATAATTAAGATGAGTATTCCTGGCCTGTCTTTCTGGAAGAAATTACATTTACATGAGCATTGTTTTAGAAGAGAGGAAGAAAGAGCCATTATTCAGTGCATAGTAAGATGATGAAAAACTATGGTGTCTGATGGAATGAGATAAAAAGAAATTGTAAAAAAAATTATTATAACTGTATTGTAAAGGACCATTTAGACTAACCAACCGACAGGGATAAATGACAGCCAATCAGCTACTTGCTTGCAGAGTGACTGTCACTTAATAGCCTGTTTACACAGGTAGACAGCAAGTCAGAAGCAGATGGAACTATTTGTAATAGTTCGCTCAGTGCGCACAGGCTTCCATTGTTCACAGACGTGCAGGTCCAGCTTAAACAAGATTCACTGCCAAAAGCAGTAAACTTGTGGGAAAACTAGAAAGATCATTTAATTTCATAATTTCACTGGACCAGCTGCATGTTTAAAGCGGGCTTTACACGCTACAATATATCTAACGAGATGTCGGCGGGGTCACGTTGTAAGTGACACATATCCGGCATCGTTAGTGATATCGTAGCGTGTGACAGCTATGAAGGTGCAGAAATACTCACCTTCTCGTTCATCGCTGACACGTCGCTCATTTTCTAAAAATCGAGCGTCCGGTTGTTCAATGTTCCCGAGGCAGCACACATCGCTCCGTGTGACACCCCGGGAACGATGAACACAGCTTACCTGCGTCCCGCCGGCAATGCGGAAGGAAGGAGGTGGGCGGGATGTTTACGTCCCGCTCATCTCCGCCCCTCCGCATCTATTGCCCGGCCGCTATGTGACGTCGCTGTGACGCCGAACATCCCTCCCCCTTCAGGAAGTGGATGTTCACTGCCCAAAGTGAGGTCGTTTGGAAGGTAAGTACATGTGACGGGGGTTACAGCATTGCGCAAAACGTGCAACAAATTGCCCGTGCCGCACAAACGATGGGGGCGGGTGCGATCGCAAGTGCGATCGCACAATTAATTGTAACGTGTAAAGCAGGTTTTAGACTGCATGATAATAGTGAATGAAACTTCTTAGGGTGGTTTCACACATCCGGCATTTCGCCGGATTGCCGGATCCGGCACACTCAGTACAGTGCAATACAGTACAATGGCATTGCGGCAACCTCCGGTCACATGCTCTCATGTGACCGGAGCATGTGACCGGAGCTTGCTGCGATGCCATTGTACAGTATTGCTTGGTACTGAAGTGTGCCGGATCCGGCAATCTGGCGAAATGGCGGATGTGTGAAACCACCCTAAGAAGGGTCATTCACTATAATTGTGTAGTGAATATGAAGCTTAAAGGAGTTTTCCACTACTAATTTGACCCCCTTTCAGTTGTCCTAACTATTCCTTACTTACACTTTTCTAATATATTTCTGCTACCTACCCTGCTCTTGTAGGCTGACCTCTGTGATCATATTTCTTTGTTGATATTTTAACTTTGATCCCTTCAGTCTGGATACCGGAATCAGACAAACTGAGCAGGGCTGGGACAGGGATGCCTCTCTGTGATTGACAGCAGTCTGGGTACATATGCCCAGTTTACACTTCACTCTCCTCTCAGCCTGCATTACAGTATGATGTTTTAATGTGACAAGCACTGTGATTTGCCATTATTAGACAGTATATCTTATCTCAAGAATTGCACATTGTAGCATTTGTCACATCAAAACATCGTACTGAGGCTGAGAGGAGAGTAAACTGTGATCTGTTTATGCATGCCCAGAGTGCTGTCACTCACAGAGAGGCAGCCTTGTCCCCACTAGTGACGCTCCCTGCTCATTTTGTCCGATTCCGCTATCCAGGCTGGAAGGATGAAAGCTAAAACATCAACTTAGGAGAATACACGCTGCAGAGGGATAAGCTAGGGTAGGCAGCAGAAGTATATTAGGAAAGTGCTGGTTAGGAAGAGTTAGGATAAAAGAAAGTGGGTCACATTATTTGTGGATAACCTCTTTAACTCTGATTTGTTCACCATATAAACGTTTCATTTTATTTAATGACAAAATATTAGAATCAGAAAAGAATAACACATTGTGCAATATTCTGCTAAAGCTCATGTCTGTGGTAAATCAATGGCAGTGCTGAATCCATCACATGACAGACATTATAACTGATAGTAGTCTCCATTGACTATAATAACGGGCTACAGAATTTTGGTGATATTTCCATCATTTTCTTGGAAACTACAGCGCAGCATTATATACAATTATTTTCTAATAATATGATACAAACTGTGATGCAGACTCTGAATAGAGCCTCCCACACAGATGTGAATGCAGCATTATTTGCTTCAGGCATAAGAGTTCTCTTAGTCATTGCATATTGATATGAGTAAAAGCACACTGCATGCCTAACCTTGTACTGGAAATGGACATTTATACAATATTTTTGAGTTTATATCTTTTCATGGTGCCCATAAATGGAATATCAGAGATTGATTTATCTTCAGAGCCACCTGAATTTTTTTTCAGCTATTAAACTAAACCAAAATTATTTTATAGATGTTAATTTAATGGTTATTTCACTGTAGGGACTGTGTTCTTTTTTTTGTAGGACTTTGGCAAACAGTAGAATAAAGTGCTTTATCAAAAAGGTCTATCTTGATCTAATCTGTCCACAACACACTTTCCCAGAAGGATTTTGAGTTTCTCATATACATTTTGCCAAACTGCAGTCTAGCTATGTTATGCCATAGTTTTTAATTTTATTTAAATGTCGATGAATAGTTTGCGATGACACTGATGCACCCTGACCCTATAGTACAGTTTGAATTTCTTTGGAACTTGATTGAGGTTGATTTCCACCATCCAGACTACGCTGCTTTGCAACTTTTCAACAATATTTCTTTGCCATCCTTGTCCAGGTAAATTAGCTAGAGTGCCATGTGTTGAAAATTTCTTGATTATGTTGCACACTGCGGACAAAGGAACATCAAGATCTCGGGAGATTGACTTGTAACCATGAGATTGCTGATAGATTTAAACAATTTTAGTTCTCAAGTCCTCGGACAGTTGTCTTTTCTTTCTATTCTCCATATTTAGGGATGGCACATACAAACAGACAAGGCCGAGTCAAATACTCCCCTTTCTATCTGGTTACAGGTATCATTTTCATATTTCCCACACCTGTTACTTGCAACGGGTGAGCATGAATGAGCATTCCATGCTTGAAAAAAAGTTTTTCAACCACAATTTTAGAAAAGTGGCACTAATTTTGTCTAGCCTATTTTTGGGGTTTTGTGTAAAATTATGCCTATTTTGGCTTTTTCTGTGTGTGTTGTTCCAATCCGCACAAAGGAAATAAACAAGTGTATAATAAAAAGGAGTATTGCAATAATTTTCTGGAAGAAATACTTCATTTTCTGGAACAATAAGCAGAACTTTTGAAATTTGTGGTTTTCAAAGTGTCTACCCCTACAACAAATAATCATACCACACAAAACAGTTAGTAATTTACATTTCCCAAATGACTAATTTATGTTGGCATCCTATTTTGTACATTCATTTATTTCTTGAGGACATTATACTTTTAAATGCAAAGAAAAAAGTCCAGCTCACCTGTTCCCTTGAGTGCAACAGATAAAAGGTTCCAGTAACAGAGAAAAAAAATCCAGAAAAAATCCAGAGAAAATCCAGATAGGCTTTTTCAAGGCTACATGCCTTAGGTTAGGATTAAGAGGCATTTAGAATTGAAACACATAAACCGCATTGGGTTTATTTTTACTACCCATCTCTTTGTCTTTTGTATATGTGATTTTTTTTTATACAATAAAAGCCTATCCCTTTTTTGAATTTTTTAAATTTTCAGAAATCTATATATTTAGGGTTCGATTACTTTCACAAGGGCTTTTGAGGAACTGATAAATTAAAAATTCCACATAACCCCATTTTAAAAAGTTTACCTCCTGGAGCACTCAAAATAATATTTAACTTCTATTCTGCTCTTTTTTTTTTTTTTTTAGATGAGCTAACTTAAAATGAAAAAATAAATGAAAAAGTCAGCAGTGTTAACATAAAAATGTATCTTTCGCCCCAAATTTTTCATTTTAATGAGTCGTAATGGGAGAAAATCTCTCCCACACCCCTCCTACCCACACATAATTTCTGCTGAGTATTTCAAAACATGTTATATGGTTGTACTCTACCGTTTGACCACATTGCATATTTCAGATGGGATTCTGTCATGATCCAGGACCGGTATTCCCCGCTCCACAGTTTCCCCAGACCCGGCCTGGTCATGTCAGGGGTTAACTCCCATCAGCCTTGTTCTGGTTTCAGGAGACACTATATCTGGTCCCTGAATCTGCATTCCTGTGCTAGATATAGTTTTTCTCTGCAGCCTGTGACTGGCTCTGGTGAGTATTTCTGTTTGATCTGACTCCTTGTTACTGTGCCCTGACCTGTACCCTCCCCCGTTCATCAGTCTGTCCCAGTCCTGGACTTCCCGCTTCTGTCAGTTATTTACCCATCCTGGTTCATCCGCCCTCCCGTTTTTGTGTCTCCTCACCCCCCGGTCTTGTCTTCTGTTCCCTGTGCCCTTTGTGTTTCCCTCTCCATACCTGATCTTCCGGCATCCGACTTTGATTCTGTATTCTGACCTTGATCCTCCCTTTGCAGTGACTTGACATTCCTGGCTTGACCCTGACTGCTTGACTACTCTATTGCCCCCTGGTGGTTCACCTGTGGACTGCTTGCTGAAGTTACTCTGCTGCACTTCAGCTGCCTTAATGTTACAGTGTTACTTTGACTCTCCTTCACTACTCTGCTGCCACCTAGTGGGGAATACACTGTACTATGTCTTCCTAGCCCTTTGTACAGAGTGACAGAACCATTTGGCTTTTGGAGTACTAATTTTGCTGGATTTAAAGGAAATGACACAGTTTCTGTACCACTGGCTTTACAACTAATCATTTAAGCTTTCTAATAGCTTTTTGTATTACCTTATCAAATTATTTCTGTGAAAAATCCATCCTTCGAAATTCTTCTCTTCAGACGTTTTTAACAAAGAAACCCCATTATATCAATACAAAGAATTATTTCTACCGAATTTCCTCAAAGCTCCTAAAACAGTTACCACAATTCACCTGACCAATATTAAATCTTTTTGTGCTAGTATAAAGTAAATGTATTTCTTTGTTGTTTCTTAAACACGGTGTGAACGAGGAAATGGCTTCATAAATAAAAAGTTTAAGATAATGATAGAATAAAAGTTGTTTTTTTTGTTGTTTGCCATAATTATATTTTGCTCAAAGAAAAATAACATCTGAAAAGAAATAGCTAAAAAATGCATTACAAGTTTTTACAGCAGCTCAGAGTTCTCCCGCATCATTGTGCTAGCTAACTCAGTATTATGTAATATGCTGGACAGCTGTTTTAATTAGAAAACTGAGCCAAAAGCAATAAAATAATGAAATGTTAAAATATTGTAGTATGTTGTACTGTGTAAAAATGAAAGGACAGGGACAATATTAATAATTGCCTTTAGGGAAGACTAATGTTTAAATTAAAATCTTCTACTATCAACACAGGACTCGTAATATGATTAAGAGAATGAATACACCATGTACATTTCAGAGCTATGAAGTTAAGGTCTAGTGGAGCAATAAATGGTGATTACTACCAGTTATGTATGCGTTATTATAGCCTCAAAAAAAATCTCAAACAAGACAACTAATTGGTCTGTCATACATAAGGAGCTAAATGCAGTTTTATAATAGATACAACTATACCAAAAAAATATAAAATATTAAGAATACAAATCAACTACAGAGTTTTTATAATTTTTAGTCAGATTTTTTTAATTTAGCTTATGATTTGTATTGCATTAGAACCTGTTTCTACCTCTTGATTATAATCTTCCTCTTTTTTCTTTTCATGCTTTTCTTCTTATTATTTATTCTTTTTCCCTTCCGTTTATTCATTCTCTTGCACCTCCTCTCTATCATTCTGTTTCACGTCCTCTTGATTAGTGATGAGTGAGCCCTACCATGCTCAGGTGCGGAGACACGAGGGTCAGTGGGAGCTCTTGTCCGCTGGCCTGGCTGTCTTTAGAAAGACCGTACAGACCAGGGCTCATCCTACTAAATGGTCTTTCTCCTTCCTTGTGGGCAGAACACTATTCAACACAGGCTGAGGGAAACACATATTGGCAAGACTTTATTGGTTCACCCACAGGCAAAAAAATATTGCACATTTCCAGCAAGAACACAAAGAGTCTCACAATACCTCAGGCTCACCACTTATTGGAATCTTAGTGACTTCGGAGCTTCCAAAGCCAACTATCCAAGTCAGCAGTACCCCACTTTTGGTGGGAACCCACGGAGAGGAGATAGCAGCAAGCTTAGGAAGCTGAACAAGCATAGCAAGTTATGTAGCCAGGCAACCGAGTTTGTCCCAAGCTAACTTCTCCAAGCAAATTTGTGGGCTCTGCATTGAGCAGTGAAGCAGTTCTCTGATCCTTCAGCTGGATCGGTAGATCCTAGGCTGAAACCCTATGTAATGAATCTTGAAGTAGTTCTGTGATTCCCCAAACTTGAACCATAGCTCCTCAGCTGAGGTCATGTCCCAATTTTTAAGAGAGGTAAGAGGGTGGATCCAGGCAACTACCATCCATTAAGTCTAACATCAGTGGTCTGCAAGGTTTTTGAGGGCATTTTAACAGATGACATGCAACAATATATTAGAGAGAATAATATATTAACCTATAACCAGCATGGATTCATGAAAGATAAGTCATGTCTAACGAACATGTTGGGTTTCTATGAGGAGGTAAGTGCAAATCTGGATATTGGTAATGCGAGCTGATGTGATTTTTTTGGACTTTGCCAAGGTTTTTGATACTGTGCCACATAACAGTCTTGTAATGACTCTGCTCTAGCAGCAAGGACTAGAGGAAACTAGAAGCGGATGGGTAAGGAATTGGCTAAAAGATAGGAAACAAAGAGTCATCATATTTGGTACATTCCCTAATTGGGCAGCAGTGGGGTACAACAAGGATCTGTGCTAGGACTGATTCTTTTTAACCCCTTCACGACCTTGGACGGGTCTAACCGTCAAGGATCGTGTCCCGTTAAGCCCTGCCCCCTGCCGCGGGCAGGCGGCGGCGGTCGGCACACATATCAGCTGTTTTCAACAGCTGACATGTGTGCCTGCATGTTGCGAGTGGAATCGCTTCCACTTGCAACATTTAACCCCTTAAATCTCGCTGCCAAAGTCTAGCAGCGAGATCTATATGCGCGCGGCCATGTTTTTTACTTACCACCGCCCCCACCGGAAGTCACGTGAGTGATCACGTGACGTTCTGTGGTTGCCATCGTAGCACAGGGTCATGTGATGACGCCTGCAGCTACGAAGTTTCACTTTCGTTTTTCCTCGGCACGGAGCAGAGGGAAACCGGAAGTGACTGAATCTGCTGTTTACAGCTGTATAGCTGTGATCAGCAGATAGATAACAGCGATCGGATTGCTGATTGCTATAGCCCCCTAGGGGGACTAGTAAAATAAAAAAAAAGTAAACAAAAAGTTTTAAAAAATAAAAAAAAACAAAAAACCTAAAAGTTCAAATCACCCCCCTTTCACCCCATTGAAAATTAAAGGATTAAAAAATAAATAAATATACACATATTTGGTATCGCCGCGTTCAGAAATGCCCGATCTATCAAAATATAAAATCAATTAATCTGACTGGTAAATGGCGTAGTGGCAAAAAAATTCCAAACGCCAAAATTACGTTTTTTGGTCGCTGCATGTTTTACGCAAAATACAATAACAGGTGATTAAAACGTAGCATCTGCGCAAACATGGCATAATTAAAAATGTTAGCTCGAGACGCAAAAAATAAGCTGTCACTGAGCCATAGATCCTGAAAAATGAGAACGCTACGTGTTTCAGAAAATAGCGCAAAATGTACGCCACTTTTATTGGACAAACTTGTGAATTTTTTTAACCCCTTAGATACAAATAAACCTATACATGTTTGGTGTCTACAAACTCGCACCAACCTGTGGCATCACATAGATATATCAGTTTTACCATATAGTGAACACGGCGAATAAAACATCCCAAAAACTATTGTGCGATCACACTTTTTTTGCAGTTTTTCCACACTTGGAAGTTTTTTGCTGTTTTCCAGTACAATATATGGTAAAACATATGGTTTCATTTAAAAGTACAACTCGTCCCACAAAAAAAAAGCCCTCATATGGCAATATTGACGGAATAATAAAATAGTTACGGCTCTCGGAAGAAAAGGAGCAAAAAACAAAAACGCAAAAACGGAAAGTGCCCAGGGGCTGAAGGGGTTAATGCCTTTATGAATGACATTGTAAATGGGCTTCAGAGTAAAGTGTCAGTCTTTGCTGATGACACCAAACTATGTAGGATATTAAAAACTGACCTTGATAGTACAATATTAGAAAATGATCTGAATAAGGTTTTGGAATGGGCAGACACTGGGCAAATGAGATTTAATTTTGCTAAATGTAACGTAATGCACCTTGGATGGAGTAATCCTGTTGCTGCATATACATTAAATGGAAGTAAACTCAGGACTACAGAACAGGAGAAAGACTTTGGTATTCCGCTTACAATTAAGCTGAGCAGCAGTATTAAATGTTAAGCAACAGCTACAAAAGCAAACAAGATTTTAGGGTGTATAAAGAGAGATTAGATCCCGGCAAAGACAATATTAAGGACCAGGGGTCACTCACTGCGAGTGGAAGAAAGGCAAATACAGCAAGTAAATAGGAGAGGGTTCTTTACAGTTAGAGCAGTCAGACTGTGAAATGCCTTACCACACGAGGTAGTAATGGCAGTTACTATAACAACTTTTAAAAAAGGGCTGGATGATTCCCTCAGTACACACAACATTGTTGGCTATAAATTACTTAATGACAAAATGTATAATTGGTGGAGGAAGGTTGAACTAGGTGGACCGAAGTCTTTTTCAACCTATGTAACTCTGTAGAATATCCCACTGGTGACAAAATCAAGGCCCTTTTATACTACTCAGTTCAAAATTCAGGTGTTGTCTGGATATGGCTGCTCTCTCATTGGTTGCTAGTTCAATCCGACTTCATAATTTTCCTCTGAACCATTTAGACAGACGAGCTGAGGCAATACATATTTAAAAGACAATCCACATTTACAGACAATAGGGCTCTGATCAGTCCTACATGATGAGACAATAGCTAACTTCTCTTGGTTTAACAAACCAATCAACCATACGACTGGCCTAATTAAGAAGAGTTCACCCCCCACACAAGTGGCAAGATGCTGAGTCATCACATTCAGTTCTTGGAATGAGCAGTTGAATGTTCAGACAATCACAACTCAGGTATCCAAGTATTAGGGAAGTCAGTGGGGAACATTTTTCTGTAAAGGTTCATTGACTTCCATTACACTCGGGTACTCGAGTCACACTAATCCAAGCATCCAACTGCTCATTACAAGTACTGAGTACCCGAGCATGGAAGTGCTCGCTCATCACTACACCTGCTCATTCTTTTGCCCTTCAAAATTATAACAGTTAAATATATCCATTTGGTTAGGGTTAGTTCTAAATAAACTTACCTAAATAAAATTATTAAAGTGTTTTAAATATTTGTAAATAATTTATAATATATTTGCGTAATGTCATTTGATGCTTTTAGTCTGGTTTCAGTCACATACAGTATTTTACAGGAATGTCATAAAATAAAATTAATATACAAACCTTATGAAAATATTGTTTGGCGTAAATGTTGTTCAAATAAACAATCATAAGAGGTCTCTTAACAAACTGACTTAGGTTATGCATAACTTTCCAAGATGTAGAACTATCACATCAATTTTTGATTTTGTTGTCAATCCAAGCATTTATACTAATAGTAATAAAAATAAACTTATAAGTCATGGAAATTAATGGCAAAAAAAGTTATAACCTTGTGATGAAGTGAAAAGCCGATGTTGCTTCATGTATGATATTTTAGTACAAAATTCTAGGAGCTTCAATACAAATTCAGTTTATTTGTGCCAAGATGGCATTTAGCCATTGATTGTCTAATTTCCACTGCTACAATCTAGCAACATCCCAATTTATATTAATGCAATACAAGTGATTAATATTTGAATTTACCAACAAATTTATTAAAACTAGAAATTATAATTGTGGGCAAACACAGCTCTAAGTTATAAGAAAACAATTGCCTATTGGCACATGTTCTGTTTCTACTTGGCTGAACATCTAAGATGACTCATATAGTAAGGGATTGAGAACTCTCTTTAATAGATGCCACTAAGAGATAAAAATCGGGATTTGCATTTAAATACTGAAAATAATGTCAAAGGAAGTGCAGGATTTCGGCTTTGAGTCTGAATGACAGCTACTGTATTGTCACTTTTATGTGGTTGTTAGGTAGAGTTGAGCGCGGTTCGTGGTTCGTGGTTCTCCAGTTCTAGGCTCGAGTGATTTTGGGGCATGTTCTAGATCGAACTAGAACTCGAGCTTTTTGCAAAAGCTCGATAGTTCTAGAAACGTTCGAGAACGGTTCTAGCAGCCAAAAAACAGCTAAATCTTAGCTTGGTTTCTGCTGTAATAGTGTAAGTCACTCTGTGAATCAAACTATTATCACATTTCAGTGTATAGTGTGCGTGAACAGCGCCTTCAGATCACTGCTGTTTCTATAATGGCGATCGCCATTTTTTTTTTTTTTTTCTTGTCTTCCTTCCCTAAGCGCGCGCGTCTTGTGGGGCTGGCCAGCATGTCAGCCAATCACAGACACACACACACCTAAATGGACTTTGAGGCAGAGAAGCAACGGCATGTGTGATAGGATCTGCATGTCACATGTCCCTGCATTATAAAACCGGACATTTTCTTCACGATCGCCATTATCTGCCTTCTGCGTCTTTGGTGTCAGACATCACTGTCGCAGTTCCGTCCTTTGTCCTATCGCCGATACAGCTGTATGCGCTGCATACACAGCGTTAGACAGCTTAGGGAGAGCACATTCTAGCAGTCCTTTTAAGGGCTCGTACCGGCAGGGTCAGAGAGCCATAGGTGACAGGTCCTGCAAACAGCAACAGCGTCTGTGTAGCCCAGGTCAGGGATTTCCTCCCTGCATTTCACCATTAGGAGGGAATAGAAAGGCAGGCTTCCATTCCTCTACCCAGAGCACCACAATCCTGCCACTGTACCCTCTTGTCCTCTGCACACTCCAACTCATTCTAACTAAGCCATTATACTAGCAAACACTCAGTGTACCTAGTGGCATCCAATCTGTGGCTATTGGACTTTGCTATAGTCCCACTAGTGCAAAGACATTTGCAGAGCACATCTGCCTGCATTGCACACTCCAAGTTTTTTAAACTAAGCAATTTTACTAGCAAACACTCAGTGTACCTAGTGGCATCCTATACGTGGCTATTGGACTTTGCTATAGTCCCACTAGTGCAAAGACATTAGCAGAGCACATCTGCCTGCATTGCACACTCCAAGTTTTTTAAACTCAGCCATTATACTAGCAAACACTCTGTACCTAGTGGCATCCTATACGTGGCTATTGGACTTTGCTATAGTCCCACTAGTGCCAAGACATTTGCAGAGCGCATCTGCCTGCGTTGCACACTCCAACTAATTATAACGAAGCCATTATACTAGCAAACACTCAGTGTACCTAGTGGCATCCTATACGTGGCTATTGGACTTTGCTATAGTCCCACTAGTGCCAAGACATTTGCAGAGCGCATCTGCCTGCGTTGCACACTACAACAAATTATAACGAAGCCATTATACTAGCAAACACTCAGTGTACCTAGTGGCATCCTATACGTGGCTATTGGACTTTGCTATAGTCCCACTAGTGCCAAGACATTTGCAGAGCGCATCTGCCTGCGTTGCACACTCCAACTAATTATAACGAAGCCATTATACTAGCACACACTCAGTGTACCTAGTGGCATCCTATACGTGGCTATTGGACTTTGCTATAGTCCCACTAGGGCCAAGACATTTGCAGAGCACATCTGCCTGCATTGCACACTCCAAGTTTTTTAAACTAAGCAATTTTACTAGCAAACACTCAGTGTACCTAGTGGCATCCTATACGTGGCTATTGGACTTTGCTATAGTCCCACTAGTGCAAAGACATTAGCAGAGCACATCTGCCTGCATTGCACACTCCAAGTTTTTTAAACTCAGCCATTATACTAGCAAACACACAGTGTACCTAGTGGCATCCTATACGTGGCTATTGGACTTTGCTATAGTCCCACTAGTGCCAAGACATTTGCAGAGCGCATCTGCCTGCGTTGCACACTCCAACTAATTATAACGAAGCCATTATACTAGCAAACACTCAGTGTACCTAGTGGCATCCTATACGTGGCTATTGGACTTTGCTATAGTCCCACTAGTGCCAAGACATTTGCAGAGCGCATCTGCCTGCGTTGCACACTCCAACTAATTATAACGAAGCCATTATACTAGCACACACTCAGTGTACCTAGTGGCATCCTATACGTGGCTATTGGACTTTGCTATAGTCCCACTAGTGCCAAGACATTTGCAGAGCGCATCTGCCTGCGTTGCACACTACAACAAATTATAACGAAGCCATTATACTAGCAAACACTCAGTGTACCTAGTGGCATCCTATACGTGGCTATTGGACTTTGCTATAGTCCCACTAGTGCCAAGACATTTGCAGAGCGCATCTGCCTGCGTTGCACACTCCAACTAATTATAACGAAGCCATTATACTAGCACACACTCAGTGTACCTAGTGGCATCCTATACGTGGCTATTGGACTTTGCTATAGTCCCACTAGGGCCAAGACATTTGCAGAGCACATCTGCCTGCATTGCACACTCCAAGTTTTTTAAACTAAGCAATTTTACTAGCAAACACTCAGTGTACCTAGTGGCATCCTATACGTGGCTATTGGACTTTGCTATAGTCCCACTAGTGCAAAGACATTAGCAGAGCACATCTGCCTGCATTGCACACTCCAAGTTTTTTAAACTCAGCCATTATACTAGCAAACACTCAGTGTACCTAGTGGCATCCTATACGTGGCTATTGGACTTTGCTATAGTCCCACTAGTGCCAAGACATTTGCAGAGCGCATCTGCCTGCGTTGCACACTCCAACAAATTATAACGAAGCCATTATACTAGCAAACACTCAGTGTACCTAGTGGCATCCTATACGTGGCTATTGGACTTTGCTATAGTCCCACTAGTGCCAAGACATTTGCAGAGCGCATCTGCCTGCGTTGCACACTCCAACTAATTATAACGAAGCCATTATACTAGCACACACTCAGTGTACCTAGTGGCATCCTATACGTGGCTATTGGACTTTGCTATAGTCCCACTAGTGCCAAGACATTTGCAGAGCGCATCTGCCTGCGTTGCACACTACAACAAATTATAACGAAGCCATTATACTAGCAAACACTCAGTGTACCTAGTGGCATCCTATACGTGGCTATTGGACTTTGCTATAGTCCCACTAGTGCCAAGACATTTGCAGAGCGCATCTGCCTGCGTTGCACACTCCAACTAATTATAACGAAGCCATTATACTAGCACACACTCAGTGTACCTAGTGGCATCCTATACGTGGCTATTGGACTTTGCTATAGTCCCACTAGGGCCAAGACATTTGCAGAGCGCATCTGCCTGCATTGCACACTCCAAGTTTTTTAAACTAAGCAATTTTACTAGCAAACACTCAGTGTTCCTAGTGGCATCCTATACGTGGCTATTGGACTTTGCTATAGTCCCACTAGTGCAAAGACATTAGCAGAGCACATCTGCCTGCATTGCACACTCCAAGTTTTTTAAACTCAGCCATTATACTAGCAAACACTCAGTGTACCTAGTGGCATCCTATACGTGGCTATTGGACTTTGCTATAGTCCCACTAGTGCCAAGACATTTGCAGAGCGCATCTGCCTGCGTTGCACACTCCAACTAATTATAACGAAGCCATTATACTAGCACACACTCAGTGTACCTAGTGGCATCCTATACGTGGCTATTGGACTTTGCTATAGTCCCACTAGGGCCAAGACATTTGCAGAGCACATCTGCCTGCATTGCACACTCCAAGTTTTTTAAACTAAGCAATTTTACTAGCAAACACTCAGTGTACCTAGTGGCATCCTATACGTGGCTATTGGACTTTGCTATAGTCCCACTAGTGCAAAGACATTAGCAGAGCACATCTGCCTGCATTGCACACTCCAAGTTTTTTAAACTCAGCCATTATACTAGCAAACACACAGTGTACCTAGTGGCATCCTATACGTGGCTATTGGACTTTGCTATAGTCCCACTAGTGCCAAGACATTTGCAGAGCGCATCTGCCTGCGTTGCACACTCCAACTAATTATAACGAAGCCATTATACTAGCAAACACTCAGTGTACCTAGTGGCATCCTATACGTGGCTATTGGACTTTGCTATAGTCCCACTAGTGCCAAGACATTTGCAGAGCGCATCTGCCTGCGTTGCACACTCCAACTAATTATAACGAAGCCATTATACTAGCACACACTCAGTGTACCTAGTGGCATCCTATACGTGGCTATTGGACTTTGCTATAGTCCCACTAGTGCCAAGACATTTGCAGAGCGCATCTGCCTGCGTTGCACACTACAACAAATTATAACGAAGCCATTATACTAGCAAACACTCAGTGTACCTAGTGGCATCCTATACGTGGCTATTGGACTTTGCTATAGTCCCAGTAGTGCCAAGACATTTGCAGAGCGCATCTGCCTGCGTTGCACACTCCAACTAATTATAACGAAGCCATTATACTAGCAAACACTCAGTGTACCTAGTGGCATCCTATACGTGGCTATTGGACTTTGCTATAGTCCCACTAGTGCCAAGACATTTGCAGAGCGCATCTGCCTGCGTTGCACACTCCAACTAATTATAACGAAGCCATTATACTAGCACACACTCAGTGTACCTAGTGGCATCCTATACGTGGCTATTGGACTTTGCTATAGTCCCACTAGGGCCAAGACATTTGCAGAGCACATCTGCCTGCATTGCACACTCCAAGTTTTTTAAACTAAGCAATTTTACTAGCAAACACTCAGTGTACCTAGTGGCATCCTATACGTGGCTATTGGACTTTGCTATAGTCCCACTAGTGCAAAGACATTAGCAGAGCACATCTGCCTGCATTGCACACTCCAAGTTTTTTAAACTCAGCCATTATACTAGCAAACACACAGTGTACCTATTGGCATCCTATACGTGGCTATTGGACTTTGCTATAGTCCCACTAGTGCCAAGACATTTGCAGAGCGCATCTGCCTGCGTTGCACACTCCAACTAATTATAACGAAGCCATTATACTAGCAAACACTCAGTGTACCTAGTGGCATCCTATACGTGGCTATTGGACTTTGCTATAGTCCCACTAGTGCCAAGACATTTGCAGAGCGCATCTGCCTGCGTTGCACACTCCAACTAATTATAACGAAGCCATTATACTAGCACACACTCAGTGTACCTAGTGGCATCCTATACGTGGCTATTGGACTTTGCTATAGTCCCACTAGTGCCAAGACATTTGCAGAGCGCATCTGCCTGCGTTGCACACTACAACAAATTATAACGAAGCCATTATACTAGCAAACACTCAGTGTACCTAGTGGCATCCTATACATGGCTATTGGACTTTGCTATAGTCCCACTAGTGCCAAGACATTTGCAGAGCGCATCTGCCTGCGTTGCACACTCCAACTAATTATAACGAAGCCATTATACTAGCAAACACTCAGTGTACCTAGTGGCATCCTATACGTGGCTATTGGACTTTGCTATAGTCCCACTAGTGCAAAGACATTAGCAGAGCACATCTGCCTGCATTGCACACTCCAAGTTTTTTAAACTCAGCCATTATACTAGCAAACACACAGTGTACCTAGTGGCATCCTATACGTGGCTATTGGACTTTGCTATAGTCCCACTAGTGCCAAGACATTTGCAGAGCGCATCTGCCTGCGTTGCACACTCCAACTAATTATAACGAAGCCATTATACTAGCAAACACTCAGTGTACCTAGTGGCATCCTATACGTGGCTATTGGACTTTGCTATAGTCCCACTAGTGCCAAGACATTTGCAGAGCACATCTGCCTGTGTTGCACACTCCAACTAATTATAACGAAGCCATTATACTAGCAAACACTCAGTGTACCTAGTGGCATCCTATACGTGGCTATTGGACTTTGCTATAGTCCCACTAGTGCCAAGACATTTGCAGCACATCTGCCTGCGTTGCACACTCCAACGAATTATAACTAAGTTACATTGTCAGGGATATTTATTCTTTATTATTCTGCTGTTAATAAAGCTAGACCACCACTGCAATCTTCACCACCTCTCAATTTTTACTACCACATTTTCAGTCCACAATCTTGTCGCAATCAACATGAGTGGCAAAATGACAGATGCTGGTGGAAAGGGGAAGAGGCGTGGTGGAAAAGGCAAAAAATGTTTTGTCAGTGGGGAAGGTGGCAAAGCTCCATTATCATCTGCTGAAGATAGACCATCTACTAGCAAAAGTAAGATGTCTACTACTTATTGTGGACAATCCGATGTGCTCCCTTTTTTACGGACACGAACAAGAGGAACAAAGGTAGATGATGGGCAAAAAAGGAAAATGCTTGAATGGATCTCAAGTGGTTCAACAAGTGCCCTCTCAGCCACTTCAAGTACCGCATCCAAAAAACACCATTCCTCTGAGTTGTCATCCCAATCACACTTGATTTCTCCCAGCTCTGAAGTCTCCATCAGCCCTGCACAGTATGGTGGAACTGAGATGGCTGAGTCTGCAGAGCTGTTCAGTCACACTATAGCCTGGGAATCAGAGGTCTGCTCCCAAGCTACAGTGAGTACAGAACAGGAAATGGTCTGCAGTGATGCCCAGAACCTTTGTGACTCAGATTCAGGCCGTGAGGACCAAGTTTCTGAGCATAATGTTGACCCTTTGTCACAAACTGTAACACCTGTGGTTATAGACAATGAGGAACATACTGATGAAGATGAGACGCAGATACCCGATTGGGATGACAACTTAAATATTCGGTCAGGGCAAGAAGAGGCTCGGTCTGAGGGGGAGGGGAGTGCAAACACAACAATTGATGATGACGTTCTAGATCCCACCTACTGTCAACCCCCAGTCAGGCACTCGAGGAGGTCAACAGAGGCGGTGGAGGAGGATGCAACCGACGACGAAGTTACCTTGCGCCTTCCTGGACAGAGTCGGAGCACTGGTAGCACGTCTACAACTGCATCCTCAGCCACCACTCTGCCTATGAGCATTATTCGGGGTGGATCAACAGGTCGCATGGCCTCTAAGCCTTGCCTAGCCTGGGCCTTTTTTCACATCGAAAAAGATCGCCCAACTCATGTGATATGTAACATTTGTCATGATTCTGTTAGTAGAGGTTAAAACCTCAGCAGTTTGACAACTTCTTCCATGAATCGTCACATGAATAAATATCATAAGTCCCGGTGGGAAGCTCACCGTGCTGCAATGCCGGCTAGCGGAGCGAACCATCCACCGCCCGCCCCTTCCAGTGCATCCGCGCGCTCTTCATCTTCTAGGACTGTGGGGACAGCTGTCACACCTGTTTTTCCACGCAAAACTTCCACCACTGTAACCGCAACAGGCAGTTTGCTTGTAAGGTCGTCAGTTGGTTTGGAAGGGGAAACAAGTGAGTGTGTACAGCTCTCTCAGACATCGATAGCACCAACGTTGGATGAAGGCAACATCATGTCTCCGCCTGCACTTTCCTCACAAACCTGCATTTTTCCAGGGACACCCTACTCAACACCGTCTACACACAGCAGCCAGATCTCTGTCCCTCAGATGTGGTCAAATAAAAGGCCACTTCCTCCGACCCATGACAAAGCTAAGAGGTTGACTCTATCCCTCTGTAAGCTGTTGGCTACCGAAATGCTGCCTTTCCGCCTAGTGGACACACAGGATTTTAGAGACCTTATGTCTGTCGCTGTGCCCCAGTACCAGATGCCTAGTCGCCACTACTTCTCTAAGAAAGGTGTGCCCGCGCTACACCAGCATGTCGCACACAACATCACCGCTTCCTTGAGAAACTCTGTGTGTGAACGGGTGCATTTCACCACCGATACTTGGACCAGTAAGCATGGACAGGGACGTTACATGTCGCTGACTGGGCACTGGGTAACTATGGTGATAGATGGTGAAGGGTCTGCTGCACAAGTCTTGCCGTCCCCACGACTTGTGTGTCAATCCTCTGTCTGTCCAAGTTCCGCCACAGCTTCTGCATCCTCCACCTCATCTGGGTCCTCCACCTCCGCCCCAAGCCTGCCTGGTCAGGCCACCAGCGTTCTCACTGCGCAGAAGGAATCACGCACGCCTCATTACTATGCTGGCAGCCGATCGCAACGGCATCAGGCGGTCTTTAGCTTGACATGTCTTGGTAATAAGAGTCACACAGCTGAGGAGTTGTGGTCAGCTCTGCGGTCCGAGTTTAATAAATGGTTGTCTCCACTCAACCTGCAGCCTGGTAAGGCCGTGTGCGACAATGCTGCAAACCTGGGTGCGGCCCTTCGCCTGGGCAAGGTGACACACGTACCTTGTATGGCTCACGTGTTGAACCTTGTCGTGCAGCAATTTTTAACACACTATCCCGGCCTAGATGGCCTTCTGAACAGGGCACGAAAACTGTCTGCTCACTTCCGGCGTTCAAGCGCCGCAGCTGAGCGACTTGCATCGCTCCAGAAGTCTTTCGGCCTGCCGGTTCATCGCCTGAAATGCGATGTGGCGACACGCTGGAATTCAACTCTACACATGTTACAGCGACTGTGGCAGCACCGCAGAGCCCTGGTGCAATACGTCATGACGTATAGCCTGGGCCAACGAGATGCAGAGGTGGGGCAGATCACCCTGATGGAGTGGTCTCAGATCAAGGACCTATGCACCCTTCTGCACAGTTTCGACATGGCGACGAATATGTTTAGCTCTGACAATGCCATTATCAGCATGACGATTCCAGTCATTTACATGCTGGAGCACACGCTAAACACTATTCGGAGTCAGGGGGTGGGACAACATGAAGGGGAGGAACTACAGGAGGATTCATATGTGCAAGGGACAACAACATCACCAAGATCCAGACGTTCATCATCACCAACGCAGCAGGCATGGGACCATGGGGAACAGGGATCGACAAGGGCGCATAGTAGCAGGCGAAATGTTGAGCAAGGTGCAGGAGAACATGAAGAAATGGAGGACGAACTGTCCATGGACATGGAAGACTCAGCGGATGAGGGAGACCTTGGTCAAATTTCAGTTGAAAGAGGTTGGGGGGAGATGTCAGAGGAAGAAAGAACGGTTAGCACCTCTATGCCACAAACACAGCGTGGACTTGGTCCGCATGGCTGCGCAAGACACATGAGTGCCTTCTTGTTGCACTACCTCCAACATGACAGTCGTATTGTCAAAATTAGAAGTGATGATGACTACTGGATTGCCACACTATTAGATCCCCGGTACAAGTCCAAATTTTGTGACATAATTCCAGCCATAGAAAGGGACGCACGTATGCAGGAGTATCAGCAGAAGCTGTTACTCGATCTTAGCTCGGCTTTTCCACTAAACAACCGTGCAGGTGCAGGGAGGGAATCTCCCAGTTGTAACTTGACAAACATGGGACGGTCTCGTCATCTTCACCAGTCTACCCGTACCAGTAGGACCGTATCTGGTGCCGGTAACAGCAATTTTATGGAATCTTTTCATAATTTTTTTAGACCCTCTTTTGCAAGGCCACCAGAGACAACAAGTCTGACACATACTCAACGGCTGGAGAGGATGATACAGGAGTATCTCCAAATGAACATCGATGCCATGACTGTGCAACTGGAGCCTTGCTCCTTTTGGGCTTCAAACATAGAAAAATGGCCAGAGCTCTCCAGTTACGCCTTGGAGATTTTGTCGTGTCCAGCTGCCAGCGTTGTCTCTGAACGTGTATTCAGTGCTGCTGGGTGTGTGCTGACAGATAAGCGCACGCGTCTGTCCAGTGACAATGTGGACAGACTGACGTTCATCAAAATGAACAAGTCATGGATCCAGAAGGAATTTACTACCCCTGTGTCATCCTGGGGAGAGTAAATGCTTGTGGATTTGGAATGTGCTTGATGCAAATCAAAACATCCTGTTTGCAACTAGGGCCCAAGTGCTGCCACTGATGGGGTGGGTGTCTGTGTGGCCCAATTTTTGGAAAAAAGGGAGACTCCGCTTGGAGTAACCCTTGCTTGCTGTGTTTTTAAAAGAAGCCAAGATGAACAGAGCTGGGATCAGGAAAGACTTTGCTACCTACCCCGGTGTCATCCTGGGGACGGATAAGAATGGCGTATTTTTGAATGTGCTTGATGCAAATCTAGCTGTGAAGTGTACAACTGGGGCACAACTGCTGCCACTGAAGGGGTGGGTGTGTGTGGGCCCAATTTTTGGAAAAAAGGGAGACTCCGCTTGGAGTAACCCTTGCTTGCTGTGTTTTTAAAAGAAGCCAAGATGAACAGAGCTGGGATCAGGAAAGACTTTGCTACCTACCCCGGTGTCATCCTGGGGACGGATAAGAATGGCGTATTTTTGAATGTGCTTGATGCAAATCAAAACATCCTGTTTGCAACTAGGGCCCAAGTGCTGCCACTGATGGGGTGGGTGTCTGTGTGTCCCAATTTTTGGAAAAAAAGGGAGACTCCGCTTGGAGTAACCCTTGCTTACATTGTTTTTAAAAGAAGCCAAGATGAACAAGTCATGGATCAGCAAAGACTTTATCTACGTACCCCGGTGTCATCCTGGGGACGGATAAGAATGGCGTATTTTTGAATGTGCTTGATGCAAATCAAAACATCCTGTTTGCAACTAGGGCCCAAGTGCTGCCACTGATGGGGTGGGTGTCTGTGTGGCCCAATTTTTGGAAAAAAGGGAGACTCCGCTTGGAGTAACCCTTGCTTGCTGTGTTTTTAAAAGAAGCCAAGATGAACAGAGCTGGGATCAGGAAAGACTTTGCTACCTACCCCGGTGTCATCCTGGGGACGGATAAGAATGGCGTATTTTTGAATGTGCTTGATGCAAATCTAGCTGTGAAGTGTACAACTGGGGCACAACTGCTGCCACTGAAGGGGTGGGTGTGTGTGGGCCCAATTTTTGGAAAAAAGGGAGACTCCGCTTGGAGTAACCCTTGCTTGCTGTGTTTTTAAAAGAAGCCAAGATGAACAGAGCTGGGATCAGGAAAGACTTTGCTACCTACCCCGGTGTCATCCTGGGGACGGATAAGAATGGCGTATTTTTGAATGTGCTTGATGCAAATCAAAACATCCTGTTTGCAACTAGGGCCCAAGTGCTGCCACTGATGGGGTGGGTGTCTGTGTGGCCCAATTTTTGGAAAAAAAGGGAGACTCCGCTTGGAGTAACCCTTGCTTACATTGTTTTTAAAAGAAGCCAAGATGAACAAGTCATGGATCAGCAAAGACTTTATCTACGTACCCCGGTGTCATCCTGGGGACGGATAAGAATGGCGTATTTTTGAATGTGCTTGATGCAAATCTAGCTGTGAAGTGTACAACTGGGGCACAACTGCTGCCACTGAAGGGGTGGGTGTGTGTGGGCCCAATTTTTGGAAAAAAGGGAGACTCCGCTTGGAGTAACCCTTGCTTGCTGTGTTTTTAAAAGAAGCCAAGATGAACAGAGCTGGGATCAGGAAAGACTTTGCTACCTACCCCGGTGTCATCCTGGGGACGGATAAGAATGGCGTATTTTTGAATGTGCTTGATGCAAATGTAGCTGTGAAGTGTACAACTGGGGCACAAGTGCTGCCACTGAAGGGGTGGGTGTGTGTGTGGCCCAATTTTTGGAAAAAAGGGAGACTCCGCTTGGAGTCACCTTGCGGTGTTTTACATGATTTTAGAAGGGCGTGCCATGCCTATATCTGTGTGTCCTCCTCTTTTTCCTTGTCCAGCTGTTTTGTTTTCGCATGAGTATATGTCCTTGTCACTTTCCAATGTGTTTGAGTTGTTTGTCACCTTTAGGACACCTTTGAGGGTGTTTTCTAGGTGTTTTTCTGTGTTTGTGATTGCCTGCCATTGTTTCCTATGCAGTTCGAGTTCGGTTCGTCGAACGTTCGACGAACCGAACTCGAACGGGAGGTCCGTTCGGCGAACCAACCTCGAGCCGAACCGCGACCGGTTCGCTCATCTCTATTGTTAGGTCAAGGACAAATTTGTTATAAATTTTACTTATCTCACTTTAGTATAGAATGATCCTATTTCATAGACTTTACAGGATAGTTGCTTTCATTACTGAAAAGCAGATCATTTCATGATGATGGCCTACTTAGAAATATTGTATTGTTTCATAGCTTGTAATGCTGACAAATAGAGATTTTTATCCAACTCTTAAAGGGGTGGTTCACTCCTCTGCAATATTAGCCATATATCTGTAAAACTGATAGGGAAGACTTTATCAAAATAACTTGTTCAGCCAATTCTGCCTCTGTGCGGGGCTAGTGCGGTCCGCTCAGCCCCATGAAATGACCGCCCGGGCTCTGTGACCTCTGAGATCCGGTGATGTCACCTTTCAGTTGACCTGACATCACCGAGCCTGCCCTGAGTCTCCCTGAGTGACTGGGCTGTGGGCGGTGGTTCACCGCTCGTCACACTGTGATGAGTCGTGAAATGCTGCCCACAGCCCAGTCACTCAGGAAGACAGTCTCAGGCTACCAGTAGTTAATAGGACATCAGTAAAGTGCAAAACTAGAGGAGAATCCGAAAGAATAAGTAGACCTGTAGGTACCTGTTTGTTTCCACCATATATAAAACCATTGCCTTTATGGTGCAGCTATTCTCACTTTGATTTGCACCAAAGAAGGTGAAATTGATTTACAAATGCTTATTCTTCTTAATTGAATAGATTGATATCCTTGAAATTTAACCAAGTTAAGGTCATACTTTATTACTTAAAGGTGTCTATCAGTAGTATCAATGCTTTTAAGCTATCTAAATGGGCACGTAGGCCATAGACAGTTGAATAAAGTTATATACTGATATTTGATGTCTTAATTCAGAAAAATCCACAATTCTTTTATGTAAATGAGCTGTTCTATCTGACACAGATCTCCCAGAAAATCTGCCTTCATAGCCTATATGAGAGATATAATGACTGACACTTTTCTTTCCTAGTGACACAGCTCCGCAGTGAAAACTTTATCACATTACAAATATTTGCAGTAGCACTTGTCCTCTCTCATAGTCCTGTAAACTGCTGTAGAGCTGTGTTT
This sequence comes from Anomaloglossus baeobatrachus, assembly GCF_048569485.1. NCBI lineage: Eukaryota > Metazoa > Chordata > Amphibia > Anura > Aromobatidae > Anomaloglossus > Anomaloglossus baeobatrachus. The sequence goes on along the minus strand of NC_134353.1, from coordinate 137,566,982 downwards.
ATCAATAGCTAACACAGTACAGCAGAGTTAAACTTTGTCTCATTACAAACACAGCATGCAAATTTGCAGTTGTCTACCCACAATGATCTTAGCGCTGCTGGACTGCACACCCCCAACATTGGCTGCCTCTGGAATAGAAGCTGAAGCACTGTGATAGGACTTTAGCTGAAAATGATTTTGTTGTACTGTGATAGCTCTGCTGTACCATGCATGATTAGTGCATGTTTATGAGCGCAAAGTGTCAGACATTACATATTACATTGGTAGCACCTCTTTTTATATTTTTAATAAACTCTGGAGGCAGATTTTCATGCAGATGTGTGTTCTATCTATAGCTCTTAACAGCTCAATTGCATATAAGAAAAATGTGGATTTCTCTAGAATAACACATCAGATTGCAGATATCAAGGTATCATTTTATTCAACTATCTTTGACCTACATGCCCCTGTAGGTGGCTTAGGAGGGTTGATCCTACTGAATATTCCCTTTAAAGGGGTAGCCCCAAAATCAAAATGTGGATTTATAATAATGTACAGATGTAGCTATTCGTTTGTGCCAATATAACCCATTTTTAGGTCTTGCTCCATTTTGCACATATATCCCTACAAGAATAACCCTTTGGGCCCTCTGTACTTTTCAGTTGTGATTGGAATCCTCCTGTAGCTGCTGCTCATGGTCGGTCTAGCACAGTACATTGTCTCCCACCTGTCTTCCTGCCAGCATACATAGGTGTGTCTAGAACAAAGCTTCTCCTTTGAGGGATGTTATCATAGAAAGGTGCAATGCCTTCTTCCTTACATAGTCTTCTTGGTGATGGTGGAGGATGAGCCTTCTTCCTTCACAGCAGGAACAATCAGTGTGTTTGTGTGCTGATAACTGCAGGATGAACCTGTGTATACTGGGCTATATATAAAAGAGGCAGAAAGGTGAGATAGACATTAGAATATAGCTTTTTATACAGAAGACACAAAGGAAAGATATGCAGCAAAATAGGTTGTAAAAGTACGTATTTATTGTGATTTGTGAGAAAAATAATTCAAATGTGGGCCTGTTTTCACCTTTACGACCAGGCCATATTTTATAATTCTAGCCGTATCACAAGATCAGGTAGTAACTGTAGAGCGCTTCAACATTAGAGATGAGCGAACCGGTCGCGGTTCGGCTCGAGGTGGTTCGCCGAACGGAGGTCTCGTTCGAGTTCGGTTCGTCGAACGTTCGACAAACCGAACTCGAACCAATAGGCTATAATGGGAGGCAATCACAAACACATAAAAATGCATTATAAATGTACACATACAGTAAATAAACATTGCCATAACACTTACCGGTCCCCGCGATCCCTCCTGCACTCTGTCTCCTGCCGCTATTCCATCCGATGATCACTGAATCCTCCCGGTGACCGGCACTGCCAGCAGAGAAGCAGGACCTATCGTGACGTCAAAATAGCCACGTGACCAGTCACGTGGCTATTATTTCATTGGCTACAGACTGGTCACATAACTATGACGCGTCATGTAGGACCTGCGAGTGCATCTCTCCAGTACACGGTGCACATTTGTGTATCGCCGTGTACCGGCAATATGCTCTAGCACACGGTCGACTCCCCATTCCGTTAGGGACCAGCTGACACAGCCGGTCATTAACGGAGATCACCGTTGCCATAGCAATGCAGTTAGCGGTGACGTCACCGTGGCTCCGGGAGCACCGTTGCTATGGTAACGCGTCTGTCAGCGTTACCGCTGTTACCGCTAGCAGCACTGATCACTCACGGAGTGAAGGCTGCACGCTGCTTCCCGATTGTAGTGAGGATTGTAGTGAGGATGAGGTGCCCCAGCCCATCAAGTGATGGGCTGGGGCACCTCATCCTCACTACAATCGTCACTACTACTACACTAGTGAGGATTGTAGTGAGGATGAGGTGCCCCAGCCCATCAAGTGATGGGCTGGGGCACCTCATCCTCACTACAATCGTCACTACTACTACACTAGTGAGGATTGTAGTGAGGATGAGGTGCCCCAGCTCATCAAGTGATGGGCTGGGGCACCTCATCCTCACTACAATCCTCACTACAATCCTGAAGTGCAGTTTCTTCAAATTCATTTAAAGGCACTTGGAACGCTGAACTTGCTACTTATAATTTAAGCCTCTATTAAAAACCTCTTATCAGCGCTGGTTTATTGGGGATTTATTGGGCTGACAGGGGTAATAAAGATGGAGTCTCTAATGTGTCTGTGTATTTATTTCTATTAAAGTATTTTTTCTCTGTGTGGTATCTTTTTTTTAACCCTTTATTGGAGATTCTTAACCCCTTCACGACCATGGACGGATCTTTCCGTCATGGATCGTGTCCCGGTAAGCCCCGCCCCCTGCCGCGGTCAGGCGGCGTGGATTGGCACACATATCAGCTGTTTTCAACAGCTGACATGTGTGCCTACATGTTCCGAGTGGAATCGCATTCCACCCGGAACATTAACCCCTTAGATCTCGCTGCCAAAGTCTAGCAGCGAGATCTATATGCGCGCGGCCATCTTTTTTACTTACCGCCGCCCCCTCCGGACGTCACGTGAGTGATCACGTGACGTTCGGTGGTTGCCATCGTAGCACAGGGTCATGTGATGACGCCTGGTGCTACGAAGTTTCACTTTCATTCTTCCTCGGCACGGAGCAGAGGAAGAAAGAAAGTGACTATTTCTGCTGTTTACAGCGGTATAGCTGTGATCAGCAGATAGCGATCAGCAATCGGATTGCTGATCGCTATAGCCCCCTAGGGGGACTAGTAAAATAAAATAAAAAAAGTAAAAAAAAGTTTTAAAAAATTAAAAAAAAAAACAACCTAAAAGTTCATATCACCCCCCTTTCCCCCCATTGAAAATTAAAGGGTTAAAAAATAAATAAATATACACATATTTGGTATCGCCGCGTTCAGAAATGCCCGATCTATCAAAATATAAAAACAATTAATCTGATTGGTAAACGGCGTAGTGGCAAAAAAATTCCAAACGCCAAAATTAGGTTTTTTGGTCGCCGCAAGTTTTACGCAAAATTCAATAACAGGCGATCAAAACGTAGCATCTGCGCAAAAATGCTACCATTAGAAACATCAGCTCGAGACGCAAAAAATAAGCCATCACTGAGCCATAGATCCCAAAAAATAAGAACGCTACGTGTTTCGGAAAATGGCGCAAAACGTGCGCCACTTTTATTGGACAAATTTGTGAATTTTTTTTAACCCCTTAGATACAAGTAAACCTATACATGTTTGGTGTCTACAAACTCGCACCAACCTCAGGTATCATACCCACACATCAGTTTTACCATATAGTGAACACCGTGAATAAAACATTCCAAAAACTATTGTGCCATCACACTTTTTTTGCAATTTTTCCACACTTGGAATTTTTTTGCTGCTTTCCAGTACACCATATGGTAAAACTTATGGTTTCATTTAAAAGTACAACTTGTCCCGCAAAAAACAAGCCTTCATATGGCAAGATTGACGGAAAAATAAAAAAGTTACGGCTCTCGGAAGAAGGGGAGCAAAAAACAAAAACGCAAAAACGGAAAGTGCCCCGGGGCTGAAGGGATAATGGCCGGGTCAAACGTGCCTGACATTAAGTATCTCTGGCTTAATACTGGCTAGTAAAACAAAGCCAGTATTAACTCATGATTACCCAACAAGCCACCCGGCTCCAGGGCTGTTGGAAGAGTTGGATACAGTGCCAGATGATGGCGCTTCTATGAGAGCGCCATTTTCTGGGACGGCTGCGGACTGAAATTCGCAGCAGAGGCGCCCAGAAACCTCGGGCTAACCTGTGCTGCGGATTCCAATCCCCAGCTGCCTAGTTGTACCTGGCTGGACACAAAAATGGGGCGAAGCCCACGTCATTTGTTTTTTAATTATTTCATGAAATAAGTAAAATAATTTAAAAAAATGGGGTTCCCTATATTTTTGGTTCCCAGCCGGGTACAAATAGGCAACTGGGGGTTGGAGGCAGCCCGTGGCTGCCTGCTGTACCTGGCTAGCATACAAAAATATGGCGAAGCCCACATCATTTTTTTGGTGGGCAAAAAACTTCTGCATACAGTCCTGGATGGAGTATGTTGAGCCTTGTAGTTCTGAAGCTGCTGTCTGCTCTTCTCCATACAGACAGACAGCAGCTGCAGAACTAGAAGGCTCAGCATACTCTATCCAGGACTGTATGCAGAAGTTTTTTGCCCCCTGAAAAAATTATGTGGGCTTCGCCATATTTTTGTATGCTAGCTAGGTACAGCAGGCAGGTACGGCTGCCCCCAACCCCCAGTTGCCTATTTGTACCCGGCTGGGAACCAAAAATAAAGGGAAGCCCTTTTTTTATTATTTCATGAATTTCATGAAATAATTAGAAAACAAATGACGTAGGCTTCGCCCCATTTTTGTGTCCAGCCAGGTACAACTAGGCAGCTGGGGATTGGAATCCGCAGCACAGGTTGGCCTGAGCTTTCTGGGCCCCACTGCTGCGAATTGCAGTCTGCAGCCGCCTCAGAAAATGGCATTTTCATAGAAGCGCCATCTTCTGGCGCTGTATCCAACTCTTCCAGCACCTGCCTGCTATACCTGGCAAGCATACAAAAATATGGCGAAGCTCACGTCCTTTTTTTGTAGTTTTTTGGCAAAAAAAATAATAAATAAAAATAATAATAATAATAATAAAAAAATGCTTCCCTGGATTTTCCATTGCCAGTGAAGGTAACACCAAGCAGTGGGGGTTAGCAGCCAGTAGCTGCTTGGATTACCCTTAGGTAGCAATACAAAAAATGCAGCGGGAGCCCATATATATTTTTTTAATTATTTATTTAAATAACTAAAAACAAAATGGGCTTCCCTGTATTTTGATTGCTGGACATCACAGTGCTGTAAAAATAAATCTTTAAAAAAAATGAAGTAGCGCTCCACGGTATTTTTGATTCTCAGCGCAGATAAAGCAGACAGCTATGGGTTGCCACCCCCATCTGCCTGCCGTTACCTTGGTTGGCAATCAAAATACAGGGAAGCCCATTAATTTTTTCTATTTAAAAAATAGTTAAAAAAAAAAATGACGTTGGGTCCCCCCATTTTTGATAGCCAGCTAGGGTAAAGCAGACGGCTGTAGCCTGAAAACCACAGCTGGCAGCTTTACCGTGGTTGAGGATCCAATGTGGAGGTCCCCCCAGGCTCTTTTTTTATAATTATTTTATAAATATTAATAATTACACAAAAAAAGTAGGGTCCCCCCCAAATTGGATCACCAGCCAAGGTAAAGCGGACAGCTGTGGTCTGGTATTCTCAGGGTGGGAAGGTCCATAGTTATTGGGCCTTCACAGCCTAAAAATAGCAGGCCGCAGGCACCCCAGACGTGGCGCATCCACTAGATGCGCCAATCCTGGCGCTTCACCCCAGCTCATCCCGTGCCCTGGTGCAGTGGCAAACAGGGTAATAAATCGGGTTGATACTAGCTGTAAAGTCACCTGAGATCAATCCCAGCAGTTTGTGATGTCATGGCGTCTATTAGATACCCAACATCATAAACTGTCAGTACTAACAAAAAAAAAAAATCGACAAAAGAAATTTATTTGAAAAAACAGTCCCCAAAACATTTCCTCTTTCACCAATTTATTGTAAGAAAAAAAATAAAGGGGTCCCACGACGACTCTGGACCGTCTAGAATATGGGGGGAGACACTCAGGGAACGTATCCCCCATTTTCTAGGAGTGCGGACCCTTCATGTGAGGAGTGTGGGTGCAATGAATCTGCACTCAATCTCCCCGGGTCCACAGCAGCAGAGTCCATGTCGTAATGGTTGCCACCAAAGCTGCAATGCCCTGCTCATGAGGTAAGGGCATGCCTAATCAGGAGAACTACTGTAGAGGAAGCTCTGCTCACTGGTATATATGTGCTCAGAGGTAATAATAGATAAAATTAGTGAGTAACCTCGGCACTCTAAATCTCCCAGACTAAGTCAGTAAGTCACAACGGATAGTAATGCAAAATCACTCTTTATTGGTCCGTTTTAAGAAAAAAAAATTTTTCATAAGCATATATGTTTTTGTCAAAAACAAGTTACAAATGACGTTTCGGCCTGAGCCTTCGTCAGATTGGACTTATCTGCATGTAATCCTGAAAAATGACAATAATCAGTATCACATAAGAGTGAGAGAACAATAACATAAACTCGAACAATGTAGAGGTACAATTGGGATGCAGCAAAAAAATTGCAACACAGCAAGAAATGAAACACATGATACAAATGTCATAATACAGTACAAGGACAATATAGTAATGACAAATATGGGGTCAGAGTAGGCTTAGACAGCTCTGGTACGAAAGAGATGTCAATCATAAAGTAACATGTGCAGTAGGTGTAGAGCTACACTATGCATGGCAGAGCTAATGGGTAGATCGACCATAGAAAAAGAACGAAGAAAAAGTGGAGAAAAAGTGGAGAAAAAGTGGAGAAAAAATGGAGAAAAAGTGGAGAAAAAGTGGAGAAAAAAATGGAGAAAAGTGGAGAAAAAGTGGAGAAAAAGTGGAGAAAAAATGTAGAAAAAGTGGAGAAAAAGTGGAGAAAAAAAGGAGAAAAAGTGGAGAAAAAGTGGAGAAAAAGTGGAGAAAAAAATGGAGAAAAAGTGGAGAAAAAGTGGAGAAAAAATGTAGAAAAATTGGAGAAAAAGTGGAGAAAAAGTGGAGACAAAATGGAGAAAAAGTGGAGAAAAAAATGGAGAAAAAGTGGAGAAAAAGTGGAGAAAAAATGGAGAAAAAGTGGAGAAAAAAATGGAGAAAAAGTGGAGAAAAAGTGGAGAAAAAATGTAGAAAAAGTGGAGAAAAAGTGGAGAAAAAATGTAGAAAAAGTGGAGAAAAAAATGGAGAAAAAGTGGAGAAAAAGTAGAGAAAAAATGGAGAAAAAGTAGAGAAAAAATGGAGAAAAAGTGGAGAAAAGGTGGAGAAAAAATGGAGAAAAAGTGGAGAAAAAATGGAGAAAAAGTGGAGAAAAGGTGGAGAAAAAGTGAAGAAAAAATGGAGAAAAAGTGGAGAAAAAGTGGAGAAAAAAATAAAGAAAAGGTGGAGAAAAAGTGGAGAAAAAGTGGAGAAAAAATGGAGAAAAAGTGGAGAAAAAATGGAGAAAAGGTGGAGAAGAGGTGGAGAAAAGGTGGAGAAGAAGTGGAGAAAAAATGGAGAAAAAGTAGAGGAAAAAATGGAGAAAAAGTGGAGAAAAAGTTGAGAAAAAGTGGAGAAAAAGTGGAGAAAATATGGAGAAAAAGTGGAGAAAAGGTGGAGAAGAGGTGGAGAAAAGGTGGAGAAGAAGTGGAGAAAAAATGGAGAAAAAGTGGAGAAAAAGTGGAGAAAAAAGTGGAGAAAAAGTGGAGAAAAAAGTGGAGAAAAAGTGGAGAAAAAGTGGAGAAGAAGTGGAGAAGAAGTGGAGAAAAAGTGGAGAAAAAGTGGAGAAAAAGTGGAGAAAAAATTGAGAAAAAGTGGAGAAAAAGTGGAGAAAAAGTGGAGAAAAAATGGAAAAAAAGTGGAGAAGAAGTGGAGAAGTGGAGAAGAAGTGGAGAAGAAGTGGAGAAGAAGTGTTTGTTCATGCCAGATGGGAGATAAATAATTTTTTACCGGCGCTGTTATTTACTGTAACGTGATCATCGGTGTACGGTGTATACCAGTGATCACGTGAGCGGGGACCGGAAAAACCGTCCTGAATCATGATCTCCAGGGTCTCAGCTAACCCTGAAACCCCAGAGATTTTCTGACGCTGGGGGGCGTTATTCACTTATTTCTGCCTGCTGTTTATAAATGGCAGATCAGAATAAGGCTACATTAACACGACCGATCCATTTTTGCGGTCTGCAAAAAACAGTCCGTTTTTTTTCCCGGGTGCATCCGTGTGGCATCCGTTTCCGTTTCGTACACGGTCCGTATGTCATCTGTTTGTCATCCGTGTGCCTTCCGTTTTTTTTGTGTACTGCAAAAAAACTGAAGGAGGGTAAATGCATAAATTTACCCAGGATCCATAGCTTCATCCTACATGAGGCGGTCACATGTTCACTCCAGTGCCATTTTCTACTGCTTTTCACAGCGTAGAGCGCTCTGGTGATTTTCTTGTGCTTGTGCACTTCATATCAGTCTTTTCTGTCATTATAATGGCATAAAGACACATAATGTTCCACTCTCCTGCATTTTGTAATTTTGCACCCTTTGGTGCCTTTCATGTGGCACTAAGGGGTGCTTAGCTTTGTATTTAGCCAAAAAAATGAAAAAAAAAATGACGTAGGGTTCCCCCTAGTTTTGTAGCCAGCTAGGGTAAAGCAGACGGCTGCAGCCTGCAGACCACAGCTGGCAACCTCACCTTGGCTGGTAATCCAAAACTGAGGGCACCCCACGCTGTTATTTTAAATTAAATAAATAATTAAAAAAAACAAACTTGTAGGGGTCCCCCAAAATTGGATCACCAGCCAAGGTAAAGCAGACAGCTGGGGTCTGATATTCTCAGACTAGGGAGGTCCATGGTTATTGGACTCTCCCCAGCCTAAAAATAGCAGGCCGCAGCCGCCCCAGAAGTGGCGCATCCATTAGATGCGCCAATCCTGGTGCTTCGCCCCAGCTCATCCCGCGCCCTGGTGCGGTGGCAAACGGGGTAATATATGGGGTTAATACCAGATGTGTAATGTCACCTGGCATCAATCCCTGGGGTTGGTGAGGTCAGGCGTCTATCAGATACCCGACATCACCAACCCAGTCAGTAATAAAACAAAATAGACGACAAACACATTTTTATTTGAAAAAACACTCCCCAAAACATTCCCTCTTTAACCAATTTATTACAAAGAAAAACAAATCCAGGTCTGGTGTAATCCAAGGGGTTGCCATGACGATCCACACTGTCCCAGTCAATAAAGAGCAGAATGTTCCCCATTGGCTGGGAGAGCAATGCAGTGACCTGAGCTAACATCAATGGGTCAGCCCAGGTCACTGCAGGGGATGACAAGTGCTGCTGTCAGCGAGGTACATTACCTGCGCTGATCTCCAGCACTGCCGACAGCACCTGTCACTGAGTTCAATGACCGCCGCCTTCACAGCCAAATATCGAGAGAGGCCCGTGATGTCACCGCTAGTCAGTCTCGGGTCGGAAGCGAGAGGTGATGTGACAAGCGGCGGCCATGGAGGACAGTAACAGCGCTGAGGTCGGGTTTTCATCATCGCAGGTAAGCCTAGTGGGACCATGGGTGCAGAGTGTGTGTGTGTGTGTGTGTATGTATGTGTACATGCCGCGGGCAGGAGGGGGCGGAGTGAGCTGAGCGGGGAAGTGTGGGCTTCCTGCACGTAACTAGGATAAACATCGGGTTACTAACCAAAGCGCTTTGCTTGGATACCCGATGTTTATCTTGGTTACCAGCTTGTGGCAGGCTGCCAGCGAAGGCTCCTGCACACTGTAGCTGTAAAAAGCCCTGCTTTTTGCTGCTAGAACCGTTCTCGAACGTATCTAGAACTATCGAGCTTTTAGCAAAAAGCTCGAGTTCTAGTTCGATCTAGAACAGCCCCCAAAATCACTCGAACCTCGAACTGGAGAACCACGAACCTAGAACCGCGCTCAACTCTATTCAACATATTCAAGTGATTCTGCGACTGTTTTTTTCATGACACTTGTACTTGATGTTAATGGTAAATTTTGGTTGCAATCATTTGTGCTTGCTAAAAATTTGACAAAAAAATGAGAACATTTCTCAACAAAATGTACAAAAACAATTTTTTTCGAGACCGCATCCCATTTGAAGAGACTTTAAGTAACATTTGACAGAAAATACCCAAATTTTACACCATTTTACACCTCTTTAAGTGATTAAAATCACATTCAGGAAATTTATAAACCCTTTAGGTGTTTTACAAAAATTAAAAAACATGGAATGAAAAAATTAAAATTTTTCTTTTCCAACAAAAAAATTGCTTCAGCCCCAAATTTTGCATTCTCACAAGGTTAACTAGGAAAATGGACCAAACTATTTTTTGTGCAATTTTTCCTGAGTACGCTGATATTCGTATATGGTGGAAAACTACTATGTGGGTGCATGGAAAGTCTCAGAGAAGAAGGAATACAATTTGACTTTTTAAACACAAAATTAGCTGTAATAGATGGCAGACGTCATGTCGTGTTTGCAGAGTTCCTGATGTTCCTAAACAGTGAAAATCCCCAAAATATGACACTATTTTGGAAAGTAGACCCTTCAAGGAATTTATCTAGATGTTTGGCGAGCAGCTAGAACCCATAGCTGCATCACAAAATTTTAAAACATTTCGCCGTGGAAATGAGAAAATATTTTTTTCACACAAAATTGTTTTTTTACAACCAAATTTTGATTTTCGCAAGGTTAACAGGAGAAAATAAAGAATACAATTTGTTGTGCAATTTCTTCTGACTACAACATTGTCCCATATCTGGCAGAAAATGAATGTTTGGCAGGGCTTGGAAGGTATAGAGCAACATTTGACTTTTGGAGCACAAAATTAGCTGGAATAGATATTAATATCAATCTAGAGGTGTAGTGAAACTACTGGTATCATACTCCCTCTCTTAGGCCTCGGTACCACTTGCATTTTGCACAGACGAGTGCAATCTGAGAAAACAATGGCTTGCTCTCACTCTAGTGCAAAACTATGGGGCAGTGTCCATCTGCAATTGATTTCTCATGCCATGAGAAATTAATTGCAACAGGCTTCGTTTGGTTGCGAGTCTCGACTCACATGCACTTGGCATGTCTATGTCTATGGCAGAGTGAGAAATATCTCACTGCACTCACATGTCATCCAACCACAGTGCGATGTATGCAGAGACAGGCCACGGAAGAGAAGGAAAAAGTGCTTACTCCCTCATTTCCGCAGCTCACACTCGCAGCAGAGGGTCATTAGCATATTGCTTCCGATGCAAGAGCATCAATGCGCAAGTGGAACCAAGGCCTAAAGGCCACTTTACACACAGCGACATCGCTAGCGATGTCGCTTATGAAAGCACCCGCCCCCATCGGTTGTGCGTCACGAGCAAATTGCTGCCCGTGGTGCACAACATCGCTAGGACCCGTCACACGTACTTAGTATTTACCTGCCTAGCGATGTCGCTGTGGCCGGCAAACCGCCTCCTTTCTAAGGGGGAGGTTCGTTCGGCATTACAGCAGCGTCACTAAGAGGCTGCCCAATAGAAGCGGAGGGGCGGTGATGAGCAGCCGGAATATCCCGCCCACCTCCTTCAGTCCTCATTGCTGACGGCCGCAGGTACGATGTTGTTCCTCGTTCCTGTGGTGTCACACATAGCGATGTGTGCTGCTGCAGGAACAACGTACAACCTGCGTCCTGCAACAGCAACGATATTTGAGATTAGAACGACGTGTCAATGATCAATGATATGGTGAGTATTTTTGATCATTAGCGGTCGTTCGTATGTTTCACACGCAACGACATCGCTAACGAGTCCGGATGTGCGTTACGAATTCCGTGACCCCCAACGACATCTCGTTAGCGATGTCATTGTGTGTAAAGCGGCCTTTAGTCTCCTATAAGCTGTGATTGCTATTGATCACAGCATTTCAGGGTTAAAACAGCCAGAGATAGTGCAGACACTATCCCTGGTTGTGACAGCTGGAGCTCAGCTTTGTAAGTTGAGTTCCTGGTGGCGTTCAATTCCTGTGTCCCATGCGATCACCATGATGTACCTATACTGTATGTCATAGGTTAGGCACCCTTTCCAGACCATGATGTATGGGTATGTCAAAGGTTGTGAAGGGGTAAAGAATACATTTTTTGAGCAGCATAGTATTATTGTTAAAGCAAGTTATGGCAGCTTAATAATAAAAATGGAAAGCTACACCATGAAAGACATATGCACATTATAAAATGCATTCTATGGCAATTTTTATTTCATGGTAAGCCACTTCCGAGTCCTTTATGTTTGCCCACACATAAATATGTTTTCAAATGAAGCTCATAAGCATTTCCATTCTGTTATAATCCCTCTATAATGGCCCCACAGTGCCCCTACCTGACAATAGGATTCACCTTTTCAAATATACCTATTATAATGCCCCTACATTACATTCCCCCCATACAGAATGATGGTCCCCACAGCTGAAGCCGTATACCGCTATTACATAACAATTGTTATGTCTCTGTTTAACAACTACAACTATTACAATTTTCACTTTACCGCGCACAATGGTGCATATACATACATTTATGGATCTAACTAGATGTGGGTCTGTGAGTTATATACGTAAAAGTCCGTAAAAGGCAACAAATAGTGATAAATATGTTTTTAAATCAGGTTTGATTGATAAGAGCATCATCTTCAGATCACAGATGAATGTCCCTTTCGCTTCCCCTGGTATTATTGGTCTCACCTTTGATACTGACTGAATACTCAACACTTTTTCTTCATTGCCCCTGTGATGAACTACCGATCTGCAGCACTATACATTGCCTCTTAACCTTCTCTCCATTAGCCCCTGCCCTTGATAGTGAGAGAATGTATAATAACATCAATAAATTGCAGTAGGTAGGCAACTTTCTAAGTTGAATTTAATTTCCAGCCAATAACATTTGACATATTCTTGATTAAATCATAATGTAATTATTCAAAGTCCCTTTGTTGTGTTTATAAACTGAGGAGAGTAATAATCCGAGGATGCCAATTAATTAGAAGGTGACAGTGCTTATTGTTGCTTTATGTAATATTAGCACATGTAAAGCAATTCAATTTATAAACACAATTATTAGATATATACAAGGTGAAGTAGAGCTGGAATCTTTTTACTGTTTATAGCAAAATAATGTAATTTGAATCAATGACGTAAAATTAAATTGCACAAACACTTGTTCTATAGAGAATTAATATAATTACAGGTTAACAGCGAGCAATTCTGTTTAGTTTGTGTATTATGAAAATACAGTAATCTTTAAAGATGGTTTTAACATTACAAGTGACAAAAATAATGTGAAATACCGAAGAAGGCCAAATAAGTAAAATAAATGCATGTACAGAATATCAATACAAATCATTGTGTTTGGTAAAAGGGCACATTTTGGGCCTGATTCATCAAGAGTGGTGTTGTTTCCGCCAGTCTTGAAAATGAGATGGGCTGGAGTTAGATGCTCCTGATTCACGAAGAGGAAAATACCTGTATATGAATCAAGAGCATTACATAGTTACATAATTATATAGTTACCTAGGTTGAAAAAAGACCTAGGTCCATCTAGTTCAACCTTCTTCCACCAAATGAGTATTGTGTACCTCTGTGTGTGCTTCACCACAAATCCTACTTCAATTCTTCTTGGAGTAAGATTTGTGACGTAACAAATGCTTCTGCCTCACCCCATCTCTGCCCACTTTGTCAGAGGTGGGTGAATATATTGTGAGAATAGCAAAAGTCAGATAAATTTAGAACAACCACCAGTTGCTCCAAACTGATGCAACTTTTCAAAGCTTTTTACCTAAAAGCTTTGATGAATCGAGTCTTTTGTGTATTAACAATGGGAGTAAATTAGTTAAGCACTGATTAACTAAATTTGGGCAGAAAATGAGGGGTGCGTCTTATAATCAGTATGTTGCTTACCAAGGGTGGTGGAGAGGGGTCGCAGGAGCAATGCTGCGGGCACTGTGCTGTGCTGGGGCTGCGGGCTGTTGGCAGTGTGGACTTCAAATAATGGCACCTGGAGTCCGTGCATGCGCAGATAAAGTTCTCGGCTCAAGATCCCATCTATGCACACAACACTGATCTCCCAGCAGTGGACTTAAGAAAAATGGCATCCAAAGGTGGTGCATGCGCAGATGAGATTTTGAGCTGAGAGCTCCATCTGTGCACATGCCGACTCTGGATGCCATTTCTTTGAAGCCCACACTGCCGACAGTTTCTGGAAGTTGCCTGCCTAACTGCGCCCTCAGCAAGCATCTGTGACACCCACTGCACCACCCACAGCATCACCCTACTACACCACTCCCCTGCCTCCTGTGACCCCGCTCTTTCACCGCTGCCGCCCGCTCCTGGTAATACAACAATTGTAAGACAGACCTCATTTTTTTACCTTTTTTTTACTTTTAATTTGGGGTGCATTTTATAATCCGGTGCGTCTTATAAGCCGAAAAATACAGTAAATTTACTTTTTGTTATGTAGCTAAAAATGATTGGATCTCACTATAAAATTTTATGCCATTAAACTGCAAAACTGTCTCCTCCTTACCTTGGATGTTTCTCCACTGTACTCAAATATTGATCATCAACTAGTACTAAACAGTGTGAATCATTTTTTAACAACTGATGATCTTTTACCAACTGTACAGAAGAAGTTTATTCTGCAATCTATAGATTTTATTCTGACTCATAACATATTTTCATTTGAAGGCAAAAATTACCGTCAGTTAAGGGGCTGTGCGATGGGCACGAGATTCGCCCCAAGTTATGCAAACTTATATATGGGGCATTTTGAATCCCTCCACATCGCACAGTCACCTTTAGCTATTGAACATTTGTTTTTTTACCAAAGATTTATAGATGACCTGTTCTTCATTTGGTCAGGGTCAGAACAAAGTGCAAAAACATTCCTCAACACATTGAATAGTAATAAATGGGGGCTCTTCTTTACAGCAACTACATCTAAGGACTCTATTCAGTTCCTGGATTTAAATATCAAATTTAATGATGCAGCCCTTATTGAAACGTCCACCTTCTTCAAGAAGGTGGATGTGAATAGTTATCTTGATTTTACAGTAGCCATCTCCCTAATTGGATCAGAAATATCCCTTATAACCAGTACTGTCGAATCAGAAAAAATTGTACAAATCTTGATTCTTTTCAAAATGAAGCCAGGATATTAAGAACTAGATTTGCCAATAAAGGTTACCCCTAAAACAATCTTAGTTGACGCCTTTCAAAAAAGTAAAAAATTAGACCAAGACAAGTGTTTGGCCAAAATAAAGGAGAAAATGGAAGTGCCCCCCAAAATGGGTGAAACCAACATTGGCTTTGAGAGCTGCCTCTTGGCTACCTACAGTGATTCATATAGACAGATTAAGGAACTAGTGGCACATCCTTGAGAGTGACAGAATCCTTTCAGGTTCTCTACCCAAAAAACCTCGGGTCATATTCATACGGAGCAGGAATTTAAAGAATTTAGTTGCCCCTAGCAACATCTCGCTCAAAGAAATATTAGTGACTGATAATGGACCAGGTCCAATAAAATCTATAGGTAATATTCAGTGTGGTCAAACCAGATGCCTAGTTTGCAAATCACTAACTCAAAGTGCCTGTTCTTTTAAATCTAATATTACAGGTGAACAATTTCAAATTAAACAATATCTCAATTGTAATACAGCATATGTAATTTATCTATTAGAATGTCCTTGCGGTCTGCAATATGTGGGTCGCACTACACAAATGCTGCTTAATAGACTAAATAATCACCGGTATAATATACGGAACGGTATAACCACCCACAGTCTATCAAAACATTTCTTATTAGAACATAATAAAGATATAGATACATTCAAAACAGGGATTATTGAGCAAATTATCGTAAAAAACAATGAAAAATATTGGAAGCTAGTTGAACGTGAATCCTTTATGACGGAACGGATAAAATAAAATAAAATAAAACAATAAGGGGAGAAAGAAAGGACTGATCGTCCTAGTAATAACTTACATCCACATACATTGTCTAATTTTTCATTATAAATTATTAACTGCACCCTAATCTAATTTTTGGACGTATCTTGGAATTTTAAACATTTATAAATTTTTAGCAAAAGAAATAAGGGGGAATAAACAAAAATAATACAAACAGCAAAAAAAACCCCAGAAAAACAACACTCCTTCCATATATATATATATATATATATATATATATATATATATATATATATATATATATATATATATATATATATATACATATATATATATATACATGATAGTTTGATTACTCTCTATCCATATATGGTCTCTCCATATACTAAGTTCATTTTTTATCAAAATTCCTTATCAAATTTTTGTATTTTGATCTGTGTATTTTTATCTGTAGTCAATCCTAATTTTATCCATAACTTATCTAATTTGTATTTTTACTGAGACTTAGCACAACTAGATGAATTTGTATGATTTATATGTAGAATTAATTGTCGTACTTATGTAAACAATACTAAAGCTGTGATTATTTATCCTAAAAGATCCCTATAGACTTTCTATTGCTATAAAGGATGTGTATATAAAAAAGTATAGAAAAGGATTTAAATTAATTGGCTAGTCAACTAATTTATTAACTAATTGATTTTACTCCAATTGAGATCCATTTTAATTACTAAATACCTTTGTACACATGTGTATTCATTTTTGTATATATATATATATATATATACAGTAATATGAAAAGGTTTGGGCACCCCTATTAACGTTAACCTTTTTTCTTTATAATAATTTGGGTTTTTGCAACAGCTATTTCAGTTTCATATATCTAATAACTGATGGACTCTGTAATATTTCTGGATTGAAATGAGGTTTATTGTATTAATAGAAAATGTGCAATCCGCATTTAAACAAAATTTGACCAGTGCAAAAGTATGGGCACCTCAACATAAAAGTGACATTAATATTTTGTAGATCCTCCTTTTGCAAAAATCACAGCCTCTAGTTGCTTCCTGTAGCTTTTAATGAGTTCCTGGATCCTGGATGAAGGTATATTTGGCCATTCCTGTTTTCAAAACAATTCCAGTTCAGTTAAGTTTGATGGTCGCCGAGCATGGACAGCACGCTTCAAATCATCCCACAGATTTTCAATGATATTCAGGTCTCAGGACTGGGATGGCCATTCCAGAACATTGTAATTGTTCTTCTGCATGAATGCCTGAGTAGATTTGGAGCGGTGTTTTGGATCATTGTCTTGCTGAAATATATCCATCCCCTGCGTAACTTCAACTTCGTCACTGATTCTTGCACATTATTGTCAAGAATCTGCTGATACTGAGTTGAATCCATGCGACCCTCAACTTTAACAAGATTCCCGATGCCGGCATTGGCCACACAGCCCCAAAGCATGATGGAACCTCCACCAAATTTTACTGTGGGTAGCAAGTGCTTTTATTGGAATGCCGTGCTTTTTTGCCTCCATGCATAACGCTTTTTTGTATGACCAAACAACTTAATCTTTGTTTCATCAGTCCACAGGACCTTCTTCAAAAATGTAACTGGCTTGTCCAAATGTGCTTTTGCATTCCTCAGGCGACTCTGTTTGTGGCGTGCTTGCAGAAACGGCTTCTTTTGCATCACTCTCCCATACAGCTTCTCCTTGTGCAACGTGCGCTGTATTGTTGACCGATGCACATTGACACCATCTGCAGCAAGATGATGCTGCAGGTCTTTGGAGGTGGTCTGTGGATTGTCCTTGACTGTTCTCACCATTCTTATTCTCTGCCTTTCTGATATGTTTCTTGGCCAGACACTTCTGGGCTTAACAAGAACTGTACCTGTGTTCTTCCATTTCCTTACTATGTTCCTCACAGTGGAAACTGACAGTTTAAATCTCTGAGACAACTTTTTGTATCCTTCCCCTGAACAACTATGTTGAATAATCTTTGTTTTCAGATCATTTGAGAGTTGTTTTGAGGAGCCCATGATGCCACTCTTCATAGGAGATTCAAATAGGAGAACAACTTGCAAGTGGCCACCTTAACCCCTTCATGACCATGGACGGATCTTTCCGTCATGGATCGTGTCCCGGTAAGCCCCGCCCCCTGCCGCGGGCAGGCGGCGTGGATCGGCACACATATCAGCTGTTTTCAACAGCTGACATGTGTGCCTACATGTTCCGAGTGGAATCGCATTCCACCCGGAACATTAACCCCTTAGATCTCGCTGCCAAAGTCTGGCAGCGAGATCTATATGGGGGCGGCCATGTTTTTTACTTACCGCCGCCCCCTCCGGACGTCACGTGAGTGATCACGTGACATTTGGTGGTTGCCTTCGTAGCACAGGGTCATGTGATGACGCCTGCTGCTACTAAGTTTCACTTTCCTTTTTCCTCGGCATGGAGCAGAGGAAAAAAGAAAGTGACTATTTCTGCTGTTTACAGCGGTATAGCTGTGATCAGCAGATAGCGATCAGCAATTGGATTGCTGATCGCTATAGCCCCTTAGGGGGACTAGTAAAATAAAATAAAAAAAGTAAAAAAAAAGTTTTAAAAAATTAAAAAAAAAACAAAAAACCTAAACGTTCAAATCACCCCCCTTTCCCCCCACTGAAAATTAAAGGGTTAAAAAAAAAAAAAATATACACATATTTGGTATCGCCGCGTTCAGAAATGCCGGATCTATCAAAATATAAAATCAATTAATCTGATTGGTAAACGGTGTAGTGGCAAAAAAATTCCAAACGCCAAAATTACGTTTTTTGGTCGCCGCAAGTTTTACGCAAACTGCAATAACAGGCGATCAAAACGTAGCATCTGCGCAAAAATGCTACCATTAGAAACATCAGCTTGAGACGCAAAAAATAAGCTGTCACTGAGCCATAGATCCCAAAAAATCAGAACTCTACGGGTTTCGGAAAATGGCGCAAAACGTACGCCACTTTTATTGGACAAGATTGTAAATTTTTTTTAACCCCTTAGATACAAGTAAACCTATACATGTTTGGTGTCTACAAACTCGCACCGACCTCAGGCATCATACCCACACATCAGTTTTACCATGTAGTGAACACCGTGAATAAAACATCCCAAAAACTATTGTGCCATCACACTTTTTTTGCAATTTTTCCACACTTGGAATTTTTTTGCTGCTTTCCAGTACAGCATATGGTAAAACTTATGGTTTCATTTAAAAGTACAACTTGTGCCGCAAAAAACAAGCCCTCATATGGCAAGATTGACGGAAAAATAAAAAAGTTACGGCTCTCGGAAGAAGGGGAGCAAAAAACAAAAATGCAAAAACGGAAAGTGCCCCGGGGCTGAAGGGGTTAAATACCTTTTCTCATGATTGGATACACCTGCCTATAAAGTTCAAAGCTCAATGAGGTTACAAAACCAATTTAGTGCTTTAGTAAGTCAGTAAAAAGTAGTTAGGAGAGTTCAAATCAAGAAATTGATAAGGGTGCCCATACTTTTGCACTGGTCAAATTTTGTTTAAGTGCGGATTGCACATTTTCTGTTAGTACAATAAACCTCATTTCAATCCAGAAATATTACTCAGTCCATCAGTTATTAGATATATGAAACTGAAATACCTGTTGCAAAAACCCAAATTGTTATAAAGAAAAAAGGTTAACATTAATAGCGGTGCCCAAACTTTTTCATATGACTGTACATCAGAGAAAGTGCTAGTGCTGGTGGTTATATTCGTCTCAGTGGCCACCTAACTGTTAGCCTGATTGTAATGGTAGAAAGAAATTTCAGTTGGCTATAGCCAGAAATAAAATTGTAGTAACAGATCTGAATTCTTCTGGTATAAATAATTACTGAATTGGGTCCATTCTTACATTTGAAGGACAGACTGTAAAAATAAAACAATATTGAATCCCACCCTCATTGTACAAGAATTCAATTTTTTTTGCCTATGTCTGGTCCCTGAATTACATGTACCTCCTCAACTTCCACATCCGTCCTGTCCATCTGACTATTATCCAAGATTATTGGAACCAGTGGACATTCATTAAACATGGGAAGTCCCTTTTCCTGTTTCTACCCAATTAATTTTCTCTCTTCCCTTCTTTATTTCTTGAGCAGCTGTAATAAATGATGGTCATCTCTCTGGGTATAAAATAAAAAAGATGCCATATTGGTCACATAAAGATGTCATAGAAATCACATCGATCGTTAAAAAAAGGAATAAAAATGGATACAGTTGAAGATTCAAATACCCTGGATCTGAATGGGTTAACTAAAGTATTTACTGGGTACACAATGGATAAGAAAGGAACTGTAGGAAAATAATGTCATCTTTTTCATGTAAAGACAAATCTATAGATGTAGGAAGCGCCCATCTGTTACGGAGCATTATTGTAATTCATTCAAGGCTTTGTTACACCAGTTTTTCCAAGTCAGCGTTGTATCACTTGTTCTGCGCTTTTCCCCTAAAGAACCAATGAGTCTACTGTACATATATTATGTTCACAATGAATGGAATCAGATGAAAGGCAAAGTAACGGAGACAGCAGTCTTTAAAATCGAGAATGGAAAGAGTAATGGTTTCCAGATAAGGCTTAAATGTAGAGAGCTTGACAGCACTACAAATAAAAGTATATTATAGAGAACAGTGATACTGAAGCTCCGTCCTACTCTAAATATACGCTCCCCTGCAGTAAGGTGTTCATTCAGATGACTATCAATTTTATTCAAGCTGATAAAGGTTTCTTCATAATAGCTGTCTCACTTGCTACTGTACACTGTATTATACTACTACTATTACACCATACTCTGTACATAGGATCATACAGAATGTAGCTGCTGTGCAAATTTCTATGGTAGCTTTCTTCAATGCATCAGCCTGAAGACTCAGTGGAGTTGCGCCCCCTTCACAGCTACCGGCGGGCTGGATATTCATACAGTGCCTTGTGAAAGTATTCGACCCCCTTGAATTTTTCAACCTTTTCCCACATTTCAGGCTTCAAACATAAAGATAAAAAATGTAATGTTATGGTGAAGAATCAACAACAAGTGGGACACAATTGTGAAGTTGAACAAAATGTATTGCTTATTTTAAACTTTTTTAAAAAAGATCTACAGCTGAGGTGGGAGAGTCTGTCCATAGGACATTAATCAGTCATACACTAAATAAATCTGGTCTTTATGGAAGAGTGGCAAAGAGAAAGCCATTTCTCAAAGATATCCATAAAAAGTGTCGTTTAACACTAGAAGTCCCAGAAATTTCGAGCTCCATAGGGTTCCAATGGTAGAAATGTTAAATGACCCCTCTCTGGGACTCCTAGTGTTAAGGTTTGCCACAAGCCACCTGGGAGACACACCAAACATGTGGAAGAACATGCTCTGGTCAGATGAAACCAAAATCAAACTATTTGGGCACAATGCCAAACCATATGTTTGGCATAAAAGCAACACAGCTCATGACCCTGAATACACCATCCCCACTGTCAAACATAGTGGTGGCAGCATCATGGTTTGGGCCTGCTTTTCTTCAGCAGGGACAAGGAAGATGGGTAAAATTGATGGGAAGATTGATGGAGTCAAATACAGGACCATTCTTGAAGAAAACCTGTTGGAGTCTGGAAAAGACCTGAGACTGGGATGGAGATTTGTCTTCCAATAAGACAGTGATCCAAAACATAAAGCAAAATCTATAATGGAATGGTTCACAAATAAAGGTATCCAGGTGTTAGAATGGCCAAGTCAAAGTCTAGACCTGAATCCAATCGAGAATCTGTGGAATGAGCTGAAAACTGCTGTTCACAAACGCTCTCCATCCAACCTCACTCAGCTCGAGCTGTTTGCAAAGGAAGAATAGGTAAGAATTTCAGTCTCTCGATGTGAAAAACTGATAGAGACATACCCCAAGTGACTTGCAGCTGTAATTGCAGAAAAAGGTGGCGCTACAAAGTATTAACTTAAAGGGGCAGAATAATATTGCACGCCCCACTTTTAAGTTATTTTTTAAAAAAGTTTAAAATAAGCAATAAATTTCATTCAACTTCACAATTGTGTCCCGCTTGTTGATTCTTCACCATAACATTACATTTTTTATCTTTATGTTTGAAGCCTGAAATATGGGAAAAGGTTGAAAAATTCAAGGGGACCGAATACTTTTGCAAGGCACTTTATGTTTGTTGTCAGTGAATAACAGTCTTGTTAAAATTCAGGAGCTTTAAACCATCATCTTACTGTAACCTACTGCATTTATTATTGAGTCCAGTGGATAAACAGTCCCTAAAGCTCCCCTTACTGGTGGCTAAATGTAGCCAGAAATGTAAATTTTTCTTCAGTGTTACTGCAGAACATGGTTTCATGTATCCAACATTTTAAATTCCTGTAAATGTATGATATGAAATTATTATAAAAACTACTAATAATAATAATAATCTTTATTTCTATAGTGCCAACATATTCCGCAGCACTTTCCAATTCTGAGGTTCATATATAAATAAACATTCATAAGTAACAGTTAAAGAAAATACAATAATTAAAGCAAAATTAATGACAACCCTGCTTGTAAGAGCTTACCAGCACCTCCAATAGGTGGGAACAGGTACAAGCTAAAATATAATTGAATTTTCAGCTTGCACCTGTTCACACCTATTGCATGTGCTAGTCAGTCTTTTATATTTGTATTCCATTCCTTTCGGAATGAGCACTCCTCCCTTAAGCCAGGGCGCTTACATTTTAATTTTAACTGGATCATACCTGCCCATAACTTGTTTTTTTTTTACCCGGATAGAGGATATTAGTTTAGGATCCTGGCAAAGAGATATGCCTTGTCGTTGGCTATTGGGCTCACATGAAGTGGCCAATTTATAAGCTAAGTATCTAATTTTTGAAACAGAGTTCCAATAGGATTAAGTAGTACCAACATTTTCATAATCAATATTAAAATCAAAAAAGGTCCATGGAGCCATTTTTAGGAGTCTCGACACACAAAATAGCCAGATATCCCTCCGGGAAGGACCCAGCCAAGGAGTGGCTCTGGCTATTTTCTGTGTTAAGACTCCACGGACCTTTTTTGATTTGCATACTTCCCAGGGGGCAATGCACCTAGGATTTCACTGTGTTAAGCGCCTTTGCTGGCTGCCAGCAGTGTTTTCTCTGGCTGTTCTCCCCAAGCTCAGTGATTGTTTTGTCTTGCATAATCAATATTGGCACATTTTAGCATTTTAGAGTGCTGCAGTATACTTTTGTAATTAAAAAAAGAGAGAGAGGGCGCTCCTGTGTGGGATCTTAATGTACCGAGGTATGTACAATGTGAGGTGCACACTCACCTGATAGTGTTGTACGTCAGGTACAACACTGATAGTGGTATTGAAGGGGGATCGCAAGTTCACCGCTCCTTGTCAGCAGGGATCCAGTCCTCCTGACTCCGCAGGACTCTGCTCACACGATCGGGGTTTCCACGTGCAGTGTGCAGCCGCCGGACCGGCGTCTGATAACAGCTCCTCCTCCGGGTCGGATGGTCCCGTGATCACAGATGCGGTGATTCCCCAGCCCCTGGTGTTAGATTCAAACGGATAGTACGATCCTGGTTCTGGCTGCAGCAGCCCCGTGAGCTCCCATAGGGAGATAAAGATGCAAGGAAAAAAAAAAATGCACGGTTTCGCTGCGCTGCTCAGAAAGGTAGTGATAAGGTTATTTGGGATGTAGATTTATTAATTATTTACATGCCACTACGCGTTTCGGGGGTACAACCTCCCCCTTCCTCAGGCTACCTGAGGAAGGGGGAGGTTGTACCCCCGAAATGTGTAGTGGCATGTAAATAATTAATAAATCTACATCCCAAATAACCTTATCACTACCTTTCTGAGCAGCGCAGCGAAACCGTGCATTTTTTTTTTTTTTTCCTTGCACTTTTGTAATTAAATTATTAAGCTTTTAGTTGTATAGTTAAAAGGAAACTGTACAGGTATTTACCAACAACCATAATTGTAATATGAGGGTAAGTACAAATTCAAAGTGGTTGTCCACTAATCGGACATCCCATTTTCAATTAATATTTTCCCCTGTATGAAATAAGAACAGCCTACACTTACCTTCGGTATCAGCACCATTCCAGTGATGTCATCGCCTAGTCTCCCAGGGCTCACATGACATTATGTCATATGAGCCCTACAATCAATCCATGACCACTTCACTCTCACTTCCTGCAGATGTAACTGACATCCAGAGGAGGTCATTGAGCAGCAGTAACTTTAATTTCTTCCTAGTGTCAGCTTGACGTGAAGGAAATTAATGCGAAGCGGCCACTGATTATCTGTGGCATAACAACATCATGTGAGTCCCAGGAGACCAGGTGCTGATATTGCAAGAATGGCATGGGCATCAGAGGCAATCATATGCTATTATTTGATATGTGTTAATATAGCAATTGTAAAGGGGTTGTCTGAGTAGTGGACAATCCCTTTAAATATATGTGGCAACCCAATTGGAATGCAAAAAGGAAATTAAATTTGGGTGAAAATGGAGATCTATCAGCGATCACAGCAGTGAATACAAAAAGAGGATCAGCTGACAGGCATTACCTGAAAAATGAGGTGTTAGCTTTTTTATATATACTGTATATATAAACCTTTTCTTGACTCTACATTTCAGCAAAATAGTGACCACAGCTGTTTGTTTGGGCTTTATGACTTGTTAGTGACATTTATTACAATAAAGTCACCTATAGTCATTTTTTATTGCTTTAAATGTGACTTAAAAAAGAACTTCAGACCCATTTTATATTTTTTGCTTTGGTTTGTCCAGCAGTGGATTTTTTACTATAATTTCATGGAAAGCTACTGACATTAAACTCAGCCTCATATAAGAAAAGGCAAGGTGTGATTGTCAGATTGCAGACAAAAGATCTAGGAGTCTAAATGGCCCATTGACATATATTACTTTCCTTTTTGAAATAAACTATTAAGACTTAGCATTTTGACTTGCTCAAAACTTTCCCTATTATACTAATGTGTCTTTGTTCAACACACTCTATTCAAATCATGTAGATGTAAGTAAGAAAAGGATATTTTATATATTAGTGTGATATTATAAAATGTGTAAAAAGCACTTTGGATAAAAAAGGTGAGAAATCACAGGGTACACATGGACTTATGATTTAATAGAAAAACGAAAATGTATGACAATAGAATATTGCATAAAACTAATGTTCATGTGCATTTCTCTGCACTGTAAATCTGTATACCGTATTTTCCGGATTGTAAAACACACTTTTTTCTCCTCAAAACGGGGGAAAATTGGGGTGTGTCTTACTATTCTGAAAGGGCTTCCCGGGACGGCGGTGGTGCAGCAAGGTCATAGGAGGCAGGGTTGGCAACATTGAGGGCTTGGAGGAGCAGTGGAGCGATTCAGGAGGGTCACAGGACAGGGTGTTTTGGCGATGGGTGCATTGAGTAGACCACAGGCTCCATTGAGTCGCCCACAGTTAACGTGATGGACTTCAAGAAAATGGCCGTGGAGTCCTATATGCGTACGCTGTCACCTCCGTGGCCACTTTCTTGAACTCCATCTCATCAACCATGGGCGATTCAATGGAGCCTGCAGTCAGATCAATGGCACCCACCTCCAAAACACCCCGTCCTGTGACCCTCCATCGCAGTGACACCGCCGGCAAATCAATGGCGCGCACCACTGCTACACCCCCCGCCCGCTGGCAGACCAATGGCGCTTGCCACCGCAACAGCACTGAGCCCACAGTATCATCAACCCATTATGGCTTTTGTATGTAAGGGAGAGTCAAACTGCCTAATAATTGATTTCCATTAGGCTCTGTGCCCACGTGTGCGTATTGCATGCAGTTATGCTGCGATCTGCACTGCAGCGTAACTGCATGCATCCGGCGTCCCCAGCACAATCTATAAAGATTGTGCATAATCCATGCCACGTGGCGTTTTAGAACGCAGCAATTTGCATGCATTATAAAAAGCAACATGTCACTTCTTTCATGCGCTTTGCATGCTGTCTCTATTCTGTCTATAGGGAGAGGCAGCATCCAGAGCGCACGAATTCTGCCGTTGGCAAAGTTTCAGAACGGAGCTCTTCAGCTGCGCTGTGAAGCGGACATGCAGTGACGTTACGCTGCTGTGCAGAGCGCACACATGTGGGCACATAGCCTTATACTTATTAATCAAGTTGAGCAGTTAGAGCATATCCAACCTGCTTGACTCAACTAAAGAGCATTTGAGCATCATACCGTTCACTCATCATTACAAGTACCGAGCACCGAGAGCTGCAGTGCTCGCTCACCACTATTCAATATGTGTTCATTCTTTTTTCATTCAGAAAACCATTCTTTTCACATAATAGTTTTTCTATTTTGCTTTTTTCAATATACTGTTTGTAGTTTCTGGCAGTGGACAGCAGCTGGCTACATAGTAGTGCACTGGAGACAGGCAGGACTCAGATACAGTTAAGTCCAGAAATATTTGGACAGTGACACAAGTTTTGTTATCTTAGCTGTTTACAAAAACATGTTCAGAAATACAATTATATATATAATATGGGCTGAAAGTGCACACTCCCAGCTGCAATATGAGAGTTTTCACATCCAAATCGGAGAAAGGGTTTAGGAATCATAGCTCTGTAATGCATAGCCTCCTCTTTTTCAAGGGACCAAAAGTAATTGGACAAGGGACTCTAAGGGCTGCAATTAACTCTGAAGGCGTCTCCCTCATTAACCTGTAAACAATGAAGTAGTTAAAAGGTCTGGGATTGATTACAGGTGTGTGGTTTTGCATTTGGAAGCTGTTGCTGTGACCAGACAACATGCGGTCTAAGGAACTCTCAATTGAGGTGAAGCAGAATATCCTGAGGCTGAAAAAAAAGAAAAAATCCATCAGAGAGATAGCAGACATGCTTGGAGTAGCAAAATCAACAGTTGGGTACATTCTGAGAAAAAAGGAATTGACTGGTGAGCTTGGGAACTCAAAAAGGCCTGGGCGTCCATGGATGACAACAGTGGTGGATGATCGCCGCATACTTTCTTTGGTGAAGAAGAACCCGTTCACAACATCAACTGAAGTCCAGAACACTCTCAGTGAAGTAGGTGTATCTGTCTCTAAGTCAACAGTAAAGAGAAGACTCCATGAAAGTAAATACAAAGGGTTCACATCTAGATGCAAACCATTCATCAATTCCAAAAATAGACAGACCAGAGTTAAATTTGCTGAAAAACACCTCATGAAGCCAGCTCAGTTCTGGAAAAGTATTCTATGGACAGATGAGACAAAGATCAACCTGTACCAGAATGATGGGAAGAAAAAAGTTTGGAGAAGAAAGGGAACGGCACATGATCCAAGGCACACCACATCCTCTGTAAAACATGGTGGAGGCAACGTGATGGCATGGGCATGCATGGCTTTCAATGGCACTGGGTCACTTGTGTTTATTGATGACATAACAGCAGACAAGAGTAGCCGGATGAATTCTGAAGTGTACCGGGATATACTTTCAGCCCAGATTCAGCCAAATGCCGCAAAGTTGATCGGACGGCACTTCATAGTACAGATAGACAATGACCCCAAGCATACAGCCAAAGCTACCCAGGAGTTCATGAGTGCAAAAAAGTGGAACATTCTGCAATGGCCAAGTCAATCACCAGATCTTAACCCAATTGAGCATGCATTTCACTTGCTCAAATCCAGACTTAAGACGGAAAGACCCACAAACAAGCAAGACCTGAAGGCTGCGGCTGTAAAGGCCTGGCAAAGCATTAAGAAGGAGGAAACCCAGCGTTTGGTGATGTCCATGGGTTCCAGACTTAAGGCAGTGATTGCCTCCAAAGGATTTGCAACAAAATATTGAAAATACAAATATTTTGTTTGGGTTTGGTTTATTTGTCCAATTACTTTTGACCTCCTAAAATGTGGAGTGTTTGTAAAGAAATGTGTACAATTCCTACAATTTCTATCAGATATTTTTGTTCAAACCTTCAAATTAAACGTTACAATCTGCACTTGAATTCTGTTGTAGAGATTTCATTTCAAATCCAATGTGGTGGCATGCAGAGCCCAACTCGCGAAAATTGTGTCACTGTCCAAATATTTCTGGACCTAACTGTACATCCACTACTCTCAGACCAGGGCGGTGAGAGCGGCTCTGAAACCACAACTCAAAGTTGAAGCCGAAAAGGTATCAGCTGCCAAGGTGAGGCTCATCACACCAAATAATGGGATCCTCACATCAGAATGTCAATCCTGGAACAAGTGGATTCCCATTGAGCAGCCCTATCTGCGTCTCAATGTGTCGCTGTTTAAAAACTGTCGGCATTTTCAGGTATCGGGCAGTGGCTGACATGAATATACTAAGGCACCTATTTGTGTTTAACATACATCATTCTGAATTCCCACTACAAAAACCTTTGTCAATCCATAGTGATATACTAAATACACCCTCCTGAAGCTTGATATATATATATATATATATATATACACTGTGCATATATATATATATATATATATATATATATGAACTGTATGTATATATATATATATATATATGTATATATATATATATATATATATATATATTATTGTTATTATTATTTATTTATTGCACTGTAATGTGTTATTACACTAATTATCCATATCTGGACATTTGTGCTATTTAATGCTAAATGGCTCCTATTGATGCAGTATTCTATTACCCGAATAAGTGTCAAGGTGAGACCAATTTTATAAACATTGACCTCTGCTGTGATTGAAATTTGTTGTTTCATGCTATTGTATATAAATTTTGCTACAAATAAATAGACTGGTGTTATTATTTAAAAAAAAAAAAATCTTCTTGTTCAGTGAAGGTATTGATCTTTTATGGGATTTAATTCTTTTTTAGCAATCTGCTATGTGACCTGGGAATTTGCCCCCTAGCACATAACATATGAACATGTTATTTCATAAGGTTATATTAAACTTATTCAATTTTTATTAATATAATTCTTTTGAGACTTTCCTTCCAGCCTCCTCAATATTAATTTGCTGTAGTGATAGATGAAATATAGGATTAATGTTATTTAATGACTAAATGATACTATTAAGGTGATAGCACATGTTGGGTCTGGCTGCATTTGTCTAAAGCTACCCCAATACATTTGATGGCTTTCAGGGTGGCAATTTTTTGGACAATTAGATGCAGAATGTTGTATCACCTTAAGGCAATTGCTATAAATGCAAATTCCTAATTTACAGGCATGATTCACCAAAAAAACAAAACTTAATTTTCAAGGTCCGGACACGGTTGTGGACAATTTGATTTATACCTAAATTTTGGTATTTTTGGCTATGATTGATTTTCTCAATTGGGTTTCACTGTTTTCCTTCTATAACCTATGTGTTTCCAGTACAGAGTCATGTAGAGCAAACTCAAATACACAGGGAGTAACTCAAAGTTAACCTTGTTGTGGACCTCACATAGTCCTCCATACAGAATAATGGGCCCACATAGCCCTCCATACAGAATAATGGGCCCCACATAGTGTTCCATACAGAATAATGGGACCCACATAGTCCTCCATACAGAATAATGGGCTTAAAATAGTCTGTCATACAGGATAATGTGTTACACATATTCCTCCATACAGGATAATGTGCCTTACATACAGTAATCTTACATACAGAATAATGGGCTCCCCATAGACCTCCAAACATAATAATGGTCCTCACATAGCCCTCCATGCTGAATAATGGGCACACATAGTCCTTCCTCCATACAGATTAATGGGCCCCACATAGTGTTCCATACAGAATAATGGGACCCACATAGTCCTCCATACAGAATAATGGGCCCCACATAGTGTTCCATACAGAATAATGTGCCTTACATATATAATCTTCCATACAGAATAATGGGCTCCACATAGCCCTCCAAACATAATAATGGTCCTCACATAGCCCTCTGTTATGATCCGGAACCATGGAAGATCACAATAGATCATTGGCAAAAAAGGTGACAAGAGCATTGGCAACTAATCTGGCCGCCATCCCCTTACTAACCATCAACACTAGAAGTAGCTGAGGGGTGAACTAACATACTATGCACCGCGAACCTAGCCGGAGAACTAACTATTCTAAAAGAAAGGAAGGATGAATAACTGCCTCAGAAATAGAACGCAAAGGTTTAGCGATAGCGAGCCCCCCACATTCAAAGACTACGGTGATATAGGAAAACACAATACACAGATGGATGATAGGATTAGCAAAGATGAGGCCCCATTGACAAATAGGAAAGGATGGAAAGGGGCTGATGGTGGCCAGAGAAAAACCCTACAAAAATCCAAATACCTGATAGTACAAAAAGTCCTCAGATCGCACGATCTGAACTCTGTCCTATATCAGGTGCTCTTGTCAAACCAATGAACAGAAAACAGGAATTCAAGAAGCAACAAACACATGGATTTATAGGAGCAATACTCCAAACATAGCTGCAGGGAGCTTCCCAGCTAAGCAACAGAGAGGGAAGATTCCTGCATGCAAATGAACTGACAATAACCACAGTAAATGACAAACCCAGATAAGAACTAAAAGAACAAAACAACATAAGAAAGAACAAAGTACTTATCTGGGGTAGATGTGGTCTGGAGCAAAATGAGAAGGCTGGTAAACTAAAGAACAAATGACAACCGGCTCAGACTGCTAGCAGACCAAGGTTTAAATAGGCAGAGAGTTAGCAATGGAAATGTCCATTGCTCTAGCACACCTGGTCTCTGTCCAAACCATCCCTGGCCACAAGAGGGAGCCTCACAGCAGCAAAAGCATAACTGACATTCACAACAGCCCTCCATACAGAATAATGGGCACACATAGTCCTCCATACAGGGTAATGGGCCCCACATAGTCCTTCATACAGAATAATGGACCCCATAGTCCTCCAAACAGAATACTTGGCTCCAGATAGTCCTCCATACAGAATAATGCACTCCATGTAGTCTTCCATACAGATTAATGGGCCTCAACCAGTCTTCCATACAGGATAATGTGCCCTACATATTCCTCCATACAGAATAATGTCCTCACATAGTCCACCACAAAAAATAATGGGCTCCACATATACTTCCATGCAGAATAATGGGCCCCATATAGCCCTACAAACAGAATAATGCGCCCTTGTCATGTCCCCACCGAAGTCCGCGCCTGCGACTTCAGCTCCGATTGCCAGGCGACGCCGTGTTCCCACCATGGATAGTGCTGGTGATGGGAAAGGAGTCGGTGCCAGTGGCTCTGCTGAGCACAAGCTCTGCTCATCCAATAGGCTGGGTTTCTAGAACCTGCAGTACCACTGGCGGACTGTAGGTGGCATGTGTCTTCCAACTGAAGTTGCCATCATTCACTGGCAGCCAATGGGAAGACACCGCACCCTTCTTATTCCCCCTCCTGTCATGTGACCACTGCCAGAGATAGTTCTGTACTCCTGGTTCATGTGCTGTTTGTATTTTGAGTCCTGTGCGCTGACCTTTGCTTGTTTTTTGACTACCCTCCTGCCTGTCGTTTTTTGTACCCTGCTGCCAGTTCCGGATTTGACCTCTGCTTTGTCTACTCACTATGCCCTTGCCTGCTGATTCTGTTCCTGTTTAGCATATCCTGGTTTTTGACCCTGCCTGATGACCACGGACTACAGCCTACCACAGGTAGTGATCTATGGGGCTCGGTATAATTCCAAATCACTGTATAGGGGTTAAAGGGTTGCGGACTCCTCGGGGTCCTGCTTTGTGAGCGACTTTTCTCTAGACTCCCCTTACAGCCAGTCTGAGTCTGTGGCTCCAATCAGGCATTACAGCCCTACATAGCCCTCCATACAGAATAGTGGGCCCTATAAAGTCCTTCAAATAAAAAAATGGGTGCCACATTGTTTTCCATACATAGTCAGACCAAATAAAATCAGTCTGTTGGTCAGATTAGGCCCGCCAGCCAGAGTTTTACATATGTGGTATAGAGCTTTATGGATAAGAGTGATAAGTGTATATTATATTGTAAAGTGGATGGGTCATCAGTGCATTGACTAGTATAGGGTAGGGAGTTAGGGACATCAGTGTAGTGGTTGACCAGAAAGATGAGCCAATCTGCCTGCTGTATACATGATAGATTATATAGGGGAGATTTTGAAGCAGGCAAGATTAATTAGTGATTAGTTAGGCCTCATTCAGATGTCCATTTTACACGTCCATGTTGCAACTGTTTTTCTCATGGCTATTAGGCCCTATACGTACTTTCCGGTTTTTCCCGCCAATTTCCTGCAGTTTTGCTGCATGTTTCGCTGCAGAAAATGTTCATAACATCTCTGCAGTGATTCACCAGCAAAACCTATGGAAAACAAAAATTCTGTGCGCACTATGCTGAATTTGACAGCTGCATGTTTTGCTGCGTGATTCCCGCAGCAAAAATAATTGCATGTCACTTCTTTTCTGCACATCGTTGCGGGATTTCACTCCATTGACTGCAATGTAATCGTGAAATCCCGCAGGGAATAACGCAGGCAGCAAAATCTGTGCGATTCATTGCGTTTTCCTGCGTTATTCCCTCCGGTATTTTGCGGTTTACCTGCGGTAATGTACATCGCTGCCTGCGGTATGCAGGGAAGTGATGTCATTATGACAGGAAGAGGAAGCGGAGCAGAGAGTAAACACACACAGATCAGACACAGACATAGAACACACACATTGCACTCACACACAGACATATAGAATACACATAGAATACACATAGAAAACAAACGGACATATAGAAAAAAAAACACGTGGGCTCCGCTGTATTTTTACCGTCCAGCCAAGGTAAGCACACAGCGGCGGCCCGGTATTCTCAGGCTGGGGAGGGCGAGGGACAGGGTTAATGTCCCCCTCCCTCCCACAACCGAGAATATCACCCCGCAGCTGCCCCGGGACTGTCGCATGCATTATGCGGCAGTACCGGAGTGTCCCCAGCTCTTCCAGATGCCGTGATGCAGTGGCTATCCAGGTAATAATGCGTTAAATGACAGCGGATCACCGCCATTTAAGTCCAGGCTTGATCATGGCAGCGTCTATGTGACAGCGGACATGATCAACCCGTAAGTAAAGTGAATAAGCACACACACTGAAAAATCCTTTATTTTAAATAAAACACAAAAAAGCCTCCTCGTTCACCCTTTTATTAACCCCTCCCAAACACACAGCTCCGGCGTAATCCACGTCCTGCGATGCTTGCATCCAGCTGCGACTGACACATACTGAATGCAGCCTCGCAACGAGACAGCAGAGGTAACCACAGGGCATTTCCCACGGCCGGTAATGTGAACTCACTACCGCTCGGGAGAAATGCAGTGATCTGTTGTCTATTTGCCTATCCCTCTATCTATCCTTCTATCTATTCTTCTATCTACTTGTCTATTTATCTATCTATCCCTCTATCTGTCTATCCCTCTATCTATCCCTCTATCTATTCTATCTATTTGTCTATTTATCTATCTATCTACTATCTATCTCAGAAATTATATTTTTTTTTTCAATGTTCTTTATTGCATTGAATGCAATAAAACACATGTACCAACCCGCACGCGGCAATACCGCGAACAATACCGCGGTAAAACCACAGCAAACCGCGGCAAACCACATGCGGTTTTCGGGTGCGGTTTGCCACGGTTTTTTACCGCGGGTGCGGTAATATTTCAGACCCTGCGGAATTTTCTTAAGAAAATTCTGTTTTCCAGTGTGCACAGGGCCTTACACATACTCATTATAATCTAAGGTGCTCTTTCATTTGTCTGTATTTTTACTATAACTTTGTGCCCATGTAAAACACATGGAGACGTGTTTCTCCAGCAGCATTGATGACAATGGCCTATACAAGTCTATGCGTCCATGAAAATGAGAACAGCACATGAATGGCATCCATGTGCTTTACGTGTTTAACATTGGAAGGGATAGGAGAAGCATTTATGTGTATTTATTCAGTAATTCATCCTTAAAAAAAGACTGATGACACTAATAGTAAAAATGCTGACACGGTACCATTTTTTTCATGTAAATGTTTAAACATGAATGTGTGAATGAGGTTTTACAGTAATTATAACTAGAGATGAGCATACTCGCAGAAAACCGGGACTGGCGGGTCCCTGCTAATTTTTTTTTTTACATCTGTTTCCAGTCCGGAATCCAGTACCCATATAAGTCTATGGGAGGCAGAATACGGTGATTAAAAATATTGGTATAAGGGATGGGGGATAGGAGCACGCATGGTGTACTCACCGAAGATCAGTGTCATGGCGGGCCGCTGCTTCCAGGTTCACTTCTGGAGCTGCGTGCGTCTAGATCGTGCACTAAAAACAAAGGTAGATGCTAGAATGTACGGGCTCCTTCCAGGTATGATGTAATTTGTCATGTGATAGGGGGGCGTGTTTAAAATGCAGCCCAGTTTAGAAAAAACAGTCCCACGTGGGTATAAAATTGTTTATAATAGAAACGGGGGTCTGGAGGTAAGACCCCTAGATGGGGAGAAGAGGGATGAGCAGATATCTGCGCCCACGATGTTTCCTCCTCTCCCCATCCTGAGCCACCTGCTTCACAAATCATTAAACAGGCAGCTCAGGATGATCTGCGCCCGCGATGCATCCTCTCATGCTCATCCTGTGCCATCTGCTTCATGAATCATAAAGCATGAGGCTCAGGATGAACTGCACCCACAATGCTTCCTCCTCTGCTCCTCTTGAGCCTCCTGCTCATGATTCATGAAGCTCAGGATGAGCTGTGCCCGCGATACTTCCTCCTCTGCTCATCCTGAGCCTCCTGCTTCATGATTCATGAAGCAGGAGGCTCAGGATGAGCTGTGCCCATGACGCTTCCTCCTCTGCTCTTCCTGAGCCTTCTGGTTCATGAATCATGATTCTGACCCGGAGAGAGCGCCTGTGAGTGGTTTCAGTCAGATGCTGTTACATAGGCTGGTGGTACGTCTTACTGCAACCAATCACAGATGCCAGGACGGCTGGTGGGCAGGGAAAGCAGTGCATATGTATGAGCAATGATGACCAGCCCAGGGAGGTCACGGGAGCAGTTTACAGCCGTGACGGAGCCTCAGTAAGTATAAAGCGCTCGCTTCATTCTTTTGTTCTTTATTTTTATTTTATTTTTTTTAATTTCTTGCGTGCCAGATCTGGATCAAACACCCGTAGTCCAGCATCCGGGCACCTTTGACACTGCGTGGATCCGGACTTTTACAGCCCATCACTAATTATAACCAATAATGGAACAATAATAGCAGCAGGCCAATGAATGCTGTAGGTGTATTTGAGGAGCAGGTAGACAACAAATGTTAGAAGGCATGAAAAGCATTTTGAAATGAATGGTTTAATAAAATGTTTATTAAGATTTTTATACCATATTTTTCATTTTTTCATAGCATAGTTTCCCTGCTGCTTATCTCAAGATCTTCTTGGGCAAGAGAAAAAGGTCATAACTTCTCTTCTTTAATGCAGCTCAGCCACCTGCTTAATTGATGGGGAATCACTTATTAAAAATTGCAGCTTCTCCGTGCCTAACAGTAGCTGGTGGCCCTCATTAGACACCAGTGAGATGCCAGACCTAATAGTCCACCTGTCAGATTAAAATTCATAGTCATAAAATGCTTCTAATGTAATATAAAAGTGCTAAAAAAAGAAAAACGATAAAAACAAAACCCTAAGTTGAAATAAAAAGCTTTTTTCTTGTACAAAATGTTTTATTATTGAAAAAGTCAAAAGATTAAAAAAAGACACATAATTGATATTGCTACATCGAGTCATGCTATAAAATTAATGTTATTTATCGCACATGGTAAACAGTGTATTATTAAACCTAAGTTAAATTTGCAAAGTAGCTGTTTTCTGTTCATCTTGTCTCCTAAAATAGTTATAAAAAGTAATTAAAAAATTGTATGAATCCCAAAATGGTAACAAAAACGCAGAATATCATCTTACAAAAAGACATGACCTATTAAGCAAGGAATAATAAAATGAAAATGTTCCGGGTATTGGAACGCAGCAACATTAATCAAATAGTTTCGTTTTTAAAAGTAGCAAAACATAACAAAAACTGCATGAACTGTATAAAGACGCCTAGAATATATGTATACCATACAGTAAATACCATACAAAATAAATCCTCAAAACAATGGCAAAATTGTTCTATTCTACCCCAAAATTCAAGCTGTTCAGTATATTATATGTAACACAAAATAGCTATTGTAAAAGCTGCAACTTTGTCCCACAATATTTAATTTTATATACAGTAAAGACCAAAGTTTGGACACACCTTTTCATTCATAAAGTTAACTTTATTTTCATGACTCTGAAAATTGTAGATTCACATTGAAGGCATCAAAACTATGAATTAACACATGTGAAATACTTAACAAAAAAGTGTGAAACAACTAAAAATATGTCTTATATTCCAGGTTCTTCAAAGTAGCCACCTTTTGCTTTGATTACTGCTTTGTACACTCTTGGCATTCTCTTGATGAGCTTCAAGAAGTAGTGACCGGAAATGGTTTTCACTTCAAGGTGTGCCCTGTCAGGTTTAATAAGTGGGATTTCTTGTCTTATAAATGGGGCTGGAACCATCAGTTGTGTTGTGCAGAAGTCTGGTGGATACACAGCTGATAGTCCTACTGAATAGACTGTTAGAATTTGTATTATGGGAAGAAAAAAGCAGCTAAGTAAAGAAAATAGAGTGGTCATCATTACTTTAAGAAATGAAGGTCAGTCAGTCAGAAAAATTGGGAAAACTTTGAAAGTGTCCCCAAGTGCAGTGGCAAAAACCATCAAACGCTACAAAGAAACTGGCTCACATGAGGACCGTCCCAGGAAAGGAAGCCCAAGAGTCACCTCGGCTGTGGACGATAAGTTTATCCGAGTCACCAGCCTCAGAAATCGCAGGTTAACAGCAGCTCAGATTAGAGAGCAGGTCAATGCCACACAGAGTTCTAGCAAGACATCTCTAGAAAAACTGTTAAGATGAGACTTTGTGCAGCAGGCCTTCATGGTAAAATAGCTGCTAGGAAACCACTGCTAAGGACAGGCAACAAGCAGAAGAGACCTGTTTGGGCTAAAGAACACAAGGAATGGACATTAGACCAGTGGAAATCTGTGTTTTGGTCTGATGAGTCCAAATTTGAGATCTTTGGATCCAACCACCGTGTCTTTGTGCGATGCAGAAAAGGTGAACGGATGGACTCTACATGCCTGGTTCCCACCGTGAAGCATGGAGGAGGAGGTGTGATGGTATGGGGGTGCTTTGCTGGTGACACTGTTGGGGATTTATTCAAAATTGAAGGCATACTGAACCAGCATGGCTACCACAGCATCTTGCAGCGGCATGCTATTCCATCCGGTTTGCGTTTAGTTGGACCATTTTTCAACAGGACAATGACCCTAAACATACATCCAGGCTGTGTAAGGGCTATTTGACAAAGGAGGAGAGTGATGAGGTGCTACGCCAGATGACCTGGCCTCCACAGTCACCAGACCTGAATCCAATCGAGATGGTTTGGGGTGATCTGGACCGCAGAGTGAAGGCAAAAGGGCCAACAAGTGCTAAGCATCTCTGGGAACTCCTTCAAGACTGTTGGAAGACCATTTCCGGTGACTACCTCTTGAAGCTCATCAAGAGAATGCCAAGGGTGTGCAAAGCAGTAATCAAAGCAAAAGGAGGCCGATATGTGCCTCTAACAGCAGTAGGTGGATCAGAGAACTACTTGTGGCTGTTAATAAGTTAAATCCCATTTTCAATCTCTGAGAGCGGGATTTACCATACGCCGGTGGAGAGTGCCTCATTCTCCGCTCCCATCGGCATACATGTGACATTATTGCAGGGCGTCGATATGTTGTCAAGACAGGGAGAGATGCATTCAAAGGAGATCATGATTTCAGCCATACAAAGTAGTGCTGATGCATTACTCTGTACAGCCCAAGTGATCGGACAATAGCAGTTTTAAGTAGTTTTAAGCAGTTTGGATACATTTATTCTGATGCATTTATATTTTCCTATATATTGTGTACAAATTGTAAGAGATAAATGATCTTTGGTGCCTTCAAGGATCAAAGTATTTAAGTCTAACAAGCTAAATTTCAAAGAGCAATTCTAATGAAAGCTATTAGAGTAAAAAGACTAAAGTGTGTATTACCTACTTCATAAATTCTTACTGCTTTGATTCACATTTAGAACTAGTAACTGTAATTACTATCGCTTACAGATATAAATGTTACACAAGCCATCAGCATCAAAACGTTTTTTAGCTTTATAAGGTTTATATATTTAACTGTATAAAGTCAGCAGATCCTCTTGCAAGCCAACAATGACAGATTTTCGCAAAGTTCCTGCTTTGCCCTAGTCAGCTCTGTAAAATCAAGTTTAGTTACTTACTAATAGTTTTTAAACTTTATATCACCCATTGGAGGCAAATAATTATAGTTCAGGCCATTTTTAAATCAATTATCTTAAATGGTAGAAATATGGTAATATTTCCCTTGTTGGTTTGTGCAGGATAATACCGTGTTTCTCCAAAAATAAGACACTGTCTTATACTTTTTTTTGTCCCCCAAAATGCATTAGGGCTTATTTTTGGAGTAGGTCTTATTCTTGGAGAAACATGGTTGGGGTAAGTTTACCCCCCAAAAAAGCAGACCCCCCCCCCACTTCCCAGGAAACTTTTACTTACCAGACCCCAGACGTCTGCGTGGCTCCCAGGTTCTCCCTGTGATCTCCGGCGGGCCCCCTCAGCAGGTATGCTGCACACCATCCTCCCGTGCTTCTGGCCGACATGCTCACATACATCATTCACACACTCATACACAATCACATCACAATCACATCCCAAATCAGATCACACACACAATCACTAGTCACTAGTCACCACATCTGGTGGTACAGAATTTATGCATGCAGGTCCTGTAAGTATTCCATCTGCAGCTGAAGGTTCTTGCGTTCCACCGCACCACGTCTCAGGTTTCTTCTTGCCAGAAGAAATCGATTTTGCTGGATGTGGTGAGTGTGTGTGTATGGTCTGATGTGTGATTGATTGTGTGATCTGATGTATGCGGGTGTGAGATTTGATGTGTGCGGGGTGCGATCACTGCAGGTCCTCTACCCTTGTATCTGGTGAGAAAGATTACGGGGTGCCCACTTTCTATAATGAAGTGTCCTGCAATAATCTTTAACTTTTTTAGCTGCACAGACACTTCATTATTGAACCGCGACTAGAGCTTATTTTTGGAGTAGGGCTTATATTTAAAGTAGAAAAGAGAGAAAGATGTCCAACTCTTCAGGCAAAGAAATCACGTCTTTATTTCATCATGCAGACACAAAGAATGACATGACCAGCTCAAAGAGCTGGTCATGTCATTCTTTGTGTCTGCATGATGAAATAAAGACGTGATTTCTTTGCCTGAAGAGCTGGACATCTTTCTCTCTTTTCTACATTATATTGGGCTGTGGCAGTGCCTGTCTGTGCTCCAGGACGAAATCGGGATTGAGCTTTCACACGGTGAGCTGATACAAACAATTGCTTATATTTAAATCTTGCTCCGAAAATGCTGAAAATCCCTGCTAGGGCTTATTTTTGGGGGAGGTCTTATTTTTGGAAAACACGGTACTTATTGGGTATCATTGACCCTTTCTCACAGATAGACATCACTATATGTTCAGATTTCAAGTGCTTTCTTGCAATCATAAATGCAGTCATGTCTCAGCGATGGGATGTGAAGAGGAGTTGTGCCTATGCCATCCACAGCAGAAGCTGGTTATATTACCTGTGCTGAAAGCAGAGCTATCTTCTACTAGCATTATAACACCTTACATGCTACTGTGAATAGTGACAACGGCATGTAAGGTGTTTGAAAATGGGAAATTACTCTCTATAAGCATATCAACAACCCAATTGCACATTTGTAGGATGGAGAACTGTGACTTCTGTGTCAATTATATAACTGAGCCTATCAGATCCCGCTGGAGGAGTGGTCTAATAGGCTGTTAATCAAACACTGATAGGTTAGATAATGCACTGTACAACACAAGTAGTTTAGTTTATTATTATAGATGAGCAAGCATGCTCACCACTGCTCAATACTCGATCAAGCATCGGGGTGCTCGGGTATTCCTGGTGCTCAGCTGAGTATCACAGGGCCCAATTGTGCCGACCGTGAAACAAGACACAGAGTGCCGGCTCCCTTCACTGAATGATGGGAGTCATTTGCCATGTCTGAATGGCTCTCTCTGTAGATGACAAGAAGATAGTGATAGTCTGAAAAATGCTGCACATTGTTATTACTATGTGAAAAGAAGTAAGTAGAATTAGATACAATATGTACATTACATGAACCAGTTAACTCATTTATATGTAATATGCAAAGGAATAAAAAATATCATCTAAATTAACACATAGTGAAAACTGTCTACATGTCAGATTTCTTTTTGAAATGTGTTTGCAAAAATATAATTAAAATAACTTCCACGGAGCTAGGATTCTGGCAACTCTAATTGTTCCTAATTAGAAAATGTTTATGGTAATAATGGTTAAGAAGAACGATGAGTAACTTATGTATGCATGAACAGAACAAAATTGACAATGCGAAAAAATTCTAATAATTTTATTACTTGTTATGCTGTACTTACAAACGTGTAACATGCAGCCAAAGAGCTAAATATAATAAAAATGATATTATTCATTCAATTCCTGCTGCATAAATAGGGCCAACATGTAACGCCAGCACAAAAAAGAAGTTATTAATGATAGTCATGGTCCTTTTTAAGGTTCACAATCAATGTTCCCATAGCTAAAAGGATTTGTCTTATCATAAATAAGTAAATTGCAAAATATTTATAATAGAAAGCAACTACACAGCTCAGATCTTATTAAAATCCTCTTATGTTTTTTAAAAAAAAACACAGAGGGATTTTTAAATGGTATAGTTATCTGTTTCTAAGGCCTCTTTCATACTTCAGTGATTCTGGTACGTATGTGCTAGTTTTTATACGTACCAGAATCACTCACATATGGAGACCCATTAAAATCGATGGGTCTGTGCACACATAAGTGATTTCTCACTGACCGTGTCTACGTGCGGCGTACACGCGTGTCCATGATTGCCGCACGGAGACATGTCTGTTTTTTCCTGTCATCACTGATGTCCCACGGAGTTTGTGAAACACGTACCAGAAAAACATGGACTTTGAAAATAAAAAGCTTTTTATACTCACCTTCTCCAGTGCTGGTGTGTTCCGCCGCTGCTGTCTCCTGCTTCAGAGCTGGCTGCTTATTCTCATGCATATTCATGTATGCAGGAATAGCCAAATAGCTGCAGCGGGGGCGGAAACACAGCAGAGCCGAAGAGTTCAGCACCATGGAAAGCAGGAGCGGGGACAAGTGAGTTTATCTCCATGTGCAATCACCGATGACGGATCATGTTTCACGGATTGCTCATGGACAACTCATGTGTGCAATGAATCACGGCACACGGAGGGACATATGCGTTTTTAACACATCAGTGAAAAACGTCTGTGTTTTTCACTGACATGTGAAACAGGCCTTACCTAGGTTTTTGCTCACTGTTGCAGTCTATCAGAAGTGGCTGCTTATCTCAGGAAGAAATCGCACTTACAAGCTCTTTAGTATAGAGATTGCACACTCTGCTCTGAAACTGGCAGTATAAAGTCCCTTAATGCGGCCAGATGTAGAGCCCCTGTGCTCAGATTCTGCAGAATCAAAACTCTCTCTGTAGCATTACCATTCAGAACAACCACCTATGCTGCAGATGCGAACTGTCATTTATCAGGTGCACATTGCGGGAAGATAGGTAGTCAATGGTTGTGCTCCTACAGAATGAATGGGAGAACAAGCCTTTTAGCCCATGCACATTAGAGTAAATTTTGTAGGAGATGATACTCTATCAATATATTATAGAGTATAGAGGAAAACTAGAAAGCTTAATGCACTTGAAAACGTAGGCTGAACATGTAAACTCCATAGATATTCCTTATTTCAGTACATCCAATGTATAGTATTCAGGCAATTAAACTTATGACAAATATTGCTATAAAGAATATCTCTAACTATGAAGAATTATTGATTTTAGAATGAGAACTGAGTGATGCTAACTTTTCCTTAAGAAGACACTGCGGGGAGACTAAACACTTGGTGGCGTTTTCCCACCAATATTATAGTGAACTAGAAGGTGGCCCGATTCTACGCATCGGGTATTCTAGAATTTACGTATTGTGTAGTTCATGTATGATTTTTGTTATATATATATATATATATATAGAGAGAGATGTTGTTGTCTGTAGTTACCAAGTGTTTGTGTAGGCGCTGTACATGTTCTGGGTGTTGTCTGGGTGTGACGGGGGGTGAGAGCGGTGTTGTATGTGTGTTGCGTGTGTTGCGTTGTTTGTGGAGCGCTGTGTGTCTGTAGCGTTGTGTGTGTGTTGCGCGGTTTGTGTGTGTGTGGTGTGTTTTGGGGGGAGGTATGTTTTGTGCAATGTGTGTGTTGTGCGGTATGTGCGTATATTTGTGTGTGCCGCGGTGTTTGTGTGTTGGGTGTTGTGTGTGTGCAGCGTTGTCTGTGTGTGTGGGTGTCTGTGTAGGGCAGTTGTTTGTGGTTCCCAGTGTGTGTGTGTGTGTGTGGTGTGTTGTGCAGTGCGCGCGTGTGTGTGTGTGTGTGTGTGTGCATCAGCCTCTCTTCTCTCAGCCTACCTCTCCCAGCCTCCCTCCTCCCAGCCTCCCTCAGCATCAGCCTCCCTCTCCCAGCCTCCCCAGCATCAGCCTCCGCCAGCATCAGCCTCTCTCCTTCCAGCCTCCTCCAGCATCAGCCTCCCTCTCCCAGCCTTCCCCAGGATCAGCCTCTCTCCTCCCAGCCTCCGTCCTCCCAGCCTTCCCCAGCATCAGCTTTCCCCTCCCAGCCTCCCTCAGCATCAGCCTTCCCCAGCATCAGCCTCTCTCCTCCCAGCCTCAGCCTCTCTCCTTCCAGCCTCCCCCAGCATCAGCCTCTCTCCTTCCAGCTTCCCTCAGCATCAGCCTCCCCTTCCCAGCCTTCCCCAGGATCAGCCTCTCTCCTCCCAGCCTCCTTCCTCCCAGCCTCCTTCCTCCCAGCCTCCCTCAGCATCAGCCTTCTGCTCCCAGTCTCCCCCAGCATCAGCCTCCCCATGCATCAGCCTCCACCAGCATCAGCCTCTCTCCTTCCAGCCTCTCTCCTTCCAGCCTCCCCCAGCATCAGCCTCCCCTTCCCAGCCTTCCCCAGGATCAGCCTCTCTCCTCCCAGCCTCCTTCCTCCCAGCCTCCTTCTCCCAGCCTCCCTCAGCATCAGCCTTCCGCTCCCAGTCTCCCCCAGCATCAGCCTCCCCAAGCATCAGCCTCCACCAGCATCAGCCTCTCTCCTTCCAGCCTCCCCCAGCATCAGCCTCTCTCCTTCCAGCCTCCCTCAGCATCAGCCTCCCGTTCCCAGCCTTCCCCAGGATCAGCCTCTCTCCTCCCAGCCTCCTTCCTTCCAGCCTCCCTCAGCATCAGCCTTCCCCTCCCAGTCTCCCCCAGCATCAGCCTCCACCAGCATTAGCCTCTCTCCTTCCAGCCTCCCCCAGCATCAGCCTCCCCAAGCATCAGCCTCCACCAGCATCAGCCTCCCTCGTCCCAGCCTCCCCCTCCCAGCCTCCCCCAGCATCAGCCTCTCTCCTCTCAGCCTTCCCCATGATCAGCCTCTCTGCTCCCAGCCTCCTCCAGCATGCCGTGCTCCTCTGCCGACACTCACACACCCGATCGCATCCACTCACACACACCCGATCGCATCCACTCACACACACCCGATCGCATCCACTCACACACACCCGATCGCATCCACTCACACACACCCGATCGCATCCACTCACACACACCCGATCGCATCCACTCACACACACCCGATCGCATACACTCACACACACAGACACTGACGATATCGCACATACGCGCTTATACTCACAACATCCGGGGATATCACATGCTTCTGGCCATGTGATCCTCCGGCAGGTCCTGGAAGATCACAACAGCACAGTATCGCCGCCGAGAAGCAAGCGATATCCCAGGATGTTGTGAGTATGTGGATGCGATGTGATGTGTGTGTGTGAGTGAGTGTGATCTGATTTGTGTGTGTGTATGTGTGTGCTGTTATGTGTGTGCTGTTATGTGTGTGCTGTTATGTGTCTGTATTTTCCGCAGCTGCAGGACCTTGATGTGTGGATGCGATGTGATGTGTGTGTGAGGTGTGTATGAGAGTGAGTGTGAGCCGGTGTACACTGGTAACTATGATACACATCGGGTAACTAAGGGACCTTAGTTACGCGATGTGTATAATGGTTACCAGCTTTCACGGCCTCCGTGAAGATCCCAGCATCGCAAGGTTATGTGTGGCGCTGCTGGGATCCTGACGGAGCCGGTGTAGAAGCAAGAGATATCCCAGCATGTTGTGATGTGTGAGGTGTGTGTGAGAGTGAGTGTGAGAGTGAGTGTGATCTGATGTGTGTGTGTGTACTCACCTGGGAATCGGGGCTCCGTGTCAGTTGGGCCAGAGCGAGCGTGCATTGCGTGAGGGGGGCGGGGCCTGCAGAGAGCCGGGGCGAGAGGCCAATCCGTGTGGGGGGGCGGGGCCATGGCGAGCCCAGCGGCCAATCAGCTTTGTGTCACCGTAAGGACACAATTTCGGAGCATGACAGACAGATAGACAGACAGATAGACAGACAGACAGACAGACAGACAGAATAAGGCAATTATATATATAGATATGTGTGTTACATTTTAGGGATGAGTAAATGGATGTTGATTAAAGTGTGTTGAAAAGCTGCAGAGCAACCAATCAAGTTTTTCGGCTGTGGGCACTTACACAGCCATCACTACTATGCTGAGTAATAGCATTGCTGTGATTAGCCGATGCACCATGTGACCCATCATGTATAACAGCTGGAGCACGGGAGGCTGCACCTTTGTGCTCTGACTAGCATAGGACAGGATGCTGCTTGAGTGAGGGACAGGGTTATGTTACTCCTATCACTCCTCTCTATGCATACCTATACTAGAAGCTTTGTGTGGGCACTTTGCCCCAGGCTCTGTAGGGGTACTCTTTAAAAAGCTCTGTGGGGGTACTGTGAAAAAAAAAAAGCTGTGTCGGCACTCTGCACCAGGCTGTGTGGGGGAACTCTCAAAACAGGCTCTGTGGTGGCACTCTTAAAATTTCAGCTTAGGGAGGTCTCTGAAAACAGCACTCTTAAAACTT
This sequence comes from Anomaloglossus baeobatrachus, assembly GCF_048569485.1. Classification (NCBI taxonomy): domain Eukaryota; kingdom Metazoa; phylum Chordata; class Amphibia; order Anura; family Aromobatidae; genus Anomaloglossus; species Anomaloglossus baeobatrachus. The sequence goes on along the minus strand of NC_134353.1, from coordinate 137,522,066 downwards.
TGGATCTCTGAAGGAACTTTGAAAACAGACTCTGTGGCGACACTCTTAAAATTTTGGCTTTGTGGGGGCACCCAATGTTTTTCATTCATTTACTTCCTATTTAACCATGATGGCTATTGTGACAGAACCCCTTTAAGTATTTTTCCTATCCACATTTGTTTTAAGGGCAATTGCCCTGCTCGTACCCCCATTTTGCTTCCTTTTGCAGCCCGCTAGCCTTTACTACAACCATTTTGCAGCCATTTTACAACACAAAAGTTTGGATTCCGATTGACTTCTATGGGGTTTGGGGTCAAGTTGCATGGCAGTACGGTGGCTCAGTTGTTAGCACTGCTGTCTTGCAGCGAATGGGGTCCTGGAATCAAATCCCACCAAGGAAAACATCTGCAAGGAGTTTGTATGTTCTCCACATGTTTGCGTGGGTTTCCTCCCACACTCCAAAGACATACTGATAAGGAACTTAGATTGTGAGCCCCACTTGGAACAGTGTTGCCAATGTATGTAAAGCACTATGGAATTAATGGTGCTATATAAATGAATAAATATTATTATTTATTATTATTATTATTATTATTATTATTATTATTATTATTATTATTATTATTTTTAATAAGTTCAGGTACCAAACCGAACTTTTAACTACAGTCCAGATGAATTCAAACATTCATGGGCATGCTCATCCCTAATCTATATAACAAGGGACCCTTTCTAAAATAACTGATGTCCATTTTCATCAGTTGGAGCTACTACAGAACAGTATTATCAAGCTTTCCAGTAACAGCTGTATATCATACAATATATAGATAATATTTTATATTAAATTTTGTCATTTTATGTATTTTCCAATAAAATATACTGTATATTTTTTGTTTAATTATGTTGTTTATTTATCCAATTACAGAGTTGTAGGTATTTTAATATTTCACTGTATCAGTGGTGGGATATAATATGTGTTACTACTTTACATCGCCTAAAGAGAAGGATCTTCACAAAATTGTTATTTAAGATATTTGCTTCCATAAACTAATAACCATTGAGCTTCGTGTTGCAGAAATAGGCCATGAAGTTGGAGCATTTTCATATCTATGCCAGTCTTCTTGACAGGGTACACAGTGATGAATTTCAATAAAAGGCACATGCCACTTAATGAATTTGGCACCTCTAGTAAGTGGCATGCGCCTCTGTGCGCTGTGCCAGAAATTCTATTTCAGTCAATGATTGGAGAAGCATTTCTGGTATAGAAAATGCAGTCAGATTTGATGAATTTGATGCAATTGGGTGTTCTTTTTGGCCAGTTTTGTAGCCTAAAAGCTTTTTTGAATCAGCACAAGGTTTCTATGAACATATATACTTTTTCTAAATAGTAATAACTCTACTTTAAATGTATTTATGCTTCAAATTTAGTTAGCATGGGGTATGTACCAGATAGTGCCAAATGGGTGCCAACAAGCTATTAGGATTTAGTCAGGGGTGTAACAATTGCAGAGGGTGTGACCGAGACCGGGCCCATGCTTGAGAGGGACCCACTGATGGAAATGGCTTTTTCAGCAGGATGTGCATCCAATGATGCACATTTAGCTAAAATGTATTGCGGCACAGAGACTCCCTGAATCTCTGCAGTGCAATGTAATATAGTGGTCGACTTCCCGCTCCTGAAAACACCAAAGTGTTTTGCATAAGATGTAGTGTATAATACAGATATAGCAGTGTTGGTTGAGCAATGTAATATTATTATGTGTAATGTCTGCAAGAAAGCATCACCTTCTAGTGGCCTGACATTGTAAGACGATAGTTAAAAGGATGTAGGATGTTTTGGTAAGAAAGGATACTCGTTAACTGACTGCAGGGCAAGAAACAGTTAAGGTACCGTCACACATAATGAGATCGCTAGCGAGATCGCAGCTGAGTCACGGTTTCTGTGACGCAGTAGCGATCCCGTTAGCGATCTTGTTATGTGTGACACCTACCAGCGATCAGGACCCTGCTGTGAGATCTCTAGTCGTTGCAGAATGGTCCAGGCCATTTTCTTCAAAGGCGATGTCCTGCTGGGCAGGACCCATCGCTGTGTTTGACACTGTGTGACAGGGTCACAGTGACTACTGAGATCGGTATACAGGTCGCTACTGCGACCTGTATTGTTCCTACATCGCTGGTAAGATCTGACTGTGTGACATCTCACCTGCGACCTCCCAGCGACTTACCTGCGATCCCTATCAGGTCGCATCATTTTCGGGATCGCTGGAAAGTCGTTATGTGTGACTGGGCCTTCTAGCTGTGGGATTAGCTCACAGGGGGAGGGATCAGTGCCTAGGAAACGGACAGACTTCATCTTAGGATTCAAATTGGGAACAACTAGTGAGTAGGACAGATGTACAGTCTATTAAGTCGTGTTTTTGTCACATTCTGTGGGTGACTTGTGAAGGCTGCAACGTTGAAGCCAAATAGGAGTAGCATGAGAGAACAACAGACATATGGAGGGTGGTTGTAACCCAGAATCAGAATGGAGATCAGCAACTAAATATGAGACTGGTAAAGAGGCTAAACGCAATCCTTGGGGGTGGGGTCTAGAGACTCTAGATACTTAAACACTAAGTATCAAGCTCCGATTATCTTACAGCTGAGAGCTAACCAGCCGGAACAGTATTGGAAGCAAAATGAGTGTACAGTAATGTGAGACAGATTGAAGAGCATCATTACTTCCTATTGCTAGGAGGCCATGGAATCGTGGATGGACAAGAATGACTTTCTTGTATCGTTCTGTTATGCTAAGCTGGATGGTGGTAAAAGGTCTGGGAAAATCCACCATAATAACAAGTGAGGTGAACTTGGAGGAAGTGTGTCTGTTGGTGCTTTGTGTAAAAGAAATGTGCGATAAGAAAAGTACCTTCTACATTTTGCGTATAATTGTCAATAAGAGACAGCATAGTAAACAACTGTTGTTTAAAAAGTACTATTAGCCTCTGCCTCCATTCCCTCCACGATCCACTAATGGCCTGTCTTAAACAACAGTATCATGCAGCCTCCTGAAAGGTATGAGCACTGCACCAATCCACACAACCAGTCAGTATCACAGCACTTTTATTGTGAATAGGCCTAGGGTGCCTACTGGAGTGCATCCCTCGTCTGCGACGACCACCCTGTGCCCCAGCTTTACAGCAATACACGCCACTAGCCAATTAGAGGCTGGATTGAGGACATTAAACCAGAAAAGGGACATATTATACCCAGGATGGAGGTCATTATACTAGAATGGGGGAGATTATACCAAGAAAGAGAAATATTATAACAGGAAGGGGCCAAGAATGCTGGACATTATTTCAGGGTGTGATCAGGATCAGGGATATTATCACAGGACTGTGGACATTATTACATGGGAGGGCTAACACGTATTTCTTCATAGGATGTGGAACTCTACAAGGGACCCAGGTCCAAATTTTGCATTGGGGCCCATCAGACTCTAGTTACGCCACAAGCCTCTTAGCCAAAGTATTTAGCCAATGAGCTAGATAGGAAAAAAAACATTTCAGGGTCTTAGAAAAAAGAAAGTATAGCTATAAATATTTATTATATAAGATTTCTGGTTTCTTTATACTTTGTCTTTCAGAGGGATGTGCTACTGTCGGAATCTCAAATTTCTGCCAGAAAAAAAGTTCTTGAAACTGATCTAAGCATAGGTGTACAGAAACATCACAAATCATTTCTATTTTCATAAAGACTCAGGAGAATAGTCATTTTTATTACATGGGCTGGAAATGTGCCAGAATTCTTGGCACTTGACAGTTATAATCGTCTTGTTTCACAGCTGTGTTGACTACAGGACTACATTAATTACAGAAAGAAAGGATACGTTTTAGAAGAAAGTGATGATTCTTTGTTAAGAAGTGTATGCAGTAGATTAGAGGAGATTTAAATTAGAGGGGCATTCAGAGCTTCAGCAGCAATACTTTCATTTTTTAGAATGTTACTGATGAGTAGATTAAGGATATTTGGATGCCTGACATGTTTCTTTCTAAGTATTTTCACTCAGTTTAGTTACAATTAAGTCGTTATAAGAACCCAGCTGATTTGTTTATCCTTCATTATATTATATTATGTATTGGGTTTTTTAACTGTAAGAAATACATTTTGAATTTTTTTTATAATAACCCTATGTACATATCGCTATTTTGAAAAATAAGATGTGGTAAATACCAAAACTTGCTCTTCCTTATCACACAAAGTCAGCTCTGCTATTTTAGTCTAGTCAAGTAAATTTGATTTGTGAGATTTCCTAGAGTTGAGCAAAAATCTCCTGAAATTTGATTTGAATGGATTCTCTCAAATTAGGGAGGAAATTTGATTATCATTGAGCAAATTCAAAGCAAATTTATTTTGCAGGGAAGAGTTAAGAATAAAACATTAAAATTACCTCAAATGGACCCTCCCCGTACCTGTACTTCTAACACTGTTTCCCTATCTCACCACCGGTCATTGACATGTATCACGCCCTATATGACTGCATGGGGTAATGAGTGAAAGACTTATCCGGAAGTGACAAGATGCCATGCAGTGTGAGGCTGCATGGCCACAGCTTAAAAATTGTGAGGTGTCTTTAGGTTTACTCCTCTCAGACCCCTCTATATACAATCCCAACTAGCAGTACATTGCTTCTCAGCCCCCATATATCATCTCCATGTGTAGTATATTCTTCTCAGCCTGGGGTGGTGGGGCCTTTGTCTCTTTGTCCCCCAACCCAGTCTGTCCCTGGCCCTAACATCTCATACGTACGTGAAAAAATGGTAACGGTATCATAAGTGTTTTGTATGTCACAATGGTACCACAATGGAAAGTGGTCCCTCCTATTGCTCGTGACTGGAGATCACAGTGCAGGGCTTCACACACTTGCTCAGTTTAATACTGCTGACTGTGCAGCTTCTCCTTTATCTAGTGCTGCTAGAGCTAAATAGATCCTCTGGTTCCTGAAACTCTGAATGAAAGGTATGAGCTCTGTGTCTATTGCTAATTAGCTCTGCTATAAAGTCTTGACTCCTAGTCCACATAAGCTGCTGGTGTTAGTTTCTGTTATACTGCCTCTGGAGCAGTGGTTTCAAAACTCCAGTCCTCACGACCCCCAACAGGTCATGTTTTCAGGATTTCCTTAATATAGCACAGGTGATGTCTTGATAATGATTCCATCACCTGTTCAATAGTAAGGAAATCCTGAAAACATGACTTGCTGGGGGCCATGAGGACTGGAGTTTGGGAATTCTGCTCTAAAGGGAGCTCAAGATCAGGGAGCCATTCAGAGATCGTTTGTTGTGTGAAAGCTGAGTTGTTTTAAGGGTACTTTACACACTGCGACATCGCTAGCGATCTCGTTAGCGATGTAAAATTCTAGATCGCAAGTGCGATCTAGAATTTCACATCGCTAGCGAGATTGCTAGCGATGTCGCAGTGTGTAAAGTACCCTTTACATTTCCTTAATCCTGTTTGGTTTTTTTTTCCCCTCTGGTCCTTTCCTCATTATTACCTCTTGTTGTTTGAATTACTTTGTGTGTGTTGCTGTTTATTTTATACCTGTTTGTCTAATCCTCTCTGTGTCTTTAGTCTAGAGTGGGGCTAGCATTCCCGCTGCCCTACACATTTTACACGGCTGAGTCCAGGGAGAGCCTTGTGATTGGTGATGGGGTGAAAGAACCCAAATATGGACATTAGGGAGTGCAGGTTTCAGACTCAGGTGAGTTTATTAGGTGACCCAGCTCCCCTTTCCCTAGCGCCAGAGCCCACTGTTGTAACATGTACCCTATGTTTTTGTTACGCTCAATGAGGAGTGGCGAGCGTCCAGAGTTGGACCCACTGGACCGTGCACTGGACTCCCCTGAGAAGGCGACCAGCAGCGAACCCCTATACAGGGACTGTGCGGCGCCTCCCCAGAAGGCCTAAATGCACGGCAGCCAGGAACTGGTAGTAGGAGTCTCTTTAGGGCCAGGTGTAGCAAGGTTGTGACGTTCACAGCCGGCAGGACACGGAAACTGCACCGGAGATGTTCACAGCAGGTGATGTCCGCCGCAGGTACGGCACGGATAATGTCCACGGCGGGTAGGGCATGGTGACGTCCACTGTCGGTATGAGCGGTGACGTCCACAGCAGGTATGGCACAGATAATGTCCACGGTAGGTAGGGCACGGTGACGTCCACTGTCGGTATGAGCGGTGACGTCCCCAGCCGGAATGGTACGGATGGCACTACGGTGAGACAAGGGATTAGAACCAGGTATCAATGCACAGATAACAGCACAAGGGGTCTGGACACTGGCAAGGCTCTAATGGAAGCGTTGCTCGGGCGCCTGCTGCTGGGGGAGGTGAACCTAAATACCCATTAGGTAACAGGTGACCTTTGCGGTCACTTCCAGAAAACGGGGCATACCGCTTTAAGAAAGGGGGCGTGGCCTCGCACGCAGCCTAGAGTCACTTACTGCAGCTCTGTGTAAGGAAGGGAGACATGAAGAGGCTGCAGCATGCCTGGGAGCAGGAGCAGCGCCTGCAGAGCCATGGGACCGGTAAGAGGAAGGCCGTTGCTGCCTGGGGCTATGACTGGGAGTGCTAGTGGGAGCCATGCTGGGACTGGGCACATGTGAGGGAGCGCGCCCCCCACGGGGTCTGGTGGGACCAGGCGCTACAGTTTTGCAGCATTTGCTGGGGTTTACTGTGTACTTGTCAGAACCCTGGAAGTCACTGCATGACATTGGATCAGTGTGAAGTCAGTGTGACATCTATGTGTCCATTTTTACCATCAGTATCAACAGTTTGATATCTGTGTGTCCATTTTTACCGTCGGTGTGTCGTCAAATTTTTTCATAGATAGATCATTAAAGAAATAAATTACAAATCTTCCCAATATTTTTCAATGTTAAACACGTAGAGAATACAGATTGTACACTGACGCCATCCGTGTGCTGTATTTGTTTTTCACAGACTGATAGACGATTATTTGTCCTTGTCATCCATGCTGCTGGAAAATAAAGAACATGTGAATAGCGCTATAGTTTATAATTTTTATAATGCATGTTGTATCTGTAAATAAACATGGATGCCACATGTACGTGGGAAGCAAGAGAAAACAGCTCACCAGACCATAAAAAAATGGTAGCAGTGCCTGAAAACCCTGGACCGTAACCAGGCGCGTATAATGGAGTAGAAAAAACAGAAATTCCAGCACCGTTCAAAAATGTAAAACATTACTTTATTAGAAATTAAAATTTAACATGATTTAACATCATGATTAAAGGCATGTGGTGCCTGAAACGCGTAGACGCAGATACTTACCTGGTCTACTTACAGTATGTAACTAAATGGATATTTTTTCATGGCTTTTAATTTTAGTTCCTAGTATAGTAATGTTTAAAATTTTTGAGCAATGCTAGAACTTCTATTTTTTCTACTCCACCACATGTACATGCCACACGGATGTATGACGATGACCTGACACTGGGAAAAATGTGCCTTTCACTTGAACCAATTTCTGATAAATGTTCTTGTGTATTTTTTCCTTGTTGTATTTTTTAACTAGACACACAAGATTGCTTTTACATAGGTTTTTAATAAAGAAGCATTAAACTATTTTATTGCATCAGTATTTCCAGTCAAATAAGTAACTCATGAATATGCAATACATTTTCTATATCTCTTCCGTTCAAGCAAGCACAAAACCAAAAAATAAAGCAAAAATGAAGCATGAATTTTTACATTTAGCTTAGAAACTGAAAGTGAATAGCAGACATTTTAGTGTAGTGCACATGAAAGCCTAGCGAGAGGTCCGGGGAAGAAAGAATGTTTAAAGATGAATAGAATAACACTCTTTCTTTGGTTATGTTAGTAGTTAGTTTAGTTTCAGTATTTTTTGCTTTATACTTCAAAGTATTATATGAATGTATATAAAGACATTATGTATACTAGCCACCTTTTTTGTTAAAGCATGGTAAATTATGTCTTTTTCAGTTTTCTTTCCAGTACAGTAGTTTTGGAAATAGAGATCTATACTTTGCTTTTATGTAAAATATATAAATAGATGCGTATCTCGACAAGTCAAAGTCTGTATTATAAGTGAGAACCTGCAAGAAAAAGCTTTTATTGCTTTATAAAAGTGGACTCGAAAAGATATATTTAAGACAAGAAATACTCGGGAAAGACAAAAGGGAGTATCCTAGCTAAGGAAAATAAAATGACAAAGAGAAGGAGATCGTCACAGATACCCTAGATGCCTGATGCTAAGTAGGTTACCCCAAGTTACATCACCTGGGGCAGGGCATTAAGATACCGGATGAGGAGAAGGAACTGAACCTTTTCCGTTGATGAAGCAAAGCCCAGTTTTAACTCTTTTTAACCCTAGAAAGCATACCTGGGGCCTCGCAGGCCTGCTATGTTACTTGTTTTCTATTGTAGATTTCTATGGTTGCGCGTTCAAGGGCAAATTAGCACTTGTTCCTTTTTTGCACCAATAGAAAAGACAGCATGTAGCATTAAAAATTTGGATGAAAATAAATTACATCTGTGGGTTTTTTTATTAAAACACATGTTACGGTTCTAATTCATTGAATGCAAACACAGTTAAATGTGGGCCAATTGAAGATGCCAATTGCTTAGCCATAGAATGCAAGACAAATGGCATGGCAGCCAACGCCGTCATTCACGTTCTCTTTGGTCGCTTCGCCCTAGACTATAGCTTCTAGCTTATTAAGGCTTCTTTAGTCAATGTGTGCATTGTGCATGGCATGATGGTAGAATGCTGCTCGCCCAAGTGGTGATACAGCACACAGAACTCTAAGGCACAGTGGAGCCAAAAGCCATGGCCTTGGGTTTAGAGGCTGAAGCAGATGTGCGGGAAGGAGGGAGAGGAAAAGTAGACCTACAGATGACTGGATGGCGGACTGTGAGGAAGGCAGGACAGGTGAGAAGTGAGATGAATATTATTATTTGCTCTTACTGTACATCTTATATTTATTATGCTCTGAAGATTTTGAAGAGACCCCAAAGCATAAATGTAACATTGAATTTTCAGAAAAAAATGAGAATCAAATTTCTCAGTAAAATCTGTACGATTTAACAAATTTGAATATTGGCAGATTCGAAGATCTCCAATCATAACCGATCAGTCAAATCCATCATATAACCTGAAAAATGGATACCATTATGGAAGCTTGTTCATTGCTCACAGCTTTATACCATTACGTTTGTCCATGTTATTTGTTGAAACGTTTATTAGGGTGTGTATGCAATATTTCATCACAGAAAGCAGTGGGCAACTATTGACTTGACATTAAAATAGGAACTAAGTCTTCTATGGGGCTTATGGTTACAAAGTCTTGTTCTCGTTGGGCCTTCACCTGGTTAAAATAATAAAATCAGCTGTTACGATCCAGTGCTGCCTCTGCACCGCTGCTCATGTCTCATTTTAGAGAATGAAGCAGTAATGACACATGTGCAGTTATGCAGCCAGTGTAGATCTCAGTGGTAAAATTGGTAGATGGTATGAGTGTCACGTATGAAGTAGGAAATGTCCATATATAACACATGACAGGGACGATCAGACCAAACGGGCATCTGACACACTACAAAAACACCACAAAAATGAGGGAACACCGGGGTCATAATACAACAGAGGTCCCTGCCACTAGGAAGAGGGTAAGGGGGCACCTCCTGAACTCACCTGAAGCTGACTCCTGAGCTCCCTAGCATCCCTATAAAAGTCCTTTTAACCTGTCATCGGGTAGGATACCTCAGACCCTCAGCTGGCCCTAAACTCACCCTGCCTAGTGAATAGGACACTATAATACAGAAATATAAGGGAAGGAATACAGACAGATGGGGGAATAAACAGAAGGCTACAAAACACCAAACTTCACAGCAGCAGACGGACTCTAAAGTAGCAGGTGGATGGGCACAGGACAATACCTCATCAGCTCCTTCCACCAGGCTGGCCAAAGTAGATATCAAGGACTGCTGGAAAAGCTCCAGTATTTAACCTAAATAGGCGTGGGCACAAAGCAGCTACAGCTGACCTGCACGGCCTGAGCTGCTGGCAACAAAACCTGAAATTAACTCATGAGACACCAAAGGAAAGGACACTTTTTTTAAATGAGGAGTCAAGATGGAGGTGGGAGGCTCCAATCCTAAAAATAGTTGAAAAAAAATAGTTGAAAGGGAACAACTCCTTTAGGAATTCTCAAGTCATCATTCGCAGCATTATAAAGACCAGTTGTTATTTTTCTGCTCCATTTGATTGGTCATTACCATGGTATTTTATGTTGATGGAATTTGGAAATAGATTACCTTAATAGGTTCTTCAAATGGTGATTTATTTTTGTATCATACTGTAATAAGTAAGTTATCTTCCAACCTGTGCTTTGTGATATCACATTGCTACATTAATGTGCTGAATTTTTTACTGTCAATGGCAAATCTGTTCAGCCGCATAAGAGATATTTATGTCTAAACTTCAGTTGGATTAATCAAGGTTTGGTTTTGCTCTGAGACATAATCTTTTGTCACATTCCAGGTACAGATCTTCAAGGTTTCTATCATTTGCATTTAAATGAATTTAAATTGCTTGAATACTGCAAGAGTTAAGAATCCTTCCAGTATTTAGCAATTGTTTTTATTCCTTTATTCTTTTATCTAAGAGATGCAAAGGAAAAAGTTGAACTTCTGTACTGTACTCTGATTGTAATACTGCTTCTACTTTCTTAGTCAGCGACTGATTGTAATAAAACATAAAAGAAAGCAATGACAATGACATATGATTTTCTTCCCACTCGCTAGACTGTACATTTGCTCTCCAAGGGCAAGTTTAGGAGCAGCATGCTGACAAGCCGAGCGGGATCAATATGTCATGTAAAGATTAAAGTCATATTCTGCTGTTTAAGCTTGACCCAGACAAAGATTGTGTAAAATATTGTCCGAGTGATGAACATCTGATCAGTCAGAGCAACAAGTACAAACACTCAGGAGATATTATCAGACTTGCGCTAAAATATACATCACCAAATAGTCCTCATTACCTGACCACACTGAAAGACCAATGGAATACACAATTTTCGACATAAAAATCGAAAATAAACCAGTGAAAAGGTTAACAATTATTAAAATTCAATATTTAATTAGATGCAATAAAATCAAAAATGCCTCAAAAGTTCATAAGTAAGGCACACGAGTCACTCTGAATACAAATAATCAAAAATGCTCAAATTAGCACCCCAATAAATACAGGTAAAATTTACAGAAATCAATAAAAAACACCCAAAAATAAGAATATAATAGGAATAGCACCCTAACAATGTAGTGATGCTAATGCTTATAAATTAACCTCCAAGTGCATATATATATATATATATATATATATACACACCCTCATTGCGCTAAAATATGTCAGATATACATGTACATATGTACATGTATATAAATATATCTATCTATCTATCTATATATATACAGTGCCTTGCGAAAGTATTCGGCCCCCTTGAATTTTTCAACCTTTTCCCACATTTCAGGCTTCAAACATAAAGATAAAAATTTTAATGTTATGGTGAAGAATCAACAACTGATTAATTAATTTATTGCTTATTTTAAGCTTTTTTAAAAATTTAAAAACTGAAAAGTGGGGCGTGCAATATTATTCGTCCCCTTTAAGTTAATGCTTTCTAACACCATCTTTTGCTGCGATTACAGCTGCAAGTCACTTGGGATATGTGTCTATCAGTTTTGCACATCGAGAGAATGAAATTCTTGCCCATTCTTCCTTTGTAAGTAGCTCAAACTGAGTAAGGTTGGATGGAGAGCATTTGTGAACAGCAGTTTTCAGCTCTTTCCACAGATTCTCGATTAGATTCAGGTCTGGACTTTGACTTGGACATTTTAACACCTGGATACGTGTATTTGTGAACCATTCCATTGTAGATTTTGCTATATGTTTGAATCATTGTCTTGTTGGAAGACAAATCTCTGTCCCAGTCTCAGGTCTTTTGCAGACTCCAACAGGTTTTCTTCAAGGATGGTCCTGTATTTGGCTCCATCCATCTTCCCATCAATTATACCCATCTTCCCTCTCCCTGCTGAAGAAAAGCAGGCCCAAACCATGTTGCTGCCACCACCATGTTTGACAGTGCGGATGGTGTGTTCAGGGTGATGAGCTGTGTTGCTTTTACGCCAAACATATCGTTTGGCATTGTGCCCAAATAGTTCAATCTTGGTTTCATCTGACCAGAGCACCTTCTTCCACATGTTTGGTGTCTCCCAGGTGGCTTGTGGCAAACTTTAAACTACACTTTTTATGGATATCTTTGAGAAATGGCTTTCTCCTTGCCACTCTTCCATAAAGGCCAGATTTGGGCAGTGTACGACTAATTGTTGTCCTATGGACAGACTCTCCCACCTCAGCTGTAGATCTCTGCAGCTCATCCAGAGTGATCTTGGGCCTCTTGGCTGCATCTCTGATCAGTCTTCTCCTTGTTTGAGATGAAAGTTTTGAGGATGGCCAGGTCTGGGTAGATTTGCAGTGGTATGATACTCCTTCCATTTCAATATGATCACTTGCACAATGCTTCTTCGGATGTTTAAAGTTTTGGAAATCTTTTTGCAACCAAATCCAGCTTTACACTTCTCCACAGCAGTATCACAAACCTACCTGTTGTGTTCCTTGGTCTTCATGATGCTATCTATGCTTTAAACAGAACACTAAGTCTATCACAGAGCAGGTGCATTTATACGGAGACTTGATTACACACAGGTGGCTTATATTTATCATCATCAGTCATTTAGGACAACATTGGATCATTCAGAGATCCTCAATGAACTACTGGTGTGAGTTTGCTGCACTGAAAGTAAAGGGACTGAATAATATTGCACACCTCACTTTTCAGTTACTTATTTTTAAAAAAAGTTTAAAATAAGCAATACATTTCGTTCAACTTCACAATTGTGTCCCACTTCTTGTTGATTATTCACCATAACATTAAAATTTCTATCTTTATGGTTAAAGCCTGAAATGTGGGAAAAGGTTCAAAAATTCAAGGGGGCCGAATACTTTTTCAAGGCACTATATATATATATATATATATATATATATATAATTTTTTAAATATTATGCAAATCTTACAGGTAGGAAGTATGCAGGAAGTATGTAGGAAGTATAGGTAGGAAGTTTTCACTAGGGGAATGCTTGTCTGGATATCGCAATCTTGGGTTTTGTAGTCAAGTGGGTGCAGCAGTGCTGAACTGAGAGGGTCCCAGGGATCCCTAAGTACCGTATTTTTCAGACTATAATACACCCTTTTTTCCCCAAAATTGGGGGAAAGTGGGGGGAGCATCTTATAGTCCGATGGCTGCGGGGAAGGGGGTGCTGTGGTGGTGGTGCGGATTATCAGAGGCAGGAGCAGGCCGTGGCAGGAGCGCCTGCCGTGACCACATGGGACCGCTGATTAGCCACATTTCAAATGCACTGCATCCCGACGGTCATCATCTCTCAGCCTTGAACCCGGTGCTGAGAAGTGGGCGGGATGATGGGTGGGGGGTGCACGCATACTAAACAGCCGGCCCATGTGATAATCCCTAGCTCCTACAGCCTCGAGTGAACATGTGTGGCTATATTCACTGTCCCCCGCGTATCATCATCAGCGCAGGGGGCAGTGAATAACTATACTCACTGGTTACCATTCCCTGCAGCATCGCAATGTCCTTCTGCTCACCTGGCCACTGATGTGTGTGGAGAGCAATGCGCACAGCGATGACATCATCGCTGTGCACACGGCTCAACACAGGTTAGCGGCCCTTCTGCTGGCACAGACAGGAAGATGATCGATGCTGCATGGAGTGAGGAAAGGTGAGTATAAACGTTTGTTTTTATGTGTGCCACAGGATGTGGGCCATATACCAGGATGAGGGCTATACCAGGATGGGAGCACATACCAGGATGGGGGCATTTATCAGGATGGGGGTATTTATCAGGATTGGAGTTTTTATCAGGATGGGGGCAATACCAGCATGGGGAACATATATACAAGGCAGGAGGAACATTAGCAGGATGGGGTACCTTAGTAGAGAATTTGGGGACATTACCCCCATAACAGTCAGCCGCAGAACCGTGCCCCATAATAGTGTGTCATGACCACATTTTTTCCATAAAATTTTATTTTCCTATTTTCCTCCTCTAAAACCAGGGTGTCTCTTATAGTCCAGTGTGTCTTATAGTCTGAAAAATACGGTAAATAGGTAATTAATGTAATATCGCCAAATGCTTTCTCAAATGATTACATGTTTGATTATTGGGATCTAGCACCCCCCCTTTAACACAAGAATGGGGTACTCATTTTTTCTATTTAAATGGAGAGGTGAATACTAATGTGTCTATATTCATTGTTTATATCACTAGTGGAGCTATATTCATTAGTCCTATAGACAATTAATGAAGTGGCAGCGCTCATATGTAGCCACTGCTTTATTCCAATAAGTTATTTTTTTAGTATACAGTTCATTTTACATATTCTATTCTTCTAGAGTTCTTTAGCCTATTACTTTTTTACCATAATGTATTCAAATATATGTAATTTTAATATCTTACTAATATACTTGAAGGTTGAAAAAGAGCATTGTCAGTGAAAGGCTAGCAGCTCCCTAAAAGGGTTTCCCCTACTGTCAGCTCTTAAAAGTGCTTTGCACATACAGATTTAAAGGAAGCCTGACCTTCACCCATTAGCCCCTATACAGGGGCTTATGCTAGGTGTTATGAATCGGCGCCGCCATAGCCGAAGGCAGCCTGCTGTGGTTCCTGTTGCACCCAGGCGCCGGCTGACGTTTTTGACCGTGCCTTGGTTCATCCAGCTGCCTGCTTCTTCCTCCAGATCTAAGTGTGGAGAGGCGGCTAGTGCGCATGTGTGCGTCAATTTACCCCAGCCAGAGCCTAATTCCAGTGTTTCGCCTAGTGAGCATGCTCAGCCTGATAGTGCCATTTCTGAGGCCAAGTCCTCGGTTCAGGCTACTGAGCATGCTCCTACACTTAGTGCGAAAAGTCTCTCTGCACAGGTACTTGGACATCATGCCGTGTCTAAGTCCTGTGTTGTGCCTACTGAGCATGCTCAGGCAGATAGTCTGATTTCTGAGACTGTTATTAAGGCTACTGAGCATGCTCAGGCCCTTAGTGCATCAGAGGCTAGGTCCAGTAAGGACCTCCCTGGGCATGTCTGTGAGGTGGCAGGCCCCGATAGGGAAGAGGGCATCAGGTGTCCTGATGACGTGGCCACTCCGGACTGGCTCGCAGAGGCCCACCCCCATGACCTGGCACCTCACCATTGGTCATCAGATGATGACTGGTGAGGTGTTTGGGACGTGGCTGCCATAAGGTCATCAGTGATGTGGCGGTACCGGATAGGCCGCTGGTGATGTCACTGGTGACATGGCACTCTGCTATTGGCTCCAGGAGGTGCCATTGTAGTCCACCCTGGGTTTGGGGTGGACCCAGGTTATAAAAGGGGCTGGAGACAACATGGAGGTGCGCAGTCTTCACTTAAGCCTGCTTTACACCTTGCAATTAAGCATACGATATCGTATGTGATCGTACCCGCCCCCATCGTATGTGCGGCACGTTCAATTTGTTGTATGTGTCACACAAACGAATAACCCCCCGTCACACATACTTACCCGTCCATACGACCTCGATGTGGGCGGCGAACATCCACTCCCTGGAGTGGGAGGGACGTTCGGCGTCACATCGACGTCACGCGGCAGCCGGCCAATAGAAGCGGAGGTAAACATCCCGCCCACCTCCTTCCTTCCGCATTGCCGGCGGGAGCCGCTGGACGCAGGTGAGATCTATTCATCGTTCCCGGGGTGTCACACACTGCGATGTGTGCTACCTCGGGTACGATGAACAACCTGACATTCAATTTTTAGGAATTGAATGACATGCATGCGATGAACGTTTTACCGTTCAATCGCAATCGCACGTAGCTGTTACATGCTACAATGTAACTTACGATGCCGGATGTGCGTCACTTACGACGTGACCCCGCGCCCTTTAAAGTTCATGGTGGCATAAGCTTTGTTAGAAGCGGTAGGTAGGGCTAGGCGAACGGTGCCTGTCACGCCAAGATTCGTCGCTCAGCACATCAGGGTCAGGCGTCGTGCTTCCTTGCTGCCGTTCCAGTTGTGCTATAGCACTCCAGTGGCGTTAACTGGACTGCGGCTGATGCATCACCTGTCCGTTTGTACCTCCTATCCTACACACACGGACAGCATACCTGCTGTGTTACTTGTCCGGTTGTGTCCTCTACACACACCGACAGCATACCTGCTGCGTCACCTGTCCGAGAGTGCCCTCTACGCACACGGACTCCGTACCTGCTGTGCCACCTGTCCGGTTGTGCCCTCTATGCGCACGGACAGCGCATTCCAGAACCCCTGTGGAGTTAACAGGGTGTTCCTGAATTGGGTGTATGAACCCTATTTCCCTCCTCGGCTTCCCAGTCAAATGCTACTGGTGTGACTACCTGGTCTGACGTGTCCTTCACACACGTGGCCAGTCGAGTGGTGACCAGAAACGCTAATCATAGGACCGCTTGGCCTGACATGTCTTACACACGTGGCGTTGTTGCAGCGGTCTTGTCGGTCAACGCTAACTGGTTACCATCCGGCCTGACGTGTTCTCTACACAAGTCGTCGGAGTAGCACCCGCTCCACCGAAACGCTAACTGGGTTGTCGTCCAGTTTGACGTGTCCCTACACACGTTACCGGTTCCCAGGTCTCCTGGGTTATCTCTGAGTCATCAGCTCTGTATTCTCTGCCTAACCTTTGGGTTGCCAGCAGCTCTTTTTCCATCTGGGAACACGGTGGACCCTGCCTAGCGATTGAAAATACACTACCTTATCCTAATCTGCCAGTCCCCCCCGTAACACAAGGCAATTTGGGCTTTATCCATTAAGTGGCTGCTGGCTGGTGAAGAGGGCTGGCAAAAATTTTCAGAATTCTGGGTTAGAACCACAAGTTCAAAGTGAGAAATGAAATCGAGAAATGGTCAGATAGTTAAAATGCCACCCAAATTCAAGAACAGAAACAAACCGGTAAAGTCAGAGCAGAGTAATAAATGTGAACCAGATTGAGTTAATATATAACTGGCAGACAGACAAAGAATTACTTCTGTGAGTATAAGTAGAACCTGTCTGCTGATATCTCCTACCCAAGCTGTGGTCAGCATGAATCAGGCACACGATTTTAGCCAGGTATGTTTGACTCTGAAACTGCGTTATAGACTAGTCAGTCTGGTGCATCACTGGATTGGCATATTTCTGCCTATATGTTCACATAGGGGCAGACCTGTCAATCCAGGGTAGCAGGTGGGGAGAAGCTACTGGGGACCTGCAAGTCTGACTAGTATATAATGTAGTGTAGGTCCCCGATGGCTTTTAAATAATGCTTTTCTCTGAAATCCTGCAGCATGTCAGAGTAAAATGCTGCCGACAGATTGGACAAAATTTACTAACTATCAGGTTCATTTTAAATAAGGAGTAGCCCCACCAATAGCTTCCTTCACTGAGATAATTACACCAATAACCAATCAATTGTTGCAATCCGCAGATTAATTAAGGGAACGAGATCCAGCCATCCTAAAGTTAAACTGAAACATGCTAGAGCACCAAAATGGCATCCACAGTATCAGTGCAGTACCACCTAGTGACAAAGACAAAGGTAGTCGGAGCATGTTCAGACATAGAAGCGCTACAGGGCTTCTATATAATATTATGGATAAGATTGGTCATAAAGGAGTTCACTTTTCACATATTTGGTGATGTCAAACATACCGTCAAAGCAATCATATCATAAGACTGCTTTCACATTGAGTGGTAAAGTGCAACTAAGTGCCATTATGGTATTTTCACTGCTCCTCTACCACTTCAAAACTGTGCTACCATTGTGATATACAGTGACTCCTTACACATAAAACAGCTGTTTCCCTGAAAAATGAAGTGATTGTGATGGGAACAGTCGGTCATTTCACCAGCAGCTATCCCACCCAACTGTCCTTTTTTTCTCTATGAGAGAGCTGCTGCCAAACATCTCAGGCATAATCTTATTTCTTAGAGAACAGAAGGATCTGAAGTCAAAATCAGAAATACTGGACCCTTATCTACCCCGACAATCATTTGCCAGAAATCCCCATATATATCAGACTTTCAGCTGAACATGTCGGTTTTCGAGTGTTCGAATGACATTGGTCTAATTTGTATGAGGGCCATTACTACTATCTAAAGGGTATGTGCACTTTTATTCTGACTTATTAGTAAGTGACCAATTAAAGTAACTTATGCAATGAATGTCAAATACAGCCCTGCTAATTAGCCAAGTGACTGTCAAACTTCGTGATTAAATTATGTCATATATTTTAGGTACAATCATAATAAATTGTATAAAAAAGTCCTTACGATTACAAATAACATTTTCCCCAAATTCCTGTTAATTTGACATGGAGAAAGTTCATTATACCTAGCCTATGGATTATGCACCAAATTGCCCCATTGTGGAAACTAACCAACTGCAATCAATACATCTTGTGTCACTCAGCCAGTGCTTGCATTCATAAAAATGGAATGGATAGAAAAGCATACACTTATGTACATTCTACATGTTACTTTGTCTTCACGTATATCTACGCACTGTTCGTATAACAAGCGTGGAACAGGCTGTCACGGAAGGTCGTGAGCAATGGAAATCTTCAAGCTGGATAAACATGTAGCTGGGATGATTTAAGATAACCAGTACTTGGAGTAAGTGGACCCAATGGCCCTTGAGGTCTTTTCCAACAGTACCATTCTATGATTCTATGAAAACAGTAAACAAGATAAAAATAGGCAGCCCCAAAGAAAAAAATTGTAGTCGTGACGGAAATTTTGGCTTGTGGGATGCTGGGAGACGATTGACGTCACCCAGTTCACCATTGCTGCATTTGCTGTCAGTATGCAGAAATCTCAAATGATATCGTGAGAACTCTTGCTTTTGGATAAAGAAGCTCTGTCTGCATCTTCAAAACAGCAATTAATTATTGGTAATATTATGAATTCAGATGAGCAAAGCTTTGGAGGTTCAGTTCACTGGCAGCAATCAAGTCTAGCTCCACAGTCTCAAGCTTGACCCCAACCCCAGATCAAGTCACTGATTGTCAGTTTAATTCTCCCCCACATACAGCCAGCCATAAGCAGGTCACTTCCAGGAGAGGGTAGGCGGGTTTTTTCAAACTTTTTTTGTTGCACACTACATCCGATCATGCTGTTTGTACACCAGTGTGAGCCATTCAAACACTGCAAGCGGCTCTCACACAGCTGAGCACAGAGCGTACCTGAGCATAGCATTGCTCGCGCAAGTGACATACGCACGTAAACCATCCGAACACTGAACCCGAACCTTGATTTTTTTAAGTTGGTGTTCAGTTTGAAAACCTAACCGCAGGCTCACTCAACTCTAATTATTAGTCCCATTACCGCTTGGTATATGTTCTACTAAGGAGAAAAGCATTCAAATAGATTAGCTCTTTTGGAGCAATTTTCCCCTCTTTTACCATATTAGTTAATGATATTAAGCCTTTGTATGTTTTTGTATACTTTTTATTTCCTAATTTTTTATTGCTACTTAGTTAACACTAGAAGTCCCAGGAATTTCGAGCTCCATAGGGTTCCAATGGTAGAAATGTTAAATGACCCCTCTCTGGGACTTCTAGTGTTAACCCGCTACCTACACTTCTGTCAAGAGCAGTAGACATTACACCCACCTGCATGTGGTAAAAGTACAAGCTATTCATGGCTGTGAGCCTGTTTTCTTTTATTTTGGTATTCACTTTTCATTTTCGCAAAAGAGACTTGTCTGTTTTTTTTTTACTATTATTGTTGGTGAAGATGCATCCCTTTATAAGAGTTTATATGGAGGTTTATGAAGGAAAGATTTTCTGTTTATATTAGGGCTTTCATATAAAAGGATTTTCATTGATTCAGTACAGTAACCCAGTGCTGATATTCATTCTCACACAACAAGTCTTTCTAGAAAAATAGACTTTTATTAAAAAAAGAAAGCATGTTCCTAGAGCAATGTGTACTGTGTAGCTCGCAGATGTGCTGACCTTTATATAAACTGTATTGGATACCGTAAGTATTGTAACCATGCAGAATGACATTGTAACCAAGCAAATTACAGTAATACTTAAAACAAATTGAATGCAAATTAAATAAACCCAAATAAAAAATTGTATTTTATACATTAAAAAGTATCTGAACACGCACACTGAACTGAGGAGAGAGGAGAATTGTTGAGAAAGTAAATAAACAAACTCAGTAAGCTGAGCACCGGCACTCAATGTCAGGCAGCAGCTGCAAAAGCAAACAAGATTTTAGGGTGTATAAAGAAAGATTAGATCCTGTGATCCCAATGTATTGTTACCCCTCTAAGTCAGTTTTAAGGCCACACCTGTAGAGATGAGCGGTGTTCGAATCGAACTGTTCGCTAATCTCAAATTCATCCTGTTTTAGGTGATGTTCGAGTCGTTCGACGAACGCGAACAATTAGCTTCAAGTTCGACAGTTCGAGGTTATGTTCGATAATGGTTCGATCACCAAAAGCGTAACTGGCTTTTCACAGTAATACAGTACTGTCATTCAATGTTAATACAGTGGAATCTTGGTTAACGAGAACAATCCGTTCTAGGACTGTGCTTGTTAACCAAGTTACTCATTCAGCAAAGCAAGATTTCCCAAAGGAAATCATTCCAATGCAGACAATTCATTCCACAACTTGTTAAATGTCCCATCCTGGTCCCCTATTGTGCCATTCCACACATGCAAAAACACATACAAAGACGTACAAACACACACAAACACACACAAACATACACGCACACACACATATTATGCTCACCTTCCATTCCGTTCCATCGCCGGCCTCCTGGGACTTGCAGTTCGCCGGTACAGGATGTGTATCGGGTAACCATTATGACAAGGGAGGAACTTCTCCTCTGTCAGACGCTACTCAAAGGCAGCGCGCTGGCCAATTAGAGGCAAGCGGGTCCTGCCTTTTATATCAGCGCTCTGGCAGCGGAAGTTCCGGCATCGGTTGCGATGGTTACCCAATACACATCCTGTAGCGGCGAACAACGTGTATCGGGTAACCATCGCAACGAGGGAGGAACTTCCTCTGTCAGACGCCACTGAAAGGCAGTGCGCTGGCCAATCAGAGGCAAGTGGCTCCTGCTTTTGACGTCAGCGTGCTGGCAGCGGAAGCATTGGTCGCATGTTTACCCGATACACATCCTGTACCGGCGAACTGCAAGTCCCAGGAGGCCGGCGATGGAACGGAAGGTAAGGTGAGCATAATATGTGTGTGTACGTTCGTGATTGTGCATGTTTGTATGTGTTTGTGTTTACCTGCCATTATTTTCAAAGGTGTTCGAAAGTGTTCGAAGAACACACCCGCCGTTCGACAAACCAAACTCAAAAACTAGGGTGGCGGCTCATCTCTACAAATCTGTAATATTAAAACCAATTAGAGGCATATACCTCATTATAAGAGTAAAGGACAACAACTGCAAATGATATAGAAACACATTTGCCCACATAACTTCATATATCTAGGTCAAATGACTCAAATAAGCACTGCATAGAAAATACAAAATGGTATATTTTATTAATTATCCAAAAACAGTGCACAGGGATAGAAAAACATGTAAAACACAATGTACATACAGGACAACGACAAACGGTGAGTGAAGAAATTCCACACATCCACCCCTAGGTACATAAATCAGGGCTCAATTATGTTGCTCCAGGAGCAATAAATATATAAGCAGACATAGGAACAATCACCCATATGGTTACCTAAAAAAGCTTTCCCATAAGGGATAATGAAATCCCTAAGTTAGGGATCAAGCTCTGGAGAGTTCCAAGAAGAAAAACGGCATAGATCCCATAGATATCCAGGACCACTGACACAACCACATTATCGTATAGAACCGGCATCTATGGCATTCGGGCATAGGAAAGACCCATAACAGGCACATATGACTAAAAAGTGAAAACACTGTGAACAAAAAATATAAATATAAGTTAAAAACCAGCAAAGAAAAAGGCCAGAAAAAAACAGGAACTCTCCCCTGCCTTTATGTACCTTGGGGTGGATGTGTGGAATTTCTTCACTCACCATATGTCGTTATCCTGTATGTACATTGTGTTTTACATGTTTTTCTATCTCTGTGCACTGTTTTTTGATAATTAATAAAATATACTATTTTGTATTTTCTATGCAGTGCTTATTTGAGTCATTTGACCTAGGGATATGAAGTTATGTGGGCAAATTTACAGCACATCTGGAATATGCAATGAAAGAGAGAAAGGAGAGGGAGTGCTTCTGTGAAGCTTCTCATTGACACGTAAATAACGCTAGAGTGTAGTCCACTCACCTGGATGTTTTGCGCTACAGGCACAACACCGATCAAAGTGTGTAACCACAGGTACAGGATTTTCCCTGTGCGTTGAATAATGATGCTGCCACTCGGGATGATGTCCAGCAGATAGAGAGCACTGTTCAGAAATGATCCGGCGGTGGAGGCTGAAGAGTACCATCCTGAAAACTGCCACACAGGTACCCGTGTCCACTGCTATGTGGTGCGCAGTTCGGGTGACTCATCAACACGTGGTGAAGCATGGGCCTGGTTGACCCCTGCTGCTGATAATCTCTGGGTGGTTCTGCTCAGTGCTGTCAGAGATGTAGTAAGGCTACTCGCTACTGGAGGTGCAGAATAGTCTTTGTGATGTGCCGGTTTGATCGCTTCATTACCATCACTCACAAACAGGTAGTGACTGCATATGAATCAGGGGTAAAAAAAACAAAACAAAAAACACCTGATGATAGGGATGGTTTGCCCCCGTAACGCGTAGTTGTACATCAACTGTTAACTTTTACTTTAGTAACTATATATATATATATATATATATATATATATATATATATATATACATATACATATACATATATATATACTGAGAGAGATATTTTTTTCAATCTCCTGGCCTTTTTGTTTGATCAGCAGAGCAACTAACACTGCATTTTTTTATTTTTTATTTTTTAAACCCCTAACATCTGGAATATGGGATCCAGTTTTGGGCTCAACGTTTTAAAAAGGACACTCGGAAGTTAGAGTCAATTCAAAGGCAGCAACTAGATTGTTGAAATGAACGGAAGGCCTTCAATATGATATGTATAAATACATGTGTGGTCAATACAAAAAGCTGGCACATTCCTTCCAAAGACAATACTAAGGACCAAAGGACCAGGGGGCATACACTGCGAGTAGAAGAAAGGCGATTCCAGCAGCTAAATAGGAAAGGGTTCTTTACAGTTAGAGCAGTCAGACTGTGGAATGCCCTACCACAAGAGGTAGTAAGGGCTGACCTATATCAACTTTTAAAATAGGGTTGGATGATTTCCTCAGTACACACAACATTGTGGGTTATAAATGATTTAATGATAAAATGTAGAATTGGTGGAGGAAGGTTGAACTAGATGGATGTGGGTCTTTTATAAATTTTTTCAACCTATGTAACTAATGTAATAAATGGTCTTTGCTTAGCAGGCAAAATCATTAGCAATTATCCACCTAGAAGTATAGCAAGGAGAGAAGAGTAGTGAAGAAAAAAAATAATAATAATAATAATAATAATAAAAAAAAAAAAATATATATATATATATATATATATATATATACACACACGAGTATATATTATATACTATATCTATTTATCTATCTATCTATCTATCTATCTATATCTATATCTATATATATCTATCTATATATATATATATATATATATATATATATATATATATATTAATACATAAACTGTATATTCCCACCCATACTGTGAGAGGGCAAACCAGAATGGAATAATGGAAAATATCTGAAAGGGATGCAGCCCTAGAAAGAAAATAAAAATAGGAACCATAAGCATTAAGACCAGAAAGAAATAAAACATAGCCAAGTAGACAGCAGAACTGACCACATAGTAAGGTGTCATTGGATCGAATCCCCAAATTGAGACATAATACTCTCTCTTGCCTATAAGCTCCTAAGATCTGTAGGGTTCTCTCTATCTCTCTTTCCCCCACTTGTATTTTCTGAGCAATTGAAAGCTTTAAAGTATTAATATTCATCCAATTTTCTTTGCTGCAAATAAAATTTTTGGGGAAAATTTGACAAATTTAAATTTGAAAACATCTGCTCATCTCTAGTTAGCTAATGTTAAATAGAATTATAACTTTACTCTGATCTTCCTGCACTGTTCTACAAACTGCTCTGCAATACCCCACATAATATACAGTAATTACCAGAACTAGTTAAAATCAAGAGAAGCTGGTCAGTAAAATCAGGGCAAGAAGCTATGTGGAAGGCCAGAGTCACACTTGCGTATGACTCGGTGCGTCTCGCATCGGAATTACCCGGGGAGGCCGCACACTCTCGGACAGGAGCTTCTCAGTTGCATGTATTTCTATGCAGTTAACTCGCTCCTGTCTGAGAGTGTGCGGCCGCCCCGGGTAATCCCGATGCGAGACTCGCCGAGTCATACGCAAGTGTGACTCTGGCCGAACGCATTCAAGGTGCTGGATCTGCGAGTCCTCCACTTCTTTTTGGTTTTCCAGTGATGTAATGGTGTGGTTTAGCAGGCAAATTGACACTCTTTGGAAAATCCAATAGATGTACTGTAATTTTTTTAATCCTTGCCTTAATTTTGTTGTTCAATATTTAGTTTTTTGTCTTTTATATGGCAATAAGTACTTGATAATGATTAGCGTGCAAGTACATACCTAGTACAATAGAATCATTATTTGACAATTATTTGATAAGGAACACCATTTTTGATTTTTATACATTATTACAATGTATGCATTTATTTCTCTCCATTGAAAAAAGTAAACATATTTAACCCCTTCACCACCCAGCGATTTTCTGTTTTTCCTTTTTCCTCCCCTTCTTCCAAGACCAATACCTGTTTAAATTTTCTGTCAATATTGCCATATGAGGGCTTGTGTTTTACTTTTGAATGATACCATTCATTGCGCCCCACATTGTACTGGAAAACAGGAACAAAAATTCCAAATGAGGTGACATTAAAAAAAAAAAAAAAAAAAAAGTACAATTGCACAATTGTTTTTTTTTTTTAATTTACCACGTTCACTATATGTTAAAACTGACCTAGCAATATGACTCCTTAGGTCAGTATGAGTTCATAGATACCAAACATGTATAGTTTTACCTTTATATAAGTAGGGAAAAAAATGTGAAGTTTGTAACAAAAAAGAATCGTGCTTTTGTCGCCATTTTCTGAGACCCGTAGTGTTCTCATTATTCGGGATCTGAGGGCTTATTATTTGTGTATTGAGCTGACGTTTTTATTCATATTATTTTTGGGTAGATGCGATGTTTTCATCTCCTGTTATTTCATTTTATTATATTGCTACGACAACCTAAAAACCGTAATTCTGGCGTTTTGATTGTTTTCTTGCATCAGCAATCATTTCTGAATGCGCAATACTAAATATGTGTGTGTTTGTTTTTATTATTTTATTTTCATTGGGGCAAATGGGAGGTTATTTGAACTTTTAGTTTTTTGGTGTTTTTTAAATATTTTTTTAACTTTTTTTTAAGATTTTTTATTGATTTTACTAGGGGGACTTTATGCTTGTACTGTCCGATCGCTTTTGCTGGTCAGAGCGATGCAGATGCCTTCTGACATTAATATACATCCTAGATCATAAAGGGGTGAAAGTCATTTTACAATATGCTTGCCCACAAAAGTGCATTGTGGATTGCAAATGTCACCTGAGTCATAGGTTATACATGTGTGACATACAAAAATACTCTGACAGAGTTTCATGTACATGTCAAACAACACTATTAACCTGCAGATAGAGGTTAATCCGCAGGGTAGTAGTGTTTTGGAAATGAGAGCCTCACTGCAAGGAGGAAACTAACTACACCCAGGCACTGACTGACAGCGAGATTAGAAGTACATCAGTACAGAACTGGCTGTCAGTCAGTGAGGTTACGGCAGTTGCTAACTATGCAAAGATCAGTGACTGAAATTGATCCAGATGCACCCCTATGACTGAAAGAAAGCCTGAGGCTGCCAGGAGGAATAAAATTAATTTCCTCCCAACAGCATGGTCTTCAGTATGGTAACCGTATAGCGTCAGAAAGCTATTAACCTTCGGATTAACCCCATATCTGCAGGTTTCTTTACATGACATCCCTTTAAGCTTCCTTCAATACTTTTCCTAGTGTAATTTCTTGCTATTTTTCAATTTTCAACAGATTTTATACAGTTTTTGTTTTTTTTTTATAAAAAAAATGCCAATGCTTTCCTTGACAGTTTCTATTGCAGTTTCATGATTATGTCAGTGTTGGATGCAGAAGGAATGGGAATATAAAGGAAGGACTTTTTCTGACTGTATTGACTTTTAGCTTTGGCATGAAAAACTGCATCAAAAACTACAGTGGTGTTCCCAAATTAGTCTGTGTGTAACCATTATCTTCATGATAGGTTGTGATGGGCATACTTCATGAATTCTAAATGCACCACAATGTCGATACTGATCCCTGATCTTCTAACCAAAACTATTTGACTTTGGGTCATTAGACTCTCGATCAGTCCAGGCATTGTCTCCTATGTATAGACTGAAATACAACCATCTATGTTTAGCTGTAATCAAGATTCTTGCATATTTCATTGTTTCTCAAATTTTGTAATACAACTAAGGTTTAGCATGATTGTCAGATATAATGACATACTGTAGGTGTATTTTTTAGCTCCTGCGTGTTAAAACAAATTTCTAATGGACTTCCCACAAATTGTCATGATTTCTCTGTGCAGAGCATCTTGCACACAGGTGATGCTCTGCCGCGCCTTCCTGAACTACAGAGCCAGCAGTGACATGTTTCCTTTGTACAGAGCGTCTTGCTTTTTGATATGCTCTGCTGTGTTTTTTTTAGCACTAGCTGGCAAGTTGTTTTTCAGCGCAGGATTCCATGCAGGTTCTGGGAGGTGCTTTTACTCAGGTGTTCCACCTTCCTGGTAATTGCTCTGTTTCATTATTCAGCATGCTCTCCCAGAACTTCACCAGCCGTACTCTCTGGTTCTGCAGTTGTGCTCTTGGCTTGTGTTTGTGCTATTGTTATGATCTAAGTTTCTTGACCCAGGACTGTTTACTGACTTCTCTCTGCCACTCCCTGTTCTTTTCATTACCACCCTGGCTTCTGACCTTGCACCATTACCTGAGCACATCTGTCTACTCCCTGAATCTAGTATGTACTCTCCTGGAATTCTGACCCTTGGCTTGTGTCTTGACTGTGTTTCTGCTTACTCCCTGTATCCTATCGTGCCCTCCAGTTTCCTAACCCCGGCTTGATTGACTACCCTTCCGTCTATACTATCCATAAGTAGTGACTAGCATCACACATATGAGGTGAAATTTATAAAACTGATGTAAAGAGGGACCTTTGGACCCTAAGAGGCACCAGGGCCCAATTACAATTGTTACATTTTCATCTTTTATAGTTAAGTCCTTGTAAAACAATAGGAAAAAATAAACACATTCATGTATGGTTTACCTTACCAATGATTATTACAGTTAGATCTTTCTTACTTTTTTTGTATAATGTCTTAATATTTTATTACGTGGGTAGAACTTTGACATTATCATATAATATGTTCGCTGCCTGACTTACAGACCTAGAGAATGCTGCCTTAGGTGAAGACCTGTTATAGCGCACACACAAAATCATCCTTGTCAGTATCTGTCTGCAGACATTCAATTATGCCATCAAGAAGCTATAGGTCACAGGTCAACTGTCAGTATTGATTCTGTGGTTTTATGTTCCCTCTGTATCTGAGAGCCTTTCTACTTGTCTGATCGCTTGTCTAATTTATATTTTATTTGTACTTCTGCAATGTTACCTATTCACCTCATCCCTTTATACCGACATGTTTATGTGAAAATTGCTAAACAGATGAGTTTAATATTGACTGGCTCAATATAGTCCTCGGTAAAGTATTTATTCATCCATCTGTTTATTAAAGTTAAGATATACATCAAGTGAATCTTTCATAGATGTCAGGTTTGTTGCCTCAGATTTATAGAATCAAGGTTTCTAAAATTTGCAATAACTTGAAGATGTACTTTAGAAGTAAAACTGCTCACTTTACAAGGCTGGGCTAATAAAATGAAGTTTGCAGCCGAATTCTAAGAAGCTGTCTTGTTTTGTAGTGTATCCCCACATTCATAATCGTGAATTGAAGTTTTCAGGAAAAAAATCCTATTTCACACTAAGCACCATTTAGGGAATAGTATGTTTGCATCTTCTTTATTTTTTCATAAGAAAGGTTTATTTTTGTCCCCATCTTTATGAACAGTTGATTTAGCGATTTTGCCATTGCAGTTTTACTATTAATAAAAAATACTAAATAACTGCAAAGCTTTTATAGGTTATCCTACATAAAGGGCACTCACGTAAATACGCTGAGTCTATCAGAAGACTCATGCTGCCCAAACCTCAAGCAACATGAATCAGATGTTGGCTATATTATTGCACCCATGTAAGATTTATAATAAAATGCTATAGCATTTAAAGTGTAACCGTGCTTTTAGATTTTATTTAATAAATCAGTTGTACACAGGAAAATTAGCAGCTTCCACGCGTGCTGCTGGCTGGGGGCTAGTCACTGGTCGCTGGTGAGATCTGCCTGTTAGACAGCTCACCAGCGACCATGTAACAACGCAGCAGCGATCCTGATAAGGTCAGATCGTGGTCGTGATCGCTGCTGCGTCGCTATGTGTGACCTAGGCTTAAAGGTCCAGTCACACTAAGCAACTTACCAGCGATCCCAACAACGATAGGGATCGCTGGTAAGTTGCTAGGAGGTTGCTGGTGAGCTGTCACACTGCGACGCTCCAGCGATCCCACCAGCAACCTGACCTGGCAGGGATCGCTGGAGCGTGGCTACACGAGTTGCTGGTGAGCTCACCAGCAACCAGTGACCAGCCCCCAGCGCCGCGTGGAAGATGCTGCGCTTGGTAACTAAGGTAAATATCGGGAAACCAACCCGATATTTACCTTGGTTACCAGCTCACGCAGCTACACGTGCAGAGAGCAGGGAGCAGCGCACACTGAGCGCTGGCTCCCTGCTCTCCTAGTACAGCACACATGGGGTTAATTAACCCGATGTGTGCTGCAGCTAAATGTGCACAGAGCAGAGAGCAGCGCACACTGCTTAGCGCTGGCTCCCTGCTCTCCTAGTACAGCACACATGGGGTTAATTACCCGATGTGTGCTGCAGCTAAATGTGCACAGAGCAGGGAGCAGCGCACACTGCTTAGCGCTGGCTCCCTGCTCTCCTAGTTACAGCACACATTGGGTTAATTAACCCGATGTGTCCTGCAGCTAGCTACATGTGCACAGAGCAGGAGCCGGCACTGACAGTGAGAGCGGGGGAGGCTGGTATCAAAGGTAAATATCGGGTAACCAAGGACAGGGCTTCTTGGTTACCCGATGTTTACATTGGTTACCAGCCTCCGCAGAAGCCGGCTCCTGCTGCCTGCACATTTAGTTGTTGCTGTCTCGCTGTCACACACAGCGATCTGTGCTTCACAGCGGGACAGCAACAACTAAAAAATGGCCCAGGACATTCAGCAACAACCAACGACCTCACAGCAGGGGCCAGGTTGTTGCTGGATGTCACACACAGCAACATCGCTAGCAACGTCACAAAAGTTGTTCGTTAGCAGCGATGTTGCTAGCGATGTTGCTTAGTGTGACGGGGCCTTTAGTCTCTGTGTTAGCAGGGGGTCTCTTGTGATAGCATTTCATTTTATTCAAATAGTTTACGCTGACCCTGATGCATCTTCATCCTGCAAGACAGCTTGAATTTCTTTGGAACCTGATTGCAGCTGATTTTCCACTATCCAGACTATCCTGCATTGCAACCTTTCATCAAATTTTCTCTGTCGTCCATGTGCCAGGAGATTAGCTACAGTACCACTGGCTGAAAATTTCTTGATTATGTTATGCACTGTTGACAAAGGAACATCAAGATCACTGGAGATGGCTTTGTAACCTTGAGATTGTTGACAGTTTTCTTCTCATCTTTCTGTTCTCCATGCTTAGTGTGACACACAGACAATGCAAATATTAGATACAAAAGCCCCCACACAGCATTATAAAGTATTGTATTGGGCGTATCTTAGCCCAAACTGGTCATTTGACCATCGCACAGACTCAAATTGAATGTAAAAAGTAAGAGAATAACACTCAAATAGTGCAAAAGGCCATTTTATTATGTGCAACCAGCAAAAAAAGACAAACAAGTGAATGTGATAATGCAAATATTGAGTCAACTGCTCCCTTTCTTATCTGGTTTCAGCTGTCATTTTCATATTGCCCACACCTGTTACTTGCCACAGATGAGTTTGAGCGAGCATCACTTGCTTGAAACAAAGTTGTTTACACACAAATTTGGAACAGTACCAATAATTTTCTCCTGCTCACTTTTGGGGTTATGTATGAAATTATATCCAATTTGCCTTTTTTCCTGTGATTTTTTTTATGTTGTTCCAATACACACAATGTAAATAAACATGTGTATGACAAATCATGTGTAATTTAAATAATTTTCTGGAGTAAATACTTCGTTTTCTGGAACAAGTGCATGGTTGCCAACACTTTCAGCCATGACTGTATGTGAATACATGAATAATGTATTGACTGTAAAAAAGCCCCTCTAAAATTATGTGTACAGACAATGGGAAATCTAATTATAAAACATACAAATATATAAAAAGACAAAGCAGAAATATTTCGAATGATTTTTCCATACCTGACCTGCAATATGGAACAGGTAAGACTATAGAGAAAAGTTTTCTTCATCATCATCATCGTCATCAAAGATGGTGTTTTTTCTACTGTTAAAGCAATAAGCCAATGGAACCCTGCCGAATGACATTGGTCCAACCAAAGAATACAAGCACAATATTATTTTTTATATAAATCATCATTATTGTTTAGATTACTAAAACCAAATAATGTCTACAATGATTAACTAATTATTTCCAGTTGTAGAGTGAATACAAAGGTGATCATGGATCCAAACATCCAGACTGAATTCATACTGAATCAAACAGAATATGCTAAACTTAGCAGGACATTCTAATTTATTGTAAAATCTATGAAAGAGTCTAGCTAAAAAGAAATCTAATCACTTTGAAAGTACAGGCAATAAAACTAATTCTCTCTACTGCCACTAACTTTAATATTGTCTTTTGCCTACGCAAACTAAGCAATAAGTTAACATTATAAGATCCTTTAAATTTTGAAAAGTTCTTGATAAATGTATTTCACTTTGGACTGAACTTTGATTCTAAAGTTTCGAGCCATCATTTATATCAACAGAATTTACTTACAGATGAATCTAACAAATTTTATAGTTAAGTCTACAAAAGAGATTCATGTAAATTTCACTGTTGTGAAAGTTAAGATTTTGCCCCATTGTGACTCAGTGATAGGCCTCTGCCACATTCACGTGAAATTCACGCACGTGCCGAGAGACACGTATTTCCCCTGCGTGTTGCGTGCAGGTAAGTACGTGTCTCTGGTACGTGCGGGCCACGTGTGTTCTACGTGTGCTATCCGCGATAGCACACGTAGAACCGGTAATTATTATACTCACCTGGTCCTTCCTGATGTCCGCGCTGCTGTCCGTGGTCCTGATCCTCGGGCTCCAGCCCTCCCGTCTCCCCGCTGCTGCTGCTGCCAGGCAGTGAAGTGAATATTCAATGAGAATAATGAACGGCGGTCGGCAGCAAGAGGCAGCAGCGGCAGAGACAGGAGGGCAGGAGAAGGTGAGTTAATGTTTTTTTTATTTTTCACTGACACGTGTGTTTTCTCCGGCGCGTGTCACACGGGACCGCATCCACACTACACCCGTGTAGTACGGGTGCGGGCCGTGTGACACCCGTGCTGCCGGCGAAAAAACGGACATGTCAGCGCTTTGAAAAATGCACACACGTACAAACGCACACGGACACACGTTCCGTGTGGTTTTACGTGTGTGTGCCTGCTACCATAGGGTAGCATTGCTGTACGTGTCTCCGTGCCGCCGGTACGTGTAAAAAATGACAAACAAGTGCCGGCGGCACGGATGTGTGGCGGAGGCCATAAACATAGTGATACACTTAGATAAAAATATCAAGTAAAGAATAAGTATCATAGAGATTTTTCTTAGTGAAATGCATATTTTGTGTTTTTTTATTATTCTCAATAGACGTAGATGAGGGAAAAAAGAAGTGTTACTATCTCATTAACACCTTCCTGAAGTGTCATTTGGAACTTTTGTTTTTTACTCCTATACTTCTAAGAGCCAGTAACAATTATGTAGATAGTCTGGAATCTGATAGCGTGGAATATCAGAAAACTGAGACAAGGGTAGGGTAAATACTCTATATTAAAAGGGTTATCCAGCTTATTTTGACTTTTTTTTATTGTTACCCTATTGGGCTACATTTGGGCAGGTAAGTAGATAGTGAGCACTTACCTGCCCTGCTGTAAGCCCCTCTTCCCGGCACAGAGCGGTCATGTGACCGGTCCTGCCGCGATTTTGCTGCTTCCGGTCATTTCATGTCAACATGGGCAGGACCATGTTGACATGCAAATCTGGGAACAGCTTGTTGCCGCCCTGCTGGGCGGGTACAGTGTGGGAGTCTTCGCCCCCCTTCCCTGCACCCTCCCACACTTTCTCCCGCACCCCATACTCTCCCCACCCACGGTGTCACCGCCAGGACCGGGCCCCCTGCTTACAGTGCTTAGGATAGCAGGAGTGCCCATGCAGTCTGTGTCCCGCTCCCTGCCAGTGGCTGCTCGAACTGCAGTGTATCAGCAGCTTCTCACAGTGCGTGCAGCCGTGGGGATAACGAGCGCTGCCGTCTGGAGTTAGATGAGATCATTACCTGCTGTGACGATCTCCTCCTCTGCCGATGTCAGCGCTGTCACTGCCTTCTATGCTCACCGCGTTCTCACGTCACGTCTCGCGGGCGGC
This sequence comes from Anomaloglossus baeobatrachus, assembly GCF_048569485.1. Classification (NCBI taxonomy): domain Eukaryota; kingdom Metazoa; phylum Chordata; class Amphibia; order Anura; family Aromobatidae; genus Anomaloglossus; species Anomaloglossus baeobatrachus. The sequence continues at coordinate 137,488,929 of NC_134353.1, read as the reverse complement.
CCGAGACTGTCACTAGCTGTGACGTCACGGGCTATCGCGATACTGCTGAGAACGTGGCGGGCATAGAAGTCTGTGACGGCGCTGATGTCAGTAGAGCAGGAGATCGTCACTGCAGGTAATGATCTCATCTAACCTCCTGACAGCAGCGCTCATCATCCCCTGCAGTGACCTGGGCTGACCTATTGATGTTAGCTCAGGTCACGGCACTGGTCTCTCAGACAATGGGGAACATTCTGTTCTTCATTGACTGGGACATTGACTATGGTATGGATGTCGTGGGACTCCCTTATTGGATTACGCCGGACCCTGATTTTATTGTTCTTTTCACTAAATTGGTGAAAGAGGGAATGTTTTGGGGAGTGTTTTTTCAAATAAAACTTTTTGTTGTCTATTTTTTTTTATTATTCACTGGATTGGTGATGTCGGGTATCTAATAGATGCGTGACATCACCAACTGCTGGGCTTGATGCCAGGTGACATTACACATCTGGCATCAACCCCGTATATTACCCCATTTGCCACCGCACCAGGGCAATGGGATGATTTGGGGCGAAGAGCCAGGATTGGCACATCTAATGGATGCACCACTTCTGGGGCAGCTGAACCCTGCTATTTTTAAGCTGGGGAGTGTCCAATAACAGTGGACCTCCCTAGTCTGAGAATACCAGACCACAGCTGTCCGCTTTACCTTGGCTGGTGATCCAATGTGGGGGGACCCCACATTTTTTGTTTTAAATTATTTATATAATTTAAAATAACAGCGTGAGGTGCCCTCTGTTTTGGATTACTAGCTAAGGTGAAGCTGCCAGCTGTGGTTTGTAGGCTGCAGCCATCTGCTTTACCGTAGCTGGCTACAAAAGATGGGAGGGACCCCACGTCGCTTTTTTTAATTATTTATTTTTTGGCTAAATACAAAGCTAAGCACCCTTTAGTGCCACATGAAAGTCACTAAAGGGTGCCAGCTTAGAACATGCAGGGGGGTAGGACATTATATACAGTGCCTACAAGTAGTATTCAACCCCCTGCAGATTTAGCAGGTTTACACATTCGGAATTAACTTGGCATTGTGACATTTGGACTGTAGATCAGCCTGGAAGTGTGAAATGCACTGCAGCAAAAAAGAATGTTATTTCTTTTTTTATTTTTTTTTTAAATTGTGAAAAGTTTATTCAGAGGGTCATTTATTATTCAACCCCTCAAACCACCAGAATTCTGTTTGGTTCCCCTAAAGTATTAAGAAGTATTTCAGGCACAAAGAACAATGAGCTTCACATGTTTGGATTAATTATCTCTTTTTCCAGCCTTTTCTGACTAATTAAGACCCTCCCCAAACTTGTGAACAGCACTCATACTTGGTCAACATGGGAAAGACAAAGGAGCATTCCAAGGCCATCACAGACAAGATCGTGGGGGGTCACAAGGCTGGCAAGGGGTAAAAAACCCTTTCCAAGGAGTTGGGCCTACCTGTCTCCACTGTTGGGAGCATCATCCGGAAGTGGAAGGCTTATGGAACTACTGTTAGCCTTCCACGGCCTGGACAGCCTTTGAAAGTTTCCACCCGTGCCGAGGCCAGGCTTGTCTGAAGAGTCAAGGCTAACCCAAGGACAACAAGGAAGGAGCTCCGGGAAGATCTCATGGCAGTGGGGACATTGGTTTCAGTCAATACCATAAGTAACGTACTCCACCGCAATGGTCTCCGTTCCAGACGAGCCCGTAAGGTACCTTTACTTTCAAAGCGTCATGTATCATAGTATCATAGTATCATAGTTTTTAAGGTTGAAGGGAGACTCTAAGTCCATCTAGTTCAACCCGTAGCCTAACATGTTGATCCAGAGGAAGGCAAAAAACCCCAATGTGGCAAACAAGTTCCAAGGGGGAAAAAATTTCCTTCCTGACTCCACATCCGGCAATCAGACTAGTTCCCTGGATCAATACCCTATCATAAAATCTAATATACATAACTGGTAATATTAAATTTTTCAAGAAAGGCATCCAGGCTCTGCTTAAATGTTAGTAGTGAATCACTCATTACAACATCATGCGGCAGAGAGTTCCATAGTCTCACAGCTCGTATAGTAAAGAATCCTCGTCCGTGATTATGATTAAACCTTCTTTCCTCAAGACGTAGCGGATGCCCCCGTGTTCCAGTCACAGGCCTAGGTGTAAAAAGATCTTTGGAAGGGTCTCTGTACTGTCCCCTCATATATTTATACATTGTGATTAGATCCCCCCTAAGCCTTCGTTTTTCCAAACTAAATAACCCCAAGTTTAATAACCTGTCTTGGTATTGCAGCCCACCCATTCCTCTAATAATCTTGGTGGCTCTTCTCTGCACCCTCTCCAGTTCAGCTATGTCCTTCTTATATATCGGTGACCAGAATTGTACACAGTATTCTAAGTGCGGTCGCACTAGTCTTGTACAGGGGTAGAACTATATTTTTTTCATGAACACTTATACCTCTTTTAATACATCCCATTATTTTATTAGCCCTGGCAGCAGTTGCCTGACACTGTCCACTAAAGTGAAGCTTACCATCCACCCATACACCCAAGTCTTTTTCTGTGTCTGTTTTACCCAGTGTTCTACAATTAAGTACATAATCATAAATGTTATTTCATCTACCCAAGTGCATGACCTTACATTTATCTACATTAAACTTCAATTGCCACTTCTCAGCCCAATCCTCCAATTTACATAAATCTCCCTGTAATATAAAATTATCCTCCTCTGTATTGATTACCCTGCAGAGTTTAGTATCATCTGCAAATATTGAAATTCTACTCCGCATGCCCCCAACAAGGTCATTTATAAATATGTTGAAAAGAAGCGGGCCCAATACTGACCCCTGTGGTACCGCACTATGAACTAAGACCCAGTCCGAGTACGAACCATTAATAACCACCCTTTGTTTCCTATCACTGAGCCAGTTTTTAACCCAGTTACACATATTTTCCCCTATCCCCATTATTCTCATTTTATGTACCAACCTTTTGTGTGGCACCGTATCAAAAGCTTTTGAAAAGTCCATATACACAACATCCACTGCATTTCCCTGGTCCAGGCTTGAACTTACCTCTTCATAGAAGCTGATAAAATTAGTTTGACAGGATCGATCCCTCATAAACCCATGTTGATACTCTGTCATAAGGTTATTTTTCTTGAGATACTCCAGTATAGCATCTCTCAAGAAACCCTCAAGGATTTTACCAACCGTAGAGGTTAAACTTACCGGCCTATAATTTCCCGGCTCAGTTTTTGTCCCCTTTTTGAATATTGGCACCACATTTGCTATGCGCCAGTCCTGCGGTACCGACCCTGTTATTAAGGAATCTGAGAAGATTAAAAATAATGGTCTATCTATCACAGAACTCAATTCCTGTAGTACTCTGGGGTGTATGCCATCCAGGCCCGGAGATTTGTCAACCTTAGTGATTTCGAGGCGGCGGCGTACTTCCTGTTGGGTTAAGCAGGTAATATTCAAGGATGAATTAGTGGTATCACTGGTCATGTCATCTGCCATGGCATTTTCTTGTATAAAAACCGTAGAAAAAAAGTCATTCAGCAGGTTGGCTTTACCCTCATCCCCTTCCACCATTTCACCAAGACTATTTTTAAGGGGGCCAACACTATCGCTTTTCAGTTTTTTACTGTTTATGTAGTTAAAGAATATTTTAGGATTATTAGGATTATAATTATTATTAATTATTATTAATGATTATTAATTAATGATTATTAATAAATATTAATTAATGATTATTAATTAATAGGATTATAATATTTTAGGATTATTATTATTAGATGTCAAGGCTCGTCTACAGTTTGCTCATGATCACTTGGAGGACTCTGAGACAGACTGGTTCAAGGTTCTCTGGTCTGATGAGACCAAGATCGAGATCTTTGGTGCCAACCACACACGTGACGTTTGGAGACTGGATGGCACTGCATACGACCCCAAGAATACCATCCCTACAGTCAAGCATGGTGGTGGCAGCATCATGCTGTGGGGCTGTTTCTCAGCCAAGGGGCCTGGCCATCTGGTCCGCATCCATGGGAAGATGGATAGCACGGCCTACCTGGAGATTTTGGCCAAGAACCTCCGCTCCTCCATCAAGGATCTTAAGATGGGTCGTCATTTCATCTTCCAACAAGACAACGACCCAAAGCACACAGCCAAGAAAACCAAGGCCTGGTTCAAGAGGGAAAAAATCAAGGTGTTGCAGTGGCCTAGTCAGTCTCCTGACCTTAACCCAATTGAAAACTTGTGGAAGGAGCTCAAGATTAAAGTCCACATGAGACACCCAAAGAACCTAAATCACTTGGAGAAGATCTGCATGGAGGAGTGGGCCAAGATAACTCCAGAGACCTGTGCCGGCCTGATCAGGTCTTATAAAAGATGATTATTAGCTGTAATTGCAAACAAGGGTTATTCCACAAAATATTAAACCTAGGGGTTGAATAATAATTGACTCACACTTTTATGTTGAAAATTTATTAAAATTTAACTGAGCAACATAACTTGTTGGTTTGTAAGATTTATGCATCTGTTAATAAATCCTGCGCTTGTTTGAAGTTTGCAGGCTCTAACTTATTTGCATCTTATCAAACCTGCTAAATCTGCAGGGGGTTGAATACTACTTGTAGGCACTGTAGGTCTTTCTCATCTATCTATCTATCTATCTATCTATCTATCTATCTATCTATCTATCCCATTCATTCATCCATCTATCTCTCTGTCTCTATATCTATCTATCCCTCTGTTCATTCATTCATTCATTCATCCATCTCTCTGTCTCTATATCTATCCATCTCTATATCTACTCATCTATTTATCTTTCTTGCTGCTTCCGTTTTTTGCAGTCCGCAAAAAAAACGGAAGGCACACGGATGACACGGATGCATCCGTGAAAAAAACGGACCGTTTTTTTGCGGACCACAAAAACGGAACGGTCGTGTGAATGTAGCCTACATGTGTTCTCTATGGGGGTAGGGGTCGGTACAGAACGATGGTGGGAGGGTCGGTACAGAGCGCCGTTTGTGTGTGTGTTTGTGGGGGGGGTTTTGCAGAGTCCGATGTGTGTGGGGGCGCAGAGCCCGATGTGTGTGTCAGGCGCAGAGCCCGATGTGTGTGTCAGGCGCAGAGCCCGATGTGGGCCTGTTATTTTCAATGCTAGAGTGATAACAGGTCAGGTGCTGGGGCAGAATACTGACAGGGAATGTGTGTGCAGGGGGCGGGCAGGGGGCGGGGCTGGACTGTGAGGGCGGGCAGGGGGCGAGCCTGGACACTGAGGGCGGGCAGGGGGTGAGCCTGGACACTAAGGGCGGGCAGGGGGCGAGCCTGGATACTAAGCCGGGCGGTGCCAGCTCTGACTGAGGTTTTGCACAGGAAGTGGTCAGTTTGCTGGAGCTGAATGTAAACAAGGAGCTGCAGAGAATAAAGGGATAATTCAAGGGGAACAAAAGATAGAAAACAAAAAATAGCAATGTAGGGGTGATTTATATGACACTACAGCACACAAACTCAAAAATGTTTGGTAAGCTAATGTCAGACAACTCCTTTAACAAATAATAAACACACAGTGTAAATAATAGAAAATAACAGTAGGCAACTACAAATAAATGTAAGTGCAAACTGAACTAATATGTGAATATCCAGAAATATCCAGAATATCCAGAATGCAGGAGTATGCACAGCAATTAAGTGGTGAGTATCCAGAATAATAGGCAGGAGTGTGCACAGCACACAAATACGTGAATGCCCAGAATACAGGAGTACATACAGCAAAAAAGTAGTTAATGTCCAGAATAATAAGTGTGCGCACAGCACTAAAACATGAGTGTGCAGAAGTTATATGCAGAAGTGAGCACAGCAAACAAACAGCTATCAGTGTACTGAGCAAAGTCCCGCACAAGTCCACCACACAGCCCATACAGATAGTCCTGTATTAAGTACACTGATTACCAACAGAGAAACTAGTTCTTACAGATCAAGGAAGTTCAGCAGTATAGGGCTCTTCTCCTAAGAGTCTTGTAGAGAGGAAACCATAGCCAGTATAAGAGTGATGCACCATGGACTGCAGGCAGCTGAGCAGTAATGAGGCGGAGCACAGAACTAACAATCAGCAGCAGGAAGTCCAGAACAAGCCAGGAGAGACTAAGGAACTAAGCATAAAATACTCAGGCAAGGAATAAATCCCAGAACAGGACTTATAAGCAGTGCAGACAGGAAGTTCAAGGGCAGGAAGAGGCAACAGAATCCATTTTGGATGAGGGCAAGAAAACACAATTTCCATGGAAACCCTGGACCTTACAAAGCCATAACTTCTTTTTCAAAATCCTTTTCGTAGCTGTGCAACAGCTTGTTTTTTGTTGGAAGAGCTGTACTTTTGAAACATACCATTCATTCTATCATGTACTTGAAATTTAGAAAAAAAATTCCAAATGCAGAAGCATTACAAAAAAAAGTGCAATTCAGCAATGGATTTCTGTTTTCTTTTTGCAGCATTCATTTTACAGTAAAAATAATCTGGCAATAAGATTCTCCATGTCAGTACACTTACTGCATAGTTTTCTTAAGTAAGGAAAAATGAATCAGAAATCCTTAAAAAATAAAAATTGCATGTGCTGCCATTTTCCGAGACCTGTTATGCTTTCAATTTTCAGTCAATGGTGCTTGCATTTTGCACTTTGATATGACATTTTTATTATTACCATATTTTATAGATACAATGTTTTCAGTTTTTTGCGGTGATAATTATCTTGCAGCATCTAACCCCCCGCAATCCTGGCATTTTAATAATCATTATCTCATTATGCTGTTTGCTGAGTGGGTTAATTGATTTTATATGTTCATAGATTGGACTTTTACAGATGTAGCGATACCTCAAGTCTATGTTTTAACCTCTTTATTTTTCATGGGGGGGAATGATTTGAACTTTTAGCTTTTTGTTTTGAAAAATGTTAATTTTTACTTTTTACTATATATTCTAGTCCCAGTAGGGAATTGACCATGTGATCATCTAATCACCTATCCTATAAATAGCAATTGCACAGCACTGCGGTATATAGCAAAAATCAAGGTCATGATAGGCTCGTAGGTCTTCAGTAGACCCATTGCTGTCATGGCAACACATGGGCAACCTGTGATCATGGCATTGCTGATGAGCCATTAGAACAGTATATTCTTGGGCAGTGAGCACTAAATATTTCTGTCACAGATTGACAGTGGCATTTAACAGGTTAACAGCCATGAGAAGAGCTTCTTAGAGACAGATGATGGTGGAATAACACTGGCTTAGATGAATTGGGGACAAACACTTTCTCACTCACAAAAAAACATTTCTAGGGTAAAACATGGGTCTTCGCCAGGGTACCAAACAGTGATATTATTAAGGGGAATCTATCACCAGGTTTTGCTACCTCATCTAAGAGGTAGCATAATGTAGTAAAAGGCGTTTTTGCCACACAGCATTGGACACAGTGACATACACCAGACCTACTTTCACTCACAAGCTGAGCAGACTGTCTACACTGCACACTGATGAAGGTCTATGTTAGACCGAAACGTCTGTGCTGTATCTGGTCAAGCTTACTAAATAAAATATTAGTTTCTTCAACTATTTGTGAGCTAAGTATTTTCTCTTTGCTACATACGAGATTGGATCCTACTTGAGCACCTACCACACAAGGGTGCCTTGTTTATCTACAATTATGTAGGAAAAGAGACCCAGAATCTAAAGATGTATCACTTAGCTTACTGGGTGCAGTAGTTGGGACACAATTGGCATTCTTAAATGTACAATGAAGCAGTGTTGAAAAAGCTAACCTGCCCACACTCTTTATGTGTACATTGTCAAATAACAGTGAGCTGCTTATCACAGGATGGGGCATGGTTGGACTAGCAGTCACTAAGATCTAGACCTTTAGGAAGAAAATTATTCCATGTCTTTATTAGATTGCAAGGGTCAAAACAATGCGTTTCAGAGGTCGCAGCCTCCTACTCCCAGATCGTCTTGGGTTCAAGACTTTATATTATTCCTTTTGGCTTTTTATCGCTCATTTATTTTTGAATGCCTTTAATATTTTGTGAAATGTAATTTTAGCTCACACTTTTCTTTGATATCATAAAACCTGACATTAATACTGTCATACGATATACATTTTAATATTTTTGGATTTTATTCTGTTACCATTTTTGAACTGACAAGAATCCCACCATTGTTTGAAAATTGAAGTCGGTCCTATGACATTTATCTCCAAGGGTATTTATACCGGCTCATCCCTTATCAGACAAGATTATTTGTGTCATCACTTGATGTCCTGAGGAAGGAGGTTGCAACCTCCAAAACGCGTTGACCTGACCCTTGCAATCTAATAAAGACATGGAATTATTTTATCCACTTCGTTTGATTAGTGATAGCATGGCAAGATTCCTGGTTTCTTCCTATATATCCAAACTGAATCCTTCGGGACTGCAGCTGGTTCACCTGTACACTACGAAAGTATAGGAGTAGTGACTCTCACAACCCCTATAAGTGAGTTTACCTACATTATACTGCTTGTTGTTTTATCTGGTAAGACCCTATTACCCTACTCTCCACATCTCTAATCTCCTGATAAGCTTATGAGATATCAGATAAGATTATCACCTGCCAGTGATAATCACCTAGGAATAAACTACACTGAATAAGTAAAAAACAGCACACATCCTTGAATTCTGTGTTTTAAAGGGAACCTGTCACCAGTTTTGGGGCCTATAAGCTGCGGCCACCACCAGTGGGCTCTTATATACAGCATTCTAACATGCTGTTTATAAGAGCCCAGGCCGCTATGTAGAACATAAAAATCACTTTATAATACTTACGTAAACCGGTTGCTGCGATGGATTTGGGTAATATAGGTGTCTCCTGTATGCGTGTGTCCTACGTCATACACGCTAGCCGTTCCCGCGTAGGCGCACTACAATACTTTGATCTGCCCTGCTTAGGGCAAAGTGCTGGACCTCAATGCCAGTGAGTGTGTATGACATAGCACGCATCATGCACCCAGGTTTCAGAAGAAGGAGAACAAAGATGGCCAAAAGAGGAGGCGCCAGTCCCGGATAACGGCGCCACCCATTTGACCAGTCTGCCCCGGAGTGACCTCCTAGGTGAGTATTATAAAGTGTTTTTTTATGTTCTACACAGCGGCCTGGGCTCTTATATACAGCATGTTAGAATGCTGTATATAAGAGGCCACTGGTGGTGGCCGCAGCTTATAGGCCCCAAAACTGGTGACAGGTTCCCTTGAACCACTGCCTCATTTTGCCCTCAGATTATATAACAAGCTACTGACAGACTCCCTGTCATATGTAGAGACATTGTGTATCATCTTCCATGCCTTTTAAAGGGCCTTGCTTTGGTGTTATTTCTTCTTTCTTTTAACGTTTACAGCCTTTACTGTTTGAAATTCTGTCCTATATTCTTGATTCCTATGAATTCTCCTGCATTTTCAGTCTAATTAAACAATCCAAAGCTGATGAGTGGTGAAAATGGATTTTCTGACTCATATATATTAAACATCAATATGGATGTGGCACATTCTGTTATGTATTTTAATTTTTTCTTTGCAAAGTCGTTTAAGGTTAGTTGTCATGTTTGTTTAAACTTCATTTATTTCTCATTTATACAACACTCAAACCACTTTAAATGTTTTTCCCCCTCATTAGTCATAGATATCTCGATCTTAGCTGTGACCAACATGGGAAAAATCTAGGTAGTGAATTAGGAACAAGAAACAAAGCAAAAGACTTAAACAGATTAAATTTATCGAAGCATTTTATAATGTGATTACAAAGCTAGACACTTATATTTACGGTCCCATTAAGATCTTGCAAATAAAATACCAGTGAATCCACATAGTGCTAGATCCTATGCACACAACGGAGTGATGTGCAAGAGCATGTGCAGTGGCACATGGAGTCCCTTATGGCTCTGTACTACATAACCACAGGGACACTATGTGCCACCACACCATGTTAAACAAACTATTATCCTCTGGAAGTAATCCTTGGAGAAAACAGCTCTAAGATAAAAAAAAAAATACAATAGAGAAAGACACAGTATGTTGGAAAACCTAAGGTTCATTCAAAAAAAATCTTTACATATGCCTAAATAAATTTAAAGACTCAACTGCAGCCCTACCCGAAAATTTGTCACTGTTGCTTTTTAACCAAATATCATGGTATTCTAAGAAAAAAACACATAAGGTCAAAAGAAAATTATTATTCTAACTTTTATTACAATCTTACTTTGAAGTATTTGTATTTAAAGTTTGTAACTATACTTTACTGCAACTGTTTTTAAAATCTAACAAATTGCAAATGTCAATAAATACTAATGGCAATGCTTATATAACAAAGATAGACAATGCCCTCAAATTCTTAGTTGGACAGTATCATTTTTTGCAACACAATTCTATTTTTTGCATTACCACTTTAAGTCTAGGGGTTACTGTTTCTCCTTATAGAGACTGGTAGTCTGGTATTTGGAGACGTAAGGCCCCGTCACACATAACAAGATCACTAATGAGATCGTTGCTGGGTCACTTTTTCTGTGACGCAGCAGCGATCTCGCCAGCAATCTCGTTATGTGTGACACCTACAAGCGATCAGGCCCCTGCTGTGAGATCGCTAGTCGTTGCTGAATCGTCCGGACCATTTTCTTCAAAGGCCACGTCCTGCTGGGCAGGAAACATCGCTGTGTTTGACGCCTACCAACAACCTCCTAACAGGGTCTCACCGCCCCTGAGATCGTTATACATGAGCTCATCGTTAATGCGTCTGGGTAAGGTCAGACTGTGTGACATCTCACCAGCGACCTCCCAGCGTCTTACCAGCGATCCTTATCAGGTCGTATCATTGTCGGTATCGCTGGTAAGTCATTGTGGGTGCCTGGGCCTTTAGAGGCCAGGCAATTTAACCTAGGGAAAATCTGATGCAAATTATCTCTACTCGAAGAGAAAGACGTCTGTCTAGTGATTTCTATTACATACAGCCACACAGTCATCAATATGACACAAACATTTTAGTTTTCAGAAGACAAAGGCCTTTGCTGTGTGCTCCTCAATGGCCAAATGACATGATGTCACATGTAATAGGTGGGCAGTGCCCCATGATGCAACTGTGCTATGTCTTATGTTTTTACCCCTTACTGTTGAATATTATAATTGTATGTGTTTGATATTTGAATGTTTTAGAGAAGGATAGGTCCCAATGGACCAGATTTAGAATTGTATCAGGTTACTAAATGCTGACATCTTTCAGTCTGGTTAGCTAGAGATAGATTTAGTTTTAGAAGAGATGTTAGATAAGATAAGGTTAAAATAGTAAAATGGAGGAGTGACAGATGATATGGTGTATGGTTAGAAGAGGTAGCTCCAAAGGAAGTCAGTCGAGAAGTGAGTTCAAAGTGAGAAGATGTGGAAGATGTGGCCTTGGTGCTAAGGCCAGTTAGCAAACTCCCAGGTAACCTCCAGAGGTCCATAGCCTATGGCTCACCCCAGCAGGCTTAGAGAGTCATCCAGCTAAAGAAGTCATCATGGCCTAGAAGAGGACGAAGATGAGTGGTAATAGGGGATAGAAGCACAGACCCTGGAGTATTGAGGACTAGGTCCGAGATAGTGGGGGACAGGACTAGGAGTAGTACACCACAGAGAGTGATAGAAGGCAATGTCTGTCATAACAGTGTGAAGAATAACAGTAAACAAAAACTGATTGATGAAGGGAACTCCGGTGTTGTGTGTGCTTCTACTCAATGGTGTCGATGACTCGCAACAAGGGTGATGAGCACTGGCCTATGTAGCAAGTTAGTATCATGCACACTGCCCAAAGCTATGTCTGCACACAGACTCTCTTTGGAGAGTGAGCAGTGCTCATATGGGCTAGGTCCAACCCATTCCTTTACATATATACTGGAGAGCCTCATTTTAGCATTTACTCTAATGCCTTTACAAATCTGAAAAGGAGAGACTTGCACCTGATACTTATAATATTGAGAAGTATAAAGCATGTGAATCCACTTATATGATGAAGGTTCCTCAATGTTACTTGTCACTGGAGAAGCATTCTGCAGGTCACAAGATGGAAATTCCAACTCACATATATGTTATTTTTGAAATCTTCTTGGTCACATGAAAATGTTACAAAATAAGCCAAAATTGTCAAAATGTTTCCTTAAGTATGATAAATCTGGTGCAGCTCACATGGTGTGTTGGATAGTTTTCTCTTCTACATATCTCTTCATAGTTTTGATACTTTAGATCCACCTTTGGCTTTCAACACTGTCTTAATCCTTCTGGGCATGCTATCAATTAGATGCAAGGATGTCTCAATCAAATCTGATGCCAGGTCTCTTCTACATGTTTCCATTTTTAGTTCATACTCGTCAACTCACTTGGTTATGTATAGTTTTTTTTATCAACGCTACCCACAAGGGTTCAATTGAATCGGGGTCTGTAGTTGATGAGTTGGATGATGCTGTTTCTCTTTTCTTGGGAAATCTTCTTCATGGCTGCTCTTCGATTTAGATCAGTAACCTTTCACTTGGGAATCAACCTAATAAGACACTGAGCTATTAGGGAATGTGAGAAGAGGGTGTGATTTATAATATAAAGGAAAAAATATTTTTTTTCACCAACAGAAGCAAAACAGTAACAATGCAGTGATATGAGAAGAATCTGCATAACTAGTCATATGTTAAATAGTTGCAAGTCTTATTTATGCATGAGATATCCAAGATGATAGTCTAGAAAATGAAGGTAGTCTCACGTTTGAAGCTGTAGTGGATGGGGAGATATGGAGCCTGAAAGTCAAATGGTCAAAACATTGTTACTCTTTTGCTTGTCAGTGTATATCCCTGCAAATATTTTCCTAACCCCTTACGGACATATGATATAATGGTATGTACTATATCAGGTCATCGCCTTTGATGTTGAGTCAGAAACTGAGCCATATCTTTGCTAGCAGATTATTATTATTATCTTTCAGTCATTAGTGGAGCAGAACTGTGCTCATGGCTACTTAACCTTATAAATGCTGCAGTCAATCTATGAGAGTAGTCTTTACAACAAGGTGTGCACAGTTCTAACCAGCCATTGGTGCACTTGCAACGTGATCCTAGGGTACATATGAGTTGCTGTGACCGTTTCGGGCCTGCTGAAGACCTCCGAGCCTGTCATGATGGTACTCCTGTAAAAAACAGTCTGTGGCAAGCGTTCAAAGGAGACACTTTGATTTTTGTGTGTGTATGACGCCCTGGCCTATCAGGTCCTCACAAGGGTGCTGTGCAATCTGCACTTCTGCATTGTACCTGCTCCTCCTTGGTTACGGGTCCTGTCAATTTGGTGTTGCTACCAACAGGTGTATCAAAATCCTGAGGAACACTCTGCATCACACCCACCATCCACCCATTTGGCAGCCTGAGGGGAATAGGGACACCCAGATGGAGGGATGGAAGAGGGTGGGCAGACATGTCAGTTGTACAGTTGTAGAGTTGGAGAGTGGAGGTGAAGCAGTGAGTAGCAGTAAAAAGACAGGTCATGCTGTGGAACTGGGCTCCTGTACTCGTCCCAGGTGCCAGACGTTGGCCTGGCCAGAAGGAGCTGAAACCCCGGTTGCAGTGGGGTAGTGACAGGGGGTACGGTGCTGCAACAGAGAGCAGGCCAGCTGCCTTGTGGTACAACCGGGCAGGCGCCAGGGCACGATGGGGTACGTGGACCCTAGGCTGGGAAGTAGCTTCAAGCAGCCCAGTAATTTACCCGACGGGAACGGAATCTTCAGGAACCGTTCCCCACCCGCTCCAGAATTGGGGTACTAGTGCAATGAGGGGGATAGGACTTCCCACAACTGTCCAGAAAATCCCAAGCATGAACCCTGAGAGCAGGCTCACCCTGCTAGCCACGCAGGTGAGCAGGACCTGAATCGCTTCATGTGAGAGGGATCCACAAGTAGGACACACAGTGCCAAGGGACAAGGCTTCAGACCAAGCTGCAACACCAAAAGGGCACGGACCCAGCATACTCGCCCAAAGAGAGCAGGATACTCAAGAGTTTGGTTTACCTGGTGTCAGCGTCAGTGACTTTGGACTGTGTGAGTACCTGATATCCCTGTTCACCCGATGGGTCCCCCACTCCATCCGCCACCAGGTCCCGGGACATCACTGCCCCTGCCCAGGTAGCCACGCGACCCCGCCTCGGATCCGGAGAATCCTCAAGCCACTGTGGATCCAGGTCCGAGCAGCCAATCAATCGGCTGTCGCGGGGGCGGCACATGTGTATACTACAATTAATTAGGGGATCATCTTTTAAGTCCTCTAAGGGGCTAACAAATTTGCTAAAAAGTTTAATATTTTATTAAAGACAAAAAAATGATACATTTGAACCTTGCCGTCATTGTGGAAAATTGTATATTTGATTTGCCCAACTAAAGAATCAAATAGAGAAAGTTTTGCATTTTAAAGACCAAGGTAGAATAAAATATTACTCATCTACAAAGGTGCTGCATCAATTTATCAGGGTCGGAAGCCAAAGCAAACCAAAATGATTCTCACATATTTGTTTATCTATTGTTGCTACTTTATTTTTATCACACAAGTTCTCTTTTTTGTCTTTGCTAATGCAAATTTATTTAATTATCTAGTTATCTAGCTCCACAAACTCCATTCATTTGGAAATGAGAGACACTGTTGACATGTTGTCAATGTGTGTTTTTCAGGTGTAATGCGGGCTTTGCACACTACGATATCGCAGGTGCGATGTTGGTGGGGTCAAATCGAAAGTGATGCACATCGGGCGTCGCTGTCGACATCGTAGTGTGTAAAGCCTTTTACATGCGATTAACGAGCGCAAAAGCGTCGTTATCATATTATCTGTGTAGGGTCCGACATTTCCATAATGCCGCTGCTGCGACGGTACGATGTTGTTCCTCGTTCCAGCAGGCAGCATACATCGCTGTGTGTGAAGCCGCTGGAGCGAGGAACATCTCCTACCTGCGTCCCAGCCAGCTATGCGGAAGGAAGGAGGTGGGCGGGATGTTTACGTCCCGCTTATCTCTGCCCCTCCATTTCTATTGGCTGCCTGCCGTGTGACGTCGCTATGACGCCGCACGACCCGCCCCCTTAGTAAGGAGGCAGTTTGCCGGCCAGAGCGATGTCGCAGGGCAGGTAAGTGCATGTGAACCTGCCGTAGCGATAATGTTCGCTACAGCAGCAATCACAAGATATCGCACCTGTGACGGGGGCGGGGACTATCGCTGCAGTGTCGGTAACACATTGTTACCGATGTCGCAATATGCAAAGCCCGCCTAAGATTGACAGGTTTACATCCAGCATGAATTAACCGAACATGTAAACGATACCTGCTGGGCATGCATTAAACTTGCCAATACATGACAGGCAGCCATCAAGGCTTGATCAGAAGTGCCTCTTAAGGTACAATGCAATAGAGTACAGAGTACACTTAAAGATTGAAGATCATAGCTTTACTAGGTCAGCATATGACATTACATTCAAGTTATTCCACATATCAAGAAGCTGGCCAGTATTAACACTCGGATCCTTCCAGAGTTTGTGAATAGTGTGCAGAATGATGGTAGATGGCACTATTGGATGATAGTTGATTATTACAATGCATTTCTGAGAGGCACTGGATAACTCTTTAGGAGCATAGCTGTTAAAATTGAATGGTATAGTGCTAGAAAAATACAAGTTTCATAAATCCCAAACTTCCTCCAATGCCACATAAATGTATCAGTCATATCATTTATTGCTCATATTGATGGAGCAAACTGCCTTACCATTTGATTTTCCTTAAGGCCACATCACACTAAGCAACATCGCTAGCAACATCGCTGCTAAGGAACAACTTTTGTGACGTTGCTAGCGATGTTGCTGTGTGTGACATCCAGTAACAACCTGGCCCCTGCTGTGAGGTCGTTGGTTGTTGCTGAATGTCCTGGGCCATTTTTTAGTTGTTGCTCTCCCGCTATGAAGCACACATCGCTGTGTGTGACAGCGAGACAGCAACAACTAAATGTGCAGGCAGCAGGAGCCGGCTTCTGCGGACGCTGGTAACCACGGTACACATTGGGTAACCAAGAAGCCCTTACCTTGGTTACCCGATATTTACCTTCGTTACCAGCGTCCGCCGCTCTCATGCTGTCAGTGGCGGCTCCCTGCTCCCTGCACACGTAGCCACAGTACACATTGGGTAATTAATGGGCTGGTCAGGTTGCTGGTTGGATCGCTGGAGCGTTGCTTAGTGTGACATCTCACCAGCGACCTCCTAGCAACTTACCAGCGATCCCTATCAGGTTGTATCATTGTTGGGATCGCTGGTAAGTTGTTTAGTGTGACTGGGCCTTTGCTTTTGGCTCTGTGTCTGACTTTTCTTTTGGTTCATTACTTCAGTTTTCCCTGATTCTGGGATGGATTGAGTTTTTGCTGCCACTACACTTTATATAGCTTTCTGGTATGATATAATCTTCTACCTTATGTGATAATTATAGTTCCTTATTGACTACATTTACAATTGACTGGAGACTTCTTGGAGGACAGGGTCAAAGGTGAATCGCTTCTCTACATTTTGATTTAGTGTCAATGTAATCATTATACACATATTTGCCAACTGTCTTCACATGTCTCAAAGACTCTCTCCAAAAGAGACACCCCTGCAAATATCTTTGACCCTGACAAAAGTTCCACAAACCTCCCAAAAATCACTTATTCAAGAAAATGTTTTAAGCCATGGAGTAGCTATGGCCAAAACTTTCTAATGGAATACAGTACTTTACATTCCACAAGACAGACTATCTCCCAGATGCCAACCGCTAAAGTTACCAAACATGGCTATCTTGAAATTTCCCTTTTTGAAGCCTACAGCACATACTGTTAAGGACGCTTTACACGCTCCGACATCTCTAGCGATGTTGCTAGCAATCGCACCCGCCCCCATCGTGCGTGCGTCACGGGCAAATCGCTGCCCGTGGCGAACAATATCGCTAGTATGCGTCACACGAACTTACCTTTTTTTTAGGGGGAGGTTCGTGCGGCGTCACAGCGATGTCAAACAGCAGCCCGCCAATAGAAGCGGAGGGGTGGAGAGCAGCCACATTAACGAAACGCTCACCTCATTGCCGGAGGACGCAGGAACACTGTTGTTCGTCGTTCCCAGGGTGTCACACGTAGCGATGTGTGCTGCCTCAGGAACAACCTACGTCCAGAACGAGCAATGATATTTGGAAAATGAACAGCGTGTCAACAAGTCAACAATTTTGTGAGTATTTGGGATCGTTAGCGGTTGCTCGTAAGTGTCACATGCAACGACGCCACTAACCAGGCTGGATATGTGTCACGAATTCCGTGACCCCAGCGATATCTCGTTAGCGATGTCGTTGCATATAATGGGGCCTTTAGACTATGTAACTGTAGATGCAACATAAATGAGGGCTTAACATTACTAATATCTAATAGGAAGCACCATAAGTCGGTAGGAGATTTTTAACATTAGGTAAATTTGAAAGGTTTCCCTTTTTGTATTTCTACAGGAGTAGGAAATAGCCAAATTTCAGACAAGTCTTTTAAATTTACATACTATTATATCAAGTGGGATAAAGTATTCGATTTTAATCACAGCAAGAGAAAGAACTAGCACAACAACAAATGGGATCTTGTTTGTAACATCTTTCGCAATAATTCTTCGATAACGGACTGATATTTTAGCATAATCTCTATTACTCATCTCTCTTCTAATTTGCATCTATTTAAGTAGTGGCATCAAGCTCATAAATATCATTCATGTGAATAGTGAGATGCCATACAAAGTATAGTAGAGGTCTCATTAATGCAGTTTTATCAAAATTCATCAGATAAGGGTGATTGCTGCTTTGTACATTACCTTCATTGAATGACAGGATGCAATTCTTTATGTCTGTAATCATTTCATGCAATATCTTCATAACTCTGAGGATAACGAGTATCCAAACATTAAAAGTACTGATAATGCCAAAAATTAAGTGTGTTTAATTAGCATTCACCAAGTACCGTAACATTGCATGAGTGTGTTTAATTGAATCATGCACAGCAATATTGTGTCTTCATCACTGCTATTAGGCAAGTTGAATGGAAATAACTGATATGTAATAGCTACCTCATTAAACTATCAATTACTTTTAAAGTTAAATTTGGACACAAATATATTTGAATAATCCATGAACATACTAGAACTAATATGTGATCAGTAATGTATTATTTTAAAGAGACACTTAGGGGCACTTTGCACACTGCGACATCGCAGGTGCGATGTCGGTGGGGTCAAATTGAAAGTGACGCACATCCGGCATCGCATGCGACATCGCAGTGTGTAAAGCCTGGATGATACGATTAACGAGCGCAAAAGCGTCGTAATCGTATCATCGGTACAGCGTCGGCGTAATCCATAATTACGCTGACGCAATGGTCCGATGTTGTTCCTCGCTCCTGCGGCAGCACACATCGCTGTGTGTGAAGTCGCAGGAGCGAGGAACATCTCCTACCGGCCTCACTGCGGCTTCCGTAGGATATGCGGAAGGAAGGAGGTGGGCAGGATGTTTACATCCTGCTCATCTCCGCCCCTCCGCTCTGATTGGCCGCCTACCGTGTGACGTCGCAGTGACGCCGCACGACCCGCCCCCTTAACAAGGAGGCCGGTCGCCGGCCACAGGGACGTCGCACGGCAGGTGAGTGTGTGTGTGTGAAGCTGGCGTAGCGATAACTTTCGCTACGCCAGCTATCACCACATATCGCTGCTGCGACGGGGGCGGGCACTATCGCACTCGACATCGCAGCATCGGCCTGCGATGTCGTAGTGTGCAAAGCCCGCCTTATTGTAAATCTCACCAACCCAACTATAATGTGTGGGTAAGCTATAGAGAGACAAATTCCAAAAATGTAATTATTACCTCTGAACTCATTTTCACTTCTCACCAAAAAAAATGACATTAGCATCCAGTATACAGTGTGTCCACCCATATTTGTCCACTGGCATTAACTTGAGAACGGCGGCAGCTATAGGCGTAGAAGTGGTGTCTAGATATAGTAAAGTAGCTATGCGCTACGCAATGAAACCACCTATAGCGCCACCTGGTGGAAAACGAGTTAGCATTTTTATCTCGAAAACGGAACGACAAAGAGAAAAAAGTGAATTAATCATCAATTCAATACGAATCGACACCTTGCATACAGAAATGCTATGATACGAAACCCATGACCCCCCAAAAACATTGAATGCTGGTCACGCATATGGCGCTCATTCAACTTTGATACTCAAAGAGGCCAGAATCAGCTGCAATGTACATCTGGACTCTGGACAGCATACTGTATCTTGCTGCACGTTGTGCAATATGGTAGGTGACATGTTTGCACAAGAATCTGTAATACGTCGTCATAGGTCCTGCAATGTTGGTGGACCTATGACCTAGGTTCTATGTAATAAAGGTAAAATTAACATTGGATATCGCTATTTTTTATATGGAAAAAATACAAACATGATATATAAAGACTTTTCTGTGGCGAGAAGTAGTTCAATATTTTCCCTTCCCTTGTAAACTGAACGTCTTCTGTCTGTGTTCCTGGCATGAATCAGTTTGATTGACTAAACATTGACAATTTAATAAAGATGTTATCATCAGATTTCACTTTATATGACAGGTGTAACTGTTGAATCAGGGATATATATCAAACAGTCTATTTTAGATGACACGTGTATGACAAATGAATTAAGTTGAGAAGAAATTGAGTCTCTCTCTTCTACTGTAGCATATTGTGTTACGTTAAACACAGCACTTAACAATAACTAAATCTGGTAAATCTCGGAAATTAAGTTTCTATTTCACTGTTCACTGTTACAGCTAGTACTGTGTTCATAGCTGTGTCTGTCCAGTAGGCATAATAACTGCTTTTATCAATAGAATATTTTAGTACAGGAAAACATTTAGGCCCTGAACTCTGTTTATGAAAAGGTCTCTATCTTGCTCTGCAATTAGTTGAGAGACCATGAACTCTTCTATGGAGACTGTATGTTTGGTATTTTTTTTTTCAGAACTCCAAAAATTTAGTGAAGAATGCAGTGCATGCGCAGCCACCTCTGCATTAACACTGATGTGGGAAGGGAGCAATGTTATTGAGTTATGTGTGTGTTCTAAAGGGAGCTGCAACTATCAGTCATTTAAAGGGAACATATGTGAAAAAATGATATTAATATGAAGATATGGGGTTAATCAGCATTTGACTTCTAGTTATTGGGGTGGTGCCAATGCAGGCTCAGTCACCATTTAACCCCTTGATGATACTGGTACGTCATCGGTTATGTCGTGGTAATCATTGTTGGCTGCTGCTGTGAGTCGGCAGGGATCCCAGCACATGTCTGCTGATTTAATTAACAGACATGTGGAGCTAACAGGTGCGGGTGGATCCGCGATCCACTCGCACCTTGTTACCACTTAGGTCGTGCATTAAAAATATGGCAGCAATATTTAAATGGTCATGGAGGTAATTGCGTCATTCCTCGCTGCCATAGGAGGCCATGTGACGTGATAATGGAAAGCCGATGGTTTGACATTCCTGATAAAGCTCTACTGTAGGGTGAAATATCTGGATGGAATAAATATTCCTTTAAAGATTACCCCTGGGACGCTGTCTTTCATTATATTATATGCTGATTGCCAAAAGGATCCCTTGGTTTTCTGACCTGCTTCCATATTTCCTTATGAAGGATCTCAACTGAGGGGCTGCAAACCTGCTCACGGAAAGCCAATGGTTGTCATGGTAGCTCGAAATCATGTGATGAACCCTGATGTCACTATGACGTACTTCCTGTAAGAGCCAACAGAGTGGAAGCTCTTAAAGGAATAATTCATTTTTTCTGATCAGAGCTGTGCAGCTCATATCAACAGAAATGCACAAATGATCCGGAAGTAGATTCATAAAGTGGTAAAATAAAAATGTAAAAAGAAAAGTTTTTAAAAATATGACAAAAGAAACCTAAAAGGTCAAATCGCCCACCATTGACCCATTGAAAATAAAACCGTAAAAAAATAAAAAATATGCACATATTTGGTATCACTGCATTAAAAAATGAACGACCTATCAAAATATAAAATCAATTAATCTAATCTGGCGTGGCACAAAAAAAAATTACAAACGCCCAAATGACGTTTATTGGTCACCGCAAAAAAAATGTAAAATGCAATAACAGGCAATCAAAATGTAGCATCCGCATAAAAATTGAATAACTAAAAATGTCAGCTCAAGACACAAAAATTAAGCTACCAATGAAACCCAGATCCCAAAAAATGAGAACACTACGGGTCTCAGAAAATGGTACCAAAAGCGCTACTCTTCTTTTTGGACAAACTTCTGAATTTTGTTTAATCCCTTAGATAAAAGTAAAAGTTATAAATGTTTGGTATCTACGAACTCATAATGACCTGAGGCATCATCCCGACACATCAGTTTTACCATATAGTGAACACAGTGAATAAAATACCCCAAAAACAATCGTGCAATTGCACTTATTTTGCAATTTCATTGCAAAAAATAAGGCCTCATATAGTAAGATTAAGCAAAACCAAAATTCAAAAAAAAGAAAATTGCCTGGGGTGAAGGGGTTAATATACATTGAGCAGTCAGAACTGACTGCTTGGTGTGCATTAGACATTGCTGTCAGTCTGTTCCAGTAGTGTGGTAACAGCTGCTGCTCACTATACACTGACCAGTGACTGAACCTGCCCTTATTCCACCCTGATCACTGGAAGTTGAACTTTGGCAGGAAGAATAAAGTTTATTTCCTCCTGGCAGTGGGGCTCTAAGTGCGGGTGTCAAACAGGTTTAAAACACTATTAACCTGTAAATTAAAAACATATCTTCAGGTTAATGGAATTTTTTCACATGACGGTTTCCCTTTAAGTCATATCCTGTAGATGTGCAATAACATTCTGAGATAGAAATTCTACTAAAAGACAATTTGTCAAAAACATAGGTCACATTCCATAAAAGATTTGACTTTGGGAACCCACCGTTCCCTAGTCTTCTGGTTTCATGGCTTTTGGGGGCAGTTTACTCCTGAAGACTGGCAGTTGGGACCAGCGGCATGACTGTACGCTAAACTGTGCACTTTTCAATGTTGCAGAGGCATCATTAAAGGGAACCTGTCACCGGGTGTTTATAATACTTACCTACTGTTCAGTGCAGAGCAGACTGGTCGGATGGGCGTCTCCGTTCTCTGGGTCCCGCGCCTCCTCTTTTGGCCATCTTTGTCCACCTTCTGAAGCTAATGTGTATGACGCTTTCTATGTCATCTACACTAGCCGAGGTCTTGCGCAGGCGCACTTTGATCTGCCCTGAGTATAACCATTGATAATCATTAAAAACCGCAGGGACAAAACCGTGGAAAATCTGCAGCAAAACTGCGACAAACTGCAGTAAAACCGCATGTGGATTTTGGGTGCATTTTTTTGCCATAGGTGCGAAATTCTGCCAGAGGGTCCGGATGTTGCTTAAGAAACTCATCTACCCAGTGCGCACAGACCCTTAGACAAGTAAAACGCATGCAAAATGCACACATTTGGTAGCATGCATTTTTCATTGCGTTTTTCACCCCCTCATTGATATCAATGGGTGAAAAAACGTGACAAAAAGGCAAGAAGAATGAACATGCTGCTTCTTTTTTGTCAGACAGTTTTGACAAATAAACTGCAGACAAAAAAACTGCACCGTGCTGTACAGCAAACCTGAATTCCCATAGACTTTGCTGGGAAGTCAAAAGTCAGAAATTACAGACAATAAAGCTGCACCAAAAACTCGTCAAAAACGTGGCAAAAAACGCAGCGTGCGCATGTAGCCTAAAGGTTTTGCAAGAAGCATGATAATATTACCCATCCATCTGAATGGTTCCGAATAACAGAAATTTACAGTATGACAAATCATGCATTAAAAAAAACATATAAACATATTTAGAGCGCCATTGAATCCCCAAAATGTTTGCATTGTGTGCCCTTGAGTGGCACCTGTCATTGGAACTGTTAGTAAAGAGCCAAGAATGTAAGTCTTCGATAACCTGTAATGCAGTCTGTTCACTTTCCCCATGGAGGACAGTGAAACCTGGAATGCTTCCCAGCATTGTTGATAAATGAGCTGTATAATGTATAATTATCTGCATGTTCCCAGAAGTGTCCCATGTATCGGATACTAATTCCTTATTTAATTATTTATTATGTTCTGTTCTGTACTTTATAATTTGTGGCTGGCTCCTAGGACCCAATGCGCTGTTATGCCTATATCTTTGCAGTATTCACACAACTCCATCTGACAGCCAAAGAATAGTAAAATAGAAAGAAAACACACACACACACACACACACACACACACACACCACACACACACACACACACATATATATATATTTAGCGATCTTCTATTTATCTTTTCATCTCTATCTACCTTTACATGTATTGTCAAAAACTTCCCTTTATAACCGCAAAGGGAAAAATAAAATAGAAAATTTCCTTTGATCTCAGTCAAATTGGGCTTCATCTTTTCATTATACATGTAAATAAATACAATTAGAAATTCATTTAAAATTGTTAGATATGATTTAGATATGGTAAAAATTTGATTGCTAATTAAAAGAAGTGCTGAGAAATCTGATAAAGTAAAAATTAATTATCTATGAAATGAAATCTGCCGCATTTATATTATCAGAGAAATCTGTATATCAGCTGATACAAGCAAACTTTCTGTATATGAATGTAATAGTTTTTAGAAGTAACTATGCTGATGATGGCTAATTCCTAAATAATAGATATTTGGGCAGATGAAGATTTCTTCAACTACTACTTCATCTTTTATGCCTAAATACTCCCCCAAATCGCTTATATTGTCATGTCGCTCTTTGAATGATGAGAAAATCTATATATTTATTTAGAAAGCCACTCCATAACTGAAAAATCCATATGTAATTGAAGCTGAAGTGCTCTGGATGTGAACAGAGCACTTCCCAAGTCTCTCTCTCCCTGGCTCAATTCCCTGCCTATCATTACCTGCCCTGCTTGACACACAGATCACTGTCTATATAGTCAAGTTAGCGACCTGTAAGTCAAGTAGAAGGTGGCATCAGGCAGTATGACATAAAATTAAGCTTTGCTCTCTGGTTAAGAGGGTTAAGGCCACGTCTCACTAAGCGACATCGCTAGTGACATCACCGCTGAGTCACGTTTTTTGTGACGCAACAGCGATCTTGCTAGCGATGTCGCTGTGTGGGACATCCAGCAACAACCTGGCCCCTGCTGTGAGGTCGCCGGTCGTTGCTGAATGTCCTGGACCATTTTTTGGTCATTGCTCTCCCGCTGTGAAGCACACATCGCTGTGTTTGACAGCGAGAGAGTAACGATCTGAATGTGCAGGGAGACGGCTTCTGCGGACGCTGGTAACCAAGGTACACATCGGGTAACCAAGCAAAGCGCTTTTGCTTGGTTACTAGATATTTACCTTGGTTACAGCATCCAGAGCTTCTAGAAGCCGGCTCCCTGCACACGTAGCAAGGTACACATCGGGTAACTATAAGCAAAGCGCTTTGCTTAGTAACCCGATGTGTACTATGGTTAGCAAGTACAGCGTCGTTACAAGGGTCGTTGGTGGCTGATCTCTGATCTCTGATCGCTGTGGAGATCTGCCTGATTGACAGCTCACCAGCGACCATGTAGCAACGTTCCAGCGATCCCTGCCAGGTCAGATCGCTGGTGGGATCTCTGGAGCGTCGCTAAGTGTGACGGTACCTTTAGTCTTCAATCGGCCACCAGCGGATGATGGAGCTGATTATGATGAGGTTAAACTATTGTTCTCTACAGGATATTTTCAATGTACACTGGACTACATGCTATTTCTCTACTTGCAAATACTGGAGATAATTAGTGACAGCAACAATATTTTGAGTTTAAGCAATCCTTTTTGGTTTAGTATTGCAGTCCTGAATTGAATCTGCTCAATATTTCATGGAATGCTGATAACTTATTATTTTTAATTTGTTGTAAAATTCCCTGCACCACTCCTATGGCTTCGTACTGACTAGGAAGCGCTCAACATAAAAGGCTAGAAAGTCGAATGTGTTTGTATGTAAGGCACTGGAGTTTTATTTGTCCTTTAGATCCTTCCTTTCACCAATTTTTTTCTTGTTAAAATGGACACAACCAGCAATTGTGGCAGTAGAGTGGAATATAAAGATTTTTTTTTTTGTGTGTGTCATAAAGGAGGCACAAGTACACTCCTCTAGTGAAAAATATTTAATAATACCCACTTGGACGTAACTAAAGTTAATTAATTAGGTGCTAAATATTTGATTGCTAATATGTACATCATCGGGGACAACCCAGACCAAATTTAAACTGAGGTACCAAACTAAGCATACTGTCACGCTTCCCGGTCCCCATGCCCCGCTCTCTGGTCCCCATGGCCCGCTCCCCGGCGGCGTCCCCTGCTCACCACTCCGGTCCCGGCCTCCTCTTCCTCGCCGGCGCCCTCCATGCATCCAGCTCCCCGCTCCCGGCGCTCCTCTGCGACGTGGGACACCCAGCCGGGCACTCCTGCTTCCTCTGCACCGCTCCCTGGACTGGCTTCTGGTACACGGGCCTCGCGCATGCGCATTAGGGCGCGCGCGCGGTCATTGACCCTTTCTTAAAGGGCCAGCACCTAGAAACAGGAAATTGCATAGACAGGTACAGGGTATATTAGGATTCTCTTTCCTGGTGGGCGGGGCCTGTTCTACGTGTTTGGTAGACTAGGAGTTCAGGTCCCCATATTTGCTTTGCTCTGTATTAACCCTGTCCTGTCTCGTAGAGCCTGTCCTGCCATGCCAGTCGCTCCGAACCACGTCCATTACAGTACCCTGACGGTGACGTCGGCGGATGTTCCACCACCTCTGCAGCTCCGCCAGTCTCCAGTCCCTGGCTCCGTTGGGTGACCCGTCCCATCGCTCAGCAGGTTCCGGATCCCGCCTGACCCTTCAACCTGGCCTTGGACCCTGAGCTTCGTCACCCGGACTACCGTCCAGGACTCCGTGTGTTCAGCAACGTCCGCCTTTCCAGCTCCCCTACGGACTGTCTGACTACCAATAGTGCTTCGGCTGCCGTGCATCAAGACCCTCTGGCGGGGTGACCAGCCTGGCTGCCTCCTCAAGGGAAACCGGTGTACGGTCCAGAGTTTCCACCACCCGGACATAACACATACTGACCAGTGCCAGCATTGGCAGAAGGATATTGTGTGATTAGGCAATTTGTATTGACAACATGCAACTCTGATTGAGTGTGGCTCCTTCATGAAAAACTTGATAGAGAGAATGTATTGCCCCTGAGGCCTCAGCCGCCACAGGGTACAGCATCTCTCTTAGGGTGCAGTACTGATCTAGGTAAGAGGGGGTTAACCACTGGTGTTCAGAGCTTACACACATCAGGAGCTCATAACTTACATAAATAGCCAGTTACAAAGGAAGTCAGACAGTCTGGAGAATTCCTGGTTGCTGGGGCAACCACCAATTAGTCATTCCTAATGTGGGGGCTGTCTGAGGAAGTGAGCGAACAAAAACAGTCTCTAGTCAGATCAGTCTGGGACAGAGAAGCAACAACAGGTCCCTGGGGAATGTGCGACACAGCTCTCCTCAGGGAGACCGTCCAAGATGCGTGCTTCAGAGCTATCTCGAGAATGGAGAAAGTGCCAGAACATCATGGGACTTGTAGTACCACGGCTGCTATAGAGAGTGCTTAAGAGCTTCTGTAGCTATGACCGGACAGACTGGAAGAGACTGGGAGGACAGAGAGAAGCAGGAGACGACCGGGTGGAGCTGGTGAGACAGAGGAGAACATGGTAACTGAGGTCGAGCCTAACCGTTCTCACAGTGTCAGCGTAGTCTGGGTGCAGATCCCTCGGTTAGGGAAACCTTCATGGACTCTAAGAAATCTGCAGGGAATTGGGATTCCAAGTCCCATCACTCACTTCACATTTTTCCGGAGCACAGTGATATACAGTTAGGTCCAGAAATATTTGGACAGTGACACAATTTTCGCGAGTTGGGCTCTGCATGCCACCACATTGGATTTGAAATGAAACCTCTACAACAGAATTCAAGTGCAGATTGTAACGTTTAATTTGAAGGTTTGAACAAAAATATCTGATAGAAATTGTAGGAATTGTACACATTTCTTTACAAACACTCCACATTTTAGGAGGTCAAAAGTAATTGGACAAATAAACCAAACCCAAACAAAATATTTTTATTTTCAATATTTTGTTGCAAATCCTTTGGAGGCAATCACTGCCTTAAGTCTGGAACCCATGGACATCACCAAACGCTGGGTTTCCTTCTTCTTAATGCTTTGCCAGGCCTTTACAGCCGCAGCCTTCAGGTCTTGCTTGTTTGTGGGTCTTTCCGTCTTAAGTCTGGATTTGAGCAAGTGAAATGCATGCTCAATTGGGTTAAGATCTGGTGATTGACTTGGCCATTGCAGAATGTTCCACTTTTTTGCACTCATGAACTCCTGGGTAGCTTTGGCTGTATGTTTGGGGTCATTGTCCATCTGTACTATGAAGCGCCGTCCGATCAACTTTGCGGCATTTGGCTGAATCTGGGCTGAAAGTATATCCCGGTACACTTCAGAATTCATCCGGCTACTCTTGTCTGCTGTTATGTCATCAATAAACACAAGTGAGCCAGTGCCATTGAAAGCCATGCATGCCCATGCCATCACATTGCCTCCACCATGTTTTACAGGGGATGTGGTGTGCCTTGGATCATGTGCCGTTCCCTTTCTTCTCCAAACTTTTTTCTTCCCATCATTCTGGTACAGGTTGATCTTTGTCTCATCTGTCCATAGAATACTTTTCCAGAACTGAGCTGGCTTCATGAGGTGTTTTTCAGCAAATTTAACTCTGGCCTGTCTATTTTTGGAATTGATGAATGGTTTGCATCTAGATGTGAACCCTTTGTATTTACTTTCATGGAGTCTTCTCTTTACTGTTGACTTAGAGACAGATACACCTACTTCACTGAGAGTGTTCTGGACTTCAGTTGATGTTGTGAACGGGTTCTTCTTCACCAAAGAAAGTATGCGACGATCATGCACCACTGTTGTCATCCGTGGACGCCCAGACCTTTTTGAGTTCACAAGCTCACCAGTCAATTCCTTTTTTCTCAGAATGTACCCGACTGTTGATTTTGCTACTCCAAGCATGTCTGCTATCTCTCTGATGGATTTTTTCTTTTTTTTCAGCCTCAGGATGTTCTTCTTCACCTCAATTGAGAGTTCCTTAGACCGCATGTTGTCTGGTCACAGCAACAGCTTCCAAATGCAAAACCACACACCTGTAATCAACCCCAGACCTTTTAACTACTTCATTGATTACAGGTTAACGAGGGAGACGCCTTCAGAGTTAATTGCAGCCCTTAGAGTCCCTTGTCCAATTACTTTTGGTCCCTTGAAAAAGAGGAGGCTCTGCATTACAGAGCTATGATTCCTAAACCCTTTCTCCGATTTGGATGTGAAAACTCTCATATTGCAGCTGGGAGTGTGCACTTTCAGCCCGTATTATATATATAATTGTATTTCTGAACATGTTTTTGTAAACAGCTAAAATAACAAAACTTGTGTCACTGTCCAAATATTTCTGGCCCTGACTGTATATAGGATCCGGGGTCAGGGCCACAGCTGGACCCCACATCGGACCCGCGTCACCTGCATATGGGATGGGACACTTAACACCAACAGCGGGGTCCCCAGATTGCTTTAGCCACAGGGAACCGCATGTCAGCACAGAGGAGGAAGGTCTCACATGCTCCACAATATTGGTGGTGACCTTTGATTCATCTGGGATTAGATGGGGTCCAGCACGGCGGTGATCGGTACCCTGAGGGCAGCATCATAAGAACTGTGAGTAAAAGACCTGCACCCGCAACCATTGCCTCAGTCCCTTATTACCGGCGCCGTTGCCCTGCACTTTGGCGCCAATGGCCCCTTTCCCTTGTTCGTCGCCACCGTTTCCCCCTGGGGCTCACTCCACCTATGGGGGGCTGGACTACCTGAGCTGCGCCAACATCAGCCCCGGGAGAGAGCTATATCTCACAGTGGCGGCTGAATTCCTGGCCGTGGACCATGGGCAGTGCTGCAAAGCAAACCCCCATCCCCTAGTACCGGGACACCCTGCATCCTTCTTTAATGACACCGGTCGGGCCAAAGAGCTTTGTCAGGCCAGTCACAGCAACCCCAAAATACCACTGGCCCGGTGACGGGTGAGCCCTGAGGCCCTGGGATGCTGCAAGAACAACTTAAGTAATTTGCTATAGTGATTTAATATGCACCCCTAGATTGGAAGGTATTAAACAAGTGACTGGGAAAGAGTCAATGGTTGACCTGAGTATCATCAAGTCTTATGCCAGGATAAAAGCTGCAAGGACGGGATGGTGCTGATATTACTTGGTCAAAAGAAAAGATCAAAAGCTGCAAAAATATCCCAAAGTTTGGAACTTGGAATGTGAGAACCATGAACCAAGGCAAAACCAACATGGTCAAAGTGAAAATAGACAGAACAAGACACAATTTACTTGGAATCAGCAAACTACGATGGAGCGAATCTGGACATTTCAAATGAACATTGGCACTGCTATTTTGGCAATGATAACCAAAGATGAACGGTGTCATTTTTAAGCTATGTGCGCACGTTGCGTCGTGTCCCTGCTGAAGTTTCTGCAGCGATTTGACAGTCCATGTGCACATCAAATCGCTGCAGAAACACTGCGTAATGAATGCAGTGAAAAAGCCGATTTCATGCTCTCTGGATGCAGCCCCCACCATAGACAGAGCGGGACCTGCATCCAAAGCGCACGGAATAAGTGACATGTTGCTTTTTAGAACGCAACATTTTGGCAGCATGCATGGATTATGCGCATTCTTCATAGATTGTGCTGGGGACGCAGGACACATGCAGTTACGCTACAGTGCAATACGCAGCGTAACTGCACGCAAATACGCAACGTGGACACAGAGCCTTATTCTCAAAAATAATTGGGCGGTACTGTCCTGAAGTGCAATGCAGTCAGTGATAGAGTCATCTCAATATGACTACAAGATGCTCAAATCTATGTTACAGTGCATCTATGCACCAACAACAGATGCTGAGAAGGAGGACGCTGAACTACTCTACGATCAAGTTCAAGAAATCTACGAAACACCAAAACAAAAGTTATTCCTTCTCATGGGTGACTTGAATG
Source organism: Anomaloglossus baeobatrachus (assembly GCF_048569485.1). Classification (NCBI taxonomy): domain Eukaryota; kingdom Metazoa; phylum Chordata; class Amphibia; order Anura; family Aromobatidae; genus Anomaloglossus; species Anomaloglossus baeobatrachus. The sequence goes on along the minus strand of NC_134353.1, from coordinate 137,458,613 downwards.
CCAAAGTAGACCATGGCAAACATGGAATCATTGTTGGAAACATTGGCGTTGGTGACTGTAGCAAAGCTAAGTGAAGATTTATTGACTTTTACACAAAAAATCAACTGTCTATCATGAACACCTTCCAAAATTGCAAACAGAAACTTTACATGGACAGCACCAAATGGGACCTAAAAATCAGATCGACTATATATGTGTTTAACCAGGATGGAGGTCAGCAATCATCACCACGAAAGCAAGGCCAGGAGCTGACTGTGGAACTAATCATGACCTTTTGACGGCAAAGATTAGAGTCAAGCTGCGTAGTTTCCAACTACAATTTGACCAACATACCTGAAGTAGTTTGGTACGGTCCGCACAACCAATTTACATCTCTGGACACAGATGAGTAAAAGCCTGAAGAAGTATGGACACATATAAAGGCTATTTATGAAGAAGCTAAAAAAAAAATGAACAAAAGAAAGAAGAGACCCTAAAGATCATCTAAGAAAGACGAATGGCATAAGCAAAAGGTAACAAGCAGAGAGCATCAGTAAAAGACTAAAGACAGCCATTTGAGCAGACAAAGAACTTTATTACCAAAAGATATGTACAGATATAGAAAATTAACATCTGAAGGGCAAGAGCAGGTAAGCACCAAAAGATCAAAGAAATACAAGGAAAGTTTAAACCAAGAATGGGAATGCTGAAAAATGCCATCAGGAACAAACTATCTGAGCCACAACAGGTCAAGGAAAGATGGAAAGAATACACTGAGTACCTCTAAAAGAATGATTCAGTGATAATGGAAGAAACGGGACTGGAAATGATAGCAAACTGAATAAAGTCTTTGCTGCAATAAAGCTTCTGTAAAAGAAAACAAAATATCTGAATGTGACAATATTCAAATAGAACTAATAAAATCTTCTGAAGCAGCAGTTGATGTAGTCACACACTTTTGTCAACAGATATGGACAACTGGTAAATGACCCAATGAATGGACAAGATTAGTGTTTATTCCCATTCCAAAGAAGGGAAATGTTACTGACAGTGGAAATTATTAGGCTACTGCGCTCATAACTCATGCAGGCAAAATACTACTGAAGATTCTAGAAAGACTGCTACAGCCTTTCTTTGAGAAAGAGCTGCCAGAGGAACTAGTATGATTCAGAAAAGGAAGCGGAACAAGATATGTAATTGCTAAGTTTAGATGGATAATAATAAAGCCAAACAATATAACAAGGAGCTCTATTTTTGCTTCATCGACTATAGCATTGGCTTTGTCTGCCTTGATCACCAGGAACTTTGGAAAACCATGAAGGATATGGTTGTTCCAAATCATCTGGTAAGCCTCATCAGGAAACTTTATAGTGACCAAGAAGCAACAGTTTAAATGGAACACAGTGACATGGCATGGTTCAAACTATAGCGAGACATCAGACAAGTCTGAATCCTGTCAACATTTCTTTTCAATTCATATGCAGAAGTTATTTTTAGGAATGATGGACTTGCCAAAAAAATAGGAACTAATTTAAATTGCTTGACAAATCATCAACAACCTTAAACAATATAATATTGATAGCATTAAGGAGTGTCAAGATGGAAAGCTAGAACATGGAACTCCTACTCAATACAAAGAAGACAAAGATATTGACTGCTGCGAGGTACAACCAGGACACCTTTGAGATGAATGGCGATGGACTGGAGTTTGTAAAGGACTTCAACCTACGTGGATCAATAATAACTCAAAATGTAGCGAAGAGACCGAAATTCAATATCTGAATAGCTATGGGCATTTCAGCAATGAAGTAACTGGGTAAATTCCTCAAATCAAGGAACATTTCACTGGTGACAAAGACACAAATAGTACAAATAGTTTTCTGTAGTAATATATGGATACGAAACCTGGACGATAAAGAAACAAGACAAGAGAAGAATCAATGCCTTCAAAATGTGATGTTGGAGAAGAATTTCATCAATACCATGGATGAACAAACATATCAATTTTGGAACAAGTCAAACTGGGCATGTCACAAGGATCACCAAGCTACGACTTGCCTACTTTGGACATATCATACGAATAGAGGAATCACTGAAAAAGGAGATAATGATCAGAAGAATAGAAGGAACAAGGCAAGGAGGAAGACCAACAGCTCAATGGCTTGATACTTTCAAAACACCGAAGATGACCCTGGTGACCATATCTAGGCTTGCACAATATTGATCTTCCTACAAAGCATTAATCCACCAAGTTGCCATGGCTCGAAATTGAGGTGAAGGCCGTTCAAAAAAAAATTACCCAATAGTAAGTTAAAAAAAATGATTCCACTCTCCAGCCACTATTAGGTTGTGTGTGTGTCCAGTTGAACATGAAACATTTTGGTGAAAGGTTTTCTTTATACATATCAGGAAAAAGCAATCAAGCCAGACTAAAAGACAAATAAAAAAGTCAATATCATATTCATCTTCTTATTCATTTGCCGAAGGGCTTGGCTGTTTTCCCCTGTAAGGCTATGTGCGCACTTACCGGATTTTGCTGCGGATTTTTTGCGGTTTTGCTGCATGTTTCGCTGCAGAAAATGTTCATAACATCTCTGCAGTGAATCACCAGCAAAACCTATGGGCAAAAAAAATCCTGTGCGCACTAGGTGGAATTTGACAGCTGCATGTTTTGCTGCGGGATTCCCGCAGCAAAAACAATTGCATGTCAATTCTTTTCCGCACATCGCTGCGGGATTTCACTACATTGACTCCAATGTTAATCATGAAATCCCACAGGGAATAACGCAGGAAGCAAATTCTGTGCGGTTCGCTGCGTTTTCCTGCGTTATTCCCTGCGGTATTTCGCGGTTTACCTCCGGTAATGTACATCGCCTGTCTGCGGTTTTGCAGGGAAGTGATGTCATTACAGGAAGTGGAAGCCGTGCAGAGAGTAAACACACACACAGATCACACTCACACAGACATCACAGACATAGATCACAGACACAGACACATAGAACACACATAGAAAGAAAACGGAAATATAAAAAATAAAGAACGTGGGCTCCGCTGTATATTTACCTTCCAGCCGAGGTAAGCACACAGCGGCGGGCCGGTATTTTCAGGCTGGGGAGGGAGAGGGGCAGGGTTAATGTCCCCCGCCTCACTCCCCCTCCCGCAGCCGAGAATATCAGCCGCAGCTGCCCCGGGACTGTCGCATGCATTATGCGGCAGCACCGGCGTGTCCCCGGCTCTTCCTGCCACCGTGTAGCAGTGGCAGCAGGGTAATACAAGGGGTTAATGGTGGTGGATCACCGCCATTAACTCCAGGCTTGATCATGGCAGCGTCTATGTGACAGCAGACATGATCAACCCGTAAGTAAAGTGAATAAAACACAGACACCGAAAAATGCTTTATTTTAAATAAAACAAACAAGCCTCGTTCACCATTTTATTAACCCCTCCCGCACCAAAGCTCCGGCATAATCCACAGCTCCGGCGTCCTGCGCTGCTTACATCCAGTCGCGACTGTCACAGACACAGCGCTGAATGAATGCAGCAGACAGCAGAGGTAATTACCGGTCATTGCCGGTAATGTGAACTCCCTGCCGACCGTGGGAAATGCAGCGATCTGTCCTCTATCTATCTATCTATCTATCTATCTATCTATCTATCTATCTATCTATCTATCTATCTATCTATCTATCTATCTATCTATCTATCTATCTATCCCTCTATCTGTCTGTCTGTCTATCTATCTATCCCTCTATCTGTCTGTCTGTCTATCTATCCCTCTATCTATTCTTCTGTCTATCTATCTACTATCTCAGAATTAAATGACTTTTTTTTTTTTTTTTTTCAATGTGCTTTATTGCATTGAATGCAATAAAGCACATCCCAACCCGCACGCGGCAAAACCGCGGCAATACCGCGAACAATACCGCGGTGAAACCGCAGCAAACCGCGGCAAACCGCATGCGGTTTTCGGGTGCGGTTTGCCGCGGTTTTTTACCGCGGGTGCGGTAATCTTTGAGAGCATGCGGAATTTTCTCAAGAAAATTCCATTTCCCAGTGCGCACATAGCCTAATACGGTTTAATAAAGTATCAAACTAAGAAATAAAATTTTTGGTACCTTAAAAACACTTTTCTTGACTTTTTTTCAACAGTTTTTTGCTACTATGGATTTTGCTTAGAAACCAGTAGGAGGCTAGTAAAATTGTCACTGTGACCACAAGATCATAATAATTTGTCATCTAACAGTGAAGCAACATCCATTGAAGGGACCCTATTTAATGTCCTATGCCTCTTTGCAGACCTGTTGGTGACTGTGACCATTGGCAAATTGCCAGTTGCAAAGACATATGGATTGTGAGTATGTACGCTCGGCGACAATAAACATTCACATTTATTATTCAATGCAATTTGTAATGTGTGATTTTTTTTCTAGACTAAAAGCTACATATAAATCACAATGACAAAGAAACATAATGAAAGTGTTGGCATATTGTAGGCTACGATACATTCTGACTTTCAAGAAAATTGCTAATGTAATTCTCAATAGCCAGCCATTTCGTGAAAAATTCATCTGACTTGCTAAATAACTTCATCGAAATGAGTTGTTGCATGTTTGTTTTTAGATAAAATTATTTGCATTTTCCCAACCGTTATACCCTTGATTACTATGCAATGTTTCCCTCAATTTATTGAGTTAATATTTGCTTTCAATAGCTGCTAACATTTGGACTTCTTCAAACTTATCTTTTCTATTTATCAGCCTTGTGTATGCATATTGTATGAAACTAAAGTCGTTTGCTTCACATTGGTGGAGCAATATAATTATTTGCATGTAAATCAATATTATACAAGACTTTTCTGAATGCAAATCAACATACCTTAGTTGTCACAGTTATTTCTTTCTTAGCTATTTCTTTCTTTTTCTTAATATATGCATTTAAGGAGAACCTGTCATCAGGATTATCCATATTAAACTAAAGATATAATTGCACTGTCATACTGATTTAATATATACCTTCAGTGTAGAATTCTGCAGCCTGGTTTTTGATAAATTATTAGAAGTTTAACCCTTTCACGACCTATGACATAATGGTACATCCTTAATCATGAAGGGGTGATCACCACCGGCTGCTGCGGTGAGTCGGTCGTGATCCACGCACATGTCTGCTTTTTTGAACAGCAGACATCTGTCCCTTGCAGGCACAGGTGGAGCTTTGATCCACACACGCCTGTTAACTCTTTCAATTGCTCTGTCAAAACGTGCCAGTGTAATTTAAAGCACCGCAGCAGAGATCGCTCATTTTTCTGCCGCCATTGGCAGCCCTGTGACACAGTCATGAGGAGCATATGGTTGCCATGGTAGCACAGAGTTATGTGATGACTCCTTTCGCTATCATGACATAGTTCCTGTTACAGCCGGCAGAGCAGCACAGCAGCTGTAACAAGTATGGAGCATTTCTCCTGATAAGAGTGATGCTGCTCTGATCAGAAGAAATGAATCAGAGATCAGACTGCTGAACCCTATAGCAGTCCCTAGGGGGACTAGTAAAATAAAAAAGTTAAAAAAAGTTTTAATACATTTTAAAAAAGTACAAAACCTAAAAGTTCAAGTGACCCCCCCCATTTGCCCCAATGAAAATTCAAGGGTTAAAAAAATAAGAAACAATATACATATTTGGTACCTCCATGTATCAAAATATAAAATCAATTAATCTGATCAGTAAACAATCAGTGTCGAAAAAATTCCAAATGCCAAAATTAAATTTTGGTCGTTGCAAATCTTGTGCAAAATGCAATATCAGCCGATCAAAACGTAGCATCTGTGCAAAAATGGTACCATTAAAAACATCAGCTTGAGACACAAAAAATAAGCCATCAATGAGCCATATATCCTGAAAAATGAGAACGCTACAAGTCACGGAAAATGGCGCAAAAAGGAATCACTCTTTTGGGCAAACTTCTGAATTTTTTTAACCCCTTTGATAAAAGTAAATTCTATACATGTTTGGTGTCCACGAACTCAAAATGACCTGAGGTATCACACTGACTCATCAGTTTTACCATATAGTGAACATGGTGAATGAAATACCCCAAAAACAATCGTACAATTGTACTTTTTTTGCACTTGGAATTTTTTTGCCATTTCCTAGTACACTATATGGTAAAACGTTTGATTTCATTTAAAAGTACAACTTGTCCCGAAAAATACAAGCCCTCATATGGCAACATTGTCGGAAAAATAAAAAGTAATGGCTCTCGGAAAAAGGGGAGCAAAAAAAAACATCAAAAAATCGAAAATCGCCTGAGGGTGAAGGGGTTAGGCTTCCAAAGCTGAGTCTCCATCTCTACAATGCTGTCTCAGCTGCTTTGTTTTTTTTTTCTTCTACCTGATTTAAATTCCATGCTGATGCCGTCCTAGCTGCAGGTAGTGCTTGCACAGATTCATCTAATATCGGGTTCTGGAAAAAGTTGAATTTCCTGAAATATGCAGGGGCCATCAAATACAATGTGCTATTCAATTTGTACAAATCTCCCTAAAATGGCCATCACCATTTTTCATATTCTGTTAGATGGTATCTGTTACAGACACTGCTGTAGGGGCTTCTTCAATAGATGCAAATCAATCTCTATCTCTCATCCCAATCTTGCTTTTACTCATACTGAATATCTGCTAAGAATAAGGTAACACAGCTCCAAGCGCTCATCACACAGCACAATCTATACAAATATTTTTCTTCCAGTTAAAAGCTTGTAAATTCTCCTCTCATCTAGTCTGCACCTGTTTTTTTCCAACTTATCCTTTATCTTGGGATAGTTTATCATTTTACATAAGACTATGATGATGAACAGACACAGTATTGTAATGATGACTATGGGATAGTGGGGAACCATGGCTCCTAAGCTGTCCCTCAAGCTAGGGTGCCCTATGCTATCCCTAGTCTCAGGAATACTCCTGATGGTGGAGAGGCCTGAGTCTCCTTTCTGGCCCTGCTTTTGACCAGTCATGATCTTATTCCCCCTCCCTACAGGGAGGGATGAGACAGGAATATGATGAAACAAACAGATAAAGACAGATAAGGGAAAACCAAAACTCTGTCACACAACATGCACACACAAACGTAAAAACAATAAAACAAAGGTAAAGACAATAAGTTCTGAAGGAAAAATGAGAGCAGGAAGAAAGCTACAAAACAACAGGGGTAAACTCCACAACTGCACCAAGCAAAGAGCATGACTTTTTCCAGCACAACTGAGACACCAAGCCTCAAAGCCCAACATAGAATATACTATAGCTGGCATGGGTAGCAGGTTTCTACCAGCATAAATAGGAGTGGAGCAGAGGGGATAGACCTCCCCACAACATGTGACCAAAGAAGCAAGCAGACCAGAAGAGATTAACTTTTGCTAGACTGCCTATGAATCAGCACACAGCAAACCAATGCCCAAGTCTGCCTGTGTAGATCCCAGACACCAGAGAAACTATTGGGCTGAATGTCAGAATCTGCAATCTGAACAGTGCCCAATGCCACCAAGAGAGTTGGCAAAGTTTATGCAAAACTCTGTGTGACATGTGTTCACGTTTATTAAAAGCATCATGACTAATATATTTATTGTTTCGCGTACAACTTACTGAAGCCACGTAACAAGTAAATTCTCGGTACTGGCTTATGTTACTCCACACAGCCAGCTTCGTACAGCACCTGCTGCTTCAGCAGCCTGGATCCAAAGTGAGACACACCGTGCGGTGCTCTGAAGGATAAAATGTATTTCCCCAGACATGAACCTGTTGTAAGACCCGGACTGGTGGGAGAGTTCCATCCCACTGCCAAACCTACAGAACTCTCCAAAAATAAAAGCCCTAACAGTATATATATATCTATTTATACATACATATATATATATATATATATATATATATATATCTATTTATACATATATATATATATATATATATATATATATATAAAACCTGTTAACCTGTAATCAATGAAGTAGTTAAAAGGTCTGGGGTTGATTACAGGTGTGTGGTTTTGCATTTGGAAGCTGTTGCTGTTACCAGACAACATGCGGTCTAAGGAACTCTCAATTGAGGTGAAGCAGAACATCCTGAGGCTGAAAAAAAAGAAAAAATCAATCAGAGAGATAGCAGACATGCTTGGAGTAGCAAAATCAACAGTCGGGTAAATTCTGAGAAAAAAGGAATTGACTGGTGAGCTTGGGAACTCAAAAAGGCCTGGGCGTCCACGGATGACAACAGTGGTGGATGATCGCCGCATACTTTCTTTGGTGAAGAAGAACCCGTTCACAACATCAACTGAAGTCCAGAACACTCTCAGTGAAGTAGGTGTATCTGTCTCTAAGTCAACAGTAAAGAGAAGACTCCATGAAAGTAAATACAAAGGGTTCACATCTAGATGCAAACCATTCATCAATTCCAAAAATAGACAGGCCAGAGTTAAATTTGCTGAAAAACACCTCATGAAGCCAGCTCAGTTCTGGAAAAGTATTCTAAAACCAAACGGACACACCGCCTCATTCAAAGAGTTTTCTTTATTTTCATGACTCTAAAAATTGTAGATTCACATTGAAGGCATCAAAACAATGAATTAAAACATATGGAATGAAATACTTAAAAAAAGTGTGAAACAACTGAAAGTATGTCTTTTATTCTAGGTTTTTCAAAGTAGCCACCTTTTGCTTTCATTACTACTTTGCACACTCTTGGCATTCTCTTGATGAGCTTCAAGAGGTAGTCACTGGAAATGGTTTTCCAACAGTCTTGAAGGAGTTCCCAGAGATGCTTAGCACTTGATGGCCCCTTTGCCTTCAATCTGAGGTCCAGCTCACCCCAAACCATCTTGATTGGGTTCAGGTCTGGTGACTGTGGAGACCAGGTCATCTGGCATTGCACCCCATCACTCTCCTTCTTAGTCAAATAGCCCTTACACAGCCTGGAGGTGTGTTTGGGGTCAATGTCCTGTTGAAAAATAAATTATGGTCCAACTAAACTCAAACCGGATAGAATAGCACACCGCTGCAAGATGCTGTGGTAGGCATGCTGGTTCTGTATGCCTTCAATTTTGAATAAATCCCCAACAGTGTCACCAGCAAAGCACCCCCACACCATCACACCTCCTCCTCCATGTTTCACGGTGGAAACCAGGCATGTAGAGTCCATCCGTTCACCTTTTCTACAAAGACACGGTGGTTGGATCCAAAGAACTCAAATTTGGACTCATCAGACCAAAGCACAGATTTCCACTGATCTAATGTCTATTCCTTGTGTTCTGTAGCCCAAACAAGTCTCTTCTGCTTGTTATCTGTCCTTGCTGTAGTGGGGGAGACAAGAAAGGCGCAATAGGGTTTTACCCGGTTTACAGAGTGAAAGAGGATAAAAACAGTGCACTCACCTGGCCGGGTTGTGCCAGTCACAACCCCTTTATTAGTATGGATGAGCGCTTGGGTGGTTCTGCAGCGGCCCCGTTATAGAGCAGATTTTGAATATGAAGGACTGGAGAAAACGGGTTTATTGCCGCGCTAAAAACCACGAGCATGTATAAGTCAAAATATTCTCTTTATTTAGATCATTCCTACGCGTTTCTGAGGCTCATCTGCCTCCTTCCTCAGGGAAAAAGAATCTTACAGACAGAGAGGATTTATCCTTATAAAGCAGCAAACAGAGAAGAAAAAAAAAAAAAAAAAAAAAAATTGCTTTCACATTTTTTTTTTTTTTTTTCTTCTCTGTTTGCTGCTTTATAAGGATAAATCCTCTCTGTCTGTAAGATTCTTTTTCCCTGAGGAAGGAGGCAGATGAGCCTCAGAAACGCGTAGGAATGATCTAAATAAAGAGAATATTTTGACTTATACATGCTCGTGGTTTTTAGCACGGCAATAAACCCGTTTTCTCCAGTCCCTCATATTCAAAATGTTATCTGTCCTTAGCAGTGGTTTCCTAGCAGCTATTTTACCATGAAGGCCTGCTGCACAAAGTCTCCTCTTAATAGTTGTTCTAGAGATGAGAAGGTGTATCCAAACTTTTGGTCTGTACTGTATATATATATATATATATACATATATATATATATATATATAAAATGATAGATATCAATCTAAACTGTGTATATGTACTCACATATTTTTCACCGAGGTGATGACAAAGAGTAAGAAATCCTGAAGAAACTTAGAATGTATCATTTGTAATAGTCATTCAGGAATGTAGTGCCTGGTCTTGAACATGTGGTAGCAGGCCATATCCATCTGTCTACAACAGTGAGGTAATTAAATCTCATTAATGAGCTATTAGAGAAAAGAATATGCAACATCTGAGCACCATGGCATTAAAACTGTGTACACCTTACTACAATAATTGGTAAAAAAATAAACATTGATGAATGATTTATCAGTTAGTATAAGGAATTTTTTATTTTACATCATTATTACCCATTTTCTTCTCACATTTAATGTATTTGTCAGAGAATGTCGTATATACCACACCAATTGTTGATTTCTGAAAATATTTAAGTGGCTGATTTCAAAATTTTCTAATGTGATGATTGACGCCATTTTTACAAGTGAAAGATTTGTTTTGCCCTTAAACTTAAACTGTAATCTGAGATTGGAAACATTTGGAATTTGGGTGTTTCCCAATGGCATAGCTAAGCTCATTGTGTTTTATTACATTTTTTATTTATTTATGATGGGTTTGTACATGTTTTACAATTCCCTACAGTGCAAGACTCATAGAGTAAAATGCACATTAAGCATGATAACCATTATGTTCTCCATTAGGCAATACATTTTATTACAACTGAATGCAAGTGATCTTTCTTTTTGCATATTATAATTCTATTAGTCTCATTGTCTATGTAGTCCATTAATTACAGGTTAGGCTGCATTTAAATGGATTAATGTTGCAGTTCTCTGGCCTCATTTTCCTATGTCGACTATGTATGATTAGTGAACATGAAGCTATTCTGGTTGGTGACTCAATTGTGTGAGCCCTGAGGCATAATAAAATGGCAGTATAGCAATAAATTGGTCACTAATATAGATTTCAATTACAGTTATACTAGGCATGTTCTATTTTAATGAGCTTCTAATTTTTTCCTAATTTAAAATAGCTACACTGAGATTACATGCTTGTGTCAGTATTTCTGCAAGTTAATGCCCATAATCCTACAAGGAAATGCTGCAAATCCAAAAACTGTATATTGTCTTTTGTTCATTTTCTTCAGCATAATTTTCTAGGTCATTATATAAAGGCTGCAAGGGATTGTTGAATACATAGTGTTCTGCCACAGGAATCCAGCGTCCTCATAAGTAACAGATAGGAACAATGTACAAGGCCACTGCAAATTGAATTTTTCATATAGTTTTATATATATATATATATATATATATACAGTGGAACCTTGGATTAAGACTGAGTAACTTGGTTTGAGAGCGTTTTGCAAGACAAGCAAAGCTTTTTAAAAATGTGTAACTTGGTTTAAGAGCAATGCTTTGCAATGAGAGCAAATCCTCACCATGCACACTTCCGATTCTGTCCTTTCACGACTCTCTGACCTGCTCTGGAGGTATCTTTCTGTACATATGCACTGTATACAATATACTAATGCACAGTACAGTATATACTATTTAGCAGGTCTATCAATTTGCATTTGAGGATACAGTATTGTACTTTCTTATTGATAACCAGTGCAGCACATTGCTTGTACTGTACCTCTCGCACACCAACAATTCTATTGTAAGCTAAACTGCAGTTTAATTTGTTTTATGTTTTTTTATTGTACAGTATTTTGTATTAGTGTACTGTAATGATTTTATACGAATACAGTACATTATTTTGTATTTCTGTAATAAGTTTGTATAAATACAGTAAATAGTTGTGAGTTGTGGAACAAATTGTCTGCATTTCAATTCTTTCCTATGGAAAAATTAGTTTTGATATAAGAGTAACTTGGTTTAAGAGCACAGTCCCGGAAACTTATTAACCTTATTATTACCTTATTATGCTTATAATCCAAGGTTCCACTGTATATGTATATATATATATATATATATATATATATATATATATATATATATATATACATATATCCTGTATGCTTTACATCTGTATAGATTCACAAACAGTATTTCATGCCGTTCTAAATAAATATGTATTTATATTTTTGTCTCTATGATGGGATCTGTTTTACAGACCTTGGCTCATCATTCATTTTGATTTAGTGTAGAGTAAAGTATCCTGGATGAGTTGGGCATAGTATATAAAAGAGGGAAATAATAGGAAAATATGTGGAATGTTCTATTAACGTGTTTTTATAGGACTAGGCTGCTTATTAGATAGTTAGCATGATTAAAAAAAGATATATGCCAATTAAATTCAACCAAAGAATGGATAGTATAAAAGGTATGGGGTTTATTTAGATCCATAATGCATGATCCAGTCTGCCCTAAAGAACAAATTTTATGTTCCTGATCCCAAGTGTTGATCAACTTGATCAATATTCAGGACAATAATTTTATAAGTATTTATTAGTGATGGGCAAGCACTTAAATTCTCAGGTGCTCGTTACTTGAGTCAAGCAAGTAAGATACTCTGAAAGGGCTCAACTCGATTAACGAGTATAACAGAAGTCAATGATTGGGCAGTTCAGCTCTCCGCCCACAAACATCTAGCCATAAAAAGAGCATTTCCGGGGGAAGGCATAGTTTTTGGGTTTTTTAGTCACACTACATCCATTCAGAGACTCCAAGTGGCTCTCACTGGGGTGCCTGCTGACATCATGCAGTGAAGCAAGCTTGTGCTTTGTGTTTAATGTTTCATGGACGACACATCTTGCACCAATGATACTCATCTAAGCACCGCTAGTACCCGAGCACCCCAATACTCGATTGAGTATGGATTGAGTATGGAGCAGTGTTCAGCACATTTGCCCAACTTTAGTGTTTAGAATTTTTTTTCTTCCATAAAAATCCTCTACGCCTATATTTAAATCAATTATTCCCACTGTGACATGCTCTTGAGAAAGACTATTTTACAGATTCCTACTTATTATCTCAAAGAAGCCTTGTCTTCTCTGGTGCTTGAACCTTTCTTTCTTGAGGCATAGGGAGTGGTCTCTAGTCCCTTAAAAGGGGTTTATAGAAACATATTTTTGTATGGACCATTTTGTTTATTGTACAAACTAATTATGTACCCCCTTATTCATCTCTTTTTGAGACTAAATAAATTTAATTATGTTAATATTTCCTCATAACTATTACATTACATACCCATTATCAGTTTGTGGCTTTTTTTCACTTTCCATTTTTAGGACACCAGTTCTGCGAATTATTGCCTGTAACTGAACTGTATATTCCAGTGAGAAGCACTCACTCTTTGTTAAATGGTAGTATTATGTCCTTTCAAAGAAGTACATGGCTGTTTAAAAACATGAAAATATCCTGCTGGTTTTAGCCACTGATTAACATTGCATGCTGTCAATTAGTTTATGATCTACAAGTACACTTAGATCAATACTTTTTTCAAGTGAATCTGCTTGTTTTACTCCTCCTAGAGCATAAAAAGCCCTCAGAATATTAGTGTCCAAATGTATGACTTAAAAAGTATCCACACTGAACCTCATATGCCAAGTGGATGCCTGAGTACTCAGTTCGTCTATGTCAGTTTGTAACTTATGAATATTTTTCATATACTACACTATACTACATGGTTTAGTCCCATTTTCAAAAATAGGAACAACAATATTAATTCCTTTCACATTTAAAAAATTGAGTATATTAGTTGTTAGGGCCAGGTGGACGGGCAGACCCAGGAGGTGGATCCACTGGGCCGAACACCTTACTGAAGGCAAGGGGTCCGGTAGCAGGAGCACTACAGGTAGCAGGGCAGTCCGTTCAAAAGAGTGGAATGTAGAAGTCCCTGGGACCACGGAGTCACTGATGGTAGTCCGGGTGACGGAGCTCAGGTTCTGAGGCCGAGATGTTGTCAGGCAGAGTCCGGAACCGATGGAGCGAGAGGACGGATCACCACAGGGATCAGAGATGGTACGGACTGACGGGATGGCAGATAGTCAGCGTTCGGGGTTCGGGAATCGGCAGGACCAGATGGCGAGGCAGGAGCAGCTCTAGAAGAGAGATAGGTGAGTATATCACAGACACAAGGAGACCTGACTCCTAGCTTAGGAAACACGAAGAACAGGCCCCGCCCACTTGGACATTAAACCCCTTTATACCCTGTACCTGTGTGTTCAATATCCTGTCAGTGGACGCTGGCCCTTTAAGAGAGGGTCCATGACCGCGCGCGCGCCCTAATGCGCATGCGCGAGGCCCGGGTGCCAGAAGCCAGGGCAGGAAGCGGTGAATAGGAAGCAGGGGAGCTGGCCTGGAGCAGAGCTGCCGACGGGCGCCGGGAGCGGGGACCGGGCCGCCTGGGGACCGCAGGTGATGGGGGCTGGAGACTGTGGAGCGGGGGACGCCTAACAGAGGAGCCGGGGAGCGAAGCAGGGAAGCCGGGGAGCGTGGCAGGTGAGCCGGGGAGCAGGGCAGGGGACCCGGGGAGCGTGACATTAGTTGATATATTAAGAACACTATTATTGACTGTATCAGCCACTCTTTCTGTTTTGGTATATAGAGCTGAAGAGCCCGGTTAATAATTCTGTCTTTTCTAGATCCTCAGTGGCCAATTGTTTTTAGTCGTTACCAATATTTAGGGGACCCACCTATGCAGAACTTGTTTTTTTGTATTCATTTATTTAAAACATAACCGTAATTTACATTTTTATTTAATAAATTCATACACATGAAAATGAGTAACTTTTTAATTTATCTTAGGCAAATATGCTTCTTTCTCTGACAGAGTTGATCAGTTATCAAAATTCTCAATTCTGAGATAAAATCTGTGTTCAGTGAAAACTTTCCCATTACTGAAATGCGAGGTGCCAGTTGTTACTCATAAGATTCTATGTAGATAGGAGAGGATAAAGCGTATCCCTTCTATATGCAGAAACACATTGATTTACACTCACCCTATTACTCTCTCCTCCCCCTTGCTGACATAGCTTCTTTACACAATGCAGACTGTGCTGCCACTTTAAATAACACCACAATCACTGGAATTCTCAAATCGACAGCCCCTCTCATGCATACCAAAACTAAAACAATCAACAGGCAACCCTGGCACACCAGCTTGACTAAAGAACTGAGATGAGCTTCCAGGGTTGCGGAGTGGAGATGGAAGAGATCCCATTCCAAAGAGCTCTTCATCACATTCCTCACCAACTTCCAGTCCACACTCACAGCTCTAAGACAAACCTACTTCATATCTCTCATAGCCTCCCTGTCTCACAACCCTAAACAGCTATTCAACACTTTCAATTCTCTCCTTTGTCCCCCAGCACCTCCTCCCTCCTCCCTTTTGACTTCCAAAAGCATCATTCAACCAAAACTGCCCTAACTAAACCAATGAACTACTAACCGCCAAAGCCCAGTGACACTAGTCTGTCCTCCTCATTCAGTATCTGTCTTCTGACTTTGACACAGTGAACCATTCCCTCCTATTACAGATTCTTTCATCTCTTACATCACAGACTTTACCCTATCTTGGATCTCTTCATACGTAACAGATCAGACATTCAGCGTCTCCCACTCACACACCCCTTTCTCATCTTTCCCCCTATCTGTCGATGTCCCCAAAGATTCAGTTCTTGGATCCCTGCTTTTCCCATCTACACAGGGCAACTCATGAAGTCTTTTCAGCACCATCTCTATGCAGAAGACACACAGATCTATCTCTGGACCCAATATCACCTGCTTACTAACCATAATCCTACAATGGTTTTGACACAGATGATAATTGGAGGGATCTAGATCTGGTAAATAAGGTGGGAGGGCATCCAGCTGGAAGCCCAGCTATGCCAGTTTTGCTGTGGTCGCTTGTGCAGTGTGAGCAGAGGCGTTGTCTTGCAGGATCAAGATTCCTTTGGATAGCTTTCCATGCCTTTTGGCCTTCAGAGCTGCCTTCAATTGGTCCAAAAGTTCACTGTAATACTTTGCATTGATGGTGGAACCCTTTTGCAGGTAGTCCACTAGCAGCACGCCCTCCTTATCCCAGTACACAGATACCATCACCTTAGTGGCTGATTTTTGCACCCTGAACTTCTTTCAACGAGAAGAACCACTGTGCCTCCACTCTTTTGACTGCTCCTTGTTTTCAGGGTCATACAAATAAATCCAAGTCTCATCCATAGTGACCAGTCGATCCAGGAAGTTCTTATCAGTCCAGAAACGCTGACAAATGCACCGGGAAGTTTTCACTCACATACTTCTCTGATCTGTTGTCAAATATTTGGGGACCCACTTTGCAGACAGCATCCTCATGTCCAAATGTTCATGTATAATAACACAAACACATTCGCGGGAAATTCCCATTATGTCTGCTATTTCTTTAGCTGAAATTTGTCAATTCTCCAGTATGATCTCCAAAACAACAACCACTCTTGGTCGTCCAGTTTGGCATCCCAGTTCTTACCTGTGAAATATGAAGGGCATTGATCCCCCAATATCTGCAATATATCACCATGAATATCCTTCACGGACTTTCCTTGCAGAAACAAGAATTGTATCACTCCTCTGCTCTCAGTTGCTGGAAATATCGCATTAGACGCCGCCATTTTGTTTTCCTGTGAGCACAGAACACTGTTGCCATAGGAAACAAACACAACATTTTGAAAACATATATTAGACACATAAGGCTTTCATGTGATGTAACATTCATTACCATAGAAACAAAAAAAATCTCAAAGCCAAAGACTTAAGGGCGCTTTACACGCAGTGCTCGTGAAAGCACCCGCCCCCGTCGTTTGTGCGTCACAGGCAAATCGCTGCCCGTGGCGCACAATATCGCTAATACCCGTCACATGAACTTACCTTCCAAGCGACGTCGCTGTAGCCGGCAAACAGCCTCTTTTTTAAGGGGGCGGTTCGTGCGGCGTCACAGTGACATCACACAGCAGGCGTCCAATAGAACCGGATGGGCGGAGAGCAGCCGCATGAAAGACATGACCACCTCGTCGCCGGAGGACACAGATACAATGTTGTTCCTCGTTCCTGGGGTGTCACACGTAGCGATGTGTTCTGCCTCAGGAACGACGAACAACCTGCGTCCAAAAGCAGCAATGACATTTGAGAAATGGACGACTAGTCACCAATCAACGATTTGGTAAGTATTTTGAATCGTTAGCGGTCACTTGTACGTATCACTCGCAACGACATCGCTAACGAGGCCGGATGTGCATCACGAATTCCGTGACCCCAACGACATCTCATTAGCGATGTCGTTGCGTGTAACGGGGCCTTTATCAGCAGCCCCTTATAGTCCTATATATAGACTATGAGCCCCACATAGCTTGCTGTATACCGTACATTATGAACCCCACTTCACCTCATATATGCAGCATGAGGACCCATATAACACCTCTACATACAGTATGAACCCCACATGGCCACCTATATGCACTATGAGCCCTACATAGCCTTCTATATCCATTATGAGCCCCACATAGCCTCATATATACAGTATGAGCCTACACATAGCCTCCTATTTACAATATGAGGACAACATAGCCTCTTATATACATTATGAGCACCATATAGCCTCATAATTACAGAATGAGCTCCCACATAGCCTCCTATACTTTAGGAGCGCAACATAGCCTCCTATATACATTATGAGCCCAATTTAGCCTCCTATATACAAAATGAGCCATTAAATAGCCTCCTAAATGCTTTATGAGCTTCAAATGGCCTCATGTATACTTCATGAGCTCCCACTTAGACTCTTATATACTTTTTGAGCTCCCACACAGTTTGCTGTATACTTTATGAGTTACCACACAGCCTCCACAATACATGAAAACACCTTGCTATCTTTCCCCTCCTGCTCTGCTCAAGTTTCCGGTCCACTTAAGCTCTGCACAGCACATGCGATGATGTGACTGCATCGCATGTCCTGTGCCGTATGCTAATTGGTGGAAGACTGGTCCAACGGCCCATTCTCTGCCATTGTATTAACCGCTGTCTGCTTCCTGTTAATGCAAATATCGGTGATGTCAGAAAGCAAACAGCAGCAGCCCATCTGACACTGATTTCAGTCCTACATCTGTCTCAATCAGCGGGCTGGATATAGTTCATGTGCGGCACTTTGCCTGCCCTGGGCTGGAGCAAAACTCTGAAATGTATCTATTCTAAATAATCTTATTTGAAATGAATGGCCTTTCTATCAGCATGTATAAGTATGTGGTTTTAAATTTGTCATCTCTCTTTGTTATCTATAGGAATCTATTTTTGTAATCTGATTGACCAAAATATAATTTAAGCTTGTAGAATTTGTGACCAGCTGTGGCATTCCTTATGCCAAAAATTATTTCAAAGACTGAAGTAAGATTTCTTGTTAGATGCTCCTAATTCCTGAAGAGGCATGCACCTCTTCAAAAATCAGAAAGTGTCTGACTCCACTTCATCAAGGCCAGTGTTAAAATCCCTGATCTTGATGAATAGGGCCCCATATATTTTGCTCTCCCTGTCTAAGTATGTTTTTTCTAGTGTAAGAAAAATGAAATTATACTGTGGTGACTGGTACCAAGGTTTTTTCAAATAGTGACTTTGCAAACAAGCTCTACACTGTTAGAAATTACCTGGTCAAACAGAGCATAGCCTATTGTTGGGTCTTCCATAAACTGGCCAATTAATTTATTCTGCGTTTATCCTGCTGAGTCATAGTCAATATCTGAGTAGTAGAAATCTCCCATAATAACTAACATAGTCTGATTATGCAACAACCTTCCAATTTATCAGGGATTTGGGGAAATTTATAGGATAATTCAAAAATATTTTCTCAGTGTTTTCCGCTTTGTAGCAGGGCAGATCAAAGTATTGTAGTGTGCTTGCGCAGGACCGGCGAGTGTGTATAATGTAGTACGCGTCATGCACACAGGCTTCAGAAGGAGAACGAAGATGGCCGAAACAGGAGGTGCCGGCATCGGAGAACAGAGATCCGCATATGACCCAACCTGTACCATACATCTGTGACCTAGTCTCCCAGTACTTACTTAAATGCAACCTCCGATCCTCACAAAATCTTCTTCTCTACTCCCCTCTCATCTCCTCTTCCCACCACTGCATCCAAGATTTCTCCCGTGCATGCCCCATTCTTTGGAATGCTCTGCGGCAACATATCAGACTCTTGCCTACCTTCACAAGCTTCAAAAGGAACCTGAAGACCCACTTCTTCTGACAAGCCTACAACCTGTCGTAACCCTTTTGCCTTGTGTGTCAACCCAGAGGCTGTCAAGGGATGGCCAGCTCCAGAATATGTGAGCCAACTTGCTAGTTTTGCAGCAATTTCTCCAGCAAAGAAATGATTTTTCTGGGTATATCATATTTCATTTTAGTGGTGTATAATACCACCTGGAGAATTAATTATTAGTGATGAGCGAGCATGCTTGTAACTACTCGGTACTCGCACGAGTATCGCTGTACTCGGGCTGCTCGGCGGGGACCGAGTAATCTCGCGATACTCGTGCTGTACTCGTGGTCTTCATTTCTGCATGTTGGCGCTCTTTTGAGAGCCAGCCCTCATGCAGGGATTGGCTGGCAGACCACTGCAATGCCACAGCCCTGTTAGTTGTGGAATTGCAGTGATTGGCCGGCCTGCACAGCGTGACCGAGCCTTTATATCGGCCGGCGCGCTGTGCTCTGCTCACAGCTATCCAGACTGTCAGTGCAGGGAGAGTGTCGCTGATTCAGGGAAAGCTTTGCGGCCCTTTATAGCTTTTTCAGTTGCAGGGCTGCAAACAGTGTGACCAAAAGTCCTTCTCAGGACTATTCTAGTTGTATACAGGCAGGCAGGGTATAGCCAGGTCGGAGTACAGTAGCAGAGTCCTTCTCAGGACTATTGTTGCTATTTACAGGCAGGGTATAGCCAGGTCTGAATACAGGCTAGTGACCAAAAGAGTCCTTGTCAGGACTATTGTACCAGTATACAGGCAGGCAGGCAGGCAGGGTAGTGGTGACCGTATACCAGCCTTCATCATATCTGGGGCTGGTGTACACAGTGTAAAACAGTCCAGATAGTGTCTGACTTGTCTGTAATTGTCGCTCCCCAAAAAAACCTGTTAGGTTCTTATTGCGTCCGTGCTTGGTTTTTAAAACCGCACGTGTGTGCCTGTTGGTGGCAGCGTACAGGTGCACTTGTGTGCAATTTCCAGAAACTTTGATATAACGCACAAGTAGTGAATATACACGTCAGCAGTGCACAGCATTGCAAAATGCGCAAGGGCATTGGCAAGGAACAAGGAAGTGGACGTGATGGTGGTGCAGGCAGAGGCCGAGGTCGTGGGCAAGCTCTAATTTCGCCACAACAAAGGGCCACATCTAGTCGCTCGCACGTCCTGTCCCAAATTCTTGGGGACCGCAGCAGTACACCGCTCTTGAACCAAGACCAGTGTCAACAGGTTGTTAGTTGGATAGCAGATAATGCTTCCAGTCAGATTGGCACCACCACAAACACTCTGTCTTCCACACGGTCAAGTGTCAGTAGCCGTGATACTGCACCGCACATTTCTGAACCTGATCCTCCTTCCTACCACCAGGCTGAGTACACGTCCTCCTCGGACATTAATGATCCCACACTTGGACACTCGGAAGAGCTGTTCACGTTTCCATTCACACATTCTGGCCTCTCGCCAGCTCATATTGAAGTGGGTCATGAGGAGATCGTCTGTACAGATGGCCAAATATTTGAGCAGCCACGTTCTCACGAAGTTGGCAACGTGTCTCAACAAGTGGTAGACGATGATGAGACACAATTGTCAGCAAGTCAGGAGGAGGAGCAGGGTGCGGAAGAGGAAGACGACGTGGTGGATGATCCAGTAACTGACCCAACCTGGCAGGAGGATATGCAGAGCGAGGACAGCAGTGCACAGGGGGAGGGAGGCGTAGCATCACAACAGGCAGTAAGAAGCAGGGTGGTGGCCCCAGGCAGAAGTCAGGCAACCGTTCCCCGGAACAACACGACGACACAAGGTGCCTGTAAAAATGTTAGGTCTTCCCGAGTCTGGCAGTTTTTTAAGTTGGATCCAGATGATTCAAAAAAGGCCATTTGCAACACCTGCCGTGCCAGCATCAGCAGGGGTACCAAAACTAGCAGCCTGACCACCACCAGCATGATCAGGCACATGTCAGCCAAGCACCCGACTTTGTGGGAAGTACAACAGAGTCGAGGAGCAGTGCTTGCTGATGTCACTGCTACGTCTTCGCTGCTTGTGCATGCGAGCCAATCCCCTGTCCATGCTGCCTGCGAACAAGCCTCCTCCACTCCTGCACCTGCAGTTGCCTACGCAGAAAGAACACCATCATCAAGCACGTCCTTGTCCCAGCGCAGCGTTCAGTTATCCATTCAGCAAACCTTTGAACGCAGGCACAAATACACTGCCAACACCCCACATGCCACAGTTCTAAATGCTAACATTTCGCGACTGCTTGCGCTGGAAATGTTGCCTTTTAGGCTGGTGGAGACAGAAGCATTCCGTGACCTGATGGCGGCAGCTGTCCCACGTTACTCGGTCCCCAGCCGCCACTATTTCTCCTGGTGTGCCGTCCCCGCGTTGCATAACCACGTGTCACAAAACATCACACGTGCCCTGAACAACGCTGTTTCACCCAAGGTCCACCTAACCACAGACACGTGGACAAGTGCTTGTGGGCAAGACCGCTACATCTCGTTGACGGCACACTGGGTTAATATTGTGGAAGCTGGGACCCAGTCTGAGCGAGGGACGGAACACGTCCTTCCCACACCAAGGTTTGCAGGCCCTACCTCAGTCAGTGTTTCACCCACACTCTACAGCTCCGGAATGTCATGCTCTTCAGCCTCCTCCTCCTCCTGCGCATCCTCATCCACTGTACCCTCCACACCAGTCACAAGCTGGAAGCACTGCAGCACTGCCTCGGCAAAGCGGCAACAGGCTGTGCTGAAGCTAATCTGCATAGGTGACAAACCCCACAATGCAGAAGAGCTGTGGACAGCTCTGAAACAGCAGGCAGATCACTGGCTCACACCTCTGAACCTAAAGCCAGGAAAGGTCGTGTGTGACAATGGCCGGAACCTGGTGGCGGCTTTGAGGCGAGGCCAGCTGACACATGTTCCATGCGTGGCCCATGTGCTCAACCTCGTGGTTCAGTGGTTTCTAAAGTCATACCCAGAGCTGTCTGATCTGATGGTAAAAGTTCGCCGCCTGTCTGCACATTTTCGAAAGTCACCTACTGCTTCAGCCGGCCTTGCCGGCTTTCAGCGCCGTTTGCATCTTCCGGCTCACAGACTGGTGTGTGATGTCCCCACGCGTTGGAATTCAACTCTGCACATGTTGATCAGGATATGTGAGCAGAAGAGGGCAGTTGTTGAGTACCTGCATCACCTAAGCCGTCGGGAAATGGGTCAAACTCCACACAACACCTGAGGAGTGGAGATGGATGTCAGACCTATGTACCATCCTCCAAAACTTTGAGGACTCCACCAAGATGGTGAGTGGTGATGACGCCATTATTAGCATCACCATACCGCTACTCTGCCTTCTAAAACGGTCTCTGCTGAAAAACAAACATGATGCATTGCAGGCGGAGCGCGATGAGTTGCAGCAAGAAACAGTAGTGGGTGTGGGTGATAACGCACAGCCCAGCCTCGTCTCATCACAACGTGCAGTGGAGGACTATGACGAGGAGGAGGATGAAGACATGGAGCAACTCTCCGGCCAAATTGAGGATATGACATGCACACCAGTCATATCCTCGGTTCAGCGTGGCTGGCCAGAGGACAGGGTAGATGAGGAGGAGGAGGAGGAGGAGGAGGACAGCATGTTCAGTCATCTTGTTGGTCAGGCTACTGAAGTCCTGGCTGTTAAGAGTCTGGCGCACATGGCTGACTTTATGGTAAGCTGCCTGTCTCGTGACCCTCGCGTTAAGAACATCTTGGCCGACAATCATTACTGGTTGGTAACACTGTTAGACCCACGCTACAAGGAGAACTTTTTGTCTCTTATTCCCGTGGAGGAGAGGTCAACCAAAATGCAGCAGTTCCGGAAGGCCATAGTCACGGAAGTAGGCAAAGCATTCCCCTCACAAAACGCTAGCGGCATAGGTCAGGAATCAGTGGACAACTGAGGCGTACAGCCGAGAGAGGCACAAGTCCAATCCGCCAGAGGTAGGGGAACAGTCTTTAAGATGTGGGACAGTTTTCTCAGCCCCTCACGTACCACAGCCCCTGAGGTGCGGGGTAGTGCCACAAGAAATCCTAAGTTTGCCCAGATGCTGAAGGAGTACCTTGCAGATCGAACAACTGTACTCCGACATTCCTCTGTGCCTTACAATTATTGGGTATCCAAGCTGGACACGTGGCATGAATTGGCTCTCTACGCCTTGGAAGTCCTGGCCTGCCCTGCTGCTAGCGTTTTGTCAGAGCGTGTTTTTAGTGCCGCAGGTGGAAACATTACAGATAAACGCACCCGCCTGTCAACTGAAAATGCTGACAGGCTGACTCTGATCAAGATGAACAAGGGTTGGATTGGGCCAGACTTCACCACACCACCAGCAAATGAGAGCGGAATTTAAAGTTTGCCATGTACCTCCACTCACCCATGGGTACACACTTCTGGACTTTGGATAATCGCTGGACTGCTCCTCCTTCTCCTCATGCGCCACCATGATGATGACCGTTACAAATTGCAATACTTAGGCCTTTGTTTCAGGTATACCCCCAGTGGTAAATTTTTTCGCCCATTCTTTGCAGAATGGACATTACAACGACAGGAGACCCGCTCCTTTGCAATGGGAACAATGTTTTGAGGCCCTCATGCACGTCTCTACCCAGGGACAACGTGGAGCCTCCCAATTTTTGGCTGCCCTGCCTAAGGGCTATACTATAATACACCCACTTCCTGACAATGGACACTTAATGTTTTTAGGCCCTCATGCACGTCTCTACCCAGGGACAACGTGGAGCCTCCCAATTTTTGGCTGCCCTGCCTAAGGGCTATACTATAATACACCCACTTCCTGACAATGGACACTTAATGTTTTGAGGCCCTCATGCACGTCTCTACCCAGGGACAACGTGGAGCCTCCCAATTTTTGGCTGCCCTGCCTAAGGGCTATACTATAATACACCCACTTCCTGACAATGGACACTTAATGTTTTGAGGCCCTCATGCACGTCTCTACCCAGGGACAACGTGGAGCCTCCCAATTTTTGGCTGCCCTGGCAAAGGGCTATACTAAAATAGACCCACTTCCTTACAATGGGCACTTCAGGTTTACAGGCCATCATGCACGTCTCTATCCAGGGACAATGTGGAGCCTCCCAATTTTTGGCTGCCCTGCCTAAGGGCTATACTACAATAGACCCACTTCCTTACAATGGGCACTTCAGGTTTACAGGCCATCATGCACGTCTCTATCCAGGGACAACGTGGAGCCTCCCAATTTTTGGCTGCCCTGGCAAAGGGCTATACTAAAATAGACCCACTTCCTTACAATGGGCACTTCAGGTTTACAGGCCATCATGCACGTCTCTATCCAGGGACAATGTGGAGCCTCCCAATTTTTGGCTGCCCTGCCTAAGGGCTATACTACAATAGACCCACTTCCTTACAATGGGCACTTCAGGTTTACAGGCCATCATGCACGTCTCTATCCAGGGACAACGTGGAGCCTCCCAATTTTTGGCTGCCCTGGCAAAGGGCTATACTAAAATAGACCCACTTCCTTACAATGGGCACTTCAGGTTTACAGGCCATCATGCACGTCTCTATCCAGGGACAATGTGGAGCCTCCCAATTTTTGGCTGCCCTGCCTAAGGGCTATACTACAATAGACCACTTCCTTACAATGGGCACTTCAGGTTTACAGGCCATCATGCACGTCTCTATCCAGGGACAATGTGGAGCCTCCCAATTTTTGGCTGCCCTGCCTAAGGGCTATACTACAATAGACCCACTTCCTTACAATGGGCACTTCAGGTTTACAGGCCATCATGCACGTCTCTATCCAGGGACAACGTGGAGCCTCCCAATTTTTGGCTGCCCTGGCAAAGGGCTATACTAAAATAGACCCACTTCCTTACAATGGGCACTTCAGGTTTACAGGCCCTCATGCACGTCTGTATGCAGGGGCATTGGTGAACCTCACAATTTTGGACTGCCCTGGCAAAGGAAAATACTACAAAGACTCACTTCCTCAAAATGGGCACATTAGACTCAAGAGGCCTTCATGTACGTCTCTTCTCAGGGACATCGGAGTGCCACACAATGTTTTCACGTAAAATCTTTCATGTATTAATCTCAAAAAGTAACATACACCAGCTCTATCTCACTATTGCGTATGTGCCCTTAACATTTCTGCCATGAAAAATCATTTTGGGGTCATTTTGGAAGGTTTTCTGGTGAGTCCGTAAAAATGGCGTGAAACGCGGACAAAATTGTTCACAGCTGTGACTTTTGAGTGATAAATGCTTCAAGGGGTCTTCCCCATGCTGTTGCCATGTCATTTGAGCACTCTTCTGAGACTTTTGTGACATTTTTAGGGTTTCTCCATGCTGCCGGGGGGTCATTTCACAAAAATACTCGGGTCTCCCATAGGATAACATTGGGCTCGTTGCTCGGCCCGAGTACACGAGTATCTTGGGAGGCTCGGCCCGAGCTTCGAGCACCCGAGCTTTTTAGTACTCGCTCATCACTATTAATTATCATTATGTGAATACAGTGGCCAATATTTTGATGGTTGTGGACAGTATCAGTTTTATGTATGGTCATTGGATCTTATATACTGGGTCACATGCAGCACACATTTGACTTTAAGCCACAAAACGTTTCTACCACTACAGTCATTCCACTGTTTCCCTGAATAATCACTTTAACTTGCAGGGAAACAACTGTTTCACTTGCAAGATCTCATGGCCATTGCGTTTGCGCAAGTGAAACACCTATTTTCCTGCAAAAGGAAGTATTTATGTAGAGAATCCATGGAAATATTGCAGTGTCAGTGAGAAGCCGCATGACTGCTGCATGTGACACTGCCTGAGCACTATCAAATATTACAAATTATGTCTGGTATCAATTATTATTGATTTATTTTATTTATTATTTTACATGATACAAAAAAAAAATATTAGCCATTGTTAGGCCCCCTTCACATGTCAGTCGAAAACACACACATTTTTCACTGACGTGTTATAGATGCATATATCCCTCCTTGTGCCATGATTTTAATACACATTTGATCTCCATGTGCCATCTGTGATAATACATGAAGATCAGGCATTTATACTCACCTGTCCCTAGCGCTGCTGAAGCATCCTGTGATGCTGTGTCCGGCCGCTGCTGCCTCACCGCTGCTGTTACTTCCTGGTCACCTGTGCAGTGCATATGTATCAGCATAATTATCTGGCCTGGAAGCAGGAGACAGCAGCGGCTGAAGACAGCATCACTGGAAATGGGTGAGTTTAAAAATCTTTCATTTTAAATGTACGTGTTTTCTCTGGAACATGTTACGTGTATCACTGTGTGGTCTGTGTGACACCAGTGATGCTGGAGAAAAATGGACTTCTCTCCAGCACACATGGACAAGCATGTATGCTGCATGGAAAGACGGTCAGTGAGAACTCACTGATGTGTGCGCAGACCCATTGATTTTAATGGGTCTGCATATGTCCGTGATTCTGGTATGTATGAAAACTGCAACATACGTAACAGAATCACTAATGTGTGAAGGAGGCCTTACCCTGGCTGCAATTTATCCTATTTTAACTATAAAAATTGGTGGACTCAGATGCACCAGGAATGAAATGACTGATATTACATGTGTTCAGTAACTGGAGAGTTTCACAATAAAAGTATTTGTCTACAGAAATGTAATTGTGCAGCTGCAACCTTGTATGTGTTGGTTTTGTAAGCCTGTTTCAGGACGGCATCTTGATTTCATGAATATTCATGAAATACTGGAGTAGCCAAGATGAAATATATGACTGAAACACAAAAGGTGTCGATCATGTTTGCAAATGAATTGCAAAAACTGAAGATATTTTGCATCAAAATCCAATATTTAACAACACTTTCTTAGTAAAATGGAGCTCAATAATTGACTAAAATGTTTTTCTGCTATAAAAGCATTGCTGTATTGTGTTTGCACATTGAATAACAAAATACGCATGCATTTGTCAGGATAAATGTAGCAAAGTGAATAAATTGCCACAATTCATACTTGGAATTTTCTCTAGAATTCTGATCTTTCCATCCACAGGTATTATAAATAAAAACAGTGGTTTTCTTTGAAGTATATCTTTTTACTGTTTATAATTATTAGAATTCTTCACAATAATATACAAACTTATGTAAAACCTGACTATGTAAGCCGACATCTGCATTTCAAAAAAGATACAATGAATCTCAGCAAAGTTTGAAAAGTGTTGGTTTAAATTTTATATATGGGCACAAATTTACGAAAAAAAAAGAATGCACCCAACTGACAGAGAAACGTAGGGAACATTCACTTATAGAATGTTATGGTATACTGTACCTTTATGATATGTCCTAACATAAAGATAGGGAAGGGTCTGATGTCTTTAATTCCTTAGGCTTTTCTCCAGTATGGCATTGCTGTAAAGGCCCCGTCACATGCAGTGACGTATCTAACGATATATCGCCGGGGTCATGTATTTCGTGACGCACATCCGGCATCGTTAGCGTCATTGTTGCGTGTGACACGCACAAACGACCGTTAACGATGGAAAATACCTTATTGTCCATCGACACGTCGTTCCTTTTTAAAAAATCGTTGATTGTTGAGCACGCAGGTTGTTCGTCGTTCCCGAGGCAGCACACATCGCTACGTGTGACACCTCGGGAACGACGAACTGCAGCTTACTTGCGGCTGCCGGCACTGCAGAAGGAAGGAGGTGGGCAGGATGTTACATCCCGCTCATCTCCGCCCCTCTACTTCTATTGGATGGGCGCTTAGTGACGCCTCTGTGACGCCACACGGACCGCCCCCTTAGAAATGAGGTTGTTAGTCGGCAACAGCGACGTCGCTAGGCAGGTAAGTCCGTGTGATGGTTCCTAACGATATTGTGCAGCGATTTGACCGTGATGCACAAACAACGGGGGCGGGTGCTTTCACCCCCTTAAACCTCCTTTTGTGTAAAGAATTGAAGCACAGTCAAGAGTGAGAAGGGGGTCAGAGTGTTGCAGTCCCTTCGAATGGTTATCATATCCCTGAACAATAGTTAGTAGTTATATTCTCAATCAATATGTTATCGCTTAATATAAACTAGAGTTCGAGACTATTCCGATTGGGTGCACTTTCTTGCGCTGAGATGGCTTTTATTCTCTTTCAATCAAAATAATGCTAACTAAAGGTGTGTGCGCATGATAAGTTTCTGCTGCAAAATTTTTCAGCACCAAAATCTGTACCTTGTGGCAGAAATACACACCAAAAAACACATGAGGTTTTGGTGCGTTTTGGTGGGTATTTGGAGCATTTTTGGGTACATTTTTGTGCCCAGCTTTTTTTTGTGAAATCAATGGCTGGAAATGCAGGGAAAACCAACAATTGACATGCTGCTTCTTTTTTCTGCACCCGAAACTGCAAGGAAAAAAGAAGCAATGTGCGCATAGCACTTCAGATTTCTTATTGACATAAGGATTGGAATAAGGATATATATGCATTTTTATCACAAAATTGCACCAAAAAATGTGTCAAAAATGCATAATAAATGTAGTGCGCACAAACCCTAATAGTGATGAGCATGCACTAATATGCTCGGGTGCTCGGTACTCGTTAGAAGCAGTTGGATACTCGGATGGGCGCAACCTGTGTACCGAGTATAACGGAAGTCAATGGGCATTTTTCAAAGAAATCTTTTCCCATTGACTTCCATTACACTCAGGTGCTCGAATTGAGCTCATCCGCACTTTTAACTGCTCTTACAAAGTACTGAGCACCTAAGCATAATAGTGCTCACTCATCATTATTAACCAAGTGCCCTCTATTTACATGAACTACTAATAGTTACCAATTTAGTTACTGCAGGGTATTTACTCATTGATTTTTATTCTAGGTTTTGTCTGCTCACGTCCACTGCGTGAACGTGCACCATCACATTTGCCTTTATACCAACAGGTGTGGCAGCCAATTTTTTTGGTTTCATTAACTACAATGGAAAACATAAAAAACTATTCTTATATAGATATTTCCTTTTTATTTTAGTTTTTTTATTCCAGATTTTTTCCACTGTCTTACAAATGACTGCTCAAACCTGAATGATCACTATGACTATTGGCAATTGCATTAAATGTATACATGAACAACATCTATATTATGTGCCCCAAAAATTCACATCTTTGATAAAAATGCTTCATTTAGCCAGTCTTTTTTTCTAACGTAAAAAACACAAATGAGTTAAAAGTTAAAACAAACATTTTCCAGCAGACAGCTTGTGCCACATTTCGACTACACATTACTAAATTTCCTTCAAAGTGTTACTATACTACCATAAGAATGTGTTGTAAGAAGGTAGCTCGTTACTTTAACATGAGCAGACACTTCCAGTTTTAGTAGTTTCATAAAATCTTTTTTTTAAGTTTCGTATTCAATGTACAAACACATAAATACAGTTAGTGGTTTCGCTCAGATTAAAAGCGTACTGGCTTACAAAGAAGTGACTTCTAAAACAAGATATACAGATCAGTAAAGCAGGAATATTTTTGTTAATGCAACTATGTATTCTCGTGAAATTGTTAGGTCGAGTTCACATAAGCATAATTCGTCATCTGTATACGGACCTCAATGTCTGAACTATCTCCACTCACTCTTCTTTGATTGACACCTCTAGCTTCATAGAGCCAGATGAAAAACAAGCAGGTGTGCAGGGGTTAAATGTTTGGCCACTAAGAGAGAAGACCTTGGCATTCAAAAGAATACAATGAATAAGTAAAAATTTTATATGATAATTTAATTATAAATTATTAACTTTTCTGTCCAAAATTTATCAGAACTTAGAGGTGTCATGGGTGACAGACTGTCATGTGGTTTCTGGCAATAGAAGGTCACATCGTTTGGAAGCGCAAAATTCTCCCAGACTTTCTATTGTTCTATTGTTCCTGCTGTCAGTATTCATTGTACTAGGTAGCTTTCCAGCTCGGTTCTCATTTCTTTCCCTTTAGAACTCAGGGGAGTGCTCCTTCTGTCCAGCTGCTGATTATCAGTATTCCCCTTCTGCTTAAATATTCCAATTTTCCTTAGACTTGAGTTTGTGATATTACTCAGTTCATTCAAGCTCTGGTTGCAAGAATATGGCTTGTACTCATCTGCAGTATTGTGGCTTAAATTTTGTTGAACTTCTACCTGAGTCATCTGTGGATAATTACTTCATGCTTTTATCCCCATGTGTCCTCCTTGTATCGTCTTTAGTAGGGTTGATGAAGAGCTCATCCCATCCATTGCCTATTTAGGGTCCAGCACTAGGGATACCTAAGGTCAAGAATCTGGTTCGGTGCATAGGTGTGGAACCTATTTGGAGTATTGAGGGACCCCAGGGACCAGCATTCGGTTTGGTCAGGAGTCACCATCTCCCACTTCCCTAGTCACAGGGTTTCCCTTCCCTTTACCATTCGCTTGTTACTTAACCATACCTAGCGTGACAAGTGGATTCCCATGGAAGGAGACTTTCCTGAGGACAAGTGAAGCCGTAAAACGACTATGCTCATGTGTGCAGGGTGTCCACAGTCACTTTATCACTGTGCTTGTCTCTAGAAACCTCTCTTTCCACTGGAATCTGTTACATTAAAAAAACACCAAAAAGAGGAATAAAAACCTCCAAAAGTTAAGCAAAAACTCACAGACTAATGGCAGAAGATGTAAACTGCCCAGGCCAAAAAACTAATGCACTGCCAGGATGCAGCAAAGCCTCCAATAAATGGAGACATCGCAGGTGCAAAGGGAGATGGTAGAAAAAATTGCACACTTGTGGCTTGCATAGGTCACTGTTCACACATGCAGGCACACAGTATCTGGTATGCAGCCTATTAGTTACGCCCACCACAATAGATGCAAGCGGGCTGCGCCAGTACTAAATATGTGCTCCATGCAGGGACAGTGAGTATAGTATGCAAGGCCTAACATTAAGAGGCCTGGCTGCATCCTGTATAAATATTCTGTGCAAAAGAATAAATAAATATATGAGGTAGTTGTAGGTAATATGGCCATAGTACGGAAGCCCACAATCCGCGTCACGGATCCTCATGTTTGTGGGTCCCTACGCTAATATATCATATGTACATACATAAAAAACACCAAAAAGAGGAATAAAAATCTGTTACATTCCAGCAAAGGTTCAGGATCTGTGAATGAAATATTAATTATTAAGAATTGGATAGAGCAGCATTGTACTGTGAATACTGCAGCCATGATCTGACTTGCTTATATGATAAAAGAAAGTCTATTTGGCATCTCCTTATTTTATAATGCGCTTTGTCACTTTTCTGATCATTCCACAAAATCAAAGTTCACATATTGGTTCCATAGGTCGGCTCTGGAGTTGGAATAGTTTCTGGCTATGATGCTGAAGTGTTGGTGGCTGCTATCAACATTTTGCTCCAAATATTAAATTAATTAAAGTTATACTTATTAACCTGGAATGTGGTCACTTACTTTTCCTACTCAAGGCAATGAGGGGGGATTATAGGCTTTGATTTAGGTCAGGATCTGTTTTGCATTGGGAGGCGCTGCTGATTGGGATCTTGATCATTCTAAACTGAGGTTTAATTATTGATTTCTAAAAAAAAGTTTGTCCAAACTATAAATGCACTTTTAATCTTAATATATTTACACATGAACACCATGTATCAGTGTGTAACGTAAGGAAAAAATTGTATTGAACTGTAAATATCCAAATAATATAATTCTATATGTTTGTTGTTACAGGTTGTTACCATGTGTTCAGTATCTCAGTGACTCAGAACCTTTGGACTGGTGATCCTGGGGATGAAACTATACATCGATGGTGGTATGTATGTTGGATTTCATTTTTAGAGATTATTTATAAAAAAGGCTTCCGTATAAAGTAAAATCAAATTGTGGTTACATTCTGCATTAACTTCTTATACCACTGGAATCTTTGAGGATACGATCAATTAGCAAATTTACTGTTTGAAAATCTATGATTTCTACTTTGAACTGTCTCCATGTGCATTAGTCACATTAATTAGGGCTAATTTGATCATGGAGGTTCCACCTGAAATCTTTTGGAAACCACTTTAAGAACCGCTTCACACATTGGTGAAAAACACATCTTTTTTACTGGCGTGTTAAAGACGCATATGGCCCTTCATGTGCTGTGATTTTGGCACACGTGTGATCTCCCTGTGCTATCCGTGATAATACACGGAGATCAGGCACTTATACTCACCTGTTCATGGTGCTGAAATATCCCATGATGCAGTGTCCAGCCACCAATGTCTCCCCGCTGCTGCTACTTCTGGGTTGGCTATGAAGTGAGTATGCATGAGCATAATTAGCCGGCCTGGAAGCTAGTGATAGCAGCGCCGAAGACAGCCCCAGTAGACATGGGTGACTTTAAAAAGCTTTTTATTTTAAATGTACGTGTTTATTCTGGTACATGTTACACAGATCACACCACTGTGTGGTCTGTAGGACATCAGTTATGCCAGAAAAAAATGGACTTGTTTCTGTGCGGAGCACACGGACACACGTGTGTGCCACATAGAAACTCGGTCAGTGAGAAATCACTGATGTGTGCGCAGACCCATTGAATTTAATGGGTCAGCATATGTCCGTGATACTGGTACTTATAAAAACAATAACATATGTACCAGAATCACGGACATGTGAAGGGGGCCTAAGGCCAGGGACAGACAGCCATATAGTACAGACAATGATCGCATCAAAATGCCCAGACTAGCCAGTGGCTCTCTT
Source organism: Anomaloglossus baeobatrachus (assembly GCF_048569485.1). Taxonomy (NCBI): domain Eukaryota; kingdom Metazoa; phylum Chordata; class Amphibia; order Anura; family Aromobatidae; genus Anomaloglossus; species Anomaloglossus baeobatrachus. The sequence continues at coordinate 137,425,594 of NC_134353.1, read as the reverse complement.
GACCTAAGCGTGAGAGCTGCATAGAAATACATGAAGCTGTCGCGCTCAAGTCAGGAGAGCCGGGGCCAGTATGGGTATTTTGTTGCAATTGTCGTCCATGTTATACAATCATCTGACCCCAGCCTTACAAGTAAATTGTTATTTTCTCAAATCTGTGGCAGAAGAATCCATGGCCATAGGAATGGCGACACAGATTTCCCAATGATAACAATGACAGAGCACATTGTGGGTGAATTTCACTTGTATTTTGGCATGAAATGTGTGATGATGGTCGCAACGCAGCTCTATTCACAAGTCACAGAGAAGGCCTAGAAAATGTTGTGGGTCTGATCCTCTCTATGATTATTTAAGGTCTATATGGCTTCTGCAAAAGATATCTGTATATTCTCTTACCAGAAGCGCAAAATAATAGATGCCCTCAAATTTATGTACAGAAAGTAGAATAAAGTAATTTATCGTCAAAAAATAAAAACATATTAGGAAAAAGGAATCTGTTGCATTACTCAATAAAAACTAAAACAGATAATCGATTCCTTCTAACTATGGATTCTGTGCACCCAGAATACTTTCATGTGTCTCCGTCAGACAATGCACAACTCCGTGTAGAGCAGTACACATTGTACTTATGAATGTGAAGGATGACTGCAACAGAATAAATTATTGTCATTATCACTACGGAGTTCATCGATGTCATTTGTGTACTCTGCTGTTTCCTTTTCTACGTACCATTGGCTGGTTTCCCACGTTTCTTTAACACCTTGTCCCCTGCTTCTAGTTCTGAAATGCCGCAGGTGTGCAGAAGTGTATCTGTGACATTTGGACTGTACGCCACGCCATAAGGAGCCTAATCTGAAACTATTATTTTACATCCCTGAAAATCTTCCTTGGCGATTTAGACATATTCAGGCATTACTCCTAGCACAACTTCAGATTATGTCAAGCAACATGTGTTATATTTGTAAACGTAAAAATACATGTTCAGCGAGTGTGCAGTTGCAGAAGGATTAAATGCTTTCTTTTATGCATTCCAACTAAACTGCAGAATATTATACTAAACAATCATATCCAGAACCTCATAGGCACTGACACTGACATGCTTAGCTGGGAGCAAAAACTGGCACAACTCAGTGCACCATCTCAATATGAAATAGCAAAGCTGCGTTCAGAGATATGATATTTATATACCTGTGTGTCTCAGAAAATAAGACAGGGCCTTATATTATTTTTGCTCCAAAAGATGGGCTAGGTGTCATGGTCCAGGCCGGCTTTTCCCTACTGCTGGTTACACCCAGCTCTGGCCTGGTCATGTTAGGGGTTAACTTCCCTTGCCTCGTTCTGGATCCCAGGACGCTATATAATGCCGCTCTACCTATGGCTGAGGACCAGTGATATTTCTGCCTTACAGCTTGTATACTGGCTCTGGTGAGTGTTCCTGATCTGTTCTGCCACCCTGCTACTGTGTCCTGACTTTGACCCTCCCCGGTTTGTCTGCCTGTCCCAGCCCCTGACTTCCCTCTCCTGTCTGTTGTTTGGGTTTCCCTCTGCATACCTGATTTCCCACCTTCTGACTAGAGTTGAGCGCGGTTCGCGGTTCGTGGTTCTCCAGTTCGCGGCTCGAGTGATTTTGGGGGCTGTTCTAGATCGAAATAGAACTCGAGCTTTTTGCTAAAGCTCGATAGTTCTAGATACGTTCGAGAATGGTTCTAGCAGCAAAAAAAACAGCTAATTCCTAGCTGGCTTTCCGCTGTAATAGTGTAAGTCACTCTGTGACTCACACTATTATGACATTTCAGTGTATAGTGTGCGGGAACAGCGCATTCAGATCACTGCTGTATGTATAATGGCCATTTTTTTTTTTTCCTTGTCTTCCTTCCCTAAGCGCGCGCGTGTAGTGGGGCGGGCCAGCATGTCAGCCAATCCCAGACACACACACAGCTAAGTGGACTTTTAGCCAGAGAAGCAACGGCATGTGTGATAGGATGTCCATGTCACATGTCCCTGCATTATAAAACCGGACATTTTCCTCCAGCACGCCATTATCTGCTTCTGCGTCCTTGGTGTCAGACATCACTGGCGCAGCTCCTATCGCCGATACTGCTGTGTACGCTCCATACACAGCGCTGGACAGCTTAGGGATAGCACTTTCTATCAGTCCTTTTAAGGGCTCATACCGGCAGGGTCAGAGCCATAGGTGACAGGTCCGTGAAAACAGAGTTTAACAGCTACACAAGATGACAGCGTCTGTGTAGCTAAGGTCAGGGATTTCCTCGCTGCATTTCCCCATTAGGAGGGATAGAAAGGCAGGCTTCCTTTCCTCTACCCAGAGACCCACAACCCTGCCACTGTACCCTCCTGCCCTTTGCACACTCAAACTCATTGTTACTAAGCCATTATACTAGCAAACACTGAGTGAACTTAGTGGCATCCTAAACATGGCTGTTGGACTGCTGTATTGCCCCAGTAGTGCAAAGATATTTGCAGCACGTCTGCCTGCATTGCACACTCCAACTCATTGTTACTAGGCCATTATACTAGCAAACACTGAGTGAACTTAGTGGCATCCTAAACGTGGTTATTGGACTTCTGTATAGTCCCACAAGTGCAAAGATATTTGCAGCACGTCTGCCTGCATTGCACACTCCAACTCATTGTTACTAAGCCATTATACTAGCAAGCACTGAGTGAACTTAGTGGCATCCTAAACGTGGCTATTGGACTTCTGTATAGTCCCACTAGTGCAAAGATATTTGCAGAACGTCTGCCTGCATTGCACACTCCAACTCATTGTTACTTACTAAGACATTATAATACCAAAAATTGAGTAAACGTAGTGGCATACAAGAAGTGGCTGTTGTACTCCATTAGTGCCCCACTGGTGCAAATCTATGTGCAGCACCTCTGCATGACACCCACCTGCCCTGTTTTTAATAAGCTATAATGATAGCAAAAAATACTGCCATTTAGTGGCATCATAGAACTGGCTGTTGTATTTCATTATTGTCCCACTGGTGCCAAGCTATTTCTAGCACCTGTGCAGGACACCCTCCTGCTCTGTTTTTAATAAGCTATAATGATAGCAAAAAATACTGCCATTTAGTGGCATACAAGAACTGGCTGTTGTATTTCATTAGTGCCCCAATGGTGCCAAGCTATTTTTGGCACCTCTGCATGACACCCTCCTGCTCTGTTTTTAATAAGCTATAATGATAGCAAAAAATGCTGCCATTTAGTGGCTTACAAGAAGTGGCTGTTGTACTCCATTTGTGCCCCACTGGTGCAAATCTATGTGCAGCACCTCTGCAAGACACGCTCCTGCTCTTTTTTTAACCCCTTCAGCCCCAGACTGTTTTCACCTTAAAGACCCGGCCATTTTTTGCAATTTTGACCAGTGTCACTTTGACAGGTTATAACTCTGGAACACTTCAACGGATCCTGGCGATTCTGAGATTGTTTTTTCGTGACATATTGTACTTCATGTCAGTGGTAAATTTAGGCCGATATGTTTTGCGTTTATTTGTGAAAATTTCGGAAATTTGGCGAAAATTTTGAAAATTTTGCAATTTTCAAAATTTGAAAATTTATGCCCATAAATCTAAAAGATATGTCACACAAAATAGTTACTAAACAACATGTCCCACTTGTCTGCTTTACACCAGCGCAATTTTTGAAAAAAAAAAATTTCCGTTAGGAAGTTAGAAGGGTTCAAAGTTCATCAGCAATTTCTCATTTTTCCAACAAAATTTGCAGAAAAAATTTTTTAGGTACCACATCACATTTGGAGTGATTTGAGAAACCTAGGCGACAGAAAATACCCAAAAGTGACCCCATTCTAAAATCTGTACCCCTCACTCTGCTCAAAACCACATCCAAGAAGTTTATTAACCCTTTAGGAGCTTCACAGCAACCAAAGCAATGTAGACGAAAAAATGAAAATGTTACTTTTTTAACACAAAAATGTTACTTTAGCCATAAAAATTAGTATTTTCACAAGGGTATCAGAAAAAATGCATGATAAAATGTATTGTGCATTTTCTCCTGAATACGCAGATACCTCATATGTGGTGGAAATCAAATGTTAGGGCACACGGCAGGACTCGGAAGGCAAGGAGCGCCATTTGAATTTTTGAGTGCAAAATTAGCTGCACTCATTAGCGGACGCCATGTCGGGTTTGAAGACTCCCTGAGGTGCCTAAACAATGGAGCTCCCCCATATGTGACCCCATTTTGGAAACTAGGGCCCTCAAATATTTTTTCTAGATGTTTGATGTGCACTTTGAACCCCTGGGGGCTTCACAGAAGTTTATAACGTTGAGCCGTGAAAAGAATTTTTTTTTTTTTTACCACAAAACTGTTGTTTCAACCAGGTAGCTTTTTTATCACAAGGGTATCAGGAAAAATGCATCATAAAATGTATTGTGCATTTTCTCCTGAGTACGCAGATACCTCATATGTGGTGGAAATCAAATGTTTGGGCACACGGCAGGACTCGGAAGGCAAGGAGCGCCATTTGAATTTTTGAGTGCAAAATTAGCTGCACTCATTAGCGGACACCATGTCGGGTTTGAAGACTCCCTGAGGTGCCTAAACAATGGAGCTCCCCCATAAGTGACCCCATTTTGGAAACTAGAGCCCTCAAATATTTTTCCTAGATGTTTGATGTGCACTTTGAAACCCTGGGGGCTTCACAGAAGTTTATAACGTTTAGCCGTGAAAAGAAAAACATTTTTTTTTACCACAAAACTGTTGTTTCAACCAGGTAGCTTTTTTATCACAAGAGTATCAGGAAAAAATGCACCATAAATGTATTGTGCATTTTCTCCTGAGTACGCAGATACCCCATATGTGGTGGAAATCAAATGTTTGGGCACACGGCAGGACTCGGAAGGCAAGGAGCGCCATTTCACAGCAAAATTGGTTGGAATTATTAGCGGACGCCATGTTGCGTTTGACGACCCCCCTGAAGTGCCTAAACAATGGAGCTCCCCCACAATTGACCCCATTTTGGAAACTAGACCCCTCATGGAGTTTATCTAGCTGTTTAGTGAGCACTTTGAACCCCTGGAGGCTTCACAAACGTTTGTAATGTTCAGCCGTGAAAATATTTTATTCTTTTTTTTACCACAAAATTGTTTTTTTAAACAGGTAGCTTTTTTTCCCACAAGGGTATCAGGAAAAAATGCACCATAAAATGTATTGTGCAATTTCTCCTGTTTACACAGGTACCTTATATGTGGTGGAAATCAATTGTTTGGGCGTACGGCGGGGCTCAGAAGATAAGGAGCGCCATTTCACAGTAAAATTGATTGGAATTATTAGCAGACGCCATGTTTCATTTGGAGACCCCCTGAGGTGCCTAAACAATGAAGCTCCCCCACATGTGATCCCATTTTGGAAACTAGACCCCCCCATACAAAAAAATTAGTTTGGCGAAATAAAAAATACAGACATCAGTAAAAAAAAAAAAAATGAATAAAAAAAAAAAAAAAATGAGCGCCTGGCACTAAGACCAGTGCCAAACATGAGAGCAATGCACGAGTCTCGCATCGCATCATCCACTGCAGTCTGGAAGCGAGCAACTGTGCTGGATAATGCGATGCGAGAGGGCGGGGCGGCAGATGAGAAAGGGCGCTGCGGATGGAAAATGGGAAAGGGCGCAGCGGGTGGAGGAGCGGCAGAAGATGGGAAAGGGCGCAGCGGATAAATGATGGGAAATGGCGCAGCGGATGGAGGAGCGGCAGAGGGTGGGGGGGAGGGAGGTGAGATTGGGATACCTACCTTACAGGATGGATCTAGGCAGCAGGGTCACAGCAGACAGAAGAGGCAGCAGATGAAGGAGGCAACAGATTGAGGAGGGTGAGAGGGGGCAGTAGATGAAGAGGATGGGAAATCAGGCAGCAGATCGGGGAGGGGGGGCCCCAGGGGAAGGGTGGCTTGCAGCACATGTGGGGGGAGGGTGGCTTGCAGCACATGTGGGGGCAGCCGATGAAGGAGGCGGCGGCCGCTGATCGGGAACAGTGAGGGCCGATTCGGGGGCAGCAGCGGCTGAAAAAGGTGGGTGCGACGGCGGCGGGGACAGTGGCGAGTGTGGTGGTGGGGACAGCGGTGGATCGGGAGCAGCGGCGGGGACAGCGGTGGATCGGGAGCGGCGGCGGGGACAGCGGTGGATCGGGAGCGGCGGCGGGGACAGCGGTGGATCGGGAGTGGCGGCGGGGACAGTGGCGAGCGTGGCGGCGGGGACAGCGGTGGATCGGGAGCGGCGGCGGGGACAGTGGCGAGCAAGGCGGCGGGGACAGTGGTGAGCGTGGCGGCGGGGACAGCGGTGGATCGGGAGCGGCGGCGGGGACAGCGGTGGATCGGGACCAGCGGCGGGGACAGTGGCGAGCGTGGCGGTGGGGTTAGTGGCGAGCGTGGCGGCGGGGACAGTGGCGAGCGTGGCGGCGGGGACAGTGGCGGCGGGGACAGTGGTGGATCGGGAGCGGCGGCGGGGACAGCGGTGGATCGGGAGCGGCGGCGGGGACAGCGGTGGATGGGGAGCATCGGCGGGGACAGTGGCAAGCGTGGCGGCGGGGACAGCGGTGGATCCGGAGCAGCGGCGGGGACAGTGGCGAGCGTGGTGGAGGGGACAGCGGTGGATCCAGAGCAGCGGCGGGGACAGTGGCGAGCGTGGTTTAGCACCATGTCACCGTGACGTACCCAGTACGTCAAAGGTCGTTAAGGGGTTAATAAGCTATAATGATAGCAAAAAATACTGCCATTTAGTGGCATCATAGAACTGGCTGTTGTATTTCATTCTTGTCCAACTGGTGCCAAGCTATTTCTAGCACCTGTGCAGGACACCCACCTGCTCTGTTTTTAATAAGCTATAATGATAGCAAAAAATGCTGCCATTTAGTGGCATAGAAGAAGTGGCTGTTGTACTCCATTAGTGCCCCACTGGTGCAAATCTATGTGCAGCACCTCTGCATGACACCCTCCTGCTCTGTTTTTAATAAGTTATAATGATAGCAAAAAATGCTGCCATTTAGTGGCATCCTAAAAGTGGCTGTTGGACTTCATTATTGTCCCACTAGTGCAAAAATATTTGCAGCACGTCTACCTGCATTGCACACTCAAACTCATTGTTACTAAGCCATTATACTAGCAAACACTGAGTGAACTTAGTGGCATCCTAAACGTGGCTGTTGGACTTCTGTATTGTCCCACTGGTGCAAAGCTATTTCTAGCACCTGTGCAGGACACCCTCCTGCTCTGTTTTTAATAAGCTATAATGATAGCAAAAAATACTGCCATTTAGTGGCATACAAGAAGTGACTGTTGGACTTCCATTAGTGTCACACTGGTGCAAATCTATTTGCAGCACCTCTGCATGACACCCTCATGCACATTTTGCTACGCTAATTTTATAGCAAACTCAGGGAATTCCTTGCTGCATTTGATCATTCGGAGGGATAGAAAGTGAGGCTTCCTTTAGCTTTTCCTTCTGTTCATAGACAGCATCTCCAAGTCCACACCCGAAGAGCAATTTCTCCTCCACGTGTAAGTGTGGAGAGGCAGCTAGTGCGCATGCGTGTGCCGATTTACCCCAGCTGCAACCTAACTACAGTGTTTCGCCTAGTGAGTATGCTCAGCCTGACTGTGCCATTCCTGAGGCTAAGTCTTCATTTCGGGATACAGCGCATGCTCCCACACTTAGTGCGAAAAGCCTCTTTGCACAGGTACTTGCATTCCGTGCCGGGTCTAAGTCCTGTTTTGTGCCTAGACAAAATAAAGCTGATAGTCTTTTTTCAGAGACTGTATTTCATGCTACTGAGCATGCTCAGGCACTTACTGCATCAGAGACTAGGTCCGGTAATGAACTCTTTGGCCCTGCCCCTGATGTGGGGGGCCCATATAGACCACAGGGCATCAGGTGTCCTGACGATGTGGCCAGGCCACTCCCAAATTGCGTACAGAGGCCCGCCCCTATGACTTGTCACCTCATTATTGATGGTCAGACGATGACTGGTGAGGTGTTTGTGTCGTGGCAGCCATGAGGTCATTATTGAAGTTGCGGTTCCAAATAGGACGCTAGTTATGCCACTCATGACGTGTCACTCTGCTTTTGTCTCCAGGAGGTGCATTGTGGTCCAGCCTGGTTTGGGGCGGACCCAGGTTATAAAACGGGCTGGAGCCAACAAGGAGGTGTGCAGTCTTCTATTATGCTCCGAAAGAGCACACCTCCATGTGTTGAACCCATTGCGGCTTTAGGCCAGAGGTAGGCAGGGATAGGGCATCGATGCAGGCCGCCACCACAGTTGGTAACGCAGAACGGTTAAGACCAGATCCTGTCCTACAAGTCCTGCTTGTGCAGCCCAGTGGCATTAACAGGCCTGCTGTTGCTGATGCGCCTGCTGTCCACCGGTGTTGCCCCAATGCACACGGTCAGCGTACTCAATGGCCCCTGTGATGTTAACAGGGAGTTCCTGGGCTGGGTGGGCGTGTGGACCCTGTGACGCTAACAGGGCTCCCAGTCTCCAGATCCGAGTGGCGTCTAACTCGGTTCAGGCTACTATTAGTTTCATAGCCACACAGCTCTGTATCCTCCACCTAACCTTCCAGTTGCCAACCTCTCCTTTTCCATCTGGGAGCACGGTGGACACTGACTGCTGATGGGGATATATACCTTTCTCTTTCTTTTCTTATTAATTTTCGTTATATAGCGGTAACATAGTATATACCACCTTATCCAAATCTGCCAGTCCCACCGTAACAGAAGGTGTTTCTTCATCAAATGTTACTTTTACTTAACCAACAAACCCACGGACAAAAACTTTTTTCCCCTTTCCAACACACCTGTTCCCCTTGCCACCAGCATTTGTCCTTTTTCAACTCATTTGGTATATGACCAAAAGTGCAACTCTGCAGGAACACCGTACTCAATGCCATCTCAGCACAGCAGCCAGCCCTCGGTCCCTCAGATGTGGACAAAAAGACCATTTCCTCCTATCCATTACAAAGCATTGAGATTCACTCTGTGCAACTGTGCACAATTTTTGCTGATACTATGCGCCCTTGTTAATCCCTATCCCCCACCATGACTGACGCCTAGGTGCCGCTCACCGTATGGACCTTGTAGATCTTATTATCCCTTCTACATATGACTCCTCCTGTACTTCCTCCCCTTCCTCTTGGACCAACACCTGACTCCGAATAATGCTTACAGTGTGCTCCATCTTGTAGATGACCAGAATTGTCACGCTGAGAATGGCATCACCAGTGCTAAACATCTTCGTCGACATTTGTAAACTGTGTAGAAGGGTGCATAGGTCCTTGATCTGACACCACTCGTTCTTCAGGGGACGAAGAAGAGGTGAAACGCGCGTAGGGACTGGTGGTTGCCTGGACTTGCTGTGAAGTGGTTAGTAGCCTTGGCTTTATAACTGTGAAAAAACTGTGGGCTGTGGGTGCGTTAGCCGGTACTATTCCTGGCTAATTAACCAAGGCTTTGGCCGTATTACAACTATGCTATGGACTTGACATATAGATAATGTGATCATATTGGTAATATTTGAAGTAGGGTACATTACCTTCAAATAGTTTTTTGTAGGATATCTCAGTGTGTGCTTACGTGTAAACCACTGTATTACATTCTTGTCATAATTAAAAACGATGATCTTTTGTTTGTATGTCATGTTGCAAACTGTCCACAACTACTGCTATTGTTACTGACCTAATCCAGCATTTCAGTTAACCCCTTGAGGACTTACTTGCTGTATTTTAATGTATTCATAATAAAGATTATTTTTATATAAAAGGATTTATACCACATTTTCTCTGTGTATAAAATTGTATAGTGGTGTTCCGACACTTCCAATGAGTTTGAGGAGTGACCTAAATTAAGTGTTCCTTTTCATGCATAGTGCTGATGATGGGAAAGGAGTCGATGCCTGCGGCGCAGGTGGACGCAGGTTATGGTCACCCACTGGGTTGCGTTACCTTGACAGATACAGAACCACAGGCTGAATGTAAGTGGTGGGTATCTCACAGATCATAGTATCATAGTATCATAGTTTTTAAGGTTGAAGGGAGACTCTAAGTCCATCTAGTTCAACCCGTAGCCTAACATGTTGATCCAGAGGAAGGCAAAAAAACCCCAATGTGGCAAACAAGTTCCAATGGGGAAAAAATTTCCTTCCTGACTCCACATCCGGCAATCAGACTAGTTCCCTGGATCAATACCCTGTCATAAAATCTAATATACATAACTGGTAATATTAAATTTTTCAAGAAAGGCATCCAGGCTCTGCTTAAATGTTAGTAGTGAATCACTCATTACAACATCATGCGGCAGAGAGTTCCATAGTCTCACTGCTCGTACAGTAAAGAATCCTCGTCTGTGATTATGATTAAACCTTCTTTCCTCAAGACGTAGCGGATGCCCCCGTGTTCCAGTCGCAGGCCTAGGTGTAAATAGATCTTTGGAAAGGTCTCTGTACTGTCCCCTCATATATTTATACATTGTGATTAGATCTCCCCTAAGCCTTCGTTTTTCCAGACTAAATAACCCCAAGTTTAATAACCTGTCTTCGTATTGCAGGCCCCCCATTCCTCTAATAATCTTGGTCGCTCTTCTTTGCACCCTCTCCAGTTCAGCTATGTCCTTCTTATATATCGGTGACCAGAATTGTACACAGTATTCTAAGTGCGGTCGCACTAGTGACTTGTACAGAGGTAGAACTATATTTTTTTCATGAACACTTATACCTCTTTTAATACATCCCATTATTTTATTAGCCCTGGCAGCAGCTGCCTGACACTGTCCACTAAAGTGAAGTTTACCATCCACCCATACACCCAAGTCTTTTTCTGTGTCTGTTTTACCCAGTGTTCTACAATTAAGTACATAATCATAAATGTTATTTCCTCTACCCAAGTGCATGACCTTACATTTATCTACATTAAACTTCAATTGCCACTTCTCAGCCCAATCCTCCAATTTACATAAATCTCCCTGTAATATAAAATTATCCTCCTCTGTATTGATTACCCTGAAGAGTTTAGTATCATCTGCAAATATTGAAATTCTACTCCGCATGCCCCCAACAAGGTCATTTATAAATATGTTGAAAAGAAGCGGGCCCAATACTGACCCCTGTGGTACCCCACTATGAACTGAAACCCAGTCCGAGTACGTACCATTAATAACCACCCTTTGTTTCCTATCACTGAGCCAGTTTTTAACCCAGTTACACATATTTTCCCCTATCCCCATTATTCTCATTTTATGTACCAACCTTTTGTGTGGCACCGTATCAAAAGCTTTTGAAAAGTCCATATACACAACATCCACTGCATTTCCCTGGTCCAGGCTTGAACTTACCTCTTCATAGAAGCTGATCAAATTAGTTTGACAGGATCGATCCCTCATAAACCCATGTTGATACTCTGTCATAAGGTTATTTTTCTTGAGATACTCCAGTATAGCATCTCTCAAGAAACCCTCAAGGATTTTACCAACCGTAGAGGTTAAACTTACCGGCCTATAATTTCCCGGCTCAGTTTTTGTCCCCTTTTTGAATATTGGCACCACATTTGCTATGCGCCAGTCCTGCGGTACCGACCCTGTTATTAAGGAATCTGAGAAGATTAAAAATAATGGTCTATCTATCACAGAATTCAATTCCTGTAGTACTCTGGGGTGTATGCCATCCGGGCCCGGAGATTTGTCAACCTTAGTGATTTCGAGGCGGCGGCGTACTTCCTGCTGGGTTAAGCAGGTAATATTCAAGGGTGAATTTATGGCATCACTGGTCATGTCATCTGCCATGGCATTTTCTTGTATAAAAACCGTAGAAAAAAAGTCATTCAGCAGGTTGGCTTTACCCTCATCCCCTTCCACCATTTCACCAAGACTATTTTTAAGGGGGCCAACACTATCGCTTTTCAGTTTTTTACTGTTTATGTAGTTAAAGAATATTTTAGGATTATTTTTACTTTCTCTCGCAATGAGTCTCTCTGTCTCAAACTTAGCTAACTTAATTTGCTTTTTACATATTTTATTTAATTTTCTATAATTATATAATGCCTCATCACTACCTACCCTCTTTAATTCTTTTAAGGCTTTCTGTTTTTCTTTTATTGCTTCCCTTACAGCTCTATTTAGCCATAGGGGTTTCCTCCTATTTCTAGCATGTTTGTTCCCATAGGGTATATTTTCTGCACAAGCCCTATTCAGGATGCTCATAAAAGTCTCCCATTTGCTTTGTGTACTTTTATTACTTAGTACATCATCCCAGTTTATTGCACTAAGATCATCTCTCAACCGTTTAAAATTTGCTTTCCTGAAGTTTAGTGTCCTTGTAGCCCCTCTACTATACATCTTACTAAAGAATACGTGAAAACTTATTATTTTGTGATCACTATTCCCCAAGTAACCCCCAACTTGTATATTTGATATGCGGTCTGGCCTATTGGTTAGTACAAGGTCTAGTAGATGAAGTACCATCATTCAGCTACAACCAATGGGAAGATACCACACCCTTTTTTAGGCCCTTCCTGTCTGCAGACCACTGCCAGACAAAGCTATGAACCTCTTGTTACTGTTACCCCCAGTTCAGTTTTATGAGTTTGTGTGCTTGTTACCTGACTACTTTTCCTGCTTGCTGTTTATGTACCTCGTTGGCCGATCCGCATTTCACCTCTGCTTGTTTTCTGATTAAGTCCTGGCCATCCCATTCTGTTCCTCTTCCTCAATTAATGTTTTTGACCCTGCATGACTACTATTCTCTGGAACTGCAGCCTTCCACGGGTATTGATCAACTTGGGCCCTGTGTAATTCCAAATCACTGTATAGGGGTTAAAGGGTTTCAGGGTTCTGGGTGTCCAGCTTGATGAGTGGCTTGCCTCTAGCCTATCCTTTACAGCCCATCTGAGTGTGTCGATCCAGGCAGGCGTTACACCAAGCCCTCTGCAGAAGGCCATGTAGGCCGGGATAGTGTTTTAAAAATTGCTGGACAACCAGGTTCAACATGTGAGCCATACAAGGCACGTGTGTCACATTGCCCTGAAGAAGGGTCGCAGACTGGTTTGCATCATTGTCGCACCCGACCTTCCCTGACTGCTGGTTGAGTGTAGACAATCATTGATGAAACTCAGTCTCACTCTCCAGAGCTAACCGTCCAAAATTCCTCAGCGGTGTCTCATATTTCCCCTACATTTCAAAGTAAACATTTGACCGCCTGATGGCCTTGAGCTCTGCTGCCAGCATAGTAAGGAGGTGTGTGGGATTCCTTGGGCGCAGTTACAAGGAAGGATGGCCTGACCACACAGGGTTTGGGCCGAGGTGGAGGACCCACATGAGGTTGAGGAGGCAGAAGCAGTGGAGGAACTTGTACATACAGAGGAAGGATTGACACACAAGTCGTGGGGACGGCAAGACTTGTACAGCAATCCCTTCTCCATCTCTCACCATAGTTACCCAGTGCCCAGTCAGCAACATGTAACTCCCCTGTCCATGCTTACTGGTCTAAGAATCTGTGGTGAAATGCACCCTCTCACACACAGAGTTTCTCAAGGAATCGGTGGGGTTGTGTGCGACCTGCTGTGGTAGCGCGGGCACGCCTTTCTTGGAGGAGTGACGACTGGCCATCGGCTCTTGGGGCACTGCAATGGGCATAAGGTCTCGAAAATCCTCGGTCTCAAAAGGGTGTAAAGGCAGCCTTTCTGTTGCCAACAAGTTGCAGATGATGAAACTCAACCTCTTAGGCATGCCCTTCGAAAATCATGTAAAACACAGCGAGGGGACTCCAACCACAGTCTCCCTCGTTTCCACTAATTGGGCCACACACACCCCACTTAACTGGCATCACTTGATCCCCCTTTTCAAAATGAAACAGATGCTTTGCATGAAGCACTCTCAAAAATACGTGTGCCTTTCGCCTCCCCTGGCTGAGCCAGGGGAAGAAAAGTCCTCTGAGAGCCATGACTTGTTCATCTTGGTTCTTTTTTCAAAAGCGAGGGGACTCCAACCACAGTCTCCCTCATTTCCACTAATTGGGCCACACACACCCCACTTGACTGGCATCACTTGATCCCCCTTTTCAAAATGAAACAGATGCTTTGCATGAAGCACGCTTAAAAATACGTGTGCCTTTCGCCTCCCCTGGATGACCCAGGGGAAGAAAAGTCCTCTGAGAGCCATGACTTGTTCATCTTGGTTCTTTTATCAAAAGCGAGGGGACTCCAACCACAGTCTCCCTCGTTTCCACTAATTGGACCACACACACCCCACTTGACTGGCATCACTTGTTCCCCCTTTTCAAAATGAAACAGATGCTTTGCATGAAGCACTCTCAAAAATACGTGTGCCTTTCGCCTCCCCTGGATGACCCAGGGGAAGAAAAGTCCTCTGAGAGCCATGACTTGTTCATCTTGGTTCTTTTTTGAAAAGCGAGGGGACTCCAACCACAGTCTCCCGCGTTTCCACTAATTGGGCCACACACACCCCACTTGACTGGCATCACTTGATCCCCCTTTTCAAAATGAAACAGATGCTTTGCATGAAGCATTTTCAAAAATACGCGTGCCTTTCGCCTCCCCTGGATGACCCAGGGGAAGAAAAGTCCTCTGAGAGCCATGACTTGTTCACCTTGGTTCTTTTTTCAAAAGCGAGGGGACTCCAACCACAGTCTCCCTCGTTTCCACTAATTGGGCCACACACACCCCACTTGACTGGCATCACTTGATCCCCTTTTGAAAATGAAACAGATGCTTTGCATGAAGCACTCTCAAGAATACGCGTGCCTTTCGCCTCCCCTGGCTGAGCCAGGGGAAGAAAAGTCCTCTGAGAGCCATGACTTGTTCATCTTGGTTCTTTTTTCAAAAGCGAGGGGACTCCAACCACAGTCTCCCTCATTTCCACTAATTGGGCCACACACACCCCACTTGACTGGCATCACTTGATCCCCCTTTTCAAAATGAAACAGATGCTTTGCATGAAGCACTCTCAAAAATACGTGTGCCTTTCGCCTCCCCTGGATGACCCAGGGGAAGAAAAGTCCTCTGAGAGCCATGACTTGTTCATCTTGGTTCTTTTTTGAAAAGCGAGGGGACTCCAACCACAGTCTCCCTCGTTTCCACTAATTGGGCCACACACACCCCACTTGACTGGCATCACTTATTCCCCCTTTTCAAAATGAAACAGATGCTTTGCATGAAGCACTCCCAAGAATACGCGTGCCTTTCGCCTCCCCTGGCTGAGCCAGGGGAAGAAAAGTCCTCTGAGAGCCATGACTTGTTCATCTTGGTTCTTTTTTCAAAAGCGAGGGGACTCCAACCACAGTCTCCCTCGTTTCCACTAATTGGGCCACACACACCCCACTTGACTGGCATCACTTGATCCCCCTTTTCAAAATGAAACAGATGCTTTGCATGAAGCACTCTCAAAAATACGTGTGCCTTTCGCCTCCCCTGGATGACCCAGGGGAAGAAAAGTCCTCTGAGAGCCATGACTTGTTCATCTTGGTTCTTTTTTGAAAAGCGAGGGGACTCCAACCACAGTCTCCCTCGTTTCCACTAATTGGGCCACACACACCCCACTTGACTGGCATCACTTGACCCCTCTTTTCAAAATGAAACAGATGCTTTGCATGAAGCACTCTCAAAAATACGCGTGCCTTTCGCCTCCCCTGGATGACCCAGGGGAAGAAAAGTCCTCTGAGAGCCATGACTTGTTCATCTTGATTCTTTTTTCAAAAGCGAAAGGACTCCAACCACAGTCTCCCTCGTTTCCACTAATTGGGCCACACACACCCCACTTAACTGGCATCACTTGATCCCCCTTTTCAAAATGAAACAGATTCTTTGCATGAAGCAATCTCAAAAATACGCGTGCCTTTAGCCTCCCCTGGATGACCCAGGGGAAGAAAAGTCCTCTGAGAGCCATGACTTGTTCATCTTGGTTCTTTTTTCAAAAGCGAGGGGACTCCAACCACAGTCTCCCTCGTTTCCACTAATTGGGCCACACACACCCCACTTGACTGGCATCACTTGACCCCTCTTTTCAAAATGAAACAGATGCTTTGCATGAAGCACTCTCAAAAATACGCGTGCCTTTCGCCTCCCCTGGATGACCCAGGGGAAGAAAAGTCCTCTGAGAGCCATGACTTGTTCATCTTGATTCTTTTTTCAAAAGCGAAAGGACTCCAACCACAGTCTCCCTCGTTTCCACTAATTGGGCCACACACACCCCACTTGACTGGCATCACTTGATCCCCCTTTTCAAAATGAAACAGATTCTTTGCATGAAGCACTCTCAAAAATACGCGTGCCTTTAGCCTCCCCTGGATGACCCAGGGGAAGAAAAGTCCTCTGAGAGCCATGACTTGTTCATCTTGATTCTTTTTTCAAAAGCGAAAGGACTCCAACCACAGTCTCCCTCGTTTCCACTAATTGGGCCACACACACCCCACTTGACTGGCATCACTTGATCCCCCTTTTTAAAATGAAACAGATTCTTTGCATGAAGCACTCTCAAAAATACGCATGCCTTTTGCCTCCCCTGGATGACCCAGGGGAAGAAAAGTCCTCTGAGAGCCATGACTTGTTCATCTTGGTTCTTTTTTCAAAAGCGAGGGGACTCCAACCACAGTCTCCCTCGTTTCCACTAATTGGGCCACACACACCCCACTTGACTGGCATCACTTGACCCCTCTTTTCAAAATGAAACAGATGCTTTGCATGAAGCACTCTCAAAAATACACGTGCCTTTCGCCTCCCCTGGATGACCCAGGGGAAGAAAAGTCCTCTGAGAGCCATGACTTGTTCATCTTGATTCTTTTTTCAAAAGCGAAAGGACTCCAACCACAGTCTCCCTCGTTTCCACTAATTGGGCCACACACACCCCACTTGACTGGCATCCCTTGATCCCCCTTTTCAAAATGAAACAGATTCTTTGCATGAAGCACTCTCAAAAATACGCGTGCCTTTAGCCTCCCCTGGATGACCCAGGGGAAGAAAAGTCCTCTGAGAGCCATGACTTGTTCATCTTGGTTCTTTTTTCAAAAGCGAGGGGACTCCAACCACAGTCTCCCTCGTTTCCACTAATTGGGCCACACACACCCCACTTGACTGGCATCACTTGATCCCCTTTTCAAAATGAAACAGATGCTTTGCATGAAGCACTCTCAAGAATACGCGTGCCTTTCGCCTCCCCTGGCTGAGCCAGGGGAAGAAAAGTCCTCTGAGAACCATGACTTGTTCATCTTGGTTCTTTTTTCAAAAGCGAGGGGACTCCAACCACAGTCTCCCTCGTTTCCACTAATTGGGCCACACACACCCCACTTGACTGGCATCACTTGATCCCCCTTTTCAAAATGAAACAGATGCTTTGCATGAAGCACTCTCAAAAATACGTGTGCCTTTCGCCTCCCCTGGTTGACCCAGGGGAAGAAAAGTCCTCTGAGAGCCATGACTTGTTCATCTTGGTTCTTTTTTGAAAAGCAAGGGGACTCCAACCACAGTCTCCCTCGTTTCCACTAATTGGGCCACCCACACCCCACTTGACTGGCATCACTTGATCCTTCTTTTCAAAATGAAACAGATGCTTTGCATGAAGCACTCTCAAAAATACGTGTGCCTTTCGCCTCCCCTGGCTGAGCCAGGGGAAGAAAAGTCCTCTGAGAGCCATGACTTGTTCATCTTGGTTCTTTTTTGAAAAGCGAGGGGACTCCAACCACAGTCTCCCTCGTTTCCACTAATTGGGCCACACACACCCCACTTGACTGGCATCACTTGATCCCCCTTTTCAAAATGAAACAGATGCTTTGCATGAAGCACTCTCAAAAATACGTGTGCCTTTCGCCTCCCCTGGATGACCCAGGGGAAGAAAAGTCCTCTAAAAGCCATGACTTGTTCATCTTGGTTCTTTTTTGAAAAGCGAGGGGACTCCAACCACAGTCTCCCTCGTTTCCACCAATTGGGTCACACACCCCACTTGACTGGCATCACTTGATCCCCCTTTTCAAAATGAAACAGATGCTTTGCATGAAGCACTCTCAAAAATACGCGTGCCTTTCGCCTCCCCTGGTTGAGCCAGGGGAAGAAAAGTCCTCTGAGAGCCATGACTTGTTCATCTTGATTCTTTTTTCAAAAGCGAAAGGACTCCAACCACAGTCTCCCTCGTTTCCACTAATTGGGCCACACACACCCCACTTGACTGGCATCACTTGATCCCCCTTTTCAAAATGAAACAGATTCTTTGCATGAAGCACTCTCAAAAATACGCATGCCTTTCGCCTCCCCTGGATGACCCAGGGGAAAAAAAGTCCTCTGAGAGCCATGACTTGTTCATCTTGGTTCTTTTTTCAAAAGCGAGGGGACTCCAACGACAGTCTCCCTCGTTTCCACTAATTGGGCCACACACACCCCACTTGACTGGCATCACTTGATCCCCCTTTTCAAAATGAAACAGATGCTTTGCATGAAGCACTCTCAAAAATACGTGTGCTTACGCCTCCCCTGGCTGAGCCAGGGGAAGAAAAGTCCTCTGAGAGCCATGTCCACATTGTCAGTGTACAGACACGTGTGCTTATCTGCCAGCAGACCCCCAGCAGCACTGAAGACAGGTTCCAAGAGAACGCTGGCTGCAGGACACGACAAGATCCCCAAGACGTACGTGGCAAGCTCATGCAATTTTTCCAGATTGGAAGCCTAAAATGAGCAGGGCTCAAGTTGCACAATAATGGCATCGACGTTTCCTTGCATATACTCATATATCTGTGTGTCCTCCTCTTTTTCCTTGTCCAGCTCTTTTGTTTACGCATGAGTATATGTCCTTGTCACTTTCCCATGTGTTTGTGTTGTGAGTTGTTTGTCTCCTTTTGGACACCTTTGAGGGTGTTTTCTAGGTGTTTTTATGTGTTTCTGAATGCCTGCCATTGTTTCCTATGCGGTTCGAGTTCGGTTCGTCGAACGTTCGACGAACCGAACTCGAACGGGACCTCCGTTCGGCGAACCGAACTCGATCCGAACCACGATTGGTTCGCTCATCTCTACTTCTGACTCGGTTCTGTTTTCTGACTTTGATATTGATCCTCCCTTTGCAGTGACTCGACTTTCCTGAGTAGACTCTGACTGTTTGACTACTCTTTTGCCCCCTGGTGATTTGCCTGTTAACATTGCTGAAGTTACTCTGCTGTACTTAAGCTGCCTTTCCGTTACAGTGTTTCTTTGTCCTTCACTACTCTGCTGCCACCTAGTGGGGATTACACTGTACTGCATTTTACTAGCCTTGTACAGCTTGACATTAGGGCTTATTTTCAGGGGATGTCTTATTTTTTCCATGAACAACAATCCACATTTATTCTTAAGCAAAAAAAAAATCATCATCTATTCAATTATAGTCTTATTGCATTCTGAAACATTAACATAATTCTCCAAACCATGTGTGTAACACATCGAAGTCTGTCTGTCTATCTATCTATCTATCCTTTTATCTATAATCTGTCTATCCCCACACACACACACACACACACGCACACACACACACACACACACATACACAAACACAAACACAAACACAAACACACACACACACACACACACACTGCACATAGATACCAGCCTGTCTCTTATTCAGCTCTAGACTTCTGCAATTAACAGAGCTTTGTTAAAACATGGTCACATGAACATGATATCACAAAGGTCCTTAAGCAATCTTATCATCAGGATATAAACACTAGGGCTCCTATAAGAATGGGGGCCTTGTGAAATTGCCCAGTTTGCTCACCTCTCTCCCTAATGGCAGTCCAGCAATCTAACCGGTCTCCTGTTCACTTCTTTTAGACTCCTGCAATTAAGAGACCTTTGGTCACATGACTGAAGTCACCAGAGGTCCTTAAATAATCTTAACCTCGGAATACAAACTAGGGCTTATTTTTGGAGTAGGGCTTAGATTTCTATTTGTAAAATCAGGCAAGGGCTTATTTTTGACAAACACTTCAAAAATGTATGAAACAACAAACTTGTTGGCTTTGATTCATTAAGTCTGGATTTGTGCATGCTATGAATTGAGCAATTCTTTCTCCAGAAGTCCCGTTCATAAAGAGGTGCATGCCACTTAATGAATTAGGCACAGCTTACACATACAGTGACCCTTCAGCATTTTTACCCCAGACAGGAACTGAAGTACAATTCTGTAGTAAGTTTGCACCATGAAGTAACTTTTCAGGTATTCGACAGCTGGTGTAGCCAGTCATTCCACCCATTCTCCACCCATATTGGTGGAGATGGCTGAGATTGATATCAAAATGCCAAATGTCACAATATTTTGCAAAACTTCTGGGTTGCTCATAAATATTGCGACTTTTAAGGTATTTTACGCAAGAATACTGGTGATCTTTATGCATCAATGATTTGGCCCCAAATCTTTCAATTTTACAACATTGCAAGTTGTGTTAATATATAAATTGCTCTCTTGAAGGTAACCAGTTTATAGGTAAATGTTGACCATTTAACAGAACTTACCACTTAGGATTTTAAGTCAAACCAAAATCCCTCATAAAAACATAAAACATAAAAGATCTTAATTTGCCTATATCAGATTTAGGGTTCTTTGCTTTTGTTGATTTAGAATAAGATATTGGTTGGATCACTGTCTGTCCTCTCTATGCCAGCTTTGCTCTCTCCAGAGTGAGACATCTTCACCTCTAGTATTCTGTCAGATGCTTCCTACTCCGCAAACTAGTGTCCTAATCTGCATTGATGAGGGACAAGAAGCCTCAATAGCTGTCTGCAAATGGCCGTCTTTTCCTTTAGAGAAGATTCTAGCTGAATATTCTGTCATGTAGCAAGCACACAAAAAGTGTGACCTTGACTTATATTGTGGCTGCTTCTAATAGGTGACTATACAGGTAGCTTTCTTCCTCTCGGATTGAGGCTGTCTAATAATAATAATAATAATAATAATGTTTTTCCAGGGAGCATTACCTGCCCTATGAAATGCCCTACAACACTTAGAATTTCTCCTTGTCTAAAATGTATTTGATATACCTATTTTGGAAATTGACTATCCTAGTTCCCAGGGATATACACCCTTCTTGGACTCTTGAACGTGTAATAACATATATTTCCGATAAGGATAAATTAATACTTCATAGAGGTCACACACCACCCCCAGGTCCAGATTCGGGTTCTTTGCCCTCAATCTGCAGCACGCAGCTCCCCTTTCTAATGGGTCTCATTATTCTATAATGTGCCTGGCCATTTTTCTGAACATGGCACACAATTATAAATATTTCAGTTAAGATTTTCATAGGTTGATGTTTAATGAGAAAATATATTATTTTATTTTATTTGTGGATACAATACAGAAGTGTAGATAGATGCTGCTGCATACTGTCAACATGTTACTATAAATGCTAAATGCTTTTATCGTATATTTATTAACCTGGTCATGATCATTTTTGATTCTTCACAAGACAGTAAGGGAGATTCTGGCTTTTTATTTAGGTCAGGATTTGTTTTTTATCGCGAGGCACTACCGGCAATCCCAGCACTCTCATCATTATTCTGATTTCTAGACCTCAATTTGAAACAAGATTATTCAAAATGAACAGTCACATTTTATTTTGTTGCAATAGTTACATTACCCCATCACAAACCTCTAATATTACTCCCTGAGGCTTTTTAGGTTAGTTCACATAGCAGTACGATACACATGACCTGAGTATCAGGTAGTTAACGTTCACTCCATTGCTACTCTTTCTGGCTCCATTATCTTTTTTGCCACTGTGGTGTCTCCTGAGCTACTCAGTTCTGGTACAACTGCTGGGCTCTACTATAGCATTTCATAGGGCCTTTTGATTCACCTGTCTGTAATGTATCATTCAGGCCTCCTGCATTAGTTACTTCTGACTTTGCTGCACAGCTCCACTCCGCTGCATCAAGGCGCTTCCTGACATTTCCTTCTCATTCAACTCTGTCTCACTAAGGTGTCTCCTGGCAAACTATGCTCTGGTTCACTATGCTCCATCAAAATACTTCCTGAGTTATCTGGTGCTGCCGCACCACTGCACTCTGAAGTATCCAGGTGCTTCGTGACTGTTCTGCTGTGCTACATTGTTCCATTATGCCACAGTCGGTGCCTTGTGACTTATTACCATTGCACACTGTGGCACTATTCCACTCTGCTGATTTAAAGGGAACCTGTCACCAGGTTTTTCCCATATAAACTGCGATCACAGTCAGTAAGCTCTTGTATACAGCATTCAAGAATACTGTATATACGTCCCAAGCCGATCTGTATAACGTGAAAAAGACCTTTTATTATACTCACCTGTGGTGTGGTCAGGTCCGATGGGTGTCACTGGTCTTGATCCAGCTCCTTCTCTCTGCTTATGATTGCTGTCCTCCTTCTCTGCTTTGGTGGATGATGCATCCTATGTCATCCGCATAGAGTCTGCCCTTGTGCTCCTGCACTCGCAATCTTCTCTCTGCCCGACTGAGGGCAGAATAAAGTACTGTAATGAGCAGTTTCGGGGAAAGGTCAAAGAGACCCTGAATATGCACACTACAATACTGCCGGTAGCGCAAAGAGAAGTGTGCAGAAGTGCAATAGAGGACTCTGCGTGGATGACGAAGGATGCATCATCCACACGAAGCAGTGGAAGAAGACGGCGATCACAAGAAGAGAGGAGGCTCCGGATGAAGATCAGCAATGCCCATTGCACTGGATCGCCCAACAGGGGAGTATAATGAAAGGTCTTTTTCACGTTTTAAAAATCGGCTTCAGTACTTATATACATTATTCTAGAAGGCTATATATATTAGGGCTCACTGGTGGTGGCCGCAGTGTATATGGGAAAATCGTAGTAACAGGTTCCCTTTAATAAACTTATGACTTTTCTGGCTTTTTTGCCCTGTGCTACATTTGGCTCTGACTCTTCCAAATTGTTGTCCAATCTCTACAGCCATAACCTTGATGGATTCTATTGTCTTATTCTGCTGAGCCAACATAATCTGTCTCTGCTTCCTCACAACTGCTGAGCAGACTGAGGGCTTTGAGGATCCAAATTACTGAGACATAGCAGAAACAAATTTGTCTCAAAAGCTTTTCTTTTTTAAATCATCAAGTAAATGCAATCACAAACATTAAAATATGATCATCACACATGCATCCATGATAAAGATGTGACTCGCTCCAGGGCTATGAAATACTCGGTCCCGGGCCGTATATATACAGGGATGCTGTGTCACGGGTGTGTAATGGCCATTGCCCGTTTCCGTGACCCTGGGGGTCGTTTTAAAAGGGGTTTATATACAGATGAGATGAAAGAGTTTATGTCCTGACACCACTTGTGGGTTGCGGTTATGATTTTGGAGCCGCACTGCACAGTCTATTACCACTGGGGCTGTTGGTGATGGCAGATTGGATATTGGTCCCTCTGCAAGTAGGGCTGAGCCCCAGGGGGTGGATTATGGAGTGCGGCGTGGAAAGAACAGAGACCACATGATGGGAATGCAGTGCAACTGTTGTTTACTCACAGCAATGCTAATGCTGGACGGCTGGTTCAGACCCCTGGTCCCTGTAGTCCCAATGCCGGTGTGGTAACCTGGTGGTTTCTTTCCCCTGCACCTCTCAGTAGTTTTGTGGAACTCTGTGGCTTGAAGCATCTGGGGGTCCCCTCCTGTTAGTCGTCAGGTTCTGGTCCGTATGGCGGGCAGTGTGAACTCTGTAGGGTCGGTGTTCTGTTCCGGTCCCTGGCTCTCTCGTTACTGCTCATGCCCCTGGATTCTTGTGTCAGTGTGGTCCTGGATGGTCCCCTCACTGTGCAGGTATTTGTCATGCAGCTTGAAGTGTTCACCTAACCCATGCCCCATCGGTGCTTTGGTTCCAGGGGTACCTCATCATATCCTCCCTGGCAACCACTCTCCTGTACCAGTCAGGTCACTGCTACATGACCCCGTCTCGAGACACGTCCGTCTCCTAGTACTGTCACTACCGACTGGCCTACTGTCTCTCTCCTCCCCCCCAGGTTGTTGGCTAGTGGACTGGATTGGCTCCACCCCTAGGTGGCCATCCGTTGGGTCCCCAGCTAGTTAGTCACTTCTGATTGGGCGAGGGAACTGAAGATGTTATGTGTGTTGGTGGTTCCGGCATTGGTCTTTCAGGTCCCTGGGGGCAGGCCCTGCATCCTTGCCAGGATGCAGTACCTAGTAGTGCCCTGAAGAGTTCAGGGGCACTACAGATGGAGAACTCATCATATTGTGGGGTCTTCATATACTATCTTTGAATCCATCAGAACACACATCAGAATCACCAAAGGCCAGGCAATGTGTTAGACAAATACACACTTATGCTGTTTGTGTTGTTGCTACTTCTTCCATACAATGGTTTATCAGAATTGGACTTCGCAGAAAAAAACCCCAAAAAGACTGTATAAAAGGCTTTACATTGATACACAAACCTGCACATTGTATAATTTTTTAGATGCCACGGTTCCCTCATAACAAGATAAATCTTTGTGCAAGGCCCTGTGTACAGAATTTTTACAACCTGGTCATTATTCTGATGAAGGCATTTACACCATATAAATATGCCGAGGTTTGGCACATCACAATATAAGAAATACATGTGATCCTTAGACTTGCATATTAGCATACAGTTAGGTCCAGAAATATTTGGACAGTGACACAAGTTTTGTTATTTTAGCTGTTTACAAAAACATGTTCAGAAATACAATTATATATATAATATGGGCTGAAAGTGCACACTCCCAGCTGCAATATGAGAGTTTTCACATCCAAATCGGAGAAAGGGTTTAGGAATCATAGCTCTGTAATGCATAGCCTCCTCTTTTTCAAGGGACCAAAAGTAATTGGACAAGGGACTCTAAGGGCTGCAATTAACTCTGAAGGCGTCTCCCTCGTTAACCTGTAATCAATGAAGTAGTTAAAAGGTCTAGGGTTGATTACAGGTGTGTGGTTTTGCATTTGGAAGCTGTTGCTGTGACCAGACAACATGCGGTCTAAGGAACTCTCAATTGAGGTGAAGCAGAACATCCTGAGGCTGAAAAAAAAGAAAAAATCCATCAGAGAGATAGCAGACATGCTTGGAGTAGCAAAATCAACAGTCGGGTACATTCTGAGAAAAAAGGAATTGACTGGTGAGCTTGGGAACTCAAAAAGGCCTGGGCGTCCATGGATGACAACAGTGGTGGATGATCGCCGCATACTTTCTTTGGTGAAGAAGAACCCGTTCACAACATCAACTGAAGTCCAGAACACTCTCAGTGAAGTAGGTGTATCTGTCTCTAAGTCAACAGTAAAGAGAAGACTCCATGAAAGTAAATACAAAGGGTTCACATCTAGATGCAAACCATTCATCAATTCCAAAAATAGACAGGCCAGAGTTAAATTTGCTGAAAAACACCTCATGAAGCCAGCTCAGTTCTGGCAAAGTATTCTATGGACAGATGAGACCAAGATCAACCTGTACCAGAATGATGGGAAGAAAAAAGTTTGGAGAAGAAAGGGAACGGCACATGATCCAAGGCACACCACATGCTCTGTAAAACATGGTGGAGGCAACGTGATGGCATGGGCATGCATGGCTTTCAATGGCACTGGGTCACTTGTGTTTATTGATGACATAACAGCAGACAAGAGTAGCCGGATGAATTCTGAAGTGTATCGGGATATACTTTCAGCGCAGATTCACCCAAATGCCGCAAAGTTGATCGGACGGCGCTTCATAGTACAGATGGACAATGACCCCAAGCATACAGCCAAAGCTACCCAGGAGTTCATGAGTGCAAAAAAGTGGAACATTCTGCAATGGCCAAGTCAATCACCAGATCTTAACCCAATTGAGCATGCATTTCACTTGCTCAAATCCAGACTTAAGACGGAAAGACCCACAAACAAGCAAGACCTGAAGGCTGCGGCTGTAAAGGCCTGGCAAAGCATTAAGAAGGAGGAAACCCAGCGTTTGGTGATGTCCATGGGTTCCAGACTTAAGGCAGTGATTGCCTCCAAAGGATTCGTAACAAAATATTGAAAATAAAAATATTTTGTTTGGGTTTGGTTTATTTGTCCAATTACTTTTGACCTCCTAAAATGTGGAGTGTTTGTAAAGAAATGTGTACAATTCCTACAATTTCTATCAGATATTTTTGTTCAAATCTTCAAATTAAACGTTACAATCTGCACTTGAATTCTGTTGTAGAGGTTTCATTTCAAATCCAATGTGGTGGCATGCAGAGCCCAACTCGCGAAAATTGTGTCACTGTCCAAATATTTCTGGACCTAACTGTAACTGATCTCAAACATAACAGAAAATAATTTTGACTAGATTTCTTCTTTCAATTTTTCAGAGTGTGAAGAAATAAGTAATAAGTTAAAAGTAAAAAACAACATTGAAATAAACAAACTCTTTAACAAACAAAATATAAACGTGTATATATACAAAAAAAAATTGATTTCTACATTTGATATTCTTTAGTTTTGGGACCTCGCTAAATTCGTTATTGCTTGCTACTGTAATTCGCATAACATGACTCTAGATAAAATAAAATAATTTGGGAAACCTCAAGGTCTACATTAAGTTAATAAGAAGCTCATTTTATTTTGTACAAAGCAAAAGTAAAAATAAAGCAAAGCTTAGTTGCCACTCATGGCCATATGAAATTGAAGTCCACTCAACAGATTCCATTTGTAATCCAGTTGTCACCTTTGAAGAGTTGGATTACCTTCTTTGCTCAAGAGGAGTTCAGCTGAGGATTCTATAGTTGTTTTTTGGAGAACTTTGCCACTTTTTATACGAGTATATAAATAACAATAATAAATATCAGTAATTAATTAGTTTAGTTTGGAAGCAGGTTAATTATAACAGGATACTTTTATAAATGGAAATACCTTCTAAACATTTTCCGTTTTCATAGTATTGTCAATTAGTGATGGTTGACCCGCAGATATCCAAAATCAGCGGATCCAGCCACATTTAGAAAGGAAATCCGGTTTGGGATCAGAATTAATCCCAGATATCTGCCCTAAAACCAATCTCCATATAAATCTATGGGGACCTAAATCATGCGCTTTAAAATGCTGGTAGAAAGGACTTGGGGGATTAAAGCAGGCACATTAAACTTATTGAGTCTCCCGTGTGGCTATATCATTACCTCCCGGACTACTCAATACCCTCATACATATCCACTACTTCCACCAGACACCGGCGGAGGCAGCGTCTGTGATTGGTTGCAGTCAGACTGCACCTCCACCTTGTGTGACAGTGTGTCTGACTGCTTGGAATCACAGACGCTGTGTGCATCTCTATCGTGGTGTAAAAATAAATAAAATAATCGGTCCTTCTGTATTATGATACCCAGCATAGATAAAGCATATGGCTACAGGCTGCTGTCCCCAGCTATGTGCTTATCTTGGCTGTGTATCAAAATAAGAGGGACCCCTTGCGGCTTTTTAAAAAATTATTTAAATAAATCATTTTAAAAAATGGCATGCGGTCCCCACCAATTTTGACATTCATCGATTATAAAGCCGACAAATGGGGTCTGGTATTCTCAGGCTGGGGAAACCCTGGTTTCTCCCCCAGCCTAAAAATAGCAGCCTGCAGCCGCACAAAGTTGTTGCATCCATTTGATGCGGCAATCCCTGCACTTTATCTGGCTCATCCTGCTTGCCCTGGTGCAGTGGAAATTTGGGTAATATCAGAAGTTAATGACAGCTCACAGCTGCCACTAAGCCCTAGATTAGTAATGGAGGGGTCTATGAGATCCCCCATTACTAATCTGTAAGAGAAAAAAAATAAACACAAACACCAGAAAAACCCTTTATTTGAAATAAAATACAAAAAAACGCAGCCTCTTTCAACCTTTTATTAACCCCAAACACCCAGTTCTAATGTAATCCACATGAGGTCACATAATGATTCTGTCTCTGCTACGTACATACTGAAGTCACAGCGCATGGGTAGAGGCAGAGACTGACTTAGCCCCAGCTGTGAGCAGTGATGTCAATCAGTTTATCTGCGGTCATAGCTGGAGGTTCCCATGGTACCGACCTGTGACCGCAGGTAAACTAACCTCAGGTGGCTTCATTAAACTCAGTAATCTGACTTCACAGACCTCCATGTCCTGGCAGAAAACCATGTTTATTTGCCAAGAGATAGAGATTTGGTGCTGAAATTTATACACCATATTCTTGCACCAAAACTGGCAAAATTTTCTGGAAAAAAAATGCATAAAAACACAGTGCAGTTTTGATGCGTTAGTGATGCGATTTTTTTTTGCCAGAAGATGCAGTTTTAGTGCTGGAATGTGGTGTATAAATTTCAGCACTAAATCTGCATCTCTTGGCAAAGGAATGCATAAAAACTGTTTTGACACCGTTTCAGTACAGTTTTCTGCCAGGAGATGCAAATTTACTGCTAAAATGCCTGCACCAGATTTCTGCTCCGTTTGCATCTGCTGGCAAAAAACACAGTTATCTGCCAGAACATGCAGGTCTGGGAACTCTGTTCACCTCAAGTGAGGTCACTGAGTTTAATGAGATCGCCTCAGGTCAGTTTACCTGCAGTCATAGGTGGGGTACCCTTGGATCCTCCAGCTGTGACTGCAGATAAACTGAGTGACATCAACTCTCACAGCTGCGGCTAAGTCAGTTTCTGCCTACAGCCACAGCAGGCAGACATTTTCTGTGCCCAGGTGCTGAAACTGCAGGACGTAGCAGAGCCAAAATCATCGTGGGGCCTCATGTGGATTATGTCAGTACTGGGTGTTTGTGGTTAATAAACGTGTGACAGAGGGTGGGATTTTTTGTACTTTATGTTAAATATGAATTTTTTGGTGTTTGTGTTTATTTTTTTACAGATTAGTAATAGAGGGTCTCATAGAACCTTCCCATTACTAATCCAGGGCTTAGTGGCAGCTGTGAGCTGTTATTAACGCCTGATATTACCCCGATTGCCACTGCACCAGGACAATCAGAATGAGGCTGGGAGCCAATAACCATAGGTCTCCCCAGCCTGAGAATACAGTCCACCAGCTGTCAGCTTTATCATGGCTGGAAATCAAAATTGGGGGAGACCACACACCATTTTTAAAATTATATATTTAAATATTATTTTAAAAAAGCCACATGCTGTCCTTCTTATTTTGATGCACAGCCAAGATAAGCACATTGCTGGGGGCTGCAGCCTGTAGCCGTATGCATTATCTGTGCTGGGTATTATAATATGGGTAGATCCTATGCAATTTTTTCATTTATTTATTTATTTTTACACCACGATAAAAATGCACACAGAGTCTGTGATTCCAAGCAGTCAGACACGCTGTCACACAGGGTGAGGGCACAGTCTGACTGCAGCCAATCACAGACACCATGACTACTGGTGGGTGGGGAAGCAGTATATAGGCGTGAGTGTAATGTGCGGCCCCAGAAATAGTGTTGCAGCTGTGCGGGATACTCGGTAAGTATAACCCACTTGCTTTATTCCTATTTTCTTTATCCTTTATTTTTTTTTAATTACTCTTCTGGCTTGATCTGGATAGTTACACGGAGTTCTTTGAGAAGTCCAGGCCCGGTGTCGGTGCACGAATGCTTTCTATCCTGCGCGGATTCAGACTTTTACAGGATCCAGACTTTTACAGCCCGGGTTCACCCATCATTATTGGTAATGGCTGCAGAAACACACAGATCACTTATACAAACTAAGAATCCATGGATGAATACTATAACACAATGAGTGAAAAAGAAACATACCTCTGATTGCAGTCTCTGAATATTCACTCTGCTTCATTAGGTTCTCATACCCCACCTGACTGGCTCACAGGTATAGAATACAAAAAAAAGGAATATAGGGCAACAGATGACAAGAATCAATAAGTTATTGAAATTAATTATTAAAAATCCATTTTGGATGAGGCATAAACAATCTTACACTTTTCGAGTATGTGCATCTATGATTAAGAGCAACATGCTCAAAACGCGTAATTTCATTTATACCTTTTCCACAATGGACTTTAATAATCATTTTCAATAAATAATATAAATAATTGATTTTAGTCCTCTGTTGCCCTATATTCCTTAATTTTGATATGACACAATGATTGTTATTGTTATGCTCACAGATTGGGCTTTTCTTGACTCCTGATTTAACACAAAACATGAGAAGCACATTGTAGTCCTAACTGGATAGGTCCTTCTGCTCTGTAAGAGCATTAGGAACTGGGCATTTGGGAAGCTTTATTTCATGCGACAATAACACTAACAGGGTTTGTCCAGTCACGGGACATCGATGACCTATCACTAGAGTTGAGCATGGTTCGTGGTTCGTGGTTCTCCAGTTCGCGGTTCGAGTGATTTTGGGGGCTGTTTTAGATCGAACTAGAACTCAAGCTTTTTGCTAAAGCTCGATAGTTCTAGTTACGTTTGAGAACGGTTCTAGCAGCAAAAAGCCAAGCTAATTACTAGCTGGCTTTCCGCTGTAATAGTGTAAGTTACTCTGTGACTCACACTATTATGAAATTTCAGCCCATAGTGTGCGGAAACAGTGCATTCAGATCACTGCTGCTGGGATAATGGCGATCGCCATTTTTTTTCTTTTTTTCCTTGTCTTCCTTCCCTAAACGCGCGCGTGTAGTGGGGCGGGCCAGCATGTCAGCGAATCCCAGACACACACACAGCTAAGTGGACTTTTAGCCAGAGAAGCAACGGCATGTGTGATAGGATGTCCATGTCACATGTCCCTGCATTATAAAAACGCTATCTGCTCGTCAGGATGCCATTATCTGCCTTCTGCGTCAGACACCGCTGGCATAGCTCCTGTCTCCGATACTGCTGTGTCCGCTCAACACACAGCACTATACAGAATAGGGATAGAAGTTTCTTTTAGCCCTTGTAAGGGCTAATAACAGCAGGCTCAGAGCCATAGGTGACAGTCAGGTCTGTGGAAACAGATTTTAACATCTACAGAAGATAACAGCGTCTGTGTAGCTAAGCTCAGGGACTTCCTCGCTGTATTTCCCTATTAGGAGGGATAGAAAGTGAGGCTTCCTTTCCTCTACACAGACCCACAACCCTACCACTGTACCCTCCAGCCCTTTGCACACTTAAGCTCATTGTTACTAAGCCATTATACTAGCAAACACTGAGGAAACTTAGTGGCATCCAAAAAGTGGCTGTTGTACTCCATTTGTGCCCCACTGGTGCCAAGCTATTTCCAGCACATCTGCATGACACCCTCCTGCTCTGTTTTTAATAAGCTATAATAATAGCAAAAAATGCTGCCAGTTAGTGGCATCCAAAAAGTGGCTGTTGTACTCCATTTGTGCCCCACTGGTGCCAAGCTATTTCTAGCACTTCTGCATGACACCCTCCTGCTCTGTTTTTAATAAGCTATAATAATAGCAAAAAATCCTGCCAGTTAGTGGCATCCAAAAAGTGGCTGTTGTACTCCATTTGTGCCCCAATGGTGCCAAGATATTTCTAGCACCTCTGCATGACACCCTCCTTCTCTGTTTTTAATAAGCTATAATAATAGCAAAAAATGCTGCCAGTTAGTGGAATCCAAAAAGTGGCTGTTGTACTCCATTTGTGCCCCAATGGTGCCAAGATATTTCTAGCACCTCTGCATGACACCCTCCTTCTCTGTTTTTAATAAGCTATAATAATAGCAAAAAATGCTGCCAGTTAGTGGAATCCAAAAAGTGGCTGTTGTACTCCATTTGTGCCCCAATGGTGCCAAACTATTTCTAGCACCTCTGCATGACACCCTCATGCACATTTTGCTATGCTATTTTTATAGCAAACTCAGGGAATTTCTTGCTGCATTTCATCATTAGGAGGGATATAAAGTGTGGCTTCCTTTACTGTCCTGGTACACACAGAACACGGCCACTGTACCCACCTGCCTACTTTTGCCACGCTATTTAATTTGCCCAAAGAGCTGACACTTTTTCTGCCATCCTAAAATTATCTGGAATACTAAGTTAGTGTTCCTTTGCTGCCAAGCAAGGTACAACATATGTGCATTCTACACTCCTTTCCATTTCTGGAACGCAATTATTAACTGCAGGTCGTCCAGCCAATCTGTTACGAAGGTGCAGGCGTGGATATAATGTTGCCTTGATCCAATGGTGGTTCTCGCGATGTCTGACAGCTCAACAATACCATCTGTTTCCACTTCCAAAACAAGTGACGACCTGCCAATCACAATCGCTTACGGGTAAAGGGGTGGAAGTTCATTGTGAAAATGCATGTGGGACTGCTGTCCCCACAGTCACAGAAGATGAAGAGCACGCAGATGCACTTGATGGAGCAGGCAGTGGTTGCACAGCCCCGCTAGGCCGCATTGTAGCACAGTGCAATTCCCCATGCGACTTATGCTTCATTTTAAGTCTTGTATTTGGTGGGATCCACAGTATGCAGCAAAACCACGCAACATGAAAAGCACTGTTTGCAGTTGGGTTCATAAATGATTCTTTCACTTTCCCAAAACAAACAATAAGAACCGTGCATTAAATTGAAATAATAAAACAATCTATTCAGTGGCCTACTGCTTGCTAAGCCCTCTGCGTAGCAGCAGTAATTGTGTGTTTGTGTGTGTTTGTGTGTGTGTGTGTGTGTTTGTATGTGTGCGAAGACAAATTACTAGTGGCGCATCACAAGAGCTTCCCAGTTGTCTACCTAAACATAGACAAAACACATCACCCACCCTGAATACCCTTGTTAGCTGAAGCCTCACAGATAAGGCAGATGATAACAGTGTGAATGCAAACCACACAGCTCTACAACACAGTCATGTAAATCTTGAAAAGCAACATTCAATGCAAACATGTGTCGCTGTCCCTCTATAATTTAAACTGTATGTGACAATTTGACAGTGCAGAGGCAGCAAGTGTGATTGTCTATATAGTCGTCCTACCCAGAACAGATATGTGTTTTCATAATAAAACAAAGTGTTGCCTGCACGCATTACTGTCTGGGCACAGCCTACCGTACCTGGGTAATATGATGTCCAGTTGCCATAAATACAGACTTTACGCTCCTATCATGGTTAACAGTATAGACAGCACCGGAAGAATGTTGGTCTGTGGGACAGGATGCTGCTCACTGGCGTTACGGTACTCCTCACCAAACTCCAAAATGACTCCCCTCACAATTGAACGAAGTGTTTCCGCGGTTGCTCCTTCCTGTGTGCCGATTTACCCCAGCCGCAGCCTAACTCCAGTGTTTCGCCAACTAAGTATGCTCTGCCTGACTGTGTCATTCCTGAGGCAAAGTCTTAATTTTGGGCTACAGCGCATGCTCGTTTCGACTGTGCCTGAGTCATTCTGCGACCTGCGGCTCAACACACTTACACAGGGCCCTAGTGCTTGATTCACTCTCGGGAGGCCACTAAAACTAACTGCACCCAACATCAGCCTCAGGTGTCCCCTTACACTGCAGTGGCGGTCCCCACTGACCGCAATACCGAGAGTAGCGTCACGAAAATACATATAAAGAAGCAACCTAAGTGTGACCAGATTCTTCCTCCACGTGGAGTCCCTGAAGGTAATGCACCAACACAACACCTGTGGGGCTTCACACTGACTGAGAAAAGCCTCTTTGCACAGGTACTTGCACTCCGTGCCGGGTCTAAGTCCTGTGTTGTGCCTAGACAGCATGCTGAAGCGGATAGTCTTTTTTTCAGAAACTGTATTTCATGCTAATGAGCATGCTCAGGCACTTACTGCATCAGAGGCTAGGTCGGGTAATGAACTCTTTGGCCCTGCCCCTGATGTGGAGGGCCCATATAGACCACAGGCCATCAGGTGTCCTGACAATTTGGCCAGGCCACTCCCAACAGACTTGCAGAGGGCCGCCCCTATGACTTGTCACCTCATTGTTGTTGGTCAGGCGATGACTGTTGAGGTGTTTTGGTTGTGGCAGCCATGAGGTCATCATTCAAGTGGCGGTTCAAAATAGGACGCTAGTTATGCCACTCATGACATGTCACTCTGCTTTTGTCTCCAGGAGATGCATTGTGGTCCACCCTGGTTTGGGGCGGACCCAGCTTATAAAAGGGGCTGGAGCCAACAAGAAGGTGCCCAGTCTTCTATTATGCTCCGAAAGAGCACACCTCCATGTGTTGAACCCATTGCGGCTTTATGCCAGAGGTAGGCAGGGATAGGTCATCGATGCAGGCCGCCACCACAGTTGGTAACGCAGAACGTTTAAGAACAGCTCCTGTCCTTCCAGTCCTGCTTGTGCAGCCCAGTGGCATAAACAGGCCTGCTGCTGCTCTGTAGGTGTCCCCTACGCACACGGACAGCGTAACCAATGGCCCCTGTGTTGTTAACAGGGAGTTCCGGGGCTGGGTGGTCGTGTAGACCCTGTCACGCTAACAGGGCTCCAAGTCTCCAGATCCGAGTTGCGTTTAACTCGGTTCAGGCTACTATTTGTTTGAGAGTCAACCTGCTCTGTATCCTCCACCTAACCTTCCAGTTGCCAACCTCTCCTTTTCCATCTGTGAGCACGGTGGACACCGAATGGTGATTGGGATATCTACCTTTCTCTTTCTTTTCTTCTTAATATTTTTTATATAGCGGTAACATAGTATATACCACCTTATCCAAATCTGCCAGTCCCACCATAACAGATGTTGTTTCTTCAGCAAATGTTACTGTTGCTTAAGCACCAAACCCACGGACACAAACTTTTTTACCCTTTCCAACACACCTGTTCCCCTTTCCACCAGCATCTGTCCTTTTTCAACTCAGTTTGTATATGACCAAAAATGCAACTCTGCAGAGACACCGTACTCAACGCCGTCTCAGCACAGCAGCCAGCCCTCAGTCCCTCAGATGTGGACAAGTAAGACCATTTCCTCCTATCGATGAAAAAGCGTTGAGATTCACTCTGTGCACCACTGGTGTTTAGTGGAAAAGCAGATCTAAGATTGCGTACCACCTTCTGCTGAAACTCCTGTATACGTGCGTCCCTTTCTATGGCAGGAGTTATTTCGCAAAATTTTGTGTTGTACCGGGGATCTAACAGTGTGGCAACCCAGTAGTCAGCATGACTTGGAATTCGTACAATCCGAGGGTCATGTTGTAGGTAGTGCAGCAAGAAGGCAATCATGTGTCTTGAGCATCCAGGAGGACCAAGTCCTTGGTGTGTTGGTGGAGGAGAGGTGAGAATCGTGCCTCTTTCCTCTGCCCTCTCCCCACAGCCTCGCACAACCGAAATGTGAGCAAGCTCTCACTAATCTGCTGAGTCTTCCATGCCCATCGCCAGTTCGTCCTCCATTTCTTCCTGGGCTCCTGCACCTTCCTCAACTGTTTTGCTGATACTATGCGCCCTTGATAATCCCTCTAACCCATCGTACCATGACTGCCGCCAAGATGCCGCTGACCGTCTGGACCTTGTATATCTTGTTATCCCATCCGCATATGACTCCTCCAGTACTTCCTCCCTTCCTCTTGGACCAACACCTGACTCCGAATAATGCTTACAGTGTGCTACATCATGAAGATGACCAAAATTGTCACGCTGAGAATGGCATCGCAAATGTTAAACATCTTCATTGACATTTGTAAACTGTGTAGAAGGGTGCATAGGTCCTTGATCTGACACCACTCCAGCAGCATGATCTGCAGCACCTCTGGATCAAGTTAGCCCAGGGTATACATCATAACGTATTTCAGCAGGGCTCTGCGGTGCTGCCACAGACGCTGCAACATGTGCAGATTCCAATTCCTGCATGTCGTAACATCGCATTTCAGGCGTTTAACCGCCAGACCTTAAGACTTCAGGATCGATGAAAGTTGTTGAGCTGCTGGGTGCGAACGATGGAAGTGAGCACATAGCGAGCGTGCCCACGGGGCCATGTAGGCCGGGATGTTGTTTTAAAAATTGCATTGAGAATCAGATTAAACACGTGAGCCATACAAGTCACGTGTGTCACATTGCCCTGACGAAGGCCCGCAGACATGTTTGCATCATTGCCGCACATGGATGTTAAGTCACCAATGTAGTCCGCTACGTCAATTTTGTACTCATGTTGCAAGGTGACAACTTGTTCCTTTTGTGCATAGTGCTGATGATGTGGGAGGAGTCGACGCCAGCGGCGCAGGTGGAAGCAGGTTATGGTCACCCACTGGGCTGCGTTACCTTGACAGATTCAGAACCAATGGCTGAATGCAGGTGGTGGGTATCTCACAGATGAAGTACCATCATTCAGCTACAACCAATGGGAAGACACCACACACTTTTTTAGGCCCCTCCTGTCTGCAGACCACTGCCAGACATAGCTATGAACCTCTGGTTACTGTTACCCCCAGTTCAGTTTTATGATTTTGTATGCTTGTTACCTGACTACTTTTCCTGCTTGCTGTTTATGTACCTCGTTGGCCGATTCGCATTTCACCTCTGCTTGTTTTCTGATTAAGTCCTGTCCCTCCCATTCTGTTCCTCTTCCTCAATTAATGTTTTGACCCTGCCTGACTACTATTCTCTGGAACTGCAGCCTTCCACAGGTATTGATCAACTTGGGCCCTGTGTCATTCAAAATCACTGTATAGGGGTTAAAGGGTTTCAGGGTTCTGGGTGTCCAGCTTGGTGAGTGGCTTCCCTCTAGCCTATCCTTTACAGCTCGTCTGAGTGTGTCGACCCAAGCAGGCATTACACCATGCCCTTTGCAGAAGGCCATGTAGGCCGGGATAGTGTTTTAAAAATTGCTGGACAACCAGGTTCAACATGTGAGCCATACAAGGCACGTGTGTCACATTGCCCTGAAGAAGGGTTGCAGACTGTTTTGCATCATTGTCGCACCCGTCATTCCCTGACTGCTGGTTGAGTGGAGACAACCATTGATGAAACTCGGTCTCACTCTACAGAGCTTACCGTCCACAACTACTCAGCGGTGTCTCACATTTCCCCTACATTTCAAAGTAAACATTTGACCGCCTGATGGCCTTGAGCTCTGCTGCCAGCATAGTAAGGAGGTGTGTGGGATTCCTTGGGCGCAGTTACAAGGAAGGGTGGCCTGACCACACAGGGTTTGGGCTGAGGTGCAGGACCAACACGAGGTTGATGAGGCAGAAGCAGTGGAGGAACTTGTACATACAGAGGAAGGATTGACACACAACTCGTGGGGACGGAAAGACTTGTACAGCAGACCCTTCTCCATCTCTCACCATAGTTGCCCATTGCCCAATTAGCAACATGTAACTCCCCTGTCCATGCTTACTGGTCCAAGTATCTGTGGTGAAATGCACACTGTCACACACAGAGTTTCTCAAGGAATCGGTGATGTTGTGTGCGACCTGCTGTTGTAGAGCAGGCACCCCTTTCTTGGAGAAGGAGTGGCGAATGGCCATCGGCTCTTGGGGCACTGCAATGGGCATAAGGTCTCGAAAATCCTCGGTGACAAAAGGGTGTAAAGGCAGCCTTTCTGTAGCCAACAAGTTTGAGATGCTGAAACTAAACATCCTAGGCATGTCATGCACTTCAAAAATCATGTAAAAAAACAGCGAGGGGACTCCAAACACAGTCTCCCTCGTTTCCACTAATTGGGCTACACACATCCCACTTAACTGGCATCACTTGATCCCCCTTTTCAAAATGAAAAAGATGCTTTGCATGAAGCACGCTCAAAAATACGCGTGCCTTTTGCCTCCCTTGGATGACTCAGGGGAAGAAAAGTCCTCTGAGAGCCATGACTTGTTCATCTTGCTTCTTTGAGAAACACAGCAAGGGGACTCCAACCACAGTCTCCCTCGTTTCCACTAATTGGGCCACACACACCCCACTTGACTGGCATCAGTTGACCCCCCTTTTCAAAATGAAAAAGATGCTTTGCATGAAGCACTCTCAAAAATACGCGTGCCTTTCGCCTCCCCTGGATGACCCAGGGGAAGAAAAGTCCTCTGAGAGCCATGTCCACATTGTCAGTGGACAGACGCGTGTGCTTATCTGTCAGCAGACCCCCCAGCAGCACTGAAGACAGGTTCCGAGAGAACGCTGGCTGCAGTACACGACAAGATCCCCAAGGCGTACGTGGTGAGCTCAGGTAATTTATCCAGATTGGAAGCCTAAAATGAGCAAGGCTCAAGATGCACAGTAATGGCATCGATGTTCCCTTGCATATACTCATATATCTGTGTCTCCTCCTCTTTTTCATCGTAACGCTGTTTTGTTTTCGCATGAGAATTTGTTCTTGTCACTTTCCCATGTGTTTGTGTTGTGTTGTGAGTTGTTTGTCACCTTTTGGACACCTTTGAGGTTGTTTTCTAGGTGTTTTTATGTGTTTGTGATTGCCTCCCATTGTTTCCTATGCGGTTTGAGCGGTTCGCAGAACCGAACTCGAACGAGACCTCCGTTCGGCGAACCGAACTCGAGCCGAACCACGGCCGGTTCGCTCATCTCTACCTATCACTCCTACTGATAATTTTTTATAAGCTCTAATTATGTAACACATTGAACAAAGTTGAAGCGCTCAGCTCCTACAAAGTGTAGCAGCCTCTGCAGGGTTCTGCAGAACACAGTGATGGACACAAAGAGAAGATGGTCCCTGTACAAGAATAATATATTGGCCCTTAGCATTCCAATAGCTCATCACAATATACAATTCCAAGTGCTTTTAAGATTGAAATGGGCCCCCTAACCTCTTGGGCCCTTGTGGGGCTACACAGGTTGCACGGCTGTTAAGTCCGCACCGGCAGAACAGATTATTTTCTCTTATATAGTAGCTGTTCTGCAGCAGCCACTGCACATTAAATAGGAATAACTATTGTATCACTGTTTAATCTGGGTGGGGTGAATAGGATTTTCTTAAACAGACGCTGCTTTGCAGTACTTGGCAGCGGCTGTTACACATTAGGTGAAGCTGTGCATTGCAGTTCCGTTCAAAGTGTTTACATCCGGCCAGCACTGGCGCTTTAATCTGCTAGTGAGTGGGTGTGCCAGATGTCAGACCCCGATTGAGCAAATATTTATGGCCTTTCTTAAAGAGAATTTGTCTGCAGATTTTTGCTATGTCAGCTGAAGCCAGCATGCTACAAAGGTTACTAAAGAAAATTTAGGGCTGCCTGTCTTGTCACAGTCTTGTCAAGACCCTTATCATTGCAGGACTACAAAGTCATGAGCAAGGCAGTCCAGCACTCCCCCTGCTATAATTGACACTTCACTATCAATGTACAAACTGTATATAGAGTCTGCTGTGGTTGGGAACAGCTCTCTCACTTCTACTACATGACTAAAGCTAAACATTCTGATTGTGTCAGAACGGCTTCAGCCAATAATCTAATTGACACATGGTTAGATCAGAATCTCTTTGCCTACATGCCGATGCTGCTCTCAGATGAAGGAGCAAAAATCTGCTGACAGATTCCTTTTACATGTAGTTTATAATAAAATTTGACCAGACAACCCTTTTAGTGACTGAGTATCGCCACTTCTGATATGGGCCACTATTAGAGCATGTGCTTATATACTGTATGCCTATGTAGTGTATACAATGTACTGTATGTCTGTACATGTATGTAGTCAAAGTTTCACAAATTTATATAGTGACTGTGCATGCATGTGTGTATTTATTGTCTTTGTATGTATGCAGTAAGGTGCATTTATGTAGTGTGCATGTTTACACATAGTGAAGGTGCATAGTGGCTGTGCTCCAATTAGGCCTTTTATTGAGGGTGAGTAAATAGTATGTATCAACATGTAATGCTAACCAGATTCTCACGATTCCTCTGTGCAGAGAATCTTGCACACTAGGAGATGCTCTGCTGCGCTTTCCTGGACCACTGAAGTGGATGTGACACGATTCCTCTGTGCAGAGCATTTTGCACACTATGAAATGCTCTGCTGTATTTTACTGAGCACTGAGCTTGACAGCACAGGACTCCATGCAGGTTCTGGAAGGTGCTGATTACTCAGGTGTTCCATCTTCCTGGTAATTGTTCTGCTTGTTTACTGAGCATGCTCTCCCAGAATTTTGCCAGTCACACATTCTGGTTTTGTAGTTGTGCTGTTGGCCTGTGTTTCTAATTGTGTCTTAATCTTGTTTTTTTGACCCCAGACCATTATTTGACTCCTCTCTGCCCGCTCCCTGTTTCTGTTGTGACCTCCTGGCTTTGGACCTCAGACTGTTCCCTGACCACATCTCTGTCTTCTCCTTGAATATATTAGATACACTCCTGGAATTATGACCCTCGCATTGTGACCTGACTGTAACGCCTGCCTGGATAAACAGACTCAGGTAGGATGTAATGGACAGACTAAAGGGAAGCCCCTCACCAAGCAGGACCCCAGAACCCTGAAACTCTTTAACCCCTATACAGGGATTTGGAATTACACAAGGCACTGGAGATCTCTACCCGTGGAAGGCTGCAGTCCGATGAGAGTAGTCGTCAGGCAGGGTCAAACCAGGAACAGCAGATCAGGGACAGAATCGGCAGGCAAAGGCGTAAACAGAAAACGTAGCAGTGGTCAGATCCGGGTCGGGCAGCGAGGTACAAAACAGCAAGCAGAAGGGTAGTGAACAACAAGCAAGTCAGCGCACAAGAAACACAAAACAAACAGCACATGAGCCAGAATCAGAACTATCTCTGGCAGAGTCCAGCAGACAGGAGGGGGAATAAGAAGGGTGTGGTGTCTTCCCATTAGCTGTAGCTGAATGATGGTACTTCAGCTGGGAGACACCCGCCACCTACAGTCAGCCAGCGGTACTGCAGATCCCAAGATAACCCAGCCCAGTGGATGATCGGAGCCTGTGCCCACCGGTGCTGCTGCATCGACTCCTCTCCCATCACCAGCACCATCCATGGCAGGAACACTGTGTCGCCTGGCGATCGGAGCAGAAGTCGCTGGAGTAGACTCCGGCGGTGACATAACATTAACTACACTTCTGTGTACTCCCTGTGTCCATATGTGTCCTCCCGTTCCCTGACCCCGGATTGCCTGATTACTCTTACTTTTGTACTATCCGTAAGTAGTGACTAGCATTACAGAGATATTCTTAACCAAGATGCTACTGTTACCACTATATGAACCTACTAGTGGCACTGTGGTGATGGGGGTGTTACTGAAATCCTATGTTTTCCCTTCAATTGCATCCAACTGGGCAATTCTTATCACTTGCTCTTTTTTCAGATTTGCTTGTGTCGCAGTGTCCCTACAATCCCTCTGTAATGGTGGTCTGAAGCACAATCGGCATGCTAAGCCATATTAGTAAGCAGGTTTCAAAACCGTATGATAGATCAATCACAAAATCTGAAACTGTAATATAAGGAATATCAATGGTCATGCAGCTTTCAAAGGAACAGACATAAAGTAGAAAAAGTGTTGCATAGGATTGAAAACACTTTACAAGAATAGAAATTAAGTATATTTGCAAGAATTGATTTTATTAGATTACATTTTAAAAGGTTTTATGTTTGCATATTAAGTGTATAGAAAAAGAGCAGCGCTCAAGATAGAAAATAGAAAAGGAAGGAAGCTGGTAAATAGGCAGAATGGGGCATAGTTTGGATAGTGGGTGAGGAAAAGAAAACGATGAGCTGAAAATGAATGAAAGAAGAAAGAAAAAAAAGAGTTTGAGAACTAATAAATTCTCCACTTGATTTTCTTTAAACATTGGTTTTATATATTTTTCTGGCTTTGGCAGCCTCATCTTTTAAATGAAGGTACTGGTTGAGTGAACCTGCAGTTCCAGATGAATGTTTATTGTCAGCCCAAGCAGAATTCACCATGTAGCTCTTTTCAGGTTGATATTTTATCTTAAGGGAATTCCTGCACTCGTAGTGTTCAGAGCTCCGGGCCGTAGTCCTCGCAGGTCTCTGGGGTGTTTGAATTATCACATTCTTTTCATTATTACTGATACCAATTTGATATTAAGCAATTTTTTATAATAACGTTCTGGCATATTCAAATAATAGTCACAAGCTCTAGAAACTTATTATTGAAGTTGCTGTTTTTAGGGTCAGTCTTCTATAACATCTTATTTCAGAACAGGGTTCATATTCATAAAGGATGGAGATTTATTATTTGGCTTTTGTAAGAAATTACATTTCAAAGCAGTGAAATGGTAAATCCAAAAACGCTGACTCATCTTTTCTTATTTCAATACCTAAATGGATATTGTCAGCTATGCATTTAAAAACCTACTGCCTTTTCAGATGTGTTAGCAGTTATAAAGACAGTTTCTTCCATGTGAGGGCGCATTAAGATGTCCAAATAAATCGGTCTGAAACTGGATTTCAATACATGGACTGGCCGTCGAGTCTCCCGACCCAAGTGTGACAGCTTAATAGAAATATGTGAAGCTGTCACGCTTGGGTCGGGAGACCCACCGGTCAGTCGGTGTATTGTGATCCAATCTCAGACTAATTTATGCGAACTTTTGTATTTTTCATTCGAATTTAATATACAGGAATATTTTTAATACAGTCATGTATAAGAAAAGTAGCACATTAGTTACTCAGTTTCAAAAAGACAACTAATGCATGTTATAAGAATAATATAAGAAAAAAAAACTTAAAATAAAAAATATAACTATGTAACAATGGCCAGTTAGACTTGAGGAAGGTGACAGTGCACCGAAACGTGTTGTCCTTGTAAACTGCCACCTTTACAGCCAGCATGAAATTGCTTGTGCACCAATGACTTTTTAAAGTTTAATAAAACTTATTTTTTAATACATCCACCTAGCTGGACTTAATCCCTTTTTCCTTAAGAATAATATAACGTAATATACACATGTATCTACCTGTGTGTGTGTGTGTGTGTGTGTGTGTATCATAGCTTAGAGTTGTCCGCTTTTTGAACTATAAATGGAGATTTTTTTTTTACCATAGAGATAAAAGGTTATTCAATGGCTAGTTTGAAAAAAGTACAGCTGCTTTATGATATATGATATTAATACTTATGAAATCCCAAAAAATCACTAAAAGTGGTCTACTAAGAAAGTAAACTTTCAGCATTGTATCTTATTACAAAAAAAATGTTAGGACTTCTAAATATAAATATATTTGAAAAAAGTTAAGCATACATTACACAGATTTTGCTCTTCAAAAAAAAATGCTCATCTATCACATATAAAAGGACACCCAGCATCCCCCACCGATCAGCCGTTATTGGTCACGGCAGTGACAGATAGAAATGGTCTGTTCTGGAGGTGCCCCATCTTCTGAAAGCGGCCATGGCCGGGTATTGCACATCTGTCAGAAGACAGATAAGCTCCTTAACTGAGCATTTCCGGCTGCCGGATGTCGGACCCTGGCTAGTCAGACATTAATGATCTATCTTAAGGATTGGACATCAATGTTTAAGAAGTTAACAACTTCTTTAATGTTTGGTTGCACATGGTTTGGAAAAAATAACTGCAATAACGCACTTCCTATAACCATCAACAAGCTTCCTACACCTCACACCTGGGATTTTGGACTCTTCTTTTGCAAACTGCTTCAGTTTTTTCATATTTGAAGGGTGACTTCTCCCAACAGCAATATTAAACACTCTCCACAGGTGTTCAATGGGAATTAAACACAGATATGTAACCTTGAGATTGTTGATATTTTTCAACAATTTTGGTTCTCAAGTCCTCGGACTATTCTCTTCTCCTCTCTATGTTCTCCATGCATAGTCTAGCACACACAGACACACAATGCAAAGAAAAAGTAAACTTCTCCCATTTTTATCTGGTTTCAGGTGTTATTTTCATATTGCCCATACCTTTTACTTGCCACGGGTGAGTTTAATGAACTTGAAGCAAAAGTTGTTTACCCACAATTTTAAAAAGGTGCCAACAAGATAGTCAGGCCCATTTTTGAGGCTTTGTATGAAATTATGTTCAATTTTCATTTTTATCTCTTTTTTTATGTTGTTCCAATACACACAAAGGAATTAAAC
This sequence comes from Anomaloglossus baeobatrachus, assembly GCF_048569485.1. NCBI lineage: Eukaryota > Metazoa > Chordata > Amphibia > Anura > Aromobatidae > Anomaloglossus > Anomaloglossus baeobatrachus. The sequence goes on along the minus strand of NC_134353.1, from coordinate 137,381,707 downwards.
ATGTGTATGCTAAAATGTGTAATTGCAATCATTTTCTGGGAAAAATACTTGCTTTTCTGGAACAGTTTCAAGGATGCCCATAAGTTCGACCATGACAGTATAGTGTTATGACTGCAGTCCTTTAAAAATACTTGTCCTTTACAAAACAAGCTCTCATATGACTGGAATTATGAAAACGTTATGGCTTATGTAAGAAAGAGTGGAGAAAAACTAAAACGCAAAAACTAAGAAATTGCCTTGTCCTTAAAATATTAAGCTAAACTAGAAAAGCTGTTATTGTAATAGTGCAGATAGCATATACAACTATTATGTAATTTAAAAAATTATATACATTGGGCCTGTTGTTGTTCATGCCAGTCTTGATAAAGGAGGCTTTGAGGAGTCAGAGGTGCCTAATTGATTAAGACGCACCTACTTCTTAGTGAATTATGGGCATCTTAAAAGTGGGGTGTGCATTGACACAAATATTACTGAAATCAAAAAATTAAATAACGTTTTTAGATATCCCACAACATGTAATGCATTAGACGAGTGGGTGTTGACACACCCTGTCCCCCCATATCACCCCAGCTTTGCCCATTTTGCTGGCCAAAACGGTCGTGAAAATAACAAAAGTCACAATTTTGTTATTTTTCAGAATGTTTTACCACTGATTTTTGGCAAAACATTTTGAAGAATCAGGGCCTTAATATTTATCATAAATTAATTACAATCAAATGAGCAGGGTAAATTATTAAAGTAAAAATGTTGATTCTTTGCAAAATTAATACTTATTATTGTGAACATTTTCATGTAAATACTTTCATTTCTTATGGGAACCATATAATTTAATGTGACTATTTAATTGCACTACTGTGTATGGCATGCCAAAACCTGAATTACAACTGAATATTCACATACTGTCTAATTGTGCAAGAAATGGGGAACCAGGGAACATTATTGTATTTTCTCTTCTTGGTAGACTTTGGCAGCAATTTTCTGTATATTTGTCAATTAGAAAAGATACACACAGACAAGGTTGTTGGTACTCTTTTGTAATAAGTCCCCACAGTGGTCAATGAAATAAATCAAGAGAAAATTCCAGCCTTATTTTTTGCAACAAATTAAAGCTTTTATTTGCAGCACAATCACCTGGCCTTTTCAGCCCTCCCAAGGGTTTCAACAGCAGTTACTATTGAAAAACTTGAGAGGGATTAAACATCCAGTTGATTGTGCTGCACTAAAGGTTTTAATTTGCTGGAACAAGTGAGTGGTGAGATTTTGGACTTTCCTATCCACAAGCACTGGGACTCTGATGGAGTGCCGATCAGTCTTGCATTTCACTGACAACAGTAATTTTCATTTCAAATTTACTGAGCATCAAACTAATGAATACTTTGCTTTGGAATAGAGATGAACACATTTGCAGGTAACCAGGACTGGCGGGTCATTGTTATCTTTTTTTTCTAAATCCAATTCCGGTCTGTAATCCGGTCCCCATATAAGTCTATGGGGACCAGAATCTGGAGATTAAAAGTGTTGGTAGAAAGGATAGGGGAATGGGAGCACATGTGCTGTACTCACCGAGAATCCGTCATGGTGGCACAGTGATTCCAAGTCACGATTTTACTTCCGGTGCCGCATATTAGGCTCATCGCATATGCACTGCTTTCCCCGTCCACCGGCCATCCTGGCATCTGTGATTGGTTGCAGCAGACGTGCCCGCCAGCCTGTGTGACAGTGCCTGACTCTGGGCCGTGGGGTACCCAGTACCGGGCTTTTCGTTCTCAGGGGATTGTGACAGCTGACTGTGCCCGGTCCCATGGCGCTGGGGGCAGTTAAAAGAAGTCTGATAAAAACAATAGTAAAAATAAATAAAATAAAAGTGTCTTGTGCGCCACCTACGGTTCTTGGGAATGTTATCGACGCTGCTTGCAGACCTCCTGGGTGATGATAAAGCAACTAGTTTGTCACGCTCCCCGTAGGTAGAGCGATGTCCCCGGGGCCATTGGGAAGGATAAAGCTTTTCCACACAGGGAGGAAGCTTACCACATGAGTCTTGATACCGGTTTCTTCAAGGCCACTGATGTGTGGCTCCCCATGTTCAGGCAAACAAAATCTATAGTGAGAGTAGGACCTTTAATAACAATAACTGTCACACACACACCGGGTCTTTCTTTCTGTACCTTTACTGATGTTGTTGGCAAAGATAATTCCTGGGTACAATCCGGGTGGTCAGGTGGCAGTTAGGATTTCCACATTTGTGAGTTATGAGGCCTCCTGTTACTGTATGTTTGTTTAAGTCCTGGGCTGTCTAAAACCTAGTCCTGACTAGAGATGAGCGAACCGGTCCCGGTTCGGCTCGAGGCGGTTCGCCGAACGGGGGGTCTGGCTCGAGTTCGGCTCGTCGAACGTTCGACGAACCGAACTCGAGCCCATAGGAAACAATGGCAGGCAATCACAAACACAGTAAAACACCTAGAAAACACCCTGAAAGGTGTCCAAAAGGTGACAAACAACTCACAACATAACACAAACACATGGGAAAGTGACAAGGACATATACTCATGTGAAAACAAAACAGCTGGACAAGGAAAAAGAGGGAGACACACAGATATATGAGTATATGCAAAGAAACATCGATTCCATTATTGTGCAACTTGAGCCCTGCTCATTTTAGGCTTCCAATCTGGATAAATTGCCTGAGCTCGCCACGTACGCCTTGAGGATCTTGTCGTGTCCTGCAGCCAGCGTTCTCTCGGAACCTGTCTTCAGTGCTGCTGGGGGTCTGCTGGCAGATAAGCACACGTGTCTGTCCACTGACAATGTGGACCTGGCTCTCAGAGGACTTTTCTTCCCCTGGGTCAGCCAGGGGAGGCGAAAGGCACGCGTATTTTTGAGAGTGCTTCATGCAAAGCATCTTTTTCTTTTTCAAAAGGGGGCTCAACCGATGCCAGTCAAGTGGGGTGTGTGTGGCCCAGTTAGTGGCAACGAGGGAGACTGTGGTTGGAGTCCCCTCGCTGTGTCTCTAAAAGAACCAAGATGAACAAGTCATGGCTCTCAGAGGACTTTTCTTCCCCTGGGTCAGCCAGGGGACGGGAAAGGCACGCGTATTTTTGAGAGTGCTTCATGCAAAGCATCTTTTTCTTTTTCAAAAGGGGGCTCAACCGATGCCAGTCAAGTGGGGTGTGTGTGGCCCAGTTAGTGGCAACGAGGGAGACTGTGGTTGGAGTCCCCTCGCTGTGTCTCTAAAAGAACCAAGATGAACAAGTCATGGCTCTCAGAGGACTTTTCTTCCCCTGGGTCAGCCAGGGGACGGGAAAGGCACGCGTATTTTTGAGAGTGCTTCATGCAAAGCATCTTTTTCTTTTTCAAAAGGGGGCTCAACCGATGCCAGTCAAGTGGGGTGTGTGTGGCCCAGTTAGTGGCAACGAGGGAGACTGTGGTTGGAGTCCCCTCGCTGTGTCTCTAAAAGAACCAAGATGAACAAGTCATGGCTCTCAGAGGACTTTTCTTCCCCTGGGTCAGCCAGGGGACGGGAAAGGCACGCGTATTTTTGAGAGTGCTTCATGCAAAGCATCTTTTTCTTTGTCAAAAGGGGGGCTCAACCGATGCCAGTCAAGTGGGGTGTGTGTGGCCCAGTTAGTGGCAACGAGGGAGACTGTGGTTGGAGTCCCCTCGCTGTGTCTCTAAAAGAACCAAGATGAACAAGTCATGGCTCTCAGAGGACTTTTCTTCCCCTGGGTCAGCCAGGGGACGGGAAAGGCACGCGTATTTTTGAGAGTGCTTCATGCAAAGCATCTTTTTCTTTTTCAAAAGGGGGCTCAACCGATGCCAGTCAAGTGGGGTGTGTGTGGCCCAGTTAGTGGCAACGAGGGAGACTGTGGTTGGAGTCCCCTCGCTGTGTCTCTAAAAGAACCAAGATGAACAAGTCATGGCTCTCAGAGGACTTTTCTTCCCCTGGGTCAGCCAGGGGACGGGAAAGGCACGCGTATTTTTGAGAGTGCTTCATGCAAAGCATCTTTTTCTTTGTCAAAAGGGGGGCTCAACCGATGCCAGTCAAGTGGGGTGTGTGTGGCCCAGTTAGTGGCAACGAGGGAGACTGTGGTTGGAGTCCCCTCGCTGTGTCTCTAAAAGAACCAAGATGAACAAGTCATGGCTCTCAGAGGACTTTTCTTCCCCTGGGTCAGCCAGGGGACGGGAAAGGCACGCGTATTTTTGAGAGTGCTTCATGCAAAGCATCTTTTTCTTTTTCAAAAGGGTGCTCAACCGATGCCAGTCAAGTGGGGTGTGTGTGGCCCAGTTAGTGGCAACGAGGGAGACTGTGGTTGGAGTCCCCTCGCTGTGTCTCTAAAAGAACCAAGATGAACAAGTCATGGCTCTCAGAGGACTTTTCTTCCCCTGGGTCAGCCAGGGGACGGGAAAGGCACGCGTATTTTTGAGAGTGCTTCATGCAAAGCATCTTTTTCTTTTTCAAAAGGGGGCTCAACCGATGCCAGTCAAGTGGGGTGTGTGTGGCCCAGTTAGTGGCAACGAGGGAGACTGTGGTTGGAGTCCCCTCGCTGTGTCTCTAAAAGAACCAAGATGAACAAGTCATGGCTCTCAGAGGACTTTTCTTCCCCTGGGTCAGCCAGGGGACGGGAAAGGCACGCGTATTTTTGAGAGTGCTTCATGCAAAGCATCTTTTTCTTTTTCAAAAGGGGGCTCAACCGATGCCAGTCAAGTGGGGTGTGTGTGGCCCAGTTAGTGGCAACGAGGGAGACTGTGGTTGGAGTCCCCTCGCTGTGTCTCTAAAAGAACCAAGATGAACAAGTCATGGCTCTCAGAGGACTTTTCTTCCCCTGGGTCAGCCAGGGGACGGGAAAAGCACGCGTATTTTTGAGAGTGCTTCATGCAAAGCATCTTTTTCTTTGTCAAAAGGGGGGCTCAACCGATGCCAGTCAAGTGGGGTGTGTGTGGCCCAGTTAGTGGCAACGAGGGAGACTGTGGTTGGAGTCCCCTCGCTGTGTCTCTAAAAGAACCAAGATGAACAAGTCATGGCTCTCAGAGGACTTTTCTTCCCCTGGGTCAGCCAGGGGACGGGAAAGGCACGCGTATTTTTGAGAGTGCTTCATGCAAAGCATCTTTTTCTTTGTCAAAAGGGGGGCTCAACCGATGCCAGTCAAGTGGGGTGTGTGTGGCCCAGTTAGTGGCAACGAGGGAGACTGTGGTTGGAGTCCCCTCGCTGTGTCTCTAAAAGAACCAAGATGAACAAGTCATGGCTCTCAGAGGACTTTTCTTCCCCTGGGTCAGCCAGGGGACGGGAAAGGCACGCGTATTTTTGAGAGTGCTTCATGCAAAGCATCTTTTTCTTTTTCAAAAGGGGGCTCAACCGATGCCAGTCAAGTGGGGTGTGTGTGGCCCAGTTAGTGGCAACGAGGGAGACTGTGGTTGGAGTCCCCTCGCTGTGTCTCTAAAAGAACCAAGATGAACAAGTCATGGCTCTCAGAGGACTTTTCTTCCCCTGGGTCAGCCAGGGGACGGGAAAGGCACGCGTATTTTTGAGAGTGCTTCATGCAAAGCATCTTTTTCTTTTTCAAAAGGGTGCTCAACCGATGCCAGTCAAGTGGGGTGTGTGTGGCCCAGTTAGTGGCAACGAGGGAGACTGTGGTTGGAGTCCCCTCGCTGTGTCTCTAAAAGAACCAAGATGAACAAGTCATGGCTCTCAGAGGACTTTTCTTCCCCTGGGTCAGCCAGGGGACGGGAAAGGCACGCGTATTTTTGAGAGTGCTTCATGCAAAGCATCTTTTTCTTTTTCAAAAGGGGGCTCAACCGATGCCAGTCAAGTGGGGTGTGTGTGGCCCAGTTAGTGGCAACGAGGGAGACTGTGGTTGGAGTCCCCTCGCTGTGTCTCTAAAAGAACCAAGATGAACAAGTCATGGCTCTCAGAGGACTTTTCTTCCCCTGGGTCAGCCAGGGGACGGGAAAGGCACGCGTATTTTTGAGAGTGCTTCATGCAAAGCATCTTTTTCTTTTTCAAAAGGGTGCTCAACCGATGCCCGTCAAGTGGGGTGTGTGTGGCCCAGTTAGTGGCAACGAGGGAGACTGTGGTTGGAGTCCCCTCGCTGTGTCTCTAAAAGAACCAAGATGAACAAGTCATGGCTCTCAGAGGACTTTTCTTCCCCTGGGTCAGCCAGGGGACGGGAAAGGCACGCGTATTTTTGAGAGTGCTTCATGCAAAGCATCTTTTTCTTTTTCAAAAGGGGGCTCAACCGATGCCAGTCAAGTGGGGTGTGTGTGGCCCAGTTAGTGGCAACGAGGGAGACTGTGGTTGGAGTCCCCTCGCTGTGTTTTACATGCTTTTAGAAGGGCATGAAATGGCTTGGAGGTTGACTTTCATCATATGCAAACTGTTGGCTACCAAAATGCTGCCTTTCCAACAACTGTGGTTATAGGCAATGAGGAACATACTGATGAAGATGAGACGCAGATACCCGATTGGGATGACAACTTAAATATTCGGTCAGGGCAAGAAGAAACTCGGTCTGAGGGGTAGGGGAGTGCAAACACAACAATTGATGATTAAGTTCTAGATCACACCTACTGTCAACCCACAGTCAGACACTCGAGGAGGTCAACAGAGGCGGTGGAGGAGGATGCAACCGACGTCGAAGTAACCTGGCGCCTTCCTGGACACAGTCGGAGCACTGGTAGCACGTCTACAACTGCATCCTCAGCCACCACTCTGCCTCTGAGCATTATTCGGGGTGGATCAACAGGTCGCATGGCCTCTAAGCCTTGCCTAGCCAGGTCCTTTTTTGACATAGAAAAAGATCGCCCAAATTATGTGATCTGTAAAATTTGTCATGGTTCTCTTAGTAGAGGTCAAAACCTCAGCAGTTTGACAACTTCTTCCATGAATCGTCACATGAATAAATATCATATGGCCCGATGGGAAGCTCACCGTGCTGCAATGCGGCCTAGCGGAGCGAACCATCCACCGCCTGCCCCTTCCAGTGCATCCGCGCGCTCGTCATCTTCTAGGACTGTGGGGACAGCTGTCACACCTGTTTTTCCACCCACAACTTCCACCACTGTAACCGCAACAGGCAGTTTGCTTGGTAGGTCGTCAGTTGGTTTGGAAGGGGAAACAAGTGAGTGTGTACAGCTCTCTCAGACATCGATAGCACCAACTTTGGATGAAGGCAACATCATGTCTCCGCCTGCACTTTCCTCACAAAGCTGCATTTTTCCAGGGACACCCGACTCAACACCGTCTACACACAGCAGCCAGATCTCTGTCCCTCAGATGTGGTCAAATAAAAGGCCACTTCCTGCGACCCATGACAAAGCGAAGAGGTTGACTCTATCCCTCTGTAAGCTGTTGACTACAGAAATGCTGCCTTTCCGCCTAGTGGACACACAGGATTTTAGAGACCTTATGTCTGTCGCTGTGCCCCAGTACCAGATGCCTAGTCGCCACTACTTCTCTAAGAAAGGTGTGCCCGCGCTACACCAGCATGTCGCACACAACATCACCGCTTCCTTGAGAAACTTTGTGTGTGAACGGGTGCATTTCACCACCGATACTTGGACCAGTAAGCATGGACAGGGACGTTACATGTCGCTGACTGGCCACTGGGTAACTATGGTGATAGATGGTGAAGGGTCTGCTGCACAAGTCTTGCCGTCCCCACGACTTGTGTGTCAATCCTCTGTCTGTCCAAGTTCCGCCACTGCTTCTGCATCCTCCACCTCATCTGGGTCCTCCACCTCCGCCCCAAGCCTGCCTGGTCAGGCCACCAGCGTTCTCACTGCGCAGAAGGAATCACGCACCCCTCATTACTATGCTGGTAGCAGAGCGCAACGGCATCAGGCGGTCTTTAGCTTGACATGTCTTTGAAATAGGAGTCACACAGCGACTGAGTTGTGGGCAGCTCTGGAGACTGATTTTGATAAATGGTTGTCTCCACTCAACCTGCAGCCTGGTAAGGCCGTGTGCGACAATGCTGCAAACCTGGGTGCGGCCCTTCGCCTGGGCAAGGTGACACACGTGCCTTGTATGGCTCACGTGTTTAACCTTGTTGTCCAGCAATTTTTAACACACTATCCCGGCCTAGATGGCCTTCTGACCAGGGCACGGAAACTGTCTGCAGTGCTCACTTCCGCCGTTCAACCGCCGCACCTGAGCGACTTGCATCGCTACAGAAGTCTTTCGGCCTGCCGGTTCATCGCCTGAAATGCGATGTGGCGACACGCTGGAATTCAACTCTCCACATGTTACAGCGACTGTGGCAGCACCGGCGAGCCCTGGTGCAATACGTCATGATGTATAGCCTGGGCCAACGAGATGCAGAAGTGGGGCAGATCACCCTGATGGAGTGATCTCAGATCAAGGACCTATGCACCCTTCTGCACAGTTTCGACATGGCGACGAATATGTTTAGCGCTGACAATGCCATTATCAGCATGACGATTACAGTCATTTACATGCTGGAGCACACGCTAAACACTATTCGTAGTCAGGGGGTGGGACAACAGGAAGGGGAGGAACTACAGGAGGATTCATATGCGCAAGACACAACAACATCACCAAGGTCCAGACGTTCATCATCACCAACGCGGCAGGCATGGGACCATGGGGGACAGGGATCAACAAGGGCGCATGGTAGCAGGCGACATGTTGAGGAAGGTGCAGGAGGACATGAAGATATGGAGGACGAACTGTCCATGGACATGGAAGACTCAGCAGATGAGGGGGACCTTGGTCAAATTTCAGTTGAAAGAGGTTGGGGGGAGATGACAGAGGAAGAAAGAACGGTTAGCACCTCTATGCCACAAACACAGCGTGGACTTGGTGCGCATGGCTGCGCAAGACACATGAGTGCCTTCTTGTTGCACTACCTCCAACATGACCCTCGTATTGTCAAAATTAGAAGTGATGATGACTACTGGCTTGCCACACTATTAGATCCCCGGGACAAGTCCAAATTTTGTGACATAATTCCACCCATAGAAAGGGACGCACGTATGCAGGAGTATCAGCAGAAGCTGTTACTCGATCTTAGCTCGGCTTTTCCACCAAACAACCGTGCAGGTGAAGGGAGTGATTCTCCCAGTTGTAACTTGACAAACATGGGACGGCCTCGTCATCTTCAACAGTCTACCCGTACCAGTAGGACCGTATCTGGTGCTGGTAACAGCAATTTTATGGAATCTTTTCATAATTTTTTTAGACCCTCCTTTGCAAGGCCACCAGAGACAACAAGTCTGACACATAGTCAACGGATGGAGAGGATGATACAGGAGTATCTCCAAATGAACATCGATGCAATGACTTTGCAAATGGAGCCTTGCTCCTTTTGTGCTTCAAATCTAGAAAAATGTCAAGAGCTCTCCAGTTACGCCTCGAAGATTTTGTCGTGTCCAGCTGCCAGCGTTGTCTCTGAACGTGTCTTCAGTGCTGCTGGGTGTGTGCTGACAGATAAGCGCACGCGTCTGTCCAGTGACAATGTGGACAGACTGACGTTCATCAAAATGAACAAGTCATGGATCCAGAAGGAATTTACTACCCCTGTGTCATCCTGGGGAGAGTAAATGCTTGTGGATTTGGAATGTGCTTGATGCAAATCAAAACATCCTGTTTGCAACTAGGGCACAAGTGCTGCCACTGATAAGGTGTCTGTGTGGGGCACAATTTTTGGAAAAAAAGGGAGACTCCGCTTGGAGTAACCCTTGCTTGCTGTGTTTTTTAAAAATGATACAAGATGAACAGATCTGAAGGCAAGATGAAGCCAACATCATGTCTCCGCCTGCACTTTTCTCACAAACCTGCATTTTTCCAGGGACACCCTACTCAACACCGTCTACAGACAGCAGCCAGATCTCTGTCCCTCAGATGTGGTCAAATAAAAGGCCACTTACTGCGACCCATGACAAAGCTAAGTGGTTGACTCTATCCCTCTGTAAGCTGTTGGCTACCGAAATGCTGCCTTTACGCGTAGTGGACACACAGGATTTTACAGACCTTATGTCTGTCGCTGTGCCCCAGTACCAGATGCCCAATCACCACTGCTTCTCCAAGAAAAGCATGCCCGCGCTACACCGGCATGTCGCACACAACATCACCACTTCCTTGAGAAAATCTGTGTGCGACAGGGTGCATTTCAACACAGATACTTGGACCAGTAAGCATAGACAGGGTCATTACATGTCACTGACTGGGCACTGGCAAACTATGGTGAGAGATGGAGAAGGGTCTGCTGTACAAGTCTTGCCGTCCCCACGAGTTGTTTCAATCCTTGTTCTGTATGTAGAAGTTAATACACTGCTTCTGCCTCTTCAACCTCGTGTGGGTCCTCTACCTTTGCGCAAACCCTGTGTGGTCAGGCCACCCTTCCTTGCAACTGCGCACAAGGACTACCACACACCTCCTTACTATGCTGGCAGCAGAGCTCAATGCCATCAGGCGGTCAAAGTTTTACTTTGAAATGTATGGGAAATGTGAGTCACACCGCTATTACAGAGAATAGTAGTCAGGCAGGGTCAAAACATTAATTGAGGAACAGGAACAGAATGGGACGGCCAGGACTTAATCAGAAAACAAGCAGAGGTGAAATGCGTATCGGCCAACAAGGTACATAAACAGCAAGCAGGAAAAGTAGTCAGGTAACAAGCACACAAAATCATAAAACTGAACTGGGGGTAAAATTAACCAGAGGTTCATAGCTATGTCTGGCAGTGGTCTGCAGACAGGATGGGCATAAAAAAGGGTGTGGTGTCTTCCCATTGGTTGTAGCTGAATGATGGTATTTCATCTGTGAGATACCCACCAGCTACATTCAGCCAGAGATTCTGCATCTGTCAAGGTAATGCAGCCCAGTGGGTGAGCATAACCTGCGTCCACCTGCGCCGCTGGCATCGACTACTCTCCCATCATCAGCACTATTCATGAAAGGAACACGTTGTCACCTGGCGACCGGAGTACAAATTGACGGAGCGGACTCCGTTGGTGACTTAACAGCCGTGTGCGGCAATGATGCAAACCTGGCTGCGGGCCATCCTCAGGGCAATGTGACACACGTGCCTTTTATGGCTCACGTGTTGATCCGAATTCTCCAGCAATTTTTAAAACACCATCACGGCCTACATGGCCTTGTGCAGCGGGCACGCTCGCTATGTGCTCACTTCCATCGTGCGCACACAGCAGCTCAACAACTTTCATCACTCCGGAAGTCTTAGGGTCTGGCAGTTAAACGCCGGAAATGCGATGTTCCGACACGCAGGAATTGGAATCTGCACATGTTGCAGCGTGTGTGGCAGCACCGCAGAGCCCTGCTGAAATACGGTAAGACATATAGCCTGGGATAAGTTGATCCAGAGGTGGTGCAGATCACGCTGCTGGAGTGGTGTCAGATCAAGGACCTATGCACCCTGCTACACAGTTTTGAAATGTCGACGAAGATGTTTAGCACTGGCAATGTCATTCTCAGCGTGACAATTCTGGTCATCTACATGATGGAGCACACTGTAATTATTATTCGGAGTCAGGTGTTGGGACAAGAGGAAGGGGAGGAAGTACAGGAGGAGTCATATGCGGAAGGGATAACAAGATCTACGAGGTCCAGATGGTCAGCGGCACCTATGCGGCAGTCATGGTGAGGGAGAGGGATTAACAAGGGCGCATAGTATCAGCAAAAAGTGTTGATGAAAGTGCAGGAGCCCATGAAGAAATGGAGGACGAACTGGCGATGGGCATGGAAGACTCAGCAGATGAGTGAGAGCTTGCTCACATTTCGGTTGTGCGAGGTTGTGGGTAGAGGGCAGAGGAAGGATGCACGATTCTCACCTCTCTGCCACCAACACACCAAGGACTTGGTCCTCCTGGATGCACAAGACACATGAGCGCCTTCTTGCTGCACTACCTACATGACCCTCGGATTGTATGAATTTGAAGTAATCCTGAATACTGGGTTGCCACACTGTTAGATCCCCGGTACAAGACAAAATTTGGCGAACTAATTCCTGCCATAGAAATAGACGCACGTATACAGGAGTATCTGCAGAATGTGGTACGCAATCTTAGATCTACTTTTCCACTAAACACCAGTGCTGCACAGAGTGAATCTCAACACTTTGTCATGGATAGGAGGAAATGGTCTTTTACTTGTCCACATCGGAGGGACCGAGGGATGGCTGCTGTGCTGAGATGGCGTTGAGTACGGTGTCCCTGCACAGTTGCACTTTTGGTCATATCCCAAAATGAGTTGAAAAAGGACAGATGCTGTTGGAAAGGGGAACAGGTGTGTTGGAAAGGGGAAAAAAATTTGGGTCCGTGGATTTGGTGGTTAAACAACTGTAACATTTGCTGAAGAAACAACATCTGTTACAGTGGGACTGGCAGATTTGGATAAAGTGGTATATAATCTGTGACCGCTATATAACAAAAATTAATAAGAAAAGAAAGAGAAAGGTATATATCACCTTCAGCAGTCAGTGTCCACCGTGCTCCCAGTTGGAAAAGGAGAGGTTGGCAACTTGAAGGTTTGGTGGAGGATACAGAGCTGTGTGGCTATGAAACTAATAGTAGCCTGAACCGAGTTAGACGCCATTCGGATCTGGAGACTGTGAGCCCTGTTAGCGTCACAGGGTCCACATGCCCACCCAGCCCAGGAACTCCCTGTTAACAACACAGGGGCCATTGAGTACGCTGACCGTGTGCGTAGGGGCCACACCTGTGGACAGCAGGCGCATCAGCAGCAGCAGGCCTGTTAATGCCACTGGGCTGCACAAGCAGGACTGTTAGGACAGGAGCTGGTCTTAACCGTTCTGCGTTACCAACTGTGGTGGTGGCCTGCATCCACCACCCTATCCCTGCCTACCTCTGGCCTAAAGCCGCAATGGGTTCAACACATGGAGGTGTGCTCTTTCGGAGCATAATAGAAGACTGCGCACCTCCTTGTTGGCTCCAGCCCCTTTTATAACCTGGGTCCGCCCCAAACCAGGGTGAACCACAATGCACCTCCTGGAGACAAAAGCAGAGTGACACGTCATGAGTGGCATAACTAGCGTCCTATTTGGAAACGCAACTTCAATGATGACCTCATGGCTGCCATGACCCAAACACCTCACCAGTCATCGTCTGACCATCAATAATGCGGTGACAAGTCATAGGTGTGGGCCTCTGCAAGCCATTTGGGAGGACACCTGATGCCCTGTGGTCTATATGGGACCCCCACATCAGGGCCAGGGCCAAAGAGTTCATTACCGGACCTAGTCTCTGATGCAGGAAGTGCCTGAGCATGCTCAGTAGCATGAAATACAGTCTCTGAAAAAAGACTATCAGCTTTAGCATGGTGTCTAGGCACAAAACAGGACTTAGACCCGGCACAGAATGCAAGCACCTGTGCAAAGAGGCTTTTCACACTTAGTGTGGGAGCATGCGCTGTATCCCGAAATGAAGACTTAGCGTCAGGAATGGCACAGTCAGGCTGAGCATACTCACTAGGCGAAACACTGTAATTATGCTGCAGCTGGGGTACATCGGCACACGCATGCGCACTAGCTGCCTCTCCACACTTAGACGTGGAGGGGAAATTTGTCTTGGAGATGCTGTCTATGAACAGAAGGAAAAGCTAAAGGAAGCCTGACTTTCTATCCCTCCGAATTATGAAATGCAGCAATGAATTCCATGAGTTTGCTATAACATTAGCGTAGCTAAATGTGCATGAGGGTGTGATGTAGAGGTGCTAGAAATAGCTTGTCACCAGTGGGGCACTAATGGAATACAACAGCCAGTTCTATGATGCCACAAAATGGCAGTATTTTGTGCTATCATTATAGCTTATTAAAAACAGAGCACGAGGTTGTCATGCAGAGGTGCTGCACATAGATTTGCAGTAGTGTGAATAGACAAAAGTACAATAGCCACGTTTAGGATACAACTAGGTACACTGAGTGTTTGCTACTATAAATGGCTGAGTTTAAAAAAGTTTGAGTGTGCAATGCAGGCAGACGTGCTGCAAATAACGTTCCAATACTGTGAATTGACAAAAGTACAATAGCCACGTTTAGGATACAACTAGGTACACTGAGTGTTTGCTACTATAAATGGCTGAGTTTAAAAAAGTTTGAGTGTGCAATGCAGGCAGACGTGCTGCAAATAACGTTCCAATACTGTGAATTGACAAAAGTACAATAGCCACGTTTAGGATACAACTAGGTACACTGAGTGTTTGCTACTATAAATGGCTGAGTTTAAAAAAGTTTGAGTGTGCAATGCAGGCAGACGTGCTGCAAATAACGTTCCAATACTGTGAATTGACAAAAGTACAATAGCCACGTTTAGGATACAACTAGGTACACTGAGTGTTTGCTACTATAAATGGCTGAGTTTAAAAAAGTTAGAGTGTGCAATGCAGGCAGACGTGCTGCAAATATCGTTCCAATACTGTGAATAGACAAAAGTACAATAGCCACGTTTAGGATACAACTAGGTACACTGAGTGTTTGCTACTATAAATGGCTGAGTTTAAAAAAGTTTGAGTGTGCAATGCAGGCAGACGTGCTGCAAATAACGTTCCAATACTGTGAATTGACAAAAGTACAATAGCCACGTTTAGGATACAACTAGGTACACTGAGTGTTTGCTACTATAAATGGCTGAGTTTAAAAAAGTTTGAGTGTGCAATGCAGGCAGACGTGCTGCAAATAACGTTCCAATACTGTGAATTGACAAAAGTACAATAGCCACGTTTAGGATACAACTAGGTACAGTGAGTGTTTGCTAGTATAATGGCTGAGTTTAAAAAAGTTTGAGTGTGCAATGCAGGCAGACGTGCTGCAAATAACGTTCCAATACTGTGAATTGACAAAAGTACAATAGCCACGTTTAGGATACAACTAGGTACAGTGAGTGTTTGCTAGTATAATGGCTGAGTTTAAAAAAGTTAGAGTGTGCAATGCAGGCAGACGTGCTGCAAATAACGTTCCAATACTGTGAATAGACAAAAGTACAATAGCCACGTTTAGGATACAACTAGGTACACTGAGTGTTTGCTACTATAAATGGCTGAGTTTAAAAAAGTTTGAGTGTGCAATGCAGGCAGACGTGCTGCAAATAACGTTCCAATACTGTGAATTGACAAAAGTACAATAGCCACGTTTAGGATACAACTAGGTACACTGAGTGTTTGCTACTATAAATGGCTGAGTTTAAAAAAGTTTGAGTGTGCAATGCAGGCAGACGTGCTGCAAATAACGTTCCAATACTGTGAATTGACAAAAGTACAATAGCCACGTTTAGGATACAACTAGGTACACTGAGTGTTTGCTACTATAAATGGCTGAGTTTAAAAAAGTTTGAGTGTGCAATGCAGGCAGACGTGCTGCAAATAACGTTCCAATACTGTGAATTGACAAAAGTACAATAGCCACGTTTAGGATACAACTAGGTACACTGAGTGTTTGCTACTATAAATGGCTGAGTTTAAAAAAGTTAGAGTGTGCAATGCAGGCAGACGTGCTGCAAATATCGTTCCAATACTGTGAATAGACAAAAGTACAATAGCCACGTTTAGGATACAACTAGGTACACTGAGTGTTTGCTACTATAAATGGCTGAGTTTAAAAAAGTTTGAGTGTGCAATGCAGGCAGACGTGCTGCAAATAACGTTCCAATACTGTGAATTGACAAAAGTACAATAGCCACGTTTAGGATACAACTAGGTACAGTGAGTGTTTGCTAGTATAATGGCTTAGTTAAAATGAGTTTGAGTGTGCAATGCAGGCAGACGCGCTATGCAAATGTCTTTGCACTAGTGGGACTATAGCAAAGTCCAATAGCCACGTATAGGATGCCACTAGGTACACTGAGTGTTTGCTAGTATAATGGCTTGGTTTTAATGAGTTGGAGTGTGCAATGCAGGCAGACGCGCTCTGCAAATGTCTTTGCACTAGTGGGACTATAGCAAAGTCCAATAGCCACGTATAGGATGCCACTAGGTACACTGAGTGTTTGCTAGTATAATGGCTTGGTTAGAATGAGTTGTAGTGTGCAATGCAGGCAGATGTGCTCTGCTAATGTCTTTGCACTAGTGGGACTATAGCAAAGTCCAATAGCCACGTATAGGATGCCACTAGGTACACTGAGTGTTTGCTAGTATAATGGCTTAGTTAAAATGAGTTTGAGTGTGCAATGCAGGCAGACGCGCTATGCAAATGTCTTTGCACTAGTGGGACTATAGCAAAGTCCAATAGCCACGTATAGGATGCCACTAGGTACACTGAGTGTTTGCTAGTCTAATGGCTTGGTTAGAATGAGTTGTAGTGTGCAATGCAGGCAGATGTGCTCTGCTAATGTCTTTGCACTAGTGGGACTATAGCAAAGTCCAATAGCCACGTATAGGATGCCACTAGGTACACTGAGTGTTTGCTAGTATAATGGCTTAGTTAAAATGAGTTTGAGTGTGCAATGCCGGCAGACGCGCTATGCAAATGTCTTTGCACTAGTGGGACTATAGCAAAGTCCAATAGCCACGTATAGGATGCCACTAGGTACACTGAGTGTTTGCTAGTATAATGGCTTGGTTTTAATGAGTTGGAGTGTGCAATGCAGGCAGACGCGCTCTGCAAATGTCTTTGCACTAGTGGGACTATAGCAAAGTCCAATAGCCACGTATAGGATGCCACTAGGTACACTGAGTGTTTGCTAGTATAATGGCTTGGTTAGAATGAGTTGTAGTGTGCAATGCAGGCAGACGCGCTCTGCAAATGTCTTTGCACTAGTGGGACTATAGCAAAGTCCAATAGCCACGTATAGGATGCCACTAGGTACACTGAGTGTTTGCTAGTATAATGGCTTGTTTAGAATGAGTTGTAGTGTGCAATGCAGGCAGACGCGCTCTGCAAATGTCTTTGCACTAGTGGGACTATAGCAAAGTCCAATAGCCACGTATAGGATGCCACTAGGTACACTGAGTGTTTGCTAGTATAATGGCTTAGTTATCAGTTGGAGTGTGCAGAGGACAAGAGGGTACAGTGGCAGGATTGTGGTGCTCTGGGTAGAGGAATGGAAGCCTGCCTTTCTATTCCCTCCTAATGGTGAAATGCAGGTAGGAAATCCCTGACCTGGGCTACACAGACGCTGTTGCTGTTTGCAGGACCTGTCACCTATGGCTCTCTGACCCTGCCGGTTGGAGCCCTTAAAAGGACTGCTATAAAGTGCTCTCCCTAAGCTGTCTAACGCTGTGTATGCAGCGCATACAGCTGTATCGGCTATAGGACTCAGGAAGACGGAGCTGCGACAGTGATGTCTGACACCAAAGACGCAGAAGGCAGATAATGGCGTCCGTGAAGAAAATGTCCGGTTTTATAATGCAGGGACATGTGACATGCAGATCCTATCACACATGCCGTTGCTTCTCTGGCTCAAAGTCCACTTAGCTGTGTGTGTGTCTGGGATTGGCTGACATGCTGGCCCGCCCCACAAGACGCGCGCACTTAGGGAAGGAAGACAAGAAAAAAAAAAAAAAAAAATGGCGATCGCCATTATAGAAACAGCAGTGATCTGAAGGCGCTGTTCACGCACACTATACACTGAAATGTGATAATAGTTTGATTCACAGAGTGACTTACACTATTACAGCAGAAACCAAGCTATGATTTAGCTGTTTTTTGGCTGCTAGAACCGTTCTCGAACGTTTCTAGAACTACCGAGCTTTTGCAAAAAGCTCGAGTTCTAGTTCGATCTAGAACATGCCCCAAAATCACTCGAGCCGCGAACTGGAGAACCACGAACCACGAACCGCGCTCAACTCTAGTCCTGACCTCTCGTTTATCTCTCACTTGTATAGCAGGCAATGAGAATCGTTCTCCTGGGTACCAGTAACTCCGCTGTGGTCCCTGGTTCTATTAATGGTGGTGCTACAAGTGTCCCTGCGCCAGGAGACTGAAGTTGCCTTCGCTTTCCGGTCTTTTCTGCTAGGCCTGACTGAACCCATGCAGATTCGGACTCCGGTATCCAGTTCCTTCTTCTCGGGTGAACCGAACTGGTCCCTCCGCCCTTTTTCTGTATCGCCTCACCTCCGATCCTCACACAGGATCTCTCACACTTCACTCAACTCGACTGACTCTGCCAACTGTCTTTTTTGACTCGCAGTGACTGGAGCTAACTGGCTCTGACTGGATCTAACTGGCATCCCGCCCACTCACCTGAGACACCTCTCTCACTAAGCTCCACCCCCAGGCTGGTTTCAGGGACAGTGCTCACAACTATTCAAGTTCAGCTGCACTAGACCCTAAACACGGTTTAGTGGAGTGTTGTGATGAGTCAGTCTGTGTGCATGTGTCATGTGAATTCTCCTAATGTGGAAATCTCTTCCTGCACCTACCAGATGTTACTGTGGCTACTTAACCATAGGGTGCCACAACAGCGTCTGACTGCAACCGTTCACAGGCGTGGTCTGCGGGTCAGTATCGAGGTATACAAATAAATAAATAAAACAATTGGCATTGGGTCCCCCCATATTATGATACCCAACACAGATAAAGCCCATGACTACATACTGCAGCCTCCAGCCCTGTGCTTATCTTGGCTGTGTATCAAAACAAGAGGAACCACATACGGCTTTTTTTTAAACTAAATAATTTTAAATAATGACGTGTTGCCCCCCAATTTTGATACCCAGCCAAGATAAAGCCAAAAAGCTGGGGGCTGGTATTCTCAGACTGGGGAGGTCCATGCTTATTGGACCACACCCAGCCAAAAAATAGGAACCTGCAGCTGCCCGAGATTGTCACATCTATTAGATGCGACAAGCCCGGCGCTTTACTCTGCTCTTCCCAATTGCCCTGTTGTGGTGGCAATCGGGGAAATCAGGGAGTTAATGTCAGCTCACAGCAGCCTTTTAAGTCCTAGATTAGTAATGTCAGGCGTTTATGAGACACACCAATCACTAATCTGTAAATGAAAGAAAATAAACACAAACACTGAAAAAATCCTTTATTTGGAAATAAAATACAAAAAAAACCCTCTTTCACCACTTTATTAACCCTAAAACATGCCTGCAGGTCCAACGTAATCCATACAAGGTCACTCAGGTGATTTGCGGTCACAGGTGGAAACATCTAGCTGTGACCACAAATCACCTGAGTGATGTCACCACTGATCACATGGCTCAGTCTCTGTCTGCACTCACGGGCTAAAGTCATGTTTTATGGCTGCTCACTGTGACTTACATTTAGGAGAGCTGAATAGTCATGGGACCTCGTGTGGATTACATCAGACCTGCAGGTGTGTTTTATTGTTTATAAAGTGGTGAAAAGGTGTATTTTTTGTATTTTATTCCAAATATACAAGTACAAAAAAGAAACAAAACCGCTCACCACTGCAGAGACAAGCCTGAATATATCCTCCTGTTAGTCTCCTTTGGTCCGGCACGGATTACGGCAGCAAGCCGAGAAGATAATAGAAGAAAGCAGTGGAAAAATCCAGCTGGACTCCAAAGGGATAAATAAAAATGCTTCTTTATTTATATCAACTCGATTAAAAATATATATCCATTTCTCAAGTAAAGACACCGGCTTGTTCACACTGATGCATGGCAGATGTATACTACTACGCGTTTCGGCGTTTCGGCGGTCTGACCTGAGGAAGGCGTTCCGCCAAAACGCGTAGTAGTATACATCTGCCATGCATCAGTGTGAACAAGCCGGTGTCTTTACTTGAGAAATGGATATATATTTTTAATCGAGTTGATATAAATAAAGAAGCATTTTTATTTATCCCTTTGGAGTCCAGCTGGATTTTTCCACTGCTTTCTTCTATTCCAAATATAGGATTTTTTCAGTGTTTGTTTATTTACTCACACTTACAAATTAGTGATAGAAATGTGTCTTAGACACCTGACATTACTAATCTAGGTCTTAGTGGCTGCTGTTGGCTGCCATTAACCCCCCCCCCCTGATTTGGCTAGGATAGTGGTGCTGATGCAGGTGGGGAGAGGTCAGAGGAGCGTCGGACTTTTTTTACATTTTTTTCTTAACACTAGAACTACTGAGGTAGTCATTTTGACTACTTTGCACCATGTATTTCTATATAGGTGTCACAAGTCCAGTAGTTCTAGTGTTAAGTTTATGTGTAGATGTTCCGACAGCCAATCAGGGTGAAAAAAACATCCACAGCATTAACACAAAAGGTCTTGTGCCATTGGCCGCCTAAGTCCCATGTCCCCCTGCATATAAAATTTGGACATGTGGTATTGGCGCCAATTTGTGGCTTCTACAGCTTATTGACGGTGCTGCCGCCGCTGCTGCTAGACAGTTACAAGTTATCTTAGCTAGTGGGTTTAATTTTAGGTAGTTCAGATCGTTTGGAGGGTGATAGTGTAGAATAGGGAAGTGCAAGGTCGTACAGTGTAGGGAACATTGTGTGTCACAAATTGGTATTTCATCATCTAGTGAGTGCTAACTGTGTGGTCCATATAAAAATTGGTATTTCAGCATCTATATAGAGCAAAATCTGTTCTCCAGCTCCAAATTGTAATTTCAGCAGCTAAATAGTGCCAAATCTGTTGTCCAGCTCCAAATTGCTATTTCAGCAAGAGTAGGAAATCTCTAGATTGTGGTAGAAAGGGGAATTGGTGTGATGTTCGAGGTATATGTGGGGTAGGAGCTAATGTTCCTGAAAGCTCTACTTAACAAACAGCAGCTTGTCCTATGAGAAGACAACTGACAACTTCTGATACTGGACGGGCTACTCCACTTCCTTTCTTTTGGAGGCACACAGTGGTACAACATGTAGATGAAGGCCAGAAAGAGCATGTGCTACAGTGGATGGCAAGTGCTGTATGAAGTGGCCTCTCCTCCCCTTCCTCTACCTTAACATCACATACAGCACAATCCTCAGAGGTGGCACCATAATTACCCTTGTTGTCCCCCACATCACAACTCTTCAACGATCCCACTGACTGTGGGAAACCACAGATGGATGATCTGCAGAGCTTTTCTCACGTTGTTTTCTGTGGGCATCAGAGGTCTGCTCCAAAGATTCACAGATTCAAGAGGAGCAAAGCGTCTGCACTGATGCAAAAATCTTTGTAAGCTAGATCCGGGGCCGGAGAAAGTAGGGTCTGAGCAGAATCCAGACCCTTGTCACCTGATGTTAACCATTGGGGTTGGAGGTGATGATGATGAGACTCAGATACCTGTGGCGCACGCATATTGTGTTGTGCAGTCAGGGCAGGAACACTAGAAGGGTGACTCTCTGAGCGAGGAGGGGATAACAGAGAGGATGTTGATGAGGTTGTAAATCCCACCTGGTGTGAACCCAGAGACATGCAGCGGAGTAGATCAGCAGAAGAGGTGGTGGAGGAGGAAGACAAGGAGGTTACATTGCCACTTGCCACACAAACACGTAGTTATGCAACCATGACAGGCACTGCATCCTCAACTACAACTCTGGCTGTGGCTAGTAGTAGTATTGTGTCTGCAGTTCACATGGCCTAGCATGGGTCTTTTTTGAGACTGCAAAGGATAACTTAGCTTATGTTATCTGTCAACTTTGTAAAAAATGACTCAGTAGAGGCAGAAATTCCAATAATTTGACCACTACATGAATGAATAGACACATGTGCAACCAACAAAACATGTGCTAAAACGTGGCCTAGGAGGCCTCCCCAACCACCAAACTCTAGGGATGAGTGAACCTGTTCAGTTCTTGTTTGCCAATTTCAGATTCAGTATGAGCCTTGGCCGATTTGGTTCGGGCTCAGCTACCTGAGCACTTTGCTCAAAAATCTGCAATGTTCAGTAACTGTTTGTTTGCAGAAAACCCACTCCTTGCCCCATCACAACCATGTCAAGTATCGGCATGTATTTAAAAGCTTTTAAAAAAAGTGGTGAAAAACTCCTTAAAGTGTATTAAATTTTTCACCTTATAAATATTATTAAATGCTATATATTATGAGGAAGCCTTTAGATAAGAAAGCACTACAAACAGAGATAAGGGAACCAAGGCAAATTGAATGTCATGTCATCTTCTGGTCACTTTTTAAGGCCTGGAAGGTGTTAAAAAAAAAAAAAAAAAAATTATATTCACCTTGCTCCTCGCCAGTGCGGTACCGGCACTTTTGATATCCAACTGGTCTTCTATTGACTTGTATTCTCCATCTAGCTCCAGTCTTCGATTCTATTTTCATGTGCAAACATTTCTGGCATTGACTAGGACCTAAGTGATGTCATGACAGCATGATGTTCTGTTAGGCCTTGTGAGCAATGGAGATGCCAAAGAGTAAAGAAGACATTGAAGACAGAAAAGAAAACTTGAGCCACCAGGGGTGGGGTGATGATAAGGTGAATAGCATGTAAATCATGTCTGCCAGGCTTATAGGGAGAAAATGAAGTTATTTTCTCCCTGAAGCCACTCTTTCTTCCAGTCATATGGATGGTGCAGAGAGAGTCACTGCTCACTATACAGTAAGTGCTCTCTAATCACTTTTCAGCACTTTGACAGTCTGTTTATCGCTATATCTGCAGGTAAATAATGTGTACGGTAACAAGTCCTCTGAACTGTCCTCCTCCATGAGTCATACCTAGAAAAGTATAATAGAAGAAACCCACAAAAGATGACAATTAAAATTGCAAAACAATTAGATACAGTCATTTGGACATGTAACATTCTTCCTTTTTTCATTAGACATTGATGTTCAAGGCTAATTCCTGCCATTATCACTAAATGGAAAACATTACATCAGTTGCTAGGAAATGGCCATTTGTTTCAGAAATGAGAAATTACCGTATATGATTTTAGTCAGTGACCTTAGATTCACAGTCTAAGTATGGTTAGTGTTGTCTAGATCATTAAATCTACGGTAAAAGTACTTTCATAAAAGCCTCTTCATGGCATGAGTTTCTTTGTATCAGAATTTAACAGCCTTTGCTTTGAAGACTTGGCTGATCTATGTAAGTATACACATTCTCTTCAATCACTTACAAGTTCTTAGTAGCATCCATCAATGATTTGTTTTTTCGAATCAATGTAATTCGATAATGTGTTCATTTTTGTTAGAGTCAAGGCCACTCTTGCCGCTTTACTGAATTCCAGTGAAAGTAAACGGTAAATAAATTGTAGTATATTTTTATCTTGGAGCAACAATTGTGGTCCAGTAGGTTCAACCTCTGCTGATGTATTTTTTTATTCTTAACAATTTAACTGTGTAGTTGTTACGTGATGTAGTCTCAAAGGCTAGACTTTATGTATATGTATGCCCACATTCAGTAAGGACTAACACAACATGTAGAGGTCCTGACATTATTGTAGACACATTTGATCTAGAGCTGAAGTAACAGGCTGAAATTGTACTTAATTTGCGCATATCGTTTTGTAAAAAAATAAGGTTAATGTCAAAATTATTATTGTTTGTAAAATTCAGAGTGAATTCCATCAATCTTGATCAATTTGTTCAGTATTCATTATATCTTGTTTTTTATTTACCCAGCCTTTCAAATGTCATTCTGTGTTGTCAGTGGTTGGAAACATTGTATTTATAGGGCTTTTGTCAACACAGATTGACAGTTAGGCTGGATTCACACGATAGTATGGCATCGGATGTGATATGCTAATGACCCTCAGCTCCCGTTGTGCTGCCAGCGATTGGATCACAGCTGCGGAGGAGGGGGCAGGAGCTAAGGAGTAGAGGGAGGGATTAATCTCCCAATCTCCTCCATTGTCAGCTGATGTGATTATTGCACTGCACTCGGATATCATCCAAGTGCAGTCTGATGTTTCACTTGCACCTATAGACTTGTATGGGTGTGAGTGATACGGCTCTCATGACAATCGCAGCATGCTGCAACTTTTCTCTCATCCAGAATTTGAATGAGAAAAAAGCTGACCATCTGCTCTCCCCCACTGAATAACATTGGTGCGAGTGCAATGCGAGATTTTCTTGCATTGCACACGTCCAATTCATATGCTCGTGTGAGCATACACTTAAAACCAAGTACAGGCACTATTGCATCATGGCGAGGCTAATAATTTGAATACACCTTCCCACCTGCTTGTGAACCTTTTTCTCCACTCTCACTCTTTTTCGATTAACAGCTTTGGATTCATAGAGCAAGAGAAGGTGTGAGATGGTGAAACAGACCCCAGTGTTCATGGCCAGAAATATGTACCTGGTTAAAGATGCAGATAGCAAGCCCCTATACCAGCTCAACAACATGGTTTAAATATACATGTTTGTGTCACATAAGTGGGAACATTATTGCATATAACATTACTGCCTGCTTGCTCTCTGTAATGACATGATAATGCTTTATAAGGAACTAAAATGTCATTATTCACCACAAGAGGCCACTGTGTCCAAGCACAGATGAAAGACTGCAATACATAGCTCAAGATGGGGGCAGAGCTTCAGAGCTTCTACCATTATCACAACGGGGAGACAGAGGGGCACAAGCATTACACACCCTGACCTAGCGTTAGACAGTGCACATACTTCTGTATAGCTGGACAGAGTTACCGTACATAACACAAACACTTTTTTGGTCAGTTTTCTGTGTGAAAATCTCGTAAAATCCTTAAAAAAATGTAGAAACTTATTTTCACCGTACACATGAGAAGAAGAACATGCACAAGGTACAATGGCAATTGGTGTCGATTTCTTTTACTAATCTAAGTTAAACATTAAAATGTATTTCTTCCTATGAGTTTTTTTTTTAATTTATAGTGTTTTCATTCTGCTTGACATTTTCAAAATTTCTTTTAAATATACATTTTTGCACATGGAAACTAAAGTCAAAAAACATGAGGAAAACAAAAAACTCTTCACTTAGCGATTTTCTGAGCCTTCTGCCTTATAATCATCATTTATAAAGCAATCAGCTGAAACATTTTTTCTTCTACTGTATCACATCTGTACTATAGAGCACAGCTATGCCAAACTCCTGCTGCTCAATGAATGGAAAGTCACACAATAAGTGAATTACTTAATACACTCAGAGGTAAATTTCCTATTGGCCTTCCATTTTCCATCTTCAATCCTGCAAAATACTGTCACTCATTCACAATGAACTGCTGATTAACTGCAGAGGTGAATCATGTTTAGAAGGCACGTGTTGCAAAACAGCAAATAGAGCTGGAATGGGACCACGGGATCTCCAACACAAGAATGACAGGAGATTCATCCGGTAAAGAATGATAGTTTTATTATTTTATGACACTTGCTACTTTAAAGCAAAATATTGTTTCCTTCTAAAAACTAGTCTAAGGCGGGCTTTACACGCTGCGACATTGCTAGCATTGGCTGGCAATGTCGCATGCGATAGCACCCGCCCCCGTCGGTGGCATGATATGTGGTGATCGCTGCTGTAGCGAACATTATCTCTACTGCAGCATCACACGCACATACCCATGCAGCGACGTCGCTGTGACCAGCAAACCGCCTCCTTTCTAAGGGGGCGGTTCGTTCAGCGTCACAGCGACGTCACAGCAGCGTCACTGAACCGCCGCCCAATAGAAAAGGAGAGGAGGAGATGAGCGGCCGGAATATGCCGCCACCTCCTTCCTTCCTCCTTTTCCAATGCACGCAGGTAAGGAGATGTTTGTCGTTCCAGCGGCATCACACATAGCGATGTGTGCTGCCGCAGGAACGATCAAAAAAACATTGTTACTGCAGCAGCAACGATAATTGGGAATAGGGGGTGATGTCACCGATGAGCGATGTTGAACGTTTTTGCGACAATTCAAAATCGCTCAGAGGTGTCACACACAATGACATCGCTAAAGCGGCCATATGTGCGTCACAAATTCTGTGACCCCAACGATATCGCTTTAGTAATCTTGTAGTGTGTAAAGCCACCTTTAGGCTCTGTGCCCACGTGTGCGTATTGCATGCAGTTACGCTGCGATCTGCACCGCAGCGTAACTGCATGCATCCTGCGTCCCCTTCACAATCTATGAAGATTGTGCATAATCCATGCCCACTTTGCTTTTTAGAACGCAGCAATTTGCATGCTGCCAAATCGCTGGATTCTAAAAAGCAACATGTCACTTCTTTCGTGTGCATTGCATGCTGTCTCCATTCTGTCTATAGGAAGAGGCAGCATCCAGAGCGCACGAGTTCTGCAGTCACCAAAGTTTCAGAACGGAGCTTTTCAGCTGTGCTCTGAAGCAGACATGCAGTAACTTCGCAGAACGCACACACATGGGCACATAGCATAAGGGTCCTACGCTATAAAGAGTATATTACCACATTAATACATACATTGCAGCAGTGTTTTTTACAATATATATACAAGTCATGGTGAGAAGATATGTATCACAGAGGTCGATATCCTCTGTGGTTTAAGCCTGGAGGCAATCTCTGGTATGTATAGTAGTGAGAGGGTTAATAAGGGCTGACAAGAGCCAGGTTTATGAGCAGTCAGAAAGATGGGGGGACTCACTGCTCACATATCCCCACCCTAGGGTATTGTATGGTGGACTTAAGTAAGTCCAGTTGTGATTATTAGTTGTTTGTGTGGGGAGGTAAGAAGGCTTCCTGTCTGAAGCACCATTCTGGGACTTGTGTGCTGGGTTAATATTGTAGTGCCTTTGCTAGGGCCGTGTATCCTCCTGTTTCCCTGCAAAGATAGACCATTAATTCTCCTTGTGGGTGGCTTGTTTTATTGATGTTCAATAAAACAGCCTGGATGTTTTTCTTCTAAAGTCGCCTCTCATGCCTACCTTAACCAGAGCCAAGTTAGCCATATCACTACTATATATATGTGTATATATAAATATATATATATATATATATATATATATATATATATATATATATATATATATATATGTATGTATTATATATATATATATATATATATATATATATATATATCTCCACACACTGCAGTTCAAAAGTTTTGGGTCACCCAGACAATTTTGTCTTTTCCATGAAAAATCATTCTTTTATTCTTTTATTTATCAAATGAGTTGCATAATAAATAGAAAATATAGTCCAGGCATTGGCGAGGTTAGAAATAATGATTTTTACTTGCAGTTATAATTTTCTCCTTCAAACTTTGCTTTCGTTAAAGAATACTCCCTCTACAGCAATTACAGCTTTGCAGACCTTTGGCATTCTAGCAGTTAATTTGCTGAGGTAATTTGGAGATATTTCACCCCATGCTTACAGAACTTCCCCACAAGTTGGATTGGCTTGATGGACACTTTTTGTGTACCATACGGTCAAGCTGCTCCCACAACAACTCAATAGGGTTGAGATCTGGTGATTGCGCTGGCCACTCCATTACAGATAGAATACTAGCTCCTGCTTCTTCCCTAAGTAGTTCATGCATAATTTGGAGGTGTGCTTTGGGTCATTGTCCTGTTGTAAGATGAAATTGTCTCTAATCAAGTGCTGTCCACAGGGTTTGCCATGGCGTTGCAAAATGGAATGATAGCCTTCCTTATTCAAAATCCCTTTTACCTTGTGCAAATCTCCCCCTTTACTAGCACCAAAGCAACCTCAGACCATCCCATTACCTCCACCATGCTTGACTGACGTCAGGCACTCTTCCAGCATCTTTTCAGTTGTTCTGCGTTTCACAAATGTTCTTCTGTATGATCCAAACACCTCAAATTTCGATTCGTCTGTCCATAACACTTTTTTCCAATCTTCCTCTGTCCAATGTATGTTCTTTTGCCCATGTTAATCTTTTGCTTTTATTAAGCAGTCTCAGATATGGCTTTTTCTTTGCCACTCTGCCCTGAAGGCCAGAATCCCAGAGTCGCCTCTTTACTGTAGATGTTGACACTGGTATTTTGTGGGTACTATTTAATGAAACTGCCAGTTGAGGACTTGTGAGGTGTCAATTTCTCAAACTAGAGACTCTAATGTACTTGTCATGTTGCTCAGTTGTGCAATGGGTCCTCCACTTTTCTTTCTATTCTAGTTAGAGCCTGTTTGTGCTCTCCTCTGAAGAGAGTAGTACACACCGTTGTAGGAAATCTACAGTTTCATGGCAATTTCTTGCATTCAATATCCTTCATTTCTAAGAAAAAGAATAGACTGTTGAGTTTCACATGAAAGTTCTCTTTTTCTGGACATTTTGAGAGTTTAATGGAACCAACAAAAGCAATGCTCCAGATTCTCAACTAGCTGAAAGGAAGGTCAGTTTTATAGCTTCTCTAATCAGCAAAACTGTTTTCAGCTGTGCTAACATACTTGCACAAGGGTTTTCAAGGGATTTCTAAACATTCATTAGCCTTCTAACACAGTTAGCAAACACAATGTACCATTAGAACACTGGAGTGGTGGTTGTTGGAAATGCGCCTCAGTACACCTACGTAGATATTGCATTAAAAAACAGACGTTTGAAGCTAGAATAGTCATTTACCACAATAACAATATATAGAGTGTATTCTGTTTAATTTAATGTCAGCTTCATTGAAAAAAAAAAATGTGATTTTCTTTCAAAAGTAAGGAAATATCTAAGTGACCCAAGACTTTTGAACTGTATATATATATATATATATATATATATATATATATATATATATACAGTTAGGTCCAGAAATATTTGGACAGTGACACAATTTTCGCGAGTTGTGCTCTGCATGCCACCACATTGGATTTGAAATGAAACCTCTACAACAGAATTCAAGTGCAGATTGTAACGTTTAATTTGAAGGTTTGAACAAAAATATGATAGAAATTGTAGGAATTGTACACATTTCTTTACAAACACTCCACATTTTAGGAGGTCAAAAGTAATTGGACAAATAAACCAAACCCAAACAAAATATTTTTATTTTCAATATTTTGTTGCGAATCCTTTGGAGGCAATCACTGCCTTAAGTCTGGAACCCATGGACATCACCAAACGCTGTGTTTCCTCCTTCTTAATGCTTTGCCAGGCCTTTACAGCTGCAGCCTTCAGGTCTTGCTTGTTTGTGGGTCTTTCCGTCTTAAGTCTGGATTTGAGGAAGTGAAATACATGCTCAATTGGGTTAAGATCTGGTGATTGACTTGGCCATTGCAGAATGTTCCACTTTTTTGCACTCATGAACTCCTGGGTAGCTTTGGCTGTATGATTGGGGTCATTGTCCATCTGTACTATGAAGCGCCGTCCGATCAACTTTGCGGCATTTGGCTGAATCTGGGCTGAAAGTATATCCTGGTACACTTCAGAATTCATCCGGCTACTCTTGTCTGCTGTTATGTCATCAATAAACACAAGTGACCCAGTGCCATTGAAAGCCATGCATGCCCATGCCATCACGTTGCCTCCACCATGTTTTACAGAGGATGTGGTGTACCTTGGATCATGTGCCGTTCCCTTTCTTCTCCAAACTTTTTTCTTCCCATCATTCTGGTACAGGTTGATCTTTGTCTCATCTGTCCATAGAATACTTTTCCAGAACTGTGCTGGCTTCATGAGGTGTTTTTCAGCAAATTTAACTCTGGCCTGTCTATTTTTGGAATTGATGAATGGTTTGCATCTAGATGTGAACCCTTTGTATTTACTTTCATGGAGTCTTCTCTTTACTGTTGACTTAGGGAAAGATACACCTACTTCACTGAGAGTGTTCTGGACTTCAGTTGATGTTGTGAATGGGTTCTTCTTCACCAAAGAAAGTATGCGGCGATCATCCACCACTGTTGTCATCCGTGGACGCCCAGGCCTTTTTGAGTTCCCAAGCTCACCAGTCAATTCCTTTTTTCTCAGAATGTACCCGACTGTTGATTTTGCTACTCCAAGCATGTCTGCTATCTCTCTGATGGATTTTTTCTTTTTTTTCAGCCTCAGGATGTTCTGCTTCACCTCAATTGAGAGTTCCTTAGACCGCATGTTGTCTGGTCACAGCAACAGCTTCCAAATGCAAAACCACACACCTGTAATCAACCCCAGACCTTTTAACTACTTCATTGATTACAGGTTAATGAGGGAGACGCCTTCAGAGTTAATTGCAGCCCTTAGAGTCCCTTGTCCAATTACTTTTGGTCCCTTGAAAAAGAGGAGGCTATGCATTACAGAGCTATGATTCCTAAACCCTTTCTCCGATTTGGATGTGTAAACTCTCATATTGCAGCTGGGAGTGTGCACTTTCAGCCCATATTATATATATAATTGTATTTCTGAACATGTTTTTGTAAACAGCTAAAATAACAAAACTTGTGTCACTGTCCAAATATTTCTGGACCTAACTGTATATATATATATATATATATATATATATATATATATAATCACCTTTGAAATTGTTCCTGGCCACAATTATTGCTGGACATTTCAGGACACTGCAGCATTTGCTTTCATTTCTGGGTGCTCCTTGAAGTATGTTTTTTGTCATTGTCCTGTTAGAAGACCCATGATCTAGGTTGTAAACCCAGCTTTCTGACACTGGGCACAACATTGCGACCTTAAATCCTTTCGTAATCTTCTAATTTTGATCATTCTTGTAAGTTACAAAGGAGAGAGGGAGATGCGCTGAGTAGTACCCGGTGGTAAGGGAGATTATGGTATTGCCCGGAGGCTGCTCACCCTTGCACATCCCTGGTTGTTGCAGTAACGGATCCACGGGGTCTTGTTGATGCCTGGAGCTGTCTGAAATCCTGGGGAACAGAGTGGAGTGAGTCCTTCCAGGTTGGTCATGTGACCGCGAGCACCCGGATGTGCGTCACCGCAGGTCCTATGCAGTCAGAGCAACCCGGTGTCACATCAAC
This sequence comes from Anomaloglossus baeobatrachus, assembly GCF_048569485.1. NCBI lineage: Eukaryota > Metazoa > Chordata > Amphibia > Anura > Aromobatidae > Anomaloglossus > Anomaloglossus baeobatrachus. Next base: position 137,351,039 of record NC_134353.1, on the reverse strand, counting down.
CGTGGGTCCTGGTAATTGTTGTAGAAACTCGCCGCTCCCAGAGCTGCTCCTGCCGTTAATCCCTCAAGGGGATAATGTATGTGAAAATAATGGAGTAGCGGTCAGATAGGAGCGCTAGGGAACAGGAAGACAAGGAGGATTTTAAAATTACAAACCTTTTATTTAGTTTAAAAACCCTCTAATGTCCACTACGCGTTTGCACAGCTGATTACTGTATTCATCAGGTGATTTCAATTGAATCATTTATGGCACACAGTCAAGACACCTAGTGCCGGAAGGAGCAATATGACCCCAAAACATTTGAACCTTCACCATATTTGACTGTAGGTACTGTGTTCTTTCCTTTGTAGGCCTCATTTCATTTTCAATAAATAGTAGAATGATGTGCTTTACAAAATAGCTCTGTCTTGGTCTCATCTGTCCACAAGACGCTTTCCCAGAAAGATTGTAGCTTACTCATGTACATTTTGGCAAAATGCATTCTAGCTTTTTTATGTCTCAGTGTCAGCAGCAATATCCTCTTGAGTCTCCTGCCATAAAGTTTAATTTCATTCATATGTTGACAGATAGTTTGCACTGACATTGATGCACCCAGAGCCTGCAGGACACCTTGAATTTCATTGGAACTTGATTGAGGCTGCTTATCCACCATCCGGACTATCCTACATTACAACCTTTCATCAATTTTTCTCTGCCATCCATTCCAGAGAGATTAGCTAGAGTGCTATTGGTTGTATAGTTCTTGATTATGTTTCGCACAGTGGACAAAGGAACATCAAGATCTCTGAAGACGGACATGTAACCTTGAGATTATTGATATTTTTCTACAATTTTGGTTCTCAAGTCCTCAGACAGTTCTCTTCTCTTTTTGATCTCTATGCTTAGTGAGGCACACACAGACACACAATGCAATAATTGAATCAACTTCTCCCCTTTTTATCTGGTTTCAGGTGTGATTTTCAAAATACCCCCACATTTTACTTGACTCAGGTGAATTTGTACATGCATCACATGTTTGAATCAAAGCTTTTTACCCACAATTTTGGAAAGGTGTTAGAATTTTTTCCCAGCACATTTATAGGGTTTTGTGTGAAATTCTGTCCAATTTGCCATTTTTTTTCTCTTTTTTTATGTTATTCAAATACATACAAAGGAAATAAACAGGTGTATAACAAAACATGTACACCTGGAAGAAAAGATATGAATTGCACATCCCAAAATCATACTTTGATCTAAAGCTGCTAGACAAAAATTAAATGCTAAAACATGAGTTTCTTAGTTAAACATTCTGATCAGACTGCATGAAGCCCACTGCTATGTCACAGCAAACCTCTGAGTGGATCCCTGATCTATGCCTTAAAAGTGCGGCACCGCGTGCCAACCTCTGCAGTAGCGACAATGCACCAGCAGGGCAGGTGACCTGTTGCCTCCCAACACCCAAGCTGCAAGGCAGAGTCCCCATGATTCCAGGCCACACCGCCCCACTAACACAAAACCACCACCACTGTGGCCCCCACACAGCATCAGCCCTCTGTGAAAGGAGCTGCACACTCACCTTCCACCAGCAGAACCCCTCTTTGCAGTCTCCTGATAATTAAAAATGGCTGTGCCAAATGGGAAGAGTGCTGATTCAAGTAAAAAAATACAGAGGGGGATAGAATGCAAAATAGCACACCTGGAAGCCGTGACGTGGCAGGGGGCTTCATACAGTCCTGATCAGAATGTTAAACTAAGAACCTCATGTTCTAGCATTTAATTTTTGCCTAGCGGCTTTAGATTAAAGTATGATTTTGGGATGTGCGATTCATGTCTGTTTCTTCCAGGTGTGTTATAACAAAACGTGCAATTGCAATAATTTTCTTAGAGAAATACTTAATTTTCTTGCACAATTTCAAGGGTGCCAACAGTTTCTTCAGTCATGACGCTATACTTGTATTGTTCAGTTCAAGTAGCTGTAATACCAGATGGCTACTGATTAAATGTCACCCTTAGGTTTTCGTGCACATTGTTGGGAAGCAGGTTGAAGCATATGATAATATGACATTACATGACAGAACCTCTAGGATAACATATGTATTACTGAGCCATACCAAGGCGGCAGAGTAGTCAACTTGACTTTTCCTTTTTGCTGGACAACTTCTCAAAAAATTACAATGATTTTGAGGGACATGTTGGAAAACCATAATAAATTATTATTATAATAAGTTGTCTATGTCAACAGCCCATAATTCTGATATGAAAACATTAGCTGTATTCACTGTAAAATGATGATAATTACAGTCAAAATAATCTGTATAAACTTTTTCAGTTTCAAAACAATCACAGACACCTTAAATTTGTTTTACTGAAAGTGCAAAAAAGTGCCCTATTTTCATGGACTGTCCTGGAATTTCTAGATGGTTGCCAACCCAGAAAGCAGGTCCAATGAAAATTTTATTTAGTCAATTTTTTCTAAAGTTTTGATTTTTTTCAGTCAATATCAATAGACGCCAATATATATTCTTATGGAATGAAGTTACATATGTATAAAAACCAGATGTCCACATGTCTGTATAAAAAAAGAACAAAGAGAATTGAAAAAAAATGAATATTACATAGTTATATTGAATAAGGAAATCAAACTGAAAATAACAGCAGAGGTAATACATTATTAAATTCACAAAGCAATTATGGAATTGAACATGCAAGTCTATCATAGGAAATATCAATTACATTTTTCTAATTTTATCACAATTTCCAAATAGCTTGAAATGTAAATTAAACTTCCAATGTTTTGACTATATAATTCCATATCTGAACTTTGCATATACTATATTACTCAAGTATCCATTAACCCCTTCAGCCCCCGGGCACTTTCCGTTTTTGCGTTTTTGTTTTTTGCTCCCCTTCTTCCAAGAGGCGTAACTTTTTTATTTTTCCATCAATCTTGCAATGTGAGGGCTTGTTTTTTGCGGAACGAGTTGTACTTTTAAATGAAACCATACGTTTTACCATATAGTGTACTGGAAAACGGCAAAAAAATTCCAAGTGCGGAAAAATTGCAAAAAAAGTGTGATCGTACAATAGTTTTTGGGATATTTTATTCACTGTGTTCAATATATGGTAAAACTGAGGTATCTATATGATGCCTCAGGTCAGTGCGAGTTTGTAGACACCAAACATGTATAGGTTTGCTTGTATCTAAGGGGTTAAAAAAAATTCACAAGTTTGTCCAAAAAACGTGGCGCACGTTTTGCGCCATTTTCCAAAACCCGTAGCGTTCTCATTTTTCAGGATCTGAGGATCAGTGATGGCTTAGTTTTTGCGTCTCGACCTGACGTTTTTAACGGTACCATTTTTACGCAGATGCTACGTTTTGATCGCCTGTTATTGCATTTTGCGCAAAATTTGAATGTGGCAATACCAAATATGTGTGTATTTTTTATTTTTTTAACCCTTTAATTTTCAATGGGGTGAAAGGGGGGTGATTTGAACTTTTAGGTTTTTTTATTTTTTTTTAATTTTTTAAAACTTTTTTTTTACTTTTTTTTTTATTTTACTAGTCCCCCTAGGGGGCTATAGCGATCAGCAATCCGATCGCTTTGCACTATCTGCAGATCTCAGCTACAGAGCTGAGAACTGCAGATTTGCTGCTTCACTTTCAATGCCGGCTGTATTCCGGCATTGAGAGGAAGTGAGTCATGTTAGCTACAGGCGTCATCACATGACCCTGTGCTACCATGGCAACCGCCGAAAGTCACGTGATCATGTCACGTGACTTCCGGCGGGGGCTGGGTAAGTGACTCATGGCGGCGCCCATATACATATCGCTGCCAGATTTTGGCAGCGAAATGTAAGGGGTTAATGTCTGCAGGTGGAAGCGATTCCACCCGCAGCTAGCAGGCACACGTGTCAGCTGTTGATAACAGCTGATATGTGCGCGGATCGCGGCCGCCTGCCGGCGGCAGGGCGCGGGGCTTACCGGCATACGATCCATGACGTACCCAGTACGTCATGGAGTTCAAAGTGTTTGCGAAAACTATACTGTATAGACATAATTGAACATCAAAGTAATCAAGCTAGGCAATAATGATGGCTAATTGTCACGAGGAGTATCTGCTATAATGCTACAATAACGTATTTAGAATTAGAACATATATATAATTATAGGCAAAGGTTTGGAACATTGCAAGCCAATCACATAAAGAGTATTACTTTTCTTAACTGCAGCTTTACAGCAATGTTATGTTTGATACAAAAGGAAGGTGTCATTTAAATAAACAGTCAAAAAAGAAATTGCACAACATTGATATGAATAATTACATATCCAACAGAAAAGCGAATGTCAGATGTCTCTGCTACAGTCTCTAGGATCTATGTTCATTAATTATTTCTTAGATTTCCTCTGTGTGCTATTGGTTTTTCATAAACCCATTGATGTGAATGGGGGATTTTAGTCTGTAAATTTTGTCAAAATCCAAAGTCTCAATTTTTATTTGACTAGCATGGGACTCACTGCAGCTAATGCGGTTAGATAGGACCCGCTTCATGCCCAATGTGGATCACCTATATCTATATCCCAGGCATGCTTTATTTGTGGAGGAAGGCTCAAACAAGTGGCCTTTTCTTAGGAGTGTATTACTCCCCATACCCCTGATGAGCCCCGAAGGAGGGGGGAAACACATCGGAATGTTGTATATATGGAAGGGAGTTTCCTTGGCCTGGTAACATTCCTTATGGACATCTATGGAGCTACCAATACTGTGATAAGTATCCCCTACTAAGGGCCATTTATTCCTACCTACTATTAATGTTTGCCTAGCTATTATCCTAGTGTTGTGTTTTCTGGTTTGGATAATTTAATTTTACATGTATACATTCTTATATATTGGTGTTGGACTTATCTATGCTTCTACCTCTGAATGTGTTACATGCTTTTGTGTCTGCACTTGCACTTTAATGAGGTTTTGGTGGAGGGTGCACATCTAGTGGCAGAGTAGGGAGTAAGAGGGATATCCGCCAAGGAACGGGGGCGCCGTACAAATTAGGGTGATATTACCTCCATTGTGAGGCAAGGATAAGTACAGGGCAAGGCCCATATCCCAAATAACACTACTGGATTACCTATACCCTGACCTATACAGGTCATTGCTTACTTTTACCCATGCTGCTTCCTGCCCATAAGCTACCCTGGTGTAGAATGTACCCAACACTTTGTGTTGTTTGCCTGGTATGTTTGCCTGGGGTTTTACATATTTATTTAATAAATGTTTACTGGTTTTAGAGGATTTTTTTGTTTATTAAATCCATATTTCCTCTGTGTGCTATTGGTTTTTCATGGACCCATTGACATGATTTGGGGATTTTCATCTGCAAATTTTGTCAAAATCAGAAGTCACAATTTATATTTGACGAGCATGGGAAAAGGTCCGTAGAATATATGAGAACATGTTCCATTCTTCAAAATTCTTAAACATGCATCACAAAAACAAACATTTGAATGAGGCTTTACATGGATATTGTAATATTTTTTATAAATTTCATTGTCTTTAAAGAAAAAATCTCTCATGATTCCAAATCAATAAAAAGTTTAAATTAAAATTAAAAAAATGTATTAAAAAAACAAAAGATTAAATTATTTGCCTCTACAAATAGGGATAGGGATTAAGAATATTGAAATTTTATACATCAAATTCTGACTCTGCCTTTCTCCATTTATTAAACCCCATGTGAATGTAGACATTGACTGAAACAACGTCAATGCAGTTTGATTTGTAGATTGTTTATATGAACTTAAAACGGATTGTAATAAAACATCAGACTTCATACTTTAGTGATTTTTTTCATGTGTAAAAATACAGTGGCCTAATTTTCATTAGTGTTTTGGATCAGATTTTGTCAAAGTGTTAGTATTTACCATTAATGTTTCTTTAGTTTCCTCATATGCAGCAAAAACTGATTATGGTTTTTGAGCTACTAATATCAAACATAAAAAATTGACAGTGCTAGGATGCAGCTTCAAAGCAGTAATATTTGGTCTTTTTCACCAACCCATAGATTTGAATGGGTGAATTTGATCCATGAATCGGTCCATTCTTTTTGTAAAAAAAACCCCCACACATTTGAACAGCAAAATAAATAATAAAGATAAATCTCTAACTATGAAAACATGGATAGGACTAGTTTGTGTAAGGATTTGGTAGTGCTGCTCACACCCTCTTGAAGGTAATGAGATGTGCTGCAATGTAGTGCACTGTTTCCATTATTGTTAAATGTGTTTGTTGGTTGGAATGTATGTGTTTCGGTAGAGTTGAGGTTATTGTTTGAGACTGAATCAAAAGAAGAAAAGTTATATGGAAAGACAAGAGGGTTACTTTCTTGAAGGTGCGAGTCAGTAAGTAGTTAGTTAGACCCAGTGTTTGTGTGTAGTGGATCTAAGGTCCAAGAGTTGGTAGAATGCTGAGTTTTTGGGGGCTGTCATGAAGAAAGATAACAACAGTAAAATCTGAATATCAAGAAAAATGTGAAAGTTTGTATCAACTGATACACTGGAAAGACCATTAAAGCAGGATCCAAGCCAGGAAAGCTAAGTAAGCAAAACGGGAAGCCTCAGGTGACTTGGGAGACCAGCATGGAGAAAAACGAACCATGAAAGAATTTGTATCAGAAGACCATGAGGGAACGACATACTACAGAGTGAGAAGCACCCAAAACTGCAAGGCACACAATGGTGACCTTATTGGGACACAAATTCCTATATGGAGGATAGGGGGAGCATTACAGCATGAAATCTGTGACCCTCAGATAATTGACTTTGTATATAATGATGAGGCATTGTATTGATATCCACTGACGAGCAAAAGGGTAGCAATGACGAGCAAAAGGTAGCAACTTTTGAATTTAAGGCTCCATATCTCACCATCCACTACAGCTTTGAAGATGAGACCACCATAATTTTATAGACAATCCTCTTGGCTAGCACATATATAAATTTTACTTGCAACTTATTATTTAGCATATGATTAGTTATGCAGATTCTTTTCATGTCACAGCTTTGTTACTGTTTTGCTGCCGGATGTGGAAAAATCTGTTTCTTACTGCATTCTACAAATTACAACCTGTTTTTACATTTCCAGGTAGCTCAGTGTGTTATTATGTTGATTCTAAATTGAATCGTCACTGGGTTGAATTAAAGAGCAGCCATGAAGATTTCCCAAGAAATGAGAAGCAGCATTATACAGCCCATCGATAGCATTCTCGTTCAAAAAAATTGCCAAACTTAGTCATGTGAGTGCCATGACAGTTTGAAGAATATGAAATGAAGTCTGTCCATCTGTTAAAATGCCTATAGGTGGACATCCAAGCAAAATATCAGAGTCAACAAGCTGGCTCATCACAAGGTCTATAAGATGAAATTCAGTAGAAAACTGTGATGGGTTCAAATGGCTCTGGAAGAGACAAGAGAAAAAGTTGCTAACGGATCGAAAAATTGATAAAACTGTCAATTTTGATTTAGGAAGCCTGATGATATGGGATTGTTTCACAGACAAAGGCATTGGATACTTGATTAGGATCAATGGTGGTCTCAATGCTGAACTATATGTGAATGTCGTACAAGACAAGTTACTTCATACACTCAAGTACTATGGATATGAAAATGATGACATAGTGTTCCAGCAGGACAATGAACTGAAGCATACATCAAGATTGGCAAGGAAATAGTTCAATGTCAATGAAGTAGAGAGTAGAGGTGCTTGTTTGGCCTCCACAGTCTCCAGACCTAAACCAAATCAAACATTTGTGGGTAGAGTTGAAGAAAAAGCATTACGCATACCCAAGTGAGTCAACCAGTGTTCACCAAGATTGGAAATGTGTAGAAGAGAGATGGACTCAGATTTTGGTTGAGACATGCTTGAATATGATAGCGAGCATGCTCATAAGGCTACAGGCACTGTAGAAAGCCACAGGTGGATTTACAAAATACAAACAAAATAATAAATATTAAAATTTACATTTTTAGGAGCAAAACAGTAACAATAATGTGATATGACAAGAATCTGAATAACTAATCATATGCAAAGTTGTACATTGAATTTATGTATGACATAGCCAAGATGATTGTCTATAAAATGGAGGTAGTCTCACTTTTGAAGCTGTAGTAGATGGTGAGATGTGAAATTTAAAAAGAAAGAGCACCCCAAAGACTCACACACCTAACCAGGACCCCAATTTTCATGTAACGTGGTAGGACGCAAGACACGAGGACTTTGCCCATGGCTACTGTCCTGCACCACTTTTAAAAATTGGACATCTGAATGAATGTTACAAGAGTTGTCTAGCCCTTGGACCTCCCATTCTTAACTGCGCGAGCTCCCTGAGTAAAGACGTAAAAATGCTTTTTCTACAATGTCTGATATGCAACTCCACATGAGCGCTGCAGCCAAGCAGTGTCCATTTAGTGCTACCTTTACTATTTTATCAGACTGAACATCCACTGTGACGGAATATTTATGAGCAGCAGCTGCTGATTGGCTGCAACTCTCATGTGACATAACAGTATTATGTAAGAGCTGGCAGTCCCAGCCCATTGTTGTAAAGGCACAATGTAGGAGACAAGTAAGAGCTGTCCTCAGTTGGGCATTGAAGAAGGATTGTCCAATTAGCAGAAAACAGGAATGTATACAAAATTGTGAAGTATCAGTCTTTACTTTATAATGATTCACACAGAGTTGTTTTGAGGAGGAGTAATGCCACATGCCTTTCTTAACAAACTGTATAAAAATAAACTATCTAAATGCACAGCAATGGGAATTTCTCATCAAATCACTTGCATATTTAAAAAGTACAGTACTTAAATACTTTTTTTAATGGGTATTTAAAGCAGAGCTTCACAATATATGTAAAAAAAAAAACCTATGAATGAGCATACTCTAAGATCCCTGTTCATCAAGACTATAAATGTTCAATTCAGTCTTGATGAGGAGGCGTGCTGCAGTCAGTCGCTCCTGATTCATTAAATGGTGCCCACTAGTGATGAGCGAGCACTACCATGCTCGGGTGCTCAGTACTCGTAACAAGGAGATAGGCAGACAGGCTCAACTCATTTATCGAGTTTAATAGAAGTTAGTGGGAAACTCAAGCAAAAATGCTGGAGTTTCCTATAGACATCCATTATTTAAGTCGAGCCCATCCGAGCGTCAAAATGCTCATTATGAATGATGAGTTGTGGTGTCACAACACCGCCATGATCCCATTCTATCTCATCTGCACCTATTTTTGCAAAACTTGGCAAAATTGGCATGAGAACACCATAGTCAAAATATTTTTTAGCAACTCATAGCGCAAACATTTTACGACTTTTCAAAGCTTATTAAGCCAGATTTTTTGGTATAGAGGCGTTTAATCATTGGAGCATGTGTTTCTCTCTTTGAAGATCCACTTCTATGCTTGTAAATAAATACGGTAACTACATCAAAAACCTCAAGACGCGGCTCCAGCCTTTAAACTCCAGTATCTTCAGATTTCTTTGCACTAAACTTCACTATATAAGTATATTAGCAAACAAAGATGTATGGAGTTTTTGGACCATATCAATCTTTTTCTCATTTAATTCATATTTGCTATGTAGATTTGACAGACCCGTGCAATCTCTTTGAGGGAATGAAATCCTCTCCAGTAATCTGAATAATAGCAAGGCCATATGAGATTAAAAAAAGTCTGTCTGCAAAAAGGTGCAGCCTACTGAAATCATGGCTCAGCTGTAAGTTGGCATACCGAAATATAAATCTTTATAAGAGAAACTCATGACCGGATGAAATACCAATTAGATGATAAATGAAGAGCGAGAACTCCTGTACTATAAAATTATCCTTTGTGCAGAGTGTTAGATAAATTGTTGGTATAGGGGTATCAGGAAGAAGGCCAGATAGCTGATTTATGTAAATTAACATGAAACTCAAAACTAGATGTTTCCATTAGAAGCTCATTGATTTACATAATGTGTAAAGTGTGTATAGGGTGGCACTGCTGAGCAATAATTGAAAGTCTATTGTGCAGAACATGCAGCTGTGAACATTTGCTTGGCAGTTATTCATTAGTTGTCTGCTGAATATGAATTTAACAGCTAAATGTATTTGTGATTTAGACTTTCCCAGTCTCTCAACTTTTATCTTCCTACACAAAGCATTTTGTATTAAATATTTGCATGAAATTGCATGAACGTCTTTTATGTGATTACAAACAGGTTTGACCCATTTGTTCATTTGTTCAAGTCTTGATTTTATCACGGGGCGTATTACAATGTTCTGTCTGTGAATTTGCATCATCTTAAACTGAGTCAGTACTTAATAACTAGAAGTAGAAACTTGGCACTAAACATAAATGTGAATGGTGGTCTTTTATTGAGAAGAATTTGTAGGACCAGCACAAGCACAGGCATTTCGGTCAAAGACCTTCATCAGTGTGCGTGCAGAGGGTCCTCAAAAGGTATAGCAACTGGCGTAGTCAGGTATGATGCGTTGTTCAGGTGGACACCATGTCATACCTGACTACGCCAGTTGCTACCCCTTCTGAGGACCCCCTGCACGCACACTGATAAAGGTCTTTGACCGAAACGTCTGTTCTTGTGCTGGTCCTACATGTTCTTCTCAATAAAAGACCAATATTCACATTTATTTTGAGTGCCAAGTTTCAACATCTACTTGAGATGGTTATGGACCCTACTTGATCACCACCCCAGAAGTGCCGTGTGTATCAACTCATTAAGTATTTAATAACTAGACTTCGGTCGCTGACATAGACATGTGTAGAAGGATCTAGATACAAATAGCCCCAAAAGTTAGAGTTGAGCAAAAAGATTTGCAAATCCTGGTGGAGTGGCGAGATTGGTAGTCCATGGCCACCAGAACTTTGCAACTTTCTTTCTACCTGCCAGCATCCATGGCGTCTCTTCTGATTACTTGACCCTGTGTCATGTCATGCATGCGTGATGAGAATGCTAGGCCCAACCAGAAGAGAAAAAGGAGATGGCGGCATATAGTAGAAGGTTTGCAGGGCTTTAGTCTGGCCAGCAAGGTTACCTTTGGACCAGGGCCCTGATAACCTTACGAGATCTCGTTGGGGGTCACGGAATTCGTGACACATATGCGGCCTCATTAGCGATGTTGTTGCGTGTGAAACTTACGAGCGACCGCTAACAATCAAAATTACTCACCTAATCGTTGATCGTTGACACGTCATTTCCCAAATGTCGTTGCTAGTACAGGACGCAGGTTGTTGGTCGTTCCTGAGACAGCACACATCGCTATGTGTGACACCCCAGGAACGACGAACACCGTACCTGCGTCCTCTGGCAACGAGATAGGCATGTCTTTCATGTGTCTGCTCTCCGCCTTCCGCTTCTATTGGACGCCTGCCGTGTGACGTTGCTGTGACGCCGCACGAACCACCCCCTTAGAAAAGAGGCTGTTCGCCGGCCACAGCGACGTCGCTAGGAAGGTAAGTACATGTGACGGGTGTTAGCGATTTTGTCATTCACGGGCAGCAATTTGCCTGTGATGTACAAATGATGGTGGCGGGTGCGATCGGCAGCTACATCGCTAGCGATGTTGCTGCATGTAAAGTGACCTATAAGGCTCAAAGACTATCTTCACATTGTGTACTATTAAAACCCTTAATGCACTTTTGCAAAAATTCCTCATACAACTCATCCAGCTGTGCTGAGCCATAGTAGCACACCACGTGGACTTTGGATGGTACCTCCAAATTGCTCCTATTTTAAAAGGATGCATAAAGATTTCTTTTTTTTTTTATAGATTTCATGTAAATCCAATAGTATAAAAATTGTGAATTTCTATCATATGTAATTCTTGTACTTCTAAAGAAAAATAAATTCAAAATATGAATCATCAAAGGCCAAAACATAAGTCACCTGCTGGTTCTCAGTAGAGATGAGCGAACCGGTCGCGGTTCGGCTCGAGGTCGGTTCGCCGAACGGGGGTCCCGTTCGAGTTCAGTTCGTCGAACGTTCGACGAACCGAACTCGAACCAATAGGCTATAATGGGAGGCAATCACAAACACATAAAAATGCATTATAAATGTACACAAACAGTTAATAAACATTGCCATAACACTTACCGGTCCACGCGATCCCTTCTGCACTCTGTCTCCTGCCGCTATTCCATCCGATGATCGCTGAATCCTCCCGGTGACGGCACTGCCAGCAGAGATGCAGGACCTATCGTGACGTCAAAATAGCCATGTGACCAGTCACGTGGCTATTAGCTCATTGGCTACAGACTGGTCACATGACTATGACGCGTCATGTAGGACCTGCGAGTGCATCTCTCCGGTACACGGTGCACATATGTGTATCGCCGTGTACCGGCGACATGCTCTAGCACACGGTCGACTCCCTATTCCATTAGGGACCAGCTGACACAGCCGGTCATTAACGGAGATCACCGTTGCCATAGCAACGCAGTTAGCGGTGACGTCACCGCTAACCGTGGCTCCGAGAGCACCGTTGCTATGGTAACGCGTCTGTCAGCGTTACCGCTGTTACCGCTGACAGCCAGCACTGATCACTCACAGAGTGAAGGCTGCACGCTGCTTCCCGATTGTAGTGAGGATTGTAGTGAGGATGAGGTTCCCCAGCCCCAAGTGATGAGCTGGTGAACCTCATCCGATTCCTCACTACAATCGTCACTACTACTACACTAGTGAGGATTGTAGTGAGGATGAGGTTCCCCAGCTCATCAAGTGATGAGCTGGGGAACCTCATCCTCACTACAATCGTCACTACTACTACACTAGAAAGAAAGAAGACAGAAGAGCAGGATCGTGGAGGGCTGACAGGGGGTAATAAAGATGGAGTCTCTAATGTGTCTGTGTATTTATTTCTATTAAAGTATTTTTTCTCTGTGTGGTGTCTTTTTTAACCCTTTATTGGAGATTCTTAATGGCCGGGTCAAACGTGCCTGACATTAAGAATCTCTGGCTTAATACTGGCTAGTAAAACAAAGCCAGTATTAACTCATGATTACCCAACAAGCCACCCGGCTCCAGGGCTGTTGGAAGAGTTGGATACAGCACCAGATGATGGTGCTTCTATGAGAGCGCCATTTTCTGGGACGGCTGCGGACTGAAATCCGCAGCAGAGGCGCCCAGAAACCTCGGGCTAACCTGTGCTGCGGATTCCAATCCCCAGCTGCCTAGTTGTACCCGGCTGGACACAAAAATGGGGCGAAGCCCACGTCATTTGTTTTTTAATTATTTCATGAAATAAGTGAAATAATTAAAAAAAAACGGGCTTCCCTATATTTTTGGTTCCCAGCCGGGTGCAAATAGGCAACTGGGGGTTGGAGGCAGCCCGTGGCTGCCTGCTGTACCTGGCTAGCATACAAAAATATGGCGAAGCCCACGTCATTTTTTTGGTGGGCAAAAAAATTCTGCATACAGTCCTGGATGGAGTATGCTGAGCCTTGTAGTTCTGCAGCTGCTTTCTGCTCTTCTCCATACAAACAGACAGCAGCTGCAGAACTACAAGGCTCAGCATACTCCATCCAGGACTGTATGCAGAAGTTTTTTTGCCCCCTGAAAAAATTATGTGGGCTTCGCCATATTTTTGTATGCTAGCCAGGTACAGCAGGCAGGTACGGCTGCCCCCAACCCCCAGTTGCCTATTTGTACCCGGCTGGGAACCAAAAATAAAGGGAAGCCCTTTTTTTATTATTTCATGAATTTCATGAAATAATTAGAAAACAAATGACGTAGGCTTCGCCCCATTTTTGTGTCCAGCCAGGTACAACTAGGCAGCTGGGGATTGGAATCCGCAGCACAGGTTGGCCTGAGCTTTCTGGGCCCCACTGCTGCGAATTGCAGTCTGCAGCCACCTCAGAAAATGGCATTTTCATAGAAGCGCCATCTTCTGGCGCTGTATCCAACTCTTCCAGCACCTGCCTGCTATACCTGGCTAGCATACAAAAATATGGCGAAGCTCACGTCCTTTTTTTGTAGTTTTTTGGCAAAAAAAATAAAAAATGCTTCCCTGGATTTTCCATTGCCAGTGAAGGTAACACCAAGCAGTGGGGGTTAGCAGCCAGTAGCTGCTTGGATTACCCTTAGTTAGCAATACAAAAAATGCAGCGGGAGCCCATATATATTTTTTTTAATTATTTATTTAAATAACTAAAAATAAAATGGGCTTCCCTGTATTTTGATTGCTGGACATCACAGTGCTGTAAAAATAAATCTTTAAAAAAATGACGTAGCGCTCCGTGGTATTTTTGATTCTCAGCGCAGATAAAGCAGACAGCTATGGGTTACCACCCCCATCTGCCTGCCGTTACCTTGGTTGGCAATCAAAATACAGGGAAGCCCATTAATTTTTTCTATTTAAAAAATAGTTAAAAAAAAAATGACGTTGGGTCCCCCCATTTTTGATAGCCAGCTAGGGTAAAGCAGACGGCTGTAGCCTGAAAACCACAGCTGGCCGCTTTACCGTGGTTGGGGATCCAATGTGGAGGTCCCCTCAGGCTCTTTTTTATAATTATCTTATAAATATTAATAATTACACAATAAAAGTAGGGTCCCCCCCAAATTGGATCACCAGCCAAGGTAAAGTGGACAGCTGTGGTCTGGTATTCTCAGGGTGGGAAGGTCCATAGTTATTGGGCCTTCACAGCCTAAAAATAGCAGGCCGCAGGCACCCCAGACGTGGCGCATCCACTAGATGCGCCAATCCTGGCGCTTCACCCCAGCTCATCCCGTGCCCTGGTGCAGTGGCAAACGGGGTAATAAATTGGGTTGATACTAGCTGTAAAGTCACCTGAGATCAAGCCCAGCAGTTTGTGATGTCATGGCGTCTATTAGATACCCAACATCATAAACTGTCAGTACTAACAAAAAAAAAAATCGACAAAAGAAATTTATTTGAAAAAACAGTCCCCAAAACATTTCCTCTTTCATCAATTTATTGTAAGAAAAAAAATAAAGGGGTCCCACAACGACTCTGGACCATCTAGAATATGGGGGGGAGACACTCAGGGAACGTATCCCCCATTTTCTAGGAGTGCGGACCCTTCATGTGAGGAGTGTGGGTGCAATGAATCTGCACTCACTCTTCTCGGGTCCACAGCTGCAGAGTCCATGTCTTAATGGTTGCTACCAAAGCTGCAATGCCCTGCTCATGAGGTAAGGGCATGCCTAATCAGGAGAACTACTGTAGAGGAAGCTCTGCTCACTGGTATATAGGTGCTCAGAGGTAATAATAGATAAAATTAGTGAGTAACTTCGGCACTCTAAATCTCCCAGACTAAGTCAGTAAGTCACAACGGATAGTAATGCAAAATCACTCTTTATTGGTCCGTATTAAGAAAAAAAATTTTTTCATAAGCATATATGTTTTTGTCCAAAACAAGTTACAAATGATGTTTCGGCCTGAGCCTTCGTCAGATTGGACTTAACTGCATGTAATCATGAAAAATGACAATAATCAGTATCACATAAGAGTGAGAGAACAATAACATAAACTCGAACAATGTAGAGGTACAATTGGGATGCAGCAAAAAAAATTGCAACACAGCAAGAAATGAAACACATGATACAAATGTCATAATACAGTACAAGGACAATATAGTAATGACAAATATGGGGTCAGAGTAGGCTTAGACAGCTCTGGTACGAAAGAGATGTCAATCATAAAGTAACATGTGCAGTAGGTGTAGAGCTACAGTATGCATGGCAGAGCTAATGGGTAGACCGACCATAGAAAAAGAACGGAGAAAAAGTGGAGAAAAAGTGGAGAAAAAATGGAGAAAAAAATGGAGAAAAAGTGGAGAAAAAGTGGAGAAAAAGTGAAGACAAAGTAGAGAAAAAAGTGGAGAAAAAGTGGAGAAAAAGTGGAGAAAAAGTGGAGAAAAAATGGAGAAAAAGTGGAGAAAAAATGGAGAAAGAGTGGAGAAAAAGTGGAGAAAAAAGTGGAGAAAAAATGGAGAAAAAGTGGAGAAAAAGTGCAGAAAAAGTGGAGAAAAAGTGGAGAAAAAAATGGAGAAAAAGTGGAGAAAAAAATTGAGAAAAAGTGGAGGAAAAGTGGAGAAAAAGTGGAGAAAAAGTGGAGAAAAAGTGGAGAAAAAAATAGAGAAAAAGTGGAGAAAAAGTGGAGAAAAAGTGGAGAAAAAAAATGGAGAAGAAGTGGAGAAAAAGTGGAGGAAATAGTGGAGAAAAAATGGAGAAAAAGTGGAGAAAAGGTGGAGAAAAAGTGGAGAAAAAATGGAGAAAAAGTGGAGAAAAAGTGGAGAAAAAGTGGAGAAAAAGTGGAGAAAAAGTGGAGAAAAAGTGGAGAAAAAAGTGGAGAAAAAAGTGGAGAGAAAGTGGAGAAAAAGTGGAAAAAAAGTGGAGAAAAAGTGGAGAAAAAAGTGGAGAAAAAATGGAGAAAAAGTGGAGAAAAAGTGGAGAAAAAGTGGAAAAAAATGGAGAAAAAGTGGAGAAAAAGTGGAGAGAAAGTGGAGGAAAAAGTGGAGAAAAAATGGAGAAAAAGTGGGGAAAAAGTGGAGAAAAAGTGGAGAAAAAATGGAGAGAAAGTGGATAAAAAGTGGATAAAAAGTGGATAAAAAGTGGAGAAAAAGTGGAGAAGAAATGGAGAAAAAGTGGAGAAAAAGTGGAGAAAAAGTGGAGAAAAAAATGGAGAAAAAGTGGAGAAAAAGTGGAGAAAAAGTGGAGAAAAAGTGGAGAAAAAATGGAAAAAAAAGTGGAGAAAAAAGTGGAGAAAAAAGTGGAGAAAAAAGTGGAGAAAAAGTGGAGAAAAAGTGGAAAAAAAGTGGAGAAAAAGTGGAGAAAAAAGTGGAGAAAAAATGGAGAAAAAGTGGAGAAAAAGTGGAGAAAAAGTGGAGAAAAAGTGGAAAAAAATGGAGAAAAAGTGGAGAAAAAGTGGAGAAAAAGTGGAGGAAAAAGTGGAGAAAAAATGGGGAAAAAGTGGAGAAAAAGTGGAGAAAAAATGGAGAGAAAGTGGATAAAAAGTGGATAAAAAGTGGAGAAAAAGTGGAGAAAAAGTGGAGAAGAAATGGAGAAAAAGTGGAGAAAAAGTGGAGAAAAAGTGGAGAAAAAAATGGAGAAAAAGTGGAGAAAAAGTGGAGAAAAAGTGGAGAAAAAGTGGAGAAAAAGTGGAGAAAAAATTTAGAAAATGTGGAGAAAAAGTGGAGAAAAAGTGGAGAAAAAATGGAGAAAAAGTGGATAAAAAGTGGAGAAAAAATGGAGAAAAAGTGGAGAAAAAGTGGAGAAAAAGTGGAGAAAAAAATGGAGAAAAAGTTGAGATAAAATGGGGAAAAAGTGGAGAAAAAATGGAGAAAAAGTGGAGAAAAAGTGGAGAAAAAATGGAGAAAAAGTGGAGAAAAAGTGGAGAAAAAAATGGAGAAAGAGTGGAGAAAAAGTGGAGAAAAAGTGGAGAAAAAGTGGAGAAAAAGTGGAGAAAAAATGGAGAAAAAAATGTAGAAAAAGTGGAGAAAAAATGGAGAAAAAGTAGAGAAAAAGTGGAGCACCCTTTGGTGCCTTTCATGTGGCACTAAGGGGTGCTTAGCTTTGTATTTAGCCAAAAAAATGAAAAAAAAAATGATGTAGGGTTCCCCCTAGTTTTGTAGCCAGCTAGGGTAAAGCAGACGGCTGCAGCCTGCAGACCACAGCTGGCAACCTCACCTTGGCTGGTAATCCAAAACTGAGGGCACCCCACGCTGTTATTTTAAATTAAATAAATAATTAAAAAAAAAACACGTAGGGGTCCCCCAAAATTGGATCACCAGCCAAGGTAAAGCAGACAGCTGGGGCCTGATATTCTCAGACTAGGGAGGTCCATAGTTATTGGACTCTCCCCAGCCTAAAAATAGCAGGCCGCAGCCGCCCCAGAAGTGGCGCATCCATTAGATGCGCCAATCCTGGTGCTTCGCCCCAGCTCATCCCGCGCTCTGGTGCGGTGGCAAACGGGGTAATATATGGGGTTAATACCAGATGTGTAATGTCACCTGGCATCAAGCCCTGGGGTTGGTGAGGTCAGGCGTCTATCAGATACCCGACATCACCAACCCAGTCAGTAATAAAAAAAATAGACGACAAACACATTTTTATTTGAAAAAACACTCCCCAATACATTCCCTCTTTAACCAATTTATTAGAATGAAAAACAAATCCAGGTCTGGTGTAATCCAAGGGGTTGCCATGACGATCCACACTGTCCCAGTCAATGAAGAGCAGGATGTTCCCCATTGGCTGGGAGAGCAGTGCAGTGACCTGAGCTAACATCAATGAGTCAGCCCAGGTTACTGCAGGGGATGACAAGTGCTGCTGTCAGCGAGGTACATTACCTGCGCTGATCTCCAGCACACTGACAGCCCCTGTAACTGAGATCAATGACCGCCGCCTTCACAGCCAAGCATCGCTAGAGGCCCGTGACGTCACCGCTAGTCAGTCTCAGGTCGGAAGCGAGAGGTGATGTGACAAGCGGCGGCCATGGAGGACAGTGACAGCGCTGAGGTCGGGACTTCATCACCGCAGGTAAGCCGAGCGGGACCATGTGTGTGTGTGTGTGTGTGTGTGTGTGTGTGTGTGTGTGTGTGTGTATGTATGTGTACATGCCGCGGGCAGGAGGGGGCGGAGCGACCTGAGCGGGGAAGTGTGGGCTTCCTGCACGTAACTAGGATAAACATCGGGTTACTAACCAAAGCGCTTTGCTTGGATACCCGATGTTTATCTTGGTTACCAGCTTCTGGCAGGTTGCCAGCGATGGCTCCTGCACACTGTAGCTGTAAAAAGCCCTGCTTTTTGCTGCTAGAACCGTTCTCGAACGTATCTAGAACTATCGAGCTTTTGCAAAAAGCTCGAGTTCTAGTTCGATCTCGAACAGCCCCCAAAATCACTCGAGCCTAGAACTGGAGAACCTCGAACCTAGAACCGCGCTCAACTCTAGTTCTCAGTAGTAAAAATTATAATTAAAGTAATAATCTATAATCTAAAGTAATATCTATATATAACACCAACATATTTTACGGGACTTTTCAACTAAAAGAAAATGTGCACAAACAAAATTAAACAGTACAGAGTAAAAAATAGTTCAATAATAGAGAAATACATGATATGGAGAAAAAGTTGGAGAATGCCAACATTCCAAAAATAGAATCTTGAATTGTTTTCCTTTTGATTAAAAACATATCCAAAATGGATTCACAGAAACAGTAGAATACAACATAACACATATTTCAGGCACAACGAGCCCTTGGTGCTATGACGAAAGATAAATGATGGGCGAACCCAAACTGTAAAGTTCTGGGCCTGTTCCGGCTACCTAGTATCCGTGCACCGACCCCAAATATTGAGTTCTTAGGGAACTCCTTATAACTGTTCGGATTGGGCCACTTGGATAATTAATAAATAAATAAAAGGAAAAAATAAGGAATAAAGCAGGAGTGTTATACCTACTGAGTCTCCCTCAAGCTGTAACACCACTTTTGTGATTGATAATTAACTCTCATGCATATCCACTGCTTACCCAAACTACCGACAGTCCCGGAATCTGTGATTGGTTGCAATCAGACTGCGCCCCAACCTGTGTGACATAGTCTGTAATTGGTTGGAATCACACATGCTGTCTGTGTCTTTATAGTGGTGTCAAAATAAATGAATAAATTGGTGTAGGGTCCCCCCATAGTATGATACCCTGCGCAGATAAGCATAGGGATACAGGCTGCAGAACCCAGCCGTGTGCTTATCTTGGCTGTATACCAAAATAAGAGGGACCGCATGTGCCTTTTATTAAATTATTTAAATAAACAATTTAAAACACCGTCGTGCAGTTCCCCCCAATTTTGATACCGAGCCATGGTAAAGTTACACAGCTTGGGGCTGGTATTCTCAGGTGGGGAGGCCCATGGTTATAGGTCCCTCCCAGCCAAAAAATAGCAGCCTGCAGGCCCCCGGAATTGTCACATTCATTAGATAGATTTTCCACTGCACCAAGGCAACGGAATGAGCTGATGGGAAGTGCCAGGATTAGCAAATCTAATAGATGCGCCACTTCTGGGGTGGCTGCTATTTTTAGGCTGGTTAGGGTCAAATGAATAGGGCACTTTTTAAATAATTGAAAACAACAGCATGGGGTGACCTCTGTTTTGGATTACCAGTGAAGGTAAAGCAGCCAGCTGTGGTCTTGCATTGGTGAGGCACACAAGCATTTGCAGCATGCTGCAATTTAACTGGCACGCAGAGGTTTGCAAAGAAAAAACTAGTAGATGTGATCTGCGCTATTCTTTAACATTGGTGTGGCTGCAATACCTTTTTTCTTGCATTGCATTCGCATATTTTATTTACAGATCTGACTGAACCCTTAAAGAGAGGACAGCACAAAGAAAGCTAGGTAGGTTCACATCTCAAAAGCAATCACCAGCAACAAGCTGCTGTATTTGGGTGTCATGCACCAGTCTAATACAGGACTATTACAACAAGATAGTGCACTAAAAAAGCTGGCCTTCATGTCTCACAAGACAAAATGCATAGTTTCTGTGAAGTCACATGCTCTCATTGTTTGCAGTATTGAAGAATTTTTAAGGAAAATTGCTGTAAATCAACCCCTTCACGACCTTAATATTCTGTTTTAGCTCTTTCATTATTGTCTCCCGTTCTTCCAAAAGCTATATCTTTTGTTCATCTGAGGGCTGTTTTTTTGGCAGGACTCTTGAATGAAATCATTCATGTTATAATGCGATGCACTTGAAAGTAATAAAATAATTCCAGGTATGTCTAAATAAAAAAAAGGTGAAATTTCACAATTATATTTATTTACCACGTTCACTATTTGGTAAGACTGACTGGACAATATGATTCTCCACGTAAAATGGTAGAGGAGTAGGATCCAGCAAACAAGTCCAAGAGCTAATAAAACATTAATATATGTGAACCTGCTATGTACTGTGTAATGGCCGTGTCTGACCGTACAGGGACATGGTCTGATCATACCACATCTCCTGGGCAGGGGAAAATGCAAAAAAAATATAAAGACATTACAGTATGGGATTGGAAATGATTCTTTTTTTGAGGTAAAACATTTTGTAAAAACAGAGAAATGTTTTAACTCCCAGAGTCATCGATCATCCTGTGCTGTAATGTCTTTATACTTTTTTGTGTCATTCCCTGTACAGGAAATGGGCTATGATCAGACCATGACCCTGTACGGTCAGACACGTCCATTACACAGCACATAGCAGGGACACATATATAAAATTATCTCAGCACAGGAACATTTTTATAAAACACATCCAATTGAGGAAATTATTACTGTGTTTTTCCAAAAATAAGACACTGTCTTATATTTTTTGCCTCCCAAAAAAGCACTTGGGCTGATTTTTGGAGGAGGTCTTATTCTTGGAGAAACATGGTTGGGGGGTAAGTTTACCCCCCCAAAAAGTAGACCCCCCACTTTCCAGAAGACTCATACTTACCAGACCTGGATGTCTGCGTGGCTCCCAAGTCCTCCCTGTGATCTCCGGTGGATGCTGCACACCGTCCTCCCCTGCTTCTGGCTGACACACTCACATACAGCAGATCACACACACATCAGATCACAGACTAACAGAGAGATAGACTCACTCACTCGCTCATTCATCACATCCAGCGTTTCAGAATGCTTCCGGCCGGGAATGATGGGAGGAAGTCAAGTGTCCTGTAAGCTAACATTGTCACGTGTCACAGTCACATGTTCTGTGTTTTCCTGTAAGCTAAAAATGTAGCAGATCCTTGCGCTCCACTGCACTGCCTCTCAGGATTCTGCTGGCGAGAAGAAATCAGTCTCGCTGGATGTGGTCAGTGTGTGTAATCTGATGTGTGTGATCTGATGTTTGTGTGTGTGATCTGATTTTGTGTAAGATCAGATGTTTGTGTGTGTGATCTGATGTGTGTGGGCGTGTGATCACTGCAGGTCCTCCCGCTTGGCGTCTGATGAGTGTAATTGTGGGGTGCCCGCTGTCTCTAATGAAGTGTCCTGCAGTATCTGTAACTATTTTAGCTGCATAGACACTTAATTATTGAACCGCGACTAGAACTTAATTTTGGAGTAGGGCTTATATTTAAAAAATGCTGAAAATCCCTGCTAGGGCTTATTTTTTTGGAAGGTCTTATTTTTGAAAAAAAATGGTATTATTCCAAATCTATTGATTAAAATCTACTTTAAAAGGAACTTTGTTAGTAGCAAAACCCCTAAATATGGTCCTCCATTGTCAATTTCAGCCTAAAAACCAACAGAGAATGCTACTTTGTTGGACTACAGTAATACCTTCCTGGCACAGATAGATCGAATTTTCTATCCTGTAATTTTTATTATGGCTTGTTATATTTCTTGTGCAAACAAAAACCCAATAAAATAGAAATTACAGTCTTTTGCTGCTCATAGAAACTGCATATGAGGTAGCTATTCTATTAATTATGAAATGCATAGTCTACATCTGAGGAACATAATAGGAAGCAAATCCAGTCTCTACAATTACACTATAATCCTAATTATGAAAAACTTCACTCAGTAGTATAAGTTGCTGGAGCAGCTGAACCGCGTTTACAAGCTTAAGCCATCCCTCCACAGAGTACAGCATTGTACCAGATTATGCGGAGCCATTTGTGTTTTATTTGTTGAATAGATTATCATTCACATGAGATGCTCCAGGGCGTTTGTGGCTCTGGTAATCTATTTTATGTTGTTAGAGCATATGCTAATTTAGAAAATAATTTTCTGTGCAATAAAATTTGTGCTTTTCACGGACCAATAAACTATGTTCAATGGACATTTTATAGAAAAATAAAAATGCCGGTTTTATATTTACAGGATTGCTTCCTCTTTCACCTGGCTTCACTTGTGTTTAAGGATTCATTTACTATTTAGAAAAGCATTTCTGCAATGAATGCACAGTGATTTCCAAACACTTTAAGTGACATTATCTTAGCCTCAGAGCAGGAAGAACTTTTAAAAAAAGACACTGTGAATATACAGCTGGCATTTGATGCTTGAGCACATCCACTGTTCTGATTTTCATGAATCTTTAAGCCAAGACCAGCTCACTGTGGAACATTTCCTTGATTAATATTCCATGCCACAGTGAGACACATTCCTGTGCAAAATGTATTCAAGCACATCAGAAAATACACAATAAACAGAAAACAACATATTTCCTAATTGTTTTTCATAAGAGAGATTTGTCAGTTTTTATGGTAAGCTAAAGATTTTGTTACGCTGATGTATATATTAGACAGTAAAGGAGCCAGGAAAGACTTAGAAACCGATTGCTGGATTTACCATTTTTTGTAAATATTTAGTATAAGTTTAGTAAATGTTAAATGGTTTCTTCAGAAGTTGATATATCAGACATTGGACGTTCTTCTGTTCTTCAACTCAAGTGCCAGAATATGGTTATGATTGATAAGCACAGCCAGGGCCAGACTGGCAATCTGGCAATTCTGGCATTTGCCAGAAGGGCCACTGTCACTGTGGCCCAAGCTCCTTTGATGTGGTAAGAGGACATAGCAGCACAGGAGGAGGAGGCTCATCCGGAAATCCTCTCTTCATCTGTCACAGCAGCGGCAAGACCTCTCTGGCTTAGGCAGTGGAATAGAAGTCGGCAGTCGGAAAGAAGGGTCTGTGTGAGCTAGAAGTTTAGCTATCCTCATTTCAATGGCTAGTGAGTTACGGAGGGTGTGTAAAAAATATATACAAGCTTGCTGGCCAGAAGTTCCATCAGACTCCTGTTAGTGTTTGTAACTGGATAGGGAGGGGAAGTCAGGGTTGCAGCATTTAATGTTCCAAAAACAAAACCAGTGTTCAGGAAAGTCCACAGTGCTCTGTGCAACATTCTGCTGTCTATATGCAGCAATCTGAGTTCTGCGTGCTATTAAATTTATTCAGACCTTTGTTGGTATAACTCGGAATACATGTACAGTAATTAAAGCCCAACAGAGCTGTGCACATCAAGAAACTGTGTCTATGGGAAGCAGAAGTCTGAGTGTAATCCCGAGCTGGGCAGAGCATGGCACTTGGGCTGTTCCAGTCTGACTCATGGACTGAGACAGCCAAAGGGCTGAAAACTTTGGACTTTGGGCCCCACCATGCCTCTTTCCTGCTTCCTGTCTGCCTATGCCCGCTTCCCAATGTGAATACATTGGTGGAAGATGGTGCAGCTTCCTGATTCTTCTAGCATGTGGGTCTGAAAGCACAATGATTGCACATCATCGCGTGTGCTGTGCAGAGAGAATATTGTCTGTAGGGTTATGTGGGGCTTATAATATATAAATATATGAAGCTATGTGGGGCTCATAATGTATATAGGAGGATATATAAGGCTCATACTGTATATAAGGGGCTATGCGAGGACTCATCTGTTTATAAAAAGACTATATTGGGGCTCAAACTTTATATTGGGCCAGAGTTGTGTGGGTTAACACTGGAAGTCCCAGAAATTTCGAGCTCCCCCCTGAAGTCGCGAAAGAGGGTCAAATGACATACAATAAACTGAATAGAACTAACTAGAAACTAAATGGCTAAACTCAATGGAAAACAACAACCTCCTGTGGTGCGACAGTAATGGCCTTAATTACAGAACAAAAGACGGTGATTATAGGATGTTAGCTAAAATCCTTCAGGTCATTCGACCCATCTCTGGCTTCCAAAGGTAGAAATGTTAAATGACCCCTCTCTGGGACTTCTAGTGTTAATATGGGATATAGGATGCTACGTGAGGGCTTATTCTGTATATAGTGAGGCTATGTGGAGGGGATTACTGTATATACCAGCTATAGGGAGCTAATATTGTATATAAGGGGTTGTGTAGGGGCTTATAATATATAGGGAGTCTGTGTGTGGGTTCAAATGGTACATAGAGGCTATGTGAGGGCTCATCCTATATATGAGAAGACTATGTGAGGGCTCATCCTGTACATTTAGGAAGCTACAAGAGGACTCATGCTGTGGGGGATGTCAGCATACTTCATTCTTCACAATAATAAGTGATACAATTAATACTATTTAGTGATGAGCAAGCACTACAATGCTTGAGTGCTTGGTATTCAAATCTAGCAGGTCGGGCGCTCGGATTTGCTCGACTCAAGACTTGAGCATAATGGAATTCAATGAGAAATTTGAACATTGTTCCAGAAGACCCTAACAGGAGGTGTGGGGAGGGGGAGTGAGAAAGAGAGAGAGACTGGGTGTCGAGGAGTTAAGCATGTTGAGCGTGTGCAAGATATTCGATGAAGTTCCAGCACCTTGATGCTCGATCAAGTATCAAGCAGGGCTGAGCATGGTCATTTATCACTAATATTAACATAAAATAATAACTATAATTAATATGTTAATATTAATATTAAACAGAATTAATTTCAGCCTAGTGGTTCAGCCTCCACAACAGTCACAGTCTCCTACAGTGTGTGGCTCCTCAGAAAAATTAATTGCCCACCTCTGGTGTAATCTATGCATAGCAGAGCTATGTGAGTATTCTGGTGCCCACAGTACTGCATGTCATTTATAGCAATCAGAGAGTGGGGCTGGGTATTTGGGCAGCAGATCTGAGAGTGTGGGTTATATATATATATATATATATATATATATATATATATATCCAATGTGTCCACCCATATCCTGTCCACCGCCATTAACTTGAGAACGGTGGCAGCTATAGGCATAGAAGTGGTGTCTAGGTATAGTAAAGTAGCCATGCGCTATGCAATGAAACCACCTATAGCGCCACCTGGTGGAAAACAACGGAGTTAGCATTTTTATCTCGAAAACAGAGCAAGATAGAGAAAAAAGTGAATTAAAAAATTGTCGGGCATCATCAATTCAATATGAATCGACACCTTGCATACAGAAATGCTATGATGTGAAACCCATTACCCCCCCAAAACATTGAATGCTGGTCATGCATATGGCACTCATTTAACTTTGATGCTCAAAGTGGCCACCGTCAGCTGCAATGCACATCTGGACTCTGGACAGCATACTGTATCTTGCTACACATTGTGCAATATGGTAGGTGACACGTTTGCACAAGCATCTGTGATATGTCGTCGTAGGTCCTGCAATGTTGGTGGAGGGGTTGAATACACCTGTTGTTTGATGTGACCTCACAGAAAGAAGTCCAATGGGGTCAGGTCAGGTGAGCGTGGAGGCCACTCCACGCAGCCACCATATCCAATGACTTGTAGGAAGGTCTCCATGAGGTATCGCTTCACGTCTGCAGCCTTGTGAGTTCTACACATACTAATCATAGCAGTTCTGTATCCAAGGTGTCGATTCGTATTGAATTGATGATGCCCTACAACTTTGTAGTTCACTTTTTTCTCTATCTCATTCCGTTTTTGAGATAAAAATGCTAACTCCATTGTTTTCCACCAGGTGGAGCAATAGGTGGTTTCATTGTGGAGTGCATGGCTACTTTACTATACCTAGTCACTACTTCTATGCCTTTAGCTGCCGCCGTTCTCAAGTTAATATCAGAATATGGGTGGACAACACACTGTATATATACAGTATATATATATGTATATATATATATATATACTGTATATATATATATTGTCTCTGGCTTAAAGTAGAATGCGCATTTTCTCTGTCTGTACTCTTAAAATTGTAGTAGAAACATGAGCAGAATTCAGGTGTATACCGCGCTGACACTCAATGGTCTATTGATATAATCTCTTTATTGTTTGTACAGGTTTACGCGTTTCAGAGACATCCGTCTCCTTTTTTTTTATGTCCTGAGGAAGGAGACGGATGTCTCTGAAATGCGTAGACCTGTACGAACAATAAAGAGATTAATCAATATACCATTGAGTATCAGCGCTGTATATATCCGATTTCTGCTTACATTTCTACAACATCCTTACACCTCGGGGCTGCAGCTGATACCACTACTGAATCTGCTTTATAGGGGTTGTGACTTGCACAACCTGAAAAGGTGAGTGTACCGTGATCCCTGTATATTTCATATCCCTACCGGGTAAGACCCTATTGAGCTCTCTCTTCCACAGCATTTTTCTGCTGTACTCTTAAAATTATAATTTGCATTTCTAGTAGAAAATGTTTTGAGAAATGTCGAAAACAACCAACTCCATTCTTTAAATAAAAGATACATAGTGGCTTTTGTGGAACAGAGAGTTTCATGAGGGAGCTGCCAAATTCACAAATTGGGGTATGTTGTTTGCCACTCAGATACTTAATTGATTTTTCATTCTTTTTTGCTTTTTTCTTGACCGCTTATCAAAAAAAATCATATACAAGCTATGTTGGAAAGCCATAATAAATCAACGAGCTTTAAAGTAATTTATATCCACTGCCCAAAATTCATATATTAAAGCATTAGCTGCACTTACTGTGCACTGTAAAACAAATATTATATTCCTAAATAATCTATGCAAGTCTTTTCAGCTTCATGGATGCATCAAATTTGTTTTCTGGACAAAGAACAGTAGTGCCTATTTTTACTCACAGCACAAAGATTTTCTGGACGTCTGGCAATCATTGAGCCACTGTACATACAGCAAACGCCCATAACGTAAAAGGAGTTGCTCATTTGAAATATTTATCAAAATATTTTCTAGTGCCAAAGAACATGATATTTTCAGGATTCTTCTCTACTTAGGCTACTGAAAATATAATGTATCTTTGCAGCAAAAAATATTTAGCAAAATATGGAAAGTAAGCAACACTTTTCATTGTATAGAGGAGCTTTATATCTCCAAAAAGTCATATACAGGAGACTTTGTGGAGTAGAAGGAGTTAGGAGGTAGAAGATGTCTAAAGCAGGAAAATAGCTGCTCTGCAGTTCTGTTCAGCTTGGTTGGGTATGGCGTTGTGCATTATTAATAAAGCTAGAGAGAATTTTCACACTTTATTTAGTTTATTGGTAGTAGAATATTTATCTTTCCTAATAATTAGTAGGGATTCCGACATTCAAACACTTAGCAATTAGAACGCAAAATAACATTTTAATATTATATACAGTCACTTCATAACTGATTGATAAACTTTATAGAAAGTAACTTAATAATATTTTCTTACTGTAAAGACTTCAATTGCTAAAGTTTATTGTAAAAATATTACTTCTTTTCCTACATTTCAAATGAGTACAACAATTGCACCCCAACTAGTCAAAATGCAAATACAAGTGTACATGGCTATAGACGCTAACGGAGCTTGTTCAGCCAATGACTCATTCAGGCTGACAGCTCTATCTGTATTAGTGAATGTTCCATTTGTTCCCGTGAGTCTAAAATAAGTAGTGACAGTGAAGAGGAAAGATGGTTAAAAGTCATGTAAAATGCCGGCTTAAAGTTGTAGACTATTAATAAGTCTCTTGACTTTGGCATTTCCCTCTTTCCTTCTTTAACCTAATCTGTCATATTTCTAAACTTTTATTGACACTGGTTACTATAATTTACTCTCCAAGGCAGTAACATTCAATTAAATTAATTTGAAAGAATTCTTTTGTCTTGCTTTCACTCCTCAGAATTTACAATAGGTCTTCTTGTTTTATTGCTTGGGAAAAAAATGTGAATTGAAAAAAATGTGAATCATTTGTGGAACAATGGGAGGTTGAATATTATTTTTGGAATAATCCAAATTTATTAAGACTAAGTGAATCTATTGTCACAATTTATTAGGTTGATTGTGAAATCATTTGCATTATTCATGTTAGGGACATTTCTGAACTTTTAAATGATTATAAATGATCTAATCGTAATGCTGCTGTATTACATTTAAGCGCTACGATCTAATTATTTGTACCTGGTTTACCCAAAAATAAGACCAACCCTAAAAATAAGCACTAGTAGGATTTTTGGGGCTTTTTGGAGTATGTGTAAAATAATAAGCACTACTCCAAAAGTAAGCCCTAGTTGCGGTTCCATAAGGAAGTGTGCAGGCAGCTAAAAAAGTTAAAGAACACAGGAGGACTCTTCATCAAAGAAAGCAGACAAAAAAAAATTGCACTCAACAGACCCCAAACAATTACAGTTGGCAAGTTTCGATGGTGGATGGGCTCTAACATAGAGATCTGTCCCTGTGCTGCAGCTCTCACAAACAGATTGGGCAACATTATCACTCCACTTGAGTGAGTCTTCTTGCAGTCACCAACAAGAGCCAACTGCTGTAGAATGCAGGGGACCTGACAGCTACACAGATTTGTATGTGAGGGACTATTCACTTGCCAACTCTAATTGTTTGAGGTATGCTAATTGCTATTATTTTGAGTGTGCTTGCTTTCCATTGGGATAAACTAAGCAATACATACGGAATAATACATTTTAGCAAGTAATTTAAACTATTGTAAATATGGTATGTACCACCACTATAGGACTGGTTCTGCACCATGAGAATAACAGATCAAATAAATAAACTGTGTATCTGAACCAGTAATCAGATTAACAGAAAATGTTGATGTTCCAGAATGTGATGAAATGATTGTACTTGAATAAATGTAGATTTTTTTTGTCCAAGAATAAATGTGGATTTTTGTTTATGGGAAAAGATAAGACTTCCCCTGAAAATAAGCACTAGCATATACTTCGAAGCAAAAATTAATAGAACACCCTGTCTTATTTTCCAGGAAACACAGGTATATCATACGTTCTATGTACAGTTAGGTCCAGAAATATTTGGACAGTGACACAATTTTCGCGAGTTGGGCTCTGCATGCCACCACATTGGATTTGAAATGAAACCTCTACAACAGAATTCAAGTGCAGATTGTAACGTTTAATTTGAAGGTTTGAACAAAAATATCTGATAGAAATTGTAGGAATTGTACA
Source organism: Anomaloglossus baeobatrachus (assembly GCF_048569485.1). NCBI lineage: Eukaryota > Metazoa > Chordata > Amphibia > Anura > Aromobatidae > Anomaloglossus > Anomaloglossus baeobatrachus. The sequence continues at coordinate 137,321,239 of NC_134353.1, read as the reverse complement.
CATTTCTTTACAAACACTCCACATTTTAGGAGGTCAAAAGTAATTGGACAAATAAACCAAACCCAAACAAAATATTTTTATTTTCAATATTTTGTTGCGAATCCTTTGGAGACAATCACTGCCTTAAGTCTGGAACCCATGGACATCACCAAACGCTGGGTTTCCTCCTTCTTAATGCTTTGCCAGGCCTTTACAGCCGCAGCCTTCAGGTCTTGCTTGTTTGTGGGTCTTTCCGTCTTAAGTCTGGATTTGAGCAAGTGAAATGCATGCTCAATTGGGTTAAGATCTGGTGATTGACTTGGCCATTGCAGAATGTTCCACTTTTTAGCACTCATGAACTCCTGGGTAGCTTTGGCTGTATGCTTGGGGTCATTGTCAATCTGTACTATGAAGCGCCGTCCGATCAACTTTGCGGCATTTGGCTGAATCTTGGCTGAAAGTATATCCCGGTACACTTCAGAATTCATCCGGCTACTCTTGTCTGCTGTTATGTCATCAATAAACACAAGTGACCCAGTGCCATTGAAAGCCATGCATGCCCATGCCATCACGTTGCCTCCACCATGTTTTACAGAGGATATGGTGTGCCTTGGATCATGTGCCGTTTACTTTCTTCTCCAAACTTTTTTCTTCCCATCATTCTGGTACAGGTTGATCTTTGTCTCATCTGTCCATAGAATACTTTTCCAGAACTGAGCTGGCTTCATGAGGTGTTTTTCAGCAAATTTAACTCTGGCCTGTCTATTTTTGGAATTGATGAATGGTTTGCATCTAGATGTGAACCCTTTGTATTTACTTTCATGGAGTCTTCTCTTTACTGTTGACTTAGAGACAGATACACCTACTTCACTGAGAGTGTTCTGGACTTCAGTTGATGTTGTGAACGGGTTCTTCTTCACCAAAGAAAGTATGCGGCGATCATCCACCACTGTTGTCATCCGTGGACGCCCAGGCCTTTTTGAGTTCCCAAGCTCACCAGTCAATTCCTTTTTTCTCAGAATGTACCCGACTGTTGATTTTGCTACTCCAAGCATGTCTGCTATCTCTCTTATGGATTTTTTCTTTTTTTTCAGCCTCAGGATGTTCTGCTTCACCTCAATTGAGAGTTCCTTAGACCGCATGTTGTCTGGTCACAGCAACAGCTTCCAAATGCAAAACCACACACCTGTAATCAACCCCAGACCTTTTAACTACTTCATTGATTACAGGTTAACGAGGGAGACGCCTTCAGAGTTAATTGCAGCCCTTAGAGTCCCTTGTCCAATTACTTTTGGTCCCTTTAAAAAGAGGAGGCTATGCATTACAGAGCTATGATTCCTAAACCCTTTCTCCGATTTGGATGTGAAAACTCTCATATTGCAGCTGGGAGTGTGCACTTTCAGCCCATATTATATATATAATTGTATTTCTGAACATGTTTTTGTAAACAGGCAAAATAACAAAACTTGTGTCACTGTCCAAATATTTCTGGACCTAACTGTATGTGCTGATTAGAACAGAAATTTAGTTTTAGGAATAGTTTGGTCAGAATGAATCAATGAAATTATGTATTTCTTCAATAATTCCCTGTTATGTCTCATTAAATGTAAAAGTTTAATGACCTCTGGAATAGGAGAAAGTGTATTTATTTATAAAGGTTGTTTGGTTTAACTACTTTTCAAATGCTGTATTAGAGAAGAGTAAAGTTTAGTTACAAAGTCCATTTCCTTATGGAATTCAGCACGTTCCTCTATTATACAATCTATTGAACGCATTAAAGTAGTTTTTCCCATTCTATAAAAATTGTACATATTACAAAAATATATAAATTTTCTCTTTGCAATAAGCCACACGTGTCATAGTTGTCTCTCTGTTTTGTAGAAACTAGTGACAGCTTTAGAACTGAAGCCTCTCATCTGCATCTGGGACTCTACATTTTAACATTGTTTGTTTAGTTTCTCTTGGTGCTGTAACAATCAATGTCAATATAGCTGCTAGCAGGTTCCTAGCAGTGCAGGTCAGCCGCAGCTGCTCTGTAGCCACACCCTTTTGTGTTTAAGTAGCAAGGTCCGGAGCTGGGTTTGAATGAGTATTTATCTGTGTCCACTAAAAACACCAAGTGGAAGAGTGTGTCTGGGGCTCTAGACTCGAGGTTTGTTAGTCCCTTCAGAGTTATGGACGTTCTTAACCCTATGACCATAAGGCTGGAGCTACCACCAGTACTTCATACCCATGACGTTGTCCACAGGTCCTTGCTCCAGAATTATGTTTTGTCTCCAGAGCCTGCATCCTTACCACCACTGCCAGTATGTGTAACTGATCACCAGAAGGGCCTGTTCACATTTTGAGGTGAACAATATAACCAGTCTTTAGAGTACGGATACCTCTCATTAAAGGGGGTACTATCATAGTCATCTCCCTGTTTTGTAGAGACTAGTGACATCTTTAGGACTGCAGCCTCTTATCTCCATCTGGGACTTTACATTTAACTGGTGTTTTGTTTCTCTTGGTACTCTATCAGTCAGTCAGTTTTGCTGCTAGCAGCTTCCCAGTAGTGCAGGTCAGCTGCAGTTGCTCTCTAGCCTCGCCCCTTTTGTGTTTAAGTTGTAAGGTTTCCCAACAATCTTTGCTGATTATACAAAACCATTTGTATTCTAGTTGCCTTGATGGAAGGAGCTGCTGTGAATTTTTCCAGAAGTCGTATCTTTTCCATTTTGGTTTTTATTCCCCTGTTTTCTCACCTACCCTCATGTGTTTAGTGCAGCTGTGGTCTAGTGAGCCTTACCTTCCTACTCACTAGCCAGGAATATTGTAGTATCTTTTCAGGACTTCAGATTCCTGCAAAGTGACAGGTGAGGAACGTGTATAGGGACTGGCTAGGAGTGCAGGGTACAGCGACAGGTAAGGGCAGGAGATATCCCATCTACCCTCTCACTAGTTCAAGGGCCCACCATTGTTATTGAACTCCTTGTGTACCCCTTGTTTGTGGTGTTGATGTGTTGTGTTTTTGCTGTGCATGAGACATCTGTTGGTCTGAACACACGTGCCATATCTAAAAGCGTGATATCTGGTGGTCTGAATGTGCATACCACGTCTAAAAGTGTGACAACATGGAGACAAATGCACATTATCTTGACAATCAAAAATATAGATAGTTTTCCTAAAATTATGTAACAGCTCACATTAAAATGGTTTATTGATCTTCTTGGGAATCAAAAACTAGTGATGATGAGTGAGCATGCTTGGCACTGCTCGGTGCTTGATCAAGTACTGCAGATGCTTAAGCTAAATCCTCGAGTCCCATATTGTTATTTGCCCTAACACAGCCCCTGGCCACCACAGTCCCTATCGCCCAGCAACCTACGCTCTGTCTTCCATAACTGTGTGGTTAGTTACGCTCAAGTCCCCATTCCAAAAAATAACTCTCTCCCTCTTTTCCCAAATGGGGACTTGAGCAGAACTACCAGCAAAGATACTTTGGTTGAGGGGAATATTTGGATAGTACACCCGGAACGGAAGTTACTAGGCAATGCCAGCTACATGTCGATGATAGGGACTGTGGTGGCTGGGAAGACCGAATGGAAGTTGTTGGGAGATGTCTGTTGCCTTCTGCATACATATAGTGGCGGCTGGAGCTTTGTCAGGGCAAGTAACAGCCTGAGTATTCTTTAAAAATGTATTTGAGTTACCCATTGACTCCCATTGTGCTCGGTAGTCAGGTCGAGTATTTCCAAGAGTCTTATATGCTCGATGCGAGTACTGAGCACCCAAGAACTTTCATTATTGCTCATCACGATCAAGGATCAATTGACAAAAATGAATGCCCTTGAAAAATAATTCCATTTTACCCTGGAAAGTAATATTAAAAATGAATCACTGGGGATCCTTAGAATGTGTCCCCTTCTCTCTATGTACAGTAATTGGAACTATTATCACATGTCAGACTGCTGCCAAAACTTTTTATTTTTTACTTAAAAGGATGTGGCATTAACTTGTTTCTAAATATTCATCTATTCCTGAACAATTTCTTCTCCCTTCCAGTATGTTCTTGGTTATGGAATTTAGAAGTAATGCTTATCCACATCTAATAAAGAAAAGTGATCAGAAAGTCTTCATAGGCAACATATCGTACTTCTTTCCTTAAAATAAGAATACAAATGCAGTCATATTCTTTGTACTGCAGTAATATTGGCCAGAAAGCTCACTGTTTGATCTGCAGACCCACAGGTGTGCGGACGTGGCTGACTACCACACGTTAAATAACAAAAAAGGAAAGGTCCAGCACCAAAAGTGCTGGACCTTTCCTTTTTTCTAGTAATATTCAGTAGTATTTGAAGAATAAAAACTGTTAAGAATTAACTCTTATCACAAATTGGCAAATTGTTAATTTGAAATCATTAGGAAATAATGTAAAGGATTCATTATGGAACAAAATGAGCATTACAAACAGTGCAATCCAAAGCAAAGTTCTGATTAAAACCAAAGAAAGTTAGTAAAAAAGTTAACCACCATTTTCACAAACCAGTACTAAAATGGAATAATTTATGCCTAGAGCTCATGAGGATAGAAAACTAGACAGGAAGATAAATGTATCCAAAGATATATTACCAAGTGCCAGATACAAGGACAGAACCAAAAAAGAGCAAGTGTATTACATTATTTTATATTCTTACCATGGAATGTGTAAACTAGTCCATAAGACACTAGAAGTTCATTCAACATGGTGGAGTGTGGGGGGGGGGGACTAAAACCTGTAAGTAACATCTCTCATTTTTTGTACATTCTCAAATATATAAATCATAAATAATAATAATAATAATAGTAATCTTTATTTCTATTCGTATTCCACAGCGCTTTACAATTCAGAGGTTCATACACAAATACATTTTCATAAGTAACAGTTAAAGAAAATACAATTAAAGCAAAAATAATGACAACCCTGCTCATATGAGCTTACAATATACAATGGAGTAAGGTGGGAGTGACAAGGTACAGGTGCTCATTTACAACAATGATCCAGCCATCTCAAAGAAATGGGGAACGGTTTAAAGCTGCATGAGCCGGTCACCAGCCAATCTCTGTGATGCTTTTGGGTGCGGTGTAGTTTGATGGAAAGTTATGATCTGAGAAATAGTGAAAGGACTCTATGTCAATTGACTTCGATTAGGGAGGGTGATAGGTGTGATACATAATGTACATGAAAATATTTGAACTTACATGGAATCTCAATGAAAAAGTTAAATAATACTGGAGCCCTAATAGACTTCATACTCATAAAATACCATATGGTTTCCTCTCTGTTTGCTATATCTACACAAGCTTACTTCTGATTTTTTTTCATAAGGATAAGTCTGTTTCATGACAGAACCTATTGAAGCTCTGTGAGTTTGGATAACATCACTATACTGTGTGAAACTATATTATTTAGTTTTTAACCCCTTCAGCCCCCGGGCACTTTCCGTTTTTGCGTTTTTGTTTTTTGCTCCTTTTCTTCCGAGAGCCGTAACTTTTTTATTATTCCGTCAATCTTGCCATATGAGGGCTTGTTTTTTGCGGGACGAGTTGTACTTTTAAATGAAACCATAGGTTTTACCATATATTGTACTGGAAAACAGCAAAAAAATTCCAAGTGTGGAAAAACAGCAAAAAAAGTGTGATTGCACAATAGTTTTTGGGATGTTTTATTCACCGTGTTCACTATATGATCAAACTGATGTATCTATGTGATGCCTCAGGTCAGTGCGAGTTTCTAGACACCAAACATGTATAGGTTTACTTGTATCTAAGGGGTTAAAAAAAATTCACAAGTTTGTCCAATAAAAGTGGCGCACGTTTTGCGCCATTTTCCAAAACACGTAGCGTTTATATTTTTTGGGATCTATGGCTCAGTGATGGCTTATTTTTTGTGTCTCGAGCTGACGTTTATAATAGTACCATTTTTGCGCAGATGCTACGTTTTGATCGCCTGTTATTGCATTTTGCGTAAAACTTGCGGCGACCAAAAAACGTAATTTTGGCGTTTGGAATTTTTTTGCCACTACGCCGTTTACCAATCAGATTAATTGATTTTATATTTTGATAGATCGGGCATTTCTGAATGCGGCGATACCAAATATGTGTATATTTATTTATTTAACCCTTTAATTTTCAATGGGGGGAAAGGGGGGTGATTTGCACTTTTAGGTTTTTTGTTTTTTTTTTATTTTTTAAAACTTTTTTTTTACTTTTTTTTTTTATTTTACTAGTCCCCCTAGGGTGCTATAGCAATCAGCAATCCGATCGCTGATCGCTATCTGCTGATCACAGCAATACAGCTGTAAACAGCAGATTCGGTCACTTTGGTTTTCCCTCTGCTCTCGGCCGAGGGAAGACGAAAGTGAAACATCGTAGCAGCAGGCATCATCACATGACCCTGTGCTACGATGGCAACCACCGATAGTCACGTGATAACACACGTGACTTTCGGTGGGGGCGGCGGTAAGTAACAAACATGGCCGCGCACATTTAAATCTTGCTGCTAGACTTTGGCAGCAAGATTTAAGGGGTTAATGGCCGCGGGTGGAAGCGATTCCACCTGCAGCTAGCAGGCACACATGTCAGCTGTTGAAAACAGCTGATATGTGTGCCGATCCACACCGCCTGCCCGCGGCAGGGGGCGGGGCTTAAGGGGACACGATCCTGGACGGATAGATCCGTCCATGGTCGTGAAGGGGTTAAATGCTAAAGAGGGCATTCATGAAGCCAAAATGTAACAATAATTCTGACTTTACTTGTCCTTTAAAAGGAATCTGTCACCAGATTTTTGCTATCCCATCTCAGAGCAGCATGATATAAAGCCATAAACTCTGATTGCAACAATTCATCACTTACGGGGCTGCTTGCTGTAGTTTTGATAAAATTGCTGTTTATCTGCTACAGTTTATCCAGGTCTATGAATGCTGAGCTCTGTATAACCGGCCTACAAAACTAATTGACAGCTTTATGTGTACACAGTACATATGCAGAAATCTTTTTAATGAATCTAATGTAAAAAAAACACTATTCTAATGCAAAATTATCTTAATTAAATTGTAGTTTTAGGTTAAAAGTAAAATATACAAATCACAAAAACAGATGCTGCACAGCATATTCATGTAGACAAAACATGCAGTGGCCCAAATCCTAAGAGTTCAAGTTTGGTCTTATCCGACCAGTCTATATTCTCCCTATATTTCCCATACTTGTCTAAATATTGTTGATCAAACATTAAACACACTTGAACATGCTTTATGTTCAACAGTGGAAGTTCAGTACATTACTTTTTTTTTTCTTTGAAACAATTGTACCTGTTGATTTCAGCTCTTTCTTTAGCTCATCACAGGTGGTCCTTGGCTCTTAAGCCCACTTTACACGTTGCAATTAGTTGTACAATCGCATTTGCGATGTGACACGCCCAGGTTGCATACGAGATCTATGAGATTTCACGTTGGTCGTTCATTTGCTGTCACACGAGCGTTAGTAGTCTATGTTAAATTGGTCAATTTTGTGTGCGATCCTTTAGATCATGTGTTCTGTGACGTATGCATTGAGCACCTTTTTTTTTTTTTTTTATTTATTGACTTGCCAAGCGTGTGTAATGTGGGATGCGTTTTTACTATGTCATCTGCCATTCAGCTCTGCTACATGGCCGCTAACAGCAGACACAGACAGCCATGTAGCAGAGCTGAATGGCAGATGACAGCAGACACAGACAGAGCCGCACTGTCAGAATGAACTCGGGTGAACTTCACCCGACTTCATTGTGATGCTGCGGCTGTGTCTGTGTCGCGTCCTGATTAGCGGTCACCAGTGAAGACTCACCGGTGACCGCTAATCTCCTGAGTAACTGAAGTTAGCAGCCCTCTCTCATACTCACCAATCCCCGATCCCCGGCGCTGCACGGCATTCACACTGCTCCGGCGGCTTTTACTGTTTTGAAAAAGCCGGCCGCCCATTAAACAATTTCGTATTCCCTGCTTTCCCCGCCCACCAGCGCCTATGATTGGTTACAGTGAGACACGCCCCCACTCTGAGTGACAGGTGTCACACTGCACCCAATCACAGCAGCCGGTGGGCGTGTCTATACTGTGTAGTGAAATAAATAATTAAATAATTAAAAAAAATGGCGTGCGGTTCCCCCCATTTTTAAAACCAGCCAGATAAAGCCATACGGCTGAAGGCTGGTATTCTCAGGATGGGGAGCTCCACGTTATGGGGAGCCCCCCACCCTAACAATATCAGCCAACAGCCGCCCAGAATTGCCGCATACATTAGATGCGACAGTTCTGGGACTGTACCCGGCTCTTCCCGATTTGCCCTGGTGCGTTGGCAAATCGGGGTAATAAGGAGTTATTGGCAGCCCATAGCTGCCAATAAGTCCTAGATTAATCATGTCAGGCGTCTATGAGACACCCTCCATGATTAATCTGTAAGTTACAGTAAATAAACACACACCCGAAAAAATCCTTTATTAGAAATAAAAACACACACATATACCCTGGTTCACCACTTTAATCAGCCCCAAAAAGCCCTCCTTGTCCGGCGTAATCCAGGATGATCCAGCGTCGCATCCAGCGCTGCTGCATGGAGGTGACCGGAGCTGCAGCACACACAGCCGCTCCGGTCACCTCCACACAGCAAATGAACACAGCCGCGCGATCAGCTGCTGTCACTGAGGTTACCCACGGCCACCGCTGCATCCACCGGTGGCCGCGGGTAACCTCAGTGACAGCAGCTGATCGCACGGCTGTCTTCATTTGCTGCATGGAGGTGACCGGAGCGGCTGTGTCTGCTGCGGCTCCGGTCACCTCCATGCAGCTGCGGTGGAAGCGACGCTGGATCATCCTGGATTACGCCGGACAAGGAGGGCTTTTTGGGGCTGATTAAAGTGGTGAACCAGGGTATATGTGTGTGTTTTTATTTCTAATAAAGGATTTTTTCGGGTGTGTGTTTATTTACTGTAACTTACAGATTAATCATGGAGGGTGTCTCATAGACGCCTGACATGATTAATCTAGGACTTATTGGCAGCTATGGGCTGCCAATAACTCCTTATTACCCCGATTTGCCAACGCACCAGGGTAAATCGGGAAGAGCCGGGTACAGTCCCAGAACTGTCGCATCTAATGTATGCGGCAATTCTGGGCGGCTGTTGGCTGATATTGTTAGGGTGGGGGGCTCCCCATAACGTGGAGCTCCCCATCCTGAGAATACCAGCCTTCAGCCGTATGGCTTTATCTGGCTGGTTTTAAAAATGGGGGGAACCGCACGCCGTTTTTTTTAATTATTTAATTATTTATTTCACTACACAGTATAGACACGCCCACCGGCTGCTGTGATTGGGTGCAGTGTGACACCTGTCACTCAGAGTGGGGGCGTGTCTCACTGTAACCAATCATAGGCGCTGGTGGGCGGGGAAAGCAGGGAATACGAAATTGTTTAATGGGCGGCCGGCTTTTTCAAAACAGTAAAAGCCGCCGGAGCAGTGTGAATGCCGTGCAGCGCCAGGGATCGGGGATCGGTGAGTATATGAGAGAGGGGGATAGACTGACATGGACTGAGAGTGAGGGACAGAGATAGTGACGGACTGACAGAGATTAGTGCATGACAGACATTGTGAGGCGCTTCAGAACGCAGCTTTTCAGCTGCGCTCTGAAGCAGACCTTTTTTAAGCTGCGGTGCAGAGCGCACACCTGCGCACATAGCATCAGACAACAAAATCGTATGAGGGATGTCACACGTTACAATTGACTAGGTTCGTGCAACAAAACGCTCAATTCTAGAGAATGATACGATGTGTTTGCGATCAACGGTTTTGCGTTCAATCCTGATCGCATGTAGCTGTCACACGCAGATACCTCACAAACGATGCCGGATGTGCGTCACTTACAACTTGACCCCAACGACGGATTGTGAGATATATTGAAGCGTGTGTAGCGGGCTTTAGACAACTCTTCTGATAATCTTTATCACTCCTCTGTCTGAAATATTGAGGGGAGCACCTGGTTGTGGTCAGTTATGGTGAAATAATGTACTTTCCAGTTTCCACTTCCAAATTATGTCCCCAACATTACTCATTAGAAATTAGAAATTCTCATTAGAAATTCTTCTGTAGCCAAAATGACATTAGTACGTTTTGCAATAATAAAGTTGCAAAAATATTGAAACAGCTCACTAGTTTTATCGATTATGAGATGTTTTTTGTGTGGCACCTTGGTAATAAGACTCATTTTGTTTGGCCATCAGTAAAAACAGCAGATATTATTTTTCAATAAATGGCAGTATTACTTTCTAATTACTGATATATTTAAGCTGCTGTCTTGACTTTCCGTGGCTTTTTGCACCTCCCTTTCTTCATGTATTCAATACTTTTTCCTGTCTAATTCCTCATTATTACACATCACTAAATTTATGGACATCTGTGGTTTCATTTTTTTGCTTGTGTGAATTGGATCGGTGTTTACTGACATCTGGTGAGAAATTCATGTCAATAGCACCTTCAGAAATATATTTACTGATAAAAGTGATGACATGCTCATTACTTATTTTGCCTGCTGATTATATTTATCTATTCAAATTTTTAGGAATTCCCCGAACTTTGTTAATGAGTGCAATTTTCATACTGGTTTAGGCAAATTTCCAAAAATGACCCTTGCCATTTTACACATTGTAAAATATTTCATTACCTCTGGCAGACGTCCCCATAATGCCTTGTATCTATCACATCACATGCTACAAAATATAAAATAAGGAGGACTACCATAGCCTGTATAAAAACAGAAGTAGGAAACGCAGCAGCATTTTATAGTGAATCTGGAGAGTAAAGAGATGTCACAGCTCTCAGTTTAGTTATAACGATTGAAAGCCATAAAACACTTAATAAGCTGTGCGTATAACGTATGACAGCCCAGCACTAAAAAAAATTAGTATATATGGAAAAGAAAATAGTGTTATACATGTTTTTCAGGCAAATTGGAGACTTAAGATTACTTTGATATGCAGATAATGGAAATTTTAAAAGATTTGCTCATTTTAAATGAGGAAAAATTTTTTGCTTATTATTTTTCTCAGTTTTTGCTGCATAGCTGGCTTATAGCTTCTTTGCGTTAATACAATGCTTTATTATAAACCTATCTTTTAGGTACAATTAGTGATGATGAGCGAGCACTATCATACTCTGGTGCTCGGTACTCCTAATGAGCAGTTGGATGCTCAGATGGAAGTGACTCTATTACATGAGTATAATGAAACTCAATGGGGACTCAAACATTTTTCTGGGTAATCTTTAGGAAAACGCTCAATTCTCCCATTGACGTCTATTATTCAAGGGGCTGCTGATAAGTCTTTGGCTTTGTGATCTTTTTTTGTTTCTATGTTAATGAATGTTACATCGCATGAAAGCCTTATGTGTCTAATATAGGTTTTCAAAATTTTGTGTTTGTTGCTCATGGCAATAGTTTTCTACGCACACGGGAAAACAAAATGGCGAAGTCTAATGTGATATTCACAGCAATTGAGAGCAGAGGAGTGATAAAATTCTTGTTTCTGCAAGGAAAGATCGCAACGAATATTCGTGGTGATATGTTGCAGGTATTGGGGGATTAATGCCCTTCACATTCCACAGTTAGGAACTGGGTTGCCAAATTTAAAATGGGCCACTTCAGTACCAATGATGAGGAACGTCCTGAACGACCTAGAGTAATTGTTGTTCCAGAGATCGCTGATGCTGTTCACAACCTCATACTGGAGAATTGACGAATTTCAGCTAAAGCAATAGCAGACATCATGGGGATTTCCCGTGAACGTGTTTGTGTCATTATCCATGAACATTTGGACATGGTGAATAAATCTGCAAAGTGGGTCCCCAAATGCTTGATAACAGCATGCGAGTAAAAACTTCCCGGTCTATTTGTCAGCGTTTCCGGACTGATAAGAACTTCCTAGATCGACTAGTCGCTATGGATGAGACCTGGATTTGTTTGTATGACTCTGAAAAAATGAGCAGTCAAAAGAGTGGAGGCATAGTGGTTCTCCTCTTCCAAAGAAGTTCAGCATGCAAAAATCAATCACTAATGTGATGGTGTCTGTGTTATGGGATAAGGAGGGCATGTTGCTATTCGACTACCTTCAAAAGGGTTCCACCATCAATGTAAGGTATCACATTGAACTTTAAGACCATTTGAAGGCAGCTCCGAAGGCCAAAATATGTGGCAAGCTGTTCATCGGAATCTTGTCCCTGCAAGACACCTCCGCTCACAGTGCACAAGCGACCACGGCAAAACTGGCAGACCTGGGCTTCCAGCTGGTTGACCGCCCACTTTAAGGCCGCTTTACATGCTGCAACATCGCTAGCGATGTCGATAGCAATTGCACCCTCCCCCGTCATGCGTGCGTCATGGGCTAATCACTGCCCGAGGCGAACAATATCACTAGTACGCATCACACTCACATACCTTCCTAACGACGTTGCTTAGGTCGGCGAACAAACTCTTTTTTAAGAAGGAGGTTCGTGTGGCATTACAGCGACGTTACACAGCGGGCCACCAATGGAAGCGGAGGGGCGGGGAGCAGCCGCATTAACGTCACTCCCACCTCATTGCCAGAGGACGCAGGAATGCTGTTGTTCGTCGTTCCCGGGGTGTCACACGTAGCGATGTGTGCTGGCTCAGGAACGACGAACAACCTGTGTCCAAAATGAGCAATGATATTTGGGAAAGGAATGACGTGTCAACAATCAACGATTTTTGCCGTTTTTCAGATCTTTAGCGGTTGCTCGCAGGTGTCACACGCAACGACGTCGTTAACGATGCCGGATGTGCATCACGAATTCCGTGACCTCAGCGATATCTCCTTAGCAATGTCGTTGCATATAACGGGGCCTTTATTCACCAGATCTAGCTCCCTCTGACTGTCATCTGTTTCCAAACTTAAAGAAACACCTCAAGGGTACCAAATTTCACACCATTTCTGATGCCATGGCTGCTATGGATGCCTGGTTTGAGGCACAACTGAAATCCTTTTTTTTGCTAGGCTTACAGAACTTGGAATACCGATATAAGAAGTGTATTGACATCAGTGGAGAGTATGTGGAATAAATGTAGAGTTTCATCATCCTATCTTATCTCTTTCTGGGTAAAGCCAAAGACTTATCAGCAGCCCCTCGTGTTAGTGTACTCAAGTCACCCTTATCCAAACATCCGACTTCTTATTATGAGTACTGAGCACCTAAGCATGGTAGTGTTTGCTCATCACTATCAACAATGTCTTAAATGACACTGTAGTAGTCTTAAGCCCGCTACACACGCTTCAATATATCTCACAATCTGTCGCTGGGGTCAAGTTGTAAGTGACGCACATCCGGCATCGTTTGTGAGGTATCTGCGTGTGACATCTACTTGCGATCAGGATTGAACGCAAAACCGTTGATCGCAAACACATCGTATCATTCTCTAGAATTGAGCGTTTTGTTGCACGAACCTAGTCAATTGTAACGTGTGACATCCCTCATACGATTTTGGTGTCTGATGCAATGTGCGCAGGTGTGCGCTCTGCACCGCAGCTTAAAAAAGGTCTGCTTCAGAGCGCAGCTGAAAAGCTGCGTTCTGAAGCGCCTCACAATGTCTGTCATGCACTAATCTCTGTCAGTCCGTCACTATCTCTGTCCCTCACTCTCAGTCCATGTCAGTCTATCCCCCTCTCTCATATACTCACCGATCCCCGATCCCTGGCGCTGCACGGCATTCACACTGCTCCGGCGGCTTTTACTGTTTTGAAAAAGCCGGCCGCCCATTAAACAATTTCGTATTCCCTGCTTTCCCCGCCCACCAGCGCCTATGATTGGTTACAGTGAGACACGCCCCCACTCTAAGTGACAGGTGTCACACTGCACCCAATCACAGCAGCCGGTGGGCGTGTCTATACTGTGTAGTGAAATAAATAATTAAATAATTAAAAAAAACAACGTGCGGTTCCCCCCATTTTTAAAACCAGCCAGATAAAGCCATACGGCTGAAGGCTGGTATTCTCAGGATGGGGAGCTCCACGTTATGGGGAGCCCCCCACCCTAACAATATCAGCCAACAGCCGCCCAGAATTGCCGCATACATTAGATGCGACAGTTCTCGGACTGTACCCGGCTCTTCCCGATTTACCCTGGTGCGTTGGCAAATCGGGGTAATAAGGAGTTATTGGCAGCCCATAGCTGCCAATAAGTCCTAGATTAATCATGTCAGGCGTCTATGAGACACCCTCCATGATTAATCTGTAAGTTACAGTAAATAAACACACACACCCGAAAAAATCCTTTATTAGAAATAAAAACACACACATATACCCTGGTTCACCACTTTAATCAGCCCCAAAAAGCCCTCCTTGTCCGGCGTAATCCAGGATGATCCAGCGTCGCTTCCACCGCAGCTGCATGGAGGTGACCGGAGCCGCAGCAGACACAGCCGCTCCGGTCACCTCCATGCAGCAAATGAAGACAGCCGTGCGATCAGCTGCTGTCACTGAGGTTACCCGCGGCCACCGGTGGATGCAGCGGTGGCCGCGGGTAACCTCAGTGACAGCAGCTGATCACGCGGCTGTGTTCATTTGCTGTGTGGAGGTGACCGGAGCGGCAGTGTGTGCTGCAGCTCCGGTCACCTCCATGCAGCAGCGCTGGATGCGACGCTGGATCATCCTGGATTACGCCGGACAAGGAGGGCTTTTTGGGGCTGATTAAAGTGGTGAACCAGGGTATATGTGTGTGTTTTTATTTCTAATAAAGGATTTTTTCGGGTGTGTGTTTATTTACTGTAACTTACAGATTAATCATGGAGGGTGTCTCATAGACGCCTGACATGATTAATCTAGGATTTATTGGCAGCTATGGGCTGCCAATAACTCCTTATTACCCCGATTTGCCAACGCACCAGGGCAAATCGGGAAGAGCCGGGTACAGTCCCAGAACTGTCGCATCTAATGTATGCGGCAATTCTGGGCGGCTGTTGGCTGATATTGTTAGGGTGGGGGGCTCCCCATAACGTGGAGCTCCCCATCCTGAGAATACCAGCCTTCAGCCGTATGGCTTTATCTGGCTGGTTTTAAAAATGGGGGGAACCGCACGCCATTTTTTTTAATTATTTAATTATTTATTTCACTACACAGTATAGACACGCCCACCGGCTGCTGTGATTGGGTGCAGTGTGACACCTGTCACTCAGAGTGGGGGCGTGTCTCACTGTAACCAATCATAGGCGCTGGTGGGCGGGGAAAGCAGGGAATACGAAATTGTTTAATGGGCGGCCGGCTTTTTCAAAACAGTAAAAGCCGCCGGAGCAGTGTGAATGCCGTGCAGCGCCGGGGATCGGGGATTGGTGAGTATGAGAGAGGGCTGCTAACTTCAGTTACTCAGGAGATTAGCGGTCACCGGTGAGTCTTCACTGGTGACCGCTAATCAGGACACGACACAGACACAGCCGCAGCATCACAATGAAGTCGGGTGAAGTTCACCCGAGTTCATTCTGACAGTGCGGCTCTGTCTGTGTTTGCTGTCATCTGCCATTCAGCTCTGCTACATGGCTGTCTGTGTCTGCTGTTAGCGGCCATGTAGCAGAGCTGAATGGCAGATGACATAGTAAAAACGCATCCCACATTACACACGCTTGGCAAGTCAATAAATAAAAAAAAAAAAAAGGTGCTCAATGCATACGTCACAGAACACATGATCTAAAGGATCGCACACAAAATTGACCAATTTAACATAGACTACTAACGCTCGTGTGACAGCAAATGAACGACCAACGTGAAATCTCATAGATCCCGTATGCAACCTGGGCGTGTCACATCGCAAATGCGATTGTACAACTAATTGCAACGTGTAAAGTGGGCTTAAGGCACACTCCATACTGCTTGATTGATTCTGACTGCCTCTCTCTACTTACCCTCACTGCACCCCTAGCTTTTCTGTTTAGCTGATAAATACAAGTACAGTATATTAAGATCATATTACTATTACAGCAAATTGTTAAAAAAAGTGTAACATCAGTTAATCCCTTCCTGAAGAGGCAATTTACCATTTTTGCACCTTCATCACCCCCCCTCTTTCCAACAGCTTTAACTTTTTTATTGTTCAATGCACATAGATATATATAAAGGGTTGTTTTTGTGGGAATAGTTGTAATTTTAAATGACGTCATTCATTTTATTGTGTGAAGCAAGAAAAAAAAAACACACGTGTGCTGAAATATTGAAAAAAGCGCAATGCTGCCTTTGTTTTTTGTTTGTTTTTTGTATATTATGTTCATTGTATGGTAAAACTGACCTGGCGGTCTAATTCTCCATGTCAGTATGATTACGCAGATACCAAACATTGCATGTTATAAATTTTTGGCTTTTTGAGCTCTTGGTTTTTGCATCCTTATCTTAAAATTTTATTGATGATATTTTGATCTAGATACGATGCACTTTATTGCATTACATTACAGAGGGCAAAAAAACAATTCGGCATTTTTTTTAATTTTTTCTCATTATGCCAATTACCAAACAAGTTAATTTATTTAATAGTTTGATAGTTTGAACTTTTATGCATGCAGCAATACCACATATGTGTATTTTTGTTTCTTTATTTTTAACCTGTTAAGGACTGGATGAGTCTTCATTTTTGTGTTTTGTTTCTTCCTCCGTTCATTCCAAGACCCCTAATTTTTTTACTTTTCCATCAATATAGCTGTGTGAAGCCTTATTTTTTTGTGGGATGAGTTGTACTTTTGAATAACACCATCCATTTTTATCACTGGATGCAATGGTAAGTGGGCAAAAAATTTAAAGTGTAGCAAAAAAGTGAAATTCTCAATTTTTTTACGTTGTACTTTGTACCATAAAACTGACCTGCTAGTATGATTCTCCAGATCAGTATGATTATTGTGATACAAAACGTGTATGTTTTTTGTTTTATTTAAGTAGTAAAAAGTTAATTTTTTTTTACATATGGAACTTTGAGAGCAGAGACGTAACTACCATGGTCGCAGAGGTCACCAATGTGACCGGGTGTGGGGGTGCAGAGGGCCCGCCAGCCCAAGCCCGTTATTCAGATAGATGTGTGTTGGAGGCTGCGCATCCAGCTGAAATACATCGCAG
Source organism: Anomaloglossus baeobatrachus (assembly GCF_048569485.1). Taxonomy (NCBI): domain Eukaryota; kingdom Metazoa; phylum Chordata; class Amphibia; order Anura; family Aromobatidae; genus Anomaloglossus; species Anomaloglossus baeobatrachus. The sequence goes on along the minus strand of NC_134353.1, from coordinate 137,304,124 downwards.
CACACAGATCCGTCGGGTCCCGATACCGCAATGTGTCGGCCGCCGATTAAGGCCATGAATATTGCTCCACACACACACGATCCTGGGCATGGGCAGCAGAGAATATGCTGACAGCTGATGCTGCTGTAAGTGGCCGCACATGACACTGAAGTTATGCGCTGCTTACATGCTGGTCAGTTCCCAGTGTGACAGGAGGGAAAGACCGTGTGGTCTTAGATCTTTTTTCTGTCAGGAGTTTGGTATTTTTTGCAGGTTTTTTTGCTGTCCACAATCAGTTATCTTTCCTATCCTGTTGTATCTAGTAAGTCGGGCCTCACCTTTGCTAATCTATATTTTCTATCTGTGTATTGTGTTTTCTTACATAACCATTGTTACATGTTGGGGGCTTGCTATTCCTTTGGGGACTGCTCCGAGGCAAGTTAAGATTCCTCATTTATATCTTTGAGGTGTAGCAAGTTTCTCCGGCAGTGACGAGGTGTCTTGATGTGTTAGGAACATCCCACTGCTACTTCTAGTGTTGTCCAATAGATAGGGGATTGCAGTCAGCTTAGTTTCCAACTACTCTTGTGGTTTTTGTTTTTTGCTGATTAATGGGATTTTTTGTGATCGTCCACGGTTACCAGTTCATAACAGTATACTGTCTTTCTGTGTATACTATCTGTCTGTCTATACTGTCTGTGTGTACTATCTTTCTGTGTGTCTCTGTATACTATGTCTCTCTGTCTGTGTATACTGTCTGCCTGTGTATTCGGTCTGTCTGAGTATATGGTCTGTCTGTGTATACTATCTGTCTGTGTATACTGTCTGTCTGTGCATAGTGTCTGGCTGTCTGTGTATACTGTCTGGCTGTCTATACTATCTATCTGTATACTATCTGTCTGTGTATACTGTCTGTGTATACTGTCTGTCTATGCTATCTATCTGTGTATACTGTCTGTCTGTGTATACTGTCTGTCTGTACATCCTATATATCCACCCATCCTATCTGTCTGTCTGTACATCTATCTATACAAAATTCCATATACCTCTTTATGAAAATGAACACATAGTACAATTGCTTATTGTTTTTTATACTGTGGGCGGCATGGTGGGGGGCTATATACCAGGATGATTGGGCTATATAGCATGATTGGGGCTATACAACAGGATAGGTGGCTATATACCAGGATGGGGGGCTATATAGCACAATGGAGGGCTATATACCAGGATGATGAGCTATATACCATTATGAGGGCTATATATCAGGATGAAGTTTTATATACCAGGATGGGAGGCTATATACCATGATGGAGCCATATATACCAAGATGGGCCATGATTGGGCCATATATACCAGGATGGGCAATGATGGCGACATATATACCAGGATGGGGACATATATACCAGGCTATATCCATGATCGGGATCATACACCAGGATTGTGCCATGATGGGGACATATACCAGGTTGGGGACATATATACTAGGCTATATCCATGATCGGGGTCATACACCAGGATTGTGCCATGATGGGGACATATACCAGGTTGGGGACATATATACCAGGCTATATCCATGATCGGGGTCATACATCAAGATGGGGACATATACCAGGAGGGCATCATATACTGAATATCAGGATATAGGCACAATGGGGGTCATACCAGGATGGGTCCATGATGGGGAGATATACCATGATGGGAGTATATATACATGGATAGGGCCATTATAGTGGACATATATACCAGGATGGAACCATATATACCAGGATATAGCCATGATGGGGTCATACACCAGAATGAGGCATGATGTGGACATATTTACCAAGATGGGGGACATATTTACCAGGATTGGGGGCCCAGGCTTATGCTCTGCATCAGGGCCCATTAGACTATAGTTAGTCCAGAGTGCGTGAGGGCTTAATTTTTATACCCCGAGTTGATGTTCTTAGTAGAGTTGAGCGATATTCGAGTCGAACGGTTAGCCAATTTCATGTTCGAGTGATTTTGGGGGGTGTTCGAGTCGTTTGACGTACTCGAACGATTTGCTAAAAGTTTGGTAGTTCGAGTTACGTTCAAGAACGGTTCGATCACCAAAAGCGTGGCATTTCACAGTAAGTAGTGCGCACGTTGCGTATCTGAATGCGTCCTGTGTCCCCAGCACAATCCTTCTCTCTTTCCTACTCACCGATTACGGGCGCCTCGCTGCACAGCTGTCACAAATCTCCAGCGGCTTTTCCTCTTTTAAAAATGGCTGCCCCTTCATTATTCAATCAGGTATTCCATGCCTTCCCCTGCCACCGGCGCCCATGATTTGTTGCAGTCAGACACACCCCCATGATGAGTGACAGCTGTCTCACTGCAACCAATCACAGCCATTGGTGGGCGGGTCTATATCGTGCCATAAAATAAATAAATAAATAATTAAGAAAAAAATGTGGCTTCCCCCAATTTTGATGCCAGCCAGGATAAAGCCACGCGGCTGGAGGCTGGCATTGTCAGGATGGGGAGTGCCACGTTATGGAGAGCCCACCACCCTAACAATATCACCCAGCAGGCGCCTGGAATTACCACATCCATTAGATGCGGCAGTCCCGAAACTCTACCCGGCTCATCCCGATTTGCCCTGGTGCGGTGGCAATCAAGGTAATAACGGGGTTAATCATGACAAGCATCTCCCCGAGACACGTTCCATTATTAACCTGTAAGTGAAAGTAAAGAAACACACATAGCGAAAAATCCTTTATTTGGAATAAAAGACAAAAAAACCCCTCATTTACTTTTTTATTAATCCACAAACAACAATCCAGGTCCGAAGTAATCCACACGACACTGTCAGCTCTGCTACATGAAGATGAGCGTTCTGTGTTCTCTCCACGAAGCACCTGAAGTGAGCCACACTGTCACCGTAGACTTCACTCAGCATTGCAAAGGTCAAGATAACAAAATCTTCCAATGTTTCCCATTAGAGGCAGTGGCTCAATGGTTAGAGCTCCCGCCTAAGGAGCATTAATTCACGAGTTCAAGTCCCGTCTGCCCCAGTAAAGAATTTAATTAATTATAATTATTATTTATTTATAATTATAATTTAATTTAATTTAATTTAATTAGGCACTGAGGGGAGGAGTCGGACATCAGATGTAAACCGCGGGCCACACCTCTAAAATCGGAGCAGTTCACGGAATGAGGCTGCATTGCTCTCTTCTCTCTCTCTTCTCTCTTTCTCTCTCTTGTTGTCTCTCTCTCTCTTGTTCCCTCTCTCTTGTTCTCTCTCTCCTTCTCTCTCTCTTTCTCCCTCTATCTTCTCTCTTTCTCTCTATTCTCTCTCTCTTCTCTCTCTTCTCTCACTCTCTTCTCTCTCTTTCTCTCTCTTCTTGCTCTCTTCTTTCTCTCTCCTCTCTCTCTGCTCGCTCTCTCTTCTTTCTCTCTCCTCTCTCTTCTCTCCTCTCCTCCTCTCTCTCTTCTCTCTCTCGCCCACTTTCTTCTCTCCTCTCTCTTCTCTCCTCTTCTCTGCTCTTCTCTCTCTCTTCTCTCTCTCCTCTCTCTCTTCTCTCTCCTCTCTTCTCTCGTCTCTCCTCTTCTCTCTTTCCTCTTTTCTCTCTCCCCCTCCCTCTCTCTTCTCTTTTCTCTCTCTTTTCTCTCTCTTTTCTCTCTCTCAAACCTGGTGATGATCAGCTGATGCGGTCACCTGATGGCATCAGCTGACACTAAAACTCGAGCGGTGAGGAAGGCTTTTTACCGCCCGCCTGGCCGGCTAAACTATCAGCTGCTGGTGTCGGACAGGAATCTGTCCAGAAGTGTGTAGTTTATGGTTTTTTTTTGCACTGATGCATCAGCTGATTGTATAAAAGCCGTTTATCCAATCAGCTGCTGTGTCAGGTGATTCAGGCCCTTGAACCTGACACATCATCTGATCACTTTGCCTTTCAGCAAACCGATCAGATGATATTGGATCCGGATTGGACGGTGCGGGACCCTTGACCCAGGATTACTGCGGAGGGGGGTTCTTTATTTCAATAAAGATGTAGTTGTGTTTTATTTCTAATAAAAATATTTTTCTGTGTGTTGTGTTTTTTTTTTATCTGTACTAGAAAATCATGGTGGCCATGTCTAATATTGGCGTGACACCATGAATTTCGGGCTTAGGGCCAGTTGATAATATACAGCTAGCCCTAACCCCACTATTACCCAGTAAGCCACCGATCACCAGGGCAGCTGGAAGAGTTGAATACAGCGCCAGAAGATAGCGCTTGTATGAAAGCGCCATTTTCTGGGGAGGCTGCGGACTGCAATTCGCAGCAGAGGGGACCAGAAAGCTCGGGCCAACCTGTGTTGAGGATTCCAATCCCCAGCTGCCTAGTTGTACCTGGCTGGACACAAAAATTGGGCTAAGCCCACATCATTTTTTTTTTTTAATTGTTTTATGAAATTTATGAAATAATTAAAAAAAAAAAAGGGGGCTTCCCTATATTTTTGGTTCCCAGCCGGGTACACATAGGCAGCTGGGAGTTGGTGGCAGCCCGTAGCTGCCTGCTGTACCTGGCTAGCATACAAAAACTTGGCAAAGCCCACATAATTTTTTGGGGGGAGCAAAAAACTACTGCATACAGTCCTGGATGGAGTATCCTGAGCCTTGTAGTTCTGCAGCTACTGTCTGCTGCCTGTATGGAGGAGAGCAGACAGCAGCTGCAGAACTACAAGGCTCAGCATGCTCAATTCACTAGTGTATGCAGGAGAGCAGACAGCAGCTGCAGAACTACAAGGCTCAGCATGCGCTATTCACTAGTGTATGCAGGAGAGCAGACAGAAGCTGCAGAACTACAAGGCTCAGCATACTCCATCCAGGACTGTATGCAGGAGTTTTTTGCCCCCCAAAAAAATGACGTGGGCTTCGCCATATTTTTGTATGCTAGCCAGGTACAGCAGGCAGGTACAGCTTCCCCCAACCTCCAGCTGCCTATTTGTACCCGGCTGGGAACTAAAAAAGCCTTTTTTTTAATTATTTCATGAAATAATTAAAAAAAAAAAATCGACATGGGCTTCGCCCCATTTTTGTGTCCAGCCAGGTACAACTAGGCAGCTGGGGATTGGAATCCGCAGCACAGGTTGGCCTGAGGTTTCTGGGCCCCTCTGCTGCGAATTGCAGTCCGCAGCCGCCCCAGAAAATGGCGCTTTCATAGAAGCACCATCATCTGGCGCTGTATCCAACTCTTCCAGCAGCCCTGGGTAATAATGGGTTAATACTAGCTTTGTTTTACTAGCTAGTATTAAGCCAGAGATTCTTAATGTCAGGCAAGTTTGACCCGGTCAAAAAGACACCACACAGAGAAAAAATACTTTAATAGAAATAAATGCACAGACACACTTAGAGACTCCATGTTTATTACTCCCTCTCATCCCTGCACGATCCTGGTCTTCTGTCTTCTTTCTCCTTCAACCTTTGCAACTCTGCTACATCAGACAGCACTGCATGGGAGGAAGACGCTGCTGCTCCCCGTGCAGTCTAATCACTCAGTGAGTTTGAGCAGAGGCTGCGGGCTGTAAGCGGTGATGTCACAGCTGCCACCGTTGCTAAAATAATCTGACAAGTAATTACTATAGCAACGGTGCTCCGATCACGTTATTCCCAGTGTTGCAATTCACCGGCTGTGGCTGCCCAGTCCTTGCATGAGGGCTGACTCTGTAAAGAGCGCCCACATGCAGGAAAGGGGAAGCCGACCATGTGCCAGAGCATCTCGGCGGTACACAAACGTGCACAAATGAGCACCGAGTACCAGAGAGATGCACTGACAGGACCTAGCATGATGTCTAGTCTTGTGACCAGTCTGTAGCCAATGAGATAATAGACACGTGACTGATCACATGCTATTTTGACATCACGGAAGGTCCTATCATCAGTGCTGGTTACCGGGAGGACGCAACGAATATCGGAAGGAAATGAGGCGGGAGACAGAGTGCAGGACGCGTCGCGGGGACCTGTAAGTGTAATGGCAATGTTTATTATCTGTATGTGTACCGTACATGTATAATGTGTTTTTATGTGTTTACGTTTGCCTGCAATTGTTTTCAATGGGGTTCGAAGGGGTTCGTCGAACGTTTGCCTAACGGAGCCTCCATTCGAACCGAACCGAACTCGAACTCTAGGGGAGTGGCTCATCTCTAGTTCTTAGCAACTTTATTTTGGGGTTTATTTGTTGTTTTGATTACATGATATTACATTTTTTTTTCTGTTATTGCAACAGCCAAAAAACTACAATTATGAGGTTTTATTTTTTCTCATGTTACTCGGTTTACCAGTCAAATTAATTTATCTTATACGGTATTTTGATACATGGGACTTTCATGAACTCAGCAATACCAAATATGCATTTTTTAAAAAATGTGTTAATGTTAACGTGGTAAAGGAGGGTGATTTGAACTTTTGGCTCTGCCTGCTGCTTTTAGAAGCATATAAAAGCTAAATGATTTTGTCTTCCTCTTCAGGAAAAGATGTAGGTAGGCTCAGTGTGCAGGGAGATGACATATGACGTGCATAGCATGTCATTTATCGCTAAGGAGTTAATGGAGAAAAGGGGGGTGATCTGAACATTTTTTTTTTCATATTTTTTAAAACTTTTTTTTACTTTTTACTAAACTTCCTACTATATTTCTACTATATTTGTTAGTCACATTAGAGGAGTTCCATCAGGCCAGGCAAGACGGTTTTCAGCAGACCCCCAGTCATTATGCCAATCCATCAGCAACTCGTAGCATCACAGGCGTATGCAATGATGATGTGCCTCTCTGTCGGAGTGCAATAAATTAAATTGCTGAATAACCCAGCCATCATCTGCTATGAAACATGGGACTTTGGTTTGCAAACCCTCATCAAAGTCAGGCAGCTGACATAGGATGTATCCATAAGGGGTTAATATACACTTTGTAGTAGTAACTTGTAAATTTGTACAACCAATCCCAAAAAGTGGGCTCAAAAGTGCCTTGTTTAAGAAAAGCATTGGATAGAAAAATAGCTAAGTGCCTTTCAGAAATTACATGTGATAAATAAATATTAAATATGACAGTTTCTATTCTCAAATTATTTACATTTTGGTGTGGGGTTTTTTTCATTGAGGTTTTTTTCCACTTAAAATGTGCTTTAGTTATTCCTTTTGTTAGAGGTTAATTTAATTTGCCCCGAATTGAAAAAAAAATCAAATTCTCCAGAATTAAATTAATTTGTGATTCACATATTGATTAAAGGAAACCTGTAATATCCCCCATGCCTCCAACCCACCAGCATTATATATTTATTACTAAATACCCTGCCTAATCACCTCCGTATACTGTATAACACCTATGAAGATGGTGGTTGTGTTTACCTCACCCCCATTGTTGTATGCCAGTCCCAGTAATCCTAAAGAGTTTTAATTAAGTGTTTGGTATATGTTAAATGTAGCATTTGTAAATAGCAGAGCTGAGCCCGCTCAGTGGCCACCTAGCATTGAGGCCTGGTTAGACAATGTATTTTGTTATCTGATATTGTATGTGCTGTAAATGTATTAACAAAGAATTGGAAAATGTGCTAGCTGGATAATTGTTAGAGTGATATGAAGGTTTTAGCATGTATAGCTGGTAGGCACTTCCTGGTTAGCTGGAAGCTTAGAGTCAAGAGGGTAGGAATGACAGATGGCCAGTGAGTTGGTTAGAGAGATTGGCCTTGTGAGGTGCCAGTTCTGGAGAAGGGTTCCAGTAAGGGAGAAATAGCTAGGGATTCTAGCCAGTTGGGAACCCCGAGGCAAACTTGGAGGGTCCGGAGCCTATGGCTTACCCTGGACGGCTTTAGGGAAGTTAAGTGACTGGACAGCCATCGGGGCAGCGAACAGAAGAGATAAAAATAATGTGGGAATGGAGCAAAGACCTGACAGCTTGCAAACATGAGGTCCACAAAAACGTGGATTGGTAGAGACAGAGTACCCTAGGAAGTAACATAGCAGAACTGCAGAAAAGGAGGCCATGTCTGTCACAATGGTGGAAGAGAAAATAAAGAGTTTACATTTCGTTTGTCCAGAGAACCCCAGTGTTGTTTGTGTGAATTCTGTGTCTATGATGTCGATTGGCTGCGGGGTGGTGGACACTAACCTGAAGAGAAAAGTAAAGTTTGTGTGATTCCCTGGACCCCAGAGGTCACAGGTAACAACACACCACATTACACACACACCCCCATCCCTTGTGAGGACACACCCGTCACCCGAAAGGGAGACCTGATGCCTCCCTCAGGGCAAGTAGGGCACACCAGGTGGGTGGAGTCAGGCGGAAAGGCATGCTCACCGAGGAGACTACTGTACTGACCCAGGAACCACAAACAGAACAGTTTTGAGAACAGTAGAGAGTGGAGTGGAGAGTGACAGGAGGGAGGAGAGGCTGTCAGGGACCCGGGTTGGAACCTGGGATCCCCGTAACATCAGGCAGGCAGACGGTGGTGGCCGCCTGCAGGAGTGCCGATATAGCGACCGACGGAACCGTAGGGACCGGGCCAGGGTTGGAGCCTGCGGGACCCGAACCGGGGAGTCAACAGCTAATCAGAGCACCAGCAACCGGGTACTCAGACTCCGTCCTAGCTTAGAAGCCACTGAGTTTAGGCAAATTCACTGATTGCAGTCTGGACCTCACGGGTCCATCCTCACCAAAAGTCCCGAAAAAAGCCAACAGCTCACCGATACCGGGTGAGAGCCACCGCCAAGGGCCAAACATCCGACGGGCCAGCACCTGCGGGCAACCAAGGGCTCTTCCGGCAGCCAAACGCCGGGGAGCAGGCTACCACTGCCCAGGCAGGGGAGCCAAAAGTCAAAACAAAAGGTGCAAGGGAAAGGGACCACCATCAGCCCCACAAGGGACACAAGCAGCCAGATGCGGCACCCGACCATACCCGAATTTTGGTTTACCAGTGACTCTGAGTGTGAATTAATCGTGAGTACACCAGTGCCATCCGGGCACGACACCGCACCGCAGCACGGCACCTTGCACCCCAACCTCATCGCCCATCCCACCGGGCCTCGGGACACACTGCCCCTACCCACGGAGGGGCTAACATCCAGGCTGCGCCCTCAACACAGATCCCGGGAGCCCCCTTCACTCCAGCCGCAGAGGTGGTGCATCCCGTCACCACGACCCGTGGGTGGCGTCACAACCCGCCTGACGACAACGCAGCCCTCGGCTGCGAACCTCGTCCCACACCACCACCTCACTGCCTCCCCTTAACAAAGCGACGTGGCCCCCGGTCCGGAGGCGCTCGAGCCACCGAGAACCCGAGCCCGGACCTCGAGCGGTTAGGCCCCAAGGCAAGGGGAGCGGCCGAGCCCTCTCAGGGCGGTACATTTGCACACCCCAGCCAAAGTGCTCTACAGGCACAGACGCTCTCTGGCGATGGAGTGCCGAACCCCTCCAGCCAGGCACGCACACCTTCCTTCACCTAATTTCATGTTTAAAAACAGTGTTTATAAACTTTGTTTTTAATATTCTAATTAGGCTTATGACAAGTAAATAAGGGGGTTAGTTCCCCAGACTAGTCACCTCTATTCACAAGTTATCCCACCCCTCTGAATGTGATAACATGATTTACAGAGATTGGCATGCACACCAGCTTCCTGCAAATCCCACGCATTGCCACATCTTTTATCACTAACAGTATTGCTCCTCTAAAGCCGGGTATACGTTTTTTGGATTCAGATAGGCACACTGCACATGTTTGAAAGTGAAACCCCTGTCTTCTTCATTTCTAGACATGCATAGTGCACCTCTCTGAAGCTGGGAAACATGCACTCTGCTATACAGGAGCTTTAATGTTAGTGCAGAAAGCCAAGTGCATGTTCGAGATTTTCAGAGCACTCACAATGACGTCTAGGGAAACTAATGCCCCATTAAAAGATCAAAATCCTAATTAGCATACTAAAAATAGACTTTTTTTTAGACATTTGGTTAGGTGTCACACAGGGCTGGTTAGATAGCGTATTTAGTAACAAATATATGGTGGACATGACAGACACCGTTTAGGTTATGTGCGCACGTGTACGTATTGCATGCAGTTACGCTGCGTTCTGCACTGCAGCGTAACTGCATGCGTCCTGCGTCCCCAGCACAATCTATGAAGACTATGCATGAGACGTGCACACGTGGCATACTAGAACGCAGCAATTCGGCTGCTGCCCGAAGCGTGCGTTCTAAGAAGTGGCATGTCACTTCTTTCGTGCGATTTGCATGTTGTTTATAGGAAGAGGCAGCATGCAGAGCGCTCAAATTCTGCAGGCACCAGGCGCTTCAGAATGGAGCTTTTCATCTGCGCTCTGAAGCGGACCTTTTGTGTGCGGTGCAGAGCGCACACGTGCGCACATAGCCTTAAAACGGTGGCCAGCACTGCACAAGATGGTAAAAAAATATTCAGCTCTTCACTTGGGCTGCTTTTACACTACGGTTTTTTAACTGCGGCACAAATGGATTTTTTGCCGCAAAGCCGGATCCATAGCAAATGCGTTGTCATTTCAATGCATTTGCAATGGAATTACGGCAACATGCAGTCACGTGGTTGCATGCGGCACACACTGGATCCGCTGCTTTGCGGTATTTTACCTTTTTTCAAAAACACTACTTGCAGCATTTTTGTCCTCAGGCAAAATACTGAAATTCACTGGATCCGTTAGATTGCAGCGGTACCTGCAATGTCTTTTAATGGGTGCTGGATCCTTCTGCAGTCTGCACTGGAAGCCGCAGTATCCTGATAGACACAGGATTCTGTTGTCTGTTCTGAGCATGCCCAGAAAGCAGCCTGGCATGGTCAGAACAGAAATCTCTCTCTATCTCTCTCTCAGACAGAAGACCAGGGTCGTGGAGGGGTGAAGGGAATAATAAAGATGGAGTCCCTAAGTGTGTCTGTCTATTTATTTCTAATAAAGTGTCTGTGTATTTATTTCTAATAAAGTATTTCTTCTGTATGTGGTATCTTTTTTTTAACCCTTTATTTGAGTTTCTTAATGGCCGGGTCAGACTTGGCCTGACATTAAGAATCTCGGGCTTTATTCCAGCTGGTAAAACCCCTTATTACCCAGCTTGAGGGCTACTGTGAGAGTCAGATACAGCACCAGAAGATGGCGCTTCTATGAAAGCACCATTTTCAGGGGCAGCTGCAGACTGCAATTCGCAGAAAGCTTGGGACACCCTGCACTGCAGATTCCAATCCCCAGCTGCCTTGTTGTACCTGGCTGGACACAAAAATTGGGCGAAGCCCACATCATTTTTTTTTTATTTATTTCATGAAATTCATGAAATAATTAAAAAAAAGGGTCTCCCTATATGTTTGGTTCCCAGCCGGGTACAAATAGGCAGCTGGGGGTTGGGGGCAGCACATAGCTGCCTGCTGTACCTGGCTAGCATACAAAAGTATGGCGATGCCCACGTCATTTTTTTTTTTTTTTTAGTTTTTGGGCAAAAAACTTTAAAGTAAAAGGGCTTCCCTGGATTTTCCATTGCCAGTGAAGGTAACACCAAGCAGTGGGGGTTAGCAGCCAGTAGTTACCTGGGTTACCCTTAGCATTAGAAAATGAAGCTGGAAACAATGCATTTTTTTTACCCCTAACCCTAGGGTTAAGGTTATGTGTTTGGGGATTTAGTTTTTTTTTATTTTTTAATGAATTTTAAAACAAAATCAACATTGGCTTCACCCATCGAGCACCCGAGCATTTTACTGCTCACTCATTCCTACTCCTGATCACACAGCCAGCAGAACAAGTAAGCAGATCAGCTGACTCTAGTGTCGGCTGATTACTTGTTCTATGTCCCGCTGCATCCATCGCAGCATGTGTGGGCTGTGAGGTCAGCTGAGTTCGGCCGGCACTGGAGTCTGCTGATCTGAATTCAGCTGACTCCAGCCCGCACTCTCTGCGATGGATGCAGTGGGACACAGAACAAGTAATCGGCCGACACTGGAGTCAGCTGATCTGATTACTTGTTCTGCTGGCTATGCAGTCAGGAGTTCAGCTGAGTTCAGATCAGCTGACTCCAGTGCTGATCGAACTCAGCTAACCTCACAGCCCACACATGCTGTGATGGATGCAGCAGGACACAGATCAACTAATTGTCCGACACTGGAGTCAGCTAATCTGAACTCAGCTGAATTCCTGACCACACAGCCCGCACATGGTTACATGTGATCGTCAGCATGCAGTGACTGCTGTTAACCTGCATCCATCACAGCGTGTGCGGGCTGCGAGATCAGGAGTTCAGCTGACACCCGATCAGCTGACTTCAGTGCCCGTTGAAAAATTCTATATCCTGCTGCAACCAGGATCGGTAAAATAACAATTGCAGTTGCATGCGTTGCACTTTGAATACACAGGATTCTGTCAAACGCAGTTTGCGGTATTTTACCTACTGTTAAAAAACTGTAGTGTGAAAGCAGCGTTATCTGTACCACTGCCTCCTCTTTTATTTTCTTCAGTACTCATCACTCAGCACCTGGTTTATGGTATTGTGTAGGGCTCAGACAATACGGCACGTCATGATATCATGATGCACACTGCTAAAGGGCTAGTAGGCGATTATGGTGCACCATAAACATCATGATGTCACCTTGTGCATTGTCTTTGGAGCTGGCTAAGCCTCAGGCAACACACATCATAACGTCATGCCATAGAAAACTCTGAAACCTATGCCTGGTCCTGAGTGACGATTGCAGAAGAAGAAACAAGAGGTGGAGTACCAGATGGTGGGCTGCAGCAGCAGGACATGTAAGTGGCAAGATATTTTTATTCCATGAAGAGACCCCAGAACATAATAATGAACGTTTGATTTGCATCTATAAATTTTAATGCAAAGCAAATTTTCCTGCTCAATTCCTATGATTTTGGCACATTCGTCCATCTCTATTTGGGATGCATTGAATCTGTGATACTTGTAGCAAAGGTGAATATTTATTGTAACACCAATAACGTGAATTTTCTACTTTTTACAACATTTCTTTAATTATCTGACATTTCATTTCTTATGTGACACAAAAGAATAAAGAACATCATACTGTTTTGTCACTTGGGACATCAATGGCTCAAGAACTGTACTTTGTTTTTAACAAAAACTTTGAAAATGAAAAGAAAAACCAGCGGCACGTTATTTTTATTTTTTTTAATTTAAACTGTAAGAGGGTATGTTAAAAATGAGGGCTGCATATAAAATTGGAAAATCTCAGAAGTTTTCTTCATAACCTGAAGCAATGTCAAGTAAAGGTAGGAAACAAAGACATGCGAAAGAATCATTAGGCTGAATAGGGATGTTGTTTTATAAGTCTTTGCTCAAGTTCCTCAAAGATTGGACAAGATCAATAACATTTCTTATGTATGTGCTGGTGTGAGCCAAATGTACCACAACACGTGGCTATGCATTCGGCAAAAGCATGTTGCTACATATATAGCTAATTTTGTATTTTCTGAAGGAGTGGTGAAATATTCAACTTTTACAGGCCTTTTGTTATTGTGAGATATCATAAAACAATACAAATCCCTCTGGTATTTTCAGTTCTTAATCAGTGTGGATGTATCAGGGACCAAATTGTTTCCTTGTGCTTACTAAAATATCTACACACAAAGATTTTGCTTTTGTGAATAATCCACCTGCTGATAAGATTATATTGCCTTGCTTGTTTGAGAAGAAGGACTTTCACAAAAGGAGAAATGAATGGAATAACCTCACCAGATGAAGCTATCTGTGAAATATTTTATTGGGTATTTTTGCTGTAAAATCTAGATAATTACTGATTCACAACTTCGTGTTATGAGCATCTGTCTCAGATTCTGGCAAAAAAAAAAGCAGGAAAAAATTTACAGCAACATACTGAGATAGTTTTTTTTTCCTGTGAAATGATGAACACATGGCAGAAACCTAAAGGATTCATTATATTCAGTGAGGTCAATTAGCTTCCTTTGGTGTCCACCATGTTAGGCCCCTTTCACACGTCAGTGATTCTGGTACGTTTGTGCTTTTTTTTAAACGTACCAGAATCACTGACATACGCAGACCCATTATAATGAATGGGTCTGCTCACACGTCAGTGATTTGTCACTACACGTGTCTCCGTGCAGCGTACCTGCGTGTGCGTGATTGCTGCACGGAGACATGTCCATTTTTTTCTGGCATCACTGATGTTCCACGGACCACGCAGTGGTGTGGTCCGTGAAACACGTGCCAGAAAAAAACGTGCTTTTAAAATAAAAAACATTTTAACTCACCCTGCGTCCAGCAATGTCCTCTGCAGCCCGTTCTCCCTGCTCCTTCTGTGCCGGGTGATTACTGTCGCGCATATTCATTATGCGCGACACAGCCGACCCGGAAGCAGCTCCTGCAGGGGTCACCGCCGGCCGGATGCTGCGTCGCGGGAGCGATCAGCACCATGGAGAGCGGGAGCGTGCGCAGGTGAGTGAATCTCTAAGTGCAATCACGGGCCACGGAGAACGGAGCCCGGATTGCACTTAGACAACCCACGTGTGCCGTGATTTTCGGCACACGCAGGGACATGTGCGTGTTTTACACGCCAGTGAAAAACGTCTGTGTTTTTCACTGACGTGTGAAACGGGCCTAAGGCCCATTTTACAAGTCAGTGAAAAACACTGACGTTCTTCACTGACGTGTAAAACATGCACATGTCCCTCCGTTTTCCGTGATTCACGGCACACGTCAGTTGTCCATGTGCAATCCGTGATCCGTGATTGCACATGGACATTTCTCACCTTCACTGCTGCTGTCCATGGTGCTGAACTCCTCGGCTCTGCAGCATCCGCCCACCGCTCTCAGCACCTACGTTCTGGTCGGCAGTTCCTGCTTTCTTGAATATTCATGAGCCAGGCAGGAGCTGCCGAAAGCAGAGTCTGCAGAGTGAATTGCAGGCAAGGTAAGTTGAACATTTTAATATTTAATATGTCCGTGATTTTCTTGTACGTGTTTCACTGATCACACACGGATTACACCATAGTGTGGTCCGTGGGTCATCAGTGATGCCAGACAAAAACTGACATGTCTCCGTGCAGAATCACGGCCAAGGGTGCACGCTGCACGGAGACCTGTTCAGTGAAAAATCACTGATGTGTGAGCAGACCCATTGATTATAATGGGTCTGCGTATGTCAGTGATTCTGGTACGTAGAATAAAAAGCACAAACGTACCAGAATCACTGACGTGTGAAAGGGGCCTAACCTATATTTTATTGATGATTTTCTGTCCCTATAACAGAAGAGAAAATGAAAATATACATATAGATGTAACTCCAGACTTTTTCTTTTGTACAACAGATATTCTAATGCCAAAGTGAATAAATTTACCCTATTATGACTACCTGACCTGATCATAAAGATTAAAGACAGGGTGCCACATATAGTGATAACTATATTGTCAAATATACAAATACGATACAAATATCATCCATTTAGAAGACCCATTTCCACCCAAGCTTTAAGTTCGTGGCTGATGACTTTTTTTGTCTATAATTTTTTTTATGATCTTTGATATTATACGATACAATACACTTTATTGATCCCGTGGGAAATTATGGTATCACAGCAGCACAACTTAAATAATAACATGAATTACTTAATTGACAAGACAGTAGAGTTGACAGAAGAACATTATGACCTAATCTAATGTATAATGTTCTTCTGTCAACTCTACTGTCTTGTCAATTAAATAATTCATGTTATTATTTAAGTTGTGCTGCTGTGATACACTTTATTGATCCCATGGGAAATTATGGTATCGTATCGTATCGTATAACACCAAAGCTCATAAAAAAAATTATAGACAAAAAAAGTCATCAGCCACGAACTTAAAAAACTTGGGTGGAAATGGGTCTTCCAAATGGACAATGACCCGAAGCATACTGCCAAACTGGTTACAAAGGGGCTTAACACTAGAAGTCAAAGAAATTTAAAGCTCCCCCCTGAAGTCCCGAAAGAGAGTCAAATGACACTTAGTCCAAACTGAATAGAACTAACTAGAAACTAAATGGCTAAACTCAATGGAAAACAACAGCCTCCTGTGGTGCGACAGTAATGGCCTTAATTACAGAACAAAAGACGGTGATTATAGGATGTTAGCTAAAATTCTTCAGGTCATCCGACCCGTCTCTGGGTTCCAAAGGTAGAAATGTTAAATGACCCTTCTCTGGGACTTCTAGTGTTAAGGATAACAAAGTCAGTGTTTTGGAGTGGCCATCACAAAACCCTGATCTCAATCCTTTAAAAAATGTATAGGCAAAGCTGAAAAGGCAGGTGCAAGCAAGGCGTCCTACAACCATTGCTCAGTTACACCAGTTCTGTCAGGAAGAATGGGCCCAAATTCTTACCAACTATTGTGAGAAGCTTGTGGAAGGAGATCCAAAACGTTTGACCCAAGTCATACAGTTTAAGGGCATAAATAGTTTTGGTAATCCTACTTGAACTAAAACGGGAAAGGTTTATTCTGATTTCATGTCAGATAGCGAGAAAAAACATGTATACGTGTCCTTTTGGATAGTATATGTAAACTTCTGGTTTCAACTGTATATATTAATACACTTATTAAATGAAAATAATAAATTCATAATAAAATATCATTAAATATAAAATAAGACAAATTTTGTACAAAGTGTAAATATAGCAGCAGAAAATAGATATTGTACTTAGAAATAAATAATTATATGCATAGTTTATCATTAGAAATAAATTATAATGCAGTACAAGTTATAATTACCGTGGGAAAAAATATGTACTATATTTATAGTATTATTATGATGCTGGAGAACTCACTGCACCAGTAGTGATTAGTTCAAGTGTATAAGTAGTTGTGGACTGAAGGTAACTCTTACAATAATGAATACTGGGGGTGCAGATCCACAATTGATGTGCTACCTATTATTGGAAGAAGTGTCAAACATATACCGTGTGCAGAATTATTTAGCAAATTAGTATTTTGATCACCTGATACTTTTTATAAATGTTGTCCTACTCCAAGCTGTATAGGCTTGAGAGCCAACTACCAATTAAGTAAAGCAGGTGATGTGCATCTCTGTAATGAGGAGGGGTGTGGTGTAATGACATCAACACCCTATATAAGGTGTGCTTAATTATTAGGCAACTTCCTTTTCTTTGGCAAAATGGGTCAGAAGAGAGATTTGACAGGCTCTGAAAAGTCCAAAATTGTGAAATATCTTGCAGAGGGAGGGAGCAGTCTTGAAATTGCCAAACTTTTGAAGCGTGATCACTGAACAATCAAGCGTTTCATGGCAAATAGCCAACAGGGTCGCAAGAAGCGTGTTGGGCAAAAAAGGCGCAAAATAACTGCCCATGAATTGAGGAAAATCAAGCATGAAGCTGCCAAGATGCCATTTGCCACCAGTTTGGCCATATTCCAGAGCTGCAACGTTACTGGAGTATCAAAAACCACAAAGTGTGCCATACTCAGGGACATGGCCAAGGTAAGGAAGGCTGAAAAATTACCACCTTTGAACAAGAAACATAACATAAAACGTCAAGACTAGGCCAAGAAATATCTTAAGACTGATTTTTCAAAGGTTTTATGGACTGATCAAATGAGAGTGATTCTTGATGGGCAAGATGGATGGGCCAGAGGCTAGATCAGTAAACGGCAGAGAGCTCCACTCCGACTCAGACGCCAGCAAGGTGGAGGTGGGGTACTGGTATGGGCTGGTATCATCAAAGATGAACTTGTGGGACCTTTTAGGGTTGTGGATGGAGTGAAGCTCAACTCCCAGACCTACTGCCAGTTTCTGGAAGACAACTTCTTCAAGCAGTGATACAGGAAGAAGTCGGTATCGTTCAAGAAAAACATGATTTTTATGCAGGACAATGCTCCATCACATGCATCCAACTACTCCAAAATGTGTCTAGCCAGTAAAGGTCTAAAAGATGAAAAAATAATGACATGGCCCCCTTGTTCACCTGATCTGAACCCCATAGGGAACCTGTGGTCCCTCATAAAATGTGATATCTACAGGGAGGGAAAACAGTACACCTCTCGGAACAGTGTCTGGGAGGCTGTGGTGGCTGCTGCATGCAATATTGATCATAAACAGATCAAGCAACTGACAGAATCTATGGATGGTAGGCTGTTGAGTGTCATCATAAAGAAAGGTGGCTATATTGATCACAATTTTTTTGGGTTTTGTTTTTGCATTTCAGAAATGTTTATTTCTACATTTTGTGCAGTTATATTGATTTACCTGGTGAAAATAAACAAGTGAGATGGGAATATATTTGGTTTTTATTAAGTTGCCTAATAATTTTGCACAGTAATAGTTACCTGCAAAAACAGATATCCTCCTAAGATAGCCAAATCTAAAAAAAACCCTCTCCAACTTCCAAAAATATTAAGCTTTGATATTTATGAGTCTTTTGGGTGGATTGAGAACATTGTTGTTGATCAATAATAAAAAAAAATCCTCTAAAATACAATGTGCCTAATAATTCTGCACACGGTGTATAATGAATCCTATATTTGTACTAAACCAGTGGAATAAACCTGGTATATTGACATCCTGACACCAACGTGCATATTGGAAAATGGGAAAAAAAATCAAAGGACTGTGAAATTGAAAACAAAAGTGTAGATGCACAATTGTTTTTATTGTATTTTTTTACTTATCATGTTCCATATATGTTAAAACTGACCTGGAAATATGATTTCTTAGGTCAGTACAAAACTGTAGACACCAAACATGTATAGTTTTACTTTTATCTAAGTGGTGAAAGTAAATGTGAATTTTTTGTCCGAAAAAAGAATTGAGCTTTTGTCGCCATTTTCTGAGACCCATTTTCACTTTTTGGGATCTGGGGCTCAGTGATGGCTTATTTTTTGTGTCTTGATCTGGCATTTTTAATGATATCATATTTGCAGAGATGTGTTATTTTGATCACCTGTTATTGCATTTTAATGCACTATTGCGGTGACCAAAAAAAACATAATTTTGGTGCTTGGAATTTTTTTTTTCGCTATGATATGTGCTCATCAATTTAATTGATTAAATACTTTGATAGATCAGGCATTTCTGAACTCAAAAATACCAAATATGTGTATTTTTTAATTGTTTTATTCTCCATGGGGCAATGGGGGATGTTTTGAGCTTTTAGAATTCTTTTGATTTTTTTAAATTTCTTAAATCTCTTTTTTTACTGATTTTACTAGTCCCCCTAGGGGACTTTATGCATTACTCTGATCAGCAGAAATGCTGATCATTTGTGAGTGTCCGCATTCACAGGAAGTGAGTCATAACAGCAATAGGGGTTATCATCTGACCCTGCACTGTTATGGCTACACATTGGCACCGGTGATCTTGTCACACTGCTGCCAGTGGTGGCGGGGAACAGTGTGGTCCCCTCCAGAGCACATTAGATTGTGCTGTCAGAGTTTGAAAGCGCAACCTAAGGGATTAACAGGCACATGTGTATCTCTGATCCACCCACACCTGTTAGCTGCACATGTCTGCTGATCAGATCAGCAGACATGTAAAGGGATTGCCATAGTCTCACCGTGTGAACCCTTGGTAAAAGATGGGAGGCGAAATAGGATGTACATATACGTCCTAGGTCGTAAAGGGTTTATTTTTGATAGTTCCTGGTATTTGGTTTTGACAAAACTTTATTAATATACCTATGCATGGATTACATGCATTTCCACAGCAGACATGCACCAAAAATGCAAGTGTGTTTTTTACCTGTGGATTTTCTGCATCTAATACAAGTGTATAAGGAAATTTTGCACAAAAATCTCAGAGTACTCACAGGAGAAATTGACATGTTGTGGATTTGAAAGATGCACTACAGGTCTGTTTACACTGAGTAAAAGAGAAGCACGGTAGGTAGGGGATTTCTATAAATTCAATCCACTTTGATGGAATTGTAAGATCCTGTGTTTTTGATTTAGCAAAAATGCAATGTCAAAAACTCACCAAAAGCTCATTGTAGAACAGTAGCCTCGGCCGCATGCACACACTGAGTATTTGGTGAGTGTTTACCTCAGTATTTGTAATCCAAAACCTGGAGTGGAAAAATCAAAGGAAAAGTATAATAGAGACGTGGGCACCACTGCTGCATTTATCACTCACTCCTGGTTTATCTACAAATACTGAGGTAAAAAAATCACCAAAAACCCAACGTGCACACGTGACCTAAGGCTAGCACTGATATCACTATGCTCAAGAAAAATAAATATTTTTTTTTAATTCTTCAGACATTCAAGATACAGTGTGTATGTATATATATATATATATATATATATATATATATATAAGAAAAAATTCCAGTCGCACACAGTGAAAACCAAAATAAATTCTACCTTATACATAAATGGAGGTATTTAGAATATTATAATGGCCATTGTAATACCAGCCCAGCGCCCCTTCACGGCACCCTCCTTTGTTGGGTCCTACACTACACTGCATCTTCTCTGGGTTTTAAAAACCTACAAGATCAGCTGCTGAACAAAAAGGAGGCTAATGAAGCAGCCAGAAGCTGGAGTGCAAATCCAGCAAACAGAGCACCACTCCCTGTTATATGCATTATACAATAGAAAAAAACAGAATGAAAGGTTTTTAAAACCCAGTGAAGATGCAGTGTAGTGTAGGACCCAGCAAAGGAGGGTGCTGTGAAGGGGCGCTGGGCTGGTATTACAATGGCCATTATAATATTCTAAATACCTCCATTTATGCATAAGGTGGAATTTATTTTAGTTTTTCACAGTGTGTGGCTGGAATTTTTTCTCATATGTATACACCATCCAGATACGCACCTGTTCACATTGTAAAGGTGCTGCCAGTACGGTTTGAAGTCAGGTTAGTACCAGTGTGGTAAACCAGCAAGGGAACCCCTGTTTCATTCTGTTTTTTTCTATTATATATATTTCTTCTGATTACAAAGTTATGTAAATGAGAACAGATGCTTAATTTGTTTAAATTCTCTCCTTTAATCTTAGAGCTGACAGATACCCATAATATACTTATGTCTGCAGAATTCAGATTTTATGCAGGGCATTAGTAAATATAGTTTCATCTTTTCTTTTTAAGGCAACTTTAATATAAAACTGCATGAATCAGTCACTTCTGTATAATTGCCATCAGTTTCACATAATGTGACAATTTCAAAACTGACATTGAATTTTAATGTATTCTGATAGCAGTAACAAGTTAATAAGAATTTTATTAATATGAAAATTGACAATCTGACAAGTTATTTACTGTTAATTTACTGTGTCTAAAACATTCAATATCTTACCACCCAGTTCTTGCCTTTCCGAAACAGAAACAGAGGACTGATTTGTGCTGTATGTCAAACTGAACATGGTAACTTTCAGTTTTTATCCATATTGCCATCAAAAGACCATTCTTATTACGATTAGAGAAACATCAGAATGTAGAAAAATAATATTTAAGGATGTTGCAATTTTAAACAATTATGTGAATTTCTAGAAATCAACTAAAAATATGGATAGTGTCCATACCTGCTTAGCGAAATATTGGTGAACATATGTACAGTACCCTTGAAAAAGTATTGTTAATTGACCCAACCATCGGCGTATCGGATGCCAATGGGTTGTCACGGCAGCCGGGGGTCTTCTGATATCACCCATTCCTGTCACCATGGTCCTCCTATGTACACAAGCCAATAGCTAGCATTCATAGGAGATAGTGATTTCAGCTGATGCACTGCTCTGCATAGGAGAAGCAATTGGACAATTGTAGCTTGATGTTCCCTATGGGGACTATAAAATATAGTTAAAAAAATAACAAAAATTGTAAAAAGGTGAAAAAAACATAAATTCAAATAATCCGTCTTTTGCTCCATTAAAACTAAAAGTATTAAAATGAAATATACACATATTGGGTATCACATTCAAAATTGTCTGACTTATCAAAAGCTAAACTAAATTAAACTGATCGGCAAACAGCATAACGAGAAAAAAACTACAGAATTATAGCTTTTTAGTAGATGCAACATTGTAGTAAAATGCAATAAAAGGCAATCAAAACAGCTAACCCAATATGGTATCAATAAAAATGTCAGCCCAGGCACAAAAAATAAGAACTCATCAGCCGCAGATCCCAAAAAATTAGAATTTTACAAGTCTCCAAAAATGTCAAATTATTTGTTTTTTTTTACAAATTTCTGAGTTTTTTTCACCACTGAAATAAAAAAATAATGCATGTTTGGTATCTACATACTGGGACTGACCTGGGGAATCATATTGTCTGGTCAGTGTTACCATATATTTAACCTCGTAAATTAAAAACAAAAATAACATTGGGAAATTGTACTTTTTTTTTTGCAATTTCACTGTACTTGGAGTTTTTTTTCCCATGGTCAAGTACACTTTGTGGCAGAATGAATGGTGCCATTCAAAAGCACAACTCATCCCACAAAAAAACAAGCCCTTATATGGCTATAATTACAGAAAAATAAAAAAAATATGGCTCTTGGAAGAAGGGGAGGAAAAACAAAAACATAAAATCCCTGAGGGTGAAGAGGTTAAAGTTTTAACATGAAACCATTCTTGTGTATTTTTTTGTCAAGAGCTACAGATTTGTTACTGAAATTTGTACACTATTTTCCTGCACCAAATCTACATATCCTGGAAAAGAAATGTCATCAATAACGCATCAAAACTGCATCTAGTTTAGGCTTTTTTTTTTAAACCCCTGCAGTAAATTCTTCACCATTCAACCATCTGTTCTTTGACTTGTAGTGCCTCTTCTGATGTGTGATCTTTGATTCCTACTAATTACTTTGTGGTTATTATTAGTGATGAGCGAGTACTAAAAAGCTCGGGTGCTCGAGGCTCGGGCCGAGCATCCCAAGATACTCGTGTACTCGGCCCGAGCACCGAGCCCAATGTTATCCTATGGGAGACCCGAGTATTTTTATGAAATGACCCCCGGCAGCATGTAGAAACCCTAAAAATGTCACAAAAGTCTCAGAAGAGTGCTCAAATGACATGGCAACAGCATGGGGAAGAACCCTTGAAGCATTTATCACTCAAAAGTCACAGCTGTGAACAATTTTGTCCGCGTTTTACGCCATTTTTACGGACTCACCAGAAAACCTTCCAAAATGACACCAAAATGAATTTTCATGGCGGAAATGTTAAGGGCACATACTCAATATTGAGTTAGAGCTGGTGTATGTTACTTTTGGAGATTACATGAAAGATTTTACGTGAAAACATTGTGTGGCACTTCGATGTCCCTGAGAAGAGACGTACATGAAGGCCTCTTGAGTCTAATGTGCCCATTTTGAGGAAGTGGGTCTATTGTAGTATAGCCCTTTGGCAGGGCAGCCAAAAATTGGGAGGCTCCACATTGGCCCTGGATAGAGACGTGCATGAGGGCCTGTAACCCTGAAGTGCCCATTGTAAGGAAGTGGGTCTATTGTAGTATAGCCCTTTGGCAGGGCAGCCAAAAATTGGGAGGCTCCACGTTGTCCCTGGATAGAGACGTGCATGAGGGCCTGTAAACCTGAAGTGTCCATTGTCAGGAAGTGGGTCTATTGTAGCATAGCCCTTAGGCAGGGCAGCCAAAAATTGGGAGGCTCCACATTGTCCCTGGATAGAGACGTGCATGATGGCCTGTAAACCTGAAGTGTCCATTGTCAGGAAGTGGGTCTATTGTAGTATAGCCCTTAGGCAGGGCAGCCAAAAATTGGGAGGCTCCACATTGTCCCTGGATAGAAACGTGCATGAGGGCCTGTAAACCTGAAGTGTCCATTGTCAGGAAGTGGGTCTATTGTAGTATAGCCCTTAGGCAGGGCAGCCAAAAATTGGGAGGCTCCACATTGTCCCTGGATATAGACGTGCATGAGGGCCTGTAAACCTGAAGTGTCCATTGTCAGGAAGTGGGTCTATTGTAGTATAGCCCTTAGGCAGGGCAGCCAAAAATTGGGAGGCTCCACATTGTCCCTGGATAGAGACGTGCATGAGGGCCTGTAAACCTGAAGTGTCCATTGTCAGGAAGTGGGTCTATTGTAGTATAGCCCTTAGGCAGGGCAGCCAAAAATTGGGAGGCTCCACATTGTCCCTGGATAGAGACATGCATGAGGGCCTGTAAACCTGAAGTGTCCATTTTCAGGAAGTGGGTCTATTGTAGTATAGCCCTTAGGCAGGGCAGCCAAAAATTGGGAGGCTCCACATTGTCCCTGGATAGAGACGTGCATGAGGGCCTGTAAACCTGAAGTGTCCATTGTCAGGAAGTGGGTCTATTGTAGTATAGCCCTTAGGCAGGGCAGCCAAAAATTGGGAGGCTCCACATTGTCCCTGGATAGAGACGTGCATGAGGGCCTCAAAACATTGTTCCCATTGCAAAGGAGCGGGTCTCCTGTCGTTGTAATGTCCATTCTGAAAGAATGGTCGAAAAAATTTACCACTGGGGGTATACCTGAAACAAAGGCCTAACTATTGTAACGGTCATCATGGTGGCACATGAGGAGAAGGAGGAGCAGTCCAGCGATTATCCAAAGTCCAGAAGTGTGTACCCATGGGTGAGTGGAGGTACATGGCAAATTCCCGTTACAAACTTTAAATTCCGCTCTCATTTGATGGTGGTGTGGTGAAGTCTGGCCCAATCCAACTCTTGTTCATCTTGATCAGAGTCAGCCTGTCAGCATTTTCAGTTGACAGGCGGGTGCGTTTATCTGTAATGATTCCACCTGCGGCACTAAAAACACGCTCTGACAAAACGCTAGCGGCAGGGCAGGCCAGGACTTCCAAGGCGTAGAGAGCCAATTCATGCCACGTGTCCACCTTGGATACCCAATAATTGTAAGGCACAGAGGAATGTCGGAGTACAGTTGTTCGATCTGCAAGGTACTCCTTGAGCATCTGGGCAAACTTAGGATTTCTTGTGGCACTACCCCGCACCTCAGGGGCTGTGGTACGTGAGGGGCTGAGAAAACTGTCCCACATCTTAAAGACTGTTCTCCTACCTCTGGCGGATTGGACTTGTGCCCCTCTCGGCTGTACGCCTTGGTTGTCCACTGATTTCTGACCTATGCCGCTAGCGTTTTGTGAGGGGAATGTTTTGCCTACTTCCGTGACTATGGCCTTCTGGAACTGCTGCATTTTGCCTGACCTCTCTGCCTCGGGAATAAGAGACATAAAGTTCTCCTTGTAGCGTGGGTCTAACAGTGTTACCAACCAGTAATGATTGTCGGCCAAGATTAGAGATGAGCGAACCGGTCCCGGTTCGGCTCGAGGTCGGTTCGCCGAGGTCCCGTTCGAGTTCGGCTCGTCGAACGTTCGACGAACCGAACTCGAACTGCATAGGAAACAATGGCAGGCAATCACAAACACAGAAAAACACCTAGAAAACACCCTCAAAGGTGTCCAAAAGGTGACAAACAACTCAAACACATGGGAAAGTGACAAGGACATATACTCATGCGAAAACAAAACAGCTGGACAAGGAAAAAGAGGAGGACACACAGATATAGGCATGGCACGCCCTTCTAAAATCATGTAAAACACCGCAAGGTGACTTCAAGCGTAGTCTCCCTTTTTTTCCAAAAATTGTGCCCCACACACACCCACCCCTTCAGTGGCAGCACTTGTGCCCTAGTTGTACACTTCACAGCTAGATTTGCATCAAGCACATTCAAAAATACGCTATTCTTAACCGTACCCAGGATGACACCGGGGTAGGTAGCAAAGTCTTTCCTGATCCCAGCTCTGTTCATCTTGGCTTCTTTTAAAAACACAGCAAGCAAGGGTTACTCCAAGCGAAGCCTCCCTTTTTTACGAAAATTGTGCCCCACACACACCCACCCCTTCAGTGGCAGCACTTGTGCCCTAGTTGTACACTTCACAGCTAGATTTGCATCAAGCACATTCAAAAATACGCTATTCTTAACCGTACCCAGGATGACACCGGGGTAGGTAGCAAAGTCTTTCCTGATCCCAGCTCTGTTCATCTTGGCTTCTTTTAAAAACACAGCAAGCAAGGGTTACTCCAAGCGTAGTCTCCCTTTTTTCCAAAAATTGTGCCCCACACACACCCACCCCTTCAGTGGCAGCACTTGTGCCCTAGTTGTACACTTCACAGCTAGATTTGCATCAAGCACATTCAAAAATACGCCATTCTTATCCGTCCCCAGGATGACACCGGGGTAGGTAGCAAAGTCTTTCCTGATCCCAGCTCTGTTCATCTTGGCTTCTTTTAAAAACACAGCAAGCAAGGGTTACTCCAAGCGTAGTCTCCCTTTTTTCCAAAAATTGTGCCCCACACACACCCACCCCTTCAGTGGCAGCACTTGTGCCCTAGTTGTACACTTCACAGCTAGATTTGCATCAAGCACATTCAAAAATACGCTATTCTTAACCGTACCCAGGATGACACCGGGGTAGGTAGCAAAGTCTTTCCTGATCCCAGCTCTGTTCATCTTGGCTTCTTTTAAAAACACAGCAAGCAAGGGTTACTCCAAGCGGAGCCTCCCTTTTTTACAAAAATTGGGCCCCACACACACCCACCTTTTCAGTGGCAGCACTTGTGCCCTAGTTGTACACTTCACAGCTAGATTTGCATCAAGCACATTCAAAAATACGCTATTCTTAACCGTACCCAGGATGACACCGGGGTAGGTAGCAAAGTCTTTCCTGATCCCAGCTCTGTTCATCTTGGCTTCTTTTAAAAACACAGCAAGCAAGGGTTACTCCAAGCGTAGTCTCCCTTTTTTCCAAAAATTGTGCCCCACACACACCCACCCCTTCAGTGGCAGCACTTGTGCCCTAGTTGTACACTTCACAGCTAGATTTGCATCAAGCACATTCAAAAATACGCTATTCTTAACCGTACCCAGGATGACACCGGGGTAGGTAGCAAAGTCTTTCCTGATCCCAGCTCTGTTCATCTTGGCTTCTTTTAAAAACACAGCAAGCAAGGGTTACTCCAAGCGGAGCCTCCCTTTTTTACAAAAATTGGGCCCCACACACAACCACCCCTTCAGTGGCAGCACTTGTGCCCTAGTTGTACACTTCACAGCTAGATTTGCATCAAGCACATTCAAAAATACGCTATTCTTAACCGTACCCAGGATGACACCGGGGTAGGTAGCAAAGTCTTTCCTGATCCCAGCTCTGTTCATCTTGGCTTCTTTTAAAAACACAGCAAGCAAGGGTTACTCCAAGCGTAGTCTCCCTTTTTTCCAAAAATTGTGCCCCACACACACCCACCCCTTCAGTGGCAGCACTTGTGCCCTAGTTGTACACTTCACAGCTAGATTTGCATCAAGCACATTCAAAAATACACCATTCTTATCCGTCCCCAGGATGACACCGGGGTAGGTAGCAAAGTCTTTCCTGATCCCAGCTCTGTTCATCTTGGCTTCTTTTAAAAACACAGCAAGCAAGGGTTACTCCAAGCGTAGTCTCCCTTTTTTCCAAAAATTGTGCCCCACAAACACCCACCGCTTCAGTGGCAGCACTTGTGCCCTAGTTGTACACTTCACAGCTAGATTTGCATCAAGCACATTCAAAAATACGCTATTCTTAACCGTACCCAGGATGACACCGGGGTAGGTAGCAAAGTCTTTCCTGATCCCAGCTCTGTTCATCTTGGCTTCTTTTAAAAACACAGCAAGCAAGGGTTACTCCAAGCGTAGTCTCCCTTTTTTCCAAAAATTGTGCCCCACACACACCCACCCCTTCAGTGGCAGCACTTGTGCCCTAGTTGTACACTTCACAGCTAGATTTGCATCAAGCACATTCAAAAATACGCTATTCTTAACCGTCCCCAGGATGACACCGGGGTAGGTAGCAAAGTCTTTCCTGATCCCAGCTTTGTTCATCTTGGCTTCTTTTAAAAACACAGCAAGCAAGGGTTACTCCAAGCGTAGTCTCCCTTTTTTCCAAAAATTGTGCCCCACACACACCCACCCCTTCAGTGGCAGTACTTGTGCCCTAGTTGTACACTTCACAGCTAGATTTGCATCAAGCACATTCAAAAATACGCCATTCTTATCCGTCCCCAGGATGACACCGGGGTAGGTAGCAAAGTCTTTCCTGATCCCAGCTCTGTTCATCTTGGCTTCTTTTAAAAACACAGCAAGCACGGGATACTCCAAGCGTAGTCTCCCTTTTTTCCAAAAATTGTGCCCCACACACACCCACCCCTTCAGTGGCAGCACTTGTGCCCTAGTTGTACACTTCACAGCTAGATTTGCATCAAGCACATTCAAAAATACGCTATTCTTAACCGTACCCAGGATGACACCGGGGTAGGTAGCAAAGTCTTTCCTGATCCCAGCTCTGTTCATCTTGGCTTCTTTTAAAAACACAGCAAGCAAGGGTTACTCCAAGCGGAGCCTCCCTTTTTTACAAAAATTGGGCCCCACACACACCCACCTTTTCAGTGGCAGCACTTGTGCCCTAGTTGTACACTTCACAGCTAGATTTGCATCAAGCACATTCAAAAATACGCTATTCTTAACCGTACCCAGGATGACACCGGGGTAGGTAGCAAAGTCTTTCCTGATCCCAGCTCTGTTCATCTTGGCTTCTTTTAAAAACACAGCAAGCAAGGGTTACTCCAAGCGTAGTCTCCCTTTTTTCCAAAAATTGTGCCCCACACACACCCACCCCTTCAGTGGCAGCACTTATGCCCTAGTTGTACACTTCACAGCTAGATTTGCATCAAGCACATTCAAAAATACGCTATTCTTAACCGTACCCAGGATGACACCGGGGTAGGTAGCAAAGTCTTTCCTGATCCCAGCTCTGTTCATCTTGGCTTCTTTTAAAAACACAGCAAGCAAGGGTTACTCCAAGCGGAGCCTCCCTTTTTTACAAAAATTGGGCCCCACACACACCCACCCCTTCAGTGGCAGCACTTGTGCCCTAGTTGTACACTTCACAGCTAGATTTGCATCAAGCACATTCAAAAATACGCTATTCTTAACCGTACCCAGGATGACACCGGGGTAGGTAGCAAAGTCTTTCCTGATCCCAGCTCTGTTCATCTTGGCTTCTTTTAAAAACACAGCAAGCAAGGGTTACTCCAAGCGTAGTCTCCCTTTTTTCCAAAAATTGTGCCCCACACACACCCACCCCTTCAGTGGCAGCACTTGTGCCCTAGTTGTACACTTCACAGCTAGATTTGCATCAAGCACATTCAAAAATACACCATTCTTATCCGTCCCCAGGATGACACCGGGGTAGGTAGCAAAGTCTTTCCTGATCCCAGCTCTGTTCATCTTGGCTTCTTTTAAAAACACAGCAAGCAAGGGTTACTCCAAGCGTAGTCTCTCTTTTTTCCAAAAATTGTGCCCCACAAACACCCACCGCTTCAGTGGCAGCACTTGTGCCCTAGTTGTACACTTCACAGCTAGATTTGCATCAAGCACATTCAAAAATACGCTATTCTTAACCGTACCCAGGATGACACCTGGGTAGGTAGCAAAGTCTTTCCTGATCCCAGCTCTGTTCATCTTGGCTTCTTTTAAAAACACAGCAAGCAAGGGTTACTCCAAGCGTAGTCTCCCTTTTTTCCAAAAATTGTGCCCCACACACACCCACCCCTTCAGTGGCAGCACTTGTGCCCTAGTTGTACACTTCACAGCTAGATTTGCATCAAGCACATTCAAAAATACGCTATTCTTAACCGTACCCAGGATGACACCGGGGTAGGTAGCAAAGTCTTTCCTGATCCCAGCTCTGTTCATCTTGGCTTCTTTTAAAAACACAGCAAGCAAGGGTTACTTAAAGCGGAGCCTCCCTTTTTTACAAAAATTGTGCCCCACACACACCCACCCCTTCAGTGGCAGCACTTGTGCCCTAGTTGTACACTTCACAGCTAGATTTGCATCAAGCACATTCAAAAATACGCTATTCTTAACCGTACCCAGGATGACACCGGGGTAGGTAGCAAAGTCTTTCCTGATCCCAGCTCTGTTCATCTTGGCTTCTTTTAAAAACACAGCAAGCAAGGGTTACTCCAAGCGGAGCCTCCCTTTTTTACAAAAATTGGGCCCCACACACACCCACCCCTTCAGTGGCAGCACTTGTGCCCCAGTTGTATACTTCACAGCTAGATTTGCATCAAGCACATTCAAAAATACGCTATTCTTAACCGTACCCAGGATGACACCGGGGTAGGTAGCAAAGTCTTTCCTGATCCCAGCTCTGTTCATCTTGGCTTCTTTTAAAAACACAGCAAGCAAGGGTTACTCCAAGCGGAGCCTCCCTTTTTTACAAAAATTGGGCCCCACACACACCCACCTTTTCAGTGGCAGCACTTGTGCCCTAGTTGTACACTTCACAGCTAGATTTGCATCAAGCACATTCAAAAATACGCTATTCTTAACCGTACCCAGGATGACACCGGGGTAGGTAGCAAAGTCTTTCCTGATCCCAGCTCTGTTCATCTTGACTTCTTTTAAAAACACAGCAAGCAAGGGTTACTCCAAGCGTAGTCTCCCTTTTTTCCAAAAATTGTGCCCCACACACACCCACCCCTTCAGTGGCAGCACTTGTGCCCTAGTTGTACACTTCACAGCTAGATTTGCATCAAGCACATTCAAAAATACGCTATTCTTAACCGTACCCAGGATGACACCGGGGTAGGTAGCAAAGTCTTTCCTGATCCCAGCTCTGTTCATCTTGGCTTCTTTTAAAAACACAGCAAGCAAGGGTTACTCCAAGCGGAGCCTCCCTTTTTTACAAAAATTGGGCCCCACACACACCCACCCCTTCAGTGGCAGCACTTGTGCCCTAGTTGTACACTTCACAGCTAGATTTGCATCAAGCACATTCAAAAATACGCTATTCTTAACCGTACCCAGGATGACACCGGGGTAGGTAGCAAAGTCTTTCCTGATCCCAGCTCTGTTCATCTTGGCTTCTTTTAAAAACACAGCAAGCAAGGGTTACTCCAGGCGTAGTCTCCCTTTTTTCCAAAAATTGGGCCCCACACACACCCACCCCTTCAGTGGCAGCACTTGTGCCCTAGTTGTACACTTCACAGCTAGATTTGCATCAAGCACATTCAAAAATACACCATTCTTATCCGTCCCCAGGATGACACCGGGGTAGGTAGCAAAGTCTTTCCTGATCCCAGCTCTGTTCATCTTGGCTTCTTTTAAAAACACAGCAAGCAAGGGTTACTCCAAGCGTAGTCTCCCTTTTTTCCAAAAATTGTGCCCCACAAACACCCACCGCTTCAGTGGCAGCACTTGTGCCCTAGTTGTACACTTCACAGCTAGATTTGCATCAAGCACATTCAAAAATACGCTATTCTTAACCGTACCCAGGATGACACCGGGGTAGGTAGCAAAGTCTTTCCTGATCCCAGCTCTGTTCATCTTGGCTTCTTTTAAAAACACAGCAAGCAAGGGTTACTCCAAGCGTAGTCTCCCTTTTTTCCAAAAATTGTGCCCCACACACACCCACCCCTTCAGTGGCAGCACTTGTGCACTAGTTGTACACTTCACAGCTAGATTTGCATCAAGCACATTCAAAAATACGCTATTCTTAACCGTACCCAGGATGACACCAGGGTAGGTAGCAAAGTCTTTCCTGATCCCAGCTCTGTTCATCTTGGCTTCTTTTAAAAACACAGCAAGCAAGGGTTACTTAAAGCGGAGCCTCCCTTTTTTACAAAAATTGTGCCCCACACACACCCACCCCTTCAGTGGCAGCACTTGTGCCCTAGTTGTACACTTCACAGCTAGATTTGCATCAAGCACATTCAAAAATACGCTATTCTTAACCGTACCCAGGATGACACCGGGGTAGGTAGCAAAGTCTTTCCTGATCCCAGCTCTGTTCATCTTGGCTTCTTTTAAAAACACAGCAAGCAAGGGTTACTCCAAGCGGAGCCTCCCTTTTTTACAAAAATTGGGCCCCACACACACCCACCCCTTCAGTGGCAGCACTTGTGCCCTAGTTGTACACTTCACAGCTAGATTTGCATCAAGCACATTCAAAAATACGCTATTCTTAACCGTACCCAGGATGACACCGGGGTAGGTAGCAAAGTCTTTCCTGATCCCAGCTCTGTTCATCTTGGCTTCTTTTAAAAACACAGCAAGCAAGGGTTACTCCAAGCGGAGCCTCCCTTTTTTACAAAAATTGGGCCCCACACACACCCACCCCTTCAGTGGCAGCACTTGTGCCCCAGTTGTATACTTCACAGCTAGATTTGCATCAAGCACATTCAAAAATACGCTATTCTTAACCGTACCCAGGATGACACCGGGGTAGGTAGCAAAGTCTTTCCTGATCCCAGCTCTGTTCATCTTGGCTTCTTTTAAAAACACAGCAAGCAAGGGTTACTCCAAGCGTAGTCTCCCTTTTTTCCAAAAATTGTGCCCCACATACACCCACCCCTTCAGTGGCAGCACTTGTGCCCTAGTTGTACACTTCACAGCTAGATTTGCATCAAGCACAATCAAAAATATGCCATTCTTATCCGTCCCCAGGATGACACCGGGGTAGGTAGCAAAGTCTTTCCTGATCCCAGCTCTGTTCATCTTGGCTTCTTTTAAAAACACAGCAAGCAAGGGTTACTCCAAGCGTAGTCTCCCTTTTTTCCAAAAATTGTGCCCCACACACACCCACCCCTTCAGTGGCAGCACTTGTGCCCTAGTTGTACACTTCACAGCTAGATTTGCATCAAGCACATTCAAAAATACGCTATTCTTAACCGTACCCAGGATGACACCGGGGTAGGTAGCAAAGTCTTTCCTGATCCCAGCTCTGTTCATCTTGGCTTCTTTTAAAAACACAGCAAGCAAGGGTTACTCCAAGCGGAGCCTCCCTTTTTTACAAAAATTGGGCCCCACACACACCCACCCCTTCAGTGGCAGCACTTGTGCCCTAGTTGTACACTTCACAGCTAGATTTGCATCAAGCACATTCAAAAATACGCTATTCTTAACCGTACCCAGGATGACACCGGGGTAGGTAGCAAAGTCTTTCCTGATCCCAGCTCTGTTCATCTTGGCTTCTTTTAAAAACACAGCAAGCAAGGGTTACTCCAGGCGTAGTCTCCCTTTTTTCCAAAAATTGGGCCCCACACACACCCACCCCTTCAGTGGCAGCACTTGTGCCCTAGTTGTACACTTCACAGCTAGATTTGCATCAAGCACATTCAAAAATACACCATTCTTATCCGTCCCCAGGATGACACCGGGGTAGGTAGCAAAGTCTTTCCTGATCCCAGCTCTGTTCATCTTGGCTTCTTTTAAAAACACAGCAAGCAAGGGTTACTCCAAGCGTAGTCTCCCTTTTTTCCAAAAATTGTGCCCCACAAACACCCACCGCTTCAGTGGCAGCACTTGTGCCCTAGTTGTACACTTCACAGCTAGATTTGCATCAAGCACATTCAAAAATACGCTATTCTTAACCGTACCCAGGATGACACCGGGGTAGGTAGCAAAGTCTTTCCTGATCCCAGCTCTGTTCATCTTGGCTTCTTTTAAAAACACAGCAAGCAAGGGTTACTCCAAGCGTAGTCTCCCTTTTTTCCAAAAATTGTGCCCCACACACACCCACCCCTTCAGTGGCAGCACTTGTGCACTAGTTGTACACTTCACAGCTAGATTTGCATCAAGCACATTCAAAAATACGCTATTCTTAACCGTACCCAGGATGACACCAGGGTAGGTAGCAAAGTCTTTCCTGATCCCAGCTCTGTTCATCTTGGCTTCTTTTAAAAACACAGCAAGCAAGGGTTACTTAAAGCGGAGCCTCCCTTTTTTACAAAAATTGTGCCCCACACACACCCACCCCTTCAGTGGCAGCACTTGTGCCCTAGTTGTACACTTCACAGCTAGATTTGCATCAAGCACATTCAAAAATACGCTATTCTTAACCGTACCCAGGATGACACCGGGGTAGGTAGCAAAGTCTTTCCTGATCCCAGCTCTGTTCATCTTGGCTTCTTTTAAAAACACAGCAAGCAAGGGTTACTCCAAGCGGAGCCTCCCTTTTTTACAAAAATTGGGCCCCACACACACCCACCCCTTCAGTGGCAGCACTTGTGCCCTAGTTGTACACTTCACAGCTAGATTTGCATCAAGCACATTCAAAAATACGCTATTCTTAACCGTACCCAGGATGACACCGGGGTAGGTAGCAAAGTCTTTCCTGATCCCAGCTCTGTTCATCTTGGCTTCTTTTAAAAACACAGCAAGCAAGGGTTACTCCAAGCGGAGCCTCCCTTTTTTACAAAAATTGGGCCCCACACACACCCACCCCTTCAGTGGCAGCACTTGTGCCCCAGTTGTATACTTCACAGCTAGATTTGCATCAAGCACATTCAAAAATACGCTATTCTTAACCGTACCCAGGATGACACCGGGGTAGGTAGCAAAGTCTTTCCTGATCCCAGCTCTGTTCATCTTGGCTTCTTTTAAAAACACAGCAAGCAAGGGTTACTCCAAGCGTAGTCTCCCTTTTTTCCAAAAATTGTGCCCCACATACACCCACCCCTTCAGTGGCAGCACTTGTGCCCTAGTTGTACACTTCACAGCTAGATTTGCATCAAGCACAATCAAAAATATGCCATTCTTATCCGTCCCCAGGATGACACCGGGGTAGGTAGCAAAGTCTTTCCTGATCCCAGCTCTGTTCATCTTGGCTTCTTTTAAAAACACAGCAAGCAAGGGTTACTCCAAGCGTAGTCTCCCTTTTTTCCAAAAATTGTGCCCCACACACACCCACCCCTTCAGTGGCAGCACTTGTGCCCTAGTTGTACACTTCACAGCTAGATTTGCATCAAGCACATTCAAAAATACGCTATTCTTAACCGTACCCAGGATGACACCGGGGTAGGTAGCAAAGTCTTTCCTGATCCCAGCTCTGTTCATCTTGGCTTCTTTTAAAAACACAGCAAGCAAGGGTTACTCCAAGCGGAGCCTCACTTTTTTACAAAAATTGGGCCCCACACACACCCACCCCTTCAGTGGCAGCACTTGTGCCCTAGTTGTACACTTCACAGCTAGATTTGCATCAAGCACATTCAAAAATACGCTATTCTTAACCGTACCCAGGATGACACCGGGGTAGGTAGCAAAGTCTTTCCTGATCCCAGCTCTGTTCATCTTGGCTTCTTTTAAAAACACAGCAAGCAAGGGTTACTCCAAGCGTAGTCTCCCTTTTTTCCAAAAATTGTGCCCCACACACACCCACCCCTTCAGTGGCAGCACTTGTGCCCTAGTTGTACACTTCACAGCTAGATTTGCATCAAGCACATTCAAAAATACACCATTCTTATCCGTCCCCAGGATGACACCGGGGTAGGTAGCAAAGTCTTTCCTGATCCCAGCTCTGTTCATCTTGGCTTCTTTTAAAAACACAGCAAGCAAGGGTTAC
Organism: Anomaloglossus baeobatrachus; assembly: GCF_048569485.1. NCBI lineage: Eukaryota > Metazoa > Chordata > Amphibia > Anura > Aromobatidae > Anomaloglossus > Anomaloglossus baeobatrachus. The sequence continues at coordinate 137,268,796 of NC_134353.1, read as the reverse complement.
TCCAAGCGTAGTCTCCCTTTTTTCCAAAAATTGTGCCCCACAAACACCCACCGCTTCAGTGGCAGCACTTGTGCCCTAGTTGTACACTTCACAGCTAGATTTGCATCAAGCACATTCAAAAATACGCTATTCTTAACCGTACCCAGGATGACACCGGGGTAGGTAGCAAAGTCTTTCCTGATCCCAGCTCTGTTCATCTTGGCTTCTTTTAAAAACACAGCAAGCAAGGGTTACTCCAAGCGTAGTCTCCCTTTTTTCCAAAAATTGTGCCCCACACACACCCACCCCTTCAGTGGCAGCACTTGTGCCCTAGTTGTACACTTCACAGCTAGATTTGCATCAAGCACATTCAAAAATACGCTATTCTTAACCGTACCCAGGATGACACCGGGGTAGGTAGCAAAGTCTTTCCTGATCCCAGCTCTGTTCATCTTGGCTTCTTTTAAAAACACAGCAAGCAAGGGTTACTTAAAGCGGAGCCTCCCTTTTTTACAAAAATTGTGCCCCACACACACCCACCCCTTCAGTGGCAGCACTTGTGCCCTAGTTGTACACTTCACAGCTAGATTTGCATCAAGCACATTCAAAAATACGCTATTCTTAACCGTACCCAGGATGACACCGGGGTAGGTAGCAAAGTCTTTCCTGATCCCAGCTCTGTTCATCTTGGCTTCTTTTAAAAACACAGCAAGCAAGGGTTACTCCAAGCGGAGCCTCCCTTTTTTACAAAAATTGGGCCCCACACACACCCACCCCTTCAGTGGCAGCACTTGTGCCCTAGTTGTACACTTCACAGCTAGATTTGCATCAAGCACATTCAAAAATACGCTATTCTTAACCGTACCCAGGATGACACCGGGGTAGGTAGCAAAGTCTTTCCTGATCCCAGCTCTGTTCATCTTGGCTTCTTTTAAAAACACAGCAAGCAAGGGTTACTCCAAGCGGAGCCTCCCTTTTTTACAAAAATTGGGCCCCACACACACCCACCCCTTCAGTGGCAGCACTTGTGCCCCAGTTGTATACTTCACAGCTAGATTTGCATCAAGCACATTCAAAAATACGCTATTCTTAACCGTACCCAGGATGACACCGGGGTAGGTAGCAATGTCTTTCCTGATCCCAGCTCTGTTCATCTTGGCTTCTTTTAAAAACACAGCAAGCAAGGGTTACTCCAAGCGTAGTCTCCCTTTTTTCCAAAAATTGTGCCCCACACACACCCACCCCTTCAGTGGCAGCACTTGTGCCCTAGTTGTACACTTCACAGCTAGATTTGCATCAAGCACATTCAAAAATACGCTATTCTTAACCGTCCCCAGGATGACACCGGGGTAGGTAGCAAAGTCTTTCCTGATCTAAGCTTTGTTCATCTTGGCTTCTTTTAAAAACACAGCAAGCAAGGGTTACTCCAAGCGGAGCCTCCCTTTTTTACAAAAATTGGGCCCCACACACACCCACCCCTTCAGTGGCAGCACTTGTGCCCTAGTTGTACACGTCACAGCTAGATTTGCATCAAGCACATTCAAAAATACGCTATTCTTAACCGTACCCAGGATGACACCGGGGTAGGTAGCAAAGTCTTTCCTGATCCCAGCTCTGTTCATCTTGGCTTCTTTTAAAAACACAGCAAGCAAGGGTTACTCCAAGCGTAGTCTCCCTTTTTTCCAAAAATTGTGCCCCACACACACCCACCCCTTCAGTGGCAGCACTTGTGCCCTGAATGTAAACTTCACAGCTAGATTTGCATCAAGCACATTCAAAAATACGCTATTCTTAACCGTACCCAGGATGACACCGGGGTAGGTAGCAAAGTCTTTCCTGATCCCAGCTCTGTTCATCTTGGCTTCTTTTAAAAACACAGCAAGCAAGGGTTACTTAAAGCGGAGCCTCCCTTTTTTACAAAAATTGGGCCCCACACACACCCACCCCTTCAGTGGCAGCACTTGTGCCCTAGTTGTACACTTCACAGCTAGATTTGCATCAAGCACATTCAAAAATACGCTATTCTTAACCGTACCCAGGATGACACCGGGGTAGGTAGCAAAGTCTTTCCTGATCCCAGCTCTGTTCATCTTGGCTTCTTTTAAAAACACAGCAAGCAAAGGTTACTCCAAGCGGAGCCTCCCTTTTTTACAAAAATTGGGCCCCACACACACCCACCCCTTCAGTGGCAGCACTTGTGCCCTAGTTGTACACTTCACAGCTAGATTGGCATCAAGCACATTCAAAAATACGCTATTCTTAACCTTACCCAGGATGACACCGGGGTAGGTAGCAAAGTCTTTCCTGATCCCAGCTCTGTTCATCTTGGCTTCTTTTAAAAACACAGCAAGCAAGGGTTACTCCAAGCGTAGTCTCCCTTTTTTCCAAAAATTGTGCCCCACATACACCCACCCCTTCAGTGGCAGCACTTGTGCCCTAGTTGTACACTTCACAGCTAGATTTGCATCAAGCACAATCAAAAATATGCCATTCTTATCCGTCCCCAGGATGACACCGGGGTAGGTAGCAAAGTCTTTCCTGATCCCAGCTCTGTTCATCTTGGCTTCTTTTAAAAACACAGCAAGCAAGGGTTACTCCAAGCGTAGTCTCCCTTTTTTCCAAAAATTGTGCCCCACACACACCCACCCCTTCAGTGGCAGCACTTGTGCCCTAGTTGTACACTTCACAGCTAGATTTGCATCAAGCACATTCAAAAATACGCTATTCTTAACCGTCCCCAGGATGACACCGGGGTAGGTAGCAAAGTCTTTCCTGATCCCAGCTTTGTTCATCTTGGCTTCTTTTAAAAACACAGCAAGCAAGGGTTACTCCAAGCGGAGCCTCCCTTTTTTACAAAAATTGGGCCCCACACACACCCACCCCTTCAGTGGCAGCACTTGTGCCCTAGTTGTACACGTCACAGCTAGATTTGCATCAAGCACATTCAAAAATACGCTATTCTTAACCGTACCCAGGATGACACCGGGGTAGGTAGCAAAGTCTTTCCTGATCCCAGCTCTGTTCATCTTGGCTTCTTTTAAAAACACAGCAAGCAAGGGTTACTCCAAGCGTAGTCTCCCTTTTTTCCAAAAATTGTGCCCCACACACACCCACCCCTTCAGTGGCAGCACTTGTGCCCTAGTTGTACACTTCACAGCTAGATTTGCATCAAGCACATTCAAAAATACGCTATTCTTAACCGTACCCAGGATGACACCGGGGTAGGTAGCAAAGTCTTTCCTGATCCCAGCTCTGTTCATCTTGGCTTCTTTTAAAAACACAGCAAGCAAGGGTTACTTAAAGCGGAGCCTCCCTTTTTTACAAAAATTGGTCCCCACACACACCCACCCCTTCAGTGGCAGCACTTGTGCCCTAGTTGTACACTTCACAGCTAGATTGGCATCAAGCACATTCAAAAATACGCTATTCTTAACCGTACCCAGGATGACACCGGGGTAGGTAGCAAAGTCTTTCCTGATCCCAGCTCTGTTCATCTTGGCTTCTTTTAAAAACACAGCAAGCAAGGGTTACTCCAAGAGGAGCCTCCCTTTTTTACAAAAATTGGGCCCCACACACACCCACCCCTTCAGTGGCAGCACTTGTGCCCCAGTTGTATACTTCACAGCTAGATTTGCATCAAGCACATTCAAAAATACGCTATTCTTAACCGTACCCAGGATGACACCGGGGTAGGTAGCAAAGTCTTTCCTGATCCCAGCTCTGTTCATCTTTGCTTCTTTTAAAAACACAGCAAGCAAGAGTTACTCCAAGCGTAGTCTCCCTTTTTTCCAAAAATTGTGCCCCACACACACCCACCCCTTCAGTGGCAGCAGTTGTGCCCTAGTTGTACACTTCACAGCTAGATTTGCATCAACCACAATCAAAAATACGCCATTCTTATCCGTCCCCAGGATGACACCGGGGTAGGTAGCAAAGTCTTTCCTGATCCCAGCTCTGTTCATCTTGGCTTCTTTTAAAAACACAGCAAGCAAGGGTTACTCCAAGCGTAGTCTCCCTTTTTTCCAAAAATTGTGCCCCACAAACACCCACCGCTTCAGTGGCAGCACTTGTGCCCTAGTTGTACACTTCACAGCTAGATTTGCATCAAGCACATTCAAAAATACGCTATTCTTAACCGTACCCAGGATGACACCGGGGTAGGTAGCAAAGTCTTTCCTGATCCCAGCTCTGTTCATCTTGGCTTCTTTTAAAAACACAGCAAGCAAGGGTTACTCCAAGCGTAGTCTCCCTTTTTTCCAAAAATTGTGCCCCACACACACCCACCCCTTCAGTGAGAGCACTTGTGCCCTAGTTGTACACTTCACAGCTAGATTTGCATCAAGCACAATCAAAAATATGCCATTCTTATCCGTCCCCAGGATGACACCGGGGTAGGTAGCAAAGTCTTTCCTGATCCCAGCTCTGTTCATCTTGGCTTCTTTTAAAAACACAGCAAGCAAGGGTTACTCCAAGCGGAGCCTCCCTTTTTTACAAAAATTGGGCCCCACACACACCCACCCCTTCAGTGGCAGCACTTGTGCCCTAGTTGTACACTTCACAGCTAGATTTGCATCAAGCCCAATCAAAAATATGCCATTCTTATCCGTCCCCAGGATGACACCGGGGTAGGTAGCAAAGTCTTTCCTGATCCCAGCTCTGTTCATCTTGGCTTCTTTTAAAAACACAGCAAGCAAGGGTTACTCCAAGCGTAGTCTCCCTTTTTTCCAAAAATTGTGCCCCACACACACCCACCCCTTCAGTGGCAGCACTTGTGCCCTAGTTGTACACTTCACAGCTAGATTTGCATCAAGCACATTCAAAAATACGCTATTCTTAACCGTCCCCAGGATGACACCGGGGTAGGTAGCAAAGTCTTTCCTGATCCCAGCTTTGTTCATCTTGGCTTCTTTTAAAAACACAGCAAGCAAGGGTTACTCCAAGCGGAGCCTCCCTTTTTTACAAAAATTGGGCCCCACACACACCCACCCCTTCAGTGGCAGCACTTGTGCCCTAGTTGTACACGTCACAGCTAGATTTGCATCAAGCACATTCAAAAATACGCTATTCTTAACCGTCCCCAGGATGACACCGGGGTAGGTAGCAAAGTCTTTCCTGATCCCAGCTTTGTTCATCTTGGCTTCTTTTAAAAACACAGCAAGCAAGGGTTACTCCAAGCGGAGCCTCCCTTTTTTACAAAAATTGGGCCCCACACACACCCACCCCTTCAGTGGCAGCACTTGTGCCCTAGTTGTACACGTCACAGCTAGATTTGCATCAAGCACATTCAAAAATACGCTATTCTTAACCGTACCCAGGATGACACCGGGGTAGGTAGCAAAGTCTTTCCTGATCCCAGCTCTGTTCATCTTGGCTTCTTTTAAAAACACAGCAAGCAAGGGTTACTCCAAGCGTAGTCTCCCTTTTTTCCAAAAATTGTGCCCCACACACACCCACCCCTTCAGTGGCAGCACTTGTGCCCTAGTTGTACACTTCACAGCTAGATTTGCATCAAGCACATTCAAAAATACGCTATTCTTAACCGTACCCAGGATGACACCGGGGTAGGTAGCAAAGTCTTTCCTGATCCCAGCTCTGTTCATCTTGGCTTCTTTTAAAAACACAGCAAGCAAGAGTTACTCCAAGCGTAGTCTCCCTTTTTTACAAAAATTGGGCCCCACACACACCCACCCCTTCAGTGGCAGCACTTGTGCCCTAGTTGTACACTTCACAGCTAGATTTGCATCAAGCACATTCAAAAATACGCTATTCTTAACCGTACCCAGGATGACACCGGGGTAGGTAGCAAAGTCTTTCCTGATCCCAGCTCTGTTCATCTTGGCTTCTTTTAACCCCTTCCCGACCTTGGACGGATCTATCCGTCCAGGATCGTGTCCCGTTAAGCCCCGCCCCCTGCCGCGGGCAGGCGGCGTGGATCGGCACACATATCAGCTGTTTTCAACAGCTGACATGTGTGCCTACTAGCCGCGGGTGGAATCGCTTCCACCCGCGGCCATTAACCCCTTAAATCTTGCTGCCAAAGTCTGGCAGCAAGATTTAAATGCGCGCGGCCATGTTTGTTACTCACCGCCGCCCCCACCGGAAGTCACGTGTGTTATCACGTGACTATCGGTGGTTGCCATCGTAGCACAGGGTCATGTGATGACGCCTGCTGCTACGATGTTTCACTTTCATTTTCCCTCGGCCGAGAGCAGAGGGAAAACCAAAGTGACTGAATCTGCTGATTACAGCGGTTTAGCTGTGATCAGCAGATAGCGATCAGCAATCGGATTGGTGATCGCTATAGCCCCCTAGGGGGACTAGTAAAATAAAAAAAAAAAGTAAAAAAAAAAGTTTTAAAAAATAAAAAAAAAAAAAAAAAACCTAAAAGTTCAAATCACCCCCCTTTCCCCCCATTGAAAATTAAAAGGTTAAAAAATAAATAAATATACACATATTTGGTATCGCCGCGTTCAGAAATGCCCGATCTATCAAAATATAAAATCAATTAATCTGATTGGTAAACGGCGTAGTCGCAAAAAAATTCCAAACGCCAAAATTACGTTTTTTGGTCACCGCAAGTTTTACGCAAAATGCAATAACAGGCGATCAAAACGTAGCATCTGCGCAAAAATTGTACCATTATAAACGTCAGCTCGAGACGCAAAAAATAAGCCGTCACTGAGCCATAGATCCTTAAAAATAAGAATGCCACGTGTTTCGGAAAATGGCGCAAAACGTGCGCCACTTTTATTGGACAAACTTGTGAATTTTTTTTAACCCCTTAGATACAAGTAAACCTATACATGTTTGGTGTCTACAAACTCGCACCGACCTGAGGCATCACATAGATACCTCAGTTTTACCATATAGTGAACACAGTGAATAAAATATCCCAAAAACTATTGTACGATCACACTTTTTTTGCAATTTTTCCGCACTTGGAATTTTTTTGCCGTTTTCCAGTACACTATATGGTAAAACTTATGGTTTCATTTAAAAGTACAACTCGTCCCGCAAAAAACAAGCCCTCATATGGCAAGATTGATGGAAAAATAAAAATGTTACGCCTCTCAGAAGAAGGGGAGCAAAAAACAAAAACGCAAAAACGGAAAGTGCCCGGGGGCTGAAGGGGTTAAAAACACAGCAAGCAAGGGTTACTCCAAGCGGAGCCTCCCTTTTTTACAAAAATTGGGCCCCACACACACCCACCCCTTAAGTGGCAGCACTTGTGCCCTAGTTGTACACTTCACAGCTAGATTGGCATCAAGCACATTCAAAAATACGCTATTCTTAACCGTACCCAGGATGACACCGGGGTAGGTAGCAAAGTCTTTCCTGATCCCAGCTCTGTTCATCTTGGCTTCTTTTAAAAACACAGCAAGCAAGGGTTACTCCAAGTGGAGCCTCCCTTTTTTACAAAAATTGGGCCCCACACACACCCACCCCTTCAGTGGCAGCACTTGTGCCCCAGTTGTATACTTCACAGCTAGATTTGCATCAAGCACATTCAAAAATACGCTATTCTTAACCGTACCCAGGATGACACCGGGGTAGGTAGCAAAGTCTTTCCTGATCCCAGCTCTGTTCATCTTTGCTTCTTTTAAAAACACAGCAAGCAAGAGTTACTCCAAGCGTAGTCTCCCTTTTTTCCAAAAATTGTGCCCCACACACACCCACCCCTTCAGTGGCAGCAGTTGTGCCCTAGTTGTACACTTCACAGCTAGATTTGCATCAAGCACATTCAAAAATACACCATTCTTATCCGTCCCCAGGATGACACCGGGGTAGGTAGCAAAGTCTTTCCTGATCCCAGCTCTGTTCATCTTGGCTTCTTTTAAAAACACAGCAAGCAAGGGTTACTCCAAGCGTAGTCTCCCTTTTTTCCAAAAATTGTGCCCCACAAACACCCACCGCTTCAGTGGCAGCACTTGTGCCCTAGTTGTACACTTCACAGCTAGATTTGCATCAAGCACATTCAAAAATACGCTATTCTTAACCGTACCCAGGATGACACCGGGGTAGGTAGCAAAGTCTTTCCTGATCCCAGCTCTGTTCATCTTGGCTTCTTTTAAAAACACAGCAAGCAAGGGTTACTCCAAGCGTAGTCTCCCTTTTTTCCAAAAATTGTGCCCCACACACACCCACCCCTTCAGTGGCAGCACTTGTGCCCTAGTTGTACACTTCACAGCTAGATTTGCATCAAGCACAATCAAAAATATGCCATTCTTATCCGTCCCCAGGATGACACCGGGGTAGGTAGCAAAGTCTTTCCTGATCCCAGCTCTGTTCATCTTGGCTTCTTTTAAAAACACAGCAAGCAAGGGTTACTCCAAGCGTAGTCTCCCTTTTTTCCAAAAATTGTGCCCCACACACACCCACCCCTTCAGTGGCAGCACTTGTACCCTAGTTGTACACTTCACAGCTAGATTTGCATCAAGCACATTCAAAAATACGCTATTCTTAACCGTCCCCAGGATGACACCGGGGTAGGTAGCAAAGTCTTTCCTGATCCCAGCTTTGTTCATCTTGGCTTCTTTTAAAAACACAGCAAGCAAGGGTTACTCCAAGCGGAGCCTCCCTTTTTTACAAAAATTGGGCCCCACACACACCCACCCCTTCAGTGGCAGCACTTGTGCCCTAGTTGTACACGTCACAGCTAGATTTGCATCAAGCACATTCAAAAATACGCTATTCTTAACCGTACCCAGGATGACACCGGGGTAGGTAGCAAAGTCTTTCCTGATCCCAGCTCTGTTCATCTTGGCTTCTTTTAAAAACACAGCAAGCAAGGGTTACTCCAAGCGTAGTCTCCCTTTTTTCCAAAAATTGTGCCCCACAAACACCCACCGCTTCAGTGGCAGCACTTGTGCCCTAGTTGTACACTTCACAGCTAGATTTGCATCAAGCACATTCAAAAATACGCTATTCTTAACCGTACCCAGGATGACACCGGGGTAGGTAGCAAAGTCTTTCCTGATCCCAGCTCTGTTCATCTTGGCTTCTTTTAAAAACACAGCAAGCAAGGGTTACTCCAAGCGTAGTCTCCCTTTTTTCCAAAAATTGTGCCCCACACACACCCACCCCTTCAGTGGCAGCACTTGTGCCCTAGTTGTACACTTCACAGCTAGATTTGCATCAAGCACATTCAAAAATACGCTATTCTTAACCGTACCCAGGATGACACCGGGGTAGGTAGCAAAGTCTTTCCTGATCCCAGCTCTGTTCATCTTGGCTTCTTTTAAAAACACAGCAAGCAAGGGTTACTCCAAGCGGAGCCTCCCTTTTTTACAAAAATTGGGCCCCACACACACCCACCCCTTCAGTGGCAGCACTTGTGCCCTAGTTGTACACTTCACAGCTAGATTTGCATCAAGCACAATCAAAAATATGCCATTCTTATCCGTCCCCAGGATGACACCGGGGTAGGTAGCAAAGTCTTTCCTGATCCCAGCTCTGTTCATCTTGGCTTCTTTTAAAAACACAGCAAGCAAGGGTTACTCCAAGCGGAGCCTCCCTTTTTTACAAAAATTGGGCCCCACACACACCCACCCCTTCAGTGGCAGCACTTGTGCCCTAGTTGTACACTTCACAGCTAGATTTGCATCAAGCACAATCAAAAATATGCCATTCTTATCCGTCCCCAGGATGACACCGGGGTAGGTAGCAAAGTCTTTCCTGATCCCAGCTCTGTTCATCTTGGCTTCTTTTAAAAACACAGCAAGCAAGGGTTACTCCAAGCGTAGTCTCCCTTTTTTCCAAAAATTGTGCCCCACACACACCCACCCCTTCAGTGGCAGCACTTGTGCCCTAGTTGTACACTTCACAGCTAGATTTGCATCAAGCACATTCAAAAATACGCTATTCTTAACCGTCCCCAGGATGACACCGGGGTAGGTAGCAAAGTCTTTCCTGATCCCAGCTTTGTTCATCTTGGCTTCTTTTAAAAACACAGCAAGCAAGGGTTACTCCAAGCGGAGCCTCCCTTTTTTACAAAAATTGGGCCCCACACACACCCACCCCTTCAGTGGCAGCACTTGTGCCCTAGTTGTACACGTCACAGCTATATTTGCATCAAGCACATTCAAAAATACGCTATTCTTAACCGTACCCAGGATGACACCGGGGTAGGTAGCAAAGTCTTTCCTGATCCCAGCTCTGTTCATCTTGGCTTCTTTTAAAAACACAGCAAGCAAGGGTTACTCCAAGCGTAGTCTCCCTTTTTTCCAAAAATTGTGCCCCACACACACCCACCCCTTCAGTGGCAGCACTTGTGCCCTAGTTGTACACTTCACAGCTAGATTTGCATCAAGCACATTCAAAAATACGCTATTCTTAACCGTACCCAGGATGACACCGGGGTAGGTAGCAAAGTCTTTCCTGATCCCAGCTCTGTTCATCTTGGCTTCTTTTAAAAACACAGCAAGCAAGAGTTACTCCAAGCGTAGTCTCCCTTTTTTACAAAAATTGGGCCCCACACACACCCACCCCTTCAGTGGCAGCACTTGTGCCCTAGTTGTACACTTCACAGCTAGATTTGCATCAAGCACATTCAAAAATACGCTATTCTTAACCGTACCCAGGATGACACCGGGGTAGGTAGCAAAGTCTTTCCTGATCCCAGCTCTGTTCATCTTGGCTTCTTTTAAAAACACAGCAAGCAAGGGTTACTCCAAGCGGAGCCTCCCTTTTTTACAAAAATTGGGCCCCACACACACCCACCCCTTCAGTGGCAGCACTTGTGCCCTAGTTGTACACTTCACAGCTAGATTGGCATCAAGCACATTCAAAAATACGCTATTCTTAACCGTACCCAGGATGACACCGGGGTAGGTAGCAAAGTCTTTCCTGATCCCAGCTCTGTTCATCTTGGCTTCTTTTAAAAACACAGCAAGCAAGGGTTACTCCAAGTGGAGCCTCCCTTTTTTACAAAAATTGGGCCCCACACACACCCACCCCTTCAGTGGCAGCACTTGTGCCCCAGTTGTATACTTCACAGCTAGATTTGCATCAAGCACATTCAAAAATACGCTATTCTTAACCGTACCCAGGATGACACCGGGGTAGGTAGCAAAGTCTTTCCTGATCCCAGCTCTGTTCATCTTTGCTTCTTTTAAAAACACAGCAAGCAAGAGTTACTCCAAGCGTAGTCTCCCTTTTTTCCAAAAATTGTGCCCCACACACACCCACCCCTTCAGTGGCAGCAGTTGTGCCCTAGTTGTACACTTCACAGCTAGATTTGCATCAAGCACATTCAAAAATACACCATTCTTATCCGTCCCCAGGATGACACCGGGGTAGGTAGCAAAGTCTTTCCTGATCCCAGCTCTGTTCATCTTGGCTTCTTTTAAAAACACAGCAAGCAAGGGTTACTCCAAGCGTAGTCTCCCTTTTTTCCAAAAATTGTGCCCCACAAACACCCACCGCTTCAGTGGCAGCACTTGTGCCCTAGTTGTACACTTCACAGCTAGATTTGCATCAAGCACATTCAAAAATACGCTATTCTTAACCGTACCCAGGATGACACCGGGGTAGGTAGCAAAGTCTTTCCTGATCCCAGCTCTGTTCATCTTGGCTTCTTTTAAAAACACAGCAAGCAAGAGTTACTCCAAGCGTAGTCTCCCTTTTTTACAAAAATTGGGCCCCACACACACCCACCCCTTCAGTGGCAGCACTTGTGCCCTAGTTGTACACTTCACAGCTAGATTTGCATCAAGCACATTCAAAAATACGCTATTCTTAACCGTACCCAGGATGACACCGGGGTAGGTAGCAAAGTCTTTCCTGATCCCAGCTCTGTTCATCTTGGCTTCTTTTAAAAACACAGCAAGCAAGGGTTACTCCAAGCGGAGCCTCCCTTTTTTACAAAAATTGGGCCCCACACACACCCACCCCTTCAGTGGCAGCACTTGTGCCCTAGTTGTACACTTCACAGCTAGATTGGCATCAAGCACATTCAAAAATACGCTATTCTTAACCGTACCCAGGATGACACCGGGGTAGGTAGCAAAGTCTTTCCTGATCCCAGCTCTGTTCATCTTGGCTTCTTTTAAAAACACAGCAAGCAAGGGTTACTCCAAGTGGAGCCTCCCTTTTTTACAAAAATTGGGCCCCACACACACCCACCCCTTCAGTGGCAGCACTTGTGCCCCAGTTGTATACTTCACAGCTAGATTTGCATCAAGCACATTCAAAAATACGCTATTCTTAACCGTACCCAGGATGACACCGGGGTAGGTAGCAAAGTCTTTCCTGATCCCAGCTCTGTTCATCTTTGCTTCTTTTAAAAACACAGCAAGCAAGAGTTACTCCAAGCGTAGTCTCCCTTTTTTCCAAAAATTGTGCCCCACACACACCCACCCCTTCAGTGGCAGCAGTTGTGCCCTAGTTGTACACTTCACAGCTAGATTTGCATCAAGCACATTCAAAAATACACCATTCTTATCCGTCCCCAGGATGACACCGGGGTAGGTAGCAAAGTCTTTCCTGATCCCAGCTCTGTTCATCTTGGCTTCTTTTAAAAACACAGCAAGCAAGGGTTACTCCAAGCGTAGTCTCCCTTTTTTCCAAAAATTGTGCCCCACAAACACCCACCGCTTCAGTGGCAGCACTTGTGCCCTAGTTGTACACTTCACAGCTAGATTTGCATCAAGCACATTCAAAAATACGCTATTCTTAACCGTACCCAGGATGACACCGGGGTAGGTAGCAAAGTCTTTCCTGATCCCAGCTCTGTTCATCTTGGCTTCTTTTAAAAACACAGCAAGCAAGGGTTACTCCAAGCGTAGTCTCCCTTTTTTCCAAAAATTGTGCCCCACACACACCCACCCCTTCAGTGGCAGCACTTGTGCCCTAGTTGTACACTTCACAGCTAGATTTGCATCAAGCACAATCAAAAATATGCCATTCTTATCCGTCCCCAGGATGACACCGGGGTAGGTAGCAAAGTCTTTCCTGATCCCAGCTCTGTTCATCTTGGCTTCTTTTAAAAACACAGCAAGCAAGGGTTACTCCAAGCGTAGTCTCCCTTTTTTCCAAAAATTGTGCCCCACACACACCCACCCCTTCAGTGGCAGCACTTGTACCCTAGTTGTACACTTCACAGCTAGATTTGCATCAAGCACATTCAAAAATACGCTATTCTTAACCGTCCCCAGGATGACACCGGGGTAGGTAGCAAAGTCTTTCCTGATCCCAGCTTTGTTCATCTTGGCTTCTTTTAAAAACACAGCAAGCAAGGGTTACTCCAAGCGGTGCCTCCCTTTTTTACAAAAATTGGGCCCCACACACACCCACCCCTTCAGTGGCAGCACTTGTGCCCTAGTTGTACACGTCACAGCTAGATTTGCATCAAGCACATTCAAAAATACGCTATTCTTAACCGTACCCAGGATGACACCGGGGTAGGTAGCAAAGTCTTTCCTGATCCCAGCTCTGTTCATCTTGGCTTCTTTTAAAAACACAGCAAGCAAGGGTTACTCCAAGCGTAGTCTCCCTTTTTTCCAAAAATTGTGCCCCACAAACACCCACCGCTTCAGTGGCAGCACTTGTGCCCTAGTTGTACACTTCACAGCTAGATTTGCATCAAGCACATTCAAAAATACGCTATTCTTAACCGTACCCAGGATGACACCGGGGTAGGTAGCAAAGTCTTTCCTGATCCCAGCTCTGTTCATCTTGGCTTCTTTTAAAAACACAGCAAGCAAGGGTTACTCCAAGCGTAGTCTCCCTTTTTTCCAAAAATTGTGCCCCACACACACCCACCCCTTCAGTGGCAGCACTGGTGCCCTAGTTGTACACTTCACAGCTAGATTTGCATCAAGCACATTCAAAAATACGCTATTCTTAACCGTACCCAGGATGACACCGGGGTAGGTAGCAAAGTCTTTCCTGATCCCAGCTCTGTTCATCTTGGCTTCTTTTAAAAACACAGCAAGCAAGGGTTACTTAAAGCGGAGCCTCCCTTTTTTACAAAAATTGTGCCCCACACACACCCACCCCTTCAGTGGCAGCACTTGTGCCCTAGTTGTACACTTCACAGCTAGATTTGCATCAAGCACATTCAAAAATACGCTATTCTTAACCGTACCCAGGATGACACCGGGGTAGGTAGCAAAGTCTTTCCTGATCCCAGCTCTGTTCATCTTGGCTTCTTTTAAAAACACAGCAAGCAAGGGTTACTCCAAGCGGAGCCTCCCTTTTTTTACAAAAATTGGGCCCCACACACACCCACCCCTTCAGTGGCAGCACTTGTGCCCTAGTTGTACACTTCACAGCTAGATTTGCATCAAGCACATTCAAAAATACGCTATTCTTAACCGTACCCAGGATGACACCGGGGTAGGTAGCAAAGTCTTTCCTGATCCCAGCTCTGCTCATCTTGGCTTCTTTTAAAAACACAGCAAGCAAGGGTTACTCCAAGCGGAGCCTCCCTTTTTTACAAAAATTGGGCCCCACACACACCCACCCCTTCAGTGGCAGCACTTGTGCCCCAGTTGTATACTTCACAGCTAGATTTGCATCAAGCACATTCAAAAATACGCTATTCTTAACCGTACCCAGGATGACATCGGGGTAGGTAGCAAAGTCTTTCCTGATCCCAGCTCTGTTCATCTTGGCTTCTTTTAAAAACACAGCAAGCAAGGGTTACTCCAAGCGTAGTCTCCCTTTTTTCCAAAAATTGTGCCCCACATACACCCACCCCTTCAGTGGCAGCACTTGTGCCCTAGTTGTACACTTCACAGCTAGATTTGCATCAAGCACAATCAAAAATATGCCATTCTTATCCGTCCCCAGGATGACACCGGGGTAGGTAGCAAAGTCTTTCCTGATCCCAGCTCTGTTCATCTTGGCTTCTTTTAAAAACACAGCAAGCAAGGGTTACTCCAAGCGTAGTCTCCCTTTTTTCCAAAAATTGTGCCCCACACACACCCACCCCTTCAGTGGCAGCACTTGTGCCCTAGTTGTACACGTCACAGCTAGATTTGCATCAAGCACATTCAAAAATACGCTATTCTTAACCGTACCCAGGATGACACCGGGGTAGGTAGCAAAGTCTTTCCTGATCCCAGCTCTGTTCATCTTGGCTTCTTTTAAAAACACAGCAAGCAAGGGTTACTCCAAGCGTAGTCTCCCTTTTTTCCAAAAATTGTGCCCCACACACACCCACCCCTTCAGTGGCAGCACTTGTGCCCTAGTTGTACACTTCACAGCTAGATTTGCATCAAGCACATTCAAAAATACGCTATTCTTAACCGTACCCAGGATGACACCGGGGTAGGTAGCAAAGTCTTTCCTGATCCCAGCTCTGTTCATCTTGGCTTCTTTTAAAAACACAGCAAGCAAGGGTTACTTAAAGCGGAGCCTCCCTTTTTTACAAAAATTGGGCCCCACACACACCCACCCCTTCAGTGGCAGCACTTGTGCCCTAGTTGTAAACTTCACAGCTAGATTTGCATCAAGCACATTCAAAAATACGCTATTCTTAACCGTACCCAGGATGACACCGGGGTAGGTAGCAAAGTCTTTCCTGATCCCAGCTCTGTTCATCTTGGCTTCTTTTAAAAACACAGCAAGCAAGGGTTACTCCAAGCGGAGCCTCCCTTTTTTACAAAAATTGGGCCCCACACACACCCACCCCTTCAGTGGCAGCACTTGTGCCCTAGTTGTACACTTCACAGCTAGATTGGCATCAAGCACATTCAAAAATACGCTATTCTTAACCGTACCCAGGATGACACCGGGGTAGGTAGCAAAGTCTTTCCTGATCCCAGCTCTGTTCATCTTGGCTTCTTTTAAAAACACAGCAAGCAAGGGTTACTCCAAGTGGAGCCTCCCTTTTTTACAAAAATTGGGCCCCACACACACCCACCCCTTCAGTGGCAGCACTTGTGCCCCAGTTGTATACTTCACAGCTAGATTTGCATCAAGCACATTCAAAAATACGCTATTCTTAACCGTACCCAGGATGACACCGGGGTAGGTAGCAAAGTCTTTCCTGATCCCAGCTCTGTTCATCTTTGCTTCTTTTAAAAACACAGCAAGCAAGAGTTACTCCAAGCGTAGTCTCCCTTTTTTCCAAAAATTGTGCCCCACACACACCCACCCCTTCAGTGGCAGCAGTTGTGCCCTAGTTGTACACTTCACAGCTAGATTTGCATCAAGCACATTCAAAAATACACCATTCTTATCCGTCCCCAGGATGACACCGGGGTAGGTAGCAAAGTCTTTCCTGATCCCAGCTCTGTTCATCTTGGCTTCTTTTAAAAACACAGCAAGCAAGGGTTACTCCAAGCGTAGTCTCCCTTTTTTCCAAAAATTGTGCCCCACAAACACCCACCGCTTCAGTGGCAGCACTTGTGCCCTAGTTGTACACTTCACAGCTAGATTTGCATCAAGCACATTCAAAAATACGCTATTCTTAACCGTACCCAGGATGACACCGGGGTAGGTAGCAAAGTCTTTCCTGATCCCAGCTCTGTTCATCTTGGCTTCTTTTAAAAACACAGCAAGCAAGGGTTACTCCAAGCGTAGTCTCCCTTTTTTCCAAAAATTGTGCCCCACACACACCCACCCCTTCAGTGGCAGCACTTGTGCCCTAGTTGTACACTTCACAGCTAGATTTGCATCAAGCACAATCAAAAATATGCCATTCTTATCCGTCCCCAGGATGACACCGGGGTAGGTAGCAAAGTCTTTCCTGATCCCAGCTCTGTTCATCTTGGCTTCTTTTAAAAACACAGCAAGCAAGGGTTACTCCAAGCGTAGTCTCCCTTTTTTCCAAAAATTGTGCCCCACACACACCCACCCCTTCAGTGGCAGCACTTGTACCCTAGTTGTACACTTCACAGCTAGATTTGCATCAAGCACATTCAAAAATACGCTATTCTTAACCGTCCCCAGGATGACACCGGGGTAGGTAGCAAAGTCTTTCCTGATCCCAGCTTTGTTCATCTTGGCTTCTTTTAAAAACACAGCAAGCAAGGGTTACTCCAAGCGGAGCCTCCCTTTTTTACAAAAATTGGGCCCCACACACACCCACCCCTTCAGTGGCAGCACTTGTGCCCTAGTTGTACACGTCACAGCTAGATTTGCATCAAGCACATTCAAAAATACGCTATTCTTAACCGTACCCAGGATGACACCGGGGTAGGTAGCAAAGTCTTTCCTGATCCCAGCTCTGTTCATCTTGGCTTCTTTTAAAAACACAGCAAGCAAGGGTTACTCCAAGCGTAGTCTCCCTTTTTTCCAAAAATTGTGCCCCACACACACCCACCCCTTCAGTGGCAGCACTTGTGCCCTAGTTGTACACTTCACAGCTAGATTTGCATCAAGCACATTCAAAAATACGCTATTCTTAACCGTACCCAGGATGACACCGGGGTAGGTAGCAAAGTCTTTCCTGATCCCAGCTCTGTTCATCTTGGCTTCTTTTAAAAACACAGCAAGCAAGGGTTACTCCAAGCGGAGCCTCCCTTTTTTACAAAAATTGGGCCCCACACACACCCACCCCTTCAGTGGCAGCACTTGTGCCCTAGTTGTACACTTCACAGCTAGATTTGCATCAAGCACATTCAAAAATACGCTATTCTTAACCGTACCCAGGATGACACCGGGGTAGGTAGCAAAGTCTTTCCTGATCCCAGCTCTGTTCATCTTGGCTTCTTTTAAAAACACAGCAAGCAAGGGTTACTCCAAGCGGAGCCTCCCTTTTTTACAAAAATTGGGCCCCACACACACCCACCCCTTCAGTGGCAGCACTTGTGCCCTAGTTGTACACTTCACAGCTAGATTTGCATCAAGCACAATCAAAAATATGCCATTCTTAACCGTACCCAGGATGACACCGGGGTAGGTAGCAAAGTCTTTCCTGATCCCAGCTCTGTTCATCTTGGCTTCTTTTAAAAACACAGCAAGCAAGGGTTACTCCAAGCGTAGTCTCCCTTTTTTCCAAAAATTGTGCCCCACACACACCCACCCCTTCAGTGGCAGCACTTGTGCCCTAGTTGTACACTTCACAGCTAGATTTGCATCAAGCACATTCAAAAATACGCTATTCTTAACTGTCCCCAGGATGACACCGGGGTAGGTAGCAAAGTCTTTCCTGATCCCAGCTTTGTTCATCTTGGCTTCTTTTAAAAACACAGCAAGCAAGGGTTACTCCAAGCGGAGCCTCCCTTTTTTACAAAAATTGGGCCCCACACACACCCACCCCTTCAGTGGCAGCACTTGTGCCCTAGTTGTACACGTCACAGCTAGATTTGCATCAAGCACATTCAAAAATACGCTATTCTTAACCGTACCCAGGATGACACCGGGGTAGGTAGCAAAGTCTTTCCTGATCCCAGCTCTGTTCATCTTGGCTTCTTTTAAAAACACAGCAAGCAAGGGTTACTCCAAGCGTAGTCTCCCTTTTTTCCAAAAATTGTGCCCCACACACACCCACCCCTTCAGTGGCAGCACTTGTGCCCTAGTTGTACACTTCACAGCTAGATTTGCATCAAGCACATTCAAAAATACGCTATTCTTAACCGTACCCAGGATGACACCGGGGTAGGTAGCAAAGTCTTTCCTGATCCCAGCTCTGTTCATCTTGGCTTCTTTTAAAAACACAGCAAGCAAGGGTTACTTAAAGCGGAGCCTCCCTTTTTTACAAAAATTGGGCCCCACACACACCCACCCCTTCAGTGGCAGCACTTGTGCCCTAGTTGTACACTTCACAGCTAGATTTGCATCAAGCACATTCAAAAATACGCTATTCTTAACCGTACCCAGGATGACACCGGGGTAGGTAGCAAAGTCTTTCCTGATCCCAGCTCTGTTCATCTTGGCTTCTTTTAAAAACACAGCAAGCAAGGGTTACTCCAAGTGGAGCCTCCCTTTTTTACAAAAATTGGGCCCCACACACACCCACCCCTTCAGTGGCAGCACTTGTGCCCTAGTTGTACACTTCACAACTAGATTGGCATCAAGCACATTCAAAAATACGCTATTCTTAACCGTACCCAGGATGACACCGGGGTAGGTAGCAAAGTCTTTCCTGATCCCAGCTCTGTTCATCTTGGCTTCTTTTAAAAACACAGCAAGCAAGGGTTACTCCAAGTGGAGCCTCCCTTTTTTACAAAAATTGGGCCCCACACACACCCACCCCTTCAGTGGCAGCACTTGTGCCCCAGTTGTATACTTCACAGCTAGATTTGCATCAAGCACATTCAAAAATACGCTATTCTTAACCGTACCCAGGATGACACCGGGGTAGGTAGCAAAGTCTTTCCTGATCCCAGCTCTGTTCATCTTTGCTTCTTTTAAAAACACAGCAAGCAAGAGTTACTCCAAGCGTAGTCTCCCTTTTTTCCAAAAATTGTGCCCTACACACACCCACCCCTTCAGTGGCAGCAGTTGTGCCCTAGTTGTACACTTCACAGCTAGATTTGCATCAAGCACATTCAAAAATACACCATTCTTATCCGTCCCCAGGATGACACCGGGGTAGGTAGCAAAGTCTTTCCTGATCCCAGCTCTGTTCATCTTGGCTTCTTTTAAAAACACAGCAAGCAAGGGTTACTCCAAGCGTAGTCTCCCTTTTTTCCAAAAATTGTGCCCCACACACACCCACCCCTTCAGTGGCAGCACTTGTGCCCTAGTTGTACACTTCACAGCTAGATTTGCATCAAGCACATTCAAAAATACGCTATTCTTAACCGTACCCAGGATGACACCGGGGTAGGTAGCAAAGTCTTTCCTGATCCCAGCTCTGTTCATCTTGGCTTCTTTTAAAAACACAGCAAGCAAGGGTTACTTAAAGCGGAGCCTCCCTTTTTTACAAAAATTGGGCCCCACACACACCCACCCCTTCAGTGGCAGCACTTGTGCCCTAGTTGTACACTTCACAGCTAGATTTGCATCAAGCACATTCAAAAATACGCTATTCTTAACCGTACCCAGGATGACACCGGGGTAGGTAGCAAAGTCTTTCCTGATCCCAGCTCTGTTCATCTTGGCTTCTTTTAAAAACACAGCAAGCAAGGGTTACTCCAAGTGGAGCCTCCCTTTTTTACAAAAATTGGGCCCCACACACACCCACCCCTTCAGTGGCAGCACTTGTGCCCTAGTTGTACACTTCACAACTAGATTGGCATCAAGCACATTCAAAAATACGCTATTCTTAACCGTACCCAGGATGACACCGGGGTAGGTAGCAAAGTCTTTCCTGATCCCAGCTCTGTTCATCTTGGCTTCTTTTAAAAACACAGCAAGCAAGGGTTACTCCAAGTGGAGCCTCCCTTTTTTACAAAAATTGGGCCCCACACACACCCACCCCTTCAGTGGCAGCACTTGTGCCCCAGTTGTATACTTCACAGCTAGATTTGCATCAAGCACATTCAAAAATACGCTATTCTTAACCGTACCCAGGATGACACCGGGGTAGGTAGCAAAGTCTTTCCTGATCCCAGCTCTGTTCATCTTTGCTTCTTTTAAAAACACAGCAAGCAAGAGTTACTCCAAGCGTAGTCTCCCTTTTTTCCAAAAATTGTGCCCCACACACACCCACCCCTTCAGTGGCAGCAGTTGTGCCCTAGTTGTACACTTCACAGCTAGATTTGCATCAAGCACATTCAAAAATACACCATTCTTATCCGTCCCCAGGATGACACCGGGGTAGGTAGCAAAGTCTTTCCTGATCCCAGCTCTGTTCATCTTGGCTTCTTTTAAAAACACAGCAAGCAAGGGTTACTCCAAGCGTAGTCTCCCTTTTTTCCAAAAATTGTGCCCCACAAACACCCACCGCTTCAGTGGCAGCACTTGTGCCCTAGTTGTACACTTCACAGCTAGATTTGCATCAAGCACATTCAAAAATACGCTATTCTTAACCGTACCCAGGATGACACCGGGGTAGGTAGCAAAGTCTTTCCTGATCCCAGCTCTGTTCATCTTGGCTTCTTTTAAAAACACAGCAAGCAAGGGTTACTCCAAGCGTAGTCTCCCTTTTTTCCAAAAATTGTGCCCCACACACACCCACCCCTTCAGTGGCAGCACTTGTGCCCTAGTTGTACACTTCACAGCTAGATTTGCATCAAGCACAATCAAAAATATGCCATTCTTATCCGTCCCCAGGATGACACCGGGGTAGGTAGCAAAGTCTTTCCTGATCCCAGCTCTGTTCATCTTGGCTTCTTTTAAAAACACAGCAAGCAAGGGTTACTCCAAGCGTAGTCTCCCTTTTTTCCAAAAATTGTGCCCCACACACACCCACCCCTTCAGTGGCAGCACTTGTACCCTAGTTGTACACTTCACAGCTAGATTTGCATCAAGCACATTCAAAAATACGCTATTCTTAACCGTCCCCAGGATGACACCGGGGTAGGTAGCAAAGTCTTTCCTGATCCCAGCTTTGTTCATCTTGGCTTCTTTTAAAAACACAGCAAGCAAGGGTTACTCCAAGCGGAGCCTCCCTTTTTTACAAACATTGGGCCCCACACACACCCACCCCTTCAGTGGCAGCACTTGTGCCCTAGTTGTACACGTCACAGCTAGATTTGCATCAAGCACATTCAAAAATACGCTATTCTTAACCGTACCCAGGATGACACCGGGGTAGGTAGCAAAGTCTTTCCTGATCCCAGCTCTGTTCATCTTGGCTTCTTTTAAAAACACAGCAAGCAAGGGTTACTCCAAGCGTAGTCTCCCTTTTTTCCAAAAATTGTGCCCCACACACACCCACCCCTTCAGTGGCAGCACTTGTGCCCTAGTTGTACACTTCACAGCTAGATTTGCATCAAGCACATTCAAAAATACGCTATTCTTAACCGTACCCAGGATGACACCGGGGTAGGTAGCAAAGTCTTTCCTGATCCCAGCTCTGTTCATCTTGGCTTCTTTTAAAAACACAGCAAGCAAGGGTTACTCCAAGCGGAGCCTCCCTTTTTTACAAAAATTGGGCCCCACACACACCCACCCCTTCAGTGGCAGCACTTGTGCCCTAGTTGTACACTTCACAGCTAGATAAAAATACGCTATTCTTAACCGTACCCAGGATGACACCGGGGTAGGTAGCAAAGTCTTTCCTGATCCCAGCTCTGTTCATCTTGGCTTCTTTTAAAAACACAGCAAGCAAGGGTTACTCCAAGCGGAGCCTCCCTTTTTTACAAAAATTGGGCCCCACACACACCCACCCCTTCAGTGGCAGCACTTGTGCCCCAGTTGTATACTTCACAGCTAGATTTGCATCAAGCACATTCAAAAATACGCTATTCTTAACCGTACCCAGGATGACACCGGGGTAGGTAGCAAAGTCTTTCCTGATCCCAGCTCTGTTCATCTTTGCTTCTTTTAAAAACACAGCAAGCAAGAGTTACTCCAAGCGTAGTCTCCCTTTTTTCCAAAAATTGTGCCCCACACACACCCACCCCTTCAGTGGCAGCAGTTGTGCCCTAGTTGTACACTTCACAGCTAGATTTGCATCAAGCACATTCAAAAATACACCATTCTTATCCGTCCCCAGGATGACACCGGGGTAGGTAGCAAAGTCTTTCCTGATCCCAGCTCTGTTCATCTTGGCTTCTTTTAAAAACACAGCAAGCAAGGGTTACTCCAAGCGTAGTCTCCCTTTTTTCCAAAAATTGTGCCCCACAAACACCCACCGCTTCAGTGGCAGCACTTGTGCCCTAGTTGTACACTTCACAGCTAGATTTGCATCAAGCACATTCAAAAATACGCTATTCTTAACCGTACCCAGGATGACACCGGGGTAGGTAGCAAAGTCTTTCCTGATCCCAGCTCTGTTCATCTTGGCTTCTTTTAAAAACACAGCAAGCAAGGGTTACTCCAAGCGTAGTCTCCCTTTTTTCCAAAAATTGTGCCCCACACACACCCACCCCTTCAGTGGCAGCACTTGTGCCCTAGTTGTACACTTCACAGCTAGATTTGCATCAAGCACAATCAAAAATATGCCATTCTTATCCGTCCCCAGGATGACACCGGGGTAGGTAGCAAAGTCTTTCCTGATCCCAGCTCTGTTCATCTTGGCTTCTTTTAAAAACACAGCAAGCAAGGGTTACTCCAAGCGTAGTCTCCCTTTTTTCCAAAAATTGTGCCCCACACACACCCACCCCTTCAGTGGCAGCACTTGTACCCTAGTTGTACACTTCACAGCTAGATTTGCATCAAGCACATTCAAAAATACGCTATTCTTAACCGTCCCCAGGATGACACCGGGGTAGGTAGCAAAGTCTTTCCTGATCCCAGCTTTGTTCATCTTGGCTTCTTTTAAAAACACAGCAAGCAAGGGTTACTCCAAGCGGAGCCTCCCTTTTTTACAAACATTGGGCCCCACACACACCCACCCCTTCAGTGGCAGCACTTGTGCCCTAGTTGTACACGTCACAGCTAGATTTGCATCAAGCACATTCAAAAATACGCTATTCTTAACCGTACCCAGGATGACACCGGGGTAGGTAGCAAAGTCTTTCCTGATCCCAGCTCTGTTCATCTTGGCTTCTTTTAAAAACACAGCAAGCAAGGGTTACTCCAAGCGTAGTCTCCCTTTTTTCCAAAAATTGTGCCCCACACACACCCACCCCTTCAGTGGCAGCACTTGTGCCCTAGTTGTACACTTCACAGCTAGATTTGCATCAAGCACATTCAAAAATACGCTATTCTTAACCGTACCCAGGATGACACCGGGGTAGGTAGCAAAGTCTTTCCTGATCCCAGCTCTGTTCATCTTGGCTTCTTTTAAAAACACAGCAAGCAAGGGTTACTCCAAGCGGAGCCTCCCTTTTTTACAAAAATTGGGCCCCACACACACCCACCCCTTCAGTGGCAGCACTTGTGCCCTAGTTGTACACTTCACAGCTAGATTTGCATCAAGCACATTCAAAAATACGCTATTCTTAACCGTACCCAGGATGACACCGGGGTAGGTAGCAAAGTCTTTCCTGATCCCAGCTCTGTTCATCTTGGCTTCTTTTAAAAACACAGCAAGCAAGGGTTACTCCAAGCGGAGCCTCCCTTTTTTACAAAAATTGGGCCCCACACACACCCACCCCTTCAGTGGCAGCACTTGTGCCCTAGTTGTACACTTCACAGCTAGATAAAAATACGCTATTCTTAACCGTACCCAGGATGACACCGGGGTAGGTAGCAAAGTCTTTCCTGATCCCAGCTCTGTTCATCTTGGCTTCTTTTAAAAACACAGCAAGCAAGGGTTACTCCAAGCGGAGCCTCCCTTTTTTACAAAAATTGGGCCCCACACACACCCACCCCTTCAGTGGCAGCACTTGTGCCCCAGTTGTATACTTCACAGCTAGATTTGCATCAAGCACATTCAAAAATACGCTATTCTTAACCGTACCCAGGATGACACCGGGGTAGGTAGCAAAGTCTTTCCTGATCCCAGCTCTGTTCATCTTTGCTTCTTTTAAAAACACAGCAAGCAAGAGTTACTCCAAGCGTAGTCTCCCTTTTTTCCAAAAATTGTGCCCCACACACACCCACCCCTTCAGTGGCAGCAGTTGTGCCCTAGTTGTACACTTCACAGCTAGATTTGCATCAAGCACATTCAAAAATACACCATTCTTATCCGTCCCCAGGATGACACCGGGGTAGGTAGCAAAGTCTTTCCTGATCCCAGCTCTGTTCATCTTGGCTTCTTTTAAAAACACAGCAAGCAAGGGTTACTCCAAGCGTAGTCTCCCTTTTTTCCAAAAATTGTGCCCCACAAACACCCACCGCTTCAGTGGCAGCACTTGTGCCCTAGTTGTACACTTCACAGCTAGATTTGCATCAAGCACATTCAAAAATACGCTATTCTTAACCGTACCCAGGATGACACCGGGGTAGGTAGCAAAGTCTTTCCTGATCCCAGCTCTGTTCATCTTGGCTTCTTTTAAAAACACAGCAAGCAAGGGTTACTCCAAGCGTAGTCTCCCTTTTTTCCAAAAATTGTGCCCCACACACACCCACCCCTTCAGTGGCAGCACTTGTGCCCTAGTTGTACACTTCACAGCTAGATTTGCATCAAGCACAATCAAAAATATGCCATTCTTATCCGTCCCCAGGATGACACCGGGGTAGGTAGCAAAGTCTTTCCTGATCCCAGCTCTGTTCATCTTGGCTTCTTTTAAAAACACAGCAAGCAAGGGTTACTCCAAGCGTAGTCTCCCTTTTTTCCAAAAATTGTGCCCCACACACACCCACCCCTTCAGTGGCAGCACTTGTGCCCTAGTTGTACACTTCACAGCTAGATTTGCATCAAGCACATTCAAAAATACGCTATTCTTAACCGTCCCCAGGATGACACCGGGGTAGGTAGCAAAGTCTTTCCTGATCCCAGCTTTGTTCATCTTGGCTTCTTTTAAAAACACAGCAAGCAAGGGTTACTCCAAGCGGAGCCTCCCTTTTTTACACAAATTGGGCCCCACACACACCCACCCCTTCAGTGGCAGCACTTGTGCCCTAGTTGTACACGTCACAGCTAGATTTGCATCAAGCACATTCAAAAATACGCTATTCTTAACCGTACCCAGGATGACACCGGGGTAGGTAGCAAAGTCTTTCCTGATCCCAGCTCTGTTCATCTTGGCTTCTTTTAAAAACACAGCAAGCAAGGGTTACTCCAAGCGTAGTCTCCCTTTTTTCCAAAAATTGTGCCCCACACACACCCACCCCTTCAGTGGCAGCACTTGTGCCCTAGTTGTACACTTCACAGCTAGATTTGCATCAAGCACATTCAAAAATACGCTATTCTTAACCGTACCCAGGATGACACCGGGGTAGGTAGCAAAGTCTTTCCTGATCCCAGCTCTGTTCATCTTGGCTTCTTTTAAAAACACAGCAAGCAAGGGTTACTCCAAGCGGAGCCTCCCTTTTTTACAAAAATTGGGCCCCACACACACCCACCCCTTCAGTGGCAGCACTTGTGCCCCAGTTGTATACTTCACAGCTAGATTTGCATCAAGCACATTCAAAAATACGCTATTCTTAACCGTACCCAGGATGACACCGGGGTAGGTAGCAAAGTCTTTCCTGATCCCAGCTCTGTTCATCTTGGCTTCTTTTAAAAACACAGCAAGCAAGAGTTACTCCAAGCGTAGTCTCCCTTTTTTCCAAAAATTGTGCCCCACACACACCCACCCCTTCAGTGGCAGCAGTTGTGCCCTAGTTGTACACTTCACAGCTAGATTTGCATCAAGCACATTCAAAAATACGCCATTCTTATCCGTCCCCAGGATGACACCGGGGTAGGTAGCAAAGTCTTTCCTGATCCCAGCTCTGTTCATCTTGGCTTCTTTTAAAAACACAGCAAGCAAGGGTTACTCCTAGCGTAGTCTCCCTTTTTTCCAAAAATTGTGCCCCACACACACCCACCCCTTCAGTGGCAGCACTTGTGCCCTAGTTGTACACTTCACAGCTAGATTTGCATCAAGCACATTCAAAAATACGCCATTCTTATCCGTCCCCAGGATGACACCGAGGTAGGTAGCAAAGTCTTTCCTGATCCCAGCTCTGTTCATCTTGGCTTCTTTTAAAAACACAGCAAGCAAGGGTTACTCCAAGCGTAGTCTCCCTTTTTTCCAAAAATTGTGCCCCACACACACCCACCCCTTCAGTGGCAGCACTTGTGCCCTAGTTGTACACTTCACAGCTAGATTTGCATCAAGCACATTCAAAAATACGCCATTCTTATCCGTCCCCAGGATGACACCGGGGTAGGTAGCAAAGTCTTTCCTGATCCCAGCTCTGTTCATCTTGGCTTCTTTTAAAAACACAGCAAGCAAGGGTTACTCCTAGCGTAGTCTCCCTTTTTTCCAAAAATTGTGCCCCACACACACCCACCCCTTCAGTGGCAGCACTTGTGCCCTAGTTGTACACTTCACAGCTAGATTTGCATCAAGCACATTCAAAAATACGCCATTCTTATCCGTCCCCAGGATGACACCGGGGTAGGTAGCAAAGTCTTTCCTGATCCCAGCTCTGTTCATCTTGGCTTCTTTTAAAAACACAGCAAGCAAGGGTTACTCCAAGCGTAGTCTCCTTTTTTTCCAAAAATTGTGCCCCACACACACCCACCCCTTCAGTGGCAGCACTTGTGCCCTAGTTGTACACTTCACAGCTAGATTTGCATCAAGCACATTCAAAAATACGCTATTCTTAACCGTACCCAGGATGACACCGGGGTAGGTAGCAAAGTCTTTCCTGATCCCAGCTCTGTTCATTTTGGCTTCTTTTAAAAACACAGCAAGCAAGGGTTACTCCAAGCGTAGTCTCCCTTTTTTCCAAAAATTGTGCCCCACACACACCCACCCCTTCAGTGGCAGCACTTGTGCCCTAGTTGTACACTTCACAGCTAGATTTGCATTAAGCACATTCAAAAATACGCTATTCTTAACCGTACCCAGGATGACACCGGGGTAGGTAGCAAAGTCTTTCCTGATCCCAGCTCTGTTCATCTTGGCTTCTTTTAAAAACACAGCAAGCAAGGGTTACTCCTAGCGTAGTCTCCCTTTTTTCCAAAAATTGTGCCCCACACACACCCACCCCTTCAGTGGCAGCACTTGTGCCCTAGTTGTACACTTCACAGCTAGATTTGCATCAAGCACATTCAAAAATACGCCATTCTTATCCGTCCCCAGGATGACACCGAGGTAGGTAGCAAAGTCTTTCCTGATCCCAGCTCTGTTCATCTTGGCTTCTTTTAAAAACACAGCAAGCAAGGGTTACTCCAAGCGTAGTCTCCCTTTTTTCCAAAAATTGTGCCCCACACACACCCACCCCTTAAGTGGCAGCACTTGTGCCCTAGTTGTACACTTCACAGCTAGATTTGCATCAAGCACATTCAAAAATACGCCATTCTTATCCGTCCCCAGGATGACACCGGGGTAGGTAGCAAAGTCTTTCCTGATCCCAGCTCTGTTCATCTTGGCTTCTTTTAAAAACACAGCAAGCAAGGGTTACTCCAAGCGTAGTCTCCCTTTTTTCCAAAAATTGTGCCCCACACACACCCACCCCTTCAGTGGCAGCACTTGTGCCCTAGTTGTACACTTCACAGCTAGATTTGCATCAAGCACATTCAAAAATACGCCATTCTTATCCGTCCCCAGGATGACACCGGGGTAGGTAGCAAAGTCTTTCCTGATCCCAGCTCTGTTCATCTTGGCTTCTTTTAAAAACACAGCAAGCAAGGGTTACTCCTAGCGTAGTCTCCCTTTTTTACAAAAATTGGGCCCCACACACACCCACCCCTTCAGTGGCAGCACTTGTGCCCTAGTTGTACACTTCACAGCTAGATTTGCATCAAGCACATTCAAAAATACGCCCTTCTTATCCGTCCCCAGGATGACACCGGGGTAGGTAGCAAAGTCTTTCCTGATCCCAGCTCTGTTCATCTTGGCTTCTTTTAAAAACACAGCAAGCAAGGGTTACTCCAAGCGTAGTCTCCCTTTTTTCCAAAAATTGTGCCCCACACACACCCACCCCTTCAGTGGCAGCACTTGTGCCCTAGTTGTACACTTCACAGCTAGATTTGCATCAAGCACATTCAAAAATACGCTATTCTTAACCGTACCCAGGATGACACCGGGGTAGGTAGCAAAGTCTTTCCTGATCCCAGCTCTGTTCATTTTGGCTTCTTTTAAAAACACAGCAAGCAAGGGTTACTCCAAGCGGAGCCTCCCTTTTTTACAAAAATTGGGCCCCACACACACCCACCCCTTCAGTGGCAGCACTTGTGCCCTAGTTGTACACTTCACAGCTAGATTTGCATCAAGCACATTTCAAAATACGCCATTCTTATCCGTCCCCAGGATGACACCGGGGTAGATAGCAAAGTCTTTCCTGATCCCAGCTCTGTTCATCTTGGCTTCTTTTAAAAACACAGCAAGCAAGGGTTACTCCAAGCGTAGTCTCCCTTTTTTCCAAAAATTGTGCCCCACACACACCCACCCCTTCAGTGGCAGCACTTGTGCCCTAGTTGTACACTTCACAGCTAGATTTGCATCAAGCACATTCAAAAATATGCTATTCTTAACCGTACCCAGGATGACACCGGGGTAGGTAGCAAAGTCTTTCCTGATCCCAGCTCTGTTCATCTTGGCTTCTTTTAAAAACACAGCAAGCAAGGGTTACTCCAAGCGGAGCCTCCCTTTTTTTACAAAAATTGGGCCCCACACACACCCACCCCTTCAGTGGCAGCACTTGTGCCCTAGTTGTACACTTCACAGCTAGATTTGCATCAAGCACATTCAAAAATACGCTATTCTTAACCGTACCCAGGATGACACCGGGGTAGGTAGCAAAGTCTTTCCTGATCCCAGCTCTGTTCATCTTGGCTTCTTTTAAAAACACAGCAAGCAAGGGTTACTCCAAGCGGAGCCTCCCTTTTTTACAAAAATTGGGCCCCACACACACCCACCCCTTCAGTGGCAGCACTTGTGCCCTAGTTGTACACTTCACAGCTAGATTTGCATCAAGCACATTCAAAAATACGCTATTCTTAACCGTACCCAGGATGACACCGGGGTAGGTAGCAAAGTCTTTCCTGATCCCAGCTCTGTTCATCTTGGCTTCTTTTAAAAACACAGCAAGCAAGGGTTACTCCAAGCGGAGCCTCCCTTTTTTACAAAAATTGGGCCCCACACACACCCACCCCTTCAGTGGCAGCACTTGTGCCCTAGTTGTACACTTCACAGCTAGATTTGCATCAAGCACATTCAAAAATACGCTATTCTTAACCGTACCCAGGATGACACCGGGGTAGGTAGCAAAGTCTTTCCTGATCCCAGCTCTGTTCATCTTGGCTTCTTTTAAAAACACAGCAAGCAAGGGTTACTCCAAGCGTAGTCTCCCTTTTTTCCAAAAATTGGGCCCCACACACACCCACCCCTTCAGTGGCAGCACTTGTGCCCTAGTTGTACACTTCACAGCTAGATTTGCATCAAGCACATTCAAAAATACGCTATTCTTAACCGTACCCAGGATGACACCGGGGTAGGTAGCAAAGTCTTTCCTGATCCCAGCTCTGTTCATCTTGGCTTCTTTTAAAAACACAGCAAGCAAGGGTTACTCCAAGCGGAGCCTCCCTTTTTTACAAAAATTGGGCCCCACACACACCCACCCCTTCAGTGGCAGCACTTGTGCCCTAGTTGTACACTTCACAGCTAGATTTGCATCAAGCACATTCAAAAATACGCTATTCTTAACCGTACCCAGGATGACACCGGGGTAGGTAGCAAAGTCTTTCCTGATCCCAGCTCTGTTCATCTTGGCTTCTTTTAAAAACACAGCAAGCAAGGGTTACTCCAAGCGTAGTCTCCCTTTTTTCCAAAAATTGTGCCCCACACACACCCACCCCTTCAGTGGCAGCACTTGTGCCCTAGTTGTACACTTCACAGCTAGATTTGCATCAAGCACATTCAAAAATACGCTATTCTTAACCGTACCCAGGATGACACCGGGGTAGGTAGCAAAGTCTTTCCTGATCCCAGCTCTGTTCATCTTGGCTTCTTTTAAAAACAATGTAAGCAAGGGTTACTCCAAGCGAAGTCTCCCTTTTTTCCAAAAATTGGGCCCCACACACACCCACCCCTTTCAGTGGCAGCACTTGTGCCCTAGTTGCAAACAGGATGTTTTGATTTGCATCAAGCACATTCCAAATCCACAAGCATTTACTCTCCCCAGGATGACACAGGGGTAGTAAATTCCTTCTGGATCCATGACTTGTTCATTTTGATGAACGTCAGTCTGTCCACATTGTCACTGGACAGACGCGTGCGCTTATCTGTCAGCACACACCCAGCAGCACTGAAGACACGTTCAGAGACAACGCTGGCAGCTGGACACGACAAAATCTCCAAGGCGTAACTGGAAAGCTCTGGCCATTTTTCTAGATTTGAAGACCAAAAGGAGCAAGGCTCCATTTGCAAAGTCATGGCATCGATGTTCATTTGGAGATACTCCTGTATCATCCTCTCCAGACGTTGACTATGTGTCAGACTTGTCTCTGGTGGACTTGCAAAGGAGGGTCTAAAAAAATTATGAAAAGATTCCATAAAATTGCTGTTACCAGCACCAGATACGGTCCTACTGGTACGTGTAGACTGTTGAAGATGACGAGACCGTCCCATGTTTGTCAAGTTACAACTGGGAGATTCACTCCCTGCACCTGCACGGTTGTTTGGTGGAAAAGCGGATCTAAGATCGAGTAACAGCTTCTGCTGATACCCCTGTATACGTGCGTCCCTTTCTTTGGCTGGAATTATGTCACAAAATTTGGACTTGTACCGGGGATCTAATAGTGTGGCAAGCCAGTAGTCATCATCACTTCTAAATTTGACAATACGTGGGTCATGTTGGAGGTAGTGCAACAAGAAGGCACTCATGTGTCTTGCGCAGCCATGCGGACCAAGTCCACGCTGTGTTTGTGGCATAGAGGTGCTAACCGTTCTTTCTTCCTCTGACATCTCCCCCCAACCTCTTTCAACTGAAATTTGACCAAGGTCTCCCTCATCTGCTGAGTCTTCCATGTCCATGGACAGTTCGTCCTCCATTTCTTCATGTCCTCCTGCACCTTCCTCAATATCTCGCCTGCTACCATGCGCCCTTGTTGATTCCTGTCCCCCATGCTCCCATGCCTGGCGCCTTGGTGATGATGAACGTCTGGACCTTGGTGATGTTGTTGTGTCTTGCGCATATGAATCCTCCTGTAGTTCATCCCCTTCCTGTTGTCCCACCCCCTGACTCCGAATAGTGTTTAGCGTGTGCTCCAGCATGTAAATGACTGGAATCGTCATGCTGATAATGGCATTGTCAGCGCTAAACATATTCGTCGCCATGTCGAAACTGTGCAGAAGGGTGCATAGGTCCTTGATCTGAGACCACTCCATCAGGGTGATCTGCCCCACCTCTGCATCTCGTTGGCCCAGGCTATACGTCATGACGTATTGCACCAGGTCACGGCGGTGCTGCCACAGTCGCTGTAACATGTGGAGAGTTGAATTCCAGCGTGTCGCCACATCGCATTTCAGGCGATGAACCGGCAGGCCGAAAGACTTCTGGAGCGATGCAAGTCGCTCAGCTGCGGCGCTTGAACGGCGGAAGTGAGCAGACAGTTTTCGTGCCCTGTTCATAAGGCCATCTAGGCCGGGATAGTTTGTTAAAAATTGCTGCACGACAAGGTTCAACACGTGAGCCATACAAGGTACGTGTGTCACCTTGCCCAGGCGAAGGGCCGCACCCAGGTTTGCAGCATTGTCGCACACGGCCTTACCAGGCTGCAGGTTGAGTGGAGACAACCATTTATTAAACTCGGACCGCAGAGCTGACCACAACTCCTCAGCTGTGTGACTCTTATTCCCAAGACATGTCAAGCTAAAGACCGCCTGATGCCGTTGCGCTCTGCTGCCAGCATAGTAATGAGGGGTGCGTGATTCCTTCTGCGCAGTGAGAACGCTGGTGGCCTGACCAGGCAGGCTTGGGGCGGAGGTGGAGGACCCAGATGAGGTGGAGGATGCAGAAGCAGTGGCGGAACTTGGACAGACAGAGGAGTGACACACAAGTCGTGGGGACGGCAAGACTTGTGCAGCAGACCCTGCACCATCTATCACCATAGTTACCCAGTGCCCAGTGAGCGACATGTAACGTCCCTGTCCATGCTTACTGGTCCAAGTATCGGTGGTGAAATGCACCCGTTCACACACAGAGTTTCTCAAGGAAGCGGTGATGTTGTGTGCGACATGCTGGTGTAGCGCGGGCACACCTTTCTTAGAGAAGTAGTGGCGACTAGGCATCTGGTACTGGGGCACAGCGACAGACATAAGGTCTCTAAAATCCTGTGTGTCCACTAGGCGGAAAGGCAGCATTTCTGTAGCCAACAGCTTACAGAGGGATAGAGTCAACCTCTTAGCTTTGTCATGGGTCGCAGGAAATGGCCTTTTATTTGTCCACATCTGAGGGACAGAGATCTGGCTGCTGTGTGTAGACGGTGTTGAGTAGGGTGTCCCTGGAAAAATGCAGGTTTGTGAGGAAAGTGCAGGCGGAGACATGATGTTGCCTTCATCCAAAGTTGGTGCTATCGATGTCTGAGAGAGCTGTACACACTCACTTGTTTCCCCTTCCAAAACAACTGACGACCTACCAAGCAAACTGCCTGTTGCGGTTACAGTGGTGGAAGTTGTGGGTGGAAAAAAAGGTGTGACAGCTGTCCCCACAGTCCTAGAAGATGACGAGCGCGCGGATGCACTGGAAGGGGCAGGCGGTGGATGGTTCGCTCCGCTAGGCCGCATTGCAGCACGGTGAGCTTCCCACCGGGCCATATGATATTTATTCATGTGACGATTCATGGAAGAAGTTGTCAAACTGCTGAGGTTTTGACCTCTACTAAGAGAACCATGACAAATTTTACAGATCACATAATTTGGGCGATCTTTTTCTATGTCAAAAAAGGACCAGGCTAGGCAAGGCTTAGAGGCCATGCGACCTGTTGATCCACCCCGAATAATGCTCAGAGGCAGAGTGGTGGCTGAGGATGCAGTTGTAGACGTGCTACCAGTACTCCGACTCTGTCCAGGAAGGCGCAAGGTAACTTCGTCATCAGTTGCATCCTCCTCCACCACCTCTGTTGACCTCCTCGAGTGCCTGACTGTGGGTTGACAGTAGGTGGGATCTAGAACTTCATCATCAATTGTTGTGTTTGCACTCCCCTCCCCCTCAGACCGAGCCTCTTCTTGCCCTGACCGAATATTTAAGTTGTCATCCCAATCGGGTATCTGAGTCTCATCTTCATCAGTATGTTCCTCATTGTCTATAACCACAGGTGTTACAGTTTGTGACAAAGGGTCAACATTATGCTCCGAAACTTGGTCCTCACGGCCTGAATCAGAGTCACAAAGGTTCTGGGCATCACTGCAGACCATTTCCTGTTCTGTACTCACTGTAGCTTGGGAGCAGACCTCTGATTCCCAGGCTATAGTGTGACTGAACAGCTCTGCAGACTCAGCCATCTCAGTTCCACCATACTGTGCAGGGCTGATGGAGACTTCAGAGCTGGGAGAAATCAAGTTTGATTGGGATGACAACTCAGAGGACTGGTGTTTTTTGGATACGGTACTTGAAGTGGCTGAGAGGGCACTTGTTGGACCACTTGAGATCCATTCAAGCATTTTCCTTTTTTGGCCATCATCTACCTTTGTTCCTGTTGTTCGTGTCCGTAAAAAAGGGAGCACATCGGATTGTCCACGGTAAGTAGTAGACATCTTACTTTTGCTGGTAGATGGTCTATCTTCAGCAGATGATAATGGAGCTTTGCCACCTTCCCCACGGACAAAACCTTTTTTGCCTTTTCCACCACGCCTCTTCCCCTTTCCACCAGCATCTGTCATTTTGCCACTCATGTTGATTGCGACAAGATTGTGGACTGAAAATGTGGTAGTAAAAATTGAGAGGTGGTGTAGATTGCAGTGGTGGTCTAGCTTTATTAACAGCAGAATAATAAAGAATAAATATCCCTGACAATGCAACTACGGCCCTTAAACTGGCAGCAAAAATTGCTAGTATAATGGCTTAGTTATAATGAGTTGGAGTGTGAAATACAGGCAGAGGTGCTGCAAATGTCTTTGCACTAGTGGGACTATAGCAAAGTCCAATAGCCACGTTTAGGATGCCACTAGGTACACTGAGTGTTTGCTAGTATAATGGCTTAGTTATAATGAATTGGAGTGTGCAATGCAGGCAGAGGTGCTGCAAATGTCTTTGCACTAGTGGGACTATAGCAAAGTCCAATAGCCACGTTTAGGATGCCACTAGGTACACTGAGTGTTTGCTAGTATAATGGCTTAGTTATCATGAGTTGGAGTGTGCAATGCAGGCAGAGGTGCTGCAAATGTCTTTGCACTAGTGGGACTATAGCAAAGTCCAATAGCCACGTTTAGGATGCCACTAGGTACACTGAGTGTTTGCTAGTATAATGGCTTAGTTATAATGAGTTGGAGTGTGCAATGCAGGCAGAGGTGCTGCAAATGTCTTTGCACTAGTGGGACTATAGCAAAGTCCAATAGCCACGTTTAGGATGCCACTAGGTACACTGAGTGTTTGCTAGTATAATGGCTTAGTTATAATGAATTGGAGTGTGCAATGCAGGCAGAGGTGCTGCAAATGTCTTTGCACTAGTGGGACTATAGCAAAGTCCAATAGCCACGTTCAGGATGCCACTAGGTACACTGAGTGTTTGCTGGCATAATGGCTTAGTTATAATGAGTTGGAGTGTGCAATGCAGGCAGAGGTGCTGCAAATGTCTTTGCACTAGTGGGACTATAGCAAAGTCCAATAGCCACGTTTAGGATGCCACTAGGTACACTGAGTGTTTGCTAGTATAATGGCTTAGTTATAATGAGTTGGAGTGTGCAATGCAGGCAGAGGTGCTGCAAATGTCTTTGCACTAGTGGGACTATAGCAAAGTCCAATAGCCACGTTTAGGATGCCACTAGGTACACTGAGTGTTTGCTAGTATAATGGCTTAGTTATAATGAGTTGGAGTGTGCAATGCAGGCAGAGGTGCTGCAAATGTCTTTGCACTAGTGGGACTATAGCAAAGTCCAATAGCCACGTTTAGGATGCCACTAGGTACACTGAGTGTTTGCTAGTATAATGGCTTAGTTATAATGAGTTGGAGTGTGCAATGCAGGCAGAGGTGCTGCAAATGTCTTTGCACTAGTGGGACTATAGCAAAGTCCAATAGCCACGTTTAGGATGCCACTAGGTACACTGAGTGTTTGCTAGTATAATGGCTTAGTTATAATGAATTGGAGTGTGCAATGCAGGCAGAGGTGCTCCAAATGTCTTTGCACTAGTGTGACTAGACAAATGTCCAATAGCCACGTTTAGGATGCCACTAGGTACACTGAGTGTTTGCTAGTATAATGGCTTAGTTATAATGAGTTGGAGTGTGCAGAGGACAGGAGGGTACAGTGCCAGGATTGTGGGGCTCTGGGTAGAGGAAAGGAAGCCTGCCTTTCTTTTCCCTCCTAATAGGGAAATGCAGGGAGGAAATCCCTGACCTTTGCTACACAGACGCTGTCTCTGTTTTCAGGACCTGTCACCTATGGCTCTGACCCTACCGGTTTGAGCCCTTAAAAGGACTGATAGAAAGTGCTATCCCTATGCTGTCCAGCGCTGTGTATGGAGCGCATACAGCTGTATCGGCGATAGGACAAAGGACGGAGCTGCGACAATGATGTCTGACACCAAAGACGCAGAAGAGATAATGGCATCCTGGAGGAAAATGTCCGGTTTTATAATGCAGGGACATGTGACATGGACATCCTATCACACATGCCGTTGCTTCTCTGGCTAAAAGTCCACTTAGCTGTGTGTGTGTCTGGGATTGGCTGACATGATGGCCCGCCCCACAAGACGCGCGCGCTTAGGGAAGGAAGACAAGGAAAAAAAAAAAAAAATGTCGATCGCCATTATACAAACAGCAGTGATCTGAAGGCGCTGTTCCCGCACACTATACACTGAAATGTCATAATAGTGTGATTCACAGAGTGACTTACACTATTACAGCGGAAACCAAGCTAGGAATTAGCTGTTTTTTTGCTGCTAGAACCGTTCTCGAACGTTTCTAGAACTATCGAGCTTTTGCAAAAAGCTCGAGTTCTAGTTCGATCTAGAACAGGCCCCAAAATCACTCGAGCCTAGAACTGGAGAACCTCGAACCGCGAACCGCGCTCAACTCTAGCCAAGATGTTCTTAACGCGAGGGTCATAAGACAGGCAGCTTACCATAAAGTCAGCCATGTGCGCCAGACTCTTAACAGCCAGTACTTCAGTATCCTGACCAACACGGTGACTGAACATGCTGTCCTCCTCCTCCTCCTCCTCCTCATCTACCCTGTCCTCTGGCCAGCCACGCTGAACCGAGGATATGACTGGTGTGCATGTCATATCCTCAATTTGGCCGGAAAGTTGCTCCATGTCTTCATCCTCCTCCTCGTCATAGTCCTCCACTGCACGTTGTGATGAGACGAGGCTGGGCTGTGTGTTATCACCCACACCCACTACTGTTTCTTGCTCCAACTCATCGCGCTCCGCCTGCAATGCATCATGTTTGTTTTTGAGCAGAGACCGTTTTAGAAGGCAGAGAAGCGGTATGGTGACGCTAATAATGGCGTCATCACCACTCACCATCTTGGTGGAGTCCTCAAAGTTTTGGAGGATGGTACATAGGTCGGACATCCATCTCCACTCCTCAGGTGTTATGTGTGGAGTTTGACCCATTTCCCGACGGCTTAGGTGATGCAGGTACTCAACAACTGCCCTCTTCTGCTCACATATCCTGACCAACATGTGCAGAGTTGAATTCCAACGCGTGGGGACATCACACACCAGTCTGTGAGCCGAAAGATGCAAACGGCGCTGAAAGCCGGCAAGGCCGGCTGAAGCAGTAGGTGACTTTCGAAAATGTGCAGACAGGCGGCGAACTTTTACCAGCAGATCAGACAGCTCTGGGTATGACTTTAGAAACCGCTGAACCACGAAGTTGAGCACATGGGCCACGCATGGAACATGTGTCAGCTGGCCTCGCCTCAAAGCCGCCACCAGGTTCCGGCCATTGTCACACACGACCTTTCCTGGCTTTAGGTTCAGAGGTGTGAGCCAGTGATCTGCCTGCTGTTTCAGAGCTGTCCACACCTCTTCTGCATTGTGGGGTTTGTCACCTATGCAGATTAGCTTCAGCACAGCCTGTTGCCGCTTCGCCGAGGCAGTGCTGCAGTGCTTCCAGCTTGGGACTAGTGTGGAGGGTAAAGTGGATGAGGATGCGCAGGGGGAGGAGGAGGCTGAAGAGCATGACATTCCAGAGCTGTAAAGTGTGGGTGAAACCCTGACTGAGGTAGGGCCTGCAAACCTTGGTGTGGGAAGGACGTGTTCCGTCCCTCGCTCAGACTGGGTCCCAGCTAGAGATGAGCGAACCGGTCGCGGTTCGGCTCGAGGTTGGTTCGCCGAACGGACCTCCCGTTCGAGTTCGGTTCGTCGAACGTTCGACCAACCGAACTCGAACTGCATAGGAAACAATGGCAGGCAATCACAAACACAGAAAAACACCTAGAAAACACCCTCAAAGGTGTCCTAAAGGTGACAAACAACTCAAACACATTGGAAAGTGACAAGGACATATACTCATGCGAAAACAAAACAGCTGGACAAGGAAAAAGAGGAGGACACACAGATATAGGCATGGCACGCCCTTCTAAAATCATGTAAAACACCGCAAGGTGACTCCAAGCGGAGTCTCCATTTTTTCCAAAAATTGGGCCACACACACACACCCACCCCTTCAGTGGCAGCAGTTGTGCCCCAGTTGTACACTTCACAGCTACATTTGCATCAAGCACATTCAAAAATACGCCATTCTTATCCGTCCCCAGGATGACACCGGGGTAGGTAGCAAAGTCTTTCCTGATCCCAGCTCTGTTCATCTTGGCTTCTTTTAAAAACACATCAAGCAAGGGTTACTCCAAGCGGAGTCTCCCTTTTTTTTCCAAAAATTGGGCCACACAGACACCCACCCCATCAGTGGCAGCACTTGGGCCCTAGTTGCAAACAGGATGTTTTGATTTGCATCAAGCA
Organism: Anomaloglossus baeobatrachus; assembly: GCF_048569485.1. NCBI lineage: Eukaryota > Metazoa > Chordata > Amphibia > Anura > Aromobatidae > Anomaloglossus > Anomaloglossus baeobatrachus. The sequence goes on along the minus strand of NC_134353.1, from coordinate 137,230,202 downwards.
CATTCAAAAATACGCCATTCTTATCCGTCCCCAGGATGACACCGGGGTAGGTAGCAAAGTCTTTGCTGATCCCAGCTCTGTTCATCTTGGCTTCTTTTAAAAACACATCAAGCAAGGGTTACTCCAAGCGGAGTCTCCCTTTTTTTCCAAAAATTGGGCCACAGAGACACCCACCCCATCAGTGGCAGCACTTGGGCCCTAGTTGCAAACAGGATGTTTTGATTTGCATCAAGCACATTCAAAAATACGCCATTCTTATCCGTCCCCAGGATGACACCGGGGTAGGTAGCAAAGTATTTCCTGATCCCAGCTCTGTTCATCTTGGCTTCTTTTAAAAACACATCAAGCAAGGGTTACTCCAAGCGGAGTCTCCCTTTTTTCCAAAAATTGGGCCACACAGACACCCACCCCATCAGTGGCAGCACTTGGGCCCTAGTTGCAAACAGGATGTTTTGATTTGCATCAAGCACATTCAAAAATACGCCATTCTTATCCGTCCCCAGGATGACACCGGGGTAGGTAGCAAAGTCTTTGCTGATCCCAGCTCTGTTCATCTTTGCTTCTTTTAAAAACACATCAAGCAAGGGTTACTCCAAGCGGAGTCTCCCTTTTTTTCCAAAAATTGGGCCACACAGACACCCACCCCATCAGTGGCAGCACTTGGGCCCTAGTTGCAAACAGGATGTTTTGATTTGCATCAAGCACATTCAAAAATACGCCATTCTTATCCGTCCCCAGGATGACACCGGGGTAGGTAGCAAAGTCTTTGCTGATCCCAGCTCTGTTCATCTTGGCTTCTTTTAAAAACACATCAAGCAAGGGTTACTCCAAGCGGAGTCTCCCTTTTTTTCCAAAAATTGGGCCACACAGACACCCACCCCATCAGTGGCAGCACTTGGGCCCTAGTTGCAAACAGGATGTTTTGATTTGCATCAAGCACATTCAAAAATACGCCATTCTTATCCGTCCCCAGGATGACACCGGGGTAGGTAGCAAAGTATTTCCTGATCCCAGCTCTGTTCATCTTGGCTTCTTTTAAAAACACATCAAGCAAGGGTTACTCCAAGCGGAGTCTCCCTTTTTTCCAAAAATTGGGCCACACAGACACCCACCCCATCAGTGGCAGCACTTGGGCCCTAGTTGCAAACAGGATGTTTTGATTTGCATCAAGCACATTCAAAAATACGCCATTCTTATCCGTCCCCAGGATGACACCGGGGTAGGTAGCAAAGTCTTTGCTGATCCCAGCTCTGTTCATCTTGGCTTCTTTTAAAAACACATCAAGCAAGGGTTACTCCAAGCGGAGTCTCCCTTTTTTTCCAAAAATTGGGCCACACAGACACCCACCCCATCAGTGGCAGCACTTGGGCCCTAGTTGCAAACAGGATGTTTTGATTTGCATCAAGCACATTCAAAAATACGCCATTCTTATCCGTCCCCAGGATGACACCGGGGTAGGTAGCAAAGTCTTTCCTGATCCCAGCTCTGTTCATCTTGGCTTCTTTTAAAAACACATCAAGCAAGGGTTACTCCAAGCGGAGTCTCCCTTTTTTTCCAAAAATTGGGCCACACAGACACCCACCCCATCAGTGGCAGCACTTGGGCCCTAGTTGCAAACAGGATGTTTTGATTTGCATCAAGCACATTCAAAAATACGCCATTCTTATCCGTCCCCAGGATGACACCGGGGTAGGTAGCAAAGTATTTCCTGATCCCAGCTCTGTTCATCTTGGCTTCTTTTAAAAACACATCAAGCAAGGGTTACTCCAAGCGGAGTCTCCCTTTTTTTCCAAAAATTGGGCCACACAGACACCCACCCCATCAGTGGCAGCACTTGGGCCCTAGTTGCAAACAGGATGTTTTGATTTGCATCAAGCACATTCAAAAATACGCCATTCTTATCCGTCCCCAGGATGACACCGGGGTAGGTAGCAAAGTCTTTGCTGATCCCAGCTCTGTTCATCTTGGCTTCTTTTAAAAACACATCAAGCAAGGGTTACTCCAAGCGGAGTCTCCCTTTTTTTCCAAAAATTGGGCCACACAGACACCCACCCCATCAGTGGCAGCACTTGGGCCCTAGTTGCAAACAGGATGTTTTGATTTGCATCAAGCACATTCAAAAATACGCCATTCTTATCCGTCCCCAGGATGACACCGGGGTAGGTAGCAAAGTATTTCCTGATCCCAGCTCTGTTCATCTTGGCTTCTTTTAAAAACACATCAAGCAAGGGTTACTCCAAGCGGAGTCTCTCTTTTTTCCAAAAATTGGGCCACACAGACACCCACCCCATCAGTGGCAGCACTTGGGCCCTAGTTGCAAACAGGATGTTTTGATTTGCATCAAGCACATTCAAAAATACGCCATTCTTATCCGTCCCCAGGATGACACCGGGGTAGGTAGCAAAGTCTTTGCTGATCCCAGCTCTGTTCATCTTGGCTTCTTTTAAAAACACATCAAGCAAGGGTTACTCCAAGCGGAGTCTCCCTTTTTTCCAAAAATTGTGCCCCACACACACCCACCCCTTCAGTGGCAGCACTTGTGCCCTAGTTGCAAACAGGATGTTTTGATTTGCATCAAGCACATTCAAAAATACGCCATTCTTATCCGTCCCCAGGATGACACCGGGGTAGGTAGCAAAGTCTTTGCTGATCCCAGCTCTGTTCATCTTGGCTTCTTTTAAAAACACATCAAGCAAGGGTTACTCCAAGCGGAGTCTCCCTTTTTTTCCAAAAATTGGGCCACACAGACACCCACCCCATCAGTGGCAGCACTTGGGCCCTAGTTGCAAACAGGATGTTTTGATTTGCATCAAGCACATTCAAAAATACGCCATTCTTATCCGTCCCCAGGATGACACCGGGGTAGGTAGCAAAGTCTTTGCTGATCCCAGCTCTGTTCATCTTGGCTTCTTTTAAAAACACATCAAGCAAGGGTTACTCCAAGCGGAGTCTCCCTTTTTTTCCAAAAATTGGGCCACACAGACACCCACCCCATTAGTGGCAGCACTTGGGCCCTAGTTGCAAACAGGATGTTTTGATTTGCATCAAGCACATTCAAAAATACGCCATTCTTATCCGTCCCCAGGATGACACCGGGGTAGGTAGCAAAGTATTTCCTGATCCCAGCTCTGTTCATCTTGGCTTCTTTTAAAAACACATCAAGCAAGGGTTACTCCAAGCGGAGTCTCCCTTTTTTCCAAAAATTGGGCCACACAGACACCCACCCCATCAGTGGCAGCACTTGGGCCCTAGTTGCAAACAGGATGTTTTGATTTGCATCAAGCACATTCAAAAATACGCCATTCTTATCCGTCCCCAGGATGACACCGGGGTAGGTAGCAAAGTCTTTGCTGATCCCAGCTCTGTTCATCTTGGCTTCTTTTAAAAACACATCAAGCAAGGGTTACTCCAAGCGGAGTCTCCCTTTTTTTCCAAAACTTGGGCCACACAGACACCCACCCCATCAGTGGCAGCACTTGGGCCCTAGTTGCAAACAGGATGTTTTGATTTGCATCAAGCACATTCAAAAATACGCCATTCTTATCCGTCCCCAGGATGACACCGGGGTAGGTAGCAAAGTCTTTCCTGATCCCAGCTCTGTTCATCTTGGCTTCTTTTAAAAACACATCAAGCAAGGGTTACTCCAAGCGGAGTCTCCCTTTTTTTCCAAAAATTGGGCCACACAGACACCCACCCCATCAGTGGCAGCACTTGGGCCCTAGTTGTACACTTCACAGCTACATTTGCATCAATCACATTCAAAAATACCCCATAATTAACCGTCCCCAGGATGACACCGGGGTAGGTAGCAAAGTCTTTGCTGACCCATGACTTGTTCATCTTGGCTTCTTTTAAAAACAATGTAAGCAAGGGTTACTCCAAGCGGAGTCTCCCTTTTTTCCAAAAATTGGGCCACACAGACACCCACCCCATCAGTGGCAGCACTTGGGCCCTAGTTGCAAACAGGATGTTTTGATTTGCATCAAGCACATTCCAAATCCACAAGCATTTACTCTCCCCAGGATGACACAGGGGTAGTAAATTCCTTCTGGATCCATGACTTGTTCATTTTGATGAACGTCAGTCTGTCCACATTGTCACTGGACAGACGCGTGCGCTTATCTGTCAGCACACACCCAGCAGCACTGAATACACGTTCAGAGACAACGCTGGCAGCTGGACACGACAAAATCTCCAAGGCGTAACTGGAGAGCTCTGGCCATTTTTCTATGTTTGAAGCCCAAAAGGAGCAAGGCTCCAGTTGCACAGTCATGGCATCGATGTTCATTTGGAGATACTCCTGTATCATCCTCTCCAGCCGTTGAGTATGTGTCAGACTTGTTGTCTCTGGTGGCCTTGCAAAAGAGGGTCTAAAAAAATTATGAAAAGATTCCATAAAATTGCTGTTACCGGCACCAGATACGGTCCTACTGGTACGGGTAGACTGGTGAAGATGACGAGACCGTCCCATGTTTGTCAAGTTACAACTGGGAGATTCCCTCCCTGCACCTGCACGGTTGTTTGGTGGAAAAGCCGAGCTAAGATCGAGTAACAGCTTCTGCTGATACTCCTGCATACGTGCGTCCCTTTCTATGGCTGGAATTATGTCACAAAATTTGGACTTGTACCGGGGATCTAATAGTGTGGCAATCCAGTAGTCATCATCACTTCTAATTTTGACAATACGACTGTCATGTTGGAGGTAGTGCAACAAAAAGGCACTCATGTGTCTTGCGCAGCCATGCGGACCAAGTCCACGCTGTGTTTGTGGCATAGAGGTGCTACCCGTTCTTTCTTCCTCTGACATCTCCCCCCAACCTCTTTCAACTGAAATTTGACCAAGGTCTCCCTCATCCGCTGAGTCTTCCATGTCCATGGACAGTTCGTCCTCCATTTCTTCATGTTCTCCTGCACCTTGCTCAACATTTCGCCTGCTACTATGCGCCCTTGTCGATCCCTGTTCCCCATGGTCCCATGCCTGCTGCGTTGGTGATGATGAACGTCTGGACCTTGGTGATGTTGTTGTCCCTTGCACATATGAATCCTCCTGTAGTTCCTCCCCTTCATGTTGTCCCACCCCCTGACTCCGAATAGTGTTTAGCGTGTGCTCCAGCATGTAAATGACTGGAATCGTCATGCTGATAATGGCATTGTCAGAGCTAAACATATTCGTCGCCATGTCGAAACTGTGCAGAAGGGTGCATAGGTCCTTGATCTGAGACCACTCCATCAGGGTGATCTGCCCCACCTCTGCATCTCGTTGGCCCAGGCTATACGTCATGACGTATTGCACCAGGGCTCTGCGGTGCTGCCACAGTCGCTGTAACATGTGGAGAGTTGAATTCCAGCGTGTCGCCACATCGCATTTCAGGCGATGAACCGGCAGGCCGAAAGACTTCTGTAGCGATGCAAGTCGCTCAGCTGCGGCGCTTGAACGCCGGAAGTGAGCAGACAGTTTTCGTGCCCTGTTCAGAAGGCCATCTAGGCCGGGATAGTGTGTTAAAAATTGCTGCACGACAAGGTTCAACACGTGAGCCATACAAGGTACGTGTGTCACCTTGCCCAGGCGAAGGGCCGCACCCAGGTTTGCAGCATTGTCGCACACGGCCTTACCAGGCTGCAGGTTGAGTGGAGACAACCATTTATTAAACTCGGACCGCAGAGCTGACCACAACTCCTCAGCTGTGTGACTCTTATTACCAAGACATGTCAAGCTAAAGACCGCCTGATGCCGTTGCGCTCGGCTGCCAGCATAGTAATGAGGCGTGCGTGATTCCTTCTGCGCAGTGAGAACGCTGGTGGCCTGACCAGGCAGGCTTGGGGCGGAGGTGGAGGACCCAGATGAGGTGGAGGATGCAGAAGCTGTGGCGGAACTTGGACAGACAGAGGATTGACACACAAGTCATGGGGACGGCAAGACTTGTGCAGCAGACCCTTCACCATCTATCACCATAGTTACCCAGTGCCCAGTCAGCGACATGTAACGTCCCTGTCCATGCTTACTGGTCCAAGTATCGGTGGTGAAATGCACCCGTTCACACACAGAGTTTCTCAAGGAAGCGGTGATGTTGTGTGCGACATGCTGGTGTAGCGCGGGCACACCTTTCTTAGAGAAGTAGTGGCGACTAGGCATCTGGTACTGGGGCACAGCGACAGACATAAGGTCTCTAAAATCCTGTGTGTCCACTAGGCGGAAAGGCAGCATTTCGGTAGCCAACAGCTTACAGAGGGATAGAGTCAACCTCTTAGCTTTGTCATGGGTCGGAGGAAGTGGCCTTTTATTTGACCCCATCTGAGGGACAGAGATCTGGCTGCTGTGTGTAGACGGTGTTGAGTAGGGTGTCCCTGGAAAAATGCAGGTTTGTGAGGAAAGTGCAGGCGGAGACATGATGTTGCCTTCATCCAACGTTGGTGCTATCGATGTCTGAGAGAGCTGTACACACTCACTTGTTTCCCCTTCCAAACCAACTGACGACCTTACAAGCAAACTGCCTGTTGCGGTTACAGTGGTGGAAGTTTTGCGTGGAAAAACAGGTGTGACAGCTGTCCCCACAGTCCTAGAAGATGAAGAGCGCGCGGATGCACTGGAAGGGGCGGGCGGTGGATGGTTCGCTCCGCTAGCCGGCATTGCAGCACGGTGAGCTTCCCACCGGGACTTATGATATTTATTCATGTGACGATTCAAGGAAGAAGTTGTCAAACTGCTGAGGTTTTGACCTCTACTAACAGAATCATGACAAATGTTACATATCACATGAGTTGGGCGATCTTTTTCGATGTGAAAAAAGGCCCAGGCTAGGCAAGGCTTAGAGGCCATGCGACCTGTTGATCCACCCCGAATAATGCTCATAGGCAGAGTGGTGGCTGAGGATACAGTTGTAGACGTGCTACCAGTGCTCCGACTCTGTCCAGGAAGGCGCAAGGTAACTTCGTCGTCGGTTGCATCCTCCTCCACCGCCTCGGTTGACCTCCTCGAGTGCCTGACTGGGGGTTGACAGTAGGTGGGATCTAGAACGTCATCATCAATTGTTGTGTTCGCACTCCCCTCCCCCTCAGACCGAGCCTCTTCTTGCCCTGACCGAATATTTAAGTTGTCATCCCAATCGGGTATCTGCGTCTCATCTTCATCAGTATGTTCCTCATTGTCTATAACCACAGGTGTTACAGTTTGTGACAAAGGGTCAACATTATGCTCAGAAACTTGGTCCTCACGGCCTGAATCTGAGTCACAAATGTTCTGGGCATCACTGCAGACCATTTCCTGTTCTGTACTCACTGTAGCTTGGGAGCAGACCTCTGATTCCCAGGCTATAGTGTGACTGAACAGCTCTGCAGACTCAGCCATCTCAGTTCCACCATACTGTGCAGGGCTGATGGAGACTTCAGAGCTGGGAGAAATCAAGTGTGATTGGGATGACAACTCAGAGGAATGGTGTTTTTTGGATGCGGTACTTGAAGTGGCTGAGAGGGCACTTGTTGGACCACTTGAGATCCATTCAAGCATTTTCCTTTTTTGCCCATCATCTACCTTTGTTCCTCTTGTTTGTGTCCGTAAAAAAGGGAGCACATCGGATTGTCCACAATAAGTAGTAGACATCTTACTTTTGCTAGTAGATGGTCTATCTTCAGCAGATGATAATGGAGCTTTGGCACCTTCCCCACTGACAAAACCTTTTTTGCCTTTTCCACCACGCCTCTTCCCCTTTCCACCAGCATCTGTCATTTTGCCACTCATGTTGATTGCGACAAGATTGTGGACTGAAAATGTGGTAGTAAAAATTGAGAGGTGGTGAAGATTGCAGTGGTGGTCTAGCTTTATTAACAGCAGAATAATAAAGAATAAATATCCCTGACAATGTAACTTAGTTATAATTCGTTGGAGTGTGCAACGCAGGCAGACGTGCTGCAAATCTCTTGGCACTAGTGGGACTATAGCAAAGTCCAATAGCCACGTATAGGATGCCACTAGGTTCACTGAGTGTGTGCTAGTATAATGGCTTAGTTATAATTAGTTGGAGTGTGCAGCGCAGGCAGATGCGCTCTGCAAATGTCTTGGCACTAGTAGGACTATAGCAAAGTCCAATAGCCACGTATAGGATGCCACTAGGTACACTGAGTGTGTGCTAGTATAATGGCTTAGTTATAATTAGTTGGAGTGTGCAACGCAGGCAGACGTGCTGCAAATGTCTTGGCACTAGTGGGACTATAGCAAAGTCCAATAGCCACGTATAGGATGCCACTAGGTACACTGAGTGTGTGCTAGTATAATGGCTTAGTTATAATTAGTTGGAGTGTGCAACGCAGGCAGACGTGCTGCAAATGTCTTGGCACTAGTGGGACTATAGCAAAGTCCAATAGCCACGTATAGGATGCCACTAGGTACACTGAGTGTGTGCTAGTATAATGGCTTAGTTATAATTAGTTGGAGTGTGCAACGCAGGCAGACGTGCTGCAAATGTCTTGGCACTAGTGGGACTATAGCAAAGTCCAATAGCCACGTATAGGATGCCACTAGGTACACTGAGTGTGTGCTAGTATAATGGCTTAGTTATAATTAGTTGGAGTGTGCAACGCAGGCAGACATGCTGCAAATGTCTTGGCACTAGTGGGACTATAGCAAAGTCCAAAAGCCACGTATAGGATGCCACTAGGTACACTGAGTGTGTGCTAGTATAATGGCTTAGTTATAATTAGTTGGAGTGTGCAACGCAGGCAGACGTGCTGCAAATGTCTTGGCACTAGTGGGACTATAGCAAAGTCCAATAGCCACGTATAGGATGCCACTAGGTACACTGAGTGTGTGCTAGTATAATGGCTTAGTTATAATTAGTTGGAGTGTGCAACGCAGGCAGACGTGCTGCAAATGTCTTGGCACTAGTGGGACTATAGCAAAGTCCAATAGCCACGTATAGGATGCCACTAGGTACACTGAGTGTGTGCTAGTATAATGGCTTAGTTATAATTAGTTGGAGTGTGCAACGCAGGCAGACGTGCTGCAAATGTCTTGGCACTAGTGGGACTATAGCAAAGTCCAATAGCCACGTATAGGATGCCACTAGGTACACTGAGTGTGTGCTAGTATAATGGCTTAGTTATAATTAGTTGGAGTGTGCAACGCAGGCAGACGTGCTGCAAATGTCTTGGCACTAGTGGGACTATAGCAAAGTCCAATAGCCACGTATAGGATGCCACTAGGTACACTGAGTGTGTGCTAGTATAATGGCTTAGTTATAATTAGTTGGAGTGTGCAACGCAGGCAGACGTGCTGCAAATGTCTTGGCACTAGTGGGACTATAGCAAAGTCCAATAGCCACGTATAGGATGCCACTAGGTACACTGAGTGTGTGCTAGTATAATGGCTTAGTTATAATTAGTTGGAGTGTGCAACGCAGGCAGACGTGCTGCAAATGTCTTGGCACTAGTGGGACTATAGCAAAGTCCAATAGCCACGTATAGGATGCCACTAGGTACACTGAGTGTGTGCTAGTATAATGGCTTAGTTATAATTAGTTGGAGTGTGCAACGCAGGCAGACGTGCTGCAAATGTCTTGGCACTAGTGGGACTATAGCAAAGTCCAATAGCCACGTATAGGATGCCACTAGGTACACTGAGTGTGTGCTAGTATAATGGCTTAGTTATAATTAGTTGGAGTGTGCAACGCAGGCAGACGTGCTGCAAATGTCTTGGCACTAGTGGGACTATAGCAAAGTCCAATAGCCACGTATAGGATGCCACTAGGTACACTGAGTGTGTGCTAGTATAATGGCTTAGTTATAATTAGTTGGAGTGTGCAACGCAGGCAGACGTGCTGCAAATGTCTTGGCACTAGTGGGACTATAGCAAAGTCCAATAGCCACGTATAGGATGCCACTAGGTACACTGAGTGTGTGCTAGTATAATGGCTTAGTTATAATTAGTTGGAGTGTGCAACGCAGGCAGACGTGCTGCAAATGTCTTGGCACTAGTGGGACTATAGCAAAGTCCAATAGCCACGTATAGGATGCCACTAGGTACACTGAGTGTGTGCTAGTATAATGGCTTAGTTATAATTAGTTGGAGTGTGCAACGCAGGCAGACGTGCTGCAAATGTCTTGGCACTAGTGGGACTATAGCAAAGTCCAATAGCCACGTATAGGATGCCACTAGGTACACTGAGTGTGTGCTAGTATAATGGCTTAGTTATAATTAGTTGGAGTGTGCAACGCAGGCAGACGTGCTGCAAATGTCTTGGCACTAGTGGGACTATAGCAAAGTCCAATAGCCACGTATAGGATGCCACTAGGTACACTGAGTGTGTGCTAGTATAATGGCTTAGTTATAATTAGTTGGAGTGTGCAACGCAGGCAGACGTGCTGCAAATGTCTTAGCACTAGTGGGACTATAGCAAAGTCCAATAGCCACGTATAGGATGCCACTAGGTACACTGAGTGTGTGCTAGTATAATGGCTTAGTTATAATTAGTTGGAGTGTGCAACGCAGGCAGACGTGCTGCAAATGTCTTGGCACTAGTGGGACTATAGCAAAGTCCAATAGCCACGTATAGGATGCCACTAGGTACACTGAGTGTGTGCTAGTATAATGGCTTAGTTATAATTAGTTGGAGTGTGCAACGCAGGCAGACGTGCTGCAAATGTCTTGGCACTAGTGGGACTATAGCAAAGTCCAATATCCACGTATAGGATGCCACTAGGTTCACTGAGTGTGTGCTAGTATAATGGCTTAGTTATAATTAGTTGGAGTGTGCAACGCAGGCAGATGCGCTCTGCAAATGTCTTGGCACTAGTAGGACTATAGCAAAGTCCAATAGCCACGTATAGGATGCCACTAAAAAACACTTAGTGTGTGCAAGTATAATGGCTTAGTTATAATTAGTTGGAGTGTGCAACGCAGGCAGATGCGCTCTGCAAATGTCTTGGCACTAGTGGGACTATAGCAAAGTCCAATAGCCACGTATAGGATGCCACTAGGTACACTGAGTGTTTGCTAGTAAAATTGCTTAGTTTAAAAAAGTTGTAGTGTGCAATGCAGGCAGACGTGCTCTGCAAATGTCTTTGCACTAGTGGGACTATAGCAAAGTCCAATAGCCACGTATAGGATGCCACTAGGTACACTGAGTGTTTGCTAGTAAAATTGCTTAGTTTAAAAAACTTGGAGTGTGCAATGCAGGCAGATGTGCTCTGCTAATGTCTTTGCACTAGTGGGACTATAGCAAAGTCCAATAGCCACGTATAGGATGCCACTAGGTACACTGAGTGTGTGCTAGTATAATGGCTTAGTTATAATTCGTTGGAGTGTGCAACGCAGGCAGATGCGCTCTGCAAATGTCTTGGCACTAGTGGGACTATAGCAAAGTCCAATAGCCACGTATAGGATGCCACTAGGTACACTGAGTGTTTGCTAGTAAAATTGCTTAGTTTAAAAAAGTTGTAGTGTGCAATGCAGGCAGACGTGCTCTGCAAATGTCTTTGCACTAGTGGGACTATAGCAAAGTCCAATAGCCACGTATAGGATGCCACTAGGTACACTGAATGTTTGCTAGTATAATGGCTTACTTAGAATGAGTTGGAGTGTGCAGAGGACAAGAGGGTACAGTGGCAGGATTGTGGTGCTCTGGGTAGAGGAATGGAAGCCTGCCTTTCTATTCCCTCCTAATGGTGAAATGCAGGGAGGAAATCCCTGACCTGGGCTACACAGACGCTGTTGCTGTTTGCAGGACCTGTCACTTATGGCTCTCTGACCCTGCCGCTTTGAGCCCTTAAAAGGACTGCTAGAATGTGCTCTCCCTAAGCTGTCTAACGCTGTGTATGCAGCGCATACAGCTGTATCGGCTATAGGACTCAGGAAGACGGAGCTGCGACACTGATGTCTGACACCAAAGACGCAGAAGGCAGATAATGGCGTTCGTGAAGAAAATGTCCGGTTTTATAATGCAGGGACATGTGACATGCAGATCCTATCACACATGCCGTTGCTTCTCTGGCTCAAAGTCCACTTAGGTGTGTGTGTGTCTGTGATTGGCTGACATGCTGGCCCGCCCCACAAGACGCGCGCGCTTAGGGAAGGAAGACAAGAAAAAAAAAAAAAAAATGGCGATCGCCATTATAGAAACAGCAGTGATCTGAAGGCGCTGTTCACGCACACTATACACTGAAATGTGATAATAGTTTGATTCACAGAGTGACTTACACTATTACAGCAGAAACCAAGCTAGGATTTAGCTGTTTTTTGGCTGCTAGAACCGTTCTCGAACGTTTCTAGAACTATCGAGCTTTTGCAAAAAGCTCGAGTTCTAGTTCGATCTAGAACATGCCCCAAAATCACTCGAGCCGCGAACTGGAGAACCACGAACCACGAACCGCGCTCAACTCTAGTCCCAGCTTCCACAATATTAACCCAGTGTGCCGTCAACGAGATGTAGCGGCCTTGCCCACAAGCACTTGTCCACGTGTCTGTGGTTAGGTGGACTTTGGTTGAAACAGCGTTGTTCAGGGCACGTGTGATGTTTTGTGACACGTGGTTATGCAATGCGCGGACGGCACACCGGGAGAAATAGTGGCGGCTGGGGACCGAGTAACGTGGGACAGCTGCCGCCATCAGGTCGCGGAATGCTTCTGTCTCCACCAGCCTAAAAGGCAACATTTCCAGCGCAAGCAGTCGCGAAATGTTAGCATTTAGAACTGTGGCATGTGGGGCGTTTGCAGTGTATTTGCGCCTGCGTTCAAAGGTTTGCTGAATGGATAACTGAACCCTGCGCTGGGACAAGGACGTGCTTGATGATGGTGTTATTTCTGCATAGGCAACTGCAGGTGCAGGACCGGAGGAGGCTTGTTCGCAGGCAGCATGGACAGGGGATTGGCTCGCATGCACAACAAGCGAAGACGTAGCAGTGACATCACCAAGTACTGCTCCTCGACTCTGTTGTACTTCCCACAAAGTCGGGTGCTTGGCTGACATGTGCCTGATCATGGTGCTGGTGGTCAGGCTGCTAGTTTTGGTACCCCTGCTGATGCTGGCACGGCAGGTGTTGCAAATGGCCTTTTTAGAATCATCTGGAGCCAACTTAAAAACTGCCAGACTCGGGAAGACCTAACATTTGTACAGGCACCTTGTGTCGTGTTGTTGTTCCGGGGAACGGTTGCCTGACTTCTGCCTGGAGCCACCACCCTGCTTCTTACTGCCTGTTGGGATGCTACGCCTCCCTCCCCCTGTGCACTGCTGTCCTCGCTCTGCATATCCTCCTGCCAAGTTGGGTCAGTTACTGGATCATCCACCACGTCGTCTTCCTCTTCCGCACCCTGCTCCTCCTCCTGACTTCCTGACAATTGTGTCTCATCATCGTCCACCCCTTGTTGAGACACGTTGCCAACTTCGTGAGAACGTGGCTGCTCAAATATTTGGGCATCTGTACATACGATCTCCTCATGACCCACTTCAACATGAGCTGGCGAGAGGTTAGAATGTGCGAATGGAAACGTGAACAGCTCTTCTGAGTGTCCAAGTGTGGGATCAGTAATGTCCGAGGACGTGTACTCAGCCTTGTGGTAGGAAGGAGGATCAGGTTCTGAAATGTGCGGTGCAGTATCACGGCTACTGACACTTGACCGTGTGGAAGACAGAGTGTTTGTGGTGGTGCCAATCTGACTGGAAGCATTATCCGCTATCCAACTAACAACCTGTTGACACTGGTCTTGGTTCAAGAGCGGTGTACTGCTGCGGTCCCCAAGAATTTGGGACAGGACGTGCGAGCGACTAGATGTGGCCCTTTGTTGTGGCGAAATTAGAGCTTGCCCACGACCTCGGCCTCTGCCTGCACCACCATCACGTCCACTTCCTTGTTCGTTGCCAACGCCCTTGCGCATTTTGCAATGCTGTGCTGACGTGTATTCACTAGACTTGTGCGTTATATCCAAGTTTGTGCAAAACGCACACAAGTGCACCTGTACGCTGCCACCGACAGGCACACACGTGCAGTTTTTAAATGCAAGCACGGACGCACTAAGAACCTAACAGGTTTTTAGGAGCGACAATTACTGAGAAGTCTGACACTATCAGACACTGCTGACTGACGTGTATTATACACTAGACTTGTGCGTTATATAATAGTTTGTGCAAAACGTGCACCTGTACGCTGCCACCGACAGGCACACACGTGCGGTTTTTAAATGCAAGCACAGACGCACTAAGAACCTAACAGGTTTTTAGCAGCGACCATTACTGAGAAGTCTGACACTATCAGGACTGTTTTAGACTGTGTACACCAGCCCCAGATATGATGAAGGCTGGTATACGGTCACCACTAGGAATGGCTATATACCCTGCCTGCCTGCCTGCCTGTATACTGCTACAATAGTTCTGACAAGGACTCTTCTGGTCACTAGCCTGTATTCCGACCTGGCTATACCCTGTCTGTATACAGCAACAATAGTCCTGAGAAGGACTCTGCTACTGTACTCCGACCTGGCTATACCCTGCCTGCCTGTATACAACTATAATAGTCCTGAGAAGTACTTCTGGTCACACTGTTTGCAGCCCTGCTACGGAAATAACTATAAAGGGCCGCAAACCTTTTCCTGAAGCAGCAACACTCTCCCTGCACTGACTGTCTGGATGGCTGTGTGCAGAGCACAGCGCGCCCGCCGGTATAAAGGCTCGGTCACGCTGTGCAGGCCGGCCAATCACTGCAATTCCACAACTAACAGGGCTGTGGCATTGCAGTGGTCTGCCAGCCAATCCCTGCATGAGGGCTGGCTCTCAAAAGAGCGCCAACATGCAGGGATGAAGACCACGAGTACAGCACGAGTATCGCAAGATTACTCGGTCCCCGCCGAGTAGCCCGAGTACAGTGATACTCGTGCGAGTACCGAGTAGTAACAAGCATACTCGCTCATCACTAGTTATTATGTCAGAAGCTATAAAATACTAGGAATTATGTAGTACAGGAACAATAAATCAAAGTATTATTTATCATTTTATTAAACATATGAACTTTTACAGAATAAAAGGACAGATAAAGCACTTTTCTATTTGAGCAATATTATAGCACCAGACAATAGGATGACTTAGATTCACAGGTAGAGGGAGTCATATTTCTTGCGACATCTTCAGCTATAAATGCAAGTAATATTGAGACTGTGATATAATAAGGCAGTTTGTAATCAGCGGTAATGATAAATATGTGTTATAGTCATTTCAATCATATTTTTTTAAACATATTTAATTTCGCAGAGTGGACATTCTGAAAATGTTTATGATCTATGTTATGTTTTTACTGCCAAAGCAATAATTGTATCTGTTTAATTTGGGGATTAAATGACAAAGTGAGCCAAAATGCATTCTTGGAGCAAACTGAGCAAAATCAATTGCCACTCATTATGAGACTATGGATGCTATAACTACCAATTTCAATCAACATGGGCATTACTGTACTGGTTATATTATTTCCGCTTGAATTTTACAGGAAAAGTTATAGATGGATAGGTATAATATATATAATATATAGGTATATTATAATAGACAGTAACTCATATAGCATGTGTAGAGTTTAGAATGTTTTAGTATTACAAATACAGTGGAACCTTGCTTAACGAGTAACCCAGTTAGCGAGTATTTCGCTTAACGAGCAAAGCTTGCTGTAAATTTGTAACTCTGTTTACGAGCAAGCTTTGTTGTACGAGCAAAATACTCACCGCACACACTTCCGATTCCGTACATCCACCGCGCTCTAACCCGCTCTTGCAGTCCACACAAACACACACAAGCATGCACAAACACACACAAACACACACAAGCACGCACAAACACACACAAACATGCACGCACACACACATATTATGCTCACTTTACCTTCCGTTCCCTCGCCGGCCTCCTGGAACTTGCAATTTGCCTGTACAGGATGTGTATCGGGTAACCATCGCGACCAGTGCCGGACCTTCCGCTCCCAGCGCGCTGATGTCAAAGACAGGAGCTGCTTGCCTCTGATTGGCCAGTGCACTGCCTTTGAGTAGCGGCTGAAAGTGGAAGTTCCTCCCTCGTCGCGATGCTTGCTGATACACATCCTGTAGCGGCGAACTACAAGAACCATGAGGCCGGCGATGGAACAGAAGGTACACATATTATACTCACCTTACCTTCCATTCCATCGCCGGCCTCATGGTTCTTGTAGTTTGCCGGTACAGGAAGTGTATCCGGCAACCATCGCAATGAGGGAGGAACTTCCCCTGTCAGCCGCTACTCAAAGGCAGCGCGCTGGCCAATCAGAGGCAAGCGGCTCCTGCCTTTGACGTCATTTCGCTGGGAGCGGAAGGTCCGGCATTGGTCGCGATGGTTACCCGATACATAGTAATAGCCCTTTATAAGAAATAGCCATTAATTACAAAGACAAATCCTTAGTGTACTATCAAGTAACATACTAAAGATTAGAGACTTCATTAATGTGATGGAACTGAACTTGCTCATATGTTCAACATACTTAAATATTTTAACTTCATATATTTACTATTTTGGCTTTAGATTTAGATGCACAGAAGGTCACTATTAGACCAACACTATATAAGCACACTTTGTGTTGCTAGTTCTTACACTAAAATTAAGAGCAATTCATCAAAAAGGAGAAAGAATTATTAAAACATTACAGAAAAAACAGATGTTTTTACCAACACCAAGACACAATGCTAAATGGACTACAGGATGCAGCAGGTCATCATCTAGGGTGAACTTGTATAGTGCTGGGCAGCCCGTCTAATGTAATAATGTGGGTGTCATCAATAGGCTGTATGCCAGACACTGTGCACTACATGTACCTGTGTAATTGGTGCCCTATTCATGCCTTATCCGTGTGCATTTATAGTA
The DNA here is from genome assembly GCF_048569485.1 of Anomaloglossus baeobatrachus. Taxonomy (NCBI): domain Eukaryota; kingdom Metazoa; phylum Chordata; class Amphibia; order Anura; family Aromobatidae; genus Anomaloglossus; species Anomaloglossus baeobatrachus. The sequence continues at coordinate 137,213,353 of NC_134353.1, read as the reverse complement.
CTAGGCAACCACCCTGTCAATATACTGCAGGCATGTGAGTGGTTGTTTCTCCAGTATTTTACACCTGTGCTGCTTCTGTCTTTATCATGGGGTCTCCTGCATCCTGTAGTGCATTTAATCTTGTGTCATGGTGTTGATAAATACAGCTATCTTTTTTTTATGATTTTTTTAAGATTTTCTATCGCTTTGGGCTCTTGTCCACTTGCGTTAAAAAAATCACTGCGATACTCGGCTACAAATGTGAGTCGAGTGTCCTGCGTATGGTCTGCGTACGATGTTTTTTTTTTTCTCACATAGCATCCGTATGACATGCGAGCATCATGCGAGTACTATGTGAGTGTTATGCAAGCAGTGTCAGACTGGCTACCAGAGGAATCTCCAGTAATACCAGTCCTGGCCACGGTTACCTGCACTGAACTCCGGAGCGATCACCTGAGCTCCGGAGTTCAGCCATGTCTGTTTACAGCTGTCATAAACTGAACAGTAATCACCGGGGAATCAATCACTTGGTGCTCGCTGTTCAGTCAAGGCTGCACTCCGGAGCTCAGGTGACAGCTCCGGTGTTCAGTGCATGTAATCGCGGCAAGGACTGGTATTACTGGAGATTCCTCCAGTAGCCAGTCCGACATGGTATGCACGTGTCAAGGATCCGTGTGACATTCGTATGCCATCTGTATGACATGCGTATGCCACCCGTATTCTAAATTTTTTTTCTCGCTCCCATAGGCTTGCATGGGGGTGCGAGAGCTGAGACTCGATGCAAATCGCAGCAGGCTGCGATTTCACCGAGAGCACAAGTCGTGCCATTAAAAATTTAGCAAGAGGACAAGGCCTCATAGCTTAACACTGGTGCGAGTGCGATCCGATTTTTTATCGTATCGCACTCGCACATAGAAATCGCAAGTGGACAAGAGCCCTTTCAGTGAGTCTCTATTATTAGCTTATAGGTTGAGCTCAATGGACTTATGTCCACCTTTAACCTTAAAAACTTTGAAATTATTGGAAAAATAACTACATCTGCAATGGTCTAAAGTTAAAAAAAACTACACAATTATGTTGCATGGCAAATGCCTTAACCCAAAAAGGGCCGGAATTGCTTCATTTTGCTTCAAGCTGGTATCCTGCTAAAAAAAATAAAGAAAAAAGTGATAAAAATTAAAATACTGACTAGAAACTACAGCTTATGCTGCAAAAAAACATGCTTTATTGTTAGAAAATGAAATGAAATATGGTAACACTAACCATTTTGTTTAAATTAATAAAGAATAATTAACTATACTTGTTATCACAGTGACTGTGCTGATTGGCGCGGCGTACTGCCCAGTTTATAAAAGCAAAACCCAAAAAACAAAGGAAGCAGTTTGAATTTTCCAATATTTGCGAAGGTAAGAACAAAGGATAAGCACTCACCAGTGATTGCTGTGCAGTGATCAGGATGTTTTATTCAATCATAGAGGATACATGCTATGGCCAGCGGGGAGGGGGTGAGACAGGACAGCACGTTAGACGATGGCCGTTTCGCACTCTGTAGTAGTGCTTCGACGGGTCTGTCCTGTCTCACCCCTTCCCCGCTGGCCACAGCATGTATCCTCCATGATTGAATACAACGTCCTAATCACTGCACAGCAATCACTGGTGAGTGCTTATCCATTGTTCTTTAATTGGAAAGAGGGATTCAGGGCACTACTCAGCACTCAATATGTCCAAAGTAATAACATTCCTATACAGAAGGCAAAAATCAGTGCAGCTCCGGGGGGGCATATAGTAACAGAAGAAAATGTCATTCAATGTAAAAGACGAAAAATGCATGTGCGATTTATTCAATCGTGGAGGTTACATGAGTGGAGAGGGCTGGTAGGGGAGGAAGCACACGCCAAAACGTGTCAAACAACGGCCGTTTCGCACTTTCATAGTGCTTCAGCTGGTCTGATTAACTGTGACATCATGTCCGTTTTATCCAGAACACACCATGTGGCTGATGTCAAACAATTAAAAAATGTTAAAAACAACAAGTACAAACAAATCTTGATAAAATAACAGCAATTAAGCAGCAATATATATCAAAAATATTAAATAGATCAACCTAGAAACACGCTTAGATCATTTTTTTTCATTTAATCCCAATGGGCCGGTAGCATTAAATTGCATGATATATTCAGCCTCTCTCCTAAGTAACATTTTCTGGGTGTCACCACCTCTAGAAGAGAGCTCAATCAAATCTATGCCCACGAAAGACAAAACATTACTGTCAGCATTGTGATATTCATGTATATGGTTAATTAACCTTGTAGCTCCTATTCCACTAACAATGGAGTTTTTATGCTCTCTGAATCTCACAAATAATTGACGTATAGTTTTACCGATGTAAAAATATTGGCAAGGACAGAAAATTACATACACCACCATTTTGGTCCTACAGGTAATCAAATGCTTTACTAAATGGGAATGGTCACCAATTTTAAAGGTTCTGCCAGTCATATGAACGCTGCAAAACGACCAGTTGCCGCATCTGTAATTACCTATAGGACCATCTTGCTGTAACCAAGTTTTGGGCGGTATGTATCGTATTTTTACTATTATGTCACCAATATTCCTACATCGTCTGTGTGTCACCAATGGTTTTTAGAGGGCCATTTCCCTGAGTTCAGTGATTCCTTCAATTATATGCCAATTTTTGTTTATAACTGTTTTTATCATTTGGTCTATAGGGCCGTATTTGAAATTAAAGACAAAATGATTTAGTTCTTTTTTGGCATGTGTTTTAACCAGATTTTTACTAGAAGGATTGCTTTCATGCAGAATTTTTTCCTCAGCCTGTTTTTGCATCGAATTAATCAGATTCAAGGGATAACCCCTTTCTAGGAACCGTTGTTTAAGGTCTAATGTCTGAGTGTGTAGTGTGTCCGGATTATTTGTGACCCTGTTTAGCCTTAGAAATTGACTGAATGGGGCAGATTTCAAAACATGTACTAGATGGGCACTGTCATGATGCAACAGCATATTCACGGTGATAGATTTTCTATAGTTCCCGTGTGATTTTCCCCTCATGTGCTGTCAATTTCACATCTAGAAACTCTATAGTTTTGTCACCAAAAAAGTGTGTGAATAACATGTTATAGGTGTTCTTTGAATTTAAATATGCCACAAAGGGTTCGAATTGAAATCTGTCCCCATCTCACACTATGAGTACATCATTGACAAATCTCATATATTTTATTATATTATTATTTATTTATAGAGCACCATTGATTCCATGGTGCTGTACATGAGAAGGGGGTTACATACATAACACATATACAAGTTACAATAGACAGACTAGTACAGAGGGAAGAGGGCCCTGCCCTTGCAGGCTTACATTCTAAAGGATATTGGGGAGGAGACAGTAGGTGGGGTGGGGGGGGGTTGGGCGGCAGCTCCGCACGGTGGTCGGGCGGCAGCTCCGCAGGGTGGTCGGGCGGCAGCTCCGCACTGTGGTCGGATGATAATGCAGTCAATGCATTTTTTCCCTCAGTGAGAAGTAATTTAAACACCAATACAAGGTTCACTAGAGGTATAAAATCCTCGTTTGTTCCACCAATATCTCCAGGAAATAGTATTGATCTATTTCAAGAAATCGTAATGAGAGATATGAGGGCATTAAAATATCCTAGTCTGAGAAATAACTTGTCAAATGCAGAAAAACTAGCTCTAAATAAAATCAAATCCCTTAAAAATGTGGTAATACGAAAGGCAGATAAGGGTGGAGCCACGGTCCTTATGACCACTGACTATTATTTGGAAGAATCCAAGAGTCATCTAGACAATCGTGCAGTTTATCAAAAACTAGATAGTGATCCAACTAATAGGTTAAAAGAGAAATTGCGCAGTTTATTAAATAGACATGTGATGGCGGGTTTCATCACAAAAAATAGGGCAGAAAAACGTATTCCCCTTTTTCCAACTAAGCCGCACTGGTACTGGCTACCTAAGGGGCATAAGTCTGAGTCCAAGCCACCAGGGAGGCCGATAGTCTCGGGATCAGGTTCACTCACTGAGCCCCTCTCAGCATATCTTGACTGGTTGCTGCATCCTTTGTTAAAAACTATCCCTTCTTTTGTTAGGGACACAGGAGATCTGGTTAAGCAGTTAGAACAATTTGAATGGCAAGAAACTTTCTGTTGGGCGTCATTAGATATAGAAAGCTTATTCACAAGGATACCGCAGCAACTGGGAATTGGTGTCATAATTGAGATGCTGAGAGGGCTTGGTGAGGATGACCTTTTAGTACATTTTGTAAATGAGGGTTTGTCTTTTGTGTTAAAACACAATACTTTCAAGTTTGGTCATTCCTGGCATCAACAAGTTAGTGGTGTGGCAATGGGCACCCCGGTGGCCTGCACCTTCGCAAATCTTTTTCTCGCACACCTTGAGGATAATATGATTTAAAGTCTTGCTAACCCCTATATTAAATATATAAAAAAATATATGAGATTTGTCGATGATGTACTCATAGTGTGAGATGGGGACAGATTTCAATTCGAATCCTTTGTGACATATTTAAATTCAAAGAACACCTATAACATGTTATTCACACACTTTTTTGGTGACAAAACTATAGAGTTTCTAGATGTGAAATTGACAGCACATGACGTGAAAATCACACGGGAACTCTATAGAAAATCTATCACCGTGAATATGCTGTTGCATCATGACAGTGCCCGTCTAGTACATGTTTTGAAATCTGTCCCATTCAGTCAATTTCTAAGGCTAAACAGGGTCACAAATAATCCGGACACACTGCACACTCAGACATTAGACCTTAAACAACGGTTCCTAGAAAGGGGTTATCCCTTGAATCTGATTAATTCGATGCAAAAACAGGCTGAGGAGAAAATTCTGCATGAAAGCAATCCTTCTAGTAAAAATCTGGTTAAAACACATGCCAAAAAAGAACTAAATTGTTTTGTCTTTAATTTCAAATACGGCCCTATAGACCAAATGATAAAAACAGTTATAAACAAAAATTGGCATATAATTGAAGGAATCACTGAACTCAGGGAAATGGCCCTCAAAAAACCATTGGTGACACACAGACGATGTAGGAAAATTGGTGACATAATAGTAAAAATACGATACATACCGCCCAAAACTTGGTTACAGCAAGATGGTCCTATAGGTAATTACAGATGCGGCAACTGGTCGTTTTGCAGCTTTCATATGACTGGCAGAACCTTTAAAATTGGTGACCATTCACATTTAGTAAAGCATTTGATTACCTGTAGGACCAAAATGGTGGTGTACGTAATTTTCTGTCCTTGCCAATATTTTTACATCGGTAAAACTATACGTCAATTATTTGTGAGATTCAGAAAGCATAAAAAATCCATTGTGAGTGGAATAGGAGCTACAAGGTTAATTAACCATATACATGAATATCACAATGCTGACAGTAATGTTTTGTCTTTTGTGGGCATAGATTTGATTGAGCTCTCTTCTAGAGGTGGTGACACCCAGAAAATGTTGCTTAGGAGAGAGGCTGAATATATCATGCAATTTAATCTACCGGCCCATTGGGATTAAATGAAAAAAATGATCTAAGCGTGTTTCTAGGTTGATCTATTTAATATTTTTTATATATATATTGCTGCTTAATTGCTGTTATTTTATCAAGATTTGTTTGTACTTGTTGTTTTTAACATTTTTTAATTGTTTGACATCAGCCACATGGTGTGTTGTGGATAAAACGGACATGATGTCACACTTAATCAGACCAGCTGAAGCACTGTGAAAGTGCAAAACGGCCGTCGTTTGACACATTTTGGCGTGTGCTTCCTCCCCTACCAGCCCTCTCCACTCATGTAACCTCCACGATTGAATAAATCGCACATAGCACAGCAAAAAGATCTGGTGAGTGCATTTTTTGTCTTATCCATTGTTCTTACCTTCGCATATATTGGATTCTTCTTTACCTTTTTGAATGAGCACCGCAGAGCTGTTGCTAGGATCTTTAGCCATTGTCCTGCTTTTTAACAGCCGCTAGATACAGCAGTAAAGCGCTTAATGTGATTAGCGGCTATTCAGCCGGCGGCCTTCCATGCAATACAGTAGTGCCCTGAAAAGACTTTCCTACTTTTCACTTCAGTTTCAAATTTCCAATCTGCTATAGTTACAATAATTGAGTATGTTTGATCATCTACATAAAGAAACCCAAATGTTGTATTTACAGAAAAAGAAAAATGCCCAAATTGTATAATTATGATAAATTTAAAAAAAGGTTACATTTCGGGGCAGTTGTGGCTTTAAGAACAGATCAATGCCACTTGCAATTTGCTTTTGATGTTTTCCATTATACAGTAGTGGTCAATATGAAAGGAACCTTTTCAGTAATGGGATGATGGAATATAGTGATTCTAGTCAAGAACTACATAAATTTTTCTTCGACAACAGACTGATGCGTAAATACCCAGCATTAAATGATTAAGGACAGGTTGTGAATTATACAATAGTAACCTTAGAATGTGTTTTGTCCTATATATTGCTCCTTATTGCTGAAAGGTTTTGAAAGGACATCTACTCTTACCGTATATGTCACTCAAAAAGGCCATTGGCAATCTGCCCAAATTTCTCTTGAAATTTTATGAAGCCATTTCGGTGGTTAAATTGCTAAGCTTGCAATAAAATACGCCATTATTTTTGAAACTCCTTTATTTCATTTTATGCTCTTGAATTATTTAGTAGGGTTGTGATCCATTCTCCTGGTAATATCCCCTCTTGAAAAAGGATAATATCTTATAATATTTGACAACCCACTTGATAGAGTGACAGTGCTTTTTTATCTCAAAACCAGTATCCTGGCAAGACAGTACAGCAGCGCTTCCTTTGAGAAATCTTTTTCTTTCATCGCTTACAGGAAAAGTCATCAATTTTCTATTGTAATGTAGTTTTAGCTCCTGTATTGAATAAATATATGCATCTTTCTATCAGATATGTGGGTGGTATAAATTGTTAAGTGGCCACATGAGTTACCTGAATACAGATTTTTACCTGCTAGGAAAATGACGATCCTATAATGCCTCGGCAGAGTTTAGTCTGTGTTTCTATACATGGTTTTCTTGGTTTTCTTTCTTCTTATATTTTCAAGCACAATTTTCTAGAAACCATATTCAAAAGTATATTAACAATAGTTGTTTATGTAAATAAAGGGTTGGCTGAAAGGGGTGGAAAATGTGCAATTGGAAATGGTTCCTCTAGGGACATGCCTAGATTAAAATGAGCCCCAATAAAAAACTCTATTATTTAGTGATGTTATGGCGTAACTTTGCAAATAAATTACAAAATTATGTGGTGGTGTTATATGGGTTCTTGGAATGAAAAGTAACTTTAGAACTTTATGTATTACCGTATTTTTTGGATTATAAGTTGGGAGGAAAATGAGGGGTGTATCTTAAAATCTGAATATAGCGTATCAGGAGGGGGAGATTTGGCGCTGCGCTGGCAGTGATAGCGGCTCTGCGAGTGGCTGTCTGTGCGGGCGGCTGTCTGTGCGGGCAGGTGACCAGCTGGCTGCCTGGGCAGGCAGCTGTCTCTCTATCTGCCTGTTTATCCAGGCCACTGGCTCTCTGTGCTGCCAGCTAGCTGCTGTGGCTGTGTGGAGCAGGGCAGCGTAGCGGGTGTCCCAGATGCTCTGGCTTCAAATTATGGCACCTGAAGTTGGCCCATGTACAGATGGAGCTCTCAGCTTAAGATCTCATCTGAGCATGTGCCACCTCAGGCACATTGATCTCCCAGCAGTGGACGTAAGGAAAATAGCGACCAGAGGTGGCGCGTGCGCAGATGAGATCTCGGCTTGTTATTGAGCTGAGAGTTCCATCTGTGCGCGCTCCTCCAAGCACCACTTCTTTGAAGCCCGCATAGCTGACAGAGCATCTGGGACACCCGCTGCACTGGCCTTCTCCACACAACCAGCACAGCTCCCGTAGCCAGCACAGCCTCCACCGCTGCCAGCACACATCCCACCGCAGTGCCTCTAGCATCACCCTACTCCAGCACTGCCCCTGCCTCCTGTGACTCTGCTCCACCAATGCTGCGGACCCCCCTCCAGTAAGACACCACCAGAGTATAAGATAGACCGCAATTTTTTTTACCTTTTTTATCTCTAAATTTGTTGTGCACCTTATAATCCATTGTGTCTTATAAAATAAAAATACGGTAATTAGATAAGATATGTATTAAATATGATTTTAATTCTTCTTTGTGACAATTGATATAAGACTAAAAAATTCTGACAACCAGACTGTAAAACAGTGTGTGAAGAAGCCAACTTTGCTTATTGATTAAAAAAAGCAATAATTGACATAATTAACTATTTAAAATAATTAAAATAAACTTAAGTTGCCTAGACTCCAATGGAGCCAAAGATTTTATTCCTTCAGTATTCTGGCAGTGATGACTACCTAGATAAAACTTTAGAGTACATACACATGCGTGCATAATTTATATTAAAGTGGCCCTGTCATGCCATTACACACTCCAAACTTCATCATTAAAATAGATCCCTTAGCTAGAGATGAGCGATGTTCGAGGTTCGCCAATTTCATGTTCGAGTGATTTTGGGGGGTGCTCGAGATCGAACTCGAACTTGAGCTTTCTGCTAAAAGCTCAACAGCTCGAGTTAAGTTCGAGAATGGTTCAATCACCAAAAACATGGTTTTTCACAGTAAGGCTATGTGCACATGTTGCTATCTGCATGTGTCCTGCATCCCCAGCACAATCCCTCTCCCTTTCCTACTCACCGATCACGTGCGTCTCGCTCCACATCTGTTACAAATCTGCGGCGTCTTTTCCTTTTTAGAAAATGGCTGACGCTTCATTAGTCAATTAGTTACTCCGTGCTTTCCCCGCCCACCGGCGCTTATGATTGGTTGCAGTCAGACACGTCCCCAAGCTGAGTGACAGCTGTCTCACTGCAACCAATCACAGCCGCCGGTAGGCGGGTCTATATCATGCAGTAAAATAAATAAACAATAAAAAAAAATGCGCTTTCCCCCATATTTGATACCAGCCAGGATAAAGCCACACGGCTGGAGGCTGGTATTGTCAGGATGGAGAGCTCCACGTTATCGGGAGCCCACCACCCTAACAATATCACCCAGCAGCTGCCCGGAATAGCCGCACTCATTAGGTGCAACAGTCCCGGGGGACTCCACCCAGCTCATCCCGAATTGCCCTGGTGTGGGGGCAATCGGGGTAATAATGAGTTTAATCATGCCAGGCGTCTCCCCGAGATACCTTTCATGATTAAACTGAAAGTTAAAGTAAAGAAACACACACCGCGAAAAATCCTTTATTTGCAATAAAAGACAAAAAACACCGTGGTTCACCCCTTTATTAATCCCAAAAATACCCCTCCAGGTGCGAAATAATCCACACGACACTGTCAGCTCTGCTCCCTAGAGATGTACTGACAACGTAGCAATGAAGTGACTCACGCGGTTAGCAGAGACTTCAGTCAGCACTGCAGACTTCAAGATTACCAAATCTGCCTATCTATATCATTAAAGGCACTAGACTAGTGAATAAAGTGCCCGCCTAAGAAGCATAACGTCGGGAGTTCTGGTCCCGGTCCTGGTAAAGAATTTAATTTTATTTTTTTTATTTATAATTTTAAATTATAATTATTATCTATTTATAAAGTGAAAGTAAATAAACACACACCACGAAAAATCCTTTATTTGGAATAAAAGACAAAAAAACACAATTTCACCATTTTATTAAAATCCTCCCATACCCCTCCAGGTCCGACGTAATCCATACAACACTGTCATCTCTGCTACAGAACACGAGTGCTCTGTATGAGCTCCACGTAGCAATCAAGTGAATCACGTGGTCAGCTGAGACTTCGGCAATCCAGACTTCAAGATTACCAAATCCACCTGAAATTCATGAAATAATGAAAAAAAAAAGGGCTTCCCTATATTTTTGGTTCCCAGCTGAGTACAAATAGGCAGCTCGGGGTTGGGGCAGCCCGTAGGTGCCTGCTGTATGTGGCTAGCATACAAAAATATGGCGAAGCCCACATATTTTTTTTGGGGGGCAAAAAACTCCTGCATACAGTCCTGGATGGAGTATGCTGAGCCTTGTAGGTCTGCAGCTGCTGTCTGTCTGTATGGAGGAGAGCAGACAGCAGCTGCAGAACTACAAGGCTCAGCATACAACATCCAGGACTGTATGCAGGAGTTTTTTTCCCACCAAAAAAATGACGTGGGCTTCGCCATGTTTTTGTATGCTAGCCAGGTACAGCAGGCAGCTACGGGCTGCCCCCAACCCCCAGCTGCCTATTTGTACCCGGCTGGGAACCAAAAATATTGGGAAGCCCGTTTTTTTTAATTATTTCACTTATTTCATGAAATAATTAAAAAACAAATGACGTGGGCTTCGCCATATTTTTGTGTCCAGCCAGGTACAACTAGGAAGCTGGGGATTGGAATCCACAGCACAGGTTAGCCTGAGGTTTCTGGGCGCCTCTGCTGCGAATTGCAATCCGCAGCCGCCCCAGAAAATGGCGCTTTCATAGAAGCGCCATCATCTGGCGCTGTATCCAACTCTTCCAACAGCCCTGAAGCCGAGTGGCTTGCTGGGTAATAATGAGTTAATACTAGTTTTGTTTTACTAGCTAGTATTAAGCTAGAGATTCTTAATGTAAGCAAGTTTGACCCGGCCATTAAGAATCTCCAATAAAGGGTTAAAAAAAGACACCACACAGAGAAAAAGTACTTTAATAGAAATAAATACACAGACACACTTAGAGACTCCATGTGTATTACTCCCTCTTATCCCTCCACGATCCTGCTCTTCTGTCTTCTTTATCCTTCAACACATGCAGCTCTGCTACATCAGCAGCGCTGCATTGGAAGAAGACAGTGCTGCTTCCCGTGCAGTCTTTTCACTCCATGAGTGATCAGAGGCTGCGTGCTGTTAGCGGTGACGTCACCACTGATAGGCGCATTGCTATAGCAACGGTGATCTCCGTTATTGACCGACTGTGGCAGCCGATGAATAACAGAATGGGGAAGCAGTCCAGGAACCCGACCGTGTGCCAGAGCATGTCGCCGGTACACGGAGATACACAAACGATCACCGCATACTGGAGAGATGCACTGACAGGCCCTAGCATGACGTCAAAGCCATGTGACCAGTCTGTAGCCAATGAGATAACAGACACGTGACTGGTCTAAAAAATGGCTATTTTGACATGATGATAGGTCCTATCATCAGTGCTGGTTACCGGGAGGACACAGCGATCATCGGAAGGAAAAGCGGCAGGAGACAGAGTGCAGGACGCATCGCGGGGACCGGTAAGTGTTATGGCAATGTTTATTAACTGTATGTGTACATGTATAATGTGTTTTTATGTGTTTTTGTTTGCCTCCCATTGTTTTAAATGGGGTTCCAGAGGTTCGTCGAACGGCTCGCCGAACCGAACTCGAACGCGGCGTCCGTTCGACAAACCAAACCGAACCGAACTCGAGCCTCTAGAGGCTCGCTCATCTCTACTCTTAGCCCTGAAGAAGCTGGTGTACTTATTTAGAAAATCAATTTCAGAAGAGATAGACTACATAACATAATACATAATAACATAAAAGGAAAATAAATATTTAGCAATTCTGACTTGATTTTTTCAAAGTAGATACATCATCTTTATCAGGTCTTAGAAGTCTATTTTCTAATTGCGTTTATTTATATGAACTTTCATACAAATAACTCTCAAGTCACAAATGGGTGACAAGGATTTGAAAAGCTCTTCTTGTAACAATTAGAAAGTAATATGCCAGGCTAGCAGAACAAGCATATAAGAATTTAAAGGAGGGAAAATGGAAAATATCAATAAAAACGTCAAATGAAATGTCAAAGTCTTGGAATATTGTGCACCAAAGAACTGGATTAATCAAATAAAGTGAATGAAATATAAGTGGCTCATAGGTAGGTCAAATAAGCAGTGATGATAAAAGACCAATAGGAGTGAGAGTAATGCATGAAAGACAGCCATGTTAAAACTGTGAGAATATCTGGCCGAGCATTGTGTTACCGTCAGGGGTCTGAAATCCTGATTCCTAAAAGAAAGACCAGTGTGCCGAGCATCGCACCCTCTGATCGCAGATAAGACTCAATGATGCGATGCTTATGGCCAATCACAGTAATGCCAGCAGCCAACATTACTATGGCATTACAGTGATTGGCATCCCCTTATTTTTAGTGGCTGAAAAACAGCCGTGAAACATATAGGGTGGGTCTCGAGTTTGGCGCTAAAGCACCCATGACACTCGATTAAGTAACAATGCCCCCCAATGCCTGATGCTGATGCTTGTTTGCTTATCAGTATAATATATATATATATATATATATATATATATATATATATATATGAAAATATGGATCTTTCTTATGCTGAGCCATAGCTTGGAGAAATATACTATAGGGTAATGCAAAAAAGGTGATTCTAATCTGTGCTGACTTAAAACTTAGTACTACATATCAGTGTGAATAAATGTAAGATGAGCTCAAAGCTGCCAAATATTAGACAGATGATGCCATTGATTTGACAGCCATTGCCTGTGAGAAGTTTAAGAGATAGTGCAAATGAATATATAGTGTCAAAGCTACTGGTTAAAATTTGATATCTATAGTTTTAAATGCTATATACCGCTACTGCCAAACCACTGTCAGTGCAATTATCTGCAGTTACTAATTCTTCATGTGGTTGTAAAAGTCGTCTGCAGATGAAATAATAATGGTAATGATGATTTTAATCCTTCAGCAGATTTTAATTATTAATATGTAAATATTTAAAATAAAGTTTGTCGTCACTAACAAGACAGAAGTTATTATTTTTATTGAATTTATTTGCTGCTTAATTTGCATTCTGTTAATTTGTAATGCATTGCTAAGTGACACTGTCCCTTATATAGTAGGTTGTCCTGTCAATAGACTTCTTGTTTACAGCAAGTTAAGTCAATTTATTCTTGTCTTGCCAGTTATACATTTTGAGTATTATATATATATATATACACACACACACACACACACACACACACACACACACACACACACACACACACAGTACAGACCAAAAGTTTGGACACACCTTCTCATTAAAAGGGCTTTCTTTATTTTCATGACTCTAAGGGGCACTTGCACACTATAACATCTGTGTAGTGTGCAAAGTGCCCCTTAGAGTCATGAAAATAAAGAAAACCCTTTTAATGAGAAGGTGTGTCCAAACGTTTGGCCTGTACTGTGTGTGTGTGCGATGTCAGTGGGGTCAAATTGAAAGTGACGCACTTCCAGCGTCGCTCTCGACATCGTAGTGTGTAAAGCATTTTTTATACGATTAACGAGCACAAAAGCGTCGTAATTATATCATCGGTGTAGCGTCGGTCATTTCCATGAATTGGGAAAGACCGATGTTACGATGTTGTTCCTTGTTCCTGCGGCAGCACACATCACTGTGTGTGAAGCCACAGGAGCGAGGAACATCTCCAACCTGCGTCCCGGCCGGCTATGCGAAAGGAAGGAGGTGGGCGGGATGTTTACCTCCCGCTCATCTCCGCCCCTCCGCTTCTCTTGGCCGCCTGCCGTGTGATGTCGCTATGACGCCGCACGACCCGCCCCCTTAGGAAGGATGCGGGTCGCCGGCCAGAGCGACGTCGCAGGGCAGGTGAGTGCATGTGAAGCTGCCGTACCGAGAATGTTCGCTACGGCAGCTATCACCATGATATCGTAGCTGCGACGGGGGCGGGGACTATTGCGCTCGGCATTGTAGCATCGGCTTGCGATGTCGTAGTGTGCAAAGTGCCCCTTAAAGTTGTAGATTCACATTGAAGACATAAAAACTATGAATGAAAACATGTGGAATGAAATACTTAGAAGAGTGTGAAACAACTGAAAATATGTTTTATATTCTAGGTTCTTCAAAGTAGCCACCTTTTGCTTTGATTACTGCTTTGCACACTCTTGGCATTCTCTTGATGAGCTTCAAGAGGTAGTCAGCGGAAATGGTTTTCCAACAGTCTTGAAGGAGTTCCCAGAGATGCTTAGCACTTGTTGGCCCTTTTGCCTTCACTCTGCGGTCCAGCTCACCCCAAACCATCTCAATCGGGTTCAGGTCTGGTGACTTTGGAGGCCAGGTCAACTGGTATAGCATACCATCACTCTCCTTCTTAGTCAGATAGCCCTTACACAGCCTGGAGGTGTGTTTGGGGTCATTGTCCTGTTGAAAAATAAATGATGGTCCAACTAAACGCAAACCGGATGGAATAGCATGCCGCTGCAAGATGCTGTGGTAGCCATGCTGGTTTAGTATGCCTTCAATTTTGAATAAATCCCCAACAGTGTCACTAGCAAAGCACCCCCACACCATCACACATCCTCCTCCATGCTTCACAGTGGGAACCAGGCATGTAGAGTCCATCCGTTCACCTTTTCTACAAAGACACGGTGGTTGGATCCAAAGATCACAAATTCGGACTCATTAAACCAAAGCACAGATTTCCACTGGTCTAATGTCCATTCCTTGTGTTCTTTAGCCCAAACAAGTCTCTTCTGCTTGTTGTCTGTCCTTAGCAGTGGTTTCCTAGCAGCTATTTTATCATGAAGGCCTGCTGCACAAAGTCTCCTCTTAAAAGTTGTTCTAGAGATGAGAAGGTGTGTCCAAACTTTTGGTCTGTACTTTGTGTATATATATATATATATATGGACAACAATATATACCTTATACACAATGGCAGCTGCATGCAAATATTTATAGTTGTCCCTCTCTAGTTAACTGCTTTATTAAGTTGTGTTACGTGTCCTGTGATGAAGATGAATGTAATGCGGAGTAATAAATCAACTGCTGAAGTTGTTATATTTGTGAAGATGTGGCAGTGTTGCTATCACAGTAAAAAAATACATCACATTTAATAAAATATAAAGCAGCATTCTGGGTGAGAAGGAAACAAGGCTTCCAATGGCAGAATCTTCAGATCCTAAGTGATTTAATGAACTGTCTAGTATGATAGGCTGATAGTTTTTATTGTTTGTTTTTTTAAGTACTGGATAATCCCTTATATTAAAGATAGCATATATTTCCAGATATGTTGCATATCTTTAATGAATCAAAATTTTCTACAAATCCACCACATCTAAGCATATCTCCAATTATAAAATAAATCACACAGTGTATTTTGCATTTCTAAAAAAAAGTTGTTAAAATAAACAAGAGAAAATACTACTCAAAATAAATAATTGTCACAGCTCACATCCTTCTCCTTCCTGATTTCTATGCATTTCTGAAGGCTCAGCTCCCTTCTTCAGGACCGTAAGGCATAAGAAGTGACCTCTGCACATCACAAGCACACAACAATTCTATAAAATATAATAGTCAACAAATATCTCACAGGTACAAGTTACTATTGTCCATGTAGCTGAAAAAATACAAATTTCTAAAAGGTGTTAACTGCTCAAACAATACAGTTGCCCCCAATATCATTAAGGCAAAATATAATACAAAATAAAAACACTAGATGAATTGATGAAAAGACTTAGCTTTTATTTTATCCACACAGACAAAAGCACTGAATGATTCCACCAAAACGGCCTTAAATTTTAAAAGAGTAAGTTTTACTTTGGAAATTTGGAAAAGTCAATGCAGGTTTACATAGATCTATATTGGTGGCTCATGGGCTGATCTAAACATTAAAAACTTAAAACTGATTAGTAATAATTAGAATTTGTTCCAGTACCCAGTTATAATGAGTAACAAAATATAAAAAAGGTGATAAATTCTTTTCACATATTAAATGTTTTCCACTATCACACCATCCTTAGAAAATGGCTTAAGAGGCAAAAAAAATGTTTAGATGTTGCTGTGGCCTGAAGAATGGATAAAGATGCGCTGTATGTTGTCCCCTTTCAAAATGGAAAAATGACTTGCTTTGAAGCAATTTGGTATGGTTGTGTACAATAATGAGGAGAAAGTAAGTACACCCCATTGCATTCCATGTTTTATATATATATATTTTTATATATATATATAATCAGGACATCATTGAATAACATCTGGTCATTAGGAAGTCTTAAAATGACATAAAACATCAAATGAAGAAGAACACATGGCAAAATTAAAATTTGTCATTATTTAGTAGAAACTAGACCAAATTGCAGAAGCAATGTGTTAAAAATTAATCCCACTTTGTGAATCAACGCTTTCACTACCTATGACACACACACTGGTGCATCATAGGTTGTATGCTCACCTTTATGCGAGTTTGCATACTGAGCTCACATCATTCCCTAAGATCAGCTGACGTGTCTCGATCTCCAATCCACCAGTTGCTATTAACCAGTTAAATCCTGCTGTCAATCTCTGACAGCACGATTTAACATGTTAAGATGGGAAGTGCTTCATTTCCTGCTACCTTTGGCACTCTAGTGAGGATCGCTGATGGCTTGTCATAACAGCCAGGGATCAGCTGATGATCCCTGTGTCTGTCATCATGATGCTCTTCCTGTGAATGTTGTAGAGCACATGTGATCAGACGATCGCAGTTTCAAGTCCCCTAATGTGACTAGTAAATACAACAAAATGTTAAAAAGAAAAGTAAAAAAAAAAAATATACAAATATATATATATACATACATACACACACACACTAGAAGGTGGCCCGATTCTAACGTATCGGGTAGTCTAGAATGTGTATGTAGGTTAGCAAATTGAATAATAAGGTAATGAATGGACTGGATGGGTTGGGTTTAATTTAGTATTCTTATAATTGTTTATTGGTTTTAAAATGACAAACAACAGAAAGATCAGTTTTAATAGATGAGTCTAATGTTTAATGATGTCCATGGCTTGTAATGAAAGAAGGCCATGAACAGTGTAAGGTTAAGTAAAAATATGCTGATGCTGGGATGTGGCCTAATGCTGGTATGTTCCCCCATCGTGGTGCAGACACCATCCTGACATGTGCCCCCATCCTGCGGGGTAATGTGTGCGGAGTGTGTGGAGCTGAGCGGGGCCATGGCGCTGAGGACGTCAGTGCCGGGCACTGCATGGCTGGGGACAGGTAACTATTATCCAGGTTTGTGTGTGCGGTTGTGTGTGTGTGTGTGTGTGTTCGTGCGCTTTCACACTTGTGTTCAGCGCAATCTGCCGCTATGGAGAATAGCGCAGTCCGTTAACGCACTGCGCTATTCTCCATAGATTTGTATTGATGACGCACTGTAACGCAAGTGTCTGTGTTGCATCCGCTGGAGGACGCTGCGTCGTTAATTTGACGCAGCGTCGGGCGGAGGGAACACTGCATGTAGCGTATTTTTGGGTCGGTAAAAAATCGCACCTTGACGGATTCTGTTAGAATCCGCCAAGGTGTCTAATGATTGTCTATAGGGGCGGATTCTGCCACAATGCACTAAGCGGCGGAATCCGCTGACGGATCCCGTCAGATTCTACTGCGCATGCTCAGCATGTCCAGCAGAACGATCTAAATAGTTTAAAATTACTCCTGGTCTCTCTCTCCCCCCCTCTCAACCCCCTCTCTCCCCCCTCTCCCCCTCTCCCCCTCTCTCATACTCACCGATCACCGGTGCGGCGCTACAAAGCTGTCACAATGTAACGGCGGCTTCTCCTGCTTTTGAAAATGCTGGCCGCTCATTATTCAATCTCGTATGCCCTGCTTCCCCTGCCCACCGGCACCTATGATTGGTTGCAGTCAGACACGCCCCCACGCTGACTGACAGCTGTTTCACTGCAACCAATCACAGCCGCCGGTGGGCGGGTCTATATTGTGCGGTACAATAAATAAATAAATAAATAAATAATTAAAAAAAAAACTGCGGTCCCCCCCAATTTTGATACCAGCCAAGATAAAGCCACACGGTTGAAGGCTGGTATTGTCAGGATGCGGAGTGCCACATTATGGGGAGCCCCCCAGCCTTACAATATCAGCCATCAGCCACCCGGAATTGCCGCATCCATTAGATGCAACAGCCTCGGGACTTTTCCCGGCTCATCCCGAATTGCCCTGGTGCGGTGGCAATCGGGGTAATAAAGAGTTAAATGGCAGCTTATAGCCGCCACAAAGTCATAGGTTAATCATGGCAGGCGTCTTCCCGAGATACCTTCCATGATGAACTTGTAAGTGAAAGTAAATAAACACACACAACGAAAAATCCTTTATTTGGAATAACAGACAAAAACCCCCCTCATTTACCACTTTATTAATCCCCAAACACGCCTCCAGGTCCAACGTAATCCACACGAAGCTTTCAACTCTGCTACATGAAGCTGATAGGGAGTGCCGTAGAGCATAACCGCTCTGTGTCAGCTCCACGAAGCAACTGAAGTGAGCCACGCTGTCACCGGAGACTTCACTCAGGTAGTGCTTGCGTGTGTGTGGGGATGATGATGAGTGCGGTAGTGGCGGGGTGTGTGCGGTGATAGTGATGAGTGCGGTAGTGTCGGGGTATATGTGGAGATGATGATAAGTGCGGTAATGCCGGGGTGTGTGCGGTGATGATGATGGTTGCGGTAGTGCCGTGGTGTGTGCGGGGATGATGATGAGTGCGGTAGTACCGGGGTGTGTGCGGGGATAATGATGAGTGCGGCAGTGCTTGTGTGTGCGGTGATGATGATGGGTGCGGTAGTGCCGGGGTGTGTGCGGGGATGATGATGTATGCGGTAGTGTCGGAGTGTGTGTGTGGGGATGATGATGGGTGCGATAGTGCTTGTGTGTGCGGTGATGATGATGGGTTTCGTAGTGCCGGGGTGTGCGGGGATGATGATGTGTGCGGTAGTGTCGGGGTATGTGCAGGGATGATGATGTGTGCGGTAGTGTTGGGGTGTGTGCGGGGATGTTAATGGGAGCGGCAGTGCCTGCGTGTGTGCGGGGATGATGGGTGCAGTAGTGCCGAGGTGTGTGCGGGGATGATGGGTGCAGTAGTGCCGGGGTGTGTGCAGTGATGATGATAGGAGCATAGTGCCTGCTTGTGTGCGGGGATGATGGGAGTGGTAGTGCCTGCATGTGTGTGGGAATGATGGGTGCAGTAGTGCCGGGGTGTGTGTTTAGTGTATACATGCGGGGAGTGGAGTGCGGGGGAAGGTGTAGTAGCCGAGCGGGGCCCTGGCGCTGAGGACGTCAGTGCCGGAGACTGCATGGCTGGGGACAGGTGATTATTCGTGTGTGTGTGTGTTCAGTGTATATATGCGGAGGGTGGAGTGCAGGGAGGGTGGAGCCGAGGTACGCTGGTAACCATGGTACACAATCGGGTAACTATGCAAAGCACTTTGCTTAGTTACCCAATGTGTACCATGGTTACCAACGTACGCCGGCTCCCGGCACGATCCCAGCAATGCAAGGGTATGTCTCGGCCGGGTTGCCAGTTCGGGCTCCCGAGAGTGCAGCAGTCACCTGGGAGTCGGGGCTCCGTGCGGGTGTGGGGAAAGGTGTCGGGCGTCGTGCTGTCACGCTGTAGTTCGTGCTGTTCACTTAGCTGAGCCCTTGGTTGCAGGCTCTTTAGTGCACGCGCTGTGGTGACAGTTGTCACTTTAATGACGTCAGTATGGAGTAAGACAGACAGACAGAATAAGGAAATTATATATATATATATATATATATATATATATATACAGTATATATATATATATATATATATATATATATATATAGGGGTTGGACAAATTAATGTAAACACCTAACGTTTTGGCATTATAATCTTTGAACATGTTAGAAACATGCAAAACGTGACATATGTTAATGTTATATATTTGACAAAGCCAATATACATACATAATATCCACTAGATGGCAACCTTCTGTATGAAAATGGCTGCCACTTCTCCCTATACCCAACCATGCTCAGTGCTTAATAATTCCTTTACAAAAATGAATGAACATACCTATATAAGTGCATCAACAGTGACACAGGCCATGTCAGCAAGTTTTCCACCCCGACGCACATTTTGCCCAGCTTCTTCCGGGGGCGTCAACTTTTATCTTGGATGCAATGATAGCCAGTGATTGGTATGTGTATAGCAGTGCATGGAGCCCATACTCAATATTCTAATAATCAAGATATTTTACACATTTTGTTGCCATTTTTTTTTATCATTTGCATATCATTGGAATGTCTATTAATCCTGTGATTTCCATAATTGCACAACTTTTCCTTCTTGGTGTTGCAACTCCACTAATGAGAATTATAGAATAAAGGTGTCTCAATATTTTCAGGTTTTCTTTAATCCAATTAGGGGTATTCGTAACTTTGACATCCAGCAACAACCTAGCTATTGAACTAAACAATTCAGCCTTTAGAGTTAGACTGATATTCAACCCTTATTATTTGGATTAATAATTCTACATATGGATATTCATTTCACTTAGTTTTTTTAATTAAAAGCATAACAACAACTGAAACAACAATAGAGTGTGACACCAGTTCATTGATCTGAGACGATAATGTATAGTATATTAGGAACACAGATAGACACTGTTTACTAAATGAGGAGAACGCTTGAAAATTCTTTTCTCCATTCACATGTATCACTATGACAGGACTTTATAGTATCGGTAAATCATATGGTCACATTTCACATATTTACATAAATGTGCTCTTGTACGGAATAACTAGCCATCATGTTGTCTGTCTCATATGAGTAGTTATTGATGCCTGAGAGCTATAAAACATTAACAAACAGAGCCAGTCATGAGAGCCAGGAAAGATAAATGTCCTGGATGTTTAATATTAATGTTAATAATATACTAGAATGGATATTATCTATTAAGAAGATGGCAGGTTTTAAAATTGCATACAGTATTTTCTTTTAGTACATGTTCATCACTGCACATCAGAGAATTAAGTTGTAATAAATCTTAGCCTTTAAGTATTCTAAATGCTCTATGTAAATGCATTTTACTGATACATGTTTTCATTGCCATGTCCTCCACATACAGTTAGGTCCAGAAATATTTGGACAGTGACACAATTTTCGCGAGTTGGGCTCTGCATGACACCACATTGGATTTGAAATGAAACCTCTACAACAGAATTCAAGTGCAGATTGTAACGTTTAATTTGAAGGTTTGAACAAAAATATCTGATAGAAATTGTAGGAATTGTACACATTTCTTTACAAACACTCCACATTTTAGGAGGTCAAAAGTAATTGGACAAATAAACCAAACCCAAACAAAATTTTTTTATTTTCAATATTTTGTTGCAATCCTTTGGAGGCAATCACTGCCTTAAGTCTGGAACCCATGGACATCACCAAACGCTGGGTTTCCTCCTTCTTAATGCTTTGCCAGGCCTTTACAGCCGCAGCCTTCAGGTCTTGCTTGTTTGTGGGTCTTTCCGTCTTAAGTCTGGATTTGAGCAGATGAAATGCATGCTCAATTGGGTTAAGATCTGGTGATTGACTTGGCCATTGCAGAATGTTCCACTTTTTTGCACTCATGAACCCCTGGGTAGCTTTGGCTGTATGCTTGGGGTCATTGTCCATCTGTACTATGAAGCGCCGTCCGATCAACTTTGCGGCATTTGGCTGAATCTGGGCTGAAAGTATATCCCGGTACACTTCAGAATTCATCCGGCTACTCTTGTCTGCTGTTATGTCATCAATAAACACAAGTGACCCAGTGCCATTGAAAGCCATGCATGCCCATGCCATCACGTTGCCTCCACCATGTTTTACAGAGGATGTGGTGTGCCTTGGATCATGTGCCGTTCCCTTTCTTCTCCAAACTTTTTTCTTCCCATCATTCTGGTACAGGTTGATCTTTGTCTCATCTGTCCATAGAATACTTTTCCAGAACTGAGCTGGCTTCATGAGGTGTTTTTCAGCAAATATAACTCTGGCCTGTCTATTTTTGGAATTGATGAATGGTTTGCATCTAGATGTGAACCCTTTGTATTTACTTTCATGGAGTCTTCTCTTTACTGTTGACTTGGAGACAGATACACCTACTTCACTGAGAGTGTTCTGGACTTCAGTTGATGTTGTGAACGGGTTCTTCTTCACCAAAGAAAGTATGCGGCGATCATCCACCCCTGTTGTCATCCGTGGACGCCCAGGCCTTTTTGAGTTCCCAAGCTCACCAGTCAATTCCTTTTTTCTCAGAATGTACCCGACTGTTGATTTTGTTACTCCAAGCATGTCTGCTATCTCTCTGATGGATTTTTTCTTTTTTTTCAGCCTCAGGATGTTCTGCTTCACCTCAATTGAGAGTTCCTTAGACCGCATGTTGTCTGGTCACAGCAACAGCTTCCAAATGCAAAACCACACACCTGTAATCAACCCCAGACCTTTTAGCTGCTTCATTGATTACTGGTTAACGAGGGAGACGCCTTCAGAGTTAATTGCAGCCCTTAGAGTCCCTTGTCCAATTACTTTTGGTCCCTTGAAAAAGAGGAGGCTATGCATTACAGAGCTATGATTCCTAAACCCTTTCTCCGATTTGGATGTGAAAACTCTCATATTGCAGCTGGGAGTGTGCACTTTCAGCCCATATTATATATATAATTGTATTTCTGAACATGTTTTTGTAAACAGCTAAAATAACAAAACTTGTGTCACTGTCCAAATATTTCTGGACCTAACTGTATGTGTATATAGACAGATAGATAGATAGATAGATAGTTAGATACATTTATAATAGTACAAAAGTGAATACACCACTCACATTTTTGAAAATATTTTATGTTCCTCTCCTTTGTGAGAGGGTGTGTGATACCACAAAATGTAAAACACTTGCTCCTTATTCACATCTGAGAATTTTCTAGCAATAACGAGTTACAAGACACTATGGAGGAAAAATGGCTTCTTGGGCAGAATTTAGCCATTTTCACATAGGTGTGTACTCACTTTCGTTGCCAGCAGTTTAGACATTAATGGCTGTGTGATGAGCTATTTAGAGGGTACAACAAATTTACACAGTTTTGCAAGCTGTACACTGACTACATTACATTGTATCAAAGTGTCATATCTAGCGATGGGCAGACCTGGACTGAAAAAGTCCAAATCCGTCCCTTTTCAAAAGTATCCGGGGCCCAGACCCTGGCCCCGGATACTTAGCATAGGCTAGTTATCCGGATCTGGCAACTCCGGAATTAAAAATACAGGGGAAAATAAAGCAAGCATGCTATACTTGCTGAATCTCCGGTGCAGTAATAACTGCTTCCGGGCCGGTCACTCTTTTTTCAGGGCCACTCATTTACTTTCATGCATATTAACTGCTTCCCCCGCCCACCGGCAATCCTGTGGTGTCTGTGATTGGTTGCAATAAATTCTAATCACCGCACACTCAGAAGCAGTTTGCAAAAAGTGTTCAAAGTTTATTTACAAATGTGGTACAGGGCAGTAGGTGGTGTCGGGAACTGAGCGACTAAAACAATGTTTCGACCCTGCATGGGTCCTGTTCACATTGTCACTCAGATATAAAGTGCAAGAGGCACTCCTCTGCCTGTATCCATTAGTGGTAACCAATGGTGGGTACCTTGAATGATGTTATAAGAAAATAGGTATCATCTGAGTCCTGGTTAATATAACGCACCAGCGTCTTGTAGTGATAGGGTTCTACTTGTTATATAGCCTTGAGGATGGAGATAGTGACCCAAAACATTCCCTCGTCTTGTAGTGGCAGGTTTGATATTTTATAGCAATCAAAATCAATGTGATAAATCTGACGCTGCAGCGTCTTGTAATAGCAGGGTTCTGACAGTTGTACAGCCTTGCAATTGGAGAAGGTTCACATAACGCATCAACGTCTTGGAATGGCAGGGTTTACTGTAATTACTTAGCCTTTAAGATGAATATGGTTGATCTGACGTCCCAGAGCCTTGTAGTGCCAGGGTACTGCCTTAAAGATCTTCGCTCCTGCGCCTGAATCCTGGTAGCTGTATTGCTGTGGTACCACGTCAGATCAACCATATTCATCTTAAAGGCTAAGTAATTATAATAAACCCTGCTATTTGTACATAGAGATAGCACAGTCCACAGTTGAATAAGTGAAAATGATGATAAATACAATTCTGGCCATGAAAACCAACTGTCGCAGTGGAGTGAAAAAGTGAACCAATAGCCCCTCAATCATACTGAGTACATTCCAGGCTATAAGCTCGGATGCTTGTAGGTTGACATGCATATTGTTATCATCCAACAAATTGATGCATACTGAATAGTTATGGTTTTCATTAGAGATGAGCGAACCGGTCGCGGTTCGGCTCGAGGTTGGTTCGCCGAACGGACCTCCCGTTCGAGTTCGGTTCGTCGAACGTTCGACGAACCGAACTCGAACTGCATAGGAAACAATGGCAGGAAATCACAAACACAGAAAAACACCTAGAAAACACCCTCAAAGGTGTCCTAAAGGTGACAAACAACTCAAACACATTGGAAAGTGACAAGGACATATACTCATGCGAAAACAAAACAGCTGGACAAGGAAAAAGAGGAGGACACACAGATATAGGCATGGCACGCCCTTCTAAAATCATGTAAAACACCGCAAGGTGACTCCAATCGGAGTCTCCATTTTTTCCAAAAATTGGGCCACACACACACCCACCCCTTCAGTGGCAGCAGTTGTGCCCCAGTTGTACACTTCACAGCTACATTTGCATCAAGCACATTCAAAAATACGCCATTCTTATCCATCCCCAGGATGACACCGGGGTAGGTAGCAAAGTCTTTGCTGACCCATGACTTGTTCATCTTGGCTTCTTTTAAAAACAATGTAAGCAAGGGTTACTCCAAGCGGAGTCTCCCTTTTTTCCAAAAATTGGGCCACACAGACACCCACCCCATCAGTGGCAGCACTTGGGCCCTAGTTGCAAACAGGATGTTTTGATTTGCATCAAGCACATTCAAAAATACGCCATTCTTATCCGTCCCCAGGATGACACCGGGGTAGGTAGCAAAGTCTTTCCTGATCCCAGCTCTGTTCATCTTGGCTTCTTTTAAAAACACATCAAGCAAGGGTTACTCCAAGCGGAGTCTCCCTTTTTTTCCAAAAATTGGGCCACACAGACACCCACCCCATCAGTGGCAGCACTTGGGCCCTAGTTGCAAACAGGATGTTTTGATTTGCATCAAGCACATTCAAAAATACGCCATTCTTATCCGTCCCCAGGATGACACCGGGGTAGGTAGCAAAGTCTTTGCTGATCCCAGCTCTGTTCATCTTGGCTTCTTTTAAAAACACATCAAGCAAGGGTTACTCCAAGCGGAGTCTCCCTTTTTTTCCAAAAATTGGGCCACACAGACACCCACCCCATCAGTGGCAGCACTTGGGCCCTAGTTGCAAACAGGATGTTTTGATTTGCATCAAGCACATTCAAAAATACGCCATTCTTATCCGTCCCCAGGATGACACCGGGGTAGGTAGCAAAGTATTTCCTGATCCCAGCTCTGTTCATCTTGGCTTCTTTTAAAAACACATCAAGCAAGGGTTACTCCAAGCGGAGTCTCCCTTTTTTCCAAAAATTGGGCCACACAGACACCCACCCCATCAGTGGCAGCACTTGGGCCCTAGTTGCAAACAGGATGTTTTGATTTGCATCAAGCACATTCAAAAATACGCCATTCTTATCCGTCCCCAGGATGACACCGGGGTAGGTAGCAAAGTCTTTGCTGATCCCAGCTCTGTTCATCTTGGCTTCTTTTAAAAACACATCAAGCAAGGGTTACTCCAAGCGGAGTCTCCCTTTTTTTCCAAAAATTGGGCCACACAGACACCCACCCCATCAGTGGCAGCACTTGGGCCCTAGTTGCAAACAGGATGTTTTGATTTGCATCAAGCACATTCAAAAATACACCATTCTTATCCGTCCCCAGGATGACACCGGGGTAGGTAGCAAAGTATTTCCTGATCCCAGCTCTGTTCATCTTGGCTTCTTTTAAAAACACATCAAGCAAGGGTTACTCCAAGCGGAGTCTCCCTTTTTTCCAAAAATTGGGCCACACAGACACCCACCCCATCAGTGGCAGCACTTGGGCCCTAGTTGCAAACAGGATGTTTTGATTTGCATCAAGCACATTCAAAAATACGCCATTCTTATCCGTCCCCAGGATGACACCGGGGTAGGTAGCAAAGTCTTTGCTGATCCCAGCTCTGTTCATCTTGGCTTCTTTTAAAAACACATCAAGCAAGGGTTACTCCAAGCGGAGTCTCCCTTTTTTTCCAAAAATTGGGCCACACAGACACCCACCCCATCAGTGGCAGCACTTGGGCCCTAGTTGCAAACAGGATGTTTTGATTTGCATCAAGCACATTCAAAAATACGCCATTCTTATCCGTCCCCAGGATGACACCGGGGTAGGTAGCAAAGTATTTCCTGATCCCAGCTCTGTTCATCTTGGCTTCTTTTAAAAACACATCAAGCAAGGGTTACTCCAAGCGGAGTCTCCCTTTTTTCCAAAAATTGGGCCACACAGACACCCACCCCATCAGTGGCAGCACTTGGGCCCTAGTTGCAAACAGGATGTTTTGATTTGCATCAAGCACATTCAAAAATACGCCATTCTTATCCGTCCCCAGGATGACACCGGGGTAGGTAGCAAAGTCTTTGCTGATCCCAGCTCTGTTCATCTTGGCTTCTTTTAAAAACACATCAAGCAAGGGTTACTCCAAGCGGAGTCTCCCTTTTTTTCCAAAAATTGGGCCACACAGACACCCACCCCATCAGTGGCAGCACTTGGGCCCTAGTTGCAAACAGGATGTTTTGATTTGCATCAAGCACATTCAAAAATACGCCATTCTTATCCGTCCCCAGGATGACACCGGGGTAGGTAGCAAAGTCTTTGCTGATCCCAGCTCTGTTCATCTTGGCTTCTTTTAAAAACACATCAAGCAAGGGTTACTCCAAGCGGAGTCTCCCTTTTTTTCCAAAAATTGGGCCACACAGACACCCACCCCATCAGTGGCAGCACTTGGGCCCTAGTTGCAAACAGGATGTTTTGATTTGCATCAAGCACATTCAAAAATACGCCATTCTTATCCGTCCCCAGGATGACACCGGGGTAGGTAGCAAAGTATTTCCTGATCCCAGCTCTGTTCATCTTGGCTTCTTTTAAAAACACATCAAGCAAGGGTTACTCCAAGCGGAGTCTCCCTTTTTTCCAAAAATTGGGCCACACAGACACCCACCCCATCAGTGGCAGCACTTGGGCCCTAGTTGCAAACAGGATGTTTTGATTTGCATCAAGCACATTCAAAAATACGCCATTCTTATCCGTCCCCAGGATGACACCGGGGTAGGTAGCAAAGTCTTTGCTGATCCCAGCTCTGTTCATCTTGGCTTCTTTTAAAAACACATCAAGCAAGGGTTACTCCAAGCGGAGTCTCCCTTTTTTTCCAAAAATTGGGCCACACAGACACCCACCCCATCAGTGGCAGCACTTGGGCCCTAGTTGCAAACAGGATGTTTTGATTTGCATCAAGCACATTCAAAAATACGCCATTCTTATCCGTCCCCAGGATGACACCGGGGTAGGTAGCAAAGTATTTCCTGATCCCAGCTCTGTTCATCTTGGCTTCTTTTAAAAACACATCAAGCAAGGGTTACTCCAAGCGGAGTCTCCCTTTTTTCCAAAAATTGGGCCACACAGACACCCACCCCATCAGTGGCAGCACTTGGGCCCTAGTTGCAAACAGGATGTTTTGATTTGCATCAAGCACATTCAAAAATACGCCATTCTTATCCGTCCCCAGGATGACACCGGGGTAGGTAGCAAAGTCTTTGCTGATCCCAGCTCTGTTCATCTTGGCTTCTTTTAAAAACACATCAAGCAAGGGTTACTCCAAGCGGAGTCTCCCTTTTTTTCCAAAAATTGGGCCACACAGACACCCACCCCATCAGTGGCAGCACTTGGGCCCTAGTTGCAAACAGGATGTTTTGATTTGCATCAAGCACATTCAAAAATACGCCATTCTTATCCGTCCCCAGGATGACACCGGGGTAGGTAGCAAAGTATTTCCTGATCCCAGCTCTGTTCATCTTGGCTTCTTTTAAAAACACATCAAGCAAGGGTTACTCCAAGCGGAGTCTCCCTTTTTTCCAAAAATTGGGCCACACAGACACCCACCCCATCAGTGGCAGCACTTGGGCCCTAGTTGCAAACAGGATGTTTTGATTTGCATCAAGCACATTCAAAAATACGCCATTCTTATCCGTCCCCAGGATGACACCGGGGTAGGTAGCAAAGTCTTTGCTGATCCCAGCTCTGTTCATCTTGGCTTCTTTTAAAAACACATCAAGCAAGGGTTACTCCAAGCGGAGTCTCCCTTTTTTTCCAAAAATTGGGCCACACAGACACCCACCCCATCAGTGGCAGCACTTGGGCCCTAGTTGCAAACAGGATGTTTTGATTTGCATCAAGCACATTCAAAAATACGCCATTCTTATCCGTCCCCAGGATGACACCGGGGTAGGTAGCAAAGTATTTCCTGATCCCAGCTCTGTTCATCTTGGCTTCTTTTAAAAACACATCAAGCAAGGGTTACTCCAAGCGGAGTCTCCCTTTTTTCCAAAAATTGGGCCACACAGACACCCACCCCATCAGTGGCAGCACTTGGGCCCTAGTTGCAAACAGGATGTTTTGATTTGCATCAAGCACATTCAAAAATACGCCATTCTTATCCGTCCCCAGGATGACACCGGGGTAGGTAGCAAAGTCTTTGCTGATCCCAGCTCTGTTCATCTTGGCTTCTTTTAAAAACACATCAAGCAAGGGTTACTCCAAGCGGAGTCTCCCTTTTTTTCCAAAAATTGGGCCACACAGACACCCACCCCATCAGTGGCAGCACTTGGGCCCTAGTTGCAAACAGGATGTTTTGATTTGCATCAAGCACATTCAAAAATACGCCATTCTTATCCGTCCCCAGGATGACACCGGGGTAGGTAGCAAAGTATTTCCTGATCCCAGCTCTGTTCATCTTGGCTTCTTTTAAAAACACATCAAGCAAGGGTTACTCCAAGCGGAGTCTCCCTTTTTTCCAAAAATTGGGCCACACAGACACCCACCCCATCAGTGGCAGCACTTGGGCCCTAGTTGCAAACAGGATGTTTTGATTTGCATCAAGCACATTCAAAAATACGCCATTCTTATCCGTCCCCAGGATGACACCGGGGTAGGTAGCAAAGTCTTTGCTGATCCCAGCTCTGTTCATCTTGGCTTCTTTTAAAAACACATCAAGCAAGGGTTACTCCAAGCGGAGTCTCCCTTTTTTTCCAAAAATTGGGCCACACAGACACCCACCCCATCAGTGGCAGCACTTGGGCCCTAGTTGCAAACAGGATGTTTTGATTTGCATCAAGCACATTCAAAAATACGCCATTCTTATCCGTCCCCAGGATGACACCGGGGTAGGTAGCAAAGTATTTCCTGATCCCAGCTCTGTTCATCTTGGCTTCTTTTAAAAACACATCAAGCAAGGGTTACTCCAAGCGGAGTCTCCCTTTTTTCCAAAAATTGGGCCACACAGACACCCACCCCATCAGTGGCAGCACTTGGGCCCTAGTTGCAAACAGGATGTTTTGATTTGCATCAAGCACATTCAAAAATACGCCATTCTTATCCGTCCCCAGGATGACACCGGGGTAGGTAGCAAAGTCTTTGCTGATCCCAGCTCTGTTCATCTTGGCTTCTTTTAAAAACACATCAAGCAAGGGTTACTCCAAGCGGAGTCTCCCTTTTTTTCCAAAAATTGGGCCACACAGACACCCACCCCATCAGTGGCAGCACTTGGGCCCTAGTTGCAAACAGGATGTTTTGATTTGCATCAAGCACATTCAAAAATACGCCATTCTTATCCGTCCCCAGGATGACACCGGGGTAGGTAGCAAAGTCTTTGCTGATCCCAGCTCTGTTCATCTTGGCTTCTTTTAAAAACACATCAAGCAAGGGTTACTCCAAGTGGAGTCTCCCTTTTTTTCCAAAAATTGGGCCACACAGACACCCACCCCATCAGTGGCAGCACTTGGGCCCTAGTTGCAAACAGGATGTTTTGATTTGCATCAAGCTCATTCAAAAATACGCCATTCTTATCCGTCCCCAGGATGACACCGGGGTAGGTAGCAAAGTATTTCCTGATCCCAGCTCTGTTCATCTTGGCTTCTTTTAAAAACACATCAAGCAAGGGTTACTCCAAGCGGAGTCTCCCTTTTTTCCAAAAATTGGGCCACACAGACACCCACCCCATCAGTGGCAGCACTTGGGCCCTAGTTGCAAACAGGATGTTTTGATTTGCATCAAGCACATTCAAAAATACGCCATTCTTATCCGTCCCCAGGATGACACCGGGGTAGGTAGCAAAGTATTTCCTGATCCCAGCTCTGTTCATCTTGGCTTCTTTTAAAAACACATCAAGCAAGGGTTACTCCAAGCGGAGTCTCACTGTTTTCCAAAAATTGGGCCACACAGACACCCACCCCATCAGTGGCAGCACTTGGGCCCTAGTTGCAAACAGGATGTTTTGATTTGCATCAAGCACATTCAAAAATACGCCATTCTTATCCGTCCCCAGGATGACACCGGGGTAGGTAGCAAAGTCTTTGCTGATCCCAGCTCTGTTCATCTTGGCTTCTTTTAAAAACACATCAAGCAAGGGTTACTCCAAGCGGAGTCTCCCTTTTTTCCAAAAATTGGGCCACACAGACACCCACCCCATCAGTGGCAGCACTTGGGCCCTAGTTGTACACTTCACAGCTACATTTGCATCAATCACTTTCAAAAATACCCCATAATTAACCGTCCCCAGGATGACACCGGGGTAGGTAGCAAAGTCTTTGCTGACCCATGACTTGTTCATCTTGGCTTCTTTTAAAAACAATGTAAGCAAGGGTTACTCCAAGCGGAGTCTCCCTTTTTTCCAAAAATTGGGCCACACAGACACCCACCCCATCAGTGGCAGCACTTGGGCCCTAGTTGCAAACAGGATGTTTTGATTTGCATCAAGCACATTCCAAATCCACAAGCATTTACTCTCCCCAGGATGACACAGGGGTAGTAAATTCCTTCTGGATCCATGACTTGTTCATTTTGATGAACGTCAGTCTGTCCACATTGTCACTGGACAGACGCGTGCGCTTATCTGTCAGCACACACCCAGCAGCACTGAATACACGTTCAGAGACAACGCTGGCTGCTGGACACGACAAAATCTCCAAGGCGTAACTGGAGAGCTCTGGCCATTTTTCTATGTTTGAAGCCCAAAAGGAGCAAGGCTCCAGTTGCACAGTCATGGCATCGATGTTCATTTGGAGATACTCCTGTATCATCCTCTCCAGCCGTTGAGTATGTGTCAGACTTGTTGTCTCTGGTGGCCTTGCAAAAGAGGGTCTAAAAAAATTATGAAAAGATTCCATAAAATTGCTGTTACCGGCACCAGATACGGTCCTACTGGTACGGGTAGACTGGTGAAGATGACGAGACCGTCCCATGTTTGTCAAGTTACAACTGTGAGATTCCCTCCCTGCACCTGCACGGTTGTTTGGAGGAAAAGCCGAGCTAAGATCGAGTAACAGCTTCTGCTGATACTCCTGCATACGTGCGTCCCTTTCTATGGCTGGAATTATGTCACAAAATTTGGACTTGTACCGGGGATCTAATAGTGTGGCAATCCAGTAGTCATCATCACTTCTAATTTTGACAATACGACTGTCATGTTGGAGGTAGTGCAACAAAAAGGCACTCATGTGTCTTGCGCAGCCATGCGGACCAAGTCCACGCTGTGTTTGTGGCATAGAGGTGCTACCCGTTCTTTCTTCCTCTGACATCTCCCCCCAACCTCTTTCAACTGAAATTTGACCAAGGTCTCCCTCATCCGCTGAGTCTTCCATGTCCATGGACAGTTCGTCCTCCATTTCTTCATGTTCTCCTGCACCTTGCTCAACATTTCGCCTGCTACTATGCGCCCTTGTCGATCCCTGTTCCCCATGGTCCCATGCCTGCTGCGTTGGTGATGATGAACGTCTGGACCTTGGTGATGTTGTTGTCCCTTGCACATATGAATCCTCCTGTAGTTCCTCCCCTTCATGTTGTCCCACCCCCTGACTCCGAATAGTGTTTAGCGTGTGCTCCAGCATGTAAATGACTGGAATCGTCATGCTGATAATGGCATTGTCAGAGCTAAACATATTCGTCGCCATGTCGAAACTGTGCAGAAGGGTGCATAGGTCCTTGATCTGAGACCACTCCATCAGGGTGATCTGCCCCACCTCTGCATCTCGTTGGCCCAGGCTATACGTCATGACGTATTGCACCAGGGCTCTGCGGTGCTGCCACAGTCGCTGTAACATGTGGAGAGTTGAATTCCAGCGTGTCGCCACATCGCATTTCAGGCGATGAACCGGCAGGCCGAAAGACTTCTGTAGCGATGCAAGTCGCTCAGCTGCGGCGCTTGAACGCCGGAAGTGAGCAGACAGTTTTCGTGCCCTGTTCAGAAGGCCATCTAGGCCGGGATAGTGTGTTAAAAATTGCTGCACGACAAGGTTCAACACGTGAGCCATACAAGGTACGTGTGTCACCTTGCCCAGGCGAAGGGCCGCACCCAGGTTTGCAGCATTGTCGCACACGGCCTTACCAGGCTGCAGGTTGAGTGGAGACAACCATTTATTAAACTCGGACCGCAGAGCTGACCACAACTCCTCAGCTGTGTGACTCTTATTACCAAGACATGTCAAGCTAAAGACCGCCTGATGCCGTTGCGCTCGGCTGCCAGCATAGTAATGAGGCGTGCGTGATTCCTTCTGCGCAGTGAGAACGCTGGTGGCCTGACCAGGCAGGCTTGGGGCGGAGGTGGAGGACCCAGATGAGGTGGAGGATGCAGAAGCTGTGGCGGAACTTGGACAGACAGAGGATTGACACACAAGTCGTGGGGACGGCAAGACTTGTGCAGCAGACCCTTCACCATCTATCACCATAGTTACCCAGTGCCCAGTCAGCGACATGTAACGTCCCTGTCCATGCTTACTGGTCCAAGTATCGGTGGTGAAATGCACCCGTTCACACACAGAGTTTCTCAAGGAAGCGGTGATGTTGTGTGCGACATGCTGGTGTAGCGCGGGCACACCTTTCTTAGAGAAGTAGTGGCGACTAGGCATCTGGTACTGGGGCACAGCGACAGACATAAGGTCTCTAAAATCCTGTGTGTCCACTAGGCGGAAAGGCAGCATTTCGGTAGCCAACAGCTTACAGAGGGATAGAGTCAACCTCTTAGCTTTGTCATGGGTCGG
Source organism: Anomaloglossus baeobatrachus (assembly GCF_048569485.1). Taxonomy (NCBI): domain Eukaryota; kingdom Metazoa; phylum Chordata; class Amphibia; order Anura; family Aromobatidae; genus Anomaloglossus; species Anomaloglossus baeobatrachus. Next base: position 137,180,108 of record NC_134353.1, on the reverse strand, counting down.
AGGAAGTGGCCTTTTATTTGACCACATCTGAGGGACAGAGATCTGGCTGCTGTGTGTAGAGGGTGTTGAGTAGGGTGTCCCTGGAGAAATGCAGGTTTGTGAGGAAAGTGCAGGCGGAGACATGATGTTGCCTTCATCCAACGTTGGTGCTATCGATGTCTGAGAGAGCTGTACACACTCACTTGTTTCCCCTTCCAAACCAACTGACGACCTTACAAGCAAACTGCCTGTTGCGGTTACAGTGGTGGAAGTTTTGCGTGGAAAAACAGGTGTGACAGCTGTCCCCACAGTCCTAGAAGATGAAGAGCGCGCGGATGCACTGGAAGGGGCGGGCGGTGGATGGTTCGCTCCGCTAGCCGGCATTGCAGCACGGTGAGCTTCCCACCGGGACTTATGATATTTATTCATGTGACGATTCATGGAAGAAGTTGTCAAACTGCTGAGGTTTTGACCTCTACTAACAGAATCATGACAAATGTTACATATCACATGAGTTGGGCGATCTTTTTCGATGTGAAAAAAGGCCCAGGCTAGGCAAGGCTTAGAGGCCATGCGACCTGTTGATCCACCCCGAATAATGCTCATAGGCAGAGTGGTCGCTGAGGATGCAGTTGTAGACGTGCTACCAGTGCTCCGACTCTGTCCAGGAAGGCGCAAGGTAACTTCGTCGTCGGTTGCATCCTCCTCCACCGCCTCTGTTGACCTCCTCGAGTGCCTGACTGGGGGTTGACAGTAGGTGGGATCTAGAACGTCATCATCAATTGTTGTGTTCGCACTCCCCTCCCCCTCAGACCGAGCCTCTTCTTGCCCTGACCGAATATTTAAGTTGTCATCCCAATCGGGTATCTGCGTCTCATCTTCATCAGTATGTTCCTCATTGTCTATAACCACAGGTGTTACAGTTTGTGACAAAGGGTCAACATTATGCTCAGAAACTTGGTCCTCACGGCCTGAATCTGAGTCACAAAGGTTCTGGGCATCACTGCAGACCATTTCCTGTTCTGTACTCACTGTAGCTTGGGAGCAGACCTCTGATTCCCAGGCTATAGTGTGACTGAACAGCTCTGCAGACTCAGCCATCTCAGTTCCACCATACTGTGCAGGGCTGATGGAGACTTCAGAGCTGGGAGAAATCAAGTGTGATTGGGATGACAACTCAGAGGAATGGTGTTTTTTGGATGCGGTACTTGAAGTGGCTGAGAGGGCACTTGTTGGACCACTTGAGATCCATTCAAGCATTTTCCTTTTTTGCCCATCATCTACCTTTGTTCCTCTTGTTCGTGTCCGTAAAAAAGGGAGCACATCGGATTGTCCACAATAAGTAGTAGACATCTTACTTTTGCTAGTAGATGGTCTATCTTCAGCAGATGATAATGGAGCTTTGGCACCTTCCCCACTGACAAAACCTTTTTTGCCTTTTCCACCATGCCTCTTCCCCTTTCCACCAGCATCTGTCATTTTGCCACTCATGTTGATTGCGACAAGATTGTGGACTGAAAATGTGGTAGTAAAAATTGAGAGGTGGTGAAGATTGCAGTGGTGGTCTAGCTTTATTAACAGCAGAATAATAAAGAATAAATATCCCTGACAATGTAAGTTAGTTATAAATCGTTGGAGTGTGCAACGCAGGCAGACGTGCTGCAAATGTCTTGGCACTAGTGGGACTATAGCAAAGTCCAATAGCCACGTATAGGATGCCACTAGGTTCACTGAGTGTGTGCTAGTATAATGGCTTAGTTATAATTAGTTGGAGTGTGCAACGCAGGCAGATGCGCTCTGCAAATGTCTTGGCACTAGTAGGACTATAGCAAAGTCCAATAGCCATGTATAGGATGCCACTAGGTACACTGAGTGTGTGCTAGTATAATGGCTTAGTTATAATTAGTTGGAGTGTGCAACGCAGGCAGACGTGCTGCAAATGTCTTGGCACTAGTGGGACTATAGCAAAGTCCAATAGCCACGTATAGGATGCCACTAGGTACACTGAGTGTGTGCTAGTATAATGGCTTAGTTATAATTAGTTGGAGTGTGCAACGCAGGCAGACGTGCTGCAAATGTCTTGGCACTAGTGGGACTATAGCAAAGTCCAATAGCCACGTATAGGATGCCACTAGGTACACTGAGTGTGTGCTAGTATAATGGCTTAGTTATAATTAGTTGGAGTGTGCAACGCAGGCAGACGTGCTGCAAATGTCTTGGCACTAGTGGGACTATAGCAAAGTCCAATAGCCACGTATAGGATGCCACTAGGTACACTGAGTGTGTGCTAGTATAATGGCTTAGTTATAATTAGTTGGAGTGTGCAACGCAGGCAGACGTGCTGCAAATGTCTTGGCACTAGTGGGACTATAGCAAAGTCCAATAGCCACGTATAGGATGCCACTAGGTACACTGAGTGTGTGCTAGTATAATGGCTTAGTTATAATTAGTTGGAGTGTGCAACGCAGGCAGACGTGCTGCAAATGTCTTGGCACTAGTGGGACTATAGCAAAGTCCAATAGCCACGTATAGGATGCCACTAGGTACACTGAGTGTGTGCTAGTATAATGGCTTAGTTATAATTAGTTGGAGTGTGCAACGCAGGCAGACGTGCTGCAAATGTCTTGGCACTAGTGGGACTATAGCAAAGTCCAATAGCCACGTATAGGATGCCACTAGGTACACTGAGTGTGTGCTAGTATAATGGCTTAGTTATAATTAGTTGGAGTGTGCAACGCAGGCAGACGTGCTGCAAATGTCTTGGCACTAGTGGGACTATAGCAAAGTCCAATAGCCACGTATAGGATGCCACTAGGTACACTGAGTGTGTGCTAGTATAATGGCTTAGTTATAATTAGTTGGAGTGTGCAACGCAGGCAGACGTGCTGCAAATGTCTTGGCACTAGTGGGACTATAGCAAAGTCCAATAGCCACGTATAGGATGCCACTAGGTACACTGAGTGTGTGCTAGTATAATGGCTTAGTTATAATTAGTTGGAGTGTGCAACGCAGGCAGACGTGCTGCAAATGTCTTGGCACTAGTGGGACTATAGCAAAGTCCAATAGCCACGTATAGGATGCCACTAGGTACACTGAGTGTGTGCTAGTATAATGGCTTAGTTATAATTAGTTGGAGTGTGCAACGCAGGCAGACGTGCTGCAAATGTCTTGGCACTAGTGGGACTATAGCAAAGTCCAATAGCCACGTATAGGATGCCACTAGGTACACTGAGTGTGTGCTAGTATAATGGCTTAGTTATAATTAGTTGGAGTGTGCAACGCAGGCAGACGTGCTGCAAATGTCTTGGCACTAGTGGGACTATAGCAAAGTCCAATAGCCACGTATAGGATGCCACTAGGTACACTGAGTGTGTGCTAGTATAATGGCTTAGTTATAATTAGTTGGAGTGTGCAACGCAGGCAGACGTGCTGCAAATGTCTTGGCACTAGTGGGACTATAGCAAAGTCCAATAGCCACGTATAGGATGCCACTAGGTACACTGAGTGTGTGCTAGTATAATGGCTTAGTTATAATTAGTTGGAGTGTGCAACGCAGGCAGACGTGCTGCAAATGTCTTGGCACTAGTGGGACTATAGCAAAGTCCAATAGCCACGTATAGGATGCCACTAGGTACACTGAGTGTGTGCTAGTATAATGGCTTAGTTATAATTAGTTGGAGTGTGCAACGCAGGCAGACGTGCTGCAAATGTCTTGGCACTAGTGGGACTATAGCAAAGTCCAATAGCCACGTATAGGATGCCACTAGGTACACTGAGTGTGTGCTAGTATAATGGCTTAGTTATAATTAGTTGGAGTGTGCAACGCAGGCAGACGTGCTGCAAATGTCTTGGCACTAGTGGGACTATAGCAAAGTCCAATAGACACGTATAGGATGCCACTAGGTACACTGAGTGTGTGCTAGTATAATGGCTTAGTTATAATTAGTTGGAGTGTGCAACGCAGGCAGACGTGCTGCAAATGTCTTGGCACTAGTGGGACTATAGCAAAGTCCAATAGCCACGTATAGGATGCCACTAGGTACACTGAGTGTGTGCTAGTATAATGGCTTAGTTATAATTAGTTGGAGTGTGCAACGCAGGCAGACGTGCTGCAAATGTCTTGGCACTAGTGGGACTATAGCAAAGTCCAATAGCCACGTATAGGATGCCACTAGGTACACTGAGTGTGTGCTAGTATAATGGCTTAGTTATAATTAGTTGGAGTGTGCAACGCAGGCAGACGTGCTGCAAATGTCTTGGCACTAGTGGGACTATAGCAAAGTCCAATAGCCACGTATAGGATGCCACTAGGTACACTGAGTGTGTGCTAGTATAATGGCTTAGTTATAATTAGTTGGAGTGTGCAACGCAGGCAGACGTGCTGCAAATGTCTTGGCACTAGTGGGACTATAGCAAAGTCCAATAGCCACGTATAGGATGCCACTAGGTACACTGAGTGTGTGCTAGTATAATGGCTTAGTTATAATTAGTTGGAGTGTGCAACGCAGGCAGACGTGCTGCAAATGTCTTGGCACTAGTGGGACTATAGCAAAGTCCAATAGCCACGTATAGGATGCCACTAGGTACACTGAGTGTGTGCTAGTATAATGGCTTATTTATAATTAGTTGGAGTGTGCAACGCAGGCAGACGTGCTGCAAATGTCTTGGCACTAGTGGGACTATAGCAAAGTCCAATATCCACGTATAGGATGCCACTAAAAAACACTTAGTGTGTGCAAGTATAATGGCTTAGTTATAATTAGTTGGAGTGTGCAACGCAGGCAGATGCGCTCTGCAAATGTCTTGGCACTAGTGGGACTATAGCAAAGTTCAATAGCCACGTATAGGATGCCACTAAAAAACACTTAGTGTGTGCAAGTATAATGGCTTAGTTATAATTAGTTGGAGTGTGCAACGCAGGCAGATGCGCTCTGCAAATGTCTTGGCACTAGTAGGACTATAGCAAAGTCCAATAGCCACGTATAGGATGCCACTAAAAAACACTTAGTGTGTGCAAGTATAATGGCTTAGTTATAATTAGTTGGAGTGTGCAACGCAGGCAGATGCGCTCTGCAAATGTCTTGGCACTAGTGGGACTATAGCAAAGTCCAATAGCCACGTATAGGATGCCACTAGGTACACTGAGTGTTTGCTAGTAAAATTGCTTAGTTTAAAAAAGTTGTAGTGTGCAATGCAGGCAGACGTGCTCTGCAAATGTCTTTGCACTAGTGGGACTATAGCAAAGTCCAATAGCCACGTATAGGATGCCACTAGGTACACTGAGTGTTTGCTAGTAAAATTGCTTAGTTTAAAAAACTTGGAGTGTGCAATGCAGGCAGATGTGCTCTGCTAATGTCTTTGCACTAGTGGGACTATAGCAAAGTCCAATAGCCACGTATAGGATGCCACTAGGTACACTGAGTGTGTGCTAGTATAATGGCTTAGTTATAATTCGTTGGAGTGTGCAACGCAGGCAGATGCGCTCTGCAAATGTCTTGGCACTAGTAGGACTATAGCAAAGTCCAATAGCCATGTATAGGATGCCACTAGGTTCACTGAGTGTGTGCTAGTATAATGGCTTAGTTATAATTAGTTGGAGTGTGCAACGCAGGCAGATGCGCTCTGCAAATGTCTTGGCACTAGTAGGACTATAGCAAAGTCCAATAGCCATGTATAGGATGCCACTAGGTACACTGAGTGTGTGCTAGTATAATGGCTTAGTTATAATTAGTTGGAGTGTGCAACGCAGGCAGACGTGCTGCAAATGTCTTGGCACTAGTGGGACTATAGCAAAGTCCAATAGCCACGTATAGGATGCCACTAGGTACACTGAGTGTGTGCTAGTATAATGGCTTAGTTATAATTAGTTGGAGTGTGCAACGCAGGCAGATGCGCTCTGCAAATGTCTTGGCACTAGTAGGACTATAGCAAAGTCCAATAGCCATGTATAGGATGCCACTAGGTACACTGAGTGTGTGCTAGTATAATGGCTTAGTTATAATTAGTTGGAGTGTGCAACGCAGGCAGACGTGCTGCAAATGTCTTGGCACTAGTGGGACTATAGCAAAGTCCAATAGCCACGTATAGGATGCCACTAGGTACACTGAGTGTGTGCTAGTATAATGGCTTAGTTATAATTAGTTGGAGTGTGCAACGCAGGCAGACATGCTGCAAATGTCTTGGCACTAGTGGGACTATAGCAAAGTCCAATAGCCACGTATAGGATGCCACTAGGTACACTGAGTGTGTGCTAGTATAATGGCTTAGTTATAATTAGTTGGAGTGTGCAACGCAGGCAGACGTGCTGCAAATGTCTTGGCACTAGTGGGACTATAGCAAAGTCCAATAGCCACGTATAGGATGCCACTAGGTACACTGAGTGTGTGCTAGTATAATGGCTTAGTTATAATTAGTTGGAGTGTGCAACGCAGGCAGACGTGCTGCAAATGTCTTGGCACTAGTGGGACTATAGCAAAGTCCAATAGCCACGTATAGGATGCCACTAGGTACACTGAGTGTGTGCTAGTATAATGGCTTAGTTATAATTAGTTGGAGTGTGCAACGCAGGCAGACGTGCTGCAAATGTCTTGGCACTAGTGGGACTATAGCAAAGTCCAATAGCCACGTATAGGATGCCACTAGGTACACTGAGTGTGTGCTAGTATAATGGCTTAGTTATAATTAGTTGGAGTGTGCAACGCAGGCAGACGTGCTGCAAATGTCTTGGCACTAGTGGGACTATAGCAAAGTCCAATAGCCACGTATAGGATGCCACTAGGTACACTGAGTGTGTGCTAGTATAATGGCTTAGTTATAATTAGTTGGAGTGTGCAACGCAGGCAGACGTGCTGCAAATGTCTTGGCACTAGTGGGACTATAGCAAAGTCCAATAGCCACGTATAGGATGCCACTAGGTACACTGAGTGTGTGCTAGTATAATGGCTTAGTTATAATTAGTTGGAGTGTGCAACGCAGGCAGACGTGCTGCAAATGTCTTGGCACTAGTGGGACTATAGCAAAGTCCAATAGCCACGTATAGGATGCCACTAGGTACACTGAGTGTGTGCTAGTATAATGGCTTAGTTATAATTAGTTGGAGTGTGCAACGCAGGCAGACGTGCTGCAAATGTCTTGGCACTAGTGGGACTATAGCAAAGTCCAATAGCCACGTATAGGATGCCACTAGGTACACTGAGTGTGTGCTAGTATAATGGCTTAGTTATAATTAGTTGGAGTGTGCAACGCAGGCAGACGTGCTGCAAATGTCTTGGCACTAGTGGGACTATAGCAAAGTCCAATAGCCACGTATAGGATGCCACTAGGTACACTGAGTGTGTGCTAATATAATGGCTTAGTTATAATTAGTTGGAGTGTGCAACGCAGGCAGACGTGCTGCAAATGTCTTGGCACTAGTGGGACTATAGCAAAGTCCAATAGCCACGTATAGGATGCCACTAGGTACACTGAGTGTGTGCTAGTATAATGGCTTAGTTATAATTAGTTGGAGTGTGCAACGCAGGCAGACGTGCTGCAAATGTCTTGGCACTAGTGGGACTATAGCAAAGTCCAATAGCCACGTATAGGATGCCACTAGGTACACTGAGTGTGTGCTAGTATAATGGCTTAGTTATAATTAGTTGGAGTGTGCAACGCAGGCAGACGTGCTGCAAATGTCTTGGCACTAGTGGGACTATAGCAAAGTCCAATAGCCACGTATAGGATGCCACTAGGTACACTGAGTGTGTGCTAGTATAATGGCTTAGTTATAATTAGTTGGAGTGTGCAACGCAGGCAGACGTGCTGCAAATGTCTTGGCACTAGTGGGACTATAGCAAAGTCCAATAGCCACGTATAGGATGCCACTAGGTACACTGAGTGTGTGCTAGTATAATGGCTTAGTTATAATTAGTTGGAGTGTGCAACGCAGGCAGACGTGCTGCAAATGTCTTGGCACTAGTGGGACTATAGCAAAGTCCAATAGCCACGTATAGGATGCCACTAGGTACACTGAGTGTGTGCTAGTATAATGGCTTAGTTATAATTAGTTGGAGTGTGCAACGCAGGCAGACGTGCTGCAAATGTCTTGGCACTAGTGGGACTATAGCAAAGTCCAATAGCCACGTATAGGATGCCACTAGGTACACTGAGTGTGTGCTAGTATAATGGCTTAGTTATAATTAGTTGGAGTGTGCAACGCAGGCAGACGTGCTGCAAATGTCTTGGCACTAGTGGGACTATAGCAAAGTCCAATATCCACGTATAGGATGCCACTAGGTTCACTGAGTGTGTGCTAGTATAATGGCTTAGTTATAATTAGTTGGAGTGTGCAACGCAGGCAGATGCGCCCTGCAAATGTCTTGGCACTAGTAGGACTATAGCAAAGTCCAATAGCCACGTATAGGATGCCACTAAAAAACACTTAGTGTGTGCAAGTATAATGGCTTAGTTATAATTAGTTGGAGTGTGCAACGCAGGCAGATGCGCTCTGCAAATGTCTTGGCACTAGTGGGACTATAGCAAAGTCCAATAGCCACGTATAGGATGCCACTAGGTACACTGAGTGTTTGCTAGTAAAATTGCTTAGTTTAAAAAAGTTGTAGTGTGCAATGCAGGCAGACGTGCTCTGCAAATGTCTTTGCACTAGTGGGACTATAGCAAAGTCCAATAGCCACGTATAGGATGCCACTAGGTACACTGAGTGTTTGCTAGTAAAATTGCTTAGTTTAAAAAACTTGGAGTGTGCAATGCAGGCAGATGTGCTCTGCTAATGTCTTTGCACTAGTGGGACTATAGCAAAGTCCAATAGCCACGTATAGGATGCCACTAGGTACACTGAGTGTGTGCTAGTATAATGGCTTAGTTATAATTCGTTGGAGTGTGCAACGCAGGCAGATGCGCTCTGCAAATGTCTTGGCACTAGTGGGACTATAGCAAAGTCCAATAGCCACGTATAGGATGCCACTAGGTACACTGAGTGTTTGCTAGTAAAATTGCTTAGTTTAAAAAAGTTGTAGTGTGCAATGCAGGCAGACGTGCTCTGCAAATGTCTTTGCACTAGTGGGACTATAGCAAAGTCCAATAGCCACGTATAGGATGCCACTAGGTACACTGAATGTTTGCTAGTATAATGGCTTACTTAGAATGAGTTGGAGTGTGCAGAGGACAAGAGGGTACAGTGGCAGGATTGTGGTGCTCTGGGTAGAGGAATGGAAGCCTGCCTTTCTATTCCCTCCTAATGGTGAAATGCAGGGAGGAAATCCCTGACCTGGGCTACACAGACGCTGTTGCTGTTTGCAGGACCTGTCACTTATGGCTCTCTGACCCTGCCGCTTTGAGCCCTTAAAAGGACTGCTAGAATGTGCTCTCCCTAAGCTGTCTAACGCTGTGTATGCAGCGCATACAGCTGTATCGGCTATAGGACTCAGGAGGACGGAGCTGCGACACTGATGTCTGACACCAAAGACGCAGAAGGCAGATAATGGCGTTCGTGAAGAAAATGTCCGGTTTTATAATGCAGGGACATGTGACATGCAGATCCTATCACACATGCCGTTGCTTCTCTGGCTCAAAGTCCACTTAGGTGTGTGTGTGTCTGTGATTGGCTGACATGCTGGCCCGCCCCACAAGACGCGCGCGCTTAGGGAAGGAAGACAAGAAAAAAAAATGGCGATCGCCATTATAGAAACAGCAGTGATCTGAAGGCGCTGTTCACGCACACTATACACTGAAATGTGATAATAGTTTGATTCACAGAGTGACTTACACTATTACAGCAGAAACCAAGCTAGGATTTAGCTGTTTTTTGGCTGCTAGAACCGTTCTCGAACGTTTCTAGAACTATCGAGCTTTTGCAAAAAGCTCAAGTTCTAGTTCGATCTAGAACATGCCCCAAAATCACTCGAGCCGCGAACTGGAGAACCACGAACCACGAACCGCGCTCAACTCTAGTTTTCATCCCCTGCTATAAAAAGCCTAATAAGAAAATTTCTTCTGGATTCTAGTGAGAGTCTAAATTTAATTAATGCTAGTATAAGTTGCATTATCTGCTCTGAGAAGCCTTTCACCCACAAGACTAACCAGCATACCTGTCTACAAGACCCGCGAACACAACAATCACCCACTGGTTCTAGTGTTAGAGCTATAACAAGTAGCTATAGCCAAGGCAGTGACAACAGCTACATTATATTTGACATGGTGCACCAGATGATTTGTCTCCAATTGCTGTAACCTGATAGACTGTGAAATATAAAGTTTCCTAAAGTTTATTAGTTGATTGCAGCTTCAAGTCTCCTAAGTGCACTATTAAATACTGTTAAAAGTACACAAAAAAAGTATTAAAAAAATATTTAAAAAATGTAAAAAACACAAATTGAAATCACTCCCTTTTTGCCCCATTAAAAATAAAACAATAAAAGCATACCACTATTTGGTATTATCAAATTCAGAAATGTTTGATCTATCAAAATATAGAATAAATTAATCTGATCAGTAAACGGTGTAATGAAAAAACAAATCAAAACGCCGGAAATTACCTTTTTTTTTCACTGTAACATTGCAATAAAATGCAATACAAGGGGATCAAAACATCATATCTATCAAAAAATTATATTAGTAAAAACGTCAGGATGCAAAAAGTAAGCCTCAGCCTTAGATGCTGAAAAGAAAAAATGGTACGGATCTTGGAAAATGGCAACAAAAGCAAAATTCTTTTTTTTTTTGACAAATTTCTGATTTTTAATAAAAAGAAAATAAAAAGCATACTGATATTTATCTGGGGAATCATATTTCCAGGTTGTTTTTTTTTATCAAATAGTGAACGTTGTAAATAAAAAAGCCAAAAACACATTGTAGAATTGTACTTTTTTTTGCAATTTCACCGCACGTGGAATATTTTTCGCATTTTGCAGTATACTATGTGGCAGAATTAATAGTGTCATTCAAAAGTACAACTCATATGGCTATATTGATGAAAAAATAAAAACCTCATGACTATTGGAAGAAGAGGAAAAAATAAAATGGAAAACAGAAAATGACCCAAGCGTGAAGGGATTAAATAGATTATTGAATACCAATGGTTATCATCTATCTGTTTTTCTTTGGCCAATAGGTTCAGGTCATATTGACATTTATAAGGCAACATTTGCATAAAAGAGCTTAACATGGGTTCAAGACAGTCCCAGAAGACTTTAAAAAGTTATCCAAATATTTTAATTGCAGTTAGATGCTTTTCAGCATTATGATTAGCTGCACATTGATACACAGCAAAACAACTTTTAGGGGAAAATTTGGCGAAAGTGACAGATTAAAAATTTAAAATGATATGCATATCTCTACTCTGAGCTAGTGGGACAATGCAAGCCACTTGCTGGCATCCCATACATTAAACACAAATAAAAAAGATTCCTGCTACTTTTCCTTTTGACAGCACACATACAGAATCAGCAGATGCATGATGGAAATTATAGCACAATACTGTGCAGTGTAACTGTGAATCCAGTATTGCAATAAGCTAACTAAAATTAGCACTATTTTTCCATATTTCTTCTTTTATTAATTTCCCCTAGAAGTATATTATTTTGTATAGTAGTTGCACTATATAATTAATTAGTATCTTCTGTATGTTATGCAATAAAAATTTCATGCTAATTACTTTGACTCATTAAAAAAATACAAGAAGATTTTCAGTACCTTGGTGTAATGTTATTTCTACAGGAAGCAGATTTTATTTCTTACTGATTTACCATTCTACGTATTTTCAAAAGTTGTCAGGTTCAGTTATGAAATGAGCCATTTCTTACTGATTTTGACCTCCTAGATTCAAATCTGATAATGAAACTTTTTAGTTAGCTCTTGTGTCTATATCAAAGAGGGTTTTTTTAGTGTCACATATAATTGCTTAAAAGTTTCAGTACCTTGAAACATTAATATTTTTGCAAATATAAAGAGGCAGAATATTTTATGTCAAATTTCTGATATTTATTTAAAGGAACGTTAGCAACAATTCAAATAACTAAGACATGTTTAAACACTATTTTGAGTTATAAACAATTACAGAAAATGCACTACAAAATGTGTTCCTCATTTAGTGACAAATCTCTTGCTTGTCTCTTGTACTCCTGCATCAGATCATCTCTTACAATTTTGCAACACTAATTTGCAAGCATTGATATACTCCATTTTCCTTTATATCGTTTCTCCATAGCTGAGATATCTTGGTGAAAGCACTCTTCACTCTCTGTGTTCGTGTTCGCTGAATTTTCCTGTGTATGCTGAGCTTTTTGACCAACATATGTGAACACAATTGAGGTCAATGGGAGGAAAAACGTATGTTAGTAAGAGTTAGGGGACTGAGGTTAGTAAGGGCTTGGAAGGTGGCATAAGAAAGATAATAAGGAATAAAGCAGGAGCATTATACTTACCGACCTTCCCCATGGCTGTAACACTACTTCCGGTTCCATTCAATATAGCTCATACACATTCACTGCTTTCCCCTCCCACTGGCAGTCCTAGTGTCTGTGATTGGTTACAGTTAGACCGCATCGCCACCATTTGTGACAGCATCTGTCATTGTTTGTAATCACACAAGCTTTCAGCATCCTTATAGTGGTATAACAATAAATAAATAAATAAACAAAGTAGGGTCAGCACAAATAAAGCAAACGGCTACAGGCTGCAGAACCTAGCCTTGCATGTAATCTTGGCTGTGTATCAAAATATGAGGGACTCCATGTGGCTTTTTATAATTATTTAAATTAATAGTTTTAAAAAACAACATGCAGTCCCCTCCAATTTTGATACCCAGATGACAGCTGCCATCAAGCCCTAGGTTTGTGATGGGGAGGGGTCTATGAGACGCCCCATTACTAACCCTGTAATTAAAAATAATGAATACACAAACACCAAAAAATCTTTTATTTTAAATAGAATACAACAAAATCCTCTCTCTATCCAATTTATTAACCCAAACAAACACCCAGATATGACGTAATCCACACAAGGTCCCACAATGATCTCTGCTCTGCTATATACTGAAGTCACAGCACACAGGCACAGTACAGAATGTGATCCCCTGCTGTGTCTTCAAGCAGACACTGACTGAGCCACAGCTGTGAACAATGACATCAATATTTTTTATCTGCGGTCACAGCTTGATTTTCCCACTGTGCCCAACCTATGACCACGGGTAAACTGACCTTAGGTGAACTGATTGAACTCAGTGACCTCACCACAGGTGAACTGTTCAATGAGACCTGCATTTCCAGGCAGAAAAACAGGTTTTTTTTTGCAGATATCTATTTGGTGCTGGAATGTATACATCAAATTCCTGCACCAGTACTGCATCTCCTGACATAAAAACCGCATTAAAATATGATGCGGTTTAATGTGATTTTTTTGCCAGGTGATGCAGATTTGGTGTAGGAATTTGGTGTATAAATTTCAGCACCAAATTTGCAGCTCTTGGCAAAAACCTGCACAAAAACAGTTTTGACATGATTTCAGTGCAGTTTTCTGCCAGGAGATGCAAATTTGGTGCAGAAATCTGGTGCAGAAATTTCAGTACCTAATTTGCATTTCCTGGCAGAAAACCACGGCAAAACAGTAAAAATTGTTTCTGCGCCTTTTTTTGCCAAACAGTGCATATTTGGTGCTGAAATTTATACAATGTGATGCAGTTTTGATGCAGCATTGATGCTGTTTTTTTGCCATAAGATGCTGATTTGGTGCAGGAATTTGGTATTTAAATTTTCAGCACAAAATCTGCATCTCCTGGCAAAAAAATGCAGTTTAGGTGCATATTTTTGCCAGGAGATACAGATTTGGTGCAGAAATGTATGTGGTAAATTTTTGCATCAAATTTGCATCTCCTGGCAGAATACCTCACTGATTAAAATCTGTATCTTCTGCTGTGCCATCTGTGAACAAACTGAGATGTGATAATATTAAGCCAAGAAGTCATCTCTTTTAGTATATGATGGATATAAAAACATTTAGGAATATGGTTAAAAATGCCTGTACAGTAAAATTGCAGTCTCAGCTGTTTTGCCTTTCCAAAGAGCTGACACTAATGTTCACTAAGAGGAACTAATACAATCTTTAATCATTTACTAACAGAGCACTAAAATCTGATAGCCTAATATGGCGCTAATAAATGTAACTTAAAAGCTACGATGAACATTTTTTTATTTATCTCAATGTGCCTGAAACTGCAAATACACTTGATTAAAAATGTTTTATACTTCTACATTTACAGGTCCTATGCAGACTAAATGCATCTTCATTGTAAACCAAAATTCAGAGCCAAATTTCCCTGAGGCCTCTTTCACACGTTCATTTTCACGGACGTGTCAGAGATGCGTTTTGCCCTCCGTGAGCCGTGTTTATGGACTACATGTGTTCTCCGTGTGCTATCCATGATAACACACGGAGAACGGGAACTTTCTACTCACCTGTCCCTGGCGTCGCTGTCTGTTGTGCTGAACTTTGGTCTCTGGTCTTGCCGACTCCCCGCTGCTGCTGCTTCCAGCCGCAGTGAAGTGAATATTCAATTAGCATAATGAGCGGCGGTCAGCAGCAAGTGACAGCAGTGGCAGAGACTGCAGGGCTGGAGAAGGTGAGTAAAGTTTTTTTTTTTCTCTCACAGATACATGTCTTCTCTCCGGTGCGTGTCACATGGAACACATCCGTGTGGTCCGTTTGCGTTCCGTGTGACACCCGTGATGCCGGAGAGAAAACTGACATATTGGCGTGAGAAACACACGGGCACACGTAAGTATGGAACAGACACACGTTCTGTGCGCAAATACTTACGTGTGTCCAAAACCATAGGAATACATAGGTCTACGTGTGTATGTGTCTCCGGTATGTGAGAAAACTGCCAAACATGGACCGGAGGCATGTATGTGTGAAAGAGGCCTTAAGGACAACCTAGGCCATAGCCTAGGGCATAGCAGTCAGACAGTGTTTTTTTGCCAGGAGATGCAGATTTGGTGCTGAAATGTAACTACCAAATTCCTGCACCAAATAGCAGTCAGAGTGCATATATACCAAAGAAGTAATAGCCACAAATGTACACATTTTTCAGTATTATTTTGAAATTGCCAAATAAAATTGTCTTTTTTTAATTTAAGTCCATATATTTAAAATAAATTGAGCTGTACATTTACGTAGTCCATTTCTATAGCTTGCGCTGTCTTGCCCTGTCAAAGAGGGCAGCACTGCAGTTACTTATGACAGTTTGTTGCAGTGCTGCCCCATTTGAAAATGTCCTGGATCCTGAGTGATAAACGCTGTGGGTTTGAAGATGTTAGTGCAGCGGCGGCTCTCTGCTTCTATCTCCACCACCACCATAATTCAGAAATACACTAATAAAATGGAGCGCACTGATGCTTTCACTGTCCCTGCATACTACAGCAATGCGGCTGCACCTGCTTCCTCACATTCCCTGGCCATCTCTGTACAGGTATTCTGGCCACTGTATCACTGTATGACTTGTTCTGATGTATATATGTATATATATATATATATATATATATATATATATATATATATATATAAAAAAATATATATATATATATATAAATGAACTGCTCTATAAAATAAATCAAAATGCTTATTGTTAACTCTATTTTTATTGATTACTTTCTGATGAATTATGGTATGAATAATCTGATATTGTTTCTACTATTCTTTGTGGCAACAGGCTTTGGACCTTATCCTTATCTTCCACTCATCTTATGTATTGCCCTATGATTCACGCTGATTATTTTCTTAATTAGTACATGTTTTCATTTTGCTACTACTTCCTGTGGATACAAGTTTTTCAATCTACTGGATATCTATAAATATTCCCTCCAAGCATAGGATGTTTGGATGAAAACTGCTAAAACCCAATTATATATATTTACTGTAAATATTGTATAGCACCAAAAATTATTATTTATATTATTTATATTATTTTTTTTTCTTTTTGTTTAATAGTGACCTTAAGAATAAGAGCCGCTTAAGGTTGAAATGTCTACAAATGATTGTCACTTATACATGTGTCATGGCTCTGATTTGCAGTTCTATGCTGCAAAGTCAGTGCTCTGTTGTTGTTTGAGCTCCGGGTGATGGATTTTTTTCCCAGCCTTGGGTCCTGCATTGGTGCTGGGAGATCAGTTCACAGGTGCCTCATTCTGGGTGATTGCTTTGCTTCATTTTGGAGCAGCCTTACCCAGAATGCTGCCAGTCATAGTTCCTATTTTGCAGTTAGTGCTTCTGCTCCCGTATGTGAACTGTTCTCATCTTGTCTCTCAACCCCGGACCTTAGTTACCCTTCTTGCCCATCTCTCTGACTTTTACTGACCTCCGGCTCGTACTCTGACCTTGCCTCCACTTTCTCCTTGTTATCCTTATGTGTTTTCCTGGCTCCTGACCTCCGGCTCATACCCTGACCTCGGCTCTGCTTGTCCCCTGTAATCCTTACGTTAACTTCTGACCTCTGGCTTGTTTGACTACTCCTCTATTCTCTAGTTGTATAGTGACCCCTAGTGATTGATCATCCCACGATGTGTCTCCCTTTTGAATTCTACAATTCTACATGTCATCACAATAAAGACTTTGCATTAAATATTGTGGACAGTGGGGTGAATTTTACATGATCTCCATCTTTGACATAAGATGTCATAACTGGAAGGAGTTGGTTTGAGTGAGAAACAACAGCAACAGGGGGCACAGAAATACCTGCTTTGGCCTAAGGCATTTAAATATATATCTGGTCCTGCCACAACTTGCATCTGTGACCATTTTTTTGGTAATCTACACAGCATGAAGCAGCAATGGTAGAGAGTCAAAGTGCCTCTACATGTAAGTTGTTGTCCGAACATCTGTCGCTCAAGACTCCCCATGCATATAAATACTTAGGTTGTCTGTTCATGTCTTTTCAATAGAGAAATATAGGAATATACCACTGCCATATGCATCTGGTAGCGGGTTATGCCCCAGGATGAAGAAAAAAAATCACACATTTAGATTCAGACTGTCCTTATCCTTCTTCAGGTACTGTTACGAGAGAGTTTGGAGACTCCACACACATCAGGTGGTCAGAATGTTCCCCCTAAATTTTTGTATTCTACTATGTAAGGGTCTACCGATATGCTGTAGATATTAAATAACAAGACATTTTAATTAAGACAACAACGTTGTAGACACATTCTGACAATATAAACTTGACCGTGAAGTTAATATCTTTTTAGTGTGGAAATAGCCTTTAATTAACATCATCGGAAAAGTTTTTACTTAATAAGTAGAGCACTAGTTTTATACATTATTATTCATTTTACCCTAGAGTGTTAATATTTATGTGACTATGTCTTTGCATGATGATAATTTCCTGTAAGCATCCTAAACACTGCAAGTAGTTTCACAAACAATATTCAGCAAAATAAGATAGTTTCTCTTCTTTAATGACACTTCTAATTTCACCACAAAAATAAAAGTTTCCATGGCTAACATTAACATATGTGTCACAAAATCATTTTGCATTAATCTATTCTTATTGCATAAATTTGATGGAGAGAACTTTTGATTATCTCACTTTTGCCGAAAGGCAAATTTATATTTTTAGCAAACTTGCCAAAATTAGTCTTTGAGAAAATCCATGAAATACATTCTAAACTGTACAATAGCTGAAGGCCTACATCTAGATTATACTGTCTTGTTAAAGTAAGGAAGTATCCATAGCAACAGATAATTAGCATTCTGGGTTGCTTGACATTATGCTATCAGAGATTCCTGTTAAACTTGGTCAGTGCTCTGGAGTAAGCAGCAGTCGTATTTTTCTTTCCACTGAACTAAGATATTTTTATTTACAAAGGGAACATATAAAGCCAGCTTTACACCTTACAATTAGGGATGCGATCTCGTATGCGATGTGACACGCCCAGGTCGCATATGCGATCTAATGAGATTGCACGTAGGTCGTTCATTTGCTGTCACACGAGCGTTAGTAGTCTATGTTAAATTGATCAATTTTGTGTGCGATCCTTTAGATCATGTGTTCTGTGACGTATGCATCGGGCACCCTTTTTTTTTTTATTTATTGACTTGCCAAGCGTGTGTAATGTGTAGGGATGCGTTTTTACTATGTCATCTGCCATTAAGCTCTGCTACATGGCCGCTAACAGCAGACACAGACAGCCATGTAGCAGCGGTGAATGGCAGATGACAGCAGACACAGACAGAGCCGCACTGTCAGAATGAACTCGGGTGAACTTCACCCAACTTCACGGTCATGCTGCGGCTCTGTCTGTGCCGCGTCCTGATTAGCGGTCACCTGTGAAGGACTCACCGGTGACCGCTAATCTCCTGAGTAACTGAAGTGACCAGCCCTCTCTCATATACTCACCGATCCCCGGCGCTGCACGGCGTTCACACTGCTGAGGCGGCTTTTACTGTTTTGAAAAAGCCGGCCGCCCATTAAACAATCTGGTATTCCCTGCTTACCACGCCCACCGGCGCCTATGATTGGTTACAGTGAGACACGCCCCCACGCTGAGTGACAGGTGTCACACTGCACCCAATCACAGCAGCCGGTGGGCGTGTCTATACTGTGCAGTGAAATAAATAATTAAATAATTAAAAAAAACGGCGTGCGGTCCCCCCCAATTTTAAAACCAGCGAGATAAAGCCATACGGCTGAAGGCTGGTATTCTCAGGATGGGGAGCTCCACGTTATGGGGAGCCCCCCAGCCTAACAATATCAGCCAACAGCCGCCCAGAATTGCCGCATACATTATATGCGACAGTTCTGGGACTGTACCCGGCTCTTCCCGATTTACCCTGGTGCGTTGGCAAATCGGGGTAATAAGGAGTTATTGGCAGCCCATAGCTGCCAATAAGTCCTAGATTAATCATGTCAGGCGTCTATGAGACACCCTCCATGATTAATCTGTAATTTACAGTAAATAAACACACACGGCCGAAAAAATCCTTTATTGGAAATAAAAAACACACACACATTCCCTGGTTCACCACTTTAATCAGCCCCAAAAAGCCCTCCTTGTCCGGCATACTCCAGGATGGTCCAGCGTCGCATCCAGCGCTGCTGCATGGAGGTGACCGGAGCTGCAGCACACACAGCCGCTCCGGTCACCTCCACACAGCTAATGAAGACAGCCGCGCGATCAGCTGAGCTGTCACTGAGGTTACCCGCTGTCACTGGATCCAGCGGTGGATGCAGCGGTGGCCGCGGGTAACCTCAGTGACAGCTCAGCTGATCGCGCTACTCACCGCCGCTCCGGTCAGCTCCAGTCAGCAACTGAGGTGAGTAGCGCGATCAGCTGATCTGTCACTGAGGTTACCCGCAGCCACCGCTGCATCCACCGCTGGATCCAGTGACAGCGGGTAACCTCAGTGACAGATCAACTGATCGCGCGGCTGTCTTCATTACCTGCGTGGAGGTGACCGGAGCGGCTGTGTCTGCTGCTGCTCCGGTCACCTCCATGCAGCAGCGCTGGAAGCGACGCTGGAACATCCTGGATTACGCCGGACAAGGGGGGCTTTTTGGGCTGATTAAAGTGGTGAACCAGGGAATGTGTGTGTGTTTTTTATTTCCAATAAAGGATTTTTTCGGGCGTGTGTGTTTATTTACTGTAAATTACAGATTAATCATGGAGGGTGTCTCATAGACGCCTGACATGATTAATCTAGGACTTATTGGCAGCTATGGGCTGCCAATAACTCCTTATTACCCCGATTTGCCAACGCACCAGGGCAAATCGGGAAGAGCCGGGTACAGTCCCAGAACTGTCGCATATAATGTATGCGGCAATTCTGGGCGGCTGTTGGCTGATATTGTTAGGCTGGGGGGCTCCCCATAACGTGGAGCTCCCCATCCTGAGAATACCAGCCTTCAGCCGTATGGCTTTATCTGGCTGGTTTTAAAATTGGGGGGAACCGCACGCCGTTTTTTTTAATTATTTAATTATTTATTTCACTACACAGTATAGACACGCCCACCGGCTGCTGTGATTGGGTGCAGTGTGACACCTGTCACTCAGCGTGGGGGGCGTGTCTCACTGTAACCAATCATAGGCGCCGGTGGGCGGGGAAAGCAGGGAATACCAGATTGTTTAATGGGCGGCCGGCTTTTTCAAAACAGTAAAAGCCGCCTCAGCAGTGTGAATGCCGTGCAGCGCCGGGGATCGGGGATCGGTGAGTATATGAGAGAGGGGGATAGACTGACATGGACAGAGAGAGAGGGACAGAGATAGTGACGGACTGACAGAGATTAGTGAATGACAGACATTGTGAGGCGCTTCAGAACGCAGCTTTTCAGCTGCGCTCTGAAGCAGACCTTTTTTAAGCTGCGGTGCAGAGCGCACACCTGCGCACATAGCATCAGACAACAAAATCGTATGAGGGATGTCACACGTTTCAATTGACTAGTTTCGTACTACTAAACGTCCAATGTATGAGGAATAAACGACGTGTATGCGATCACCGTATTTTCGTTGAATATCGATCGCATGTAGGTTTCACACGCAAATACATCACGAACGATGCCGGATGTGCGTCACTTACAACTTGACCCCGACGACGGATTGAAAGATTTATTGAAGTGTGTAAAGCAGGCTTTAGGCTACAGATGTTGGAGTCTAAAGCAGTTGGAAATATAAATAAACCATAGAAAATATGTTCAAAGACTTTATGTGTAACATATCTGTGAAGAAAGAAAGCACAATGATTAACTATCAACAAGAAGGTTCTGAAGGTCACTTGGTATTCACCATTTCACCCAAGTTCAGGAATCTTTTCAACACAGACCTCAAAGTTGAGTTCACTGTGTGGCTGTTGGCCGGTGGTGTTGAGGGAAGGTGAACTGGTTAGGTCGGTCAGAATCAGAGAGTCAGAGTCTATGACAGGATGGGAACACAGTCAGGTAATATTCAGGTTCAAATCCAGGGAAGAAGGCAGAAAAGAAAGGCATAAAAATTATCAGATAGTTCTGGGGTCAAGTTCAAAAAGCATTCAATAGGTGACACAGTAAAGTAAGCAGCTAACAGAAAACAGGTCAGAGCTACCAGGGTCCATCAGGATCAATAGAGTGTCTAGTGGGCTCCAGATACAAGCACTACCTCACTATGCTGCAGCTTCTTAAGAACTGTTATGCTCACCAGGCGAGCAGTGATGTTAGTGAACCCCCTGCGCTGCAACACACAGAAAACCCGGAAGTGCTTGACTACAGACCTGAGCCTGTTCTTCTCCAAAAGTCATTAACTCAGAAAATTAGAATATTATATAAGACCAACAGAAAAAAAATATTTTAAACTCAGAAATGTTTGGCTACTGAAAAGTCTGTACAGTAAATACCTGTGACACTGCTGAGGTGTTATGGAAGCCCAAGTTGCTTTGATAGGAGCCTTCAGCTCATCTGTATTATTGGGTCTGGTGTCTGTCCTCTTCCTATTGACAATATCCCATAGATTCTCCATAGGGTTTTAGTCGGGTGTGTTTACTGTACAATCAAGCACAGTGATACCGTGGTTATTATACCAGGTATTGATACTTTTGGCAGTGTGGACAGGTGCCAAGTCCTGTTGGAAAATAAAATTTTCATCTCCAAAAAGCTTGTCGGCAGAGGGAACACACCGTGCATCTGATTGGTTGCAGTTAGACACGCTGTCACCAAGGCTGGGGGTGCATCTCATTGCAACCAATCAGAGACACAGGGACTGCCGGTGGACAGGGGAAGCAGTGACTATGATTGAAGGATAATGAGTGCCCCCTGAAGTAGTGTTAGAACAGAGAGTCAGTAAGTATAACGCACCTGCTCCAAACCCGCTATCCCTTCCACCACCATTTTAACCCCTTCAGCCCCCGGGCACTTTCCGTTTTTGCGTTTTTGTTTTTTGCTCCCCTTCTTCTGAGAGGCGTAATATTTTTATTTTTCCATCAATCTTGCCATATGAGGGCTTGTGTTTTGCGGGACGAGTTGTTCTTTTAAATGAAACCATAAGTTTTACCATATAGTGTACTGGAAAACGGCAAAAAAATTCCAAGTGCGGGAAAATTGCAAAAAAAGTGTGATCGTACAATAGTTTTTGGGATATTTTATTCACTGTGTTCACTATATGGTAAAACTGAGGTATCTATGTGATGCCTCAGGTCGGTGCGAGTTTGTAGACACCAAACATGTATAGGTTTACTTGTATCTAAGGGGTTAAAAAAAATTCACAAGTTTGTCCAATAAAAGTGGCGCACGTTTTGCGCCATTTTCCGAAACACGTAGCGTTCTTATTTTTAAGGATCTATGGCTCAGTGATGGCTTATTTTTTGCGTCTCGAGCTGACGTTTATAATGGTACCATTTTTGCGCAGATGCTACGTTCTGATCGCCTGTTATTGCATTTTGCGTAAAACTTGCGGCGACCAAAAAACGTAATTTTGGCGTTTGGAATTTTTTTGCGACTACGCCGTTTACCAATCAGATTAATTAATTTTATATTTTGATTTGAACTTTTAGGTTTTTTTTTTTTTTTTTTATTTTTTAAAACTTTTTTTTTACTTTTTTTTTTTATTTTACTAGTCCCCCTAGGGGGCTATAGCGATCAGCAATCCGATCGCTGATCGCTATCTGCTGATCACAGCAATACAGCTGTAATCAGCAGATTTAGTCACTTTGGTTTTCCCTCTGCTCTCGGCCGAGGGAAAATGAAAGTGAAACATCGTAGCAGCAGGCGTCATCACATGACCCTGTGCTACGATGGCAACCACCGATAGTCACGTGATAACACACGTGACTTCCGGTGGGGGCGGCGGTGAGTAACAAACATGGCCGCGCGCATTTAAATCTTGCTGCCAGACTTTGGCAGCAAGATTTAAGGGGTTAATGGCCGCGGGTGGAAGCGATTCCACCCGCGGCTAGCAGGCACACATGTCAGCTGTTGAAAACAGCTGATATGTGTGCCGATCCACGCCGCCTGCCCGCGGCAGGGGGCGGGGCTTAACGGGACACGATCCTGGACGGATAGATCCGTCCAGGGTCGTGAAGGGGCAGGATTCTTGTCCCCATAGACTTAAATGGGGACCAGTGTCCAGCCAGATATTTGGGATTAATTCTGGGACTGAAACGGGTTTTTTTTTAACTTGATTGGATCGCCAGTTGCATGTATCTGCTTGCCTGTCCATCACTACAGATGAGTCTGCTTTTGTCTGCTGTTGTATCACATTATTTTTGTTAGATATCTTTGACATTCAAGTATGAATCATATTTGACATACCAAGGACACTAAACATCACATAACCACTATATGCATTTTGAAATGGTAATTAAAAATTGCGTAGAATAAATACTGGATAGGATTACATAGCAAGCATAGTATTGTCTACCAATCCATTTACATAATGAATGCATTTATACTAATTTCCTTTCATGTAGATCTGTTTGAAGTGTACATACTTTGCTATGCATGATATGCTTGAGAGGCACAAAAAAATGTATTTATGCATCAATTCTAATAGATGGTATAGACAATTAATATGTTTATTCTGCAGCTTTGCTTTTCACATTCCTCAGAAATTTGCTGACACAAACAACTGCTAAGTTTCATGGTTTAGCGATTTTACCAAAAGAACTGAATAGTCAAACAGAATTATAGGTCAACCATGCATTGGACTGCTGTATTACCATTTTATGTTCCAGTCTGTTTACACTTCATATGCAATTTCCTCCTGCATGTATTTGCTTTATTATTCAGTAAGAAGCAATGAAGGAAATTAGACTTTCTTAATAAACGTGTGATGCCTTCTTTGCAAACATTTTTAACATTGATATCAATCAGTAATACATACTTTAGAATGCTTAGGACTGAAGATAATCAAATCTTTTGAAATTCAGCTTTGCGGAATATTACTTTTTAAATTAAATCCCCTACTTGAGGGTTAATCAAGATTTCACTTTCCTGGGCCTGTGGTCTTTGCCAAACATGATTAATCAACAATTTTAAAAAGTATGAATGCTGGATCCTGGACCTGATGATGAACATCCTTTTCTGTAACAATTAACTTGTGTCTTTGTTTTTTATCAATTTTGTAAGGTGCTTTCTTTGACTAAAGGCCCCTTTACATGCTGCGATCTCGCTAGCGAGATTGCTAGCGTGCGTACCTGCCCCATCGTTTGTGCGTCATGGGCAAATAGCTGCCCATGGCGCACAAAATCGCGCTGAGACCGTCGAACCGCCTCCTTTCTAAGGGGGAAGTTCGTTCGGCATCACAGCAACGTCACTAAGCAGCCACCCAATCAAAGCGGAGGGGCGGAGATGAGCGGGACGAACATCCCGCCCACCTCCTTCCTTCCTCATTGCGAGAGGCTGCAGGTAAGGTGAGGTTCCTCGTTCCTACGGTGTCACACTTAGCGATGTATGCTGCCACAATAATGACGAACAACATCGTACCTGCAGCAGCAACGATAATTGGGAATGGGGGGCATGTCACCGATTAGCGATTTTGCACGTTTTTGCGACGATTCAAAATCGCTCATAGGTGTCACACGCAACGACATCGCTAACACGGCCGGATGTGCAGCAAAAATTCCGTGACCCCAACGACATCACTTTAGCAATGTTGTAGCGTGTAAAGCGGCCTTTAGGCTAGGGTCATATAACCGTATTTTCTTCATCTGAGAAAAATGGTTTGATTATACTAATTGAACTCTGATCCACGTTTCTCAGTCTGATCAGCATGTGATTTGTTGTTCTTGGGTGTGAAGAAGAATTAAAAAATAAAAATCTACATGATCTCCATTCTGTTAATTGCGAAACTCGTGATGGGAAATATACGGCCAGGAAAAAGTATGCAGCTATTGAATTCTTTTTAGAACCATGTTATTAGAAGTGGAAATAAAGAACAAAGACAACAGATTGTGAATGAAAATAGAGAAGAAAGAGAAACCGATTACAAACTAAAATGTGTCTATACAAAAGCACAGAGCATGGGAAACAAACAAGGAGAATTGGAGCTGCCAACACATGGATATGATGTCATAAGCATCATTGAAACTTGGTGGGATGATACACATTATTGGAATACAAACCTTGAAGGCTAAAACTTATTTTTAAGATGCAGAATTAACAAGAGGGGAGGATCAGCTAACATGTGCAGGAAAAGATGCTGGCTCAGCGTGTAATCATGCATCAAAGCAAGGGACATGACTTATGACATAAATATAATTCATACACACTTGTCAAAATTGTTGGTACCCCTCGTTTAATGACAGAAAATCCCACAATGGTCACAGAAATAACTTTAATCTGACAAAAGTAATAATAAATAAAAAAAATCTATGAATATGAACAGAGGAAAGTCAGACATTGCTTTTCTGCTTCCATAGAATTTTAAAAAAAATAAAACTCATGAAAAAGACCTGGACAAAAATGATGGTTCCCTTAATTTAATATTTTGTTGCACAACCTCTTGAGGCAATCACTGCAATCAAACGATCCCTGTAAGGGTATGTGCGCACGTTGCTTTTTACCTGCTTTTTACCTGCTTTTTTGCTGCTTTTTCTTCTGCGCTGTTTAATGCCAAAATGGATGTGTTCTTCTATTCAAGCAAAGTCTATGGGAATTTGGGTTTCTTGTTCACACTATGTTGTTCAAAATGCTGCCTTTTTGAGGCAGAACTTTGGTCAAAAACTCAGCTTTTCAAAGAAGCAACATGTCAATTGTTTTTGTCATTTGGGTTTTGCACTGCAAAGCTGAGTTTTTGACCAAAGTTCTGCCACAAAAAGGCAGCATTTTGAACAACATAGTGTGAACAAGAAACCCAAATTCCCATAGACTTTGCTTGAATAGAAGAACACATCCATTTTGGCATTAAACAGCGCAGAAGAAAAAGCAGCAAAAAAGCAGGTAAAAAGCAGGTAAAAAGCAACGTGCGCACATACCCTAACTGTCAATAGGAGACTTGTGCACCTCTCGATAGCTATTTGGGCCGGCCACTCCTCAAGAGCAAACTGCTCCAGTTGTCTCGTGTTTGAAGGTCGCCTTTTCCACATGGCATGTTTCAGCTCTTTCCGAAGATGCTCAATAGCACTTAGATCAGGACTCATACCGTAGATGGCCATTTCAGAATAGTCCAATGTTTTCCTGTTATCCATTCTTGGGTGTTTTTAGCTGTGTGTTTTGGGTCATTATCCTGTTACATGACACATGAACTGTGACAGAGACCAAGCTTTCTGACACTGGGCAGCACATTTCTCTCTAGAATCTCTTGATAGTCTTGAGATTTCATTGTACCCTGCACAGATTCAAGACTCCCTGTGCCAGATGAAGAAAAGCAGCCGCAGAACGTTACAGGACCTCCTCCATGTTTCACAGTAGGGACAGTGTTCTTTTCTTGATATGCTTCATTTTTCCATCTGTGAACATAGAGCTGATGTGCCTTGCCAAAAAAGTTCCTTTTTTGTTTCATCTGTCCATAGGACATTCTCCCAGAAGCTTTGTGGCTTATCAACATGTAGCTTGACAAATTCCAGTCTGTTTTTTTTATGATTATTTTTCAACAATGGTATCCTCCTTGGTCGTCTCCCATGAAGTGCACTTTGGCTCAAACAACGACTGATTGTTTGATCTGACACTGATATTCTTTGAGCTTGTAGTTCACCTTTAATCTCTTTATAAGTTTTTCTGGGCTCTTTTGTTACCATTCATATCATCCGTCTCTTTGACTTGCATCAATTTGCCTCCTGCGGCCACATCCAGTGAGGTTGGCTACAGTCCCATGGATCTTAAATTTTTGAATAGTCTGTGCAACTGTAGTCACAGGAACATCAAGCTACGTAGAGATGATCTTATAACCTTTACCTTTAATATGCTTCTCTATAATTTTCTTTCAAATCTCCTGAGACAACTCTTTCCTTCACTTACTCTGCTCCATGTTGAGGGGGGTACACACCATGTCACCAAACAGAACAGTGAGTATCTGTAGCCCTATATACATGCCCACTGACTGATTACAAGATTGTAGAAACCTGGGATTCTAATTAGTGGACTGGACATATCTTGATTTAACATGTCCCTTTGTCACATTATTTTCAGGGGTGCCATCAAATCTGCCCAGGTCTGTTTCATGAGTTTTATTTTTTTAAAAACATTCTGTGGAAGCATGGTTGAAAAGCAATATCTGACTTTCATTTGATAATTTTCATAGATATTTTTTATTCATTATTACTTTTGTCAGATTCAAGTTATTTATATGACCATTGTGGGTTTTTCTCTCATTAAACGAGAGGTACCAACAATTATGACCACGTTTGTAGGTCTTCAAGGGGGTAATGATTCTACATAAGTGAACCTAACTATAGTTCTGTATGAATGCAAAGTTCTTATGTAGTTTTCCATTGAACAGCATTTAAACCTACAAAACTTATGTCATACACCGTGTGCACAATTATTAGGCAATTTGTAGTTTTGCCCATCAAAACCAGACATTTGCAGCTAGAATAGTCATTTACCACATTAACAATGTATAGAGTGTATTTCTGTTTAATTTACTGTTAGCTTTAGTGATGAGCGAGTACTAAAAAGCTCGGGTGCTCGAAGCTCGGGCCGAGCCTCCCAAGATACTCGTGTACTCGGCCCGAGCAACGAGCCCAATGTTATCCTATGGGAGACCCGAGTATTTTTGTGAAATGACCCCCCGGCAGCATGGAGAAACCCTAAAAATGTCACAAAAGTCTCAGAAGAGTGCTCAAATGACATGGCAACAGCATGGGGAAGACCCCTTGAAGCATTTATCACTGAAAAGTCACAGCTGTGAACAATTTTGTCCGCGTTTTACGCCATTTTTACGGACTCACCAGAAAACCTTCCAAAATGACCCCAAAATGATTTTTCATGGCGGAAATGTTAAGGGCACATACCCAATAGTGAGATAGAGCTGGTGTATGTTACTTTTTGAGATTAATACATGAAAGATTTTACGTGAAAACATTGTGTGGCACTCCGATGTCCCTGAGAAGAGACGTACATGAAGGCCTCTTGAGTCTAATGTGCCCATTTTGAGGAAGTGAGTCTTTGTAGTATTTTCCTTTGCCAGGGCAGTCCAAAATTGTGAGGTTCACCAATGCCCCTGCATACAGACGTGCATGAGGGCCTGTAAACCTGAAGTGCCCATTGTAAGGAAGTGGGTCTATTGTAGTATAGCCCTTAGGCAGGGCAGCCAAAAATTGGGAGGCTCCACGTTGTCCCTGGATAGAGACGTGCATGAGGGCCTGTAAACCTGAAGTGCCCATTGGAAGGAAGTGGGTCTATTGTAGTATAGCCCTTAGGCAGGGCAGCCAAAAATTGGGAGGCTCCACGTTGTCCCTGGATAGAGACGTGCATGAGGGCCTGTAAACCTGAAGTGCCCATTGTAAGGAAGTGGGTCTATTGTAGTATAGCCCTTAGGCAGGGCAGCCAAAAATTGGGAGGCTCCACGTTGTCCCTGGATGGAGACGTGCATGAGGGCCTGCAAACCTGAAGTGCCCATTGGAAGGAAGTGGGTCTATTGTAGTATAGCCCTTAGGCAGGGCAGCCAAAAATTGGGAGGCTCCACGTTGTCCCTGGATAGTGACGTGCATGAGGGCCTGTAAACCTGAAGTGCCCATTGTCAGGAAGTGGGTGTATTATAGTATAGCCCTTAGGCAGGGCAGCCAAAAATTGGGAGGCTCCACATTGTCCCTGGATAGAGACGTGCATGATGGCCTGTAAACCTGAAGTGCCCATTGTAAGGAAGTGGGTCTATTGTAGTATAGCCCTTAGGCAGGGCAGCCAAAAATTGGGAGGCTCCACGTTGTCCCTGGATAGAGACGTGCATGAGGGCCTGTAAACCTGAAGTGCCCATTGTCAGGAAGTGGGTGTATTATAGTATAGCCCTTAGGCAGGGCAGCCAAAAATTGGGAGGCTCCACATTGTCCCTGGATAGAGACGTGCATGATGGCCTGTAAACCTGAAGTGCCCATTGTAAGGAAGTGGGTCTATTGTAGTATAGCCCTTAGGCAGGGCAGCCAAAAATTGGGAGGCTCCACGTTGTCCCTGGATAGAGACGTGCATGAGGGCCTGTAAACCTGAAGTGCCCATTGGAAGGAAGTGGGTCTATTGTAGTATAGCCCTTAGGCAGGGCAGCCAAAAATTGGGAGGCTCCACGTTGTCCCTGGATAGAGACGTGCATGAGGGCCTGTAAACCTGAAGTGCCCATTGGAAGGAAGTGGGTCTATTGTAGTATAGCCCTTAGGCAGGGCAGCCAAAAATTGGGAGGCTCCACGTTGTCCCTGGATAGAGACGTGCATGAGGGCCTGTAAACCTGAAGTGCCCATTGTCAGGAAGTGGGTGTATTATAGTATAGCCCTTAGGCAGGGCAGCCAAAAATTGGGAGGCTCCACATTGTCCCTGGATAGAGACGTGCATGATGGCCTGTAAACCTGAAGTGCCCATTGTAAGGAAGTGGGTCTATTGTAGTATAGCCCTTAGGCAGGGCAGCCAAAAATTGGGAGGCTCCACGTTGTCCCTGGATAGAGACGTGCATGAGAGCCTGTAAACCTGAAGTGCCCATTGTCAGGAAGTGGGTGTATTATAGTATAGCCCTTAGGCAGGGTAGCCAAAAATTGGGAGGCTCCACGTTGTCCCTGGATAGAGACCTGTTAGGTTCTTAGTGCCTCCGTGCTTGCATTTAAAAACCGCACGTGTGTGCCTGTTGGTGGCAGCTTTCCGCTGCATTTGTGTGAGTTTTGCAAAAACTTGGATATAACGCACAAGTCTAGTGAATACACATCAGCACAGCATTGCAAAATGCGCAAGGGCGTTGTCAACGAACAAGGAAGTGGACGTGATGGTGGTGCAGGCAGAGACCGAGGTTGTGTGCAAGCTCTAATTTCGCCACAACAAAGGGCCACATCTAGTCGCTCGCACGTCCTGTCCCAAATTCTTGGGGACCGCAGCAGTACACCGCTCTTGAAC
This sequence comes from Anomaloglossus baeobatrachus, assembly GCF_048569485.1. Classification (NCBI taxonomy): domain Eukaryota; kingdom Metazoa; phylum Chordata; class Amphibia; order Anura; family Aromobatidae; genus Anomaloglossus; species Anomaloglossus baeobatrachus. The sequence goes on along the minus strand of NC_134353.1, from coordinate 137,150,155 downwards.
CAAGACCAGTGTCAAAAGGTTGTTAGTTGGATAGCGGATAATGCTTCCAGTCAGATTGGCACCACCACAAACACTCTGTCTTCCACACGGTCAAGTGTCAGTAGCCGTGATACTTCACCGCACATTTCAGAACCTGATCCTCCTTCCTACCACCAGGCCGAGTACACGTCCACGGACATTACTGATCCCACACTTGGACACTCGGAAGAGCTGTTCGTTCACGTTTCCATTCACAAATTCTGGCCTCTCGCCAGCTCCTGTTGAAGTGGGCCATGACGAGATTGTATGTACAGATGCCCAAATATTTGAGCAGCCACGTTCTCACGAAGTTGGCAACGTGTCTCAACAAGGGGTGGACGATGATGAGACACAATTGTCAGGAAGTCAGGAGGAGGAGCAGGGTGCGGAAGAGGAAGACGACGTGGTGGATGATCCAGTAACTGACCCAACCTGGCAGGAGGATATGCAGAGCGAGGACAGCAGTGCACAGGGGGAGGGAGGCGTAGCATCCCAACAGGCAGTAAGAAGCAGAGTGGTGGCCCCAGGCAGACGTCAGGCAACTGTTCCCCGGAACAACATGACACAAGGTGCCTGTACAAATGTTAGGTCTCCCCGAGTCTGGCTGTAATACTATTGTATGTATTGAGGATTTCGATTGCGTTAGGGCAATGACAACCAGAGACGAGTTCTTGGTGCAAGACGTTTATAATATGCAACCAGCAAATATGTACATAAATGGAACAAAAACACAGTAGAACATAAATACAGGAAATACCTTCAAGGGACGGAGCGAAAGGGAATTCCTGGGACCGCGCACCGGACTCCCCCAGGGAGACCACCAAAAGCGAACCCCTATACAGGGACTGTCTGGCAATCACCCCAGAAGCCCTAAATGCGCAGCAGCCGGGACACAAAAGGGCAATAGGTAAGTCCAAAAATGTCCGTACGTGATGTGAGTCCAGAGTTGTATTAAACAAAAGGAACCGGGCAGAAGTGCCGACCAAAGACGGCAAACGGAGTCCGGGCACAGCTAGATGATACCAGATGAAGTCCAGAGTCTGTGTCGGTTGTTTTCCAAGAGGATCCGAGTAACAATCAGGAACCAAAAGCAGCAGGGCAGGAGCACACAGGAAGCAGTATACTCAGGCACTGGACTAAGCTTTTGGGGCGGCTTTTAAACAGATGGACAGGAAGTAGGGCAACAGAACAGAAAACTCCATGTTAACAAAGGGCAAGCTCTTTCAAAAGAAAACTGGAAAACCCGGAACTCTGACACTGGCAGTTTTTTAAGTTGGCTCCAGATGATTCTAAAAAGGCCATTTGCAACACCTGCCATGCCAGCATCAGCAGGGGTACCAAAACTAGCAGCCTGACCACCACCAGCATGATCAGGCACATGTCAGCCAAGCACCCGACTTTGTGGGAAGTACAACAGAGTCGAGGAGCAGTGGTTGCTGATGTCACTGCTACGTCTTCGCTGGTTGTGCATGCGAGCCAATCCCCTGTCCATGCTGCCTGCGAACAAGCCTCCTCCGGCCATGCACCTGCAGTTACCCACGCAGAAATAACACCATCATCAAGCACGTCCTTGTCCCAGCGCAGCGTTCAGTTATCCATTCAGCAAACCTTTGAACGCAGGTGCAAATACACTGCCAACGCCCCACATGCCACACTTCTAAATGCTAACTTTTCGCGACTGCTTGCGCTGGAAATGTTGCCTTTTAGGCTGGTTGAGACAGAAGCATTCCGCGACCTGATGGTGGCAGCTGTCCCACGTTACTCGGTCCACAGCCGCCACTATTTCTCCCGGTGTGCCGTCCCCGCATTGCATAACCACGTGTCACAAAACATCACACGTGCCCTGAACAACGCTGTTTCAGCCAAAGTCCACCTAACCACAGACACGTGGACAAGTGCATGTGGGCAAGGCCGCTACATCTCGTTGACGTCACACTGGGTTAATATTGTGCAAGCTGGGACCCAGTCTGAGCGAGGGATGGAACACGTCCTTCACACACCAAGTTTTGCAGGCCCTACCTCAGTCAGGGTTTCACACACACTCTACAGCTCCGGAATGTCATGCTCCTCAGCCTCCTCCTCCTCCTGCGCATCCTGATCCACTTTACCCTCCACACCAGTCCCAAGCTGGAAGTGTCGCGGGCGGAGGAGGGGACGGTGCGCTCTCCCACTGCTCGGGTCCGGCTGACGCTGCTCTACGGCTGCTGCTGCTCGTTGGCTCGAGCGATGGCCGGATCCCGGGGACTCGAGCGGCGCTACTCGCCCGTGAGTGAAAAGGGGTGGTTTGGGTTTTGGGGATATTGTCCGTGACGCCACCCACGGTTGTGGTGATTGTGTGGACACAACCGCTGCTCTGGACGGGGATCCCGGGAGCCTGTGACAGGGAGCAGCTTTGTTGTTATTTCTCCCCTCCGTGGGTAGGGGGGTTGGTTGTCCCGGGGCCTGGTGATGGGGTAGAGATGGATGACAGGCGGGTTGCGGGGCCTGATGAGGTGCAGGGTCGCAGGGGCAGCGCTGTGCCGCACGGCACGGAGGTACTCACTCAGCCCAATGATGATGACACAGTTCACGGTAAAACAAGTGGCTGGATGGACGGGTCCCTCGGACGGCTGCGGTTGTTCCTCCCTGCAGGTTAGTGATGACTGTCTCTCCCTGCACCTAAGTTAAGTGTTGGTAGTAATGGTTTCCCAACGGTAACCCGCTCCCCGACCTGGATATGGGCCGGAGGAGCCCCTTTTGCCCACAGGCGCTGGCCCTGGGAGACGGTTGCCCTTGGCGGTGGCGGTGTCTCCCCTTCACGGTTGGACGGTTGCCTTCTATCTGGACTTGGCTGTTTGGAAACCCTGAGGTCCCCTTCACTAACGGATTTGGCAAATTCACGGCGACACCAAGCCTTGCCGGGATCCGAAAGTCCTCTGCCAATGGTGAAGGCTTCTCTTTGTATACCGGTCCGGTACGGCCGGGTCACCACCCGTCCACGGTCCTTACGGCAGACTCCAATCGGCCTCCACTGCAGACAGTCACCACATCCTGCCAACCTTGCTGTCCTGTCCGGGCCACACACCCGGACCAACTTCAGGCTCTTTGCTGTCACTTTTCTCCTCTCTACTACTTTCCTCCTTCCACTTCCTTAGCTTAACTCTCACTGCCTGTGTTTTCCCTCCTCCTCGGTGGGTGGAGACCAACCGCCTGGCTCCACACCCTGGTGTGGACAACAGCCCCTGGGGAAGGCAACAAGGATTTTGTGTTTTGACTATGATATGCCTGCAGGGAGTGTGGGGTGTTTAAGTGTTGTGCTCTGTGGCCCCTGGCTTGTCCAGGGCGACACAGAAGCACTGCAGCACTGCCTCGGCGAAGCGGCAACAGGCAGTGCTGAAGCTAATCTGCATAGGTGACAAACCCCACAATGCAGAAGAGGTGTGGACAGCTCTGAAACAGCAGGCAGATCACTGGCTCACAACTCTGAACCTAAAGCCAGGAAAGGTCGTGTGTGACAATGGCCGGAACCTGGTGGCGGCTTTGAGGCGAGGCCAGCTGACACATGTTCCATGCGTGGCCCATGTGCTCAACCTCGTGGTTCAGCGGTTTCTAAAGTCATGCTCAGAGCTGTCTGATCTGCTGGTAAAAGTTCGCCGCCTGTCTGCACATTTTCGAAAGTCACCTACTGCTTCAGCCGGCCTTGCCGGCTTAAGACGCTGTTTGCATCTTCCGGCACACAGACTGGTGTGTGATGTCCCCACGCGTTGGAATTCAACTCTGCACAAGTTGGTCAGGATATGTGAGCAGAAGAGGGCAGTTGTTGAGTACCTGCATCACCTAAGCCGTCGGGAAATGGGTCAAACTCCACACATAACACCTGAGGAGTGGAGATGGATGTCCGACCTATGCACCATCCGCCAAAAGTTTGAGGACTCCACCAAGATGGTGAGCGGCGATGACGACATTATTAGCGTCACCATACCGCTTCTCTGCCTTCTAAAATGGTCTCTGCTCAAAAAAAAACCATGATGCATTGCAGGCGGAGCGCGATGAGTTTGAGCAAGAAACAGTAGTGGGTGTGGGTGATAACACACAGCCCAGCCTCGTCTCATCACAACGTGCAGTGGAGGACTATGACGAGGAGGAGGATGAAGACATGGAGCAACTCTCTGGCCAAATTGAGGATATGACATGCAGTCATATCCTCGGTTCAGCGTGGCTGGCCAGAGGACAGGGTAGATGATGAGAAGGAGGAGGAGGAGGACAGCATGTTCAGTCATCGTATTGGTCAGGATACTGAAGTGATGACTGTTAAGAGTCGGGCACACATGGCTGACTTTATGGTAAGCTGCCTGTCTCGTGACCCTCGCGTTAAGAACATCTTGGCCGACAATCATTACTGGTTGGTAACACTGTTAGACCCACGCTAAAAGGAGAACTTTATGTCTCTTATTCCCGAGGCGGAGGGGTCAGGCAAAATGCAGCAGTTCCAGAAGGCCATAGTCACGGAAGTAGGCAAAGCATTCCCCTCACAAAACGCTAGCGGCATAGGTCAGGAATCAGTGGACAACCAAGGCGTACAGCCGAGAGGGGCACAAGTCCAATCCGCCAGAGGTAGGGGAACAGTCTTTAAGATGTGGGACAGTTTTCTCAGCCCCTCACATACCACAGCCCCTGAGGTGAGGGGTAGTGCCACAAGAAATCCTAAGTTTGGCCAGATGCTCAAGGAGTACCTTGCAGATCAAACAACTGTACTCCGACATTCCTCTGTGCCTTACAATTAATGTGTATCCAAGCTGGACACGTGGCATGAATTGGCTCTCTACGCCTTGGAAGTCCTGGCCTGCCCTGCCGCTAGCGTTTTGTCAGAGCGTGTTTTTAGTGCCGCAGGTGGAATCATTACAGATAAACGCACCCGCCTGTCAACTGTAAATGCTGACAGGCTGACTCTGATCAAGATGAACAAGGGTTGGATTTGGCCAGACTTCACCACACACCACCAGCAAATGACAGCGGAATTTAAAGTTTGTAACGGGAATTTGCCATGTACCTCCACTCACCCATGGTAACACACTTCTGGACTTTGGCTAATCGCTGGACTGCTCCTCCTTCTCCTCATGCGCCATCATGGTGACCGTTACAATAGTTAAGCCGTTGTTTCAGGTATACCCCCAGTGGTAAATTTTTTCGCCCATTCTTTCTGAATGGGCATTACAACGACAGGAGACCCGCTCCTTTGCAATGGGAACAATGTTTTGAGGCCCTCATGCACATCTCTATCCAGGGACAATGTGGAGCCTCCAAATTTTTGGCTGCCCTGCCTAAGGGCTATACTACAATAGACCCACTTCCTTACAATGGGCACTTCATGTTTACAGGCCATCATGCACGTCTCTATCCAGGGACAATATGGAGCCTGACGCTGCCACCGACTGCCACACACGTGCTGTTTTTAAATGCAAGCACGGACGCAATAAGAACCTAACTGGTTTTTAGGAGCGACAATTACTGAGAAGTCTGACACTATCAGACACTGCTGACTGACGTGTATTATACACTAGACTTGTGCGTTAAATAATAGTTTGTGCAAAACGTGCACCTGTACGCTGCCACCGACAGACACACACGTGCTGTTTTTAAATGCAAGCACGGACGCAATAAGAACCTAACAGGTTTTTAGGAGCGACAATTACTGAGAAGTCTGACACTATCAGACACTGCTGACTGACGTGTATTATACACTAGACTTGTGCGTTATATAATAGTTTGTGCAAAACGTGCACCTGTACGCTGCCACCGACAGACACACACGTGCTGTTTTTAAATGCAAGCACGGACGCAATAAGAACCTAACTGGTTTTTAGGAGCGACAATTACTGAGAAGTCTGACACTATCAGACACTGCTGACTGACGTGTATTATACACTAGACTTGTGCGTTATATAATAGTTTGTGAAAAACGTGCACCTGTACGCTGCCACCAACAGGCACACACGTGCGGTTTTTAAAATGCAAGCACGGACGCAATAAGAACCTAACAGGTTTTTAGGAGCGACAATTACTGAGAAGTCTGACACTATCAGACACTGCTGACTGACGTGTATTATACACTAGACTTGTGCGTTATATAATAGTTTGTGCAAAACGTGCACCTGTACGCTGCCACCGACAGACACACACGTGCTGTTTTTAAATGCAAGCACGGACGCAATAAGAACCTAACTGGTTTTTAGGAGCGACAATTACTGAGAAGTCTGACACTATCAGACACTGCTGACTGACGTGTATTATACACTAGACTTGTGCGTTATATAATAGTTTGTGCAAAACGTGCACCTGTACGCTGCCACCGACAGACACACACGTGCTGTTTTTAAATGCAAGCACGAACGCAATAAGAACCTAACAGGTTTTTAGGAGCGACAATTACTGAGAAGTCTGACACTATCAGACACTGCTGACTGACGTGTATTATACACTAGACTTGTGCGTTATATAATAGTTTGTGCAAAACGTGCACCTGTACGCTGCCACCGACAGACACACACGTGCTGTTTTTAAATGCAAGCACGGACGCAATAAGAACCTAACTGGTTTTTAGGAGCGACAATTACTGAGAAGTCTGACACTATCTGGACTGTTTTAGACTGTGTACACCAGCCCCAGATATGATGAAGGCTGGTATACGGTCACCACTAGGAATGGCTATATACCCTGCCTGCCTGCCTGACTGTATACTGCTACAATAGTCCTGACAAGGACTCTTCTGGTCACTAGCCTGTATTCCGACCTGGCTATACCCTGCCTGTATATAGCAACAATAGTCCTGAGAAGGACTCTGCTACTGTACTCCGACCTGGCTATACCCTGCCTGCCTGTATACAACTAGAATAGTCCTGAGAAGGACTTCTGGTCACACTGTTTGCAGCCCTGCTCCGGAACTAACTATAAAGGGCCGCAAAGCTTTCCCTGAATCAGCGACACTCTCCCTGCACTGACTGTCTGGATAGCTGTGAGCAGAGCACAGCGCGCCGGCCGGTATAAAGGCTCGGTCACGCTGTGCAGGCCGGCCAATCACTGCAATTCCACAACTAACAGGGCTGTGGCATTGCAGTGGTCTGCCAGCCAATCCCTGCATGAGGGCTGGCTCTCAAAAGAGCGCCAACATGCAGAAATGAAGACCACGAGTACAGCACGAGTATCGCGAGATTACTCGGTCCCCGCCGAGCAGCCCGAGTACAGCGATACTCGTGCGAGTACCGAGTAGTTACAAGCATGCTCGCTCATCACTAGTTAGCTTCATTAAAAAAGTGCTTTTCTCTCAAACATAAGGAAATATCAAAGTGACCCTAAACTTTTGAACTGTAGTGTAGGTAATTTCACAAAACATCTAATAACTATAATTAAGATACAGAAGCATTTGGTTTTGTATTCTGCTCCTTCACTGTTGATCTATTTTTCACACTTCAAAGTGGTGCACAGGTTCAACACTATACAGCACGAAGTCCAGCTCTCCAACAAACCCCATCATAATACAATCAGAACAGAATGACCACAGATGTCAGCCATGTGCATCTTAGTACCTGCAGCTTAACTAATCCAAAGTTATGACTTTCAGTCCATCTGCTGTCTGTTGACAAGAGGGACTACACACGGACAGTTTGCAGACCAATAGTAACCAATTAGCAAGTATAAAAAATATTGTACCATGCATTACTCTGCTCTGTTTTATGAACCAGAGTAATTTAAGTAGGGATTTTTTGTGCACACTACTAGAGATGAGCCACCCCCCTGGAGTTCGAGATCGGTTCGTCAAACGGTGCCCCGTTCGACAAGCCGTTCGATGAGCCGTTCGAACCCCATTGAAAACAATGGGAGGCAATCACAAACACATAAAAACACATTATAAATGTACACATACAGTTAATAAAAATTGCCATAACACTTACCGGTGCCCGTGATGCGTCCCGTACTCTGTATCCCGCTGCTTTTCCATCGGTAATCGCTGCGTCCTCCCGGTAACCAGCAGTGATGCAGGACCTATTGTGACGTCAAAATAACCATGTGACCAGTCACGTGTCTATTATCTCATTGGCTACAGACTGGTCACATGGCTTTGATGTCATGTCCTGTCCTAGGTCCTGTCATTGCACTTTCCGGTACACGGTGCACGTTTGTGTATCGCCGTGTACCGGCGACATGCTCTGGCACACGGTCGACTCCCCATTCTGCTTCCCCATTCCATTATTGACCGGCTGACACAGCCGGTAAATAACGGAGATCACTATTGCCTTAGCAAAGCACCTGTTAGCGGCGACGTCACCGCTAACAGCCGCGGCGGCACCGGGAATCACGTGATCGGAGCACAGTTGCTATGCCAACCCGTCTGTCAGCGGTGACAGTACCGTTAACAGCCAGCAGCACTGATCACTCACGGAGTGAAAAGCCTGCACGGGGAGCAGCGTCTTTCTCCCATGCAGTGCTGCTGATGGAGCAGAGCTGCATGTGTTGAAGGAGAAAGAAGACAGAAGACCATGGATCATGGAGGGGTAAGAGGGAGTAATAAACGTGGAGTCTCTAAGTGTGTCTGTGTATTTATTTCTATTAAAGTATTTTTTCTTTGTGTGGTGTATTTTTTTTAACCCTTTATTGGAGATTCTTAATGGCTGGGTCAAACTTGCCTGACATTAAGAATCTCTGGCTTAATACTAGCTAGTAAAACAAAGCTAGTATTAACTCTTTATTACCCAGCAAGCCACCGTCACCAGGGCTGCTGGAGAGTTGGAAACAGCGCAAGATGATGGCGCTTCTATGAGAGCACCATTTTCTGGGGCGGCTGCGGACTGCAATTCGCAGCAGAGGCGCCCAGAAACCTCAGGCTAACCTATGCTGCGGATTCCAATTCCCAGCTGCCTAGTTGTACCCGGCTGGACACAAAAATGGGGCGAAGCCCACATGTTTTTTTTTTAATCATTTCATGAAATTCATGAAATAATTAAAAAAAAGTGCTTCCCTATATTTTTAGTTAACAGCCGGGTACAAATTGGCAGCTGGGGGTTAAGGGCAGCCCGTACCTGCCTATTGAAACCTGGCTAGCATACAAAAATATGGCGAAGCTCACGTCAATTTTTTTTTTTTTAGTTTTTTAGGAAAAAAAAAAATGCTTCCCTGGATTTTCCATTGACAGTGAAGGTAACACCAAGTAGTGGGGGTTAGCAGCCAGTAGCTGCTTGGATTACCCTTAGCTAGCAATACAAAAAATGCAGTGGGAGCCCATATATTTTTTTATTATTATTATTTATTTAAAAAACTAAAAACAAAAAGGGCTTCCCTGTATTTTGATTGCCTGACATGACAGTGCTGTAAAAATAAATCATTATAAAAAATGACGTAGCGCCTCGCGGTATTTTTGATTCTCAGCGCAGTTAAAGCAGACAGCTACGGGTTGCCACCCCCATCTGCCTGGTGTTACCTTAGCTGGCAATCAAAATACAGGGAAGCCCATTAATTTTTTTTATTTAAAAAATAGTTAAATAAAAAAATGACGTTGGGTCCCCCCATTTTTGATAGCCAGCTAGGGTAAATCAGACGGCTGTAGCCTGAAAACCACAGCTGGCAGCTTTACCGTGGTTGGAGATCCAATGTGGAGGTCACCCCAGGCTCTTTTTTATAATTATTTTTATAAATATTAATAATTACAAAAAAATGTTGGGTCCCCCCCAAATTGGATCACCAGTTAAGGTAAAGCGGACAGCTTTGGTCTTTAATTCTCAGGGTGGGAAGGTCCATAGTTAAGGGCACTTCACAGCCTAAAAATAGCAGGCCTCAGGTGCCCCAGAAGTGCCCACTAGATGCGCCAATCCTGGCGCTTCACCCCAGCTCATCCCGTGCCCTGGTGTAGTGGAAAACGGGGTAATAAATGGGGTTGATACTAGCTGTAAGGTCACCTGACATCAAGCCCAGCAGTTTGTGATGTCATGGCGTCTATCAGATACTCGACATCACAAACTGTCAGTACTAACAAAAAAATAGACAAAAAAAATGTATTTGAAAAAACACTCCCCAAAACATTCCCTCTTTCACCAATTTATTGTAAGAAAAAAAAGAAGGGGGTCCCACGATTACTCTGGACCGTCTAGAATATGGGGGGACATGCCCAGGGAACATATCCCCCATTTTCTAGGAGTGCAGACCCTCCATGTGAGGAGTGTGGGTGCAATCAATCTGCACCCACTCTCCCCGGGTCCACAGCAGCAGAGTCCATGTCGTAAGTGTTGCTACCAAAGCTGCAATGTCCTGCTCATGAGGTAAGGGCAGCCTAATCAGGAGAACTATTCTACATTTCCAAATATTGGTATTTGCTGATATTATTGCTATTCCACCTACTATATATTGGGGATAGGATCTTGGAGATGGAATACCCCTTTAAGTCCAGTTATCCTGCTGAATGAATACTAAACAACAGAGCTTTCTATTTAGACATGTTTTCTTGTGGCATATAACAGACTCTCATGCTTGGTAGTCGTTCAGCAGGGCAACTATAAAATCAAATACCTCCATTTGTAAATGTAGTATAGCTCTCCTGATCAACTATGTTCCTTACCTCATGAGCAGGGCATTGCAGTAGCTTACAGATGCATGGTTACCACCACTCACTGTGTCTGAACACAGGAAGCTGAGCTGACATCCGCTCTGTGCATGCGGCAGCGTCTATTGTGAAGGAGGGGGCCGTGGGGGATCAACGCTGCACATGTACAGTGGGACACCGGGGAACACCGGTGGAGTTATAGGGGGTGACCTGGCAGGGCCTGGGGAGGAGTTTTCTGTCGCATGTGTCATGGCACATGCGACAGAAATCAGAGGAGTAGGGTGAATGCGGCCGGCGCGCTGCTGTGCGCGCGGTCATCTTGGATTCCCGGGAGGGGTCGGGGGGGGCACTTTGGTGACACCGGGGGACCGGAGGGGACCGGGGAGGAGATTTATCTCCCATCTGACATGTTTGTTCATGCCAGATGGGAGATAAATAATTTTTTACCGGCGCTGTCATTTACTGTAACGTGATCATCGGTGTAAGAAAAAGCGGCCTGATTCATGATCTCCAGGGTCTCAGCTACCCCTGAAACCCCGGAAATTTTCTGATGCTGGGGGGCGCTATTCACTTATTTCTGCCTGCTGTTTATAAACAGCTGATCAGAATAAGGCTACATTCACACGACCGATCCATTTTTGCAGTCCGCAAAAACAGTCCTTTTTTTTCACGGGTGCATCCGTGTGGCATCCGTTTCCGTTCCGTATACGGTCTGTATGTCATCCATTTGTCATCCGTCTGCCTTCCGTTTTTTTTTGCGTACTGCAAAAAAACTGAAGGAGGGAAAATACATAAATTTACCCAGGATCCATAGCTTCAACCTACATGAGGCGATCACATGTTCACTCCAGTGCCATTTTCTACTGCCTTTCACAGCGTAGAGCGCTCTGGTGATTTTCCTTTGCTTGTACACTTCATATCAGTTTTTTCTGTCATTATAATGGCAGAAAGACACATATTGTCGCACTCTCCTGCATTTTGTAATTTTGAACCCTTTGGTGCCTTTCATGTGGCACTAAGGGGTGCTTAGCCTTGTATTTAGCCAAAAAAAAAATAGATTTTTTTAAAAAATGACGTGGGGTTCCCCCTACTTTTGTAGCCAGCTAGGGTAAAGCAGACGGTTGCAGCCTGCAGACCACAGCTGGCAGGTTCACCTTGGCTGGTAATCCAAAACTGAGGGCACCCCACGCTGTTATTTTAAATTAAATAAATAATTAAAAAAAAAAAAAACACGTGAGGGTCCCCCCAAAATTGGATCACCAGCCAAGGTAAAGCGGACAGCTGGGGTCTGATATTCTCAGACTAGGGAGGTCCATGGTTATTGGACTCTCCCCAGCCTAAAAATAGCAGGCCGCAGCCGCCCCAGAAGTGACGCATCCATTAGATGCGCCAATCCTGGTGCTTCGCCCCAACTCATCCCGTGCCCTGGTGCAGTGGCAAACGGGGTAATATATGGGGTTAGTACCAGATGTGTAATGTCACCTGGCATCAAGCCCTGGGGTTCGTGAGGTCAGGCGTCTATCAGATACCCGACATCACCAACCCAGTCAGTAATAAAAAAAAAATAGACGACAAACACATTTTTATTTGAAAAAACACTGCCCAAAACATTCCCACTTTCACCAATTTATTAGAAAGAAAAACAAATCCATGTCTGCTGTAAATCCAAGGGGTTCCCATGACGATCCATACCATAGTCAATGTCCCAGTCAATGAAGAACAGAATGTTCCATATTGACTGGGAGAGCAATGCAGTGACCTGAGCTAACATCAATAGGTCAGCCCAGGTCACTGCAGGGCATGACAAGTGCTGCTGTCAGGAGTGAGGTACATTACCTGGGGTGACTATCTCCTGCACTGCTGATAGCAGAGCTGTCACTTATTTCAATGACTGCCGCTTTTACAGCCAAGTATCGTGGGAGCCTGTGACATCACTGCTAGTCACAGTCTCGGGTAAACAGCGAGAGGAAATGTGAAGCGGCGGCCATGGAAGACAGTGACAGTGTTGAGGTCGGGAGGGCGGGACTTCATCACTGCAGGTAAGCCGAGCGGGGCCATGTGTGCGGAGTGAGAGGTGGGTGGAGCTAAGCGGGGTAATGTGTGCAGAGTGCCAGGTGGGTGGAGCCAAGTGGGGTAATGTGTGCAGAGTGCCAGGTGAGTGGAGCCAAGCGGGGTAATGTGTGTGGAGTGCGAGGTGGGTGGACCTAAGCGGGGCCATGTGTGCGGAGTGCAAGGTGGGTGGAGCCAAGCAGGGTAATGTGTGCAGAGTGCTAGGTGGGTGGAGCCAAGCGGGGTAATGTGTGCGGAGTGCAAGGTGGGTGGAGCTAAGCGGGGCCATGTGTGCAGAGTGCCAGGTGGGTGGAGCCAAGCGGGATAATGTGAGCGGAGTGCCAGGTGGGTGGAGCCAAGTGGGGTAATGGGTGCGGAGTGCGATGTGGGTGGAGCTAAGCAGGGTAATGTGTGTGGAGTGCGAAGTGGGTGGAGCCTAGCAGGGCCATGTGTGTGGGTGGCGGAGTGCGAAGTGGGTGGAGCATAGCGGGGCCATGTGTGCGGGCGGTGGAGTGCAAAGTGGGTGGAGACAAGCGGATCCATGTGGTGCTGAGGATGTCAGTGCCGGGGACTGCATGGCTGGGGACAGGTGAGTGTGAGTGTGTGTGGGTGTGTGTACATGCCGAGTGCAAGAGGGGGCAGAGCCCAGCGGGGAATTGTCGGCTCCCTGCACACGTAACTAGGGTAAATATCTTGTTACCAAGCAAAGTGCTTAGCTTGGATACCCAATATTTATCTTGGTTACCAGCTTACCGCAGTCTGCCAGCGATGGCTCCCTGCACACTGTAGCTGTAAAAAGCCCTGCTTTTGCTGACCGAACCGTTCTCGACCGTAACTCAAACTGTCGAGCTTTTAGCAAAAAGCTCGAGTTCGAGTTCGATCTCGAGCACCCCCAAAATCACTCGAACATGAAATTGGTGAACCTCAAACATTGCTCAACTCTACACACTACATCTGATAACATTGTTTTATCCCCAGTGAGAGCCACTCAAAGACTGTAAGGGGCTCCCCTTTGGCCAAGCCTAAGAGCGTACCTGAGCACCCTGATACTCAATCGAGTTTTTAACATATGTATTATACCTGAATTCCGAACTCAAACACTGAGTTTTTGTTTGGTATGAACTCCAAACTTTACACTTTGGGCTCGCTCATCTCCCCTCCCTCCATTTTTGACTAAAACTGGACTGAAATTTTCTTAAAATTGTTTTCTGTAAACTTCAATATTAGTTTGTTTTCTCCAATCTAATGTATATCTCTCTGTATTTTCTTCTTAGGGTGGTGGCTGAAGCTTAACTTGAAGACTAAGTACATTGGGGGGATATCCGAGCCATTACCAATGTACTGAGGTAGGAGCATATCTGTTTAATAACAGATATCACTTTTTCAATTGCCTGTTGAAATAGATGTTAGAATTGTGGATACATAATGAGATCTGATTAATGTTGCATTCTCATGACATTATCATACTATGTACTGTCGATGAGCCTCGTCTCTGGATAACACTACTTGAGCCTTGATCATGTTAGAAGATACAAAGTACTGATGTACATTGCTATTTTCTGTAAACAGTATTTAAGGCATAAATTCTATAGATTTTTTTCAAGCAGAGCATAGGGCTATGTACTTAATTTGCATTTCCATGTGTTGAATTTATGGTAAAACATTACTGAAGTCAAGGTTTTCTGCATTTTTAGGAGTGTGAAACAAAACAAAGGTAAATGAAGTTTTGGCATAAGTAATTCTGATGGGAATGTTATCACGAAGCGACAGATCTTAAACAGACATTTCTTTAAATTATTTATTTACTACTCGACTGTACTTCGCCATCTTTTATAAAACAGTCTTTTTAGTATGTGTGTCACAGAGTGGAATATGCATTAGAGAATTTATACAAATGCTTAATCATTTGCATTGTTATACATGGCTTGACTGCTGAGAGAGTAGAATAACCTTGTGGAATAAAACTATTGTCGAAGCGCAACTTTATATGGCTACCTCTAGAGTAAGCACTGTAATCTTAGCAGATATGTAATTATCTTCTCCATTTTAAACCTGTGTGCGGTGGGGGGAAAAAAGATTTACAACTGATATTTTTCTGCTCGTTTTTAAATTGCTATACCTTTTATCTCTTTAGCAAAGTCTAAAGTATCCCTGTCATTTACAGATAATGATATATTTATAGAAAAGTCATCCCTAAGTAATGCCTGTGTTGTTTCACTGCCGTCATCTTATCTCTGTTTACCTTGTCTGTGTGTGTTATACTGTATACTTACTGCATCTTAAATTTACCTTGATGTCTCCAAGGATTCTTGCATTTGATCCACTTTCATCATACTTGATATACAGAAGGTGAAGGAAAAGGTGAAAGCTAAAGTTATGCTTTCAGAATATGTTAACTTCGTGTTCTAGGCACACTTTTAATTAACGTCCTCTATAGGAAACTTTGTCCTCAAACTCTTACTAAATAGTATTGCGTTTGACCACATTTGTTTTTTTTCATTCTAAGCATTATGGGAGATGAAATGTTCATTTCCATGAATAATATTGCAATTCTTTTGCATTTAAAACTTTTAGATTAAAGGGAATCTGTCAACCTTTTGTGTTTCTTTTTAGTTATTAATATGGACATGCAGGTGGTATAAAGGTGAAATTAGCCATTCCTGTATGCCTCCTGGATGAAGGGCCATTTGGCAAAAATCCTCTTAAATATCTTCTATCTTCCAGGCTATGGAGCGTGCGCTTCCCAGATGACAAGCCTGCCTCCGGTCCTCATTGTATAGGATTCCTCCTCCCATTTCCACTTCTTTTTGCTGGTGTCCCTGTGACGTCAGGTGTGCATCCAGAAATCTCACACCTGCACATTATACATGCCATCCTTCCATGCACTATTCCACACTTTTTTGGGCACAAGCTTTAATTTTGAAATGCTGAGGCGCCGGAGGGTCACTTCTGCTTCACAGTCCTGGGGAGGGATGGCAGGCAGAATGCGCAGGCGCAAAATTTTCGGTCGCGCTCCTGACATCATAGGTACTCTGAAGAGAATGTGAGGACAGAATCCTGTACAATGAAAATAGGAGGTATGCTTATCTTCTGGGCAGTGCACGCCCCATAGCCTGGAAGATAGAAGATATAAAAGATGATTTTTACTAAATGACCCCTCATCCAGGAGGCATACAGATATGGCGAATTTCTCCTTATGCCACTTGTATGCCCTTATTAATTGCTAAAAAACACAAAAAAGTGACAGATTCCCTTTCAGTTTAAGGTAACTCAGCCTAGAAGTATGACGTGTAAAACAGATCTAAATAAATTAAATTTGAAAATAATCTATTAATTTTTAAGAATCCATTAGGAAAAAAAATGATTAAGGATGCTCATCTCAGCTCAACCATTTACAAATATAGCTCCCCATACCGTGTTTTGTTGATTCTGAGTTTCAAGTCATATCATGCATAGTTCTGAAATTTATGTTGGGCAATTTCAATTTTCTCTTTTACATTCAGTTTAGATGATAGTTTGATTAATTACTAAAGGCAGTATAAATACTTATATACCATATATGATACACGATATTTACAACTACCCAACGTAAGTCACTATGAACCATAATGTAGAGCCTGACCAAAGCAGTGGTATTTCTCACATTGTTCTATGGGAGAAAAAACATTAAGATGTTAATTCTACTGTCGACTACCATTAAGAAGGCTCTCTATTTCTTCTAGAAGTTTCCGGACTCACACATGCCACTGTGCTCCCAGGCAAATGTCACTGCTCCTTATAAAAAGGGTGCAGTCTCTCATTTTCTACACCGACCTTGAAGGCATCGGTGACCTAGGGACTGATACCCTGACAAGTGTAGCTGGCCCCTCCAGAGGTTTCTAGAAATCACCTCAGGTCAGGACCTGTCCTTAGTACACTCACCTCACACGTTCACTAACTGCTAAGAACTGAAATTTACCTCACAACTAAGCTTCTCCCCTTTCTCCTTTTAGTGCTCACTCTCAAGGGTTGGTTTTCTCTCAAGGGAATAACCCCAGTAAGGGAGTGTATGCAAATGTGTGTTTTGTTGTGAGCAGCAGAGAAAATCAAATTCTCACCAAGGCTTACAATACCTGTTATACAGATGGCAATACACATGTACTTATCTGTGGCGACTAGGCACAGGACGCCACACCACAGCGATTGAAACGTTATCCCCTATCCTGTGGATTAAAGATAACGTTTAAATGTGATAAAAAAAACCACAAAACATTTTAGTGTGTGAATGCAGCACAATGAAGCTGCTCACCAGAACTGTCAGTCAAGATTGAACACCTACCCTCAAGCCACCATGAAGCAAGGAGACTGCATAGCTCTTAGCTGCTCAAATCTATTAAGAATAGAGTCATAGAAATGCCCATATACACAATATTTATGCTCACCTAAAGTTTTATATTTGGTATTTACTATTAATTTTTTAAAAGATCACAGTTCCTAACATAATGATTCGGAAAATCATGGAAGTTTTTATTTGACTTATGACTGCTTACATGAACAGTGCAATTTTGATGCACTTAATGTATTAAGGTAATGATATTGGACTTATTTTACTTTTTTGACTGGCAGGTTTATTAAAGCAGTAAGTAGTAGCTGTACAAGGTTCCCTCTAATCGTTCACTTATCTTACATATAGTATTACATTCTTTTTAACAGTGTAATATTGCTATGTTATAAACCGTTAAACATAGCATTAGGTCTTTAAATAATAATGGAATGACATTATGGATGCAACATTGAAGCAGTTTCTACTTTACAAATGGTATATATGCCTATACAGATAAGTGAGATTTAATAAAGTCTTAGTGATAATGTCAATACTGATATTCTGGATAATCGTTCCGGCAATTCTTTGTGGAGAGCAGATGCTTTCTTATCATTTTTTTGTGAAATGATTAACAATTATGTTTCTTGTTATGATGTTTGAACAAAAATATCACCAAACGATTCTAATTAATGATTCTAACACATGAAACTGAGCAAATGACTAAGCGAACAGTAAATTAGCATCCATTAGTCAGACCTTTTCAATGTTTTCTGAGCATAATACAAGATCAGTTGTCTTCTGTACTCAATCCACACATTAAATTGAAATTATTCCTACAATCTGTTTTGTGAGATAAAAAGGACAATATTTATTGTTAGGAACATGCTAATATTTGCTCTGACTGACAAGACCACTGCTACGAATGCTTGACAATATTTAAGATAGAGATATAAGAATTCTTTTTAAAATATTTATGATACAAAATAAAACATGTAAAGGGGTCCTCCTTTAATAGGAGGCAATACCAATTTGGCAATTGACTTCTCCTTAGATATGTCAAATTTACACCCTACCAGACAAATTCAAAGCCCATGATTTGGTTGATGCATGGTGTAATGTTAATGAATAGAAGTCCAAAAAGTAGAAAACCACGGCATACACCATCCAAGATCCAGAAAGTGCTTTTATTCCATATAGCATGCAGATAAAATAGTGGGGAAGAGAAAGCTGGGTGCAGGCCCCCCAAGGACGATGTCCGTTTCGCACCTTGTGTGCTTCTACGGGTACCTTAATGTTAAGAAATGTTCATCATTTTACCTTCTATATAATGGCCTATCATTTATATTCTAGTATAGATCATATAAAGGTTTCCTTGCTTCTTCTTCCACTCTTAACTAGAGATGAGGGAACCGGTCGCGGTTCGGCTCGAGCTTGGTTCGTCAAACGGAGGTCTAGTTCGAGTTCGGTTCGGCGAATCGCTCGAACCCATAGGAAACAATAGGAGGCAATCACAAACACATAAAAACACCTAGAAAACACCCTCAAAGGTGTCCAAAAGGTGACAAACAACTCACAACACAACACAAACACATGGGAAAGTGACAAGGACATATACTCATGCGAAAACAAAAGAGCTGGACAAAGAAAAAGAGGAGGAGACACAGATATAGGCATGGCATGCCCTTCTAAAATGATGTAAAACACCGCAGGTGACTCAAAGCGGAGTCTCCCTTTTTTCCAAAAATTGGGCCACACAGACACCCCTTCAGTGGCAGCATTTGTGCCCCAGTTTTACACTTCACAGGTAGATTTGCATCAAGTACATTCAAAAATACGCCATCCTTAACCGTCCCCAGGATGGCACCGAGGTAGGTAGCAAAGTCTTTGCTGATCCCAGATCTGTTCATCTTGGCTCCTTTTTAAAAACACAGCAAGGGTTACTCCAAGCGGAGTCTCCCTTTTTTCCAAAAATTGGGCCACACAGACACCCCTTGAGTGGCAGCACTTGTGCCCCAGTTGTACACTTCACAGGTAGATTTGCATCAAGCACATTAAAAAATACGCCATCCTTAACCAACCCCAGGATGGCACCGGGGTAGGTAGCAAAGTCTTTGCTGATCCAAGATCTGTTCATCTTGGCTCCTTTTTAAAAACACTTCAAGCAAGGGTTACTCCAAGCAGAGTCTCCCTTTTTTCCAAAAATTGGGCCACACAGACACCCCTTCAGTGGCAGCACTTGTGCCCCAGTCGACATTGTCACTGGACAGACGCGTGCGCTTATCTGTCAGCACACACCCTGCAGTACTGAAGACACGTTCAGAGACAACGCTGGCAGCTGGACACGACAAGATCTCCAAGGCGTAAGTGGAGAGCTTTGGCCATTTTTCAAGATTTGAAGCCCAAAATGAGCAAGGCTCCATTTGCAAAGTCATGGCATCGATGTTCATTTGGAGATACTCCTGTATCATCCTCTCCAGCCGTTGACTATGTGTCAAACTTGTTGTCTCTGGTGGCCTTGCAAAGGATGGTCTAAAAAAATTATAAAAAGATTCCATAAAATTGCTGTTACCAGCACCACTTACCGTGCTGCTGGTATGGGTAGACTGTTGAAGATGACGAGACCATCCCATGTTTGTGAAGTTACAACTGGGAGATTCACACCGTGCACCACGGTTGTTTGGTGGAAAAGCCGAGCTAAGATTGAGTAACAGCTTTTGCTTATATTCCTGCATACGTGCGTCCCTTTCTATGGCTGGAATTATGTCACAAAATTTGGACTTGTACCGGGGATCTAATAGTGTGGCAAGCCAATAGTCATCATCACTTCTAATTTTGACAATACGAGGGTCATGTTGGAGGTAGTGCAGCAAGAAGGTGCTCATGTGTCTTGCGCAGCCATGCGGACCAAGTCCACGCTGTGTTTGTGGAATAGAGGTGCTAACCGTTCTTTCTTCCTCTGACATCTCCCCCAACCTCTTTCAACTGAAATTTGACCAAGGTCTCCTTCATCCGCTGAGTTTTCCATGTCCATAGACAGTTCTTCCTCCATTTCTTCATGTTCTCCTGCACCTTCCTTAACATTTTGCCTGCTACCATGCGCCCTTATTGATCCCTGTCCCCCATGGTCCATGCCTGCCGCCTTGGTGATGATGAACTTCTGCACCTTGGTGATGTTATTGTCCCTTGCGCATATAAATCCTCCTGTAGTTCCACCCCTTCCTGTTGTTCCACCCCCTAAGTCCGAATAGTGTTTAGCGTGTGCTCCAGCATGTAAATGACTGGAATTGTCATGCTGATAATGGCATTGTCAGCGCTAAACATATTCATCGCCATGTCGAAACTGTGCAGAAGGGTGCATAGGTCCTTGATCTGAGACCACTCCATCAGGGTGATCTGCCCCACCTCTTAATCTTGTTGGCCCAGGCTATACGTCATGACGTATTGCACCAGGGCTCAGAGGTGCTGCCACACTCGCTGTAACATGTGGAGAGTCGAATTCCAGCGTGTCGGCACATCGCATTTTAGGCGATGAACCGGCAGGCCGAAAGACTTCTGGAGCGATGCAAGTCGCTCAGCTGCGGCAGTTGAACGGTGAAAGTGAGCAGACAGTTTTCGTGCCCTGTTCAGAAGGCCATCTAGGCCAGGATAGTGTGTTAAAAATTGCTGGACAACAAGGTTCAACACGTGAGCCATACAAGGCATGTAGCATGTGTCATTTTGCCCAGGCGAAGGGCCGCACCCAGGTTTGCAGCATTGTCGCGCACGGCCTTACCAGGCTGAAGGTCGAGTGGAGACAACCATTTACCAAACTCAGTCTCCAGAGCTGCCGACAACTCAGCCGCTGTGTGACTCTTATTTCCAAGACATTTCAAGATAAAGACCGCCTGATTCCATTGCGCTCTGCTGCCAGCGTAGTAATGAAGGGTGCGTGATTCCTTCTGCGCAGTTACAACGCTGGTGGCCTGACCAGGAAGGCTTGTGGCGGAAGTGGAGGACCCAGACGAGGTTGAGGAGGCAGAAGCAGTGGAGGAATTTGGACAGACAGAGGATTGACACCCAAGTCGTGGGGATGGCAAGACTTGTGCAGCAGACCCTTCACCATCTATCACCATAGTTATTCAGTGCCAAGTCAGCAACATGTAACGTCCCTGTCCATGCTTACTGGTCCAAGTATCGGTGGTGAAATACACCCGTTCACACACAGAGTTTTTCAAGGAAACGGTGATGTTGTGTGCAACATGCTGGTGTAGCGCAGTCACACCTTTCTTAGAGAAGTAGTGGCGACTGGGCATCTGGTACTGGGGCACAGCGACAGACATAAGGTCTCTAAAATCCTGTGTGTCCACCAGGTGGAAAGGCAGCATTTCTTTAGCCAAGAGCTTACAGAGGGATAAAGTCAACCTCTTAGCTTTGTCATGGGTCGCAGGAAATGGCCTTTTATTTGTCCACATCTGAGGGACAGAGATCTAGCTGCTGTGTGTAGACGGTGGTGAGTAGGGTGACCCTGGAAAAATGCAGGTTTGTGAGGAAAGTGCAGGCGTAGACATGAGGTTGCCTTCATCCAACGTTGGTGCTATCGATGTCTGAGAGAGCTGTACACACGCACTTGTTTCCCCTTCCAAACCAACTGACGACCTACCAAGCAAACTGCCTGTCGCAGTTACAGTGGAGTAAGATGTGCGTGGAAAACCAGGTGTGACAGCTGTCCCCACAGTCCTAGAAGATGAAGAGCGAGCGGATGCACTGGATGGGGCAGGTGGTGGATAGTCCACTCCGCTAGGCCGCATTGCAGCATGGTGAGCTTCCCACTGGGACATATGATATTTATTCATGTGACGATTCATGGAAGAAGTTGTCAAACTGCTGGGGTTTTTTCTTCTACTAACAGATTCCCGACAAATTTTACAGATCACATGATTTGGGTGATCCTTTGCAAGGTCAAAAAAGGACCTTGCTAGGCAAGGCTTAGAGGACATGTGACCTACTGAGCCACCCCGACTAGTGCTCAGAGGCAGAGAGGTGGCTGAGGATGCAGTTGTAGACGTGCTACCAGTACTCCTCCTCTGTTCAGGAAGGCGGAAAGTAACTTCGTCGTCAGTTGCATTCTCCTCCATCGCCTCTGTTGACCTCCTCGAGTACCTGACTGTGGGTTGACAGTAGGTGAGATTCAGAACTTCCTCATCAAGCATTGTGTTTGCACTCCCCTCACCCTCAGACCTAGCCTCTTCCTGCCCTGACCGAATATTTAAGTTGTCATCCCAATCTGGTATCTGCACCTCATCGTCATCAGTATGTTCCTCATTGTCTATAACAACAGGTGTTACAGTTTGTGAATAAGGGTCAACATTATGCTCTGAAACTTGGTCATCATGGCCTGAATCTGAGTCACAAAGGTTCTAGGCATCACTGCAGACCATTTCCTGGTCTGTACTCACTGTAGCTTGGGAGAAGACCTCAGATCCTCAGGCTATAGTGTGACTGAACAGCTCTGCAGACTCAGCCATCTCTGTTCCACCATACTGGGCAGATGCAGACTTGAGAGCTGGGAGAAAGCAAGTGTGATTGGGATGACAACTCAGAGGACTGTTTTTTTTGGATGCGGTAGTTGAGGTGGAGGAGAGGGCACTTGTTGGACCACTTGAGATCCATTCAAGCATGTTCTTTTTTTGGGCATCATCTACCTTTGTTCCAGTTGTTCGTGTCCATAAAAAAGGGAGCACATCTGATTGTCTACGGAAAGTAGTAGACATCTTACTTTTACTGGAAGGTGGCCTATCTTCAGCAGATGTTAATGGAGCTTTGCCACCTTCCCCACGGACACAAACTTTTTTTCCTTTTCCAGCATGCCTGTTCCCCTTCCCACCAGCATCTGTCATTTTGCCACTCATTTTGATTGCGACAAGATTGTGCACTTAAAATGTGGTAGTAAAAATTGAGAGGTGGTGCAGATTGCAGAGGTGGTCTAGCTTTATTGGCAGCAGAAGAAACAACACAGACTATCCCTGACAATGCAACTATGGCCCTTAAACTGGCAGCACAGTTTGCAATTATAATGGCTTAGTAAAATGAGCTTGAGGGTGCAATGCAGAGGTGCTGGAAATAGCTTGGCACCAGTGGGACACTAATGAAGTCCAACAGCCCCTTTTAGGATGCCACTAAGTTTTCTCAGTGTTTGCTATTATAATGGCTTAGTAAAAATAAGCTTGAGGGTGCAATGCAGAGGTGCTGGAAATAGCTTGGCACCAGTGGGACACTAATGAAGTCCAACAGCCACTTTTAGGATGCCACAAAGTTTGCTCAGTGTTTGTTATTATAATGGCTTAGTAAAATTGAGCTTGAGGGTGCAATGCAGAGGTGCTGGAAATAGCTTGGCACCAGTGGGACACTAATGAAGTCCAACAGCCACTTTTAGGATGCCACTAAGTTTGCTCAGTGTTTGCTATCATAATGGCTTAGTAAAAATGAGCTTGAGGGTGCAATGCAGAGGTGCTGGAAATAGCTGGCACCAGTGTGACACTAATGAAGTCCAACAGCCACTTTTAGGATGCCACTAACTGGCAGCACTCTGCAATTAAAATGGCTTTGCTAAAAAGGGCAGTAGGGTACAGTGGCCGGCTTGTGGGTCAGTGTAGAGGAAAGGAAGCCTCACTTTCTATCCCTGCTAATGGTGAAATGCAGCAAGGAAGTCCAAAAATTGGGCCACACAGACACCCCTTCAGTGGCAGCATTTGTGCCCCAGTTTTACACTTCACATGTAGATTTGCATTAAGTACATTCAAAAATACGCCATCCTTAACCGTCCCCAGGATGGCACCGAGGTAGGTAGCAAAGTCTTTGCTGATCCCAGATCTGTTCATCTTGGATCATTTTTAGAGACATTGAAAGCAAGGGTTACTCCAAGCGGAGTCTCCCTTTTTTCCAAAATTGGGCCACACAGACACCCCTTCAGTGGCAGCACTTGTGCCCCAGTTGTACACCTCACAGGTAGATTTGCATCAAGCACATTCAAAAATACGCCATCCTTAACCGTCCCCAGGATGACACCGGGGTAGGTAGCAAAGTCATTGCTGAAACATGACTTGTTCATCTTGGCTCCTTTTTAAAAACACAGCAAGGGTTACTCCAAGCGGAGTCTCCCTTTTTTCCAAAAATTGGGCCACACAGACACCCCTTGAGTGGCAGCACTTGTGCCCCAGTTGTACACTTCACAGGTAGATTTGCATCAATCACATTAAAAAATACGCCATCCTTAATCAACCCCAGGATGGCACCGGGGTAGGTTGCAAAGTCTTTGCTGATCCAAGATCTGTTCATCTTGGCTCCTTTTTAAAAACACTTCAAGCAAGGGTTACTCCAAGCAGAGTCTCCCTTTTTTCCAAAAATTGGGCCACACAGACACCCCTTCAGTGGCAGCACTTGTGCCCCAGTCGACATTGTCACTGGACAGACGCGTGCGCTTATCTGTCAGCACACACCCTGCAGCACTGAAGACACATTCAGAGACAACGCTGGCAGCTGGACACGACAAGATCTCCAAGGCGTAAGTGGAGAGCTTTGGCCATTTTTCAAGATTTGAAGCCCAAAATGAGCAAGGCTCCATTTGCAAAGTCATGGCATCGATGTTCATTTGGAGATACTCCTGGGAGATTCACTCCGTGCACCACGGTTGTTTGGTGGAAAAGCCGAGCTAAGATTGAGTAACAGCTTTTGCTTATATTCCTGCATACGTGCGTCCCTTTCTATGGCTGGAATTATGTCACAAAATTTGGACTTGTACCGGGGATCTAATAGTGTGGCAAGCCAATAGTCATCATCACTTCTAATTTTGACAATACGAGGGTCATGTTGGAGGTAGAGCAGCAAGAAGGTGCTCATGTGTCTTGCGCAGCCATGCGGACCAAGTCCACGCTGTGTTTGTGGAATAGAGGTGCTAACCGTTCTTTCTTCCTCTGACATCTCCCCCAACCTCTTTCAACTGAAATTTGACCAAGGTCTCCTTCATCCGCTGAGTTTTCCCTGTCCATGGACAGTTCTTCCTCCATTTCTTCATGTTCTCCTGCACCTTCCTTAACATTTTGCCTGCTACCATGCGCCCTTATTGATCCCTGTCCCCCATGGTCCATGCCTGCCGCCTTGGTGATGATGAACTTCTGCACCTTGGTGATGTTATTGTCCCTTGCGCATATAAATCCATCTGTAGTTCCACCCCTTCCTGTTGTTCCACCCCCTAAGTCCGAATAGTGTTTAGCGTGTGCTCCAGCATGTAAATGACTGGAATTGTCATGCTGATAATGGCATTGTCAGCGCTAAACATATTCGTCGCCATGTCAAAACTGTGCAGAAGGGTGCATAGGTCCTTGATCTGAGACCACTCCATCAGGGTGATCTGCCCCACCTCTTAATCTTGTTGGCCCAGGCTATACGTCATGACGTATTGCATCAGGGCTCAGAGGTGCTGCCACACTCGCTGTAACATGTGGAGAGTCGAATTCCAGCGTGTCGGCACATCGCATTTTAGGCGATGAACCGGCAGGCCGAAAGACTTCTGGAGCGATGCAAGTCGCTCAGCTGCGGCAGTTGAATGGTGAAAGTGAGCAGACAGTTTTCGTGCCCTGTTCAGAAGGCCATCTAGGCCGGGATAGTGTGTTAAAAATTGCTGGACAACAAGGTTCAACACGTGAGCCATACAAGGCATGTAGCATGTGTCATTTTGCCCAGGCGAAGGGCCGCACCCAGGTTTGCAGCATTGTCGCGCACGGCCTTACCAGGCTGCAGGTCGAGTGGAGACAACCATTTACCAAACTCAGTCTCCAGAGCTGCCGACAACTCAGCCGCTGTGTGACTCTTATTTCCAAGACATTTCAAGATAAAGACCGCCTGATTCCATTGCGCTCTGCTGCCAGCATAGTAATGAAGGGTGCGTGATTCCTTCTGCGCAGTTACAACGCTGGTGGCCTGACCAGGCAGGCTTGTGGCGGAAGTGGAGGACCCAGACGAGGTTGAGGAGGCAGAAGCAGTGGAGGAATTTGGACAGACAGAGGATTGACACCCAAGTCGTGGGGATGGCAAGACTTGTGCAGCAGACCCTTCACCATCTATCACCATAGTTACCCAGTGCCAAGTCAGCAACATGTAACGTCCCTGTCCATGCTTACTGGTCCAAGTATCGGTGGTGAAATACACCCGTTCACACACAGAGTTTTTCAAGGAAACGGGGATGTTGTGTGCAACATGCTGGTGTAGCGCAGTCAAACCTTTCTTAGAGAAGTAGTGGCGACTGGGCATCTGGTACTGGGGCACAGCGACAGACATAAGGTCTCTAAAATCCTGTGTGTCCACCAGGTGGAAAGGCAGCATTTCTTTAGCCAAGAGCTTACAGAGGGATAAAGTCAACCTCTTAGCTTTGTCATGGGTCGCAGGAAATGGCCTTTTATTTGTCCACATCTGAGGGACAGAGATCTAGCTGCTGTGTGTAGACGGTGGTGAGTAGGGTGACCCTGGAAAAATGCAGGTTTGTGAGGAAAGTGCAGGCGTAGACATGAGGTTGCCTTCATCCAACGTTGGTGCTATCGATGTCTGAGAGAGCTGTACACACGCACTTGTTTCCCCTTCCAAACCAACTGACGACCTACCAAGCAAACTGCCTGTTGCGGTTACAGTGGAGTAAGTTGTGCGTGGAAAACCAGGTGTGACAGCTGTCCCCACAGTCCTAGAAGATGAAGAGCGCGCGGATGCACTGGATGGGGCAGGCGGTGGATAGTCCGCTCCGCTAGGCCGCATTGCAGCATGGTGAGCTTCCCACTGGGACATATGATATTTATTCATGTGACGATTCATGGAAGAAGTTGTCAAACTGCTGGGGTTTTTTCTTCTACTAACAGATTCCCGACAAATTTTACAGATCACATGATTTGGGTGATCCTTTGCAAGGTCAAAAAAGGACCTTGCTAGGCAAGGCTTAGAGGACATGC
Organism: Anomaloglossus baeobatrachus; assembly: GCF_048569485.1. NCBI lineage: Eukaryota > Metazoa > Chordata > Amphibia > Anura > Aromobatidae > Anomaloglossus > Anomaloglossus baeobatrachus. The sequence continues at coordinate 137,123,247 of NC_134353.1, read as the reverse complement.
GACCTACTGAGCCACCCCGACTAGTGCTCAGAGGCAGAGAGGTGGCTGAGGATGCAGTTGTAGACGTGCTACCAGTACTCCTCCTCTGTCCAGGAAGGCGGAAAGTAACTTCGTCGTCAGTTGCATTCTCCTCCATCGCCTCTGTTGACCTCCTCGAGTACCTGACTGTGGGTTGACAGTAGGTGAGATTCAGAACTTCCTCATCAAGCATTGTGTTTGCACTCCCCTCACCCTCAGACCTAGCCTCTTCCTGCCCTTACCGAATATTTAAGTTGTCATCCCAATCTGGTATCTGCACCTCATCGTCATCAGTATGTTCCTCATTGTCTATAACAACAGGTGTTACAGTTTGTGAATAAGGGTCAACATTATGCTCTGAAACTTGGTCATCATGGCCTGAATCTGAGTCACAAAGGTTCTAGGCATCACTGCAGACCATTTCCTGGTCTGTACTCACTGTAGCTTGGGAGCAGACCTCAGATCCTTAGGCTATAGTGTGACTGAACAGCTCTGCAGACTCAGCCATCTCTGTTCCACCATACTGGGCAGATGCAGACTTGAGAGCTGGGAGAAAGCAAGTGTGATTGGGATGACAACTCAGAGGACTGTTTTTTTTGGATGCGGTAGTTGAGGTGGAGGAGAGGGCACTTGTTGGACCACTTGAGATCCATTCAAGCATGTACTTTTTTTGGGCATCATCTACCTTTGTTCCAGTTGTTCGTGTCCATAAAAAAGGGAGCACATCTGATTGTCTACGGAAAGTAGTAGACATCTTACTTTTACTGGAAGGTGGCCTATCTTCAGCAGATGTTAATGGAGCTTTGCCACCTTCCCCATGGACACAAACTTTTTTTCCTTTTCCAGCATGCCTGTTCCCCTTCCCACCAGCATCTGTCATTTTGCCACTCATTTTGATTGCGACAAGATTGTGCACTTAAAATGTGGTAGTAAAAATTGAGAGGTGGTGTAGATTGCAGAGGTGGTCTAGCTTTATTGGCAGCAGAAGAAACAACACAGACTATCCCTGACAATGCAACTATGGCCCTTAAACTGGCAGCACAGTTTGCAATTATAATGGCTTAGTAAAATGAGCTTGAGGGTGCAATGCAGAGGTGCTGGAAATAGCTTGGCACCAGTGGGACACTAATGAAGTCCAAAAACCACTTTTAGGATGCCACAAAGTTTGCTCAGTGTTTGTTATTATAATGGCTTAGTAAAATTGAGCTTGAGGGTGCAATGCAGAGGTGCTGGAAATAGCTTGGCACCAGTGGGACACTAATGAAGTCCAACAGCCACTTTTAGGATGCCACTAACTGGCAGCACTCTGCAATTAAAATGGCTTTGCTAAAAAGGGCAGTAGGGTACAGTGGCCGGCTTGTGGGTCAGTGTAGAGGAAAGGAAGCCTCACTTTCTATCCCTGCTAATGGTGAAATGCAGCAAGGAAGTCCCTGAGCTTAGCTACACAGACGCTGTTATTTGTAGCTGTTAAAAACTGTTTCCACGGACCTGACTTTCACCTATGGCTCTGAGCCAGCTGTAATTAGCCCTTAAAAGGGCTGAAAGAAACTTCTATTCCTATTCTGTATAGCCCTGTGTCTAGAGCGTACACAGCAGGATCGGCGGCAGGAGTTGCGTCTGCGGTGACTGTCACCCAGAAGCAGAAGGCAGAAAATGGCGTCCAGACGGGCAGATGGCCGTATTTATATTTATAATGCAGGGACATGTGACATGGACAGCCTATGACACATGCCCTTGCTTGTCTGGCAAAAAGTCCACTTAGCTGTGTGTGTGTCTGCGATTGGCTAACATGCTGGCCCGCCCCACGCACACACGCGCTTACGGAAGGAAGGAAAAAAAAAATGGCGATCGCCATTATCCCAGCAGCAGTGATCTGAACGCGCAGTCCCTGCACACTATACGCTGAAATTTCATAATAGTGTGAGTCACAGAGTGACTCACACTATTACAGCGAAAAGCCAGCTAGTAATTAGCTAGGCTTTTTGCTGATAGAACCGTTCTCGAACGTAACTTGAGCTAACGAACTTTTAGCAAAAAGCTCGAGTTCTAGTTCGATCTAGAACCCCCCCAAAATCACTCGAACCGCGAACTGGAGAAGCACGAACCACGAACCGCGCTCAACTCTACTCTTAACAACTGTCAAGATTTTGATCACATTTTTTTCCAAACACTTCCCAGTGTCATAATTCTCTGTGCAGAGCATCTCACAGACTTGGAGATGCTCTGCGTCGCTTACAGATCTGGCAGTGTGTCTATTCCTTTGTGCAGAGCATCTTCCCTTTGGAGATGCTCTGCGGCGTCGCTCTTGATACTGAACTAGCAGCTTGGTTACTACACAGGAGTCCAGGTTGGTTCTGGGAGGTGCAGGTTACTCAGCTGTTCAATCTTCCGGGAAATTGCTCAGGCTTCTTTACTGAACATGCTCCCCCAGAACTCTGCCGGTGGTATTCTCTGGCTCTGATGTGTTGCTGTAATTGTGTGTCTGCTGATATTCTGATCTTGGTATTCTCACCCCGGACTGTTAAAGTATTTCTCTCTTCCCGCACCCTATTCCTGTTGTGTTCTCCTGCCTTTGACCCAGACCGTTACTTGACCACATCTTTGCTTGCTCCCTTTATCTACTCTGTGCTTTTCTGGTATTGTGACCTTCAGTTTGTGACCTGACTACACCCCTGATTACCCCTTATGATTATACGTGACCTTCTGTTACCAGACCCTGGCTTTCCTGACTACCCTTCCACCCATGCGACCCCGTTGGGTAGTGACTAGCATTACACCCAGTAGTGTTTGATCTCCATGATTTGTGCTGTTGCAGCTCTAGCATCCTTTAGAGGCTCAATGAGTTTCTCTTGAGTGCACTATGGTCTGTTTAGAAATTATATAAGATCTTTTTACATAATTTAAGAAGAATCCCCATCTGATACTTCTGTCATTTTTTGGGAAGCTCATAAAGCTACAATTAGGAACTTATTTGTCAAGATTTACTGGTATAAGAAAAAAAACAGGAGTCATGATTATTAAAAAAAGAAGAGTGGACTAAAAGGTTTATTGTATGTGCAGAAAGCAGATCCCTCATTTGATCTATGTCCTCAAATTTTACAAACTTAATGAGTTGAATTTGTGTTTCAAAACATATGCAGAAAAAAGTTTGCAAATGTCAATGTATAGGTGTAATATGCTTAGAGACAAACTAAATTCCTTTCTTGACACTAAAGGCTGCTTTACACCTTACGATATCACATACGATATCGTATGCGATCGTACCCGCCCCCATCGTATGTGCGGCACGTTCAATTTGTTGACCGTGTTGCACAATCGATTATTTCCCGTCACACGTACTTACCCTTCCATACGACATGTGGGCAGCGAACATCCACTTCCTGGAGTAGGAGGGATGTTCGGCGTCACAGCGACGTCATGCGGCAGCCGGCCAATAGAAGTGGAGGGGCGGAGATGAGCGGGACGTAAACATCCCGCCCACATCCTTCCTTCCGCATTGTCAGCGGGAGCCGCGGGACGCAGGTAAGATCTGTTCATCATTCCCGGGGTGTCACACACTGCGATGTGTGGTACCTCGGGAACATTGAACAACCCGATGTGCAATTTTAAGGAAATGAACGACGTGTATGCGATGAACGGTTTTACGTTCAATCGCAATCGCACATAGCTGTCACACGCTACAACAACACTAACGATGCCGGATGTGCGTCACTTACGACATGACCCCGCCGACACATCATTAGATTTGTTGTAGCGTGTAAAGCCCGCCTAACTCTCACTAAGGTGTGGGATAGGCTTCTAACCTAAATTGTAAATATTAAAGAATCTTAACTTGGGACACACATCTTATCATGCTGGAATTTTACAAGTTTTATTTGAATGTGTTTGCCTTTCCTAATCTTGTCCCAGAATTCTCGGCAGAGAAGATTGCAGCTTCTGGGTTCATTCCAGGCCTTTGACCCTGCTCACTATGATTAGATGAAAATGTCAATTTTTTTTAGAAAAGGTCATTTTAGACCACTCAGTCGGGCAAACCTTCCAAGGCTCCAGGGCTTAAAGAGTTATCTAGTCAATATTTAAAAACTTTTTCTCAGGTCCTGGCTACCTAGATGATCTTATTTTTTAATTGTCTGATAGTTGGGACCCATTTCTATTTTTGCCCACATTAATGTAATCCCCAAACCGAAAAAATAGCATTTGGACCAAGAAAATTACTGGTTTGTCTCATTGATGGCAAGATATGGCTAAAGCGTGCTTTACACACTGCTATATCGGTCCCATCTGTTGTGCAAATTGCTGCCCGTGCCACACAACATCGCCAAGACCCGTCACACATACTTACCTGCCCGGTGACGTCGCTGTGACCGGCGAACCGCGTCCTTTCTAAGGGGGTGGTCCGTGCGGCGTCACAGCGACGTCACTGAGCGGCCGCCCAATAGAAGCGGAGTGGCGGAGATGAGCAGGACGTAACATCCCGCCCACCTCCTTCCTTCCACATTGTGGCCGGGAGGCAGGTAAGAAGAGCTTTCTCGTTCCTGCGGTGTCACACGGAGCGATGTGTGCTGCCGCAGGAACGAGGAACAACCTCGTTACTGCTTCAGTAACGATTTTTGAGAATGGACCCCCATGTCACCGATGAGCGATTTTGCACGTTTTTGCAACGATGCAAAATCGCTTATAGGTGTCACATGCAACGGCATCGCTAATGCGGCCGGATGTGCGTCACCAATTCCGTGACCCCAACGAGTTCGCATTAGCGATGTCGTAGCGTGTAAAGCCCCCTTAACTAAAAATGTTGTATCAACACAACACTTGTTAAACATGGCTATAAACTTATCATGAGATGGTATTTAACTTCCCAGAGCTTGGTGCGAATTTTCCTTCGTTCCTCACCTTGCTATTTATCAGACAGTTTTCTGACCCCCTTATGCTCCCAAAAATGTAAAACTGCACATTTTAGAGTGGACTTTTACTGTGGCCGCACCGAAGGGGTACTTTGCACGCTGCGACATCTCAAGCCGATGCTGCGATGCCGAGCGCGATAGTCCCCGCCCCCGTCTCAGCTGCGATATCCTTGTGATAGCTGCCGTAGCGAACATTATCACTACGGTAGCTTCACATGGACTCGCCTGTCCTGGGACGTCGCTCTGGCCGGCGACCTGCATCCTTATTAAGGGGTTTGGTCGTGCGGCGTCACAGTGATGTCACACGGCAGGCAGCCAATAGGAGCGGAGGGGCGGAGATGAGCGGGATGTAAACATCCCGCCCACCTCCTTCCTTCCGCATATCCTACGGAAGCCGCGGTGACGCCGGTAGGAGATGTTCCTCGCTCCTGCGACTTCACACACAGCGATGTGTGCGGCCGCAGTAGCGAGGAACAACATCGGACCGTCACGTCAGCGTAATTATGGATTACGCTGACGCTGCACCGATGATACGATTACGACGCTTTTGCGCTCGTTAATCGTATCATCGAACCTTTACACACTACGATGTCGCATGCGATGCCGGAAGTACGTCATTTTCAATTTGACCCCACCGACATCGCACCTGCGATGTCGTAGTGTGCAAAGCCCGCCTAAGACTCACCTGTGCCATTATCGTGCTGTCTAATCAGCATCTTGATATGGTACACCTGTGAGATAGAAGGATTTTCTCGGCCAAAGAGGTGCTCACTTAGGCCTCTTTCACACATCAGTTTTTTTGCATCAGTCACAATCCATTTTGTGACTGATGCGACGGATATGTCGCAGATTGTGGTAAAACTGATGCGATGGATCCTGTAAAAAATGGATCCGTCGTACCATTTTTTTCCTGACCAGCAGTGATTTTACAACACTTCTGAGTATGCTCGGTTATAAAAAACGGAATCTGACAACAGATCCATCATTTGACGGATGACGACGGATCCTGTGCCCATAGGCTTCCATTACAACAAACGACGGATGGCGACGGATCCGTCTCGGTCCGTTTTTTCTACGCACACAAAAAACGTTACTATGGACGTTGTCTCCATCACATTTTTCGACAGATCCGTTGTACAATGGATGTAACGTGAGGTCATCCGTCGCAATCCGTCGCACTGGATCCGTTTTTTTTCACATTTCGACGGACTATGACTGATGGCACAATACAGATGTGTGAAAGGGGCCTTACACAGATTTAGACAAATTTGTGAATAATATTTGAGATAAAAAGGTCGTTTGTGTACATAGAAAAAGTCTTACATCTTAAGGCTACTTTACACACTGCGATATCGGTCCCGATATCGCTAGTGTGCGTACCCGCCCCCATCTGTTGCGCGACACGGGCATATCGCTGCCCGTGGCGCACAACATCGCCCAGAGCCGTCACACATACTTACCTGTCCGGCGACGTCGCTGTGACCGGCGAACCGCCTCCTTTCTAAGGGGGCGGTCCGTGCGGCGTCACAGCGACGTCACTGAACCGCCGCCCAATCGCAGCGGAGGGGCGGAGATGAGCGGGACGTAACATCCCGCCCACCTCCTTCCTTCCGCATAGCGGCCGGGAGGCAGGTAGGGAGACGTTCCTCGCTCCTGCGGCGTCACACGCAGCGATGTGTGATGCCGCAGGAACGAGGAACAACCTCGTTACTGCTGAAGTAACGATAATTGGGAATGGACCCCCGTGTCGCCGATTAGCGATTTTTCACTGTTTTGCAACGATGCAAAATCGCTAATCGATGTCACACGCAACGGCATCGCTAATGCGGCCGGATGTGCGTCACGAATTCCGTGACCCCAACGACTCCGCATTAGCGATGTCGTAGCGTGTAAAGCCCGCTTTAGAGTTCAGCTCATGAAAAATGGGAGCAAAAACAAAAGTGTTATGTTTATATTTATGTTTATGTAGTATAACTGTACCAGTAATAGAGTTACTGGTGACAATATACATGGGAACTTTGTAGATACTATATATTGTAAATTTAGAAGCAATATAGTAATCACTGCTGACATTATACACAAGAGCTCTGTAGATAGTATATAGTGTAAAAATAAATCCAGTGACTTAACAAAGCATCCAAATTAAGTTGTACATTTTCACTTTTTATTTTTATATGGCAATGGTGACTAGGATTTCTACCAGCAAAGGACTCATGTCTGCAAAAAAAATAATGTTTAGAAATATATGACTGATCACTTCTGCAGCACCCTCAACACTTTTCTGTCTATGTCTATACTGTGCTAGATGAAGAAGAAAAGTGCAGTATTACTGTCTTGGTACCCTGCACTATAACAATATCTCCTTTTTGTTCCCTCATGGAATGCAGTATTCTCAAAAGTAAAATATATTACAGCACATATAATCTCCCCAATTTTGATTCTTAGGCCGGCTTTGCACACTACGACATCGCAGGTGCGATGTCGGTGGGGTCAAATCGAAAGTGACGCACATCCGGCGTCACTTGTGATGTCGTAGTGTGTAAAACCTTTTTGATATGATGAACGAGTGCATAAGCGTCGTTATTGGATCATCGGTGTAGTCGCCGACATTTCCATAATGCCGATGCAGCGACAGGTACGATGTTGTTCCTCATTCCTGCGGTAGCACACATCGCTGTGTGTGAAGCTGCAGGAGCAAGGAATATCACCTTACCTGCGTCCCAGCTGCTATGAGAAGGAAGGAGGTGGGCGGGATGTTTACATCCTGCTCATCTCCGCCCCTCCGTTGCTATTGGCCGCCTGCCGTGTGACATCGCTGTGATGCCGCACAGCCCGCCCCCTTTGGAAGGAGGCGGTTTGCCGGCCAGAGCGACATCGCAGGACAGGTGAGTGCATGTGAAGCTGCCGTAGCGATAATGTTTGCTACGGCAGCTATCACAAGATATCGCACGTACGACGGGGGCGGGGACTATCGCACTCGACATCGCAGCATCGGCTTGCGATGTCGTAATGTGCAAAGTTGGCCTTAGAATTAGTTATTTCTCCAATGTGCAACAATAAACTAACAATATATGTTTCTCATTCATACTCAATACAGTAATTATGTCACCCATCATGGCCCTCATCCTGTACTTATATCTTCTATTATGGCCCCTTTATTAATGTCTCCCATTTTGACCCTTTTATTTATTATTGTACCCCATCCTGTCCCCTTAATTTTTAAATGTCCCTCATTCTGGTCACTTTCTTTAATGATGTCCTGGTGTACTTCTCCAACACAGAAAAAAAAAATTCTGTCCACACACCAACCACATGCAGAATTTTCTTTCTCCTAAAATATTGAAGCACTGGGATGGGGTGGTACATAGAAGTGATTTTGTGCACTGCCTGTGATGGGAATGCCAACATCAGCTACCAGCTTATGATAGGCTAGTGGCCATTATAGCTATTTTGACGCAGACAGTGGCTTTCTGCATAGCAATGCATTTCAATTGAATGTGCATCTGAGAAAGCAGAGTATCTAAGTGATACTGAAAATAGCGCTTGTGTTAGAGGTTCACCTGACTCCACCTCCTTGTTCAAAGTGGCACTCTCTCAATCCGCAGTCATTATGTTCCTTTTCAGATGTCTAAGGCTTAATTCTTTCTTTCTTTCATTCCTATGTGTAGAAATACATAGATCTGCAGTGAAGTATCGTACAAAATTCTAGAAATTTTTTTAAACAAAATTTTTCAAAAAGTTACTATTTTTTATTTTTGATGCATTGAAGAAAAAGAGTGTGCATGAACTTTATTTTTAGGGTAAGAAAAAGTTTTTGTCTAAAGAATTCTAAAATATTTGCACAATGTACATCATGTATATATTTTTAGTATAGAAGTGAAGACCTTTCACTTATTTTATTTACAAATATGAATAACAATGTGAAAAGGAGTAGTGATACTGTTCCTGAAATTTGCAATTTCACATGGATCTGAACATTTTGAGATTTAATTCAAGATTCACAAAAAATCCTTGCCCAGTGTCATTTCCCACACTAGTGCCATGCAGACGCCCCATAATATCCTGCATCTATGACATTTTTCAGATTACCATATCTTCTACAGTTGGGGTCAGTACCTGGACCATCACAGAGCACCTTTTTCCAGTGGAGCACAGTTTGCAAAGCAGAGTCATTTTCATAGTTTTATAGTTTTTAAGGTTGAAGGGAGACTCTAAGTCCATCTAGTTCAACCCGTAGCCTAACATGTTGATCCAGAGGAAGGCAAAAAAACCCCAATGTGTCAAATAAGCTCCAATGGGGAAAAAAATTCCTTCCTGACTCCACATACGGCAATCAGACTAGTTCCCTGGATCAACACCCTGTCATAAAATCCAATATACATAACTGGTAATATTATATTTTTCAATTAATGCGATCAGGCTCTGCTTAAATTTTACTTGTGAATCCCTCAATACAACATCATACGGCAGAGAGCTCCATAGTCTCACTGCTCGTACAGTAAAGAGTCCTCATCTGTGATTATGATTAAACATTCTTTCCTCAAGACGTAGCGGATGCCCCCGTGTTCCAGTCGCAGGCCTAGGTGTAAAGAGATCTTTGGAAAGGTCTCTGTACTGTCCCCTCATATATTTATACATTGTGATTAGATCCCCCTAAGCCTTTGTTTTTCCTAACTAACTAACCCCAAGTTTAATAACCTGTCTTGGTATTGCAGCCCACCCATTCCTCTAATAATCTTGGTCGCTCTTCTATCTACCTGTAAGATTATGCTATTTATAACCTTCTATACTTTTGCTAACAAGAAATGCATCCATTCCTCTCTTAAATTCATTCAGTGAGTTGGCCATCACCACTTCCTCAGGAAGAGAGTTCCAGAGCCTCACTGCTCTTACCGTGAAGAACCCTCTTCTATGCTGATGTAGGAATTTTCTTTCCTCCAATCGAAAAGAATGCCCCCTTGTTCTTGTCATAGTCCTTGGTACAAACAGATCATGGGAGAGATCTCTATATGGCCCTCTGATATATTTGTACATATTTATTAGGTCTCCCCTAAGTCTTCTCTTTTCTAGAGTAAATAGACCTAATTTTGATAACCTTTCCGTGTATTGTAATGCACCCATTCCATTTATTATTTTAGTAGCCCGCCTCTGAACCCTTTCAAGTTCAGTAATGTCTTTCTTCAGCACCGGCGCCCAAAATTGCACACAATACTCCAAGTGTGGTCTGACTAGTGATTTGTACAGAGGGAGAATGATGTTTTCATCTCGTGCCCCCAGACCTCTTCTAATGCATCCCATCACCCTATTTGCTTTGGTGGCTGCTGCCTTACACTGGGCATTCCAATTTAGATTCTTATTCACTAAGATGCCTAAGTCTTTTTCCATGTCTGATTTCCCCAGCAGTTTCCCATTTAGTAAGTAATCGTAGCATCTGTTTCTCCTTCCCATGTGCATAACCTTACACTTATCTGTGTTAAACCTCATTTGCCATTTTTCAGCCCAATTCTCCAATTTACTCAAGTCCATCTGTAGTTGCAAACTGTCCTCCTTTGTGTTAACTACCTTACATAGTTTTGTATCATCTGCAAATACTGATATTTTACTCTGTAAACCATCCACCAGATCATTAATAAATATATTAAATAGTAGGGGGCCCAATACAGACCCCTGTGGCACCCCACTAGTAACCCTGGCCCAATCTGAGTATGCACCATTAATAACCACTCTTTGTTTTCTACCACTAAGCCAGCTACCTACCCATCTACACACATTTTCCCCGAGCCCAAGCTTTCTCATTTTACTTAGCAGTCTTTTATGTGGGACAGTGTCAAATGCTTTACCGAAGTCGAGATAAATGACATCCAATGATTCTCCTCGGTCCATGTGAGAGCTTACATCCTCATAGAAGCTGATCAGGTTAGTTTGACAGGAGCGAGCCTTCATAAATCCATGTTGATATGGAGTTAAACAGTTATTAACATTGAGACATTCCATAATAGTATCCCTTAAAAACCCTTCAAACATTTTACCCACAACAGATGTTAAGCTTACCGGCCTATAGTTTCCAGGTTCCCTTTTGCACCCTTTTTTGAATATTGGTACCACATTTGCTAGCCGCCAATCCAGTGGAACAGACCCAGTTTCTATAGAGTCTTTAAATAAAAGGAATAGAGGCCTGTCTATCACATTACTTAACTCCCTTAATACCCGAGGGTGAATGCCATCAGGGCCTGGTGATTTGTCAATTTTAATGTTACTAAGTCGGTTCTGCACTTCTTCCTGGGTTAGGCAGGTCATACTTAATGGGGCATTTACATGATCACTTTTCATTTCCCCTGGCATATGCTTTTCCTGTGTGAACACAGTTGAGAAAAAAGTATTTAAAACATTTGCTTTTCCCACATCGCTTTCTATGATTTTACCCTCATTATTCTTTAAAGGGCCAACACCATCAATTTTAATCTTTTTTCTGTTTATATAATTAAAGAATAGTTTGGGATTTGTTTTGCTTTCCTTAGCAATGAGTCTCTCAGTTTCTACTTTTGCTAAATATATTTGTTTTTTACACATTTTATTTTTTTCTCTATATATTTTTAATGCTTCCTCGCTGCCTTCTTGTTTTAGCTTTTTAAATGCCTTTTTCTTATTATTCATTGCCCCTTTTACATCCCTATTAAGCCACATTGGTTTTCTCCTGTTCCTAGCCCTTTTATTTCTGTATGGTATGGCTAGCTCGCAGTGGGTGTTTAATACCGATTTAAACATTTCCCACTTATTTTCTGTGCTCCCATTTTTGAGGACATTGTCCCAATCAATTTGGCGAAGGTCTTCTCTAAGTTGATCAAACTTTGCTTTCCTGAAATTCAGCGTTTTTGTAACCCCCCTCCAAGGCACCTTACTAAAGGACAAGTGGAATTGTATTATATTGTGGTCACTATTCCCTAGGTGCCCATCCACTCGTACGTCTGTTATTCTATCTGGCCTGTTGCTTAAAATTAAGTCCAGAAGGGCTGCCCCTCTAGTTGGGCCCGGCACAAGTTGGGACAGATAATTATCCTTAGTTACTGACAGAAACCGGTTTCCTTTCTGAGATACACAGGTTTCAGTTTCCCAGTCTATATCGGGGTAATTGAAGTCCCCCATAATAATCACCTCATTGTGATTTGCTGCTTTGTCTATTTGTTTCAATAATACATTTTCAGTGGTTTCTGTTATATTTGGTGGCTTATAACAAACCCCTATGAGGATTTTATTAGTTTTCCCTCCTTGTATCTCCACCCATAGAGACTCCACCTCTTCATTTCCCTCTTGAATATCTTCTCTTAGTCTGGGCTTTAAACTGGACTTTATATATAGACAGACTCCACCCCCTTTCCTTTTTTTACGATCCCTCCTAAACAATTCATATCCTTGCAGGTTAGCCGCCCAGTCATAACTATCATCTAACCATGTCTCAGTTATTCCTACTATGTCGTATTTCTCCTCATACATTACCAGCTCCAGTTCCTCCATCTTATTGGTCAGGCTTCTTGCATTGGTCAGCATGCAGGAAAGAAGTTTTGCTCCCCTTTTCTCAGCTTCCTTCTTAGTACCCTGTCTTGGGTCCTCTTTACGGCATCTAGTATCCTTGATTAGTTTGTCCTTCTGCTGCATGTTCTTGTCTGCTGTTTTTTCTCCCATCCCCTCTTCTTCTAGTTTAAAGCCCTCCTGATGAGTGTGGCAAGCCTTCTGGCGAACGTGTGTTTCCCAGGTTTTGTGAGGTGTATCCCGTCTCTTGCGAGAAGTCCATCGTAGAGGTAATTCACTCCATGGTCTAAGAATCCAATTTTCCATCTGTAGAGTAACTGTAAAAGTCTCCCTCACCTGTTAAGTATAGGCTATTATGACTACCTGGGTCGTTTCTTTATTGCCTATAGATTGTAAGCTATTACAGTCACCAGGTGTCTTCTCCATCTTTCTCTTGTAGAGGGTAAGCTCTTATTGTCAGCAAAATCCTGATGCTCTCTCTTGTAGAATGTATGCTCTTATGATTATACGATCACGATGGTTCTTCGTCTCCCTCTGTTTTCTCCCATGTGTATTTTCCTAGCGATTACAAGCTTTTCAGTATTTAGATTCATGCAGTTTTATTTTCTGCAAATCAAATCCTTATAGAAAATGCGACAAGGTGGGCGAATTTAAAATTCGAAAGATCCGCCTATCTTTTGTTCTCTACATTACAACTCAAAGCTGAGGTGCCAGACGACAGGCATCAGTTTAACAGTTGGAAATCCTGCAAAAAGAAAAATTCTAAAGTCGATAATTGTTATTAGTAAAGAATACAACATAAATAGAAGTAAACTTCTAGATCTTGAGTCATGTACTTTTGCTTCAATCAGATTTGGGATTTAATCCATGATGTCACAATCATAATCATATGCAGTAATACAATAGATAGACTTCAAGATAGCATAAAGTGTTTTGAATATTGGCTTTAACCACTTGGATAAGGCTAAGAACATACAGGCATTTAGCATCCGATACGAGAGCATCAAATGCGTAATCCAAAAGACCCCGCCTCCCGCTCTGCTGCGAGTGTAAGCCAAATGTCATTATCCTGTGATGCAATCCTGCAATCGAAGCACAGCTGCGGAGGAGAGGGACTAATCTCCCTATCTCCTCCATTATAAGCTGATGTGTATATCGCACTGCACTTTGGTGTAATGCAAGTAGGGTGCAAAGTTTCTCTCACACCCATAGACTTGTATGGGTGCGACTGAAAACTAATCGGATTCCACCCGCAACATGCTGCTATTGTTTTCTCAGTCCAATTAGGGCTGAGAAAAAAAATCGTTCATGGAAGTGACCACATAGAGTAACCTGGGTCCCAGTGGAATGTGATTTTATATTACATTCCACTCGCTCTGTTTTACTCACTGTCTGTCCTTAGCCTGACTGTTAAACTGACATCTGTCTGTTGAGACTTCAGCTATCAGTTCTAATGTATATAATTAGTCATGATCAGATCTTTTGAATTTTGAATTCGCCAACCTCACCAAATTTATTTTGCAGTGACTCAATAGCTGCTGTAGTTCAAGGTTTCAAAAACCAAAACACAATCCACAGTCTTGAAATCTTTGCAACTAATGTACGAGTTTATGAATCATGAAGCCAAATTTGATTAAAGCATAATACAGCAGTGCGGAGAGTTTACTTCTATTGAATTGTTGTGGGCAGAGGCATGATCCATGAACAGCACCGCTCCAGTACTAGAAATAAAAATGGAACCTAGACATCATAGTAGTCAAAAAATTGTCTCAGCTTACTAAAATTGTCTTGATTCCGCCTAAAAAAAATGTAGCTTTATTGCAGCTAAACCTTATACATATATAGGTTATACAGTCAGTTCAATAATAGGCCATTTATATTTGCAGAGGAAAGGGCTCAGCTGCGAAAGTGGTCAGTGTCGTTTAGTGACAGCTTATTATGATTCACCAGAGCCATAATGAAACTTTTTATGAAATGGCTCATAAATAAAATGCATGTCATCTACTGTGAAATGTTCTGTGAAATTAGAAGAACTATTTTTTGACAGCTAAGACTACTTTGTCTTGATCTAAGTGTGGCTTAAGAAGCATAAATTATATTCAGATTTTAGCAGTTTATTAGATTTAAATAACAGGAGTGCATATAGAAATGTTTGTGTGGTTTCCGATCAATGTGTGCTAGAATTAGCTATGGCTACAGAGTTGAATGTAAGTATTCCCTGAAATCAGAATCACCGTATTTTAATACTGATTTGATCATTTGGTTGGGAACAATTCTCTTTTTTATACATTAGTAATAATTGTATCCCCAAGAAAATATTATACAATTAGTTTTTAGTTTTTTTTTTTTTTAGTGCGTGTTTGTTTATATGTTACCTAATGTCCTGAAATACAACAATTATAATATTTGTTTTTTCCAAAGCTACAGTTTTCTTTAGTATTTGTTGACCATTTGGTGTGATCAGTATTGGACTGGCTACCGGAGGAATCTCCAGTAATGCCAGGCCTGGATTCAGGTACCTGCATTGCACTCCGGAGCGCTCACCTGAGCTCCGGAGTGCAGCCTAGACTGTACCGCAAGCGCTGAGTGATTGATTCTCTGGCACTTGCTGTTCAGTTCATGACAGCTGCAGACATGCCAGGGGGATCTCCAAAGTTCAGGTGAGAGCACCGCAGAACACCCCAGCCTGTCTGCAGCTGACATGACCTGAACCGCAAACGTCGGAGAATAAATCACTCGGCGCAATCCAGGCCTGGCATTACTGGAGATTCCTTTGGTAGCCAGTCCGACGCTGGGTGTGATGATGATGTGAAATCAGTGAAGTATGTTTGTTAAAGGTTGATTAAGCTAGCACATTTCACAACTTGAACAACGTCTCAAAATCATACAGGGATTGTCCCCTTTCATAAAAAAAAAAACTCCTGCCTCATTTCATTGTAAAAAAAACAAACCATACTTTCCTTAACCCTGTTGTTCTGTTCGGTCAAAAATGACCGAATTTAAAATTTGATATTTTTTAAAATATTCATTATGCTGTTCTGAAACTTGTTATTAATTGACTTTTTCTCATTTGAGGGGTTCTTACTATGAGTAGTTTGTTTTATTTTTGTTTACTTTTTGCTCCACACTTTTTTTTTTACACTTGTGCTGTTCGGTCAAAAATGACGGCTAGCCTTTTATGCTAATCTATAGCCATTTTTTGAGTAATATAATAGAGTTATAATCTCATTTTGGACTATATATTGCATCTACACTGGAGAAAGAGCTGAAAAAAAATCAAAGTGTACAAGTTGTTTTGGCAGCTACCTCTGTCTAGAGGTGTTATTTGTGCTCTGTTCCAGTGAAGCTCCCCCTGATGAGTCTATAACGAAACGCATAGGGAGACTTGAGCACGCCATCTGCGGGTCAGCAATTAAGGGGTATGGTGTAGCTATGCATGATAGCTCCGCCTTGGAGATTCAACAATTGTGATATGAACATCCTCTCCGGATCATTATGCAGCATCGGTGAGATCATTCTAATATTGTCTTATTTTCTAGAAGCCTTCATGTCATGGGTGTTAGTGATTTATATTGCACCCCTTTTTTATTTACATTGAGGTATTACACTATTTGGTTAATAATTTAGTCCTTACATCCTGGTGTTTTTTTCACCTTCTGGATTTTTTATTACCATTTCATCCTGTTATTTGCTTGCACCCTAGAGGCACCTTTCTTGCCTGATTGACTATCCGGGATCATTATTATATTGCCTCACTATATCAGGATGACGGCCTTTTTTTTGTTTTCTCTGGTCCCCTGTACTTTAATGAATTATTAAAAGTTACATTTTATATTACCCAGCTACTTAATCCTCTGTATTTTTGGGGTATTTTGTTCTATGCTATTGTTCCTTAGTTTTGGATTTGACACATAGATTCAAAGGTCAAAATGTTACATGCTACAGTTTTTCACATCATACCAACTCTGGCAGATGTTGCTGAAAAGAAAAATGACCATGCTGGGTACTGTTAGAAAAAATAAGCCAGAACTGCCGCAAGGTATCCTCAGTAAGAGAGACGGTTATAGTTCTGGTTTTTTTTTCTGGAGATGCAACAGTAGTTTCTTACGTTCCCAAAAACACAAATAGGTCATTTTCATGAGCACAATGCACCATGATAGTGCCATCAGTAATCGAGGCGACAGAAAGCCAGAGATGATTTTACATTACAGTGCCACAAAAGGGGCAGTTGATACTCTGGATCAACTCATAGACACTTACACCTGTAAACACAAAACAAATCGGTGGCCAATTGTTGTTTTTTAACAACATTCTTGATGTGTCGGCATAAAATGCATTTGTGTTATGGCATGAAATAGACCCCAATTGGAACAGAAATAAACTATATAAAAAATAAGTTTAATAGAGCAGTTGGGAAAATCACTGGTTAGCCCATATATCGAAAAAAGAAAAGTAACACCCAGAGATGATGGAGCGGCAGTCATTGTCCTCGGGATCCAACAGCAAGATAAAGAAAGTGAACCAATGGCTTCCGCCAGTACTGCTACGATACCCACGGCTTCCACCAGTACTGCTACGATACCCACAGTCTCCACCATTACTGCTACGATACCCACAGCTTCCACCAGTACTGCTACGATATCCACAGTCTCCACCATTACTGCTACGATACCCACGGCTTCCACCAGTACTGCTACGATACCCACAGTCACCACCATTACTGCTACGATATCCATGGCCTCCACCAGCAGTGCTACGATACCCACGGCCTCCACCAGCAACGCAACCCACCTAAAATGGAAATGATGTGCCTTCTGTCTGACATCAAGTAATCACAAAACAAATGTGATATGTTGCAGTTGTGCAAAGTACTTATGCAAAAGACATGTAAATTATACTTGTGACTAATGCAAACAGTAAATTTAGCACCATGAACCTTATTTACTGTTTTATATAGAAAAAACTGAACTTTTTATTTTTTTGGTTTTTTATATATATTTACATAGTTTGATGTTATTAGTTATTGTTTACAGTTATATAAAGACTATTTTTTTTATCCGCAAATGTGCAATATGCATGAATATTGCAGTAAGACCACGTAACCTTTTTTTACACATTTTTATTTCATTTTTCATTTGTTTATGAACAACCATGTTCCCATACAGTATAATAATAATGCAGCTATTCAAATAAAACACTTAAATTAGCTAAAAATCAAGACTTTAATGAGTCCGGTTAAAAATGACCAGAACATTATAAGAGTATAGTAGACCCGGACAGAACAGCAGGGTTAACCTACCCAAATTCAGAGCTATGTGTGGTACTGCTTTCATGACTATGTACAGGCTGCAGCATTGACATCATGTTGACAATGCTGCAACCAATTACTTGGCTTAGTAGTTCTGCCAATATAGATGGCACAAGCCATTGGGATCAGTGATTGACTGCAGCACTGTTGACATGATATCACTGCTGCAGCCAAGCAACAAAGACGAAAGCACTACTGGAAACATAGCTCTGAACTTGTGAAGGGTATGTAAAGCCCATATTGTTTTACTCTAATGAACTGGGACCATAGACAAACGTTTCCTAAAAGAGGTCAACCTTTTTAGTTTTTGATGTTGTTGCTCCCTTTTACTTGAACAAAGAGGGTTTCTTATTATCAAGTTATGGTTCTGAAGGCAATTAAAGCTTAGTACTTAAAATTAATACTGTATGCAATCCAAACCAGAAGTATTAAAAATGAGTCACATGAAAACATAACAACATCGCCTGAGGGATTATAACACAATTATGTGTATATTATGAAGTGAATTGCCATGCTAACCTAGTGATGAATTTTATTTTTAAGGTTGTCTTTTTTAACTCATTGGTGATTAATAAAGAATTTATGCCACTTCAGAGGCCAAATTCTTCCCACCCCATTGACTCTGTAAATATAATATACGTCGAAGATAAATAAATTTATAAATAAATACTATGATTTCATGTAATGAAAAAAAAATCACAGAATAAACAGCTATAATAGAGTCAAGCTTGGAAGAGTAATGAGCAATATCAGTTCCAAATTATTTTGAATATTCGTAGATTTTTTTACTTATTAATCAAACAAGTATATATAATATATTTAGATTTTTTCCACTTTAATGGTTGTTGGCTGTGTTTTTATTTCTGTGATGTTTGAGCCGCACTTGTAATGTGAATTAAGAACTTTTTTTTCATAGGTATATTTACAAGTTGTGCATTACTGCTGATATATCATAGGAATACCAGCTCTATGTTTACATTTCAATCTATGTGAGTAAATCTAAAGGGGCTAAAATAATAATGTTCTATCCTTACTAGAGTTGGGCAGATCAATTTGAGGGAGTCCGGTCTATTAGCCAGGTCAAAAGTCTTCGGCTGTTGGAAAGGAGGTTTAAAATCTCTTACCTTTGGAGATTCCTAGCATGAGTTTTTATTATCCAGGGCATCTGTGCATCCCACCATAATGATGACATTGTGCCAGTTCAGTTAATCAAAAGTTTTGCCAGGGATCCAGGAAGGTAAGAGATTTGTGAGCCTCCCAACCAGTGGCCAGAGACTACTACAGAGACTAGGCTGATGGACCAGAGTCCTACACATTTATCTTCCTAACGCTGATCCTTAGCACTGACAATCAAAATAAAATTGGTGTGGATATAACTTCTGGAAGACCTGCCAATCATTTAACTGAAAGACGTGTGCCAACTTCTTTGTTTACTAAACACATATCAGTACTTTTGGCCAAGCTGTGCTTGCATTTTAATTTAGTGCCATTCAAATGTAGCTGTTAAACAATAAAATGGAGGAAGATTTTAAACCAGGAGTAACCTGACTCCAAAACCTAGATAAAAGCTGAAGGAAAAAGTACAAGAGGGTCTTACCCAATGGACAGATAAGAATGACAACGAATGTGCTCACCTTATGGGGGTTGTGTGTTACCCAACCAGAATTAAAGCCTGTAGCTGCTGCTGCAGAGTCCACGTGCTAAAAAAAAACGGAGCAGATCAAGAACAAAGTAGATGTGGAACTGTTTCTGCGCTGCTAAAGGTATGACATAAATCCATGAAAGTTTGAATGAAGTTTATTCAACACATTTGAAAGTGTCACCCACTTCATCATCAGGAAATGCTCCGACACGTTGAATAAAACCACCTTCATTCAATTTTCCTGGATTTATGTCATATCTTCAGCAGCACAGTAACAGTTCCACATCTACTTTGTTCCTGTTTTACTTCTGGCTCCAAAACAGCATATGTAAAACACAAAATATCTGAGTAACATCTATCTGGCCCATCAAGAGTCACTCTCATTTCATCAGTCCATAAAACCTTTTAAAAATCAATCTTAACATATTTCTTGTCCCAGTCTTGACATTTTATCTTATGTTTCTTGTTCAAAGGTTGTCATTTTTCAGCCTTCCTTACCTTGGCCATGTCCCTGAGTATGGCACACCTTGTGCTTTTTGATACTCCAGTAATGTTGCAGCTCTGAAATATGGCCAAACTGGTGGCAAATGGCATCTTGGCAGCTTCATGCTTGATTTTCCTCAATTCATGGGCAGTTATTTTGCGCTTTTTTTGCCCAACACTCTTCTTGCAACCCTGTTGGCTATTTGCAATGTAATGCTTGATTGTTCGGTGATCACACTTCAAATGTTTGGCAATTTCAAGACTGCTGCATCCCTCTGCAAGACATCTCACAATTTTGGACTTTTCAGAACCCGTCAAATCTCTCTTCTGACGCATTTTGCCAAAGGAAAGGAAATTGCCTAATAATTAAGCACACCTTATATCGGGTGCTGATGTCATTACACCGCACCCCTCCTCATTACAGAGAGGCACATCACCTGATTTACTTAATTGGTAGTTGGCTCTCAAGCCTATACAGCTTGGAGCAGGACAACATGTATAAAAATTATCATGTGATCAAAATACTCATTTGCCTAATAATTCTGCACACAGTGTAAACTTATCATGTGATCGTATTTAACTTCCAGAGCCTGGTGCAAATGTTCCTTCGCTCCTCACCCTTGTGTTTATTAGACAGTATTCTGACCCCCTCTTATAGTTCCAAAAATGTAAAACTGCATATTTTAGAGTTGCCTTTTATTGTGGCCAGCTTAAGACCCACCTGTGCAATAATCGTGCTGTCTAATCAGCATCTTGTTATGGTACACCTGTGAGATAAAAGGATTTTCTCGGCCAAAGAGGTGCTCACTTAGACCTCTTTCACATATCAGATTTGTGAGCCTCCCAACCAGTGGCCAGAGACTACTACAGAGACTAGGCTGATGGACCAGAGTCCCACACATTTATCTTCCTAACGCTGATCCTTAGCACTGACAATCAAAATAAAATTGGTGTGGATAGAACTTCTGGAAGACCTGCCAATCATTTAACTGAAAGACGTGTGCCAACTTCTTTGTTTACCAAACACATATCAGTCCTTTTGGCCAAGCTGTGCTTGCATTTTAATTTAGTGCCATTCAAATGTAGCTGTTAAACAATAAAATGGAGGAAGATTTTAAACCAGGAGTAACCTGACTCCAAAACCTAGATAAAAGCTGAAGGAAAAAGTACAATAGGGTCTTACCCAATGGACAGATAAGAATGACAACGAATGTGCTCACCTTATGGGGGTTGTGTGTTACCCAACCAGAATTAAAGCCTGTAGCTGCTGCTGCAGAGTCCACGTGCTAAAAAAACGGAGCAGATCAAGAACAAAGTAGATGTGGAAATGTTTCTGCGCTGCTAAAGGTATGACATAAATCCATGAAAGTTTGAATGAAGTTTATTCAACGCATTTGAAAGTGTCACCGACTTCATTATGAGGAAATGCTCCGACACGTTGAATAAAACCACCTTCATTCAATTTTCCTGGATTTATGTCATATCTTCAGCAGCACAGTAACAGTTCCACATCTACTTTGTTCCTGTTTTACTTCTGGCTCCAAAACAAAATATCTGAGTAACAACAACAGCTCATTTATTTCAATAGAAGTTGTGTAAAGTTGTAGTCATCTCATACAACTGTTAGCTGGGGTCAGAACAGAGGGAGAAAAGTTTATCATTGGTAGATCTTGCTGACTGATGATAGTGTTGGGAATTGATATTAATATTATATTGATAGAAAACACTTTTAAATATTACAATACATTTGCAAAAGTACATACCGTATTTTTCACTTTATAAGACGCACCTGATTATAAGACGCACCCCCAAATTTGGTGAAGGAATAGAGAATTTTTTAATAAATGGGGTCCGTCTTATAATGCCAGTGTCCGTCTAACAAATTATATAGGGTATATGTCCCTCATAGCCCCCCCATCCTAAAATTAGCCCTCTGAATCTGGATATGGCCCAGTGATGCCACATGTCCCCGATGCCTGGCACACATCCTCTATGGCTGGCACACAGCCCACTGTGGCTGGCACACGGCCCACTGTGCCTGGCATAGGCCCCCTGTGGCTGGCACACGGCCCCATGTGGCTGGCACATGGCCCCATGTGGCAGCACACGGCCCCATATGGCGGCTCACAGCCCCATGTGGCGGCACACGGCCCCATGTGGCGGCACACGGCCCCATGTGGTGGCACACGGCCCTATGTGGCTGCACACGGCTCCATGTGGCTGCACACGGCCCACTATTGCTGGCACATGGCCCCATGTGGCGGCACACGGCCCCATGTGGCGGCACACGGCTCCATGTGGCGGCACACGGCCCCATGTGGCGGCACATGGCCCAGTATTGCTGGCACATGGCCTCATGTGGCTGCACACGGCCCACTATTGCTGGCACACAGCTCCCTGTGTTAGATATCGCCTAATGCTGCTGCTTTTAGTAAATAAACGCTTTCCTTACCTTCTCCAGCATTGTCCTGTCTTGTGTCCCCCTCCTCGGGGTTGAGCTCCGGCCTCCTGCATTTCCTGGTTCTCGGCCGGTCATGTGATCAGCATTGCAGAGTGAAATCTCTTGTGCCTTATCACAGCAGCAGGAGGGAGGCCGGGCAGACACGCTGGAGGAGGTGAGTAAAAAGTTTATTATTTTACTGTATGCAGCAGCATGGGGGCCATAGCTAACACAGGGGGAGGGGGCATGTGCAATCAAAGAAGGGCGCAGGCAGATATAATATACACAGCTGCCCCAGCCCATCGCCCTGGTGCACTTTCAGCACCATGGTGGTGGACAGCAGCTGTGCATATTATATGAGCGGGTGCAGGAGATCAAACGCTGCTGCTCCCAGCTTTCACAAGCCCCCCAGCAGAGCTCCAGAGCTGCCCGCACCTCCTCTGGACTCTGTAGTGTGTGTATATATATAAACACCCCCCCGTATATTCGGATTATAAGATGCACCCCCAAAATTTGGGGGAACAAAAGTGCGTCTTATAAAGCGAAAAATACGGTATATCTGCTAAATGCAAGTTACACTACAAAACAAAATTCTACATTTGAGTCCATTATGCAAAAATTGCCATATTTATGAAAGCAATGGGTAATAATCGCCAAAGTTTATTCTTTGTCATCACTGTTAGTGTGAAACTATCAGCAACAGGACAAAGCTATTTTATTATAACAAATATGAAAGTCATGAATTTCCTTTGAGGCTACATCATTGACAGTCAATTATCTGTTAAAAATAGAAATTACATTTCCAAAGATGAATCGCTCAATAATGATGCACTTCAAAGATCTTTAAAGGAAAGATTAAATTAAATTCATTAAACGAGAACTGTACTTTTAAAAGAAGAAAAATACAACAAAACTCAAATATTATCTTAGATGTACCTTAGAACAGATATGATCATTTATTCAAAAATACACTACGGACCATGTGTAGCTCTGATTAATCTTTCCAGAATGAATGCACATTTTACCCTTTTTGTGTAATGCTAGAACACATAGATTTGATCCAACTCATTATAGATTTGTAAAACTTGAAAGTGTTGAACATTTAAAGGGAGTCTTTCACCCCCAAAACCCTAATTAAACACTTAAGTAGGTATAGTCAGTACGCCATTATGCTCTGTAAGTTATGGTGGTCGCAGACCAGAGATGGCAATTACAGCATACGAGTGCAATGCATGTGCGGCTGGGTTCCTGCAGTGTCCGTGCTGAGGTGCAGAGCAAATGATCGAGATCAACCAGAACTTCAGATATTAAACAAGGATCCAGCTCTTCACATCCAAGGTGCAATTTATTCATCCATATTACTGCACATATATGGATGAATAAATTGCACCTTGGATAGGAAGAGCTGGATCCTTTTATTTCATTTACTGGATGGCTGGTCGTTGGCGTGGCTGGATTCTTTGCTTCATTCTGAGGAGGAACAGAACCAGGCGGTGAGCTGGACTTTTCTTTATTCAGCCAGCACTTGATTAACTGATGGGAATCATGATGTGACAAAGTGTACAATATGTAAATGGAAGGTGTAAGAGTATGTTTAGCCTTTAGCTATGCTAAAGGTTCACGAAAACCCCATAATGTGTATAAAAATATTTACTTTTTCCTGGCAACTAAAATATCAGGTAGCAGTGTCTAGATTTGACAGCTGCTGTTTTATCTCCATAATTAATCCCTCTGCAATTTTCACAGGTAGAACTGTTTTAAAAAAAATTTTAGATTTCAAACTATGTATTTATTTCATTTTTTTTAGAGTTTTTTAGAGTTAGCTGTAAACCATGCTGAAAATATTGATGCAGAACAAAAAATCTCCCAGGATTTAAAAGTGAACTGAAACCCTTGTAGAATACAAAATCATTTAAGATACTATTTAAGCTGATTATTTCTAAAAATATTAGTTTAACTATTATTAACTAATGAGCACTGCTACAGTTATAATAACATGGAATATAACAAAAACAAGGATTATTAAAGGCATAAGATAAAGATTAGGGATGATCAAATACCGCAAATATTCAGCAACGCCCATATTCACCGAATAGGTTGCCACTATTTGACTATTTGCGAATATTCAATGCACAATGTAAGTCTAAGGGAAACCTGAATAGTTGCCGAATAACAACTATTCGGGCTTCCCATAGACTTACATTGCGCATCGAATATTCGCATAGCGGCGACCTATTCGTCGGATGTTCGCAAAGCCGAATATTGCCGAATACTTGTGATATTCGATCATCCCTAAAAAAGATCTTCCAAAAATTATAAGATGTCCTGTGACATACCTAGCCTGTGTTCCTTATACTTTTGTCGTCATATGTGGCAGTGGATCCTTTTGCATCCCAGTGGGTTAAGTTTTATTTCATTTGATAAAAGGAGAACACTAAAAATAAATTGAGCCGCAATGTAAAGGGATCAATTTTGGACATACATACATAAAGAGAAACAACAGTAGAAAAGTATCTGAGAAGATAATAAATACAGCATTTTTTTTATTTTGACAGATTGATTAGGATGAAATAAAAGTTTCTAAGTGTTTTAGTTCCAAATTTTCCAGTAAGCTTTGACAGATTGATTGGCTTTAAAATATTGAGTCAAGCTGATTTTGGTGCAAAGACAAAATAAATGTTTTTAAGAGAAGATTGACATTCTGAAGGATGATTGAGGAATAAGCTATTTTTGAAGACTTTTTCAAGAAGGATTGAAAAAAGCTTTTGAATAAGTAATTGAACTTTTCCATTGATCTGCACATTTTAGTTCTGAGAACATTTAGATAAAATAATCAGCCTGATCATTTGACCCAGGTCAAAAAGATAAAGTAGAACTAATTGAAGACCATGGTAAAATGCATTTTGATCTCTCTGATTGAAAATTAAAAATATGGACAGCAAAGTTGATCAAACACATGAGGTGTTGACCATTTAAATTTTCAGCCAACAACTATAACTCTCGATTCATCCATACAAATTATCTTTTATCTCAGGTGAGTGTTCATGTATATTTTAATGTTCAGAGTTGCTCAGGTACTTCATCTAGTGGGTTAAGGATAGCCATTGAAATTCCAACTGTCAAAATCTTCTGTCTATGCTCACCATATGTCCTAAATATGCATCCAATGGTCCACTGGTCCTTCTGAAGTTAGTGGGTTCAGTCAAATTTGTTGGAATATTTATGCGGCCCTTAATATCCAAAATAGTGCTGCCCTGAGAAAGTGACATTTCTGCAAAAGTTTTTAAAACATACTAGTTTTCTAAAACATATATTTTATATGAAAAGTAATTTAGCTATCAAAATACTTAACATAAGAAGGAAGGTGGGATCTATTTGTATAATATACTATTTGATTGACATATACTGCTTTGACTAGGATCTGAAATAGTAGAATAATATCTATGGCCCCAGTTCATCAAAGTGATTATGATTCTTTGAAAAACGTTATTTTGGGTGTTTTCATACCAGTTTTGCCCATCCTCACCATAATGGATGTAGCTATGGAGGAACAGAAATCAAACGGGTGTGGATGCCACAGCTCATCTAACTTATTAGAACCTGTGGTGTACTTTACCCTGCAAATATTACTCTAGTCCCGGACTGAATAAAGATTTGTGGTGAGGCACACAGAGGCACATGCCACTTGTTAGTTGACTCTGGTTCCAACATACCACCTTAGCAAGACCGGAGTGAACAAAGCTGGTTTTGATATATAAGAGCCTTAAACTTTAATATTTGTTTAATAAATTGGTGAAATTTTTTTTACAAAAGATGAATTATTGAAGAACTTAGCATTGCAAATTACAATTTGACTTGTCATTTACAAATGTCTTTGGGTTGTGGGCCAATGAGATGTCAACAATTTAGATGCATTTACATGCAGAACAAGAAAGTGAAAGTAATGCAGCAGCTATTTAGGGTGATTTAGGATTGCATGTTAGAAATATAGATAACAATACAGTATAGATAGGAAAGTAAAGACTTAAATCATTGAATAAATACTCCAGACAGCACTAAAAATAATGTGTGGATAATAGTTTGCTCTTGATACAGAGATTCACTTAATAGGGGAGGAGAGACAACTGCAACATTTCTCTTTCTGTATGTAAACTTTCCTACCTAGGGTGTTATGTCCTTTTTGGCAATGGAAGAATAATTGGGGTTTAAAAGATTTTCAAAAGTTAATTACTGTATACTGTTGCACAAAAACCACCATAAAATTGCATCAGCTGTCTTGCAGTTGTACTTCCAAAAAAAAGCCATGATCGGACTCCTTTGCCAAATGAATTAGTGGGGAGGAAACAGATGATGTAAAGTAATATTTGGCATATGACAGTCACAGCATGATAATGTTGCCTCTGATAGCATAAATGGCTACCTGGGATCAGTTTTGGATTGTTGTTTAATTTTAAAAAATGAAAAATCTGTCCATGCACTGTATTATTAAAAGGGCTGTTGTGTACTACCAGATTACCATTCATTTCTATGGTAAGGTCACTTCGACATTACTAAAGCTGTTTTTCTGCTAAATAACATGAAATAGATTGGATAGAGCTGTAAAGCCCGCTACACACGCTTCAATATATCTCACAATCCGTCGTTGGGGTCAAGTTGTAAGTGACGCACATCCGGCATCGTTTGTGAGGTATCTGCGTGTGACAGCTACATGCGATCAGGATTGAACGCAAAACCGTTGATCGCAAACACATCGTATCATTCTCTAGAATTGAGCGTTTTGTTGCACGAACCTAGTCAATTGTAACGTGTGACATCCCTCATACGATTTTGTTGTCTGATGCTATGTGCGCAGGTGTGCGCTCTGCACCGCAGCTTAAAAAAGGTCTGCTTCAGAGCGCAGCTGAAAAGCTGCGTTCTGAAGCGCCTCACAATGTCTGTCATGCACTAATCTCTGTCAGTCCGTCACTATCTCTGTCCCTCACTCTCAGTCCATGTCAGTCTATCCCCCTCTCTCATATACTCACCGATCCCCGATCCCTGGCGCTGCACGGCATTCACACTGCTCCGGCGGCTTTTACTGTTTTGAAAAAGCCGGCCGCCCATTAAACAATTTCGTATTCCCTGCTTTCCCCGCCCACCAGCGCCTATGATTGGTTACAGTGAGACACGCCCCCACTCTGAGTGACAGGTGTCACACTGCACCCAATCACAGCAGCCGGTGGGCGTGTCTATACTGTGTAGTGAAATAAATAATTAAATAATTAAAAAAAACGGCGTGCGGTTCCCCCCATTTTTAAAACCAGCCAGATAAAGCCATACGGCTGAAGGCTGGTATTCTCAGGATGGGGAGCTCCACGTTATGGGGAGCCCCCCACCCTAACAATATCAGCCAACAGCCGCCCAGAATTGCCGCATACATTAGATGCGACAGTTCTGGGACTGTACCCGGCTCTTCCCGATTTACCCTGGTGCGTTGGCAAATCGGGGTAATAAGGAGTTATTGGCAGCCCATAGCTGCCAATAAGTCCTAGATTAATCATGTCAGGCGTCTATGAGACACCCTCCATGATTAATCTGTAAGTTACAGTAAATAAACACACACACCAGAAAAAAATCCTTTATTAGAAATAAAAACACACACATATACCCTGGTTCACCACTTTAATCAGCCCCAAAAAGCCCTCCTTGTCCGGCGTAATCCAGGATGATCCAGCGTCGCTTCCACCGCAGCTGCATGGAGGTGACCGGAGCCGCAGCAGACACAGCCGCTCCGGTCACCTCCATGCAGCAAATGAAGACAGCCGTGCGATCAGCTGCTGTCACTGAGGTTACCCGCGGCCACCGGTGGATGCAGCGGTGGCCGCGGGTAACCTCAGTGACAGCAGCTGATCGCGCGGCTGTGTTCATTTGCTGTGTGGAGGTGACCGGAGCGGCTGTGTGTGCTGCAGCTCCGGTCACCTCCATGCAGCAGCGCTGGATGCGATGCTGGATCATCCTGGATTACGCCGGACAAGGAGGGCTTTTTGGGGCTGATTAAAGTGGTGAACCAGGGTATATGTGTGTGTTTTTATTTCTAATAAAGGATTTTTTTCTGGTGTGTGTGTTTATTTACTGTAACTTACAGATTAATCATGGAGGGTGTCTCATAGACGCCTGACATGATTAATCTAGGACTTATTGGCAGCTATGGGCTGCCAATAACTCCTTATTACCCCGATTTGCCAACGCACCAGGGTAAATCGGGAAGAGCCGGGTACAGTCCCAGAACTGTCGCATATAATGTATGCGGCAATTCTGGGCGGCTGCTGACTGATATTGTTAGGGTGGGGGGCTCCCCATAACGTGGAGCTCCCCATCCTGAGAATACCAGCCTTCAGCCGTATGGCTTTATCTGGCTGGTTTTAAAAATGGGGGGAACCGCACGCCGTTTTTTTTAATTATTTAATTATTTATTTCACTACACAGTATAGACACGCCCACCGGCTGCTGTGATTGGGTGCAGTGTGACACCTGTCACTCAGAGTGGGGGCGTGTCTCACTGTAACCAATCATAGGCGCTGGTGGGCGGGGAAAGCAGGGAATACGAAATTGTTTAATGGGCGGCCGGCTTTTTCAAAACAGTAAAAGCCGCCGGAGCAGTGAGAAAGCCGTGCAGCGCCGGGGATCGGGGATTGGTGAGTATATGAGAGAGGGCTGCTAACTTCAGTTACTCAGGAGTTTAGCGGTCACCGGTGAGTCCTTCTCTGGTGACCGCTAATCAGGACGCGACACAGACAGAGCCGCAGCATCACAATGAAGTCGGGTGAAGTTCACCCGAGTTCATTCTGACAGTGCGGCTCTGTCTGTGTCTGCTGTCATCTGCCATTCAGCTCTGCTACATGGCTGTCTGTGTCTGCTGTTAGCGGCCATGTAGCAGAGCTGAATGGCAGATGACATAGTAAAAACGCATCCCTACACATTACACACGCTTGGCAAGTCAATAAATAAAAAAAAAAAAAGGTGCTCAATGCATACGTCACAGAACACATGATCTAAAGGATCGCACACAAAATTGACCAATTTAACATAGACTACTAACGCTCGTGTGACAGCAAATGAACGACCAACGTGAAATCTCATAGATCCCGTATGCAACCTGGGCGTGTCACATCGCAAATGCGATTGTACAACTAATTGCAACGTGTAAAGTGGGCTTAAGAGACAACAGAATATTACACACAACTGATCAGAGCATTCAAAGGCTTAGTAACACTGAAATTTGCAATAAATCTTTTTCTTGGGAATCATTTTTTTTAAAAAAAAAATCATGAAAGCTAGTGACCTTTATAGTTTCATAGTTTTTAAGGTTAAAGGTAGACTCAAGTTCACCTACCTATGGTCAAACATTATAAGGGGGAAAATTCTTTACTCTAAATAGGTCAATCTGGCTATTTTTCTGTTTTGACACCCCATTACAAAATTTCTCTGTATTAATATGTTTTTCAAGAAAGGAATTCAGGCTGTTCTTAAATTTTAGAAGTGAATTAGCTATTTAAACATCATGTGACAGAGAAATTCATCATTTCACTGCTTTTACAGTAAAGAACTGCATCTGTGATTATGATCAAACCTTCTTTCCTCCATATGTAGAGGTTGCTTCCTTGTCTCCTTTGCAGATTAAGGATTAAAAGGTCATTGGAAATATCTTTGTTCTGTCCTTCATATATGTATACATTGTAATAAGATCATCCCAAAGCCTTCAATTTTATAGACTGAATAACATCAAATTTAATAAACTATTTTGGCATTGCAGTCCCCTCATTCCCTTAATAACCTTGGTTGTTCTTCTCTGCACTCACTCTAGTTCACTAATTTTCTTATAGACCAAAGACCAAAATTGTACACAGTACTCTGTGTGGCCTCAGTAGTGACTTGTATAGGGCAAAACTATGTTGTTATCATCAGCATTTATGCCTCTTTCAATGCATCTTATTATTTTATTAGCCTTTGCAACAGCTGTCTGGCACTGGTCATTAAAGTTGAGATTGCAGTCCACCTATACACCCAAGTCTTTTTCAGTGACAGTTTTACCCAGTGTTTTAAAATATGGTGCATAATTATACATTTTATTTCCTTTGCTCAAGTGCATAACCTTAAATGTATCTAAATTAAACTATAATTGCCATTTTTCAGCCCAAGTCTGCAGCTTACATAAATCCTTCTGTAATGTTAAATTATCCTCTTCTGTGTTGATTATCCTGAAGAGCTCAGTACTATCTGCTAATATTTAATTTCTACTTAGTGTTGAGCGAGTAGCTGACTATTCGTACTCGCTATGCTGTTAGCGAATACTGTCCGCTACTCGCAAATTCATTACGAGTAGCGGGTGCAATGTAAGTCAAAGGGAAATACTTGCTAAGTAGCGCGTAATCTGAAAGTCGTACTATTTACTTCTCGCACAAAAAGTACGGTTTTTGGGTTACTCGCTACTTAATTACAGCAAAAATACCTAAAATTTAACTTTTATTAGTTCCTCTAAAAATAGGGAAGGGTCACCTTGCCTATACATAAAATGAATATACAGCTTCAGAGCTTTATAAGTTGCAAAGTCCTCCAATAGCAAAGAAGGGGACTAGCATACCCTGTGGCATGCTGTTACACAGAAATAACAGATGGTGCTGGCAGGTGTTACAATTAACCGAGATGGCAAAAGTTGATTCATTCATAAAACTGCTTACGCTAAAGGACAACAAATTGGCAGCAGTATTATTAACATACAGCACCACCCTCCAGTTAATAGCGAGGGGGTTCAATGACCATGACACTCACAAGTGTTCAATCAAAAAACCAACTGATGTTCCAACACCCGGTTTACAATCAGCAATAACCAGGGATTAAAGTAATGAAATTATTACCCTGGCATTGTCTGAAAAAAGGAACAATCTCACCCAATTGCTGGTGTGTCTTGTTTCCCAGAGGTCAGTTTGTCCTCCTACTCGGCGTTTCCACAGACCCTCACCAAACAGGTCTGGGACCCCCTTAGAATGGACTCACTGTCCTCTCCCAGAATCTCCTTCTCCCTTCTCCCGACGCGTTTCCTATATTATATTCATCAGGGGAGCATTAATTGAGGAGAAACCTCTGCTGGGTTAATCAGACGGTGACACCGCAAGTCTTATCAGCTGAACTATTAAAAGTTAAATTTTAGATATTTTTGCTGTAATTGAGTCCTTCAAAACTTTATACCATACCAGTGGCTGCATTATATTACTCTCTACTTAGCGAGTATTTCCCATTAATTTACACTGCACCCACTACTCATAATGATTATGCGAGTGTCGGACAGTACTTGCTAACAGCATAGCGAGTACGAATAGTTAACTACTCGCTTAACACTAATGCTACTTTATATAACCTCTAGAAGGTCATTAGTAAATGTTAATAAGAAGGCCCAGTATTGACCCTCCATGGTACCCCACTGTAAATTGTGACCAAGTCTGAGTGTACTACATAAATAACCAACCTCTTTTCCCATCACTGAATAAGTTTTTAACCCACTTACACATATTTTCCCCTGATCCCATTATTCACATTTTACGTACTAGCCTTTTGTGTCGCACCCTATCAAACATTTTTAAAAAGTATATATAGACAACAGTCACTGCATCTCAATGGTTCAGTATGTAACATACCACCTTATAAAATCTGATTAGATCAGTTTGACAGGACTGATCCCTCATAAACCCATGTTGATACTGGGTCATGAGGTTATACTTATTGAGCTATTCCATGATAGCATCTCTTAAGAAAGCCTCAAATATTTTACCCAAAGTAGAGGTTAAACTTACCAGCCTATAATTTCCATGATCAAATTGTGTCCCAATTTTTATTTTTGGTGCCACATTTGAAATGCAACAGTCCTGTGGTACAGATCCTGTTATTATGAAATCTGTGAATATCAAAAATAATGGTTTGTCTATCATAGTACTCAATTCCTGCAGTATCGGGGCGTGAATGCTATTTGGGCTTGGTGATTTGCCTACTTTAATAATTTTGAGGCAGCGCAGTACTCCCTGGTAGGCTAAGCAATTGACATTTAATGAGAATTTCTAGTATCCCTGATCATGTCATCTGTCATGAGCTTTTATTGTATAAGTATTGTAGAGGAAAAGTCATCTATAAGATTGGCCTTTCTCTCATCCTCTTCAACCATTTCACACAGATTGTTTTTGAGGGGGCCAGCACTATAATTTTTGAGTTTCTTTTTGTTTTAGTAGTTGAAGAACAGTTTTGGATTATTTTTACTTTTTTTGGCAATGAGTCTCTCTGTCTTAATCTTTGCTGCCCTAATTTGCTTTTTACACAATTTATATTTTTTCTCTAATTATTTTTTGCCACATCACTCTCTCTTGCTTTAGTTTTCTTAACCCGTTCTTTTTGTCATTTATTGTTCCCCTTTAAGCTAAATTTAACCATACTGGTTTCATCATATTTCAAGCTTATTTATTCACATAGGGTATATATTATGCATGGGTCCTATTGAGAATACTTTTAAAAGTTTCCAAATTTGAATTTCAACAGAATCCATCATCTTTAATTGTATTTATTACAACAGAAATAAGGTGGTATATATGTTTCACTGTAAGAAACTGCATCCTTCTGTTAAAGCTATATAAATACTGCTAATAGGTTAGCTCTGGAACAGATATGTGTTATGTGATTTTCGAATTAAAATGATTGCTCTTTGGGGTGAAGAGGTTTAAGATAAATTTAATTGCAGTCACATTAATTATCTGGATTTAAGATGAAATCCAATTACAAATTCCTTGTATGTAAGGTTTAGATGAATGTCTTTTTTAAAAGAGAAACATCTGTTATACACTTATTAATAGAAGAGACAAATATAACATGGCAAACTTTAAAGAAAGTATTCTATATTATAACAATTTTACTGGTGGAGTTGAGTGGATCTGAATAATGCATGGATTTTACAGCTAATTGCATGTTTCCTATTATGCTCTAGGTTATTTGTAGACCTAATACCATAAAAACATAATATGTAAGAATAAAACTTAATATTCACCTCAAATATCATCTATCCCATCGTCCCTTCAGTCTACTATCTGTGTCAAGGTGTGTCGCCCAAGGGATACCGATCCAGCTTCAGGGATGCCACAGGGTCTTCTTTTGTATATGTCAACAGGTATGTCGGTTTTGTATATATGTGTCGTGACGCCACTCACGGCTTGCGTTCAGGGATATGGGTGACCGCCACTGCAAATTTAACGAGCATCTGGGGCTGATGGGGTCTGCAGTCGGATGGTGTGGCCTCCCATGAGTGAGGCTGGCCCCAGGGGCTCAGGTGTGTAAGGTAGTGGGTCAGGAATAACTCAGGCTCAGTCCAAAAGTCTTTCAACTGCTTTTTACTCACGTTGATGTTGCTGTGAGCTGACCCGGGCGATGCTTCAATAAACCAGGTGAAACCAGGTATCCTTCAAGCCAGTCTGAGGGTGACACTTAGCTCGCCTTCCTAGCACTTCTGTTTTCGGATAACCCCCTGACCTGAAGTATCGTGGGGGTCTATCCAGGGAGTCGCTACTGCCTTTTCTCCCTTTTTGGACCGTTTGCCGGAAGCGTGGACCAGGTGAGATGGCTTCTAGCTCTGTCTCCTTATGGGTCCCTGCGTTGCTGCTGAGGCTCGGACTCTGTGTGGTTTGTGAGGTACTTGTAGTTCCCCTCAACGGCAGGTTTAGCAGATAGTTAAAACTGAAGTCAGGAGCACCTTTTCAGCGTCCTCACTCGATGACTGTTCTCCACCACTAACTGTCACTACACCGCGCAGGGTCTGACTAGCGTGAGCGCGTGTCTGCGTCTTCTAGCAACCGCTGCTCACCACTACCAGACTGGCTCGCTCCACTCCTTTCCTTACAACCTCTGCATTTTAGCTTCCAGCCCCTCCACTACACCCCTTGAAAAGAATTGAAGGCTAGCCCTATCTGGAGACTACCCAAGGGTCCCCTCTAAAGGTGTGGGAGACCTGGTTGCTATGTGTCTGTGCCTACACACCTCATTCTGGCCCTTATGATTACCTGGAAGTACTGTCCCAGGATGGGTGCAGTACTCAGTGGTGCCTGACCGGGTCAGCGGTGCCACATATCCGCTATCTGATACTCAGTGTCTCTTATTTTCCCATATAGTAAATTGTCTATGGCCTCCTCAATCCAGGCCATGACTTTTGGCTTGACTAGGTCTCAGCCATCATTCAGCATGTTATTTAATGTCATAACTTGGTTGTAATGTCTTGATATCACAAAATACTTTGTGCAGCAGTGACATCAGTTCAAGGCCTAGCCCAGGAGGAAGTCAGGGCCAAGAGTGATGACAGCGCAATGAGGGAAGGGAGAAATAAGAGATTTGGAGGATCGTGCAGTGGGCTGATGGGACAGGTGAATGGTGAGGTGAGTGTAATTATTTTTTAACAATGTTCCTAACCCTCTAGGATTCAGCAAAAAAAAAAACAAATGAAAAAAGAGATCAGCAAAAAATTTGTATTCTGGTGAATATTGACTGCAAAAAAATTGTATTCTGGAGAATATAATTTTTTGTAATTTTTGAGAATTCAATTCCACTCAATTATATTTGCTCATCTCTATTCATTATCGTAAAATATAGTTGATGAATTTTACTCTGGAAGTGTAGAGTAAAAGCACAGCACTGCATTTAAATTGGTTTTGGGAAACTCATCATGCAGCTGGCAAATATTATACATTCACATCAAGTACTGTGTGTTTTGGATTTATAGTGGAAATTGTAGCTGTATTTAACTTGTCATCAATACACAATGGTACTTGAAAGTTTTTGGTTCCTACAGAAATTTCATATTTCTGCATAAATTTGACCTAAGTCTACATCAGATTTTTACACATCATAAAAAGATAATGAGAATCCAATCAAACAAAGGAATTAAAAAAACAGAATTTGTCTTTTTCTAAATGACGAGTATCATCCAAAAGTATGTGAATCTTTGTGTTCAGTATCTAATGTAACCCCCTTCTTTTGATTCAATAATTGCATCTGAACAATTTCATATACTTTCTGATTAGTCCTGCACATTGACTTGGAGGAATCTTAGTTATTCCTCTTGCGAGAAGGCGACCGGCTACATTATTAATGGCTGGTATGTATCACATAAGTGATGTGATCCTCAGGAGTGCTGGTACTTCTAGTGCAACAAATGTCTGCTATAGTATTCACAGGGTGACGATCACAGGTGGCTGAAGAGATGGGTAGGTGTGGCCACCTACATTCCCCACATATAGGTGTGTCTATTTCACATGATACAGGTAAAATGCAGTCTGTGTTTGACATGGGGAGAGACTGCAGCCAGCATGGAGATTGCTGGGGTGTCAGAAAAGTAGCCTCTGAGAGTGACTGAGGAGGTTACTAAACTCTGGATAGAGGTGTGAAGCCTCTCTGAAGAGAAGTTTCACTTTGCCTGACTGGGGTCAATGTATGGAGGGCTGTGATGCCCTGGAAAGAAGCATTTGTAGAAAGTAACAGTCTTGAAAGTTGTGTCTGAATACTGGCCAGGGTCAGTGAGATATGTTTGAGGAGCAGTTTATGAGCTGTTATAATAAATTTCTGGACTTTTCTTCAATGGTTTGTGCTCCTGTGTTTACACACATCACATCGCAGCAAAAGTGAGTAAAACCACCATGTTGAAGTGTGTGAACTGCGTCAAACCTCATACTACCTACAAAACACCAACACTCTTATGTTGTATTGTTTTATTGTTTTTCTCCCATGAACAGCTCACCTTATGTCCTTGAACAACATTTCCAAAGAATAAAGTTTAGAACTTTGATTTGTCCATTTAACAATGTTAATTTTATTCTTCGATATCCATTTTCTTGGAGAATGTGTGATTTGGATTGTTTTGCTACATGAGCCATGATCTCCTGTGATTAAGCTCATGGACAGATGACCTGCCATTTTACTTTAAAATTTATTGATACAATTCACAATTCATTGCTCCATCAATGGTGGTTAGCTGTCCAAGACCAGATACAGCAAAACAGGCTCAAACCATGATAATATCGACTCTATGTTTCACAGATGGTATAACATTTTTATGGCGAAATGCAATGTTTTTCTTTCTCCAAACATTACAATTCTCATTTAAACCAAAAAGCTTTATTTTGGTTTCCTTCTTCCACAAAATATTGCAACATTAGCCTCCACAATTGGCCATCTGGTTTTTAGGAAATTGCAGACGAGCAATGATTTTCTATTTGAAGAGCATCTGCTTTCTTTGGAGAAAATCTGATGACACATAAACATGAATATTAGCAAATCTGAAAGAGACCTTTAGTTGCTTTGGGGTTTCCTTGAGCTGCTCTGTGAGTATACAGACTATTTTGGACTATTATGTCTTTCACTTGGAGTGATCTATCTTGGTTGACCAATCCTGTGGAGGCTAAAAATGTTTTTCATCTCCCTCCATTTGTACACCATTTGTCTGTCTGTGTTGGCGCAGTCCAAATTCTTTAAATATGTTTTTTGTAACCTTTTCCAGCCTGATATGTGTCAATCATTCTTCTTCTGAGGTCCACAGAAATCTCCATTGCTCATGCCATGATTCACTGCCCCAAACATGGGACATGAAGATCAAATTTTGATAGATCTCTGTTTTTCAAATAAAACATTTCACCCACTTAATCCTGGGAGGCATTGCGTTGATTGAAAAGACCAAACTCTGATTTCAGGAGCAAATTATCTATTAAGCCTAATGGTAGTCATACTTTTGATACTCACAAAAGTGATATTTAATCTTTTTGCTCATTTCAACTTTATCTCTTTTCTTTTATTTGGTTCTCTTTATATATTTTTTAGAATTTGTGTGAAAATGTCATATAACTTTAGGTCAAATTTACGCAGAACAATTAGAAATTCTGATTGGTTCACCTAGCATCAGGAATCACTGCAGGTAGTTTGTGCATATCTACCTTTAAAGAGATTTTATTCTGCCAAAAAAATAGCGTGACTTATTTAACAAAGTATTTGACAAAACTAAAAAAAATTATTAAGAAAATGGCTATTTTATAGACAGGTACAAAATGTAAAGAAAATAGTACCACCATACATTTTTTAAGATATAGGAAAGTTTGACCTTATACACAATAATAACATTAACCATTTTCGTGCTTTTCTCACAATAAACACAAAGTGAAATACATACCTCTGGGACAAAAATGGTAGCTATTTATTTTTACATTAACCCGTGACCGCAGGTAACCTGACCTCAGGTGACCACATTGAACTGAATGACCTAACCTCATGTGAGGTCACTGAGTTCACAAACACGCTTCTCCTGGCAGAAAACCACATTTTCTTTCCCAAAAGATGCAAATGTGTTGCTTAAATTTCTGCAACATATTTATGCACACAATCTACACCTCCTAGGAAAAAAAACACATGAAATCATGTGGTTTTTATCACTGTGGCTTAGTCTCTGCCTGAAGCCCACAGCAGGTGGTAATGTTTTATGCCCGCGTTCTCTTTCATCAGTAATGTAGCAAAGTTTGAATCGTCGTGCGACCTTGTGTGGAATATGTTGGACCTGGGTGTTTTGGGGTTAATAAAGGGGTGAAAGAGGGTGTTTATTTTGTATTTTATTTCAAATAAAGGATTTTTTTCAGTATTTGTGTTTATTTATTTTTATTTCTTTACATTACTAATGTAGGGCTTAGTGGTAGTTGTGAGCTATCATTAATCCCTTATTAACCTGATTGACGCAGCACTAATCAGGGTGAGTTGGGTAAAGTTCCAGGATTGTCGCATCTAATGTTTGCGACAATCCTGGACAGCTGTAGGCTGCTTTTTTTAGGCTGGGGGGGCCACAATAAGCATGGACCTCCCCAGTCTGAAAATACCAGCCCCCAGCTTATTTAGAGAATTTAAAAAAAAGCCAGATGCGGTCCCACCTATTTTGATACACAGCCAAGATAAGCAAGTAGCATTATAGCCGTGCGCTGGAGCTGTTAAGTATAACACACCTGCTCCAATCCCCTATATCTACTACCACCATTTTAGAGCACCAAATTCTAGTCCCCATAGACTTATATGGGGACTGACATCTGGCCAGATATCCAGGATCAATTCAGGGTCAGATAGGGGTTATTTTTTAAACCCGGTTGGACCCACTTATCCTGGGTATCTTGGAGTCCACCCATCACTAATAATAACCCAGTAAGAACATGGTTTTCAGAGGAATTGCTGTCAAACTAGTCTGATGAGTTTATAGGAGGAAGTAAATTCCAGACAGAACCAGGATTGTTGGTTATCTGGACTTTTAAAAGGAGTTTAACACACTGCCACACAAAAAGATAGTACAAAAATTTATAGCAATGGTAGTATAAAAAATATGTATAATTGGGTCAACAACTGGCACAGTGATAGGAAGCAAATGTTGGTTATTAATGGGGTACTCTGGGGACATAAAAATTCTTCCACTCTACGTGCCCTCATAAAGTATAAAGATGAGATATACAGTGCTTTTCCATATCGTTGCACTACCTGTAATTCAGTGTGATGCTGGAGCTGCTCTTTTTGCTCTTTCTCCTTACTGGGATATTAAATCACACAACATGGGCCTGCTTCTGAAGCCGATATTATTCATGAGCTGCTTGTTACTAGACAAGAGGGAATAGGCTACACCCTCTGATGTGTGACATAAAATCCCAGATGTGAGGGGGAGCAGCAAGGAACAGCTACATTGTCACATTGAATTGCAGTTAGTGTGAGCATTTGGAATAGCATTGTGTATCTCATCTTTATAGTTTATGAGGGCAGAAACAGTAGAAGAATTTTTTATCTCTCTGGAGTACCCTTTTAATAACCAACATTTGTTTCCTAACACTGAGCCAGGTGTTCCCTAACACTGTGTACAGGAAGTACATGACTGAACTGGAATGGTCACAGAGAAAAGTGACCATTAAGAGAATGGGTGGACTGAAATACCAAGACAGGTTATCAAAATTGGGGTTATCCACTTTGGAACAGCAAATACTTGAAGATGACAGAAATCTGTATAATAATCTTTCCACACTCCAACAAGCCTACTTCACTATGTTACTGCAAGTGGCTAAAGTGCAACTTGTCTGAACAGATTGCCAAAAACTTGGCATTAGTTATGGAGGTACAGTCAGTCACTAGCAGTAAACGAGCTGCTATACCAGTCTGTTATGTCAGATAGACCAAAACAAAATACAGTAAAATAAAATTCTAGTCACGTGTATAATCACCCTGCTCCTGTAAGCCATCTTCAAAATTAAACCACACTAGTCCATTAGCGAAACAATAATGAATACAAACATTTTATGGAAAAAAGTAACCTATTTAAAAAAAATTGGTGTTAATGAATGGTCTATAAATAATGTCATAGTGAAAAAGCTTGTGTTCTTCAGGCATGAACATTAATTATAGAAAAACACTTCTGGTTGAAGTAAGGGAGCAGATTTGTATACATGAATATATCTGATTACATTTTGCTTGATTATTATAACTTTTCACCTTGAAATGTCATTCATTTTTTCCTCAACTTGAAGATGCATAAACAATTTGTGACTTTTGGTGTTGTTAATTCCAGTACCAGCCAACTTTGAGAAAGTGGGTGGAGCTGTGGATGGACTGTGTAGGAGCTAACCCAGAATTTACACCTAAAATAAATGCACTTTAGTGGCTTAACTTTAAATAGAAATGTTCTCTAGTTTCTAACTGGAGCAACATTTCTTGTAGGGGTGTAGATCAGTTGTGAGATCTGTATAATTCATTAAGTTATGTGCTCATCTCTCTCTCTACTCTTCTCTATTAAAGAAGTGGTTCACTACTCTGCAATAGTGGCCACTTCTCTGTAAAACTGATAGGGAAGGCTTTTTCTAAATACCTTATTCAGCCAATTCTGCTTCTGAGCAGAGCTATTGTGGTCCGCTCATCCCCATGAAGTGACCCCCTGGTCTCCGTGACCTCTGAGATCTGGTGATGTCACGTCAACATTCAGTTGACCTGATATCACCGAGGTCGACCCCAGTCTTTCAGTGTGACTGGGCTGTGGGTGGCATTTTGCTGCTTGTCACAGTCCAGCGTAACAGCTCATTGCTCCTGTATGCAATACTCTGCAGTGAAGGAGAGCGATTGTGAGATGCTGTGCTGTGATCCTGGGCTGTGCTGAGCAGTGGAACGTCATCCACAGCCCAGTCACTCAGGAAGACTGGGGCCAGTTTTGGTGGTCATGTCAACTCAAAGTTGACGGGATATCACCAAATCTCAGAGGTCAGGGAGCCCCAGGGGTCACTTAATGGGGATGAGCAGACCACAATAGCACCTCTAAGAGGCAGAATTGGCTGAACAAGGTATTTAGAAAAAGCCTTCCCTATCAGTTTTAGAGGGATCTGGTCACTATTGCAAAGTAGTGAACCAACCTTTTAATTTAAACGGACATGCACAAAACCAGCCTTAATAAATTGGGCCTCTTATGTACGTATACAGAGTCAGACCAGCTTACCAATTTGCCAGAAAATGGGCTCAGGTTCAAATACAATAATTTTATGCATATACAACAGGGCTACAAAAATTTAAATGACAATTTCAACTGAGTTTTGTTAATTTAGAAAATCATCTATTATCTTATCTAAATGATGTGGCCAATGTAGGCAACTATTGCAGAAAAGTTTATTAATAAATTAGAAAAAAGGTATTCTCATGCTCTATAGAGACTTAGGGTAGACATAAAATTTCTTCTGCTTGGCCATCGTTGTCGTAGTCTATTACATGTATTCAGGTGTACAATGTTCTAGAGTAGATTAAACAAAAATATGTAAAATAGACTCAAAACTACGTTATATTATTGTAAAAAAAAATGAACTGTCATACTATGTGTAAATGAGTCTTACATTCAGCAATAATGACATTTTTCTCTAGCTTATTTAAATCCAAAGGAAGATTTTCCTACAGCAGAAGAAATTTCCGTTGTTAGTAACATAGTATGTAAAACAAATATAATTTAAAAGATCAGAAAACATGTCATGTTTAAAGTAAATTCTTTGCAGAATTCATTTCTATTTTATAGTACCCTCCTGTGTTTTATTTGCATTTTTATTTTATTTTAGCTAAACAATAAAGAAAAGTTTATAATTATAATGATTTTCTGAACTAATAAAGCTACATGGGTTAAATATTAAGGACTTTGATCTGCCTCTGCAGGAACCTCAGAGTTTTTATTCCAATTATAATTTAAAATTGTTTCAAGAAATGGAAAATAAGAACATTGTTAGAAGGTTACCAAAGTAATTTATCTCCTAGGCAGAATGAAATTAATGTTGTTTTCTGACCACTATTTAGGCTTTTAATCTGCTATTATATGTTACAAAACAATAACCAGGGAAAAAGAACTTTTGTTCTTTTCATGTCAGCCAACCATGGTAATATTTTAGTTCTGTTTAATGAATTCAGAAAAAATATCATAACTTTAGCAGATTTCCTACTGGCCATTAAGCCTAATACTACATTCATTCTTCCTGTTTTATAGAGATTACTTTTCAGTGGTTTCATTATCATTTGAAATATGTTTGAAATAAAAAGATGACTCTATGTCACTTTGCAATTTGAGAAGCTGAAGTTACAAGCAATGTAAGTTGAGAGTACAGTTAGAAGGTAAACCACCAGAGGGCAATAGAGTAGTCAGAATACTGGGTCAGCAGCAGGAAATCTCGTCAATAGAACAGGGATAGACAAATTGTGGTCAGGTGATAGCAGAGAGTCAGAAGCCAAGAAATCACAGATACAGCTGAAGGGAGAGATGGAGGCTGAGGTCAGGAATGTTTATACAGGTCAGATGCCGGAAGTCCAAATACAATTAAGGGAGGAGGACAAACGGGTCAGGAATGGGATAAGACAGACAGGGAAGGATATATAGTAGACAAGACTGAGACAGATGGATAAACGAAGGAGGGTAAAGATCAGAACCAGATAGTAAGGAAGCAGGACACATCGGGAAACTCACCAGAGCCAGTAATACATGCTGCAGAGCATTAACTATCACTGACGCTGAACTGGAGGTGCAGCGCCAAGATATAGTGTCCTGGAACAAGGCAGGGAGGATTTAATCCCTGACATGACCAGGCCAGAGCTGGGTGAATCCACAGCAGCAGATACTTGCCTGAATCATGACAATCTAGTTTGAAAGTTAAAAAATGTCCCATATTGTTCAACTAGAGATAGTGATTTAGAAAATTGAAAACAAGATTCAATTCATCATCAAATCATTGATTATTTTTAAAAATACAATTATTATTTTTTATAGTTTAAAATAAGACATTTGAGAAATCACATCAGCCTGTGGTAAGCTCGTTTTTATGTGGGAACGAGAGGTAGGCAAATTTATTCATGTGGATTTGAATTCTAAAATTAAAAGCAGAAGCCACAGAAAAAGGAATTAAAGTTCCCCTATGAATTAAAAAATTAACACAACAAAAAAAGGCAACAAGAATTACATGCCCAGGTCAAATAAACCAATGTGCTTACAGGATGAAGCAGAGTTAAATCAGGAAAAACAGGGCAACAGCTTTTACCTGCCCAGATGACAGAAACTAATGCACTAACAGGATGCAGGAGCATGGATAAGACTTATATAGGGCAGCTGGTCGCATGCATCTAGTGCACAGTGTCTGGCTTACAGCCTATTAGTGAGGCCAATACTGTTAGATTAAGGGGGCTGCCCAGCACTCTATAAGTGAACCACATGGGAACAGACACCCCAGCCATATCTGTGTGTATTTATAATTTTAAGCAATCACCCCCTTCATGAATTGGTAAGTTGTGAGTAGATGTCTCATCAGCATATTGCACCTGTGTTTCCCCACCTTTATCAAGGGGGTCTGCGGCCTTCTTTAAGTGCATTAGTTTCCGTGACCTGGGCAGGTAAATAATGTTCTGAATTTTTTTACTGGATTTGAATTTCCATTGAATTTTTATTATTCAGTATAGGAGAATTAAAAAAATTGCAATCGGCTGTAATTTCCATTTTTTCTGAGCTGAAGAGTTAAAAAAACAAAAATGTACTAGTACTCACCTCACCTCACCTCTCTCAGAACCCCTGTACCCATTGCTCCCCGTCCGATCATAAGGAACTTTTCTTTCCACAGTTATGTGCTAATGTCTTCACTCTCAATCAGAATTTCTAGCCTTGACCAAGCCTTGGAAGTCACAGTATATCCTGACAACAAGAAGTACATCACAATATTACTATGCACTGTGATCTTTAAGTCCTAGTTGCGGTCAGAAATCCTGTTCTACAGTGAAGACACTAGTGGTAAACTGCAGAAAAGAGAGACCCTGAGGACCAGATTGTAAGCAGGCAGTGGGAGCTTTGGGGCAGCTGAGTAGTGAGGTGAGTATTAGCTTTTCTTTTTTACATGCTATACTTATACTTTAGGGTCAAAAGAGACCCAGAACACTATAGGTAACATTTAATTCTTATGCAATAACTTCTCTACAAATCAAATATCTCTGTAAAATTGTCAAAATTAGGAAAATTCAAATTTTGGCAGATTAGAT
Organism: Anomaloglossus baeobatrachus; assembly: GCF_048569485.1. NCBI lineage: Eukaryota > Metazoa > Chordata > Amphibia > Anura > Aromobatidae > Anomaloglossus > Anomaloglossus baeobatrachus. The sequence continues at coordinate 137,079,334 of NC_134353.1, read as the reverse complement.
CAGCATTTGTTGGGACTCTAGTAGAATTTGGTGTTTATGGACCTGATACAAAACTTGTTTCCAATCTTAAATGACACTACATGCTGTCATTTCACAATTGAAAAAAAAAATCATTGACTAAAGGGTACTCTACACACTGCGATATTGGTACCGATATCGCTAACGAGCGTACTCGCCCCCGTCGGTTGTGCGTCACGAGCAAATCTCTGCCCATGGCGCACAACATCGCTAACACCCGTCTCACGGACTTACCGTCCCTGCGACGTCGCTCTGGCTGTCGATCCATCTCCTTTCTAAGGGGGCGGTTCATGTAGCGTCTCAGCAACGTCACACGGCAGCCGTCCAATAGCAGAGGAGGGGCGGAGATGAGCGGCTGGAATATGCCGCCCACCTCCTTCCTTCCTCATTGCCGGTGGACGCAGGTAAGGAGATGTTCGTCGCTCCTGCGGTGTCACATATAGCGATGTGTGCTGCCGCAGGAACGACAAACAACATCGTACCTGCAGCAGCAACGATATTTGGAAAAGGAGTGACGTGTCAACGAGCAACGATTTTTCACGTTTTTGCGCTCGTCGCTCCTTGGTGTCACACGCTGTGATGTCGCTAACGGTGCCCGATGTACGTCACTAACGACGTGACCCCCGACGATATATCGTTAGCGATGTCGCAGCGTGTAAAACATCATTTACTGTGCAAAAAGAAAAACAGACAAATATATCAATATATTAATAAAGCCAAAAGTTGTCGAGTTGAAATTATTCCATTGACCCCAACAGACCTACCATTGCATGCACAGTGATTCATTTTACAAAACGAATATGGCTTACCAGGGAGACAGTGGTGGAGCGGGTCATAGGAGGCAGGGTCACATGATGGGTTCGGGGTGTTGTGGTGGGCGCCATTGATCTTCCGGCGTACTGCAGGGAAATCACTGCAGTGGAGTGACTCAAAATGGTCACATGATGGGGTGTCTTGGTTGTGGGTGTATTGAGCTGAGGGCGGACTCCAATGAATCACCCAGAGTTGACGCGATGGACTTCAAGAAAATGGCTGCAGGGTCCTATCTGCGCACACTCCACCTTCGCGGCCATTTTCTTGTAGTCCATCTTGTTCATTGCGGGAAATTCAGCGGAGCCCACAGTCAAATCATATGGAACATGCCGCCGAGATACCCCGTCCTGTGACTTTACAGTGTCATCCCCGAAGCCTGACGGCACATCAATGGTGCCTGCCAATGCCGCAACACCCCCAGGCCTGCAGTATTGCTGACTATCCTGAGCCACAACACCCCCTCCTCTGAGCCCGCAGCATCACCCTGCCTCCTGTGACCTTCTTGAGCTGCTCCACCATCACCGCTCCCCCTGGTGAGCATTAGGATTAAGACGCATATATATAAGACAGACCCTCACTTTAACATTAAAAATTACTTTTTTCTATTTTCCTCCTCTAAATTTGGGGTGCGTCTTATAATCCAGTGCATCTTATAAAATGAAAAATACGGTATTCCTTCCAGCATGCTTCAGAATGGAGACTGTGCAAGGATTGCTATGCTATTATCATTTGTTTCTGTAAAACTTGTGATTATCATTTGACTACAATACTGCATCTGTATCAGCATCTAAAATAACTCTTTCCCCTACTACTATAATGTTTTCACAATGCGCACTCTCAGATCAGGACATCTTTGAATACTTTTCATATGAAAAAAAAATGAAATTGATCATGGTACATGTCGCATTTATGGAAAGGTCAAGTAGATTGTTTAAGTGAACGAAATGTCATGAGTTAAAATGTTACACATCAGTATCTTTATGATTAAGATGTAATGTTGCCATGATATTACAGGATCTCTTTCAGTCACCTGCTCCTCAGATCAGAAGGTGATTGTGGCTTTGAGTAGTTATCGAGCAGCCACAGCACTGCCTGGTCGGAAAGAGCAAGTGTACTTGCCTTTGCCTCATCGAGAATTACATTTCCAATTTCCAAACAAAATGGAATGTTTGAACGAATTATATCATTTTGCTTTACAGGTAAGACACATTTAATCTAAATGTCTCTTTAATCCTACATTTAATGTTAGAAAAATAGCTGCTGTATAAATGTATAAAATGCTACACTTGTGGACAGCAACAACATGTACTGGTATTATTATTGAAGTGAATATGATGCTAAATGACAATATTAAACCAGTAACCAGTCTATGCTGGGCTCTTTACGCAGTATTTTTAGGTTTTTCAGAAAGAAACATTTAAAAATTAGTTTAAACCTATAAAATATTCTGACATAGTTAGCCATTTTAGGATCCCACACCATTAAACTATTTTATGTTTCTTCAAGGGGTTGTACCACTAGCTGTGGGCACACTGTATGTGAAAGGTAGTGGATGGTCATTGTGCAAAGAAATGGGTGACCAAATAAATATGGGTCAGGCAGAGTTTAGAGTTGGAGACAGCTTATATAAATAAATAATTTTATATATATATATATATATATATATATATATATATATATGAGACAAAAGAGACCAGTCGCACACTGTGAAAAACCAAAATAAATTCTACCTTATAACATAAATGGAGGTATTTAGAATATTATAATGTCCATTGTAATACCAGCCCAGCGCCCCTTCACAGCACCCTCCTTTGCTGGATCCTACACTACACTACATCTTTTCTGGATTTTAAAAACCTACAAGATCAGCTGCTAAACAAAAAGGAGGCTAATCAAGCGGCCAGGAGCTGGGGTGCAAATCCAGCAAACAGAGCACCACTCCCTGTTATATGCAGAATACAATAGAAAAAAACAGAATGAAACAGGGGTTCCCTTGCTGGTTTCCCACGATGGTACTAACCTGACTTCAAACCGTACTGGCAGCACCTTTACAATGTGGACAGGTGCGTATCTGGATGGTGTATACATATGAGAAAAAATTCCAGCCGCACACTGTGAAAAACCAAAATAAATTCTACCTTCATAGCTGAATGTGTGACAGCAATCTGAGGCAGAGCTAATTTACAGTTTTATATCATATGCTCTTCACCATCTGTCCAGTGATTTCTCAGCTTGTGTGCTCTTTGTCTTTTAATATTTGTTATATATATTGCTATATATCTTCATTTGCATTACTTTAGTGACCTATGTTACAGGTTGACCACTCCAATCCACATATAGTTTTAGGACATAGAGACATGAATGTAGGGGGATCACAGCTAAATAAACCTTACATGAGTTAAAATGCAAAATGAAAAGCTAGTCTATTCTTTTAATATAAGTACAGATGTTCATCTAAAAGACCACCATGCAATACAAAATTTCCCCTGCAGGGGCTACTGCAGTGGGTATGCATGTGAAGTCATGGCCTCCTTCAGCAAAATAATCAATTTTCTAGGGATGTCATGGTGAAAAATACCCATTTATGTTCAGCTCCTATATTTTGTTCTTGATTGTTGCTTTTTTTTACTTGTCTTCAAGCCCTAAAATTTAGCATTGGATTTTTAGTTTCTGGTCTCAGAATAGTTTCTGTGCAAGAAGGCCTGCGGAGACACCATCACATGTTTCTCAACGCTGGCAGGAAACTAGCCAGGTCTTTCACCGGGAAGGAACAACCACGGGAAGGGCAGTCTCCAGTCAAGGAGACCACCTATGCCAAACATGGTATCCATCCACAGACAGCCGTTTCGGGGTATTTGCCCCTCATCAGTGTGGAGTAGGAATCTGGCTAGTGGGACATTGCCTAAGGTCAACCATCCTTGCTCACATAGTTTCTGTGCAGACTGTGAGTTAAACCCTTAACTCTAGAATTGATACATACCTTATGAATTATATGCTGTTTCAGTAGATATTCTCTGCTATCTTCATAGTTTTCAGGTTCATATATTAATATTTCTTTTTGTGTCTAATGTAACTATTAGGGAAGACAACCTAGGAGTTCCCAGCAGCTACATATTACCTCTTGAAAAGTTCTTCACTTAAAAAATGTCTTGCTAATTAGTGATGAGCAGATATGCTCAGCACTATTTGTTACTTGCATAAATATTAACGTATTCGAGATATCCGTTGCTCATTGAGTATTTTGGTATTTTCTTTGTGAAATTCAAGACCACTCACAGCATGTTTGGTGCCTGCTTTTCAGCCACTAAACATGATGAGATTGCCTTCCAACTACAGTGATGCCATATCTATCTTTTCTACTAGCAATGCTGTGATTGTGCTCAGTGAAAAAAAAATTACTGACATTCCCTGCACCTGTCACACAACTCCCGGTTCTCGTCATTAGCCCTAATACATATGTACTGCTTTCCCTGCACAGCCTTTCTGCCAGTGTCTTGATTGGCTGCAGTCAAACAACCAGCGTGCCAGCATCTGTCATTGGCTGCCCTCTCAGTAATCCCCTAATGGGGTATAAAAATAAATAAATAAAATAATGAAGGTTCCCCTGTATATTGATACCCAACACAGATAAGCATGTAACCACAGGCTCCTAGCCTTTGTGCATTATCTTGGCTTTGTATCACAATAAGAACCCCTGCGGCTTTATTTTAAATATTTAACTAAATAAATAAATTGGTCCTCCCAATTTTGGCACCCAGCCAAGATAAAGCCGACAGCTGGGGGCTGGTATTCTCAGGCTAGGGAGGCCCATGGTTATTGGGCTCCTCAACCTGAAAATAGCAGCCCACAGTTGCACAGAATTGTCACATCCATTAGATGCAACAATCCCAATGCTTTACCCGGCTCATCCTAAATGCCCTGGTGCAGTGGCAATCAGTGTAATATAAGGGGTTAATAACAGCTGTGATTTGTCAAAAACCACAGCTGCCACTAAACCCTGGATTAGTAATGGGAAGGGATATATAAGACCACCCCCTTACTAACCCAGTAAGTAAAAAAAACTAGAAACACAGAATAATCCTTTAGTTTAAATACAAAACCACCCGTTTTCACCAATTTATTAACCCCCAAAACGCCTCACAGTTCCAACACAATCCACACAAGGTCCCACAACGATCCCGGCTTGCTACATCCAGAGTCTGCAGTGACCAATAATATGACTTCTTACTGCAGACTCCGGGAAACACTAACAGCAGCCAGTTGACCCGGTGGTGAGAAGCGGTGATATCAGTTAGGTCATCAGAGGTCACACATGGAGCTCCTCGATGTGCTAATTGAAGGTGGAATCTGCTGCTGTATTGCTGTGTATCCATGTCCTGCCGTTCTGAAGTGGGGTCCACTTTTACTGAGAGCAAAAGGGAGCCCTAGTCTGAGCTCTGCTGACCTTGCTGCTGGATTGTTGGATTGCTGTGGCACCATGGCCCGCAATCCTTAAAGAGCCTTTATCAAATCAAAATCAAATCAAATCTTTATTTTTATATAGCGCTAACATATTCCGCAGCGCTTTACATACATCAGGACCACTGTCCCCATTGGGGCTCACAATCTAAAGTCCCTATCTGTATGTCTTTGGAGTGTGGGAGGAAACCGGAGTACCCGGAGGAAACCCACGCAAACACGGGGAGAACATACAAACTCCTTGCAGATGGTGTCCTTGGTGGGATTTGAACCCAGGACCCCAGCGCTGCAAGACTGCAGTGCTAACCACTGAGAGAGTCTTGATCATTCCTTGAATTCCCAGTTGTTGGGTCATCTGGAGGCTGTGAAGTGTTACCAGACTTTACTTCCTCCATGTGACCCAACAGCTGAGAATGCCAAGAAACCTAAATGCTCTCCTAAAGACTCCTTTTAAGGTTTTCGGGTCTCAAAGCTACAGGACTGTTGGACTGCAGTGCTGATGTGTCCTGAAGTCTGACAGCAAGCAATAAGGCAGTAAGGTCACTAGAGATCAAAACATGTATAAAAAACATCCAGCACCATAACAGGAATACAACTAGGAAGATAGATAAAAAAAGTTTTTCTGTTTTATTTAGATCATAATGTTAAAAATACATACAAAAATTAATAAACATGACCAAAACCTGACATGTTTCGGACACTAAAATATGGCCCTTACTCATAGGTAAGGACTATGTTTTAGAGTCCGAAACATAGTCCTTACCTACATTGCACACAGATGAATGCTGCCCTAATCCAGGCAGCACTCAACTAATGACAGGTTCACTTTAAACAGTATCTGTTTGTACTATAAGGATCTTGATAACTAGCTTACTCAGTGGCTTAAATGGCTTTTAGGCTAGGTTCACACACTGCGTTTTTTTGACGCTGCGTTTTTGTGCGTTTTTTGCGGCAAAACCGCACAAAAATACACCTGCGTCAAAAAAACGCGGCAAAAAACACACGCGTTTTTGCAGCGATTTGGTGCGTTTTTTGCTGCGTTTTGCGGCGGTTTTGCTCACTGTGTCTTTATGTGTTTTTTATCAGTGAACAAAAAAAAAAGGTCTGATGTCATTTTCTTCTTCAATATGTTCCTCATTCTCCACTAGTGTATGCAGGAGAGCAGACAGCTGCAGAACTACAAGGCTCAGTATACTCCATCCAATAGTGTATGCAGGAGAGCAGATAGCAGCTGCAGAACTACAAGGCTCAGCATACTCCATCCAGGACTGTATGCTGGAGGGAGAGTCAGGGGGAGCAGACCTACAAGGCTCAGCATCCTCCATCCAATAGTGTATGCAGGAGAGCAGACAGCAGCTGTCGAACTACAAGGCTCATCATCCTCCATCGAATAGTGTATGCAGGAGAGCAGACAGCAGCTGTCGAACTACAAGGCTCAGCATCCTCCTTCCAGGACTGTATGCAGGATTTCTTTGCCCCCCCAACAAAAAAAATGACGTGGGCTTCGCCATATTTTTGTATGCTAGCTGGGTACAGCAGGCAGGTACGGGTTGCCCCCAACCCCCAGCTGCCTATTTGTACCCAGCTGGGAACCAAAAATATAGAGAAGCCTTTTTTTTTTAATTATTTCATGAATTTCATGAAATAATTAAAAAAAAATGACGTGAGCTTCGCCTAATTTTTGTGTCCAGCCGGGTACAACTAGGCAGCTGGGGATTGGAATCCACAGTGCAGGGTGCCCATGCTTTCTGGGCACCCCGGCTGCGAATTGCAGTCTGCAGCCACCCCAGAAAATGGCGCTTTCATAGAAGCGCCATCTTCTGGTGCTGTATCCAACTCTTCCAGCTGCCCTGATGCCGGGTGGCTCACTGGGTAATAATGGGGTTAGGGATAGCTGTATATTATCAGCTGGCCCTAAGCCCGAAATTCATGGTGTCACGCCAATGTTAGGCATGGCCACCATGAATTTCTGGTAAAGATAAAAAAAACCACAACACACAGAAAAATATTTTTATTAGAAAAAAAACACAACACAATTAGTGACTCCATCTTTACTGATATAAAGAACCCCCCTCCGCAGTAATGCTGGGTCAAGGGTCCCGCGCCGTCCAATCTGGATCCAATATCATCTGATCGGTTTGCTGGAAGGCAAAGTGATCAGATGATGTGTCAGCTTCAAGTGCCTGAATCACATCACACATCAGCTGATTGTATAAAAGCCGTTTATACAATCAGCAGATGCATCGGTGCAAAGAAAAAAAAAAATACTCACTTATGTGCTGATTACCGGCAGCTCCTAGAGCGAGTCTGATCCCGTCCGATCGCTGCAGCAGCTGCCTGTAATCAGGGATGAAGTCTCCTGACGGCATCCGCTGACAGGTTAAGCCGGCCGGCCGCTGGCGTCACCCCGAGACTTACGATCAGCTGATGCGTCAGGTGACTGCATTAGGTGATCTATCGCCAGGTCCTGCATCCTGCAGGCATACGTACCCGGGGAGACTGCACACACCCGGAGCGGCGGTACCTGGAGGAGCTGGGAGCGGGCATGGCATCGGGAGTCTGCAGACAGGTGAGAATGACATTTTTTTTTCTACTGTTCACTTTTGTTTTCACAGCCGCTTCCACCTCCTGCCCGTACATGACGCCGCACGGCAGCTGACATGCACAGGACTGGAGGTGGAAGCGGCGGTGACGGTACCGGGAGGATTCACGCTTCTGTGTTTACTGACAAAAGGAATCCTCTTCCTGTACATGTCACTTTACTACCCACCTCCTGCGTTTATAGCTGCGTTTTTGGTCTTAGAAATGCACCAAAACGCACCTATTTGCATTTCTCATTTCGTCTTTCAACATCCCATTGCACTCAATGGATGAAAAGCGCAGTGAAAAACGCGGGAATAATTGACATGCTGCATTTTTGTGGCACCACAAAAACGCAGCTGAAAAAAAATGCTGTGTGCAGACAGCAAAAATGAAAACTCATAGACTTTGCTGGGGAAGCAAAGTCATGCAGTTTTCTGAGCAAAAACGCACCCGAAAACTGTGCAAAAACGCCACAAAAAATGCACTGTGTGAACTTACCCTTAGTCAGTGGCTTAATCTGATCTTAAGATACAAGTTTGCAGTCACTGTATGCACACTGTGAGCATTCTCTGGTGCTGAATCCAGGAGGGCCGGTTATGTGAAAATAGTATGCCATATATATACTAGCAGCCACAATTTGACTAACCCATCTAATCACAATGTGGCAAGGAGTATGCATATTGCATATTTGTGGTCACATTACGGCTGCTCCCAGCGCCGACACTGGAGAATCCACACAGCACACAGTGTACGTGATGTGAGGATCAGAAGTCTGCAGTCACACATGTAGAGAGACTGCAGACTTATATCCTGTGACCAGACAACCCCTTTAAGATGCCACAATCTTTACAATTTGTAAAGCATTGTAATGCAATAATAAGCCTCTTTTCTCATTTTAGATCTAGAACTTTGAATATATGGAGAAGCTAAAAGCTCAAAAAGTTTAGTATTAGATTTCTACATTTTAAGGAAAAATGTATAGAATGCTTTGTTAGGTTTAAGATGACAAAAAGAAAGCTCCAACCCCTTATGAGTTCTTTATATAGCAGGTAATTAGTTACATTATTCTAACTGTTCAACAAAACTACTTTATAAAATGGAGTGGAGCTTATTAATAAATGATAACAATATTTTAGTGAACTATCATGTTCTATATTAGATAAGCCGGTATGAAAAGCTTTCAAGACTCTACAACTATTCTTAAAATGTACTGCAGAGCAGAGTATCCCTGATTTACTTGACTTGCCAAGAATGCATAACATCTAATATTAATTGGAACCTTACAAAATAGGTTTAGCTTAGTGTTTTCATCTTATAGAGGTAAATCACTTGCAGTTCTTTATGTCTAATGGTAATAACTAGGGATGATCGAATACCTCAAATATTCGGCTTTGCGAATATTTGCCGAATAGGTTGCCGCTATTCGACTGTTCGCGAATATTCGATGCGCAATGTAAATCTATGGGAAACTCGAATAACAACTAATCAAGCTTCCCATAGACTTACATTGCGCATCGAATATTCGCATAGCGGCAACCTATTTGTCGGATATTCGCGAAGCCGAATATTTGAGGTATTCGATCATCCCTAGTAATAACCCATTAGTTTGAAAACCTGTAACATGACAATACTTACAAATAATTAAACCGTCACTTTATTGTGGTACTTTTATTTATTTTTTAATGTTGTTTAGAAAAGGCGGACCTGGGTTGATTAGCTAATGTTTACCATAATATTTTCTGTTCCCTACAGCTTGTTAGAAAGGTACTATGGTATGAACATTACAATTAGCATGCTGGACAGTGCACGCTATTAATGCATGACGCATGCTCTTTGTTGCAGTTTTCTCATGGAGACCTATGAGCCCAATAATCTTGGAACTATTGCAACAGAAGAAAAAAATTACAAATTCTATCTCTACAATAGGTTGGCCTCACACATTTGAGCCCATTCTAACCCCATTATGACCCAAATTCATCAAAATGTTTACAAGCGTAAAAGAACACTTTGAAAGGTTGCAAACTTTTTATGAAAAATGAGGTTGTGCTAAATATTTATCACTTTATTTATTTCCATTATAGTTTTGGCCATTTCTACAATAGGCAGTCGAGGTGGGGTGGCATGAGTCAGGACTAGTTGATAATGCCTCCTTGTCAAATTCAATACCAAGTGTGGCTTAGCTTACAGAAGTGTACTTCATATTTAACACACCCCTGATTTAGTAAGCAATCAGTGAGCTCACGAGTCCTTAGTGGCTCATACCATCTACACAAGCAGAGTCACTGGTTTCAATGGTTGGCTGCAGGGGTGTTGACAAAATGTCATAACTGCACTGCCATCCAAAAACAGAAGGGGAGACACTGTTCTTGACCTTGAGAATATAAATAAAGCAAAGTGATTTCTTTGGCATATAACTGTAAACAAGCCAAAAGATTTGCAATGGGGACAACACCTTTAACGTAGAGCCAAAAATTAATTTTTTTTTATTTCCTAAATCAATAGTACACATGTAAATAAGCAACTTTGCAATATTTTTTTCAGATCTGCTTGTTTCTTTGCCAGAATTGATCAGTCATTATCAAATTCTCAATTCTGAGGGGAAATCTGTATTCAGTGAAGACTTTCCTGTTACTGAGAGAGGAGATGGCAGCTGCTACTGATGAGATTCTATGATGATGGGAGGATGAAAGAGCTAGAGGCAGAGGGAAGAGCTAGAGGTAGTGGGAGGAGCTAGAGACAGAGGAAGGAGCTAGTGGCAGAGGAGGGAGCTAGAGGAAGAGGAAGGAGATATGAGCAGAGGAAGAAGCTAGAGGAAGAAGAAGAAGAAAGAGGCAGAGGAGGGAGCTAGAGGAAGAGGAAGGAGATAGGGGCAGAGGAAAGAGCCGAAGCAGAAGCTAAAGGAAGAAGGAGGAGATATGAGCAGAGGAAGAAGCTGGAGGAAGAGGAAGGAGAGAGAGGCAGAGGAGTGAGCTAGAGGAAGAGGGAGGAGATAAAGGCAGAGAAAGAAGCTAGAGGAAGAGGAAGGAAATAGAGGCAGAGGAGGGAGCTAGAGGAAGAGGGAGGAGAAAGGGGCAGAGGAAGGAGCTAGAGGAAGAGGAAGGCGATAGGGGCAGAGGAAGAAGCTAGAGGAAGAGGATGGAGATAGAGGAAGAGGAGGGAGCTAGAGGAAGAGGGAGGAGATAGAGGCAGATGATTGAGCTAGAGGAAGAGGGAGGAGAAAGGGGCAGAGGAAGGAGCTAGAGGAAAGGGAAGGAGATAGGGGCAGAGGAAGAAGCTAGAGGAAGAGGATGGAAATAGAGGAAGAGGGAGGAGATAGAGGCAGAAGAGGGAGCTAGAGGAAGAGGGATGAGATAGGGGCAGAGGAAGGAGCTAGAAGAAGAGGAAGGAGATAAGGGTAAAGGAAGGAGCAGAAGCAGAGGGAGAAGCTAGAGGAAGAGGAAGGAGATAGGGGCAGAGGAAGGAGCTAGAGGAAGAGGAATGAGATAAGGGCAGAGGAAGGAGCTACAGGCAGAGCTCTTCCCCTCCTTCCTTTTCTATCTACTGTACATAGAATCTCATCAGTAACAGCCTCCATCTCCTATCTCAGTAATCAGAAAGTCTTCACTGAATACAGATTTTACCTCAGAACTGAGAATTTTGATAATGACTCATCAATTATGGCAAATTTCTCTAATAAGATATATTACAAAGTTGCTTATTTTCATGTGTACTATTGATCTGCAAAATAAATGTTAAACAGACCTCAGTAGTCATACCGTAATTTTTTGGGTTAGCTATTAAAACCTATTTACCACTGAGGACTCACTATTTCCATTGTTTTTTAATAAAAAATCTAAACCTTCGATGGGCTTGACCTCTTCATAGGCAGCACAATGTCAGCAAACAAATGAAAGGAGAACCAGGCTCTTCCAGAATGAATGGGAATAAACTGTCCAACACTTTTTATTCTCTGGCTTGCAGAAATAAGCTTGACAAAATAATCCATTTTGTGTAACTCTGAAATGAAACCATCTACAATGTGACATACTTGGATGCATATTATAGGACGTACTACAACACTGTCTGTAAACGACTGAGATGAGTTTATTCATGTTTCTGCCCAAAGCTCTGTGGCTGTTTGATTTATGTTTCATTTTACATGAAAGATTTTTCTACTGAGTGCAGTATTGATTCATTGCAGTAATGCACTTTGCATACAAAAGAAACCCATGTATTAGTTTAGCAGCACTGTGATTATCTGCAAACTGTTAAAGTTACAAATGTAAAAATCTCATGTAATCTCAAATATTATATTCCTAAAAGGTGTGCAGAAATCACAAAGCTAAATGCATTAATGATGTACCTTGTTATGGTGGGGCTTGATAGGCACTGTTATCCTCAATCATTTAATAAAAATCAATACTGATACTATAATGGATGGCGCTTGTGTGGCCAATGCAGAAAGCTATGGGGAAAGTCTGCACTCTGTTTCTTAATATTGCAGAATACTGTAATTGCTATTTTATTTTGGTGAAATGTTTTTGCCTAAAAATGATTAAATAATATTTAAATTGTGAATGCTGACATATTTTCTGAAGATGAACGCATCAGGCAGTATTCAAATTCTTCTGTTCACATGGATTTTACAGAAAAATTCAATTTACAGAGAAGTTATTCTGCCCAAATTTAATGTCCCTTATTATGATCTTGGGTTTTCAGACTGCAGAGTATAATAAACAAAATGTGTAAAAAACAATTAAAAAAACCCCTTCTACTCACCTTATCACTCACCTCTCTTTCCCCTCCGCTCCTCATTATCACCGATTCAGGTCCCTGTTCTATCCAGTCCTGATCACTGCTATTAGCACTAAAATCTCTTCTCACTAGGCTGGAACTTCTAGATCCTGGAGAGTTTGGGGCAAGAGTGCCCTCACAACATAACCATACAACATATACCTTGACCTTGCATGCATATACGCAGAACCGTAGCATGATAGGCCCAGAGATGTTAGCACTCGCGGCTGCAATCAGAGATGCAAAAAGGGCTGCACGGGTTATGGTGAGAAGCAAATGGGTCAGATAAGTGATTAGTAAGATGAGTATACAGTGAAGAAAATAATTATTTGATCCCTTGCTGATGTTGTAAGTTTGCCCACTGACAAATACATAAACAGTCTATAGTTTTAAGGGTAAGTTAATTTTAACAGTGAGAGATAGAATATCAAAAATAAATTCCAGAAAATCACATTATATAAATTATATAAATTTATTTACATTTTGCAGAGAGAAATAAGTATTTGATCCCTTTGGCAAACAAGACTTAACATTTATTGGCAAGCACAGCAGTCAGATGTTTTTGTAGTTGATTGAGGTTTGCGCACATCAGGAGGAATTTTGATCCACTCTTAAAATTAACATTAAAATTAATGTCTTTGTCAGTGGGCAAACTTGCAAAATCATTAAGGGATCAAATAATTGTTTTCTTATGTTTAAGTATTTTTTTTCTTTTTAGCCATTTAATGCCCTTTAAATTGAAAAAAATGCCAGCCAATGATCAATATTTTGCTGATAAGCAAATAAATAAAAAAAATCCCCATTTTGGAGGAAGATTCGAGTAGAATTAAATTCCACTAGATTATTTTTGCTGATCTCAAAAAATTGTCCCATGTAATTAAATTTAGGTTTTAATTTTAATTTAATTATCTTATAGTGTATATACTGTTCGAGGCATAAATGTTTATGATTATCCATACAGTAATACTTTTTTGACAAGTATGTAAACCACCCTGGAAAATAGAGCTACGCTACTAATAAATGTATAATTATCCCAGGAAAGATAACTGTGTTGGTGGTTGATGCGACGAGACACTGTGGCTGGTATTTTATGGAGACATTGCGTGTTATACTGTATAGAGGGAACTCATCATGGTTGGCACTGTAATGCTCAATAAATTTGTGATATACCTTTTAATGGCATTCAATCATCATAACGATGCTCCATAGCTGCTTAGGTGTGAAGTACAAGGAAAAATATACAAAGTGCTAAAAGCTATTAAGAATATTTGAAGCTGGTAATGGTAAGTAGTGTACTGACATTGACTACTTCTCCTTGTGCCTTTTTACCTTTATGTAATTACTTGCTGACTTACAATATTCTTAGAATTTAACATTGGTAACAGAGAGTATCAGGAATGTTCACAGACGTCAGCTTGTAATTGCAGTGCTAAATAGTTCTTCTAAATAAGGGTGAAAACTGATAGATAATGTAAGTCACTCACAAAATCCAACAATCTACTTAATTTTGCATTTTATCGAGCTTGTGTGTTGTGACTGACACCACTTAATGGAAGTGAACAACAATTTCTATGGCTATTTAAATCCATTATGTACAGTTAGGTCCAGAAATATTTGGACAGTGACACAAGTTTTGTTATTTTAGCTGTTTACAAAAACATGTTCAGAAATACAATTATATATATAATATGGGCTGAAAGTGCACACTCCCAGCTGCAATATGAGAGTTTTCACATCCAAATCGGAGAAAGGGTTTAGGAATCATAGCTCTGTAATGCATAGCCTCCTCTTTTTCAAGGGACCAAAAGTAATTGGACAAGGGACTCTAAGGGCTGCAATTAACTCTGAAGGCGTCTCCCTCGTTAACCTGTAATCAATGAAGTAGTTAAAAGGTCTGGGGTTGATTACAGGTGTGTGGTTTTGCATTTGGAAGCTGTTGCTGTGACCAGACAACATGCGGTCTAAGGAACTCTCAAATTGAGGTGAAGCAGAACATCCTGAGGCTGAAAAAAAAGAAAAAATCCAGAGAGATAGCAGACATGCTTGGAGTAACAAAATCAACAGTCGGGTACATTCTGAGAAAAAAGGAATTGACTGGTGAGCTTGGGAACTCAAAAAGGCCTGGGCGTCCATGGATGACAACAGTGGTGGATGATCGCCGCATACTTTCTTTGGTGAAGAAGAACCCATTCACAACATCAACTGAAGTCCAGAACACTCTCAGTGAAGTAGGTGTATCTGTCTCTAAGTCAACAGTAAAGAGAAGACTCCATGAAAGTAAATACAAAGGGTTCACATCTAGATGCAAACCATTCATCAATTCCAAAAAAAGACAGGCCAGAGTTAAATTTGCTGAAAAACACCTCATGAAGCCAGCTCAGTTCTGGAAAAGTATTCTATGGACAGATGAGACAAAGATCAACCTGTACCAGAATGATGGGAAGAAAAAAGTTTGGAGAAGAAAGGGAACGGCACATGATCCAAGGCACACCACATCCTCTGTAAAACATGGTGGAGGCAACGTGATGGCATGGGCATGCATGGCTTTCAATGGCACTGGGTCACTTGTGTTTATTGATGACATAACAGCAGACAAGAGTAGCCGGATGAATTCTGAAGTGTACCGGAATATACTTTCAGCCCAGATTCAGCCAAATGCTGCAAAGTTGATCGGACGGCGCTTCATAGTACAGATGGACAATGACCCCAAGAATACAGCCAAAGCTACCCAGGAGTTCATGAGTGCAAAAAAGTGGAACATTCTGCAATGGCCAAGTCAATCACCAGATCTTAACCCAACTGAGCATGCATTTCACTTGCTCAAATCCAGACTTAAGACGGAAAGACCAACAAACAAGCAAGACCTGAAGGCTGCGGCTGTAAAGGCCTGGCAAAGCATTAAGAAGGAGGAAACCCAGCGTTTGGTGATGTCCATGGGTTCCAGACTTAAGGCAGTGATTGCCTCCAAAGGATTCGCAACAAAATATTGAAAATAAAAATTTTTTTTTGGGTTTGGTTTATTTGTCCAATTACTTTTGACCTCCTAAAATGTGGAGTGTTTGTAAAGAAATGTGTACAATTCCTACAATTTCTATCAGATATTTTTGTTCAAACCTTCAAATTAAATGTTACAATCTGCACTTGAATTCTGTTGTAGAGGTTTCATTTCAAATCCAATGTGGTGGTATGCAGAGCCCAACTCGCGAAAATTGTGTCACTGTCCAAATATTTCTGGACCTAACTGTATATGCACAAGTAGTAAATTTTGCTCTTAGGTGACAAACTGAGTTTCCATATGTAAGTAATCATTAAAAGACCCTTAGAACTCACTAAAAATATACTTTCTTATTACAGAGCATTTTAGAAAACTCATATTATGTTTTTACATTTTTATTTACATTTTTAATAGATACTTGTTATACAGTGACATGATATTCTTTATCTGTATGAAAGGCGGTGTTCAGTGACAGGTAAAAAAATGTTTTTCATAACTCGGATGGCAGCTAATTAAAATAAAAATGACATTTAAACAATTGTAATTTATAGATATTTAAAAAAGTGATAATTATCTAGTTATCCATCAAACTACAGTAGAATCATTGTCATCCCCTTTGTTTGTCCTGTTGCAGTTAGGCATGACCACCGGTGATCTCTGCATAATGGTTGGTAATGAGCAGTACCTTTTGTTCTTATGTTCTGTAGTATACACCATAGTTAGACAAAGATATAAAGCAATGCCATAAAGAATACATTATCTGACCCAGGCATGAAAAACTACAGGTGTAATGTCAGTGTGCTCTGCATGGACTAGGCATCGCAGGAGATAGAAGGAGGATTAATAAATTGGTTCACATAGGGACAGGTTGTAAGCAAGTCTACAATCCAGAAAACTCGAGTACTGATTGTAATGGAAGTCAATGACAAACTAGAGAATTTTTCTGGAACAGTGGGGATGGGGGACAGGAAAATTGCTGAAATTAATGGAAAAGGCTCTCAAATAAAATGGGAACGTCATGGGGAAGACACCTGGGTGCCTCTTTGACTCCCAGGTTGCTGTTGATAACTAAATTAATAAACAATTAAAAAAAAATTGTGGTCCCCCTATTTTTGATTAAAGAAAAAAAAAAGACAGCAGGGAAAAGATATCAGGCTGGTAAGGACCATGGATATTGGCCTCTTACCAGCCTAATAATAGCAGCTCACAGCCACCCCAGAATTGGTGCATACATTAGATGCACTAATTCTTGTGCTTTCCTCAGCTTTTCCCAATTGCCCTCATGTGGTGGCAATCTGGGTAATATTTTTTGGGGGTTGATGTCAGCTGGAATCAAGCTCAGAGGTTAGTAGTGGAGAGGTGCCTATCGGACACCACTATTACTAACCCAATAAAAAAAAGTTTATTTGAATAATTCCCTTATACTATCCCTTTTTCAGCAATTTATTATGAAAAAATTACACACAAAGTTTCATCATAGTCCATGTTCCTTGAATGCAGCTCCTTCGACTGCAAATAGCAGTAAAGTAAAGCTATTCACAGGTGCGAGTAGTGATGACAATGCTCATCAGCATTGCCGGGTTTTGCTGAGCCCAACATTGAGCCGGCAACAATAATGAGAATATACAATATGAAATATACTGCAATAGCAATAAATACTGTATACAGTTGAAACCAGAAGTTTCACTATTTAAAAAGACACATATGGGTGTTTTTCTCACTATCTGATAGGAAATCAGAGCAAACCATTCACATTTTAGGTCAATTAGTGTTACTAAAATTATTTATATTTGCCAAATGCCAGAATGATGAGAGAGAAAATGTTTAACCCTTTAGTGACGGGGCTAATTTTCACCTTAATGACCAGACCAAATTTTGCAATTCTGACCAGTGTCACTTCATGAGGTTATAACTCTAGAACGCTTCAACGGATCCCGGTGATTCTGAGATTGTTTTTTCGTCACATATTGGACTTCATGTTAGTACCAAATTTAGGACAAAATTTTTTGCGTTTATTTGTGAAAAAATATGAATTTTGGCAAAATGTTTGAAAATTTTGAAATTTTCAACTTTTGAATTTTTTTTCCGTTAAACCAGAGAGTTCTGTGACACAAAATAGTTAATAATTAACATTTCTCACTTGTCTACCTAACATCAGCACAATTTTGGAAAAAAAAAAAATTTTGTTAGGAAGTTAGAAGGGTTCAAAGTTTATGAGCAATTTCTCATTTTTACATCAAAATTTACAAAACCATTTTTTTAGGGACCACATCACATTTGAAGTGATTTTGAGAGGCCTAGATGACAGAAAATACCCAAAAGTGACACTATTCTAAAAACTGCACCCCTCAAAGTACTCAAAACCACATTCAAGAAGTTTATTAACCCTTTAGGTGCTTCACAGGAACTAAAGCAATGTGGAATGAAAAAAGCAAAAAATAAAATTTTACCTAAAAATGTTGCTTTACCCCAAATGTAATCAATTTTAGAAGAAATAACACAACAAAATGGACCCCAAAACTTGTTACCCACTTTCTTATGAGCGCAGTGATACCCCATAAGTGGTCAGAAACCTCTGTTTGGACAAATGGGAGGGCTGGGAACACAAGGAGCAATATTTGAAGTTTGGAAAGCAAATTTGGCTGAAATAGATTGTGGGCACCATGTTGCATTTACATGTCCGCTAAGGTACCTAAACAGCAGAAACCCCTCACAAGTGACGCCATTCTGGAAACTAGACCCCTCAAGGCTTCTATCTAGGGGTATAGTGAGCATTTTGGACCCACAGGTACTTCACAGATTTTGATAACGTCACGTTGTCATATTGAAAATTTTCATTTTTTTCTCAAAAATGTTGCTTTAGCATTAATTTTCTTACTTTTTCAAGAGGTAATTCCAAAAATTGGACCCCAACGTTTATTACCCACTTTCTTATGAGCGCGGTGATACCCCATATGTGGTCAGAAACCTCTGTTTGGGCAAATGGGAGGGCTGGGAACACAAGGAGCAATATTTGAAGTTTGGAAAGCAAATTTGGCTGAAATAGATTGTGGGCACCATGTTGCATTTGTAGGGCCCCTAAGGTACCTAAACAGCAGAAACCCCCCACAACTGACCCCATTTTGGAAACTAGACCCCTCAAGGAATTTATTTAGATGTTTGGTGAGTACCCTGAACCCCCAGGTGCTTCACAGAATTTTATAGCGTTGAGCCATGAAAATAAAAAAATTAAATTTTAACACAAAATTGTTACTTCAACCATGTAGCTTTTTTTTTCACAAGGGTAAAAGGAAAAAAAACACCATAAAATGTATTGTGCAATTTCTCCTGAGTTCGCCGATACATCATATGTGGCGTAAATCAACTGTCTGGGTACACGGCAGGGTGCGGAATGAAAGGAGCGCCATTTGACTGCAAAATTGGCAGGAATCATTAGCGCACGCCATGTTGTGTTTGGAGACCCCCTAAAGTGGCTAAACAGTAGAGCTCCCCCACAACTGACCCCATTCTGGAATCTATACCCCTCAAGGATTTTATCTATGGGTATAGTGTGCATTTTGAACCCACAGGTACTTCACAGAATTTTATAACAATAGGTTGTCATATTGAAAATGTTCTTCTTTTTCACAAAAGTGATGCTTTAGCACCAAATTTTCCACTTTTACAAGATGTAACACCAAAACGTGGACCCCTCATTTTGTTACCCACTTTCTTACGAGTCCAGCGATACCCAACATGTAGTCAAAAACGTCTGTTTGGGCAAACGGCAGGACTTGGAAGGGAAGGTGCACTTTTCAAATTTTGGATTATTTGATTTGCAGAGCCTATGTGTTATCAGAACAACTGAAAACCCACATAAATGGTTTTTTTGTACATTTTATCTTGGAGTGAAGGGCAAAATGTGGAGGAAAATACCGCCAATTATATGGCAGACTTGTGCTTGTTCCAGAGATGAAGGAACACCAGGAGGGCTAGAAGGACACGTTAATTTTTCAGAGACTGGTCGTACAACGTCTGTTTAGCACCATCAATCCCTATATGAGGGACAATTGTGCCAGCCGACGTGGTACACCATAACAGGCTCCTACCTGCCAAGGTCGGAACCGCTATATGCACAAAACAACCAGTCCCCCACAGGGTTATAAAAGTATTGTCCAGTGCAGGAGGTTCGGCAAGAACCATGCAGTAAAGCCCAAGGTGTAAAATTACAGAACAGCTTCAGATCCTCCAATAAAGTGATCATGCCCGTATCACCAAGACATAGTTGTAATAGCAGTCAGACTAAGATGACTGGTGCTAACACTTTGAGTGATCAAATCTTGGAATTATTTGTCAGATGATCAGATGTTTCAAGAACATTTGCGGGGTCCACATTCTGGAGTACGCAGACGTGGGCATATGACGAGAATTTGTCTGCATAACACTTCGGTATGTGAGTGATCAAGTCCTGGAATTATTTGTGAAATGGGGTAAAATGTGTTTTACTGATGAAAATAGTAAATTTTATTTGACAAGTAACACAGGGGCTCACTACACAGAAAATATAAACGTGAAAGAAAAACCCTACCACACAATTTGGGAATAGTGTATGATGTCTAATAATTGTGGGATGTGTGGTAGATCTCGAAGCAGGGGGTAACACAAAGTCCTGGCTGGGAAGGGCACATGGGACAGTAATATCTTGAGTCGCTTCTCCTACCCTGCTTGCGACATACCCGGCACCTTTTTTTAGGACGGTTTTGGGTGGGAGTAGGAGGCACGAGATGCATAAAATGCCGTTCCGTTAGTCTCCGGGCATTCTCTGACTCAAAGGCTGCCTCTGGTGCCGCTGAGTCAAACATGAGGGACTCAATAATTTTTTCCTGGTATTGCAGAAATGTGAGGGCCCCTTGTGATTTTTTAAACAGTACAAAACTGTTGTAGGTAGCAATCTGTATCAGGTAGATTGCTACCTTTTTGTACCAGGCCCTCGTTTTCCGCTTTACCAGGTATGGTTGGAGCACCTGGTCAGACAGGTCCACGCCACCCATAAACCTGTTGTATTGGGTCACACAGAAGGGTTTCTGTTTGTCCCTGGTGGCTCCCCTCTCTCTGACCGACACAGTGGTGTCCTCATGCAGGGTGGTGAGCATGTAGACGTCCTTGCGGTCATTCCACTTTACGGCAAGCAGTTTGTCACTTGCCAGTGCGAATGACGCCCCCCTCTCTAGACGTCTGGACACTAACTGTGCCGGCAAACCAACACGGTTTTTCCTTATTGTCCCACAGGCCCCTGTATTTGCAGCATGGAGGGATTGGTATAGGGGGATACTAGTGTAGTAGTTGTCGGTGTACACATGGTAACCTTTACCAAGAAATGGGGACATTAGCTCCCAGACAATTTTTCCTGGGACGCCAATTGTCTGGGGACAGTTGGGTGGGCTTATTTGGCGGTCCCTACCCTCATAAATGATAAAGTTACATGTGTACCCGCTGGTGCTTTCGCACACTTTATATAATTTTATGCCATACTTGGCTCTTTTGGAGGGGATAAACTGACGGAATGAGAGACGGCCCTTGTAACTCATTAGGGACTCGTCAACCGAAACGTTCTCCTCTGGGCTGTAGGAAGTTAGAAAGGACTCTTTCAGGAGGGATATTAGGGGTTTCAATTTATTAAGGTGGTCATAATTGGGGTCAGTTCTTGGGGGGACTTGGGAATTATCACTAAAATGGAGGAATCTCAATAGGGTCTCATATCGGGTTCTGGGCATTATGGCTGCAAATACAGGGGTGGCGTGGACAGATTTGGTTGCCCAGTAGGAGCGGATACTGGGTTTTTTCACTATTCCCATGTTGAGGGTAATGCCTAAAAATTTTTTGATTTCCGGGACACTTGTGGGGATCCAGGACCGGGAATGCACAGATGTTGGCTTTTGGGCAATATATTGGCGGGCGTACAAGTTGGTGTGGTGGGTGATAAGCTCAAGTACCTGTTGGTTAACAAAAATTTGGAAAAAATCCAGTGGGGCAAAATTGGTGACATTTATTTTTATGCCAGGGTCTCCTATGAAAGGGGGAATTTGTGGGGTAAAGGATGGGTCGGGGTTCCAGAGAGCATGGGGGACTGCAGAACTAGGTCCTGCCCCTGACGCTTCAGCAGTGGCGACTGGCGGGGTGTGGGACCCCGTGGAGGAAGCCGAATCGTCACCGCTATCCGAAAAATCTCTTTCTGAGGCCGATTCGGTCTCTGACCCAGAACTGCCGGAGGCAAGCAGCGAGTACGCTTGCTCTGCCGTAAACATTCTGCGGGCCATGGTTTTTGTTTTTATCCCTGGCTAACAAAAAATAAAAAAAAACCTAACACTAGTATTTTTTTTTTTTTTTTTAAATTTTTTTATAAAGATTATAAAAAAAAATATTTAGCGGAATGACGCAGCGAGGGATGACGGAATGATGGAGGGGGGGATGATCACAGGGGGGTGATCAGAAAAATTGGAAATTGATTATGATGATCTTTGTGAATATATAACTTTTTCTCTCTATATGGCAGCACGTAGTCTCTCTCTCTTCTCTCCCAGATCAACTACAAGGGAGAGAGGAGAAAGGCAGACCTAAATGCTGCCATATTTATCAAATATTGGCATTTTGACTACTGTGATAGGATCTATCACAGTATTCAAATCTAAACAGCCAATCAGAATTTTTTTTTTGGTTGCCGGGTGCAGGAGGCAGATTATGCTGCCAAGCACACTGCGCATGCGCCCGCCATTTTCCCGGAGAAGAGAAGAAGGGGGGCCGCGGGGGACCGGGGGACCGGTGATTTTTTTTATTGAGGTACAGGGGAGGGGATTGGGGGATTGGGGGAACGGGGGATCCCAGATCGGGTGGGAGAGAGACTGGGAACGGTGGTGAGAACTCCGGTTCTCCAGATCCCTCTCTCTGGTCCCCGGGGGGACCAGAGAGCTCCGGTGTACCGGAGGAGAGGTCAGGGGGAGGACATTTCCCTCCGATCTGAAATGTTTGATCATTTCAGATCGGAGGGAAATGAATGCAGAGTCGGCGGCGGCAGTTTTCAGCGCGCGTCGGCGCCATCTTGCACGCTCCGGAGGGGGGCTCTGAGGAACCGGAGGGGGCTCCAGGGACCAAAGAGCTCCGGTGTACCGGAGGGGAGGTCAGGGGGAGGACATTTCCCTCCGATCTGAAATGTCTGATCATTTCAGATCGGAGGGAAATGAATGCAGAGCCGGCGGCAGCAGTTTTCAGCGCGCGTCGGCGCCATCTTGCACGCTCCGGAGGGGGGCTCTGAGGAACCGGAGGGGGCTCCAGGGACCAAAGAGCTCCGGTGTACCGGAGGGGAGGTCAAGGGGAGGACATTTCCCTCCGATCTGAAATGTTTGATCATTTCAGATCGGAGGGAAATGAATGCAGAGCCGGCGGCGGCGGGAGTTTTCAGCGCGCGTCGGCGCCATCTTGGATTTTCCGGAGGGGGGGGGGGGGTTGGATGGATTTCTCCGGTACTGGGGGCCTTGGGGGCACTAAGGGCTCACATTTATTTCTCATCTGACATGTTTGATCACGTCAGATGAGAAATAAATCAATTTTACCGGCCATTTATTTTTTTTTAATGTTGTCGCCGGTATACGGTGTATACCGGCGATCGCATTAACGGGGTGCATAAAAAACACCCCGATTCATAATCTGGGGGGTCTCAGCTACCCCCGGTAGCTGAAACCCCCGAGATTTTCGGTCGCTGGGGGGCGCTACAGGGTTTTTTCGGGCCGCCGCTTTAAAGCGGCGGAACAGAATGAGTACCCTGTTTTGCCGCCGCTTTAAGTCGTACGGCCGTCGTTATGAGGTTAAAGGCATTCTTATTAATTTCTGCAAAGTCAAAAGTTACATACACTAAGATTACTATGCCTTTAAACAATAGTAGGAACATAAAAGTAACACAAATTCAGTGCTCAGCACGCTTAACCAGCATACACACTGGTATTAAATACGCAATTCAAGTGACCGCCTATATGCGGTGCACAGCACGCTTAACTAGCATATTTACCGGTGCTAAGACGCAATTCAAGCAACCTGCCTGTTTGCAGTGCACAACACACTTAACCAGCTTACATGCTAGTACTAAGACGCAAATTCAAGTGACCTGCCTGCATGCAGTGCACAGAGCGCTGAACCAGCGCACACACTGATACTGAAGACACAATTCAAGTGCTGTTCGGCATCAACGGCATCCATATATAACCTAAGCACCGCCACAAACAAACTCACGTCACGCTCAGTCAGCATAGGTGTTGTCCACTAGCCAATCCACTGATGCTGTGTTATTAGAGCAGCTGATGTCCCATGGCTAATCAGAAGGTGCCACATCACAAGCATACTCAGTGGCTCGTTTTCTGTACTTAGAATCTGGCAGACGAGTTTCAGCCCACAGAACGTGATGAGATTGAGCCAGCTGTTGAGACTGGCACCTAGGCGAAGCAGTTGCCACAGAGGGAACCTCGGGCAAGGGGGAGACAGAGGGCACTTGTGCATAACAGTGTGGGCTTGGCTCCCGCCTACTTTTGATAACCAACGCAGGTAAAATAGACAACTGCAGTCTGCAACCCTCAGCTGTCAGCTTAACCTTGGCTGGTTTTCAAAAACAGAGGGAATCCCATGACATTTTTTAAA
The DNA here is from genome assembly GCF_048569485.1 of Anomaloglossus baeobatrachus. Lineage (NCBI taxonomy): Eukaryota > Metazoa > Chordata > Amphibia > Anura > Aromobatidae > Anomaloglossus > Anomaloglossus baeobatrachus. The sequence continues at coordinate 137,055,033 of NC_134353.1, read as the reverse complement.
TTATTTAAATAATAAATAAAAAAAGGTGTGAGATCCTATGGAATGTCGTTCTGAAAACTTTCTCAGAATGACGCTTCATAGGTCTCACCTAGCCAGCGACAGCCTTGAATTTCTTATGCTCATGAGAAATCTTGAGCTTCCACTGACCATGAGTCACCTATGCAGCATAATTCTGAGAAGATTCTGAGAACAAGGCTCAATAGGTTACTGCTATTTAGCATCAGCCCAGAGTTTCTTACGAGCAGTGACTTACTGAATTACTGACATCACTGCTTGTGAGAAATCCCAGGCTGCCACTGACCGGCAATAACTTATAGCTCATCATTCCAAGAATGTTCTCAGAATGAGGTTGCATAGATCACTCTCAGTCTGCGGCAGCCTGGAATTAATCATGAGAATGAGAAATTCTGGGTTGCCACTTACCGGCAGTGACCCATTGAGTATTTTTCCGAGAAAGTTCTCAGAATGCAGCTCCTTAGGAATTGATGAATTTCATGGGATATTACTCACTGGATTACATTAGAAGTTCCAAAATGTATTTTGAATTAATAAATGAGTGAGCGAGGGAGTATGTGGGAGTCTTTATTCATCATTGTAATATGTTACGTTGGAACTTTTATTGAATATATTCATGAATGAGGACTTGTGGGGCTGCTATTTTCAGGATGGGAGGGGCCAAATAACCATGGGCCCTCCCACTATGATAATACCAGTCCTCAGCTGTCAGCTTTACATTGGCTCATACTGTTCTGCGTTAGTTACAATTGCTGTTGACACTGATTATTGCCATTTAATTCCATAGATGCTGCGGTCAATAGAGACAACAGAGTGTGGGTTCTTTCTCTTTAACCCCATTGGCATCTTGAGATCATGATTGTGTAGTCCTGATTGTTGTCATGGCACTTGGCAGCGAAACAGCTGCCTTTGTGTCTGCCGGCTATAGTGACCTGTTCAAAAGTTAGCCACATTTAGGTAGTAAAAAAAATATTTTTTTTTTCCTGTCATGCCACTTTGCATTAATTCTTGAAAAGCAGCTGAAGAGTTAATAAACTCTCTGACAGCAGTGTTAGATATGTTGAGAGGCGCTGTTTTCAGCTCGTTATCACTTATCAGGGTTCTCCAATATATAGGTCCCCCAAAGTCACTTCAAAATTGAATCGGTCCTTGAAAAAATATTTTTTCAATTTCCTTGAAAAAAACATGAAAATTTACCGTTAAAATTGTAAAGATTTTAAAATCCCAAGAAAATAAAAGAATATTTTACCAATGTTGTTGATGAAAAGCAGCCATGAGGTGATTTTTATTTATTAACTATTATGCATGCTGTAACTGGATTGAAGGGATAAACTGCGCAACCATCTCTGTCCTCACCTATTGTACCCTCACCCTTCCCTGTAGACTGTGAGCCCTCGCGGGCAGGGTCCTCTCTCCTCCTATACCAGTCTGTTTTGTACTGTTAATGATTGTTGTACGTATACCCTCTTTCACTTGTAAAGCGCCATGGAATAAATGGCACTATAATAAAAAATAATAAATAATAATAATAATAATAATAATAATAAACATTCAAAATTTGAAAATTGCAAATTTTTAGAATTTTTTGCAAATTTATATTAAATAAATGTAAAACAAATTGACCTAAATTTACCTTTATCATAAACTATAAAGCACACTGCGATTCATGAATGAAGTACAAAATTGTTGTAAGTGTTAAAAACATAAGATGCTTCACGTTTTTTTATCAGGAGCCCAGAAGCCAGCCAATCATGTGTACTCTAAAGAGTTAAACACTGCTTTACAATGTTAGTATACTGCGAATGTAGAATTCGTTAAACTTTTGTCTGTTTTTTGTTTGTTTTTTTAATTAGAATGATCTGTTTGCTAGAGCAGTTTATGAACAAGGTAGTGGAATGTGAATGTATACTTCAGAACAAAGTCATGACTCCACTATGAGAATCATTCTTAATGTGCAGAATCACTAATGTCTTTTATATTCAACAACATTTACATAAAGATGGAATGCATTAAATCTGAGTAATTGGGATATGGTAAATGCTGACTTGGCAGTCAAACATGCTTTCACTTTTTAATGACAAATATCAAAACACTGAAATGGATGAGTGGTGTAGAATATGTTATGAATACATTAGCATTCTTTTTGCTATTATGTGAAGCTCCATGCAGGGAAAAAGTACAGAAATAGCCTTATTATCTTTGCATTCTCTGGGACATATAGACAAAGGGCAATTCCTACTGTGACTATTTTGTTATCGGTTTCAGCCTCATGATTAATCATTCTACAGTTCTTTGTGATTCAAAAAAAATGTGTATATCCTAAATATTTGTAAAAAGAAATATAAAGCATTAGTTAAACAATGTATAAAAACTTGCTTTTAGCTAAAGATGTTCTATCAGTATTCAAAGTAATAGTCTAAAGGCTATGCTCATCTTTGAAAACTTTTTTATGTAGATACAATCAGCGTCGGACTGGCTACCGGAGGAAACTCCAGTAATGCCAGGCCTGGATTCAGTTACCTGCATTGCACTGCGGAGCTCTCATTTGAGCTCCGGCGTGCAGCCTAGACTGTACCGCGAGCACCAAGTGATTGATTCCCCGGTGCTTGCAGTTCAGTTCATAACTAGAGTTGAGCGCGGTTCTAGGTTCGTGGTTCTCCAGTTCGCGGCTCGAGTGATTTTGGGGGCTGTTCTAGATCGAACTAGAACTCGAGCTTTTTTGCAAAAGCTCGATAGTTCTAGATACGTTCGAGAACGGTTCTAGCAGCAAAAAAAACAGCTAATTCCTAGCTGGCTTTCCGCTGTAATAGTGTAAGTCACTCTGTGACTCACACTATTATGAAATTTCAGTGTATAGTGTGCGGGAACAGCGCATTCAGATCACTGCTGTATGGATAATGGCAATCGCCATTTTTTTTTTTTCCTTGTCTTCCTTCCCTAAGCGCGCGCGTGTAGTGGGGAGGGCCAGCATGTCAGCCAATCCCAGACACACACACAGCTAAGTGGACTTTGAGCCAGAGAAGCAACGGCATGTGTGATAGGATGTCCATGTCACATGTCCCTGCATTATATAACCGGACATTTTCTTCCAGCACGCCATTATCTGCCTTCTGCGTCCTTGGTGTCAGACATCACTGGCGCAGCTCCGTCCTGAGTCCTATCACCGATACTGCTGTATGCGCTCCATACACAGCACTGGACAGCTTAGGGATAGCACTTTCTATCAGTCCATTTAAGGGCTCGTACCGGCAGGGTCAGAGCCATAGGTGACAGGTCCTGAAAACAGAGTTTAACAACTACACAAGATGACAGCGTCTGTGTAGCTAAGGTCAGGGATTTCCTCGCTGCAGTTCCCCATTAGGAGGGAATAGAAAGGCAGGCTTCCATTCCTCTACCCAGAGCCCCACAACACTGCCACTGTACCCTCCTGTCCTCTGCACACTCAAACTCATTATAACTAAGCCATTATACTAGCAAACACTGAGTGTACCTAGTGGCATCCTAAACGTGGCTATTGGACTTCTGTATAGACCCAGTAGTGCACAGATATTTGCAGCACGTCTGCCTGCATTGCACACTCAAACTGATAGTTACTAAGCCATTATACTAGCAAACACTGAGTGTACCTAGTGGCATCCGAAACGTGGCTGTTGGACTTCTGTATATTCCCAGTAGTGCACAGATATTTGCAGCACGTCTGCCTGCATTGCACACTCAAACTGATAGTTACTAAGCCATTATACTAGCAAACACTAAGTGTACCTAGTGGCATCCTAAACGTGGCTATTGGACTTCTGTATAGTCCCAGTAGTGCACAGATATTTGCAGCATGTCTGCCTGCATTGCACACTTAAACTGATAGTTACTAAGCCATTATACTAGCAAACACTGAGTGTACCTAGTGGCATCCTAAACGTGGCTATTGGACTTCTGTATAGTCCCAGTAGTGCACAGATATTTGCAGCACCTCTGCCTGCATTGCACACTCAAACTCATTATAACTTAGCCATTATACTAGCAAACAATGAGTGTACCTAGTGGCATCCTAAACGTGGTTGTTGGACTTCTGTATATTCCCAGTAGTGCACAGATATTTGCAGCACGTCTGCCTGCATTGCACACTCAAACTGATAGTTACTAAGCCATTATACTAGAAAACACTGTGTGTACCTAGTGGCATCCTAAACGTGGCTATTGGACTTCTGTATAGTCCCAGTAGTGCACAGATATTTGCAGCACGTCTGCCTGCATTGCACACTCAAACTGATAGTTACTAAGCCTTTATACTAGCAAACACTGAGTGTACCTAGTGACATCCTAAACGTGGCTGTTGGACTTCTGTATAGTCCCAATAGTGCACAGATATTTGCAGCACCTCTGCCTGCATTTCACACTCAAACTGACAGTTACTAAGCCATTATACTAGCAAACACTGAGTGTACCTAGTGGCATCCTAAACGTGGCTATTGGACTTCTGTATAGTCCCAGTAGTGCACAGATATTAGCAGCACCTCTGCCTGCATTGCACACTCAAACTGACAGTTACTAAGCCATTATACTAGCAATTTATGCTGCCAGTTTAAGGGCCGTAGTTGCATTGTCAGGGATATTTATTCTTTATTATTCTGCTGTTAATAAAGCTAGACCACCGCTGCAATCTACACCACCTCTCAATTTTTACTACCACATTTTCAGTGCACAATCTTGTCGCAATCAACATGAGTGGCAAAATGACAGATGCTGGTGGAAAGGGGAAGAGGCTTGGTGGAAAAGGAAAAAAAGGGATTGTCCATGGGGAAGGTGGCAAAGCTCCATTATCATCTGCTGAAGATAGACCATCTACCAGCAAAAGTAAGATGTCTACTACTTACCGTGGACAATCCGATGTGCTCCCTTTTTTACGGACACGAACAACAGGAACAAAGGTAGATGATGGCCAAAAAAGAAAAATGCTTGAATGGATCTCAAGTGGTCCAACAAGTGCCCTCTCAGCCACTTCAAGTACCGCATCCAAAAAACACCAGTCCTCTGAGTTGTCATCCCAATCAAACTTGCTTTCTCTCAGCTCTGAAGTCTCCATCAGCCCTGCACAGTATGGTGGAACTGAGATGGCTGAGTCAGCAGAGCGATGCCCAGAACCTTTGTGACTCTGATTCAGGCCGTGAGGACCAAGTTTCTGAGCATAATGTTGACCCTTTGTCACAAACTGTAACACCTGTGGTTATAGACAATGAGGAACATACTGATGACGATGAGACGCAGATACCAGATTGGGATGACAACTTAAATATTCGGTCAGGGCAAGAAGAGGCTCGGTCTGAGGGGGAGGGGAGTGCAAACACAACAATTGATGATGAAGTTCTAGATCCCACCTACTGTCAACCCCCAGTCAGGCACTCGAGGAGGTCAACAGAGGCGGTGGAGGAGGATGCAACCGACGACGAAGTTACCTTGGGCCTTCCTGGACAGAGCCGGAGCACTGGTAGCACGTCTACAACTGCATCATCAGCCACCACTCTGCCTCTCAGCACTAGTCGGGGGGGCTCAGCAGGTCACATGCCCTCTAAGCCTTGCCTAGCCTGGTCCTTTTTTGACATAGAAAAAGATCGCCCAAATTATGTGATGTGTAAAATTTGTCGTGATTCTGTTAGTAGAGGTCAAAACCTCAGCAGATTGACAACTTCTTCCATGAATCGTCACATGAATAAATATCATAGGTCCCGGTGGGAAACTCACTGTGCTGCAATGAGGCCTAGCGGAGCGAACCATCCACGGCCTGCCCCTTCCAGTGCATCCGCGCGCTCTTCATCTTCTAGGACTGTGGGGACAGCTGTCACACCTGGTTTTCCACGCACAACTTCCACCACTGTAACCGCAACAGGCACTTTGCTTGGTAGGTCGTCAGTTGGTTTGGAAGGGGAAACAAGTGAGTGTGTACAGCTCTCTCAGACATCGATAGCACCAACGTTGGATGAAGGCAACATCATGTCTCCGCCTGCACTTTCCTCACAAACCTGCATTTTTCCAGGGACACCCTACTCAACACCGTCTACACACAGCAGCCAGATCTCTGTCCCTCAGATGTGGTCAAATAAAAGGTCATTTCCTGCGACCCATGACAAAGCTAAGAGGTTGACTCTATCCCTCTGTAAGCTGTTGGCTACCGAAATGCTGCCTTTCCGCCTAGTGGACACACAGGATTTTAGAGACCTTATGTCTGTCGCTGTGCCCCAGTACCAGATGCCTAGTCGCCATTACTTCTCTAAGAAAGGTGTGCCCGCGCTACACCAGCATGTCGCACACAACATCACCGCTTCCTTGAGAAACTCTGTGTGTGAACGGGTGCATTTCACCACCGATACTTGGACCAGTAAGCACGGACAGGGATGTTACATGTCGCTGACTGGGCACTAGGTAACTATGGTGATAGATGGTGAAGGGTCTGCTGCACAAGTCTTGCCGTCCCCACGACTTGTGTGTCAATCCTCTGTCTGTCCAAGTTCCGCCACTGCTTCTGCCTCCTCCACCTCATCTGGGTCCTCCACCTCCGCCCCAAGCCTGCCTGGTCAGGCCACCAGCGTTCTCACTGCGCAGAAGGAATCACGCACCCCTCATTATTATGCTGGCAGCAGAGCGCAACGGCATCCGGCGGTCTTTAGCTTGACATGTCTTGGGAATAGGAGTCACACAGCTGAGGAGTTGTGGTCAGCTCTGCGGTCAGAGTTTAATAAATGGTTGTCTCCACTCAACCTGCAGCCTGGTAAGGCCGTGTGCGACAATGCTGCAAACCTGGGTGCGGCCCTTCGCCTGGGCAAGGTGACACACGTGCCTTGTATGGCTCACGTGTTGAACCTTGTCGTCCAGCAATTTTTAACACACTATCCCGGCCTAGATGGCCTTCTGACCAGGGCACGAAAACTGTCTGCTCACTTCCGCCGTTCAACCGCTGCAGCTGAGCGACTTGCATCTCTCCAGAAGTCTTTCGTCCTGCCGGTTCATCGCCAGAAATGCGATGTGGCGACACGCTGGAATTCGACTCTCCACATGTTACAGCGACTGTGGCAGCACCGCCGAGCCCTGGTGCAATATGTCATGACGTATAGCCTGGGCCAACGAGATGCAGAGGTGGGGCAGATCACCCTGATGGAGTGGTCTCAGATCAAGGACCTATGCACCCTTCTGCACAGTTTCGACATGGCGACGAATATGTTTAGCGCTGACAATGCCATTATCAGCATGACAATTCCAGTCATTTACATGCTGGAGCACACGCTAAACAATATTCGGAGTCAAGGGGTGGGACAACAGGAAGGGGAGGAACTATAGGAGGATTCATATGCGCAAGGGACAACAACATCACCAAGGTCCAGACGTTCATCATCACCAACGCAGCAGGCATAGGACCATGGGGGACAGGGATCAAAAAGGGCGCATAATAGCAGGCGAAATGTTGAGGAAGGTGCAGGAGAACATGAAGAAATGGAGGACGAACTGTCCATGGACATGGAAGACTCAGCAGATGAGGGAGACCTTGGTCAAATTTCAGTTGAAAGAGGTTGGGGGGAGATGTCAGAGGAAGAAAGAACGGTTAGCACCTCTATGCCACAAACACAGCGTGGACTTGGTCCGCATGGCTGCGCAAGACACATGAGTGCATTCTTGTTGCACTACCTCTAACATGACCCTCGTATTGTCAAAAATTAGAAGTGATGATGACTACTGGATTGCCACACTATTAGATCCCCGGTACAAGTCCAAATTTTGTGACATAATGCCAGCCATAGAAAGGGACGCACGTATGCAGGAGTATCAGCAGAAGCTGTTACTCGATCTTAGCTTGGCTTTTCCACCAAACAACCGTGCAGGTGCAGGGAGTGATTCTCCCAGTTGTAACTTGACAAACATGGGACTGTCTCGTCATCTTCAACAGTCTACCCGTACCAGTAGGACTGTATCTGGTGCTGGTAACAGCAATTTTATGGAATCTTTTCATAATTTTTTTAGACCCTCCTTTGCAAGGCCACCAGAGACAACAAGTCTGACACATAGTCAACGGCTGGAGAGGATGATACAGGAGTATCTCCAAATGAACATCGATGCCATGACTTTGCAAATGGAGCCTTGCTCTTTTTGGGCTTCTAATCTAGAAAAATGGCCAGAGCTCTCCAGTTACGCCTTGGAGATTTTGTCGTGTCCAGCTGCCAGCGTTGTCTCTGAACGTGTCTTCAGTGCTGCTGGGTGTGTGCTGACAGATAAGCGCACGCGTCTGTCCAGTGACAATGTGGACAGACTAACGTTCATCAAAATGAACAAGTCATAGATCCACCAGGAATTTACTACCCCTGTGTCATCCTGGGGAGAGTAAATGCTTGTGGATTTGGAATGTGCTTGATGCAAATCAAAACATCCTGTTTGCAACTAGGGCACAAGTGCTGCCACTGATAAGGTGTCTGTGTGGCCCAATTTTTTAAAAAAAAGGGAGACTCCGCTTGGAGTAACCCTTGCTTGCTGTGTTTTTTAAAAATGATCCAAGATGAACAGAGCTGGGATCAGGAAAGACTTTGCTACCTACCCCGGTGTCATCCTGGGGACGGTTAAGTATGGCGTATTTTTGAATGTGCTTGATGCAAATCTAGCTGTGAAGTGTACAACTAGGGCACAAGTGCTGCCACTGAATGGGTGGGTGTGTGTGGGGCCCAATTTTTGGAAAAAAAGGGAGACTCCGCTTGGAGTCACCTTGCGGTGTTTTACATGATTTTAGAAGGGCATGCCATGCCTATATCTGTGTCTTGTCCTCTTTTTCCTCGTATCACTTTTTTGTTTTCACATGAGAATTGTTCTTGTCACTTTCCCATGTGTTTGTGTTGTGTTGTGAGTTGTTTGTCACCTTTTGGAAACCTTTGAGGGAGTTTTCTAGGTGTTTTTATGTGTTTGTGATTGCCTGCCATTGTTTCCTATGCAGTTCGAGTTCGGTTCGTCGAACGTTCGACGAACCGAACTCGAACGGGAGCTCCGTTCGGCGAACCGACTTTGAGCCGAACCGCAACCGGTTCGGTCTTCTCTATTCATAACAGCTGTGGATAGGCCGGGGTGCAATCTGGAGTTCAGGTGAGAGCACTGGAGATCACGCCAGCCTGTCTGCAGATGACATGAACTGAACCGCAAGTGCCGGGGAATCAATCACTCGGCGCTCGTGGTACAGTCTAGGCTGCACTCTCGAACTGGTGAGAGCTCCGGAGTGCAATGCAGGTACCTGAATCCAGGCCTGGCATTACTGGAGTTTCCTCCGGTAGCCAGTCCGACACTGGATACAATGCATATAAACTAAAAACGGAATTTCACATTTTGTTGATTAAACTTATCCTCCTGTACATCCTGTATGAAGTGTCAAGATGGAAAGCTAAAACATGGGACTCCTACTTAATTCAAAGAAGACAAAGATATTAACTATGGCCAGGTATGACTAGGACACATTTGAGATGGACGATGAAGAACTGGTAGGTGTAAACCTATAACCTACTTGGATCAATGATCACTCAAGATGCAGCAATGGCACTGGAAGTCAAGGGGAGAATAGCTATGAGCACATCAACAATGACGTCACTGAACAAGGTCCTCAAATCGTGGAACATTTTACTGTTGACGAAGACACAACGCATATAATTTGGTCTTTCCTGTAGTAACATACTGATGTAAAACCTGCACGATAAAGAAACAAGACAGAAGAAGAATCAATGCCTTCAAAATGTGGAGAAGGATGTTATCAATACCATGAATGACAAAAAGAACAAACAAATCAATTTTGGAACAAATCAAGCCAGACATGTCACTCGAAGGAAAGATCACAAAGCTACGACTTGACTACTTTGGACACATCATATGAAGAGAGCAATCACAGAAATAGGACATTATTGTCTGTAAACAGAAGGAGCAAGGCAAAAAAGAAGAACAGCAACCTAATGACTAGAGTTAAGCACGGTTCGTGGTTCTCCAGTTCGCGGCTCGAGTGAATTTGGGGGCTGTTCTAGATCGAACTAGAACTCGAGCTTTTTTGCAAAAGATCGATAGTTCTAGATACGTTCGAGAACGGTTCTAGCAGCAAAAAAAACCAGCTAATTCCTAGCTGGCTTTCCGCTGTAATAGTGTAAGCCACTCTGTGACTCACACTATTATGACATTTCAGTGTATAGTGTGCGGGAACAGCGCATTCAGATCACTGCTGTATGTATAATGGCGATCGCCATTTTTTTTTTTCCCTTGTCTTCCTTCCCTAAGCGCGCACGTGTAGTGGGGAGGGCCAGCATGTCAGCCAATCCCAGACACACACACAGCTAAGTGGACTTTTAGCCAGAGAAGCTATACGGTTAAGTATGGCGTATTTTTGAATGTGCTTGATGCAAATCTAGCTGTGAAGTGTACAACTAGGGCACAAGTGCTGCCACTGAATGGGTGGGTGTGTGTGGGGCACAATTTTTGGAAAAAAGGGAGATTCCGCTTGGAGTAACCCTTGCTTGCTGTGTTTTTTAAAAATGATCCAAGATGAACAGAGCTGGGATCAGGAAAGAGTTTGCTACCTACCCCGGTGTCATCCTGGGGACGGTTAAGTATGGCGTATTTTTGAATGTGCTTGATGCAAATCTAGCTGTGAAGTGTACAACTGGGGCACAAGTGCTGCCACTGAATGGGTGGGTGTGTGTGGGGCACAATTTTTGGAAAAAAGGGAGACTCCGCTTGGAGTAACCCTTGCTTGCTGTGTTTTTTAAAAATGATCCAAGATGAACAGAGCTGGGATCAGGAAAGAGTTTGCTACCTACCCCGGTGTCATCCTGGGGACGGTTAGGTATGGCGTATTTTTGAATGTGCTTGATGCAAATCTAGCTGTGAAGTGTACAACTAGGGAACAGGTGCTGCCACTGAATGGGTGGGTGTGTGTGGGGCACAATTTTTGGAAAAAAAGGGAGACTCCGCTTGGAGTAACCCTTGCTTGCTGTGTTTTTTAAAAATGATCCAAGATGAACAGAGCTGGGATCAGGAAAGAGTTTGCTACCTACCTCGGTGTCATCCTGGGGACGGTTAAGTATGGCGTATTTTTGAATGTGCTTGATGCAAATCTAGCTGTGAAGTGTACAACTAGGGCACAAGTGCTGCCACTGAATGGGTGGGTGTGTGTGGGGCACAATTTTTGGAAAAAAAGGGAGACTCCGCTTGGAGTCACCTTGCGGTGTTTTACATGAATTTAGAAGGGCGTGCCATGCCTATATCTGTGTCTCGTCCTCTTTTTCCTCTTAACGCTGTTTTGTTTTCGCATGAGAATTTGTCCTTGTCACTTTCCCATGTGTTTGTGTTGTGTTGTGAGTTGTTTGTCACCTTTTGGACACCTTTGAGGGTGTTTTCTAGGTGTTTTTATGTGTTTGTGATTGCCTGCCATTGTTTCCTATGCAGTTCGAGTTTGGTTCGTCGAACGTTCGACGAACCGAACTCGAACGGGAGCTCCGTTCGGCGAACCGACCTCGAGCCGAACCGCGACCGGTTCGCTCATCTCTACTAATGACTTGATATAATCAAGAAAACAGCGGAGAAGACCCTGGTGGACCTATCTAGGCTTACACAAGATCGATCTTTCTAAAGAATGTTCATCCTGCAAGTCATTTTATACGTTACTATACAATCAAGGTAATGGAATGTACTGTGATAATTCAAGAAGATAATGTAGTGCTTACCTTCTCTTGGCTTTGCTACCGACTTTCATATTGATTGATACAGCATGAACCTTTGAATTTCTATTATCACAGCAAAGTGAAAACAAGGGCAAACAAAATAATAAAGAATAATATAATAAAAGACTTTATACCAATGTGTTGTTCTCCCGCAAATAGCTTGAAATTGAATGTAAAAATCATATAATAGGTAATGACAGTCATTTAGTATCTGCTGATACAAAAACTTTGTTGTTTTATTGCTTTTAAAGAATAATTTTACTTACAATTGTTATAAACATTGATGTTACAGTAAAAATGACTTACTTTTAAGACCTAGAGACTTTCAATGTGGAAAATATTGGAACTCTCTTTTACTATATTAGACACATGTTTCTTTATTTTTGGCATTTTTTTAGATTTCTTAACCCATTACCTACATGGCCAATATCCATTTTTGTGTTTTGATTTATTTTTCCCCTTCTTCAAAAAGCTTTAACTTTTATATTTTTTTTGTCCATATAGACATATGAGGCTTGCTTTTATGCGGGATAAGTTATACTTTGAATTAGACTGTTCATATTACCAAATATTGTACTAAAAAGAAGGAAAAAAATCCAAGTCTAGTGAAATTGTGAGAAAAATACCAAGAATGATGTGTACTCAAATGATACAATAATACTTAAAGAAAAAAGAGAAAAGAAAGAAGAATCAACACCTTCAAAATGTGGAAAAGGATGTTAACAATACCATGGATGGCAAAAAAAAAAAAAAAAACAATTTTGGAACATATCAAGCCAGACATGAAACTTGAAGAAGGATCACCAAGCTACAAATTCCCTACTTTGACACATCATATGAATATAGAAATCACTGGAAAAGGACATCATGGTCGGATACACAGAAAGGGCAAGGTGAAAAAGAAGACCAGGAACCCGATGCCTTTATATATTCAAGAAAAGGGCAGAGAGGACCCTAGTGGAGCTATCTAGGCCATTTAAAGAAATAAAAAGCTCCATGTACATCATAATTGAAGACCAATTCAGGTCGACTGTTACAGGCTCCAAAAAAACTCTCCGGCTAGATTGACAGTATTCTGGTCATTCAGTCAAGAATTACCACCTTCCCTCTGTTCCCTCTTGCAAAATAGTAAATTATTGAGAAGAGGAAGTAGAGTGGAGTGCACATTAATGATGTAGGATTAGAATGCACTTACAGTCAACTTGTAGTCTACAATCATAGAGTTACAGGAATCTATTTCTCCAAGGTTCTTTATTTTTGGTTCAATTAAAAAAATGATGGTGGGGTGCTTATTGCCCTTAAGGAACACAGCAAAGGAGTTGTCTTTAGGTAAAAAGTGTTAAACCCAACGTATTTGTTTAATATTTGGGATTATTTAGTGTAAATTGGAAATAAAAATGTATGATTGTACCCTTGAAAAGCAAACCCAAAATAACTACATTCATCTACTTTGTAGCAGATCATTCTCACAGAATAAATGATACTTTTTGGACCTTTTATCTTAAGAATGTTTCCTTTTGGATTACATTTTGTTTTTGATAGGAATAAAACAATTTAGCACTAGCGCTGACTAATCATTTGCCTTTCTTTTTTTGAGGTCTGTTCTACTTCTATTGTATTTGTTGCAATTTTGAAGATGCTTCTTTTTTTTTGCGGTATTTGTTGTCATTTTTAGAGACAAATTCTTCAAAATGGTGCATGTGGTTCATGCATTTATTTTTGTTTTTAAAATTTTTGCAACTTTTTAAAACAAAAAGTCAAAAATTTCCTAAAGTGCCACCAAAATTTCTGTAGTAAATAAGGAAAACTCTAAACTCTGGTCACAGAGGTAAATAAAAAAAAAAAAGAAAAAAGGGAATGCATAGATAATACCCTTTAGAACAATCTTAGAAAGTATAATACCCATTTAAATGTATGTATGTATAATTATAGCTCAAGCTAAAAAAATGTAAGGCAAACGCACTTGTACATAAATAACATATTAGCTACACACTTCATTATGTCTGGGATGTTCATTAGTTGATTGGGAAATATTACACTAGTATATAAGAGTTCTATTATCTAGAGTTATCATCAAAACATCATGACAGATTTGATAATTGATTTTCATTGAATGATAAACCAAGAATAAAAGGAAAGTGGTGGAAAAGAAAAAGTTAAGCAGTTGACAAACAGACCCAATAGTTAACGGCACAGGTTTTACAAGAGAGGAAAGAATATTAGGGGTAGCGCTCAGAAAGCAACAAACATCTTAACAGATCCTATATTAGTGTATATATGATTCTTAAGGGGAGCCTGTCATATGTAAAAATGCTTTTATCCTGCAGGTATGGGGTTAATCTGCAAGTAACAGCATTTGAATGCCTTGCGGCATCTTGATATTGAGCAATGCTGCCGGGAGGAAGTACAATTTATTCCTCCTGGCAGCATTTGCGTCTCAGTTATGGGGGTGTTGCCAGCACAGCTTCAGTCACCGCTTTATGACCTCCTGACGAAGCGAGTGCGAAACGCGCGCAGTGTGGTCTGACTCCTGGTTTGTATCTCCTGGCTGTCCTATTAGCCTAATGGAAGCTACCATTTTTGCTTGCCCTGTTATCATACTTGGATATTGATTCTATTTAGCGCTATCTACCATGTAATATATGCTGCTAATTGATGTGTAGCTTTAAATGATTTGTTTAGTACATTACAGTTTTTTTTCTATATATAAGTATATAGGTGCACATTGGCAATTGATAACTAGGGTTTTTCAGATATGGTAAGCTGTCCAACTTTATATTGCACTTGCACTTTATAAACTTCATGTGTGGCTGATTAGTGAGATTTATCAAATAGAAATTTATAATAGGAAAAATTATTTTAACCCAGGAGTCTGCAGTATTGCGATAATTGTTTTTTTCAACAATCATATTGACCATACTGCACCAGTATATCTTTGTATGTTTTTATGGGGTAGGGTGTTTTTATCTGTGGGTACTAGTACAATTTAAAATTCTGTAAATTTTTGTAATACCTACATGATGAAATAATGAATAAAAATTAAAATTCTTAATCAGAGAGTTTTTTTGATATTTATTGAACCGTATGCAGACTCTATTTTTCGCTTAACAGTGTTGTTTTTGGAGAGGTTTGCTATGTTAATGTTTAGGTAGAAATGGAGTTCCATTTCCTTTTTTGGCTTAATTTTCAGTCACCGCTTTATGTATGGAGAATGGTGGCTGTAACCGCGTCCCCAAGAATAACAGCTGCTCAGCATGAAAACCTGTTGTCAGTGTAGGGGGTGTGATTACAGCTGCCGCTCTCAATACACAGAGCGATGACTGAACCCACACCGGTGTCGCCCCTGCTGCTGAAACCTGAACATTGCCAGGAAGTATAAAGTTCTTTTCCTCTGGGCAGTGGGGTTGAATGTTCAGGTGCTGGGCATGTTTCAAAGGCTATTAACCTGCAGAATAACCCCAGATCTGCAGGTTAATAGCATTTTGACATGCGACAGGTTGCCTTTAAAAGTGGAGCAGGTTACTGTTCTTAAAGGAAGGAGATTCAGATTAGACATTAGGAAAAACTTTCTGACATTGAGGGCAGTCAAAGAGTGGAACAGGCGACCACGGGAGGTGGTGAGCTCTCCATCAATGGAAATCTTCAAGCAGAAACTGGATAAACATAGCTGGGATGATTTAGGAAATCCAGCCCTCGCAGGGGCTTGGACCCGATGGCCCTTGAGGTCCCTTCAAACTGTATCATTCTATTATTTTATGATTGATTCATTAGCCATTAATGACATTACATTATTTTGTATATTGAGAGTTTTGAGTAGATTAATTAATAATTCATTGAGATAAAAGTAAACCCTGATCCTTTGGATTATAATTCATCTACTGTAATTAAGGACATTGAAAGATAATGGAAAAAATGTTTGTTCAAAACAATTTTAAAGTATAAAGGCAATGCAACTACAACAAGTTGATGTGGAGGTCATAAATCCTGGTTGTTATCCCTTGGAGACCATGATGAACTGCCACCTTATTATTAGTATTATTTTGTACAAAAGTATAGTGTAAACTGTAGCTTGTGTCTTTTCATTTTTCACGTTACTATACAATCAAGGTAATGGAATGTACTGTGATAATTCAAGAATATAATGTAGTGCTTACCTTCTCTTGGCTTTCCTACCTACTTTCATATTGATTGATACAGCATGAACCTTTGAATTTCTATTATAACAGCAAAGTGAAAACAAGGACAAACAAAAGAATAAAGAATAATATAATAAAAGACTTTATACCAATGTGTATAAACCTATGGGTTATCCCGTAAATAGCTCGAAATTGAATTGTAAAATCATATAATAGGTAATGACAGCCATTTAGAATCTGTTGATACAAAAACTTTGTTGTTTTATTGCTTTTATAGAACAGTTGTAGTTACAATTGATATAAACACTGATGTTACAGTAAAAATGACTTACCGTATTTTTCGGACCATAAGACGCACTTTTTTTCCCCCAAATGTTGGGGGAAAGTTGGGGGTGCGTCTTATGGTCTGGCTAAGGAGCTGCGGCTGGGAATGAGGGTGCTGCGGGTCATCGGGGGCACGAGCAAGCAGCAGCAGCGCCTGCCGTGACCACGTGGGCCCGCTCATTACATATGCATGCTCATCCTCCCGCCCATCTCTCAGCGCTGAAGCCGGCACTGACAGGTGGGCGGGAGGACGAGCGGGGACGCGCGCATAGCAAAGAGCCGGCCGCATGATCACCCCTGGCAATTACAGCCTGGAGTGATCATGTGCGGCTGTATTCACTGCCCCCCGCGCGTCATTACCAGCGCGGGGTGCAGTGAATCAGTACACTCACCCGTCCCCGTGTGTGGAGCCACCCCCCTGCTGCACGCGATGTCTTCCTGTCTGTGCCGGTCAGCTGATCTGTGCTGAGCTGGTCAGCTGATCGGCACAGACAGGAAGACATCGCGTGCTGCAGGGGAACGGCTCCACACACGCAGGTCATTGCCGGTGAGAGGAAGATGATCAGTGCTGGAGGGAGTGAGGAAAAGGTGAGTATAAACGTTTATTTTTTTCTCTGTGCTATAGGATACAGGCCATATACCAGGATGGTATATGAGCACGATGGGGGCATATAGCAGGATGGGAGTATATGAGCAGGCAGGATGGGGGTATATGAACAGAATGGGGGGTATGTGAACAGGATGGGGGGTATATGAACAGGATGGGGGTATATGAACAGGATGGGGGGTATATGAACAGGATGAGGGGTATATGAACAGGATGGGGGTATATGAACAGGATGGGGGTATATGAACAGGATGGGGGTATATGAACAGGATGGGGGTATATGAACAGGATGGGAGTATATGAGCAGGCAGGATGGGGGTATATGAACAGGATGGGGGTATATGAACAGGATGGGAGTATATGAGCAGGCAGTATGGGGGTATATGAACAGGATGGGGGTATATGAACAGGATGGGAGTATATGAGCAGGCAGGATGGGGGTATATCAACAGGATGGGGGTATATGCACAGGATGGGAGTATATGAACAGGATGGATGGGGGAATATGAGCAGGATGGATGGGGGGTATACCAATAGGATGGGGGTATATCAATAGGATCGGGGTATATGAACAGGATGGGGTATATGAACAGGATGGGAGTATATGAGCAGGATGGGGGAATATGAGCAGGATGCTGGTATAGGAGCAGGATGGGGGTTTATAGCAGGATCATATACAAGGCAGGAGGATCATTACCAGGATGGGGTACCTTAGTAGAAAAATGGGGGACATTACCCCCATAACAGTGTCAGCAGCAGATCCTCGCCCCATAACAGTGTGTCATGACCAAATTTTTTGCTTAAAGTTTTATTTTCCCATTTTCCTCCTCTAAAACCAGGGTGCGTCTTATAGTCCGGTGCGTCTTATAGTCCGAAAAATACGGTAGTTATTGGACCTAGAGACTTTCACTCGTATTATGCCTTACTATTACTAAAAAGCAGGAAAAAAAATCAAAGTGCAGTAAAATTGTTAAAAAATACAAAGAATGATGTGCACTGCAATGATACAATAATACTTAATGGTCGAGTGTGCTCACAATGCTAGAAACAGTGAACAATACATGGAGAAAGAATGAGCATAGTATCATCATAGTATCATAGTTTTAAGGTTGAAGGGAGACTTTAAAGGCCCCGTCACACACAGAGATAAATCTTCAGCAGATCTGTGACAGGGCCTTAAGTCCATCTAGTTCAACCCATAGCCTAAAGGTACCGTCACACATAATGAGATCGCTAGCGAGATCACAGCTGAGTCACGGTTTCTGTGACGCAGTAGCGATCCCGTTAGCGATCTCGTTATGTGTGACACCTACCAGTGATCAGGCCCCTGCTGTGAGATCTCTAGTCATTGCAGAATGGTCCAGGCCATTTTCTTCAAAGGCGATGTCCTGCTGGGCAGGACACATTGCTGTGTTTGACACTGTGTGACAGGGTCACAGTGACTGCTGAGATCATTATACAGGTCGCTACTGCGACCTGTATCATTCCTGCATCGCTGGTAAGATCTGACTGTGTGACATCTAACCTGCGACCTCCCAGCAACTTACCTGCGATCTCTATCAGGTCACATCATTTTCTGGATCGCTGGTAAGTCATTGTGTGTGACTGGGCCTTAACATGTTGATCCAGAGGAAGGCAAAAAAAACCAAAAAAAACAATGTGGCAAACAAGCTTTAATGGTGAAAAAATTTCCTTCCTGACTCCACATCCGGCAATCAGACTAGTTCCCTGGATCAACAGCCTGTCATAAAATCTAATATACATAACTGGTAATATTACATTTTTCAAGAAAGGCATCCAGGCTCTGCTTAAATGTTAGTAGTGAATCACTCATTACAACATCATGCGGCAGAGAGTTCCATAGTCTCACTGCTCGTACAGTAAAGAATCCTCGTCTGTGGTTATGATTAAACCTTCTTTCCTCAAGACGTAGCGGATGCCCCCGTGTTCCAGTCGCAGGCCTAGGTGTAAAGAGATCTTTGGAAAGGTCTCTGTACTGTCCCCTCATAAGTTTATACATTGTGATTAGATCCCCCCCCTAAGCCTTCGTTTTCCCAAACTAAATAACCCCAAGTTTAATAACCTGTCTTGGTATTGCAGCCCACCCATTCCTCTAATAATCTTGGTCGCTCTTCTCTGCACCCTCTCCAGTTCAGCTATGTCCTTCTTATATATCGGTGACCAGAATTGTACACAGTATTCTAAGTGCGGTCGCACTAGTGACTTGTACAGAGGTAGAACTATATTTTTTTCATGAACACTTATACCTCTTTTAATACATCACATTATTTTATTAGCCCTGGCAGCAGCTGCCTGACACTGTCCACTAAAGTGAAGTTTACCATCAACCCATACACCCAAGTCTTTTTCTGTGTCTGTTTTACCCAGTGTTCTACAATTAAGTACATAATCATAAATGTTATTTCCTCTACCCAAGTGCATGACCTTACATTTATCTACATTAAACTTCAATTGCCACTTCTCAGCCCAATCCTCCAATTTACATAAATCTCCCTGTAATATAAAATTATCCTCCTCTGTATTGATTACCCTGCAGAGTTTAGTATCATCTGCAAATATTGAAATTCTACTCCGCATGCCCCCAAGAAGGTCATTAATAAATATGTTGAATTGGAGCACTCCACTAGAATAAAAAGAGCAAAATGTATTAAACAAAACTACTGTAAAACAATCTAAAATACAATAATGCAAAACCAAACAGTGTAAAACTCCATCCTAATGTGTAGTAAACGTAAAATAATATATATGTAAATATGTATTATTGCACATACCTGGCTAATACATGCCACAATGAATCATTGTAAACAGTATAGTAATCACATGGTCATATTCATGAGTGAAACAAATAACAGATGAGCCACACCATATACAGAAGAATATAAAGGTTATTGCAACAAGTGTATGTCAATGAATGGCCAGGTAAAGACTTTATCATGTACCAAGAACATGGAATGCTATGGAGCTGTTAGCCTATAAGTATCCCCAAAATACAAGTGAAATAAGCTGGTAGCAATTAGTAAGAAAGTAACCTGATGTCAAGATGTTACTTCTGGATCGCGAGGGACAGGGGGCTCCTTTGCTCTCCCTTACACTGGGGGGACCCTAGGCTATCCCTCACCTCCATATTACTCCTCATGATGGAAACATCAGAGTCTTGTGCCTTTCTATACTCCTGAGAAATAGTACTCTAATACACCTCCAGGGAGGGATGGGGCAGGAGTGAGATGGTAAACATATAAGGACAGACAAGGGAAAACATAAACTCTGACACACTGCACACACACCGTAATAAACAAAGAATTACTCAGGGGACAAACAAGAGCAGGAGGGTAGCACCAAGGGTTAACTGCCCCAACAACAGGTATCACACAGATAGTCTGGATCACCACACCTCACCAGACCAAATAAGATAAACTATAGCTAGCATAGGTGGAAGGCCCATCTGGCAAATATAGGAGGGGAGCAAATGTGATTTGCTCCACCACAGCTGGTGATCAAAGAAAACTAGCATTCAGACTAGCAGAGATTAACTTCTATTAGCCTGCCTCTAAACTAGTACTCAGCAGTTCAACGCCTGCATCTGCTTGTCTAGATCACAGACACCAGAGGAGTTATCAGGAGGAGTTTCAGAATCTGTAGTCTGAACACCGCCATGACAATTAGCAAAGTTTGTGAATATCTCCGACTGACACTTGATACTTGATACAGCATGAGGTATCCTTGGTACATGCAAGACACTGGTGTATAATTAAAACATTGCAAGGATAAAGGGAGGAAGGGAAAGTGAGTGCGAGCCTCACGCATATTGCTGCTCTGGGTCAGCTTAGCCAAGGGGTGGGATACAGAAGTAACCCATGAGGGTCTCTTTATAGGCGTGATATAATGGTAAATATAGGTAACCAGTGTGCTATGAGACCCCACCATTACTAATCTGTAAGTGAAAAGAAAAAAAAAACACCCAAAAAATTATTTATTTGAAGTAAAATACAAAAAACACACCCACTTCACTTCTTTATTAACCACAAACACCCAGTTCTGACATAATTGACATGAGGTCCCACAACGATTTCAGCTCTGCTACCTACATATTGAAGTCATAATGCATGGGCACAGAACATGACGAAATGCTGTGGCTTCAGGCAGAGACTGACTGAGCCGCAGCGATGAGCAGTGACATCGCTCACTTTATTTGCGGTCACAGCTTAGAGTTTCCCACAGTATTCCATCTGTGACTGCAGGTAAACTGACCTCAGGTAACCTCATTGAACTCAGTGACTTCACCTTAGGTGAGATCACTGAGTTCATAGAGCTGCATCTCCTGGCAGAAAACCGTGCTTTTTTACTAAGAGATGCAGATTTGATGCTGAAATTTATACACCATATTCTTACACCAATCCTGCATCTCCTGGCAAAAAAAAAATATCATAAACACATGCGGTTTTGAAGAGACATTTTGTCAGGAGATGCAGATGTGGTGCAGGAATATGATGTATATATTTCAACACCAAATCTGCATCTCTTGGCAAAGAAATGCCTAAAAAAACTGTTTTGACACCATTTTGGTGCAATTTTCTGCTAGGAAATGCAAATTTGGTACCGAAATCTGGTGCAGACATTTCAGCATCAATTTTTCATGAGATTTGGTGGTAAAATTTATACACCATATCCCTGCTCCAAATCTTCATCTCCCACCAAAAAATTGCATCAAAACTGCATTGTGTTTTGATGCAATTTTTTTGCCAGAAGATGCAGATTTGGTGCAGGAATATTGTGTATAAATTTCAACTCTTGGTATCTCTTGACAAAATAACGTTGTTTTCTGCCAGGAGATGCAGGTCCATGATCTCAGTCACCTCACCTGAAATTAATTAGGTTACTTGAGGTCAGGTTACCTGCAGTCACAGGTGGAGAACTGAGGAAACCTCCAGCTGTAACCACAAATAAACATAGTGATGTCACCACTCATCACTTTGGCTCAGTCTCTGCCTGAAGACCACAGTGTGCGGTCATGTTATGTTACCGCATGCTGTGCCTTCAATATGTAGTAGAGCTTGAATCATTCTGGACCCTCATGTGGATTACTTTGGACCTGGGTGTTTTGGAGGTTAATAAAGGGGTGAAAGAGGGTGTTTTTTTTGTGTTTTATGTCAATTAAAAGTTTTTTTGGTGTTTATGTTTATTCCTTTTCACTTACAGATTAGTAATTAGGGTCTCATAGATGACTCACATTACTAATCTAGGGCTTAGAGGCAGCAGTGAGTTTTCATTAACCCCTTATTACCCCGATTGTCACCACACCAGGGCAATGAGGGTGAGCAGGGTAAAATGCCAGTTTGTCACATCTAATAGATGCGACAATTCTGGGTGGCTGTAGGCTGCTATTTTAAGCCTGGGGACGTCATTAACCATGGGCATCCCCAGCTTGAGAACACCAGCCCCTGCTGTCGGCTTTATCATAGTTGGGTATCAACATTGGAGGTGACCAAAAGCTGTTTTTTAAATTGTTTATTTAAATAATTTTTAAAAAGCCACATGGGATCTCTCTTATTTTGATACACATCCAAGATAAGCACATGGCTTGGGTCTGCAGCCTGCAACCGTATGCTTTATTTTTGCTAGGTATCATAATATGGGGGAACCCTAAGCCAATTTTTTCATTTATTTATGCATGTTTACACCAATATACATACACAGATAATATGTGTAATTGGAAGCAGTCAGACACGCTGTCACACTCGGGGACTGTAATCAATCACAGACCCCAGGACTGCCGGTGGGCAGGGGAAGCGGTGCATATCCATGAGGTTAATTAACGGCCCGAGAGGTAGTGTTACCACCACATGGAGACTGGTTAGTATAACGCGCTTGCTGTATTCTAATTTTACTTCTTTTTCCTTTCTTTTTTTAAATTACCTGGGTGACCAGGTCTGAAGAGTTACCCAGAGTTCTCTAAGAACTTGGGGACTGGGATCAGTGCACTGGTACTAAGTTACCCCCGCAGATCCGGACTTTTACAGTCCAGGTTCACCCATCACTAGTAATGACAAGAGTATCTATAGCCATCTCATAAAAGTAATAAAGGATGTTTTGGAGAGGAATCTGCATGGTAAATGTCAAAAATTAAAGTGGATAAATACAACATTCCTCAATCCAGAGATCCAAAACAATACCAAAAAAATGGGAAGAGGATGATGAACATACCATGAAACGCGCATATATATAGATATGAAATGTGATATTAAAACTATTTAAGTACCCATGAAGAATTTATTTTAAAGAACTGTGCACATAAAAATGGTACATGTTACAAAAAATAATATCACTAAAAATATGTGTGGTACCAGAATACAGAAGGAAAGGGCATCCAAATGCCAGTGAGTATAAAGCTGCTAATAAGTAGGGTCATTTAGACCCACAAGTAATATACAGCACTGATGTCAAAATGACCACAGGTATACAAAACCCTGAGATGAGTTAACCAGAAAAACAAGCTGATAGAGCATTCAGTCTGTTATTACAATATGAAGGTCTCATGGTATGTTCATCATCCTCTCCTTGGTTTATTTGTGTATTATTTTGGATGTCTGGATTTAGGAATGTTGTATTTATCTACTTTATTTTTTACATTTACCATGCATATTCCTCTCCAAACCAAACTTACTTTTATAAGACGGCTCTAGATACTCTTGTTATGACCTTATTGATGGCCACCAATATGAACAGATGTGGTTTGTTTTGTGCATATTATCATATCTACATCTTCCCATCTTTATTGAATCTTTGACCTTCAAGTGCGTGCCTAGATTTATAGACCATGTGGGATTAAATACTGATATATGTGCCTTTATTATTTATGCAGCTATTCTATGAAATACACCATCATTGAATTAATTGAATACGACATAGGCAAAGCACGAATGTGCTGTGTGGCTCTGAGTAACACGTTGTTCGTTGACTTTGTTATGGGTACGCATGTGCTGTAACAATGCCCTAGTCCTACTATATGCACACGCTGTACTGTTTGGGTGACTCACCAACTGTTGCCATAGCCCTTAGCACACATGAGCTGAAACCACTTCCTGGTCACCGAGTTGGTGATGGGCCCACTGAGGCTGAGGGAGCCTCGGAGACTGCACCTACTTCACCGCTCTTTGTACACCGGTAATCTATTGTTACCATTTTATCATGCATATAAATAGCCCTCATGGGCTACTTCTGCATAATCACCCCCTGACGAATCTGCCCCAGAGCAGCAATGTGCATGGGGCCCACACTCACTCTCCCTTCCTCTCCCCCTTCTTGCTATGCTTTAATTATACGCCAATGTCTTGCCAGTACCCCAGACACTTCATCTTGTATCAATTTATTTTTTTACTAATTGCTACCAGCTTACTTCACTTGTATTGTTGTGATAATTATGGGCTAACAGCTCCATAGAATTCCATGTTCTTGATACATGCCAGAGTCTTCATGTGGCTATACATTGGCATATGCTTGTGGTTATAATCTTTATGTCCATCTGTATATGGTATGGCTCATCTAAAATTTGTTTTAGCCATTAATATGACTAAGTCATTATTATACTGTTTGCAATAATTCATTAGGGCATCCATATTAGTCGGGTAATGTATATTTAAATGTATATTCTTCTAGACTTACTACAAATTAAGAGGGGTGTTGCACTGTTTGGTTTTGAATTGTTGTATTTTAAGTGATTTTACAGTTGTTTTCTTTAATAAATTTTGCTCTTATTATTCTGGTGGAGTCCACAAATTCATGCTCAGTTTTTCTACATGTATTGTAAATTGTAAAAAAAACCTCACACATTTCTGAAATTGTTATTTGGGAATTTTTTTTTATAGCATAAATTGTGTGGTGTAAATGATCTGGCAATATGATTCTTTTCATCATTACGGTTATGGTGCTACCAAAAATATCCTGTTTTTTAAATATTTTTTGTGGTAAAAAAATAAAGTCAGAACTTTGACAAAAAAAAAATTTGATTGAGTCACCATTTTCTTAGTCTCGTAACATTTTTCTTTTTTGGTCGATGGAGCTGAGTAAAGTTTTATGTTTTGCAGGCCGAACAAATATTTTTATTCATACTATTTTGGGATGGATATGACATTTTCATCTCTTCCTAGCCATAATACCTGGCATTGCCAGGAAAAGTAACCAACTGTTCTTAGCTATAGCAAAATAGAAAGGGTTAACAAAAAATTATTTTGCACATAAAAGTCACAAATTAAATAGACAGAAATTTTAAGTTTTATTAAAAGTCAAAACGTAAAGTAATAGAAGCATTTCACATAATTTAATCAACTCCACACATATGCAACACAAATTAACTAAATGATTACCCAAGCAATATGAAGTACTTTATCTTCACCTCCTTATTTGTGAGCCTTTTGATAAACAATATTCTTTGTTTTTCCTTCCAGTGCAAAGACAAACAGATTTTTGGTAGTTCCAACTCTTGAGCAGGCTACATAAAGTTGACCATGAGAAAAGCTCGGAGATTGCAAATTGATTCCTGCTACCTTCAAGTAGTGTTCCTGAGCTTTGTTAATGAACATTGCAAGTGCCAGTTGAATTGGAAACTGGACATGTACAAAAATCAAAAGGCAAATCAGATGGAATAAGTGAGATTGTTGAAATTAAAATGTCCACTCCTTTGGCACATCCTTTCAAAATGGTTGCTTCAATTACATGTGGAAATAAGTTCTTAATCAAGAGTCTTGTTGCATTACACAGCTTTGGCAGATCTAAATTTCACAACAGCAGAATAGGTGCTCCAGGTTTTAGAAAGAGGTTATGCAGAAGAATGTGGTTTCAAAGAATTGAGGAACTCGGTTGGATAGAATAATGATTGAGCAGGGTCTGTTACTGTATTCACTGACTTGTAGATCCTGCACACACCTGAAAGGAAACTTAGAACTTGAAGATTGATCTTTTTGACTCTATCATTTTTTGGAGCTAGAATAGCCCTTTCACACAGTCGACCAGACTGTCTGAAGTTGCGTGGAATGTTTGGAAAAACTTTCATTTTTGCTCTTCAATGGATGTCATGATGTAGCAAAAGTTGCTTTTAAACATGACCTTTCCAGTGGTTGAGTTTACTGGTGTCTTGCCATCTCCAATAGCTAGCAGCTGGCTCGAGGAGTCAGTCCAGCAGAAACATTGGCTGTCATGTGGACCCTCATGTTTGTGTTTAGCTTGTGTTCAGCAACATTTTGTTTATTTGTCTTTGAGTGTACAATGCTTTGAGGCAGGTGTTAAATTAGTCAGCAGGGGTTGATTTTGGAATAACAGGTAGTTTTTGATGAAAATCACCTGCAAAACCAACAGCTAAACCTCCCATGATAGAATTGTTTCTATGCAAGTCTTGCAGCAGAGTGTCCACTACTTCCAGAGCCCTCTTGTGTGAAGTGGAGTCACAAGGGAACCACGACGGAGAATGATCACACCTAATTCTGATGTCAGGAGATCACAGAACAGGGCTTCATACATACTTGCTCAGGTTAATATTGCTAGCTGTGCAGAATCTCCTTTATCCAGCACTGCTAAATTAAGTATATCCTCTGGTCTTCTGAACTCTGAATTAAGGCTATAGCCAGCTTTTCTCTATTACTAATTACCTCTGCCATAAAGATTTCCCTCTAGCACAGGTACTTTCTGATGATAGTTTCTGCTTTGCTTGCATATGGAGGGAACCTGTGAGCTGTGGACCAGGAAGCCATTCAGAGAACATTTGCTGCATGAAAGCTGTGTTTAGTTTTTGCCTTCCTTAGTCATTTTTCCTTTTTCCCCTCTGGTCCATTCCTCATTATTAGCTCTTGTTGTTTGGAGTGCTTTGCATGCTTGCTGTTTATTTTACCCTTGTCTGTCTAATCCTCTCTGTGGCTTTAATCTAGAGTAGAACTAGCATTCCCACTGCCCTGTGCACTATACAGGGCTGAGTCCAGGAATAGACAGTGATAGGCACATGATCAGCAACGCGGTGAAATAACCCATACAGGGATCAGCCTCAGGTGAGTTTAGGAGGTGACCTTGCTCATATTTTCCTACCACCAGGGCCCACCATTGTATCGTGTACACTGTGTGTTTCGGCACTCACAAGTGGCTCCCATGTACCTGGTGGAACGCCGGTAGTTACTGTGTGACACATGGTGCATTCATCCCAAATGATGGAATGTTGGCACTGCCCTTTTGAAGCAGTTTGGCCTGTCCTGATTCCTTGGAAATGTTACACACTGGGCTATCACTGTGAGGCAGGTTAAGCGGTAGCTTGAATGTCAAATGTGCTGTCCTACCACCAGTTAAAAGTGTAGCTGCAACCCCAAAAAATGCCACTGCAAGTGGAATCTTTTGTTGTTGCCGAAATATTGCCAGGAGCAAGTTGATTAAAAATGTCCTTCCTGTTCCAGGTAGACAATCCCACTCATGTTGGTTGCAATAAAAATTTGGTTGTAGGCATCTCTTTGGTCTGGTACCAAATGCTGTGAGGTCATCAATGTTGTAGTTTGTTTTTATGAAAATGTCCCTTCACACTTGGTTAATTTCCTGATTTCCTGTTGGAGTAGGTAAGCCATGCAGCTTTAATGATTTTCTGGAGAACTTGTAGAGCTGTAGGGGGAAAAAGCGCAATAGGGTCTTACCCGGTATGAGGGTAGAGAGACAGAAAGAGGTACACTCACCTGGTAGGGTTGTGAAAGTCACAACTCCTTATGATCGCATGTGAGTGCCTTTTTGTGGTTTAGCAGCGGCCCCGGAATGCAGTATATAAAAATATAGGTCAGGTAAAGAGAAAACCGGTTTAAATGCCGCGCTAAAAACCACTGATGTTGTAGATGAAAAAGATTTCCTTTATTTCATAATTCTACGCGTTTCAGAGTCATCTCCGTCTCCTTCCTCAGGAAAAATGATTTATTTTCCTGAGGAAGGAGACGGAGATGTCTCTGAAACGCGTAGAATTATGAAATAAAGGAAATCTCTTTACCTGACCTATATTTTTATATACTGCATTCCGGGGCCGCTTTTTTTTCTGGACATACCATGGAATTAAGGCTTTGTTGAAAATGTTTTCAGAAAAGTTGAAAAGTTGCTGAGGGCTTTCCTTTTCAACCTGTATGAGGATATCCTTACTAGAGATGAGCGAGCCTCTAGAGGCTCGAGTTCGACTCGGTTCGTCGAATGGAGGCCGCAGTCGAGTTTGGTTCGGCGAGCCATTCAACGAACCTCTCAAACCCCATTGAAAACAATGGGAGGCAAACACAAACACATAAAAACATATTATAAATGTACACATACAGTTAATAAACATTGCTATAAAACTTACCTGTCCCCGTGATGCATCCTGCACTCTGTCTCCCACCGCTTTTCCTTCCGATAATTGCTGCGTCCTCCCGGTAACAAGCACTGATGATAGGACCTATCGTGATGTCAAAATAGCATGTGACCAGTCACGTGTCTATTATGTCTTTGGCCACAGACTGGTCACCTGTCTAGACGTCATGCTAGGTCCTGTCATTGCATCTCTCCGGTACACGATGCACGTTTGTGTATCTCCGTGTACCGGAGACATTCTCTGGCACATGGTCGACTCCCTGTTCTGCTTCCCCGTTCAGTTATTCACCGGCTGCCACAGCTGGTTAATTACGGAGATCACCATTGTTATAGCAACGCGCCTGTCAGCGATGATGTCACCGCTTACAGCCTGCAGCACTGATCACTCATGGAGTGAAAAGACTGCATGGGGAACAGCAGCGTCTTTTTCCCATGCAGCGCTGTTGATGTAGCAGAGCTGCATGGGTTGAAGGAGAAAGAAGACAGAAGACCATGGATCATGGAGGGATAAGAGGGAGTAAAGAACATGGAGTCGCTAAGTGTGTCTGTGTATTTATTTCTATTAAATATTTTTTCTCTGTGTGGTGTCTTTTTTTTAACCCTTTATTGAAGATTCTTAATGGCTGGGACAAACTTGCCTGACATTAAGAATCGCTGACTTAATACTAGCTAGTAAAACAAAGCTAGTATTAACTCATTATTACCCAGCGAGCCACCGGCATCAGGGCAGCTTGAAGAGTTGGATACAGCGCCAGATGATCGCGCTTCTATGAAAGCGCCATTTTCTGGGGTAGCTGCGGATTGCAATTCTCAGCAGAGGGGCCCAGAAAGCTCGGGCTAACCTGTGCTGCGGATTTCAATCCCCAGCTGCCTAGTTGTACCTGGCTGGACGCAAAAATGGGGCGAAGCACACGTCATTTGTTTTTTATTTATTTCATGAAATTTGTGAAATAATTAAAAAAAATGGTGTTAGGTGCATGCAGTACCTGGCTAGCATACAAAAATATGGCAAAGCCCACTTAATTTTTTTGGTGGGCAAAAAAATCCTGCATACAGTCCTGGATGGAGTATGCTGAGCCTTGTAGTTCTGCAGCTGCTGTCTGCTCTCCTGCATACACTAGTGAATGGAGCATGCAGAGCCTTGTCATTCTTCTGCTGCTGTCTGCTAACCTCCATACAGACAGACAGCAGCTGCAGAACTACAAGGCTCAGCATACTCCATCCAGGACTGTATGCAGGAGATTTTTGCCCCCCCAAAAAATTATGTGGGCTTCGCCATGTTTTTGTATGCTTGCTAGGTACAGCAGGCAGCTACGGGCTGCCCCCAACCCCCAGCTGCTTATTTGTACCCGGCTGGGAATCAAAAATATAGGGAAGCCCTTTTTTTATTAATTATTTCATGAATTTCATGAAATAATTAAACAAATGACGTGGGCTTTGCCATATTTTTGCATGCTAGCTAGGTACATCAGGCAGCTACGGGCTGCCCCCAACCCCCAGCTGCCTATTTGTACCCGGCTGAGAACCAAAAATATAGGGAAGCCTGTTTTTTTTTAATTATTTCACTTATTTCATGAAATAATTAAAAAACAAATGACGTGGGCTTCGCCCCATTTTTGTGTCCAGCCAGGTACAACTAGGCAGCTGGGGATTGAAATCCGCAGCACAGGTTAGCCCGAGATTTCAGTGCCCCTCTGCTGTGAATTGCAATCCGCAGCTACCCCAGAAAATGGCGCTTTCATAGAAGCGCCATCTTCTGGCACTGTATCCAACTCTTCCAGCTGCCCTGGTGACGGGTGGCTCGCTGGGTAATAATGGGGTTGGGGCTAGCTGTATATTATCAAGTGTCCCTAAGCCCGAAATTCATGGTGTCACGCCAATATTAGACATTAGGCCACCATGAATTTATAGTACATATAAAAAAAAACACAACACACATAAAAATATTTTTATTATAAATAAAACACAACACAATTAGTGACTCCATCTTTATTGAAATAAAGAACCCCCCTCCGCAGTAATCCTGGGTCAAGGGTCTCACGCCGTCTAATCCGGATCCAATATCATCTGATCAGTTTGCTGGAAGGCAAAGCGATCAGATGATGTGTCAGGTTCAAGGGCCTGAATCACATGACACAGCAGCTGATTGTATAAACAGCTTTCATACAATCAGCTGATGCATCAGTGCAAAAAAACCCCCAAAAATCTACACACTTCTGTGCAGACTTCTGTCTGACAGACAAAAAAAAAAGAGAGAGAGAAAGAGAGAGATTAGGAGAGAGGTTAAGAGAGAGAAAGAGAGAGAGAAAGAGAGAAAGAAAGAAAGAAATAAAGAAAGAAAGAGCAAGAAAGAAAGAGAGAGCAAGAAGGAAAGAGAGAGCAAAAAGATAAGAGAGAGCAAGTAGCAAAGAGAGAGCAAGAAGGAAAGAGAGAGAGCAAGAAAGAAAGAGCAAGAAAGAGAGAGAGAGCAAGAAAGAAAGAGCAAGAAAGAAAGAGAGCAAGAAAGAAAGAAAGAGCAAGAAAGAAAGAGCAAGAAAGAAAGAGAGCAAGAAAGAAAGAAATAGCAAGGAAGAAAGAGCAAGAAAGAAAGAAAGAGCGAGCAAGAAAGAAAAAAAGAGCAAGAAAGAAAGAAAGAAAAACAACCAGAGAGACAGACAAACATAGATAGGGAAAGACACAGACCTTGATAGATGATGTCCGGCTATTCCCCTCTGTGCATAATTAGAATAATAATATTGCATAATTATTTATAAATAAAGAATAATCATTAATCAATTTAGAATTAAAAAAAAAAAATCTTTACCGGGACCGGAGCTAGAACTTCTGACATGCTTCTTGTGCACGCGTTCTATCCACTAGTCTACTGCCTGTAATGATAAAGATAGGCAGATTTTGTAATCTTGAAGCCTGCAGTGCTGACTGAAGTCTCTGCTGACAACGCGATTTACTTCATTGCTACGTGGACCTGATACAGCGCGATGGTGTTCTATGGTGCTGCTACATCTTCAGGGAGCAGAGCTGACAGTGTCGTGTGGATTACGTCGGACCTGGAGGCGTATTTGGTGATTAATAAAGGGGTGAAACAGGGTTTTCTTTTGTCTTTTATTCCAAATAAAGGATTTTTCGCTGTGTGTTTATTTACTTTCACTTTCAGGTTGATCATAGAAGGTGTCTCGGGGAGACACCTTGCATGATCAACCCCGGTATTACCCCGATTGCTACCGCACCAGGGCAATTCGGGATGAGCTGGGTAGAGTCCGGGACAGTCGCATCTAATGGATGCGGCTATTCTGGCCGGCTGCTGGGTGATATTGTTAGGCTGGAGGGCTCCCGATACCGTTGCACTCCCCATCCTGACAATACCAGCCGTGCGGCTTTATCCTGGCTGCTATCAAATATGTGGAACCGCATATATTTTTTTTTATTATTATTTATTTATTTTACTGCACGATATAGACCCGCCCACCTTTGGCTGTGATTGGTTGCAGTGAGACAGCTGTCACTCAGCTTGGGGACGTGTCTGACTGCAACCAATCATAGGCACAGGTGGGCGGGGAAAGCACGGAATAACTAATTGACTAATGAAGCGGCAGCCATTTTCTAAAGAGGAAAAGATACCGCAGATTTGTGACAGACGTGGAGCGAGGCGCCCGTGATCGGTGAGTAGGAAAGGGAGAGGGATTGTGCTGGGGATGCAGGACGCATGCAGATAGCAACATGTGCACATAGCCTTACTGTGAATAGTCACATTTATGGTGATAGAACTGTTCTCGAACGTAACTCGAACTGTCGAGCTTTTAGCACAAAGCTAAGTTCGAGTTCGATCTCGAGCACCCCCCAAAATCACTCGAACATGAAATTGGCGAACCTCGAACCTCAAACATCGCTTATCTCTAGTCATTATCAAGATTCTCAATTCTGAGGTAAAATCTGTATTCATTGAAGACTTTCCCATTACTGAGAGGAGATGGTGGCTGTTACTGATGAGGTTCTGTGTAGACAAAAGATGGAGGAGTGGAGATCTGCCTCTAGCTCCTCCCTCTATCTTGCTCCTCCCTCCTCTCATCATCATAGAATCTCATCAGTAACAGCTCCCATCTCCACTCAGTAATGGGAAAGTCTACTCTTCACTGAATACAGATTTTACCTCAAAATTGAGAATTTGGATAATGACTGATCAATTCTGGCAGAGAAAGAAGCAAATTTGTCTAATAAGATATAATACAAAGTTGCTTATGTTCAGATGTACTATTGAGTTATGAGATAAAAATTAAAATGACGGGTACTCTTTAAAGTGACTGATAGGTACAAAAATGTAGAGACTTGTGAATAGAGAAACATGGATGTATATGATTTTTGGGGAAGGATTTTTGTTTTTTACTTTGAAAATATTTTTTGCTGTTTTTAAAAAAAAAATCCAAAAAAAAAAACCCTAAACATTTAATAACTTGTTCTTCATGCCCGTTATGATTTGAAATTAAATTAACCAAAGGGTGGTCCTTAAATGTGTAAATAACAAATGTAGAGTTAATAAAATAGTTTCTTTGATCAAATTACAATTTCATAGGTAGAACATAAAAGGCTTACATTAAGTTTCAATTTAATTGAGCATGTAATACAATAATAATTTCATATAAATATTAAGCTTGGAATAACTTGTTTTTTTATAGACTAATAGTTAGCCTTAGGTATTACTTACCTATTCGTTTCATATATTTATGGTGCAAAAACTGCTTGAAACTTCAAAGTACTGTACTCTATTTCTTTATTATTGGAATTTTAATAGCTAACATCTACTTAGTTTGTTTCAAATTTGCGTGAACTGTAGACTTTATATTTTAAAATCAATATACAAGCTTGATACAATATCCCATTATTCCTAAAATCATAAGACCTGGCTGAAGCATAAAAAAACCCATAAAGATGAGATATTAATTGATTTGTCCACTCAAAAATATGTAAGAATGTTAATTGTCTTATGAGTCCTTACAGTAAAATTAAAAGGTGACCGTCGCATTCTAAAAGCTTTAGTGTTGTGCATTTATAGCAGAATGCCAAGCATACACACTCTTTATAAAGATTGAGTGACTGTTCATCAGTTCTGTGTTAATACTTGTACAATCTCCATCTTTTACTATTGGTGCTTGTCAGCATTTTGTAGAAAATCTCATATCAGTAAACGTGGTCTTTTTCAGGAGAACCACAATCGCAATCATCAATCGTTTATGATTGTGTTTCTCCTAAAGTTGAAATCCATTCAGAAACGCGTTGAAAATAAATACAATTTATCTTTATATATCTTCATCCGGGAATTTTGTCATCAGCGACACAGCACACCCACACTTCTTTTTCTAAAAAAAACCCTTGTTTGGCGTTTACGTTATATAATGACTTCAATACAATATTTTAAACATTTCTTAGATCAGATATGGTGTGAGTTGCCTGTCACTACTAATACACTGTGGGTCAAAGCGCGTTTAATGTGCTTGTTTATTAACTTTAACTGACTTTAATGATAAACAAGTTTTATATAGTTTTTGTCCTCTTTTCCCATTTACCTTTGAGAGAACCCCAAAAACCTGTCAGATTTACAAGCTGGCGAGAAACTGAGTTTTGGTATAAGGTAGCCTGGATCAAAATCTAAATATAATTTCAAATGGTTAATTCTTAAAATATCATACATATTTGCTAAAACAAGTTATTAATCTGCTGATGGATCTTCCTGGCAAGACAAAAATTACAAAGTTGCTGGGTGCCCAAACTAAGACATTTCGATTGACTTCCATTATACTATTCCAGCGTTATAAAAGAGGTCTGCAATCTTCCCAATTTGATTGCTACATAATATGAATGTGTCAGGAACCATAATGCTTACCTCCATTTTCCTTTTTGTGCTATATTTTTTATTGATCTTAGCTCTACCTCATGTCCCGATAAAATCTATTATGTTTTTCTTAAGTGTTAGAAACCAATACTGAGTTCTATTTTACAATTCTCACATTTTTTTAAAATATTTAATATATCTTTTCATGGGACAACACTCAAGATCTGATTCTTTAATACAATGTAAAGTTGTCAGGTGCAGCTTGCATAACAGTGGAAATTTGATGTGCCCTTTAAATAACTCAACTGACAGCCAGTAATGTCTAATCCATTGGCAACAAAAGTGTGTACACCCCTAAGTAAAAATGGCCAAATTGCACCCAATTAGTCATTTTTACTTTGAGGTGTACATGGGGAGCAGGTGTGTTAAATATGTTATCGCTCACACTCTCTCATACTGGTCTCTGAAAGTTCAACATGGCACCTCTTGACAAAGAATTTTCTGAGGATCTGTAAAAAAGAATTGAGGCTATACAAAGACAGCCAACACCCTGAAACTGAGCTGCAGCATGGTGGTCAAGACCATACAGTGTTTTAACAAGACAGATTGTACTCAGAATAGACCAAAGAAGTTCAGTGCACATATTCAGCATCATATCCAGATATCTTTTCAAAATCGAAATATGATGCTTTCAGCATTGCTTTAAAAGATTAAAGAGGTAGTTAATTGTTAGCCTGTCAGTACCCAGACCATACGCCGCACACTGCATCAAACTGATCTGAATGGCTGTCATCCCACTCTTCTAAAGATCATGCTCAAGAAAGACGCTAAACAGTTTGCTGAAGACAAGTAGACTAAGGACATGGATTACTGGAATCATGTCCTGTGGTGTGATGAGACCAAGATAATCTTACTTGGTTCAGATGGTGTCAAACGTGTTTGGCGGTATCAAGATGATGGGTAGAACGACAAGTGTGTCTTGCCTACAGTGAAGCATGGTGGTAAGTGTATCATGGGTGGCTTCACAT
Source organism: Anomaloglossus baeobatrachus (assembly GCF_048569485.1). NCBI lineage: Eukaryota > Metazoa > Chordata > Amphibia > Anura > Aromobatidae > Anomaloglossus > Anomaloglossus baeobatrachus. Next base: position 137,020,015 of record NC_134353.1, on the reverse strand, counting down.
GAGTGCTGCTGGCTGTGGAAAGCTGCAGGTCATTGAGTAAATCATGAATGCCAACATGTGACATAGTGAGGCAGAGCATGATCCCTTCCCTTCATAAACTAGGCCGCAAGGCAATATTTCAACATGATAACGAACCCAAAGACACCTCCAAGATTACCACTATCTTACTAAAGAAACTGAAGGTAATGGAGCTGTACTTCCCAAGCATGTCTACAGACCTAAACCCTATTGAGCATCTGTGCATCATCCTCAAATGGAAAAAGGAGAAGTGCAAGGTCTTTAGTATCCACCAGCTCTTTGATGTCACCATGGAGGATGGAAGAGGATCCAGTGGCTACAGTGAAGCTCTATTGAACTTCATGCCCAAGAAAGTTAAGTCAGTGCTTGAAAATATTTACACTGTGGGCCCGATTTTGCCATTGTCACTTAGGGGTGTACTCACTATTGTTGCCAGTGGTTTAGACATTAATATGTGTTGAGTTATTTAGAGTGCACATTAATTTTACAACTTTATACAAGCTGTACACTGACTATTTTTACATTGTATGAAAGTGTCCTATGTTCAGTTTGGTCCTATGACAGCATGATAAAATATTTTCAAAAATCTAAGGAGTGTACTCACTTTTGTGATATACTGTGTGTATATATATATATATTTATATATATATGTCTATGTTATGAATCGGCACCGCCATAGCTAGCAGCCTGCTGAGGTGCCTGTTGCACTCAGGCGCCGGCTGCCGTTTTTGGCCATGCCTCGGGTCGTCCAGCTGGCTGCTTATTCCTCCACGTCTAAGTGTGGAGAGGCTGCTAGTGCACATGTGCTCGCCGATTTACCCCAGCTAGAGCCTAAGTCCAGTGTTTCACCTAGTGAGCACTCTCAGCCTGCCATTTCTGAGGCTAAGTCCTCGGTTCAGGTTACTGAGCATGCTCCTACACTTAGTGCAAAAAGCCTCTTTGCACAGGTACTCATGCCATTTCTAAGTCCTGTGTTGTGCCTACTGAGCATGCTCAGGCAGATAGTTTGATTTCTGAGACTGTTGTTCAGGCTACAGAGCATGCTCAGGCACTTAGTACATCAGAGGCTAGGTCCGGTGAGGACCTCACTGAGCATGTCAGTGAGGTGGCAGGCTCTGATAGGCCGACACACATCAGGTGTCCTGATGATGTGGCCACTCCGGACTGGCTCGCGGAGGCCCGTCTCTATGACACGGCACCTCACCATTGGTCGTCAAACGATGATTGGTGAAGTGTTTGGGGCGTGGCTGCTATGAGGTCATCAATGACGTGGCGGTTCCGGATAGGCCGCTGGTGACGTTGCTGATGACATGGCACTCTTCTATTGGACCTTGGTAGTTCCACTCTGGGTTTGGGGCAGACCCAGGTTATAAAAGGGGCTGGAGACAACATGGAGGTGCGCAGTCTTTACATTTGCTCAGACACAGCACACCTCCATGTTAGAGGCTCATTGCGGCATAAGCCTTTGTTTGGAAGTGGTAGGTAGGGTTAGGCGTCTGGTGCTTGTCACGCCGAGACACCCATGGCTCAGCACGTTAGGGTCAGGCGCCATGCTTCCACCTCCTACCGTCCAGTCCTGATTGTGCAGCCCAGTGAAGCTAACTGGGCTGCGGCTGCTGCACCTCCTGTCTGATTGTGCGCCCTATGCACACGGACAGCGTACCCCAGGACCCCTGTAGCGTTAACATGGTGTTCCTGGATAGGGTGTGTGAACCCTATTTCCCTCTTCGGCTTACCAGTCAAATGCTACTGGTGTGACTACCTGGTCTGACGTGTCCTTCACACACGTGGCCAGTCGAGTGGTGACCAGAAATGTTAATCGGAGGACCGCTCGGCCTGACGTGTCTTACACACGTGGCCGATAGGACGCTGTCGCAGCGGTCTTCTCGGTCAACGCTAATTGGTTACCATCCGGCCTGACGTGTTCCCTACACACGTGGTCGGAGTAGCGCACGCTCCACCGAAACGCTAACTGGGTTGTCGTCCGATTTGACGTGTCCCTACAGATGTGACCGGTTCCCAGGTCTCCTGGGTTATCTCTGAGTCATCAGCTCTATAGTCTCCGCCTAACTCACAGGATGCCAGCAGCTCCATTGCCATCTAGAGCACGCTGGAGATTAGGATATATACCCCCTGGTCCTAATCTGCCGATCCCCCCGTAACAGTCTATATATACATAATATATATAAAATAATTCTATATAAGTTCTTTTTTAAACTTAAGAAAAACATAATAGACTTCATATATACACCGGCAAGCAAATGGGTAACAATGTTTTGAAATTTTGACTTTCTGGCTCCATATCTCACCATCCAATACAGCTCAATCATAAATTTGACTTTCAACTCTTGTCTTTAGCATATGTTTAGTTATGCAGATTCTTGTCATGTTACTGTTACTGTTTTCTCCTAAAAATCTAAATTTTAATTTTTATTATTTTGTTAGTATTTTGTAAATCCACCCTTGGCTTTTAACCCTACCTGAATCCTTCTTGGCATGTTCTCTATCAAATTCAAGCATGTCTCTACCAAAATCTCCCTCTATGACTCTTCTACACTTTCACAATGTTGGTACATACTGGTCTACTCATTTGAATATGTACTCAGCTTTTTCTTTAACTCTACCCACAAGTGTTAAATTAGGCTGAGGTCTGGGGACTGTGGGGTCCAAGCAGCTCTACTTCATTGTAATTGAACCATTCCTTTGACAATTTTGACATATTTTATTGGTTTTCCTGCTGGAACACTATGTCATCCTTTTCATACCCATAGTACTAGGGTACGAGTGTACGAAGTATTTCATCTTGTAGGATACTCACATATAGCTCAGCATTGAGACCACCTTCAATGCTAATTAAGTATCTAACGGATTTGGCTGTGAAACATTCCCATATTATTAGGTTTTGTTTGTCCACTAAACTTGACAGTTCCTTTAATTTCTCGATCTGATATATTTGTTTCCCCTTGTTTCTTCAGATCTATTCACACCCATCAGAGCCTAGTCTATTGACTTTCATCTCATTGCTCTCCAAATTACGCATTTTCAATCTTCTACTGCCAACTTTTTGGCAACCTCGAACCAATGGTTCTTTTATGATATTGAAGTTGTTGCTTCATCACCTTTTTTCAGCCACCATTCTCGACTTGTGTATCATTCGTTGCACGGTGCTTGCATGTCTGTGATGTCAGTATTACAAAGAATATGAACCTCCTCTGCTGTTGTGTTTGTCACTGCAGAACTAATAGACGTTGTGTTCCGCCGACACACTTTCACAATGTTGGTACATACTGGTCTACTACTGATACATTTGTATCCCCTAGTTTCTTCAGATCTATTCACACCCATCAGAGCCTAGTCTATTGACTTTCATCAATAGACTAGGCTACTGTTTACAATATGTTACCTGGATATCCAGCTCTTGGCTTTATGAATTGATTGACGGAAAAAATTTAGCATTCTTACCAATGTCATTGCATTCACATGATGCAGTTTCGCAATTTCCGTGAAAATCTTTTTCTTGGCTGCTCCTCGATTTGAACAAGTGACCTTCACTTGGGAATCAACATAATAACACACGGAACTACTAGGGAATGTGAGAACAGGTTGTAATTTGTAGTATATTTGAAGGAAAATATTTCCATCACCACTAGCAAAACAGTAACAATGCAGTGACATGACAAGACTCTGAATAACTAATCATGTGCTAAATAGTTGCAAATCTAATTTATGTACAAGATGGCCAACATGATTGTATATAAAAGGAAGTTAGTCGGACATTCAAAGCTGCAGTGGATGGTGAGATATGGAGCCTGAAAGTCAAAAGTGCAAATTATTGATACTCTTTTGCGTGTCAGTGTATGTATCTTCTGTGGAAATCTTTGGAGCCAGCTATTCCCTCTTTCTTGTAAGTTCAACAGTTGAAGTTGAGTTATTAATTAATATTAAATGATATGGCCTCTTTAACTTATACATTGAGTGAAGAGGTCCCACTCCATCTGATCAAGGGAATTTGTCTTAACTTCTTTATCAGTTTAGACAAATATATTTGATAATAATTAATAAAAAAGAATAGAATGTAAAGCTGAATGTCATTTATGAGAAATGGGTAGTAAATATTTTTTCTTTACAGATGTTCCCTTATCAGGGGCTTCTTGAATTCACTTTCTATCCAGCTTAGTAGGCTGCACCCTAAGTGCTTGCACTTCATCCATGATTAGTTGTGTCCTGTGCAAAACCAAAAAAGGCAAATGAGATTCGACTAAATCTCCATCTCTTCTTTTGCATAAATTGTATCTACTTACTGCTACTTGATGTCATTTACATTATCATATGAACATGGAAAGTAGGAAATTAACAACTGTGTATTTTCAAGAACGTTTAGATCATCATTGCTTTAAAGATGTATTTTTATTGTATGTTTTGAAAGTTTAAGAAATCCCAAATGTTTAAAAACTATCCTGCTTATCATTTTTTGGATATTCATACATTACATTACAGCACCTGATGAAAGGGAATCTTAAGAAAGATACATAAAAGAATGTTGACCCTTTGCCACATTGCTTGAAGCATATGGATGTCCTTTGATTGCTTACATCAGAAGTGTTTTGTAAAGCAGCTGACATTTTTTATTTATTTGACAATTTCTCATTGCAAATAACTATTCCTACAATGTGCACATTGTATAAGGTCCACTAAGGTTTGTTTTGACCTCACTCAAATATTATTATTGTCTTTTGTATAATTATTACACCATTGAATCAGGGATGCTGTAACTTTTGTTATTGGAATTATTTAGCATTCACATTTTCAGCATAAGAGAAATAATATTGCTGTTTGTCATGAGTTGCAATCGCTCTTTACATACAGCTTCTAGAGCAATATATTGTAATCAGATATCACATTTTAGTTAATTATAACATGTACATTTGCTATGGCAGGTTTCCGTCACCACTATTAGTGTAAAGTAAAAACATTTGTTTTTGTTTTGAATTTTTTTTCCAAGGTAACTTACTAACTTACAGAATAATTTCATTGTTGACTTGAGAATCTCAAGAGCTTCCTAATCTAAGGTTAATGAAAAATCCTGAAAAACAAAAAATAAGGTTTTGTCTATATCAGCAGAACTTTTTAAATGAAATTGACAATCATTTGGCATTAAATTAAGTCAAGTTTCTGCTTCTTTCAATTTGAGATTATTGCAACACGCTGTACTTTTCTTGTGGTTTCATAGTTTTTAAGGTTAAAGGTATACATAAATTCATCAACTTCAACCTATGGTCTAGCATGTTGAACCATAGTAAGAGAAAATACAAATTAGTGGTCATTTTCTCCATATTTGGGGAAAAATGTTTTCCCAATTCCACATACGGCAATCAGACTAGTTCCCTGGATCAAAATCCCATCACCAAATCTAATGCTTTTAACACCCTCGCAAAAACCTCCCACTCCTAGACATTCACACTCACTTTCTCTGACAATTCTACTGGTTTACTCCATTTACATAGTTACATAGGTTGAAAAAAGACCTAGGTCCATCTAGTTCAACCTTCCTCCACCAGTTCTAAATTTCATCACTAGATCATTTATAATCAACAATGTTGTGTGTACTGAAGAAATCATCCAGCACTTTTTTAAAAGTTGTTATAGTGTCAGCCATTACTACCTCTTGTGGTAAGGCATTCCATAATCTGATTAGTCCAACTGTAAAGAACCCTTTCCTATTTAGTTGCCGGAATCACCTTTCTTCCATTCACAGTTAGTGCTCCCTGGTGCTTAGTATTGCCTTTGGAAGGTATAAGTTATATGTCAGTCTTTTGTATTGACCACACATGTATTTATACACAAAATGAGATCTCCTCTTAGATGTCTTTTTTCTAAGCTAAACAAATCCAACTTTTTCATTATCTGGGAGGCCTTCCATTGCTTACAATAATCTAGTTGCCCGCCTTTGAACTGACTCTAATTTGTGAATTTCCTTTTTAAAATGTGGAGCCCAAAATGGATTCCCATATTCCAGATGTGGCCTTACAAGTGATTTATAGAGGGGTAACAATATGTTGGGATCATGGGATCTAATCTCTATTTTTATACACCCTAAAATCTTCTTTGCTTTTGCAGCTGCTGCTTGACATTGAGTACTGCTGCTCAGCTTACTTGTAACCATTTAATCTCAAAATGTTTCTGTAAATTTCTTGTGTAACAATTTCTTCTCTCAATGACACAGAAAGAGCCACCATTCTCCAAAATGCCACACTCGCATCAGCTATGAACCTAGCTGTCCCTCCCGTGCATGCCTGAGTGCGATGAAATAATATACATCCCTACCACACCAACCTCACTAAAAAGCTTTGGTAAGTGTCCAGGTGTACTGAATAGTTGTGCAAGAGTACACATTTGCTGTAGACGTTCACCATATTCAAACAAGTAACTTGCACATTCAAGTCAGCCTTAATGCCTCTTTACACGCTGCAATATCGGTACCGATATCGCTAGCGTGGGTACCCGCCCCATCTGTTGTGCGACACGGGCAAATCGCTGCCTGTGGTGCACAACATCGCCCAGAGCCATCACACATACTTACCTGCCTAGCGACGTCGCTGTGGCCGGCGATCCGCCTCCTTTCTAAGGGGGCGGTTCATTCAGCGTCCCAGCGACGTCACAGCAGTGTCACTGAACCGCTGCCCAATAGAAGCAGAGGGGCAGAGATGAGCGGGACGTAACATCCCGTCCACCTCCTTCCTTCTGCATAGCGGCCGGGAGGCAGGTAAGGAGAGCTTCCTCGTTCCTGCAGCGTCACACGGATCGATGTGTGCTGCTGCAGGAACGAGGAACAACTTCGTTACTTGTGCAGTAACGATAATTGAGAATGGACCCCCATGTCACCGATGAGCGATTTTGCACGTTTTTGCGACGATGCAAAATCGCTCATCGGTGTCACATGCAACAACATCACTAATGCGGCCGGATGTGCGTCACAAAATCCGTGACCCCAACGACTCCGCATTAGTGATGTCGTAGCGTGTAAAGCCCCCTTTACCCTCTGCTAAACAGGACTATTTCTTAACCCTCATATGTTATTTATTTCACAACTGCAAACAGCAGCTATTGAACACTTTTAACACTCTATCCTCTGCATTCAACACAGTCAACCACTCCATCCTAGTACGGATTCTTCCTTTGGCTTATGACTTTGCCCACTCCTGGATCTCTTCATAGCCCACTAACCACACATTTAGCATCTCCTATTAAAATACAACTTCCTTATTCCACCCTCTCTTTGTCGGTGTCCTTCAAGGCTCCATTCTATGACCCCCTACTTTTTTCCATCTATACCTTTTGCCTGGAACAACTCATGACGTTCCATGGCTTCTAGTTCCAGCTATATGTTGATGGCACTCTGGTCAACTGCTGTAGCCCAGACACCACCGCTGTCCAGAATCCCAGAGTGGAGTGTCTATCAGCCATATTATCCTCCTTCTCCTTTTGCTTCTTAAAGTTCAAAGTGGGCAGAACCAAACTCATCATCTTTCCTTCATCTTACCTAAATACCTTACTCAGTCTATCACTGTAAATTATATCAGGCTCTTCCCTGTACCAGACGTCCACTGCTACAGACAAACAATCGATTTTTCCTTGTTTTTCAAACTGTACATCCAAGCTCTTACCACCTTGACTGCATACAAATAAAAAATATTTCTAGAATCCATCCTTTAAATCTACTAAAATGCTAGGGTATGCGCTCATCAACTACTGCAATATCTTGCTCTGTGGCTTCATGATAACAGTCTCACATCTCCCGAGTCCATCTTTCACTCTGCTGCTCCACTAATTCACATTTTTCTTCACTACTTCTTCACTTTTTCCCCTCTGCAAATCCATTAACTTGCTTCCAGTTTCCCAACGTATTCAGTTCAAACTACTAACATTAGCATACAAAGCCTTCCATAATCTGTCCCCTCCATGTGTGTCCAAATTAATCATCAATATGCTCCCACACTCAATTTCCAGGCCATCAAGACCACCTCCTCTCCTTCACATTTGTATGTTCCTAACCCAATTGTCTCCAAAACCTCTCACTAAATATATGGATATCTGTGATTTGATTTCTTTGCCTATGTGGATTGGATGAGTTGTTGCCAACATCTGGTGGGAAATTTATGTCAGTAGCACCTTTAGAAATATATTTCGAAAATTGGTGATGTGTTTAATTTATATTTCCTCCATTGTAAGTGAAATACTTTTCTGAAAAAAGTTATTAATGAGAATCTGTCAGCTGGTTTCCGCTATGTAAGCTGAGGACAGCATGCTGTAAGAGTTAAAAAAAAAAAACAAAAACAAAGAGCAGCTGTCCTGCTTTTATCAGTGTGTGTGAGTGTGTGCAATTCTTTACATAAATTAAAGAGTTTATTACCTTGTGATTACCATTACAGAACTAGAAACTCATGTACATGGCAGTCCAACATGCCCCCTGCATTGATTGACACCTCATAGCCATTTCATTATCTCTAATGAGGGCCAGATGTGGGTGGGGGTAGCTCTGCTGTGTTCCTGAATCTAAATTTTATAATTGCTTCAGAATGGCTTCAGACAGTAATCTATGTGATACACCCATGGATTCAGAATCTATTTGCCTACATTATGTTGCTGTCAAAGGAGGTAGCAAAAACGTGCTGACAGATTCCCTTTAAAATGGCACAATATTTATATTATTAAATTTGGCTACATCTGTATGAATATTAATGATAGTATAAAAACTGATGCACTGAGTCTTACAAAAAGTAAGGAACCTCTTTCACATGCAAAGGCATACAGTAATGCCAGAGTGTAGTTCAACAATTTATAACAATATATATATATATATATATATATATATATATATATATATATATATACAGTATTTATATATAAAACAGAGTTTATCAGAAGATTTGTTTATATCATATTTCATGTAACTTGTAAATTCTACTTTATATATGTATTATTGTTGAAATGTATCTGTTGTGGATAAAGCTCTCCAGCTTGGTGACCTGTCGATTTATGCTGTCTATTGTTTTTATTGTATATTCATATGTCCTTTTACTTACATTCTTATATGTGTCATATGAAGCGTATTTAAAATTAACACCTTTTAAAAATCTAAATTTTAGCATAACATAGTTCATATCAAAATCAGTTAAAATACATTTTTAAGCAAAGTCTCACAAAAAATTGTATATAACTGCAAGGAAGGAGTCCCACCAATCTACAACATGTGAAACTTTTGGCGAGTGTTATGGGTTATCCAAATATTTTCTGTTTTCGCTGTGGTGTTAAGCACTTATCAGCAGGTTCTGCCTGTTCTGAACTGCAACAATCTCTCCTGGCTCAGACCTCTCCTGGTGGTGATTCTTCTGCCTCCTATGATGTCACAACAACAGTGTCGTCATGTAGAGTAATACCCCCCACATGCTTGGCCCCATAGGAAAAACGTTGTGAAAAATAATTAAATATTCTTGCAGTGCCATCACAGAGCACATGAATTTTTGCATGCTGCCTGTTTAAAGCACCACTTAAAGATTTATTTTTTTATTTTACAGCTGTAATGGTGCTTCTAATATAAGTTCCTTGATCCTACTTTTCTACTCACCACTGTAGTATTCATCATCTATCACCATTACTGTTGATGGCCTTAGGCAGTTTGTGACCTGCTGGCAGCTACAGTGTTTCTTGGAGTGTGCCGGAGGTCACTCTGCAATGTAAGTCTATGAGAGCCTCATTCTAGTCTTTTCATTGCTCTCATAGACTTTCAGTGAGAACTTGTAATGTAACTTCTGACTTCTTGCCAGTTACAAGATGGAATCACAAGATGGCTGTCACGCTGGCTTGTGGAGGCCCTAAGACAGATTGGAGAGAGATCTCCAAAGTTCAGTTAGCAAATTACCCACAAGAGGGAAATAGAGTAGTCAGCAAGCCGGGTCTGTAAAAGGAGGTTTTGTTGATGGTACAGGAGTAAACAAATCATAGTCAGGCGATAGCCAAGGGTCAGGAAACAAAAGGGAGAGACGGAGCCGAGGTCAGGAATGAGGATACAGATAAGTGGCCGGGGAGTCAAAGCAACGTTCAGGGGTGGAGGATACACAGGTCGGGACCAGGGTCAGACAGCTAGGGCTGAGACAACAACTACAGACAGGAATGGGGAGTCAGGTAACGAGGGACAGATGAACAGAGGAGGACGTGAATCAGGACTAGGTAGCAGGGAGCCTGGACAGATAAGGTTAACTCTTAGGAGCTAGGCATGCACGCTGCAGAGCAGGAACTATTATTGGTGCTATTCCCGAGGAGCAGCATGAGGATATAGCGACTTGTCCTCCAGAATGAGGCAGAATGGAGTTAACCTCTCCCATGACCTGTAATCCTGAGATAAGATACCAGCAATGGCTCAGTGGTGGCTGAGCCAGGAATGGATCATGACAATGGCACTGCAGGACCTGAGTGGCGCAGATAAAAAAACAGAAAACGCTAGCGGGTGAGTATAAGAGAAGGGCATCATAGACCTTAAAATAAAAGCAGCACTCAAGTGCTGAAAACCCCCGCACTAAATTTTGTCATTCAATCAATTTTCCACTCATATAGTTTAAAGGCATGATGGGTGCCCTACAAGTGAGAACATTGTTGCATGAAATGGTGTAGTGTAAAATGGGGAAATCTACACTGGACATTATGTTTAAAAATAAAAACTGTTTTTTTTATGATTTAAAGTAACTATTTAACTTCTAAATTCGTTCTAAGAGAATTGATGTAATGAGAGCACCATGAGCTAAACAATTTGCTTAATTTAATTTAATATATTTAATATATTGTCAAAGAGAACGTAAGTCTAATAATTATGAATCTGGATGGAGAAGCAAAAAAAAGAAGCATAACATACTGAAACATCTTCATGAAATCTTATATCAGGGAGTAATTTATTTTATAATTGGATTATGCATATTTTATCTGAGTTCAAGATTTTTAAGTCTTTCATTAAAAAATTGTAATTATACTTCCCTTTAAATAGCTGGGAAAGTTTTTTGTTTATTTTTTTGATTCAAATATTGGCGAGATTGACTTCATTTTGCACTTTTAGTGCTAATTCACAAAATATCACTTAGAAATTGTAATAAATACATTTTTTGGATTAAAGTACAGCAGTAATGTTTAAATGAAATTGCATTTTCCCTTGAATTAAAGCAGTTTTTCTTCTTGCTCTCATTTCTATTCCATTTACCTTCTGCTGCAACTGATAAACAATTTGCCAAAACATTTTCTGGTATTACACTTTAAATCCTCGCGTGTCCCTTGTGGTTATTTTACAAAGAATGTTCATTGAAGTATCACAATCCTGCTAATTTTAACTACTATCTTAGCTGGATATGTGTTGGAAGAAAATTGCAGCATTAAACAAAACACAAAGTTTAGTTTTAATTATGTGTCGAAAATACAAATATACATTTTTATTTTTTTTTAAGAAGACAGAGAAATGGAATGCTTACAGAGCAACCATTGTCTTTCTTTCATAAATCAATAGTGCAAATGAAAATAAGAAACTTTGTAATATATCTTATCAGAGAAATTGGCTTCTTTCTCCTCGTGGATTAATCTTTTACTATCAATTCATGGGGAAAAAAATGTTTTCAGTGAAGACAGTTATTTCCATTACTGAAATAGGAGATGACAATTGGTGCTTAGCAAATTCAATGTAAAGGCTAGGGAGAGAGCGGGAAACATTCTGTTGTAGGTTCTCCTGAATGACAGGTACAGTCCTCCAAAGAGCTTTATGAGCACAACTGTCATCTCCTACCTCAATAATGGAGAAATCTGTATTGACTTTATCTGTAAAATAACTATATTTAGAATGATTGATCAGTCCATAAGGAGAAAAAAAGCACATTTCCCAAATAAAATATATTACAAAGTTTATTTTTCTCATGTGCACTATTGATTTATAGAAAAAAAAAGCATTTGTTACTTTTTAAACACTATTTACTCTTAAGGATTCATTTTATAAAGTATTGTCATGATCTAGGCCCGCTTTTCCCTGCTGCTGGTTACACCCAGCTCTGACCTGGTTGTGTCAGGGGTTAACTTCCCTTGCCTCGTTCTGGATCCCAGGACGCTATATATTGCGCCTCTACCTATGGCTCAGTGCCAGTGATATTTCTGCCTTGCAGCTTGTATATTTGCTCTGGTGAGTGTTCCTGATCTGTTCTGCCTCCCTGCTACTGTGTCCTGACTTTGACTCTTCCCCGATCGTCTGCCGGTTTCAGCCCCTGACTTCCCGCTCCTGTCTATTGTTTGGGTTTCCCTCTGCATACCTGATCTCCGGCTTCTGACTTGGTTCTGCTTTCTGATTTTGTAGTGACTCGACTTTCCTGGCCAGACCCTGACTGTTTGACTACTCTATTGCCCCCTGGTGATTCACCTGTTAAAATTGCTGAAGTTACTCTGCCTTTCTGTTACAGTATTTCTTTGTCTCTCCTCTACTACTCTGCTGCCACCAAGTGGAGATCACACTGTACCACTTCTAACTAGCCTTTGTAAGGCGTGACAGTACAACTAAAAACTGGAGGACCATTCTGGTCTTTTGGAAAAATGATTCCTTTCCCCGTTGATTTCCATTGTACTCATTACTTGAACCGAGCCTGTCCTAACCTTCAACGTGCTCTGTTTGAGAACCGTACTGAGCACTCTAACATTTTAGTGCTCAATCATTAATATTCATGACAAATGTTAGAGATCAGTAAAGAACATGTTTATGGTAGTGTGTCAATACTAGATCGTTCATAGTAATGCTCATGTTGATTGGCAGGAGCTTCTGTTTAATCATTTATGTAGCAACACAGATCAGCAAGGTCTGTGACAATATATGTTAAATGTGAGTTCAGAATTTCAAAACTTTTGTATGTTGAAAAATATTGCATGCTAAGGAAATTACTTAATGGATCACTAAGCTGTTACATTTTAAATGATTAAAAGCATAGAATTAAAGTATGCAACAATCAGTGGTAAATGTATTATTGGTCAAAATGAGTCAATTTGACAAAATAACTGTACAGATTTTGCTTTCAAATATGCATATCTGATTATTTGTAACAAACAAGTATATTAAACTATAATTTCCTTAACCATATCTTGACTAACATAAGATTGATAAAAACAAACAATTAGCCATATGGGTTAGGAAATAACTAGGGCAGGCAATGCTTTCCTTCCAATATGACTTTATCTTGGAGAATACTTCAAAACATTACTACCACAGTACAAACACAAGAAATCATAGACACCATATATTTTGCTTAAAAAATATAGATTTTATTTTTAAAGTAGAAAAGCAATGTTATAAAAATAAAAGTCAAATGTAGAAAACTACAAAGGTGAAGGAGGGGTTTGAAGGGGATTTAATTCAGACTAAATATACATGAGTGCAAGTAGTGACAAAGAAGCCTGTATTTATATCATGATTACAAGGGAGAAAAAGAACAAAAAATCCAACCTAGTCAATGAAACAGGAAGTGAGCCAATATCAAGATTGTAATACGTCATGTGATCAGCGTTCCCAATGAACGTTTCATTTCTTAGCTTCCTCTCTGTAGAGAACTGTGTGGTGTCTCTTAATATAGTAGTCCTAACAATTAGTGTAAACTACCATTAATTAGGTTTTGGAGTAGTACATGTCACATCCAGCAATGCCAGTAGAGTATTAAGAGGAACAATAACTTCCATTTAATATCACAATAAAACTTTCACATCTCATCTGTGAACTGAATGAATATTTATTGCCATAACTGTTTCTCCTCTTTCCATATTCATAGTTCTGGTTCATATCATTTGTTATATTACTGCACTATCCCTATGTTCAGATGTGCAGTAATATGTGACTCTTCAGATATGCTGTTGTATTATGGCTGATGAAGAGACTTGAGTAGTCTTAAAAGCTTGCTGTCTTGTATCATCTTTTAAGTTAGCCAATAAAAGGTAACAACCACTGAGCACTTTCAATTTTGACTATTTTTAAATTTGCCAGTGACTAAAGGATTGGAAAAACTCCAATGGCAAAAATTACTGGATTTATTTACTTAAAAACTTATAAAAACAACGTGTTTCAACCTTTCAGCCTTCTTCTGGTATAAAATAGTCAGAAAGATACCCTTGGGAGTTTTCACAATCCTTTAGTCACTGGCATATATTTACCTCTTAAGACGGGGCAGCAACACTACTGCAGGCTAATCTTCTCTGTCATATACTATATTCTAATCGTTTGGGTTTTTTTTTTTTGTTTTTTTTTTAAATTACTGCATGCACTGATCAACCTATTAATAAATAACACTAGGGAACAAATGAAAAAATGTGTTAATTCCCTAGGTATTAGGGTTGCTTTTAGGTATATTCAGCCCTCTGAATCAGAATATGTCAATCATTTTTTGCTACAGCTCTACTTTTTGAGATAATCTACAGTTGCCCACATATGAATTTGGGATTTTTTCCTTGACATTATAATTTTATAATTCTAGAATCAAAGAGTCTGTAAGGCATGAGACAAATACTTTAAAACTTATTAAATACAATGCATATTTAAATAAGTATTAAGATATAAGGCTTGCTGATGAAAAAGGACATATTACAATATCGACAAGCGAATGGCAGCTGTTCATGACCATTTTAAGTTGAGCCTAAAATGTGTGCTTTTTCTCAATGGAAACAAATGTGGATCAACTCCAATAGGTCACTCAACCAAGATACCTGAAGAGAAGAACAAAATTACTCTGGTCCTACAAAAACTATCATACCATGATCACCTGTGGCCAATATATGTGGATCTAAAAATGGTTAATATTGTCCTGGAACAGCAGATACACCATGTATCCCTGTTTATCTGTCTTTGGGATAGTGGATCAGAAAATGAGCACTAGATGAGAAGATAGTAAAGGCTCTAAACAAAGAGGGAAGATGCTTTGACTATACCTGCAGATAATTCTAGGCGGATATTTTTGATAGTCCTCCAATCAGAGGACTCATAAAAGATCCAAACTTCAAAGATTCATTGAATGATACTGAGGCAGATGCATGGTCTTCTTTCACTATAGTTATACAGAATTTTCTTGGGAAATCTAAAGTAGATAGTTGCAATGAAATAGTAGAAAGAATATTATCTTCTTTCCATCACTTTGGCTGTACAATGAGTATGAAGGTGCATTATTTCCATAGCCCCTTCGATTGTTTCTCAGAAAACCTAGATAAAATGAAGAGCAAGGTAAAAGGTTCCACTAAGATTTAAGAACTGTAGAAGAAAGATATAGAAAACACTGGGATACCCCCATGATGCCCAATTACTGCTTGTCTCTTCAGTGATTGCTGTGGCACAACTTACTGCAAGAAATCTTTAAAGTGCCATTTTTACTAAGAATCTTAGTAAATAAACAGTGTCTTAATAACAAGTTTTTATGGATGTTTAATTCTTATTTCGTGATGTAAATTCTATAAAAATAAAATAAATCTACATGTATGAATTTGTTTTAATAACCAAGAAGGCAAAAATAATATTGTTTAGTAGACAGTAGTTTTAGTTTTGTGATAGTTTGCTTGCATATACATGGTGTATATCACATCTCATTTGTTTATAGCTGATGGAAGAAAAATAAAGGCAGATTTGGAATCAGTGACAAAAACTGACCTATAAACAGGTTACATTTATCATACACTAATTTTTTCGTACCCCAGTGTAATGTATGTGGACATGCTATTAAAATATTCTAATGATTGACACTTGATATATATCCACAATCATACAGTAAGTGCCGATAATGTTGACCATGATAGCATTTAACATTTAATAAATAAAATAACTGACAGTTATTTTGAGGTTATATCATTGGGATCATTACATTAAAGAAGAAGGGGAGCAAAAACGGAGAGCAAATAATCAAAAATGAAAAATGGAAAATCACCTGGTCTTTAAGAGGTTAAACATGGTAACTAACTGATTCATGTAAATTATTTTTTTTTATCTCCCAAATACATGAACTTCAAAGGCTCTATTTAATTATTGAATCAATCTATGTGTACACAGCAAATGAAATATAGTATTATTATGCAGCTATTGAAATCAATAAAGTATACTTTCTGTAAAAAAAACAAAAAAATGTTGCTTTTTCTAAAATAGAAAGAAAACAGATCAAAACTTAGTATATACTAAACTATTAAAAATGTACACTAAAAGTGCCCTTACTGTAAGCCAAAGAATTATTAAAACTATAGCGTCAAATAATCTATGAATACAAATAAGAGAATATATTACCATCAACTATGGTTACTTGTCCAATTTTTAATAACAATAGTAGTTTAGTACAATCTGATATGCTGACATAATACCGCAATACAGCACAATAGAATGCCTTATCTTCCATGTTTTACTGAATGCTCTTGAAATTACAATTTTATTTTGCTTGGTATTTTCAGACTATAATTCCACAGTGTGTTTCAGAACTATTAAGTGCAGTGGATATTCCGTTGCTCTTTTGCAGATATTTATATTTTTGGAAATTGCAAAATTGTTAGAAACAAGTTGAGGTTTGTCCAAGATAGGTATTTCTATGAGTTAGTCTAATTATATCTGTAGTAGAAGTAAGAGTCCTGGTGCACCGCCTACTCCGCGTATTGCTGTATGTTCAGCTGTTTAAGCCCCAATAAGCTATGGAGGGGATCCTGGTGCAGACTCACGGTGTAAGCCACAATTAATCCAAGGGAGAAAGAGAGTTGCACTCCAAGATGATCACCTTATCACTCCGTCTTTATTTCAGAAGAAACATGAAGGTACAGGCAGTGGGAAGGGTGAGACAAGCCATACAACGCCGGACGACGGCGTGCCGTTTCGCTAGGACTTAGCTTCCACGGGTCCAGTGCTTTATTTCTCAGCAAGGTAACAATGTTAAACTCTAACCTTTAATGACATATAGTTAAAAATACTTTATAGGAGTAGGTAGTTAATCCCTGGGGACAAGGATACATAAAGCTATATAAATGAAAAAACTTTTTAACTCCAGCGGACAAATTTGAGGATGCAGATATATATTAAAAAATTTTTTGCATTTGCAAATCTTTATTTTGAAAAACTTCCATAAAATTGGAGCCACACTTCTGGGCGGTGAAGGAAAGAGATTAGGAGTGGTAGCCTGCTTGGACTACGCGTTTCGGCGTACAAGCACCTTCTACATGGTCTATCAAACTAAAGGCTAGACTAGAGGATATTCTCAATGGTGTCTAAACAGAGCTGATAAAATAGTGAATGAGGCAGTACGTGGTGACCTGTTAATCAATAAGAAAAAATGCCCTAAAAATGAGGAATCTACAATTGTTTTTTCAACTCAGTATAGCACAGATTTTTATAACATCAAAAAAAATTCTTCTGAAATATTTACCTATCCTTAATCAGGACCCTAAACTTAGAGAAATATTAATAAACAATAAAATCAAGTTTGTTGCTAGGAAAGCACCTTCTTTGAGAGACATTTTGTCTCCGAGTTATTTCTCTAAAAAAACTACTACATCTACAACATGGTTAGATATTAAAGGCTTTTTTCAATGCGGTGCTAAGAAATGCAAGTGCTGTCATTTTGCCAAAAAATCAAAAACCTTTTTTTCATTTGCCTATAATAAAACCTATGAAATCAACAGCTTTATAAACTGTAGTTCTGATCATATTATTTATTCGATAGAATGTAATAGCTGTTTGATTCAATATATAGGCTGCACTACAGGACCTTTAAAAAAACGCATTTGCAAGCACTTATCTGATATTGAAAGTACTACAGCACTTGGTATTTCTGCCGCATCCAGACACTTTGTGACAGCGCACAATAGAAGTACAGACACTCTCTCTTTCATGGGCATTGAAAAGGTTTTTCCACCCCCCCCCCCGTGGTGGCAATTATAAACGCAAGCTATTGAATAGAGAGAGTTTCTGGATTTTCACTCTAGGCAGCCACATGCCTGGGGGTATGAACAAAAGACAGGATATCATCACATGTTATTGAACAAATCTCTGATTTTTCTATATAAATCTCTACAAATTTGAAATCAGTGGATTTAATTATTGCAAATTTTTTTTTTTTTTTTTAAATATCTATGACAAATAAATTAATAATATACAATTGAAAATTGACTAGATAAAAGTAAAAAATCTAGAAAATAATTTAATCCATACAAATCCAAGATTTGAAAATTGAGTGAACTGAAAAAGAAGGAAAGGGAAAGAAAAAAAAAAAGAAAAAAAAAAGAAAAATATTGCTGGGATTCAATCACACTAAACAAATAATAAATTGGAATGATTGATTTACAATACTATAAGGGTTACATTAATTATGGGTGACTATTATAAAAATTTTGTTTAAAAAAATATAAAAAAATGATACATTTACATTTGATATATAGTTCTATCTGCTCTGATCTATTATACTGTAACATCTATGAATTAATGCCATATACTATGAATATATTTATCCCATGTATGAATATGTGTTACTTATACTAATGATTTTCCATGAACAAGTATAGAAGGAGCTTTTGCCATCATAGGGTTAAAACATGGGAGGTTTCATGTTTGATTTTAATCCCTTTCCTTCACTTTTTCCTTTCCTCCCCTTTTTCTATATTTTGGCAGTCTAGCCTTTAGTTTGATAGACCATGTAGAAGGCGCTTGTACGCCGAAACGCGTAGTCCAAGCAGGCTACCACTCCTAATCTCTTTCCTTCACCGCCC
This sequence comes from Anomaloglossus baeobatrachus, assembly GCF_048569485.1. Taxonomy (NCBI): domain Eukaryota; kingdom Metazoa; phylum Chordata; class Amphibia; order Anura; family Aromobatidae; genus Anomaloglossus; species Anomaloglossus baeobatrachus. The sequence continues at coordinate 137,001,226 of NC_134353.1, read as the reverse complement.
AGAAGTGTGGCTCCAATTTTATGGAAGTTTTTCAAAATAAAGATTTGCAAATGCAAAAATTTTTTTAATATATATCTGCATCCTCAAATTTGTCCGCTGGAGTTATAAAGTTTTTTCATTTGGATTTCCCGTGGCTGGCTCCTGCTCTGGTTTTCCGTGCGGACTATCATCTGGATTGATACTGGAATCCACACACAGGAGTGTACGGGTAAGCTGGCTTTGAAAACTATTTAGTTTTTTGTATAAAGCTATATTATTGCAAACTGATCGACTTCCCTCAAAAAATCCTCCCAGTAATTATCTATAAGAAGGAGGATATAAAGAAGGAAGGTTTTTAGAAAAACCAGATGCTCGCCTCCAGGTCAGTTGACACAGATGGTGAGTATCCCACAATATGAGATACTTTCTACACTTTCTATTTTCTACTATGGGTATGAAAAGGAACAATATAGTGTTCCAGTAGAACAATGACCTGATGCATAGATCGAGATTGGCAAAGAAATGGTTGAAAGACATTGAAGTAGTAGAGGTGCTGAATTGGGGTCCAGACCTCAAGTTAATTGATCACTTGTGTATAGAGTTGAAGAACAAGCTGCATACATACCCAAGTGAGTCGACTAGTATGGATCTATGTTGGGAATGTGCAAAAAAAGACCTTGCATCAGATTTTGGTTAAGACATGCTTAAATCTGATCAAGAACATGCCTAGAAATTTTCAGGCAATGCTGAAAGCCAAAGGTGGATTTACAATATAATAAAAAAGTAATAAAAATATATATTTGGATTTTTTTTTGGAGCAAAACAGTAACATTGCAGTGACAAGAGAAAAATCTGCATAACTAATCATGTGCTAAATAGTTGTGAATTTAATTTATGTATGAGATAGCCAAGATGATATTCTTTAAAATGAAGGTAGAAGATGAATGTTGAATAGATAGGGATGAATGTCACACTGTTGTGGGGGAGCAACAGTGACTTGTGTTTATCTCTGAAGAAGGAGAGGCGTAGCTCTCCGAAATGCATTGAAATAAAATCACTTCCTGAAATTATAGACTGTCTCTTCCACATGTCAGTGTGGCAGTCAACCCTATCTATTCAATGGTCATACTTTACTCCATGTGGCACTGTAGCAGCCATGCCATACAAACACTTTACAGTCAGTTGTGATTCAGAAAACTATACAAGGGGAGCTCCCCTAGTTGGTTACGCCCCAGGTACCATCTGATAAGACCCTATCTTTTTCGCTTCTTCTCTTCCAGTTTTTTTACTTAAAATGAAGATAGTCTCATGTTGAATGTTGTAGTGGATGGTGAGATTTAGAGCCTGAAAGTCAAACGATCAAAACAATGTTACCCTCATACTTGTCAACATCTATCTTTTTCTATGCTTCAAGAATGATCTCTTTAAAATCTTGGATGCTGGATGGAGAGTGATATTCAACTTTTCTCTTCAGAATTCCCCATTGGTTTTTGATTGAGATTCGACGTAGGAGACATACTTGATCACTAAAGGTCCTGTCACACACAGAGATAAATCTTTGGCAGATCTGTGGTTGCAGTGAAATTGTGGACAATCAGTGCCAGGTTTGTGGCTGTGTACAAATGGAACAATATGTCACTGATTTCACTGCAACCACAGATCTGCCACAGATTTATCTCTGTGTGTGACGGGGCCTTAAATCACTGACTCACTGTGTTTTTTGGATCATTGTCATGTTGGAAAAGTGCATGAATACCAAGGGGACAGAGTGATGGCATCCTGTTCTCTTTCAATATAAAGCAGTACATGTGTGTATTTATGATATCATCAATAAAATGTAGCTCCCCGACACCAGCAGCATTCTTGCAGCCCCCACATAAGTAACATATGTAAGCTCAGTGTCATTCCGCAACGTAGGAAAATAAAATATAATTTTGCTTCATTTTCTAATTAATAGCTATATTTGTTCAGCTACAAGTACCCTTTGTCCATCCTTACCCGATGAATAAGAGAGCACTTCAGTAAATTGTAACTTTTAGCAATAGCAGAGGCTTTAAATCATATAAATGTATTTCCTACTTAATGATTCCAATAAGGCATAATATTTCTTTATGTGTATAATTAGCTTGATTTTTATCTCTATACAATAATTATTTTGGCATCATTCATTTTTATATTCTGTTCTTTCACTAACAATTATCTAGTTACCATGACAATTTAAAGATCAATAAGAAAGTAACTGTGACTGCTTGTTCTCTATAACATATTTAATTGTATTGATGAATGCTGCATATCATGGCTCCCAATGGAGATATGTTAAATATATAAAAGCAGCTAAAATACTGAAAAAATACCAAGAATGACCGAAACTGTTACATCAGTAGCTTCTAAATGTTTTCCTGGGAACTAACATCTGTAAATATTATAATATGTCCATATACATATTTAAATACTACTTTAGTGGAATTAAATGTGCAGTATACAAATAAATACAAATTTAGGAACTCTGTATACAATAAAGGAGATGTTTGCAATTTTAATCTAATTTGATTGTGTATACTCCGTAAATATACAAAAGCAATTCTGCCAAGCAGAAAGATAATGCCTCAAGTCCTGAACTAGACAAGCTAACAGAGCAAGGACTAAAATGTAACTTTTAATATTTCCACTTTAAAATCAAATAATAAAGTACAGTGCAATAATGTGCAAAAAACAAAATGAACAAACAACAAAACAATTAGCATAGATCTCACCCGATCCTTCACCATGAGCGGACCACAAACCACCAGATAGATGATAATACAGGCGGATGAAGGGTTTACAAGAAGTAGGGTCCAAATGGAATATTTAATTCCAACCCTTGTTGTGCCCCATGCAGTTGCTTCTGTGGCTCCCCTGACCTGGTCAGGCACCACTGAGTACTGCACCCATGCTGGGACAGTACTTCCAGGTAATCCTAATGGCCAGAATGAGGTGTGTACACACAGACACATAGCAACCAGGTCTCCCACACCTTTAGAGGGGACCCTTGGGTAGTCTCCAGAGGGGGCTAGTTTTCAAATCTTTTCAAGAGGTGGAGCAGAGGGGCTGGTTGTCAGGAAGAAAGGAGAGCCAGTCTGGTAGTGGAGCGCGGCGGTCGCGAAGCGGGTACGCGCGCTGCATTTAGTCAGACCCTGCGCGGTGTAGTGACAGTTGGTGGGGGAGAATAGTCACCTGGTAGTCAGAGAAAGAGGTGCTCCTAGTGACAAGGCACGTACGGGGTACAGGTCCCTAGAGCACACTCAAGTTTAACTATCTGCTGAACCTGTCGGTGAGGGGAACTGCAAGGACCTCACCAACCACACAGAGTCCAAGCCTCAGCAGCAACGCAGGGACCCATTAGGAGACAGAGCTTGGAAGCCATCTCACCTGGTCCACGCTGCTGGAAAACGGGCCAAACACAGGGGAGAAAAGTCAGTAGCAACTCCCTGGATAGACCCCCAATGTACTTCACGTCAGGGGGTTAGCCGAACACAGAAGTGATAGGAAGGCGAGCTAACAGGTTACCCTCAGACTGGCCCGAAGGAGACCCTGGTCCTACCTGGTTCATCACAGCAACGCCCAGGTCAGCTCACCACAACATCCAGAAGTGAGTAAAAACCAGTTAAAAGACTTTTGGACTCAGCCTGTGTTATTCCGGGACCTACTACCCTGTTCACCCGAGCCCCTGGGGCCTGCCTCACTCACGGGAGGCTACATCATCTGAAGACCCCATCAGCCCCAGACGCTTGTAAAATCTGCAGTGGCGGTCATTCACAACCCTGAGCGCAAGCCGTGAGTGGCGTCACGACACATTTAAAAACTGACATTACCTGTTGCCATATTGAAGAAGCCCTGTGGCGTCCCTGAAGAAGATGAGCATCCCTGGGGTGTCACACTTCCACCCTTACAAGGTCAGCACTCAAATATCGCAAGTTACCCTTAATAGATCATGAGCCCTCCCAACGCGTTTCCCTCTCAGATTTCAAACAGAGTTCATCAGGGGAGATTATGAAGTACAGCCTGCAGTGGCAGCTGCATGCACACCACAATAATCGTATGTGCCAAATGGCCATTTTACAAAACAATGTACTTAGAAAACGATAAAAAAAATTCCACGTGTAATAAAATTGAAAAATATAAATACAATTCTGACATTATATTTTGGGAAATGTTTTTATGGTGTACATTGTGTGCTAAAAATGACCTTGCATTATGATTCCCTTCATCAGTACTCATATGTTGATACAAAACTTTTAAAGTTTTTTTATTATTTTAGTGGTGAAAAAAAAATTGTAAAAAATTTTGTTTGATAGTGCTGTGCAAGGGTCTATATTTAGCAAAGCAAAACAACTTTTTTTATTGGTACTATCAATAGATGTGACATTTGGAATGGTTCGCACAGAATTTTTTGCAATGTTGTGGTGACGAAAAAAATGCAATTTTGGATGTTTGATTTTCTTTCTGTTTTTGTTGTTTACTGATCTGATTATTTTTTTTTCTATTTTGATAGCTCAGACCACTATAGACACGGAGATACCACATATGGAGTTTTTTATCTTTATTTTTAATTGAGGAAAAGGGGGTGATTCAAACTTTTTTATAATTTTTTAAACTTTTTTTTAACTTTTTACTCTATTAACTAGACTCCTTAGGTGACTTGAACCTTTAATCATCTGATTGCTTTGTGACTAGTGGTGAGTGGACTCTCAGATAACCGGGATCGGTGGGTCCATGTTATCTTTTTTTTAAAAACCCGATTCTGGTCCGGAATCCAGTCCCCATATAAGTCTATAGGGATCAGAATCTAGAGATTAAAAATGTTAGCAGAAAGGATAGGGTGATAAGAGCGCGTACTCTGTACTTACTGAGGATCTGTCATGGCAGTACACTGC